>NC_083223.1:252408390-253658390 GCF_032191835.1 Heteronotia binoei
CTTGGCTAAGACTGCTTAAAGAAAGCCCTGTATTTGTCTGGTTCTATCATTGTATACAACTGGTACTATCATTTTTGCACTTGTTTCCTCTCACTGTTGTCTATCTTTGGGTATTAAATCTAATTTTGTATCCCCTGTGCAATCCTTTATCATAAAGGGAGATGTCAAAAATATGCTTCTCTGCACAGGGGATGGTGTGCATAGGGGGAGGCACACAATAAGCAACAATTAAAGGAACGCATGGGAAGAAACCCTGCAAGTAAAGAAAGTTATTGTCATTGGAGAAGAAGAGATGAGCCACGTTTGGATGCCTCAGTGCAACCTCAGACTAGAACATGCTGAGCTGGTACCCTGTAGGGTTGAGCTTCTTCGCGTACTAACTTTAGAGGTATCCAGGACCTCTTTAAGAGTAGAAGAAGAGGAGAGAACTCTGGAGAGAGACGTGCTGTCATTTAACCTCTGTACAAAAGATGAGACCTGCTGAACCAGGGCTCCATTTAGGCCAGTATCCTGTTTCACACAGTGGTCAACTGGTTGCCCTGGAGAGCCAACAGCGCATAGAACCAAGGCCATCCTCCTATGTTGCTCCCTGGCACTGGGTTCAGAGGTTTTTTACTCCATCTGAATACGGAGCTTCCTTTTACTTGCCATGGATAGTAGCCATAACAAATGTATTGCTGTGGAGGCTGTCCCAGACATGGTGCCACTAGTATGTGTATCCAGAAGCAGTTGTTGCAAATTCCCAGGCAGGTGGCCAACTAGGTCTGCTCTGTACGGTTATTTTTATGTTTAAATATTCTGACAGATGTAAACAGTGTTTAGTGCTGGGGGAAATTTCCAAGTGAAAAGGAGAAAGCAGCTCATCAGGAGGCTATGGAAGGCTAGGGAATTCTTCTATTGTCTGGCAAACATTTGTTCTAAAGGAAATTCATTTTGAAGCTAGAGCTCATTTGCTGAAGCCAAGGGTGTTGTTGTTCAGGTTGTGGTATTCATTATTATTAGTCTGCAGGTTGGGAAAACCTGCAGATTCCAAGCTGAGCAACTGGGCTTCTGACCTGAATGCTTATCTTGTTCCAGTTTACACACTTGCAGCAGGGTGGTATAGGGATTCCTATCTCTCTCTTTAAAAAACAAACTCTTACTTAAAAATGCCACTATATGCATAAAACATGCAACTAAAATATCCTTTCTCTTCTGCTTTATCATTAAAAGTGCACTTGTATATTGTTGTATGTGGGGTGTGGGATGATAATAAGTCTGATGATGGAAAGTACTCAGGCTTTACGTTTGCTTTGTCTTGCAGAGGAGATCATAGCTCACAGCAGCAATGTTTCTTCACTGGTGCTGGGCAAAAATTCGGGCCGGCTGCTGGCAACCGGTGGAGATGACTGTCGAGTTAACATCTGGTCAGTTAACAAGCCCAACTGTATTATGGTAAGAATTGGCTAAATCTCCTTTGGCTTGCAGAAAAATGGGCCGGGAAGTAATAGCTTTTGCCAGGTAGAAAACTGTAGCTATTAAAAGCCCTGGAGTTGAACAACGGGAAAAGCTCATTCTCTCTGTTACCTTGAGGGGTGGGGAGAATGAGACTCTGTGGTTGTTTTAAAAAAGAGAAAGAAACAAAAGGAGAAACATTTCAAAAGCAAGTAGGAATGCTTTTTTCCCACCAGAAAATTGTAACAATAGATTGGCCACCAATTAATTTAGTAAATGAATAAAAAAGAGGCCTCGTCCAGAAGAACTTGGAACTTATCCACTACCCCCAGTACTCAGTACTTCCCACCACCACCACTACCATGCAACATCCTAGATGTCCATAGATGGTCTTATTACCATTTCCCAACAAAATTAATTACTTGTGAGCCCTGCACAAAGTGATTCAAGCTTGGGTGGATTTCTTTTGCCTTGACATATATTTTCTTCCAGCCTGTTCTTCAAAGGGGTGAGAAGAATTCCTGATGCCTCCAAGAGAGGAGGTTAGTCAGGACTGCCCTTGGTAGGATTCAAATCCAGTTTCCTCTTCTTGCAAATTTTGAGATCCTGCTTCACCCTGTCCCTGTTTTTTTTGACCCAGGCTGGCCTAAGCTGGGGCAGCCCTCAGGTAGCATATTTTGGTCATCAAATAGTGCGGAACTTTTCTGACCCTGCTGGTGGACCTCCAAATGACAACTGGTTTTTGCCATTGTGCAATACAGAGTGTTGGACTGCATGGGCCATTGGCCTGATCCGACATGGCTTCTTATGTTCTTACGTTAACTTCATTAACAACTTTCTTTCCTGCTAATTGTCAGGGGATAGGTGAGCTAATTTAGAAGTTTCTCCTATAGTGTAAGAGCTGATTTGCTGTGGCTGTAGTGCTGCTTCTGTAACAAATGAAGGAGCCAAGAGGCACTAAGTTAAAAAGAGTCTCTGCATTTCTATTGGCTGGCACTTGCTAGTAGGATCTGGGTGGCATTTGGGAGTGGCCAATGGTTCAGAAGAAGAGCATCTGTTTGGCATGCAAGAAGTCACAGGTTCAATTCCTGGCATCTCGTGTTAAGAGGCAGGCAACAGGTGATGTAAAGGATTGCTGCCTGAGACCCTAGTGAGCTGCTTCCAGTCAGAGTAGACGATACTGACTGTGATGGGCAAGGGGTTTGATTGACTATAAGGTAGTTATGTTCACCTGGGAAGGTGATTCCTTCCTATAGAAACATTGCTTGGCTTCCAAAAGGGTGTCCAAAGACAACTACATTTTCTGGTGAAAAAGGTCAAGATGGGTAGCCATGTTAGTCTGTCTCTTGCAGCAGAAAAAAGCAGGCGTCCAGAAGCACTTCAAAGACTAACAAAATTTGTGGCAGAGTATGAACATTCATGAGTCACTGATCTCTGTTTCAGATATCTGAAGAAGTCAGCAGTGATTTACAAAATCTCATCCCCTGCCACAAGTTTTGTTAGTCTTTGAGGTACGACTGGACTCTTGTTCTTTTCCACTGCTGGTGAAAAATGGTTATACATTTAAATGCTCATACCCTGACATTTAGTGAACATGAGGGTTTGGAGGTCAATAAGAGTTTTGTGAACAAGAGTTGAGTGTGTTGCTGGGCTAGCCACAAAGCAGAGAGCCCCAGGATTGCGAGGTACTTTAATGGTGACCATGTCTTACAATGTAGTTCAATAATTATTGGGAGTCAACAGACTTTCAGTTTGGCTGTCATAGAGCAGGCCAGTTGCAGGCTGCAAACATAGCTGACTGGTTTGGCTACTAATCTTTGAGAACGGAAGGTGGGGGGGGGGTACTTTGCAAGACAGATTTTATGCACATATTATCAGGCAAGTACATAAGCACCTTTTGCATAGAAGTATCATTTAAGCACAAGGCAGCATTCACCTGAAAACAGATTCTCACTCTTAAGCCCGCTGACACTGTAGGTCAGAAACTAATCATTCCCATATAATGAAATATTTGTTTCCCTGCTGAAGTGATATATTTTAGCAGCAAGGTCATCTGGCCATCTGTGTTTTCTCTTGTTATGTAGAGATATGTATCCAGGGCCACAGTATGCTGGAACTCTGAGGACAGTCTTGCTTTGAGTATCACAGGTCTCTCTCCCCTCCAATGCTGCCACGGGTATTGTTTGCAGGTTATTTACTATATTTTTCTCCAAGGAGCAGAGCAGCATAATACGGGATTTGCCTTTTCCCAGTTTTATCCTCACAACAGGTCTTCAAAGTAGATTAGGCTGAGTGAGCAAAGGGTGATTGACTCAATGTCGTCCAATGAGCTTCATAGCAGTGTGAGGACTGGAACATGGATTTCCCGGAGCCAGTGTATCTCTGACCAGTGTATCACTCTAGCATTCTGCTGCTGTAAAAAACACTTTGTGCTTTATCAGGTGGAGGCTGTAGAAGCTTTCCAGAAGCTTTAAAAAAAAAATTCCTTTGCTTCCAAGATGAAGAATAGTTTAAAAGCAAAAAAGCCACTGAATATTTACATCAGTTATTCAATTTTTGATTTGATATAGCTGAAGTAAAGAAAAACAGTCTCTGCAGAATAGTAATTTCAGTTGCTTAGCCTGAACTTGTTTTTTTAATTCAATAGGCAAAATGAAGCTACCTGTATTCTACTAGCAGTTTAGTTCTTGGATCTTAATCCACCTCTAGGAGGAACTCTGCTCCTCCTTTCATCTGCAAGGCTGGTACCCTGATATCTTCTGGGGCTGTGAACATGGCTGTCATGTAACTTCCATGCATTCTCTACCTCATCCTGCAAAAAGAACTGTAGCAATCAGTCTAGGATCTTCAAAGCTGCTGCTGTGAGCTCTGGTTTGAGGTGGGACTTTGTTTGGCTCATTGTTGCTCTTTGTCTTGTCCAGAGTTTGACAGGTCACACAACCCCAGTGGAGAGTGTGAAGATCAATACAACTGAAGAGCTGATTGTTGCAGGGTCACAGTCAGGCTCCATTCGAATCTGGGACCTGGAAGCTGCCAAAAGTAAGTTCAGAGCCAAGTTGTTTTGTGACTTCCAATTTCTAAATTGCATTGCAGCTATCTGGCTTTTTAAACAACACTGATGAGATTCTAAGAAATCGTGTGTGTAGACTTCCTCCAGTTTCTATTAAATTCTAATTCTAATTTCATTTTAAACCAGATTGCTTTGAACTGAAGTTTTAAAATATCTGCCTGATCTTAATTTTTAGAAAGGGGGGGTGGGGTTGGTGGGAGAGAGGTGCAGAATCAATGCTTGCTGGGTTATATCAATACTTTCCTTCCTACCTAGTTCTTCGTACTTTAATGGGTCACAAAGCAAACATCTGCAGCCTAGATTTCCATCCTTTTGGAGGCTTTGTAGCTTCAGGCTCTATGGACACTAACGTTAAGGTAAGCTTGCACTGAGTATGTCTCTTTGACAACAGTTAGTTCCCTGTGGAATATTTCTTCTGCAACACCGACATATTGGTTTGTATTGAGGGGTGCTGCTGATATTCTTGCTTGACACTTCTGAAATTCTGTTGCTAATGTAACCTCTTTAGCAAGCTGGCAATTTATCCCTGGGCATTTTTTAACTCTGTATTTAACTAATAAGCCTCAGATTGTTTTCCAGTTGAATGATACTTCCCATTATTGGTGGGTGGTGGAAAAAGCTGCTTATCATTGGACATATAAAAGGAAAATACATAGCTTGTGAGACTCACTATTCCCTGGATTTAGTTTGCTAATTAATCTACTGGGATTACATGACTTAAAAAAATCTTAGCTTTAATCAGGTCTTTTGATTTTTTCAGAACACTTCCAATTGTGTAACTTTTCTTTTTCCCCCTCTTGTGCAGCTTTGGGATGTTAGGAGAAAAGGCTGTGTCTTTAGGTACAAGGTAAGCGAAATCGTTTTATCTAGGTCTCATGTAGGACTCAGGCAGCCCAATCCAGACATACGTGGGGGCTGCTGCTCGGGCATGGATGGATCTATGGCGCTGCTCATTGGCTTCTAAAGGGGAGATGTTACACCACACTTGGAGGGGGAAAAGCGGCCCGACGAGCGAGAGTGAACCCGTTGCCATGGTGATTCTGCCCAGGCGCACGCCATTGGCCCGAGGTAGGGATGGGGGAAGTGCAGGCTCGCGTGGGATTGGCCAGCCCATTGCACGTGACCGGGCGAAGGGGCGGAAAGCCCGCGCCTGAGAGGCCGTCAATCCTCCCACTCCCTCCCGGTGTCAGAGAGGCCGTCAATCCTCCCACTCCCTCCCGGTGTCAGAGACTCTGCCAATGGCAGGCAGGCGGGCAGAGGCATGCGCAGATAAGCAGGAAGTGCCAAGTGCAGAAGTTCGCTGTCCTAGACAGCGGCTGGAATGTGTGTCTGGGAGCGGCCAGACCAAGTCCAAAAGACACCCTCTGGAGCCCCACCTCGGTCTTGCCCTGCTGCTGCCCCCTGCTATGTGCAAGGAACACCTCCCCTGGGGGCCGCAGAACTCAGAGTGCGAGTCACTGGGCATGCATCCACTTCAGCAGCCCCCCCCCCCAGTGCCCAGCGCACAACAGCTTGTGCAGTCGGGTAGGCCGTCAGCCCGGGCAGGCTGAGGGGCGGCACCTCCCCTGTCCAGCCACGCGGGGGGCAGCGTGGCGGCTCATACCCAATTCCCCCCCCCCAAAGAACCAAGTCTGCCCACCCTCCCAGGCACTCCCTCGGAGAGGCCACTGACAGAGGGGGAGGGTTGCCATGGGAATGTGCAGCAGATGCCAAGCAGGAGAGACAACAGAGGGCACAGCTCAGACTTTATTTTTCCGAAACAGAGTGCAACAGACTCCCTGAAGCGCGCTGGGCAGTCTCGTTGAGTGGCAGGCAGAAGCAGCTGAGGGAGTGGGGAGGGTGTTGGAAACCTCACTGTTGGAGTCCCACCTGCAAAACAGAGACAGAGATCAAGAGCACCTGCAGGGGCGGCAGCTGGAAGAGCAGGCTGCATTTCAGCCAGGTGCTCTTTTAAAGGGACAGTCTCTTGACTCACCTCCCCACGTCGGGGCAGCTGCCACACACACACAAACCGTGCCCTTCCAGGGGTTGGGAATGTGACAGAGGGCAGACCAAGGGAAGGGAGCAGGCAGCAGCACAGGGGAGTAGGCTCAGCAAATGCCCCCTGCTGGAGCCCACTGCCGGGTTCAAGTGCCAGAGACGCTTGCACACCGAGCTGTCGAGAGTGAAGGGAAAGGGAGGACGGGGGTGGGGGGGACACACAGTGGAACTTACCCAGCCATGGGCAACAGTCCTCGCATGCAGAGCCTCCGGGAGCCCGGAACCTGTGGAGACCTGGAAACAAGAGCAGTTAGCCCCAGGGGAGAGACCTCTCTCTCCCCCTCGCAAGTCAATGATACTGTCAAAGCAACCGCGCGGTGCAAAACCTGTCACCGACGTGCCTGCCTGTCCCTCACTCTAAGTCTGTATGACTGGGAGCTCGCCGGCAGAAGTTCCCGCCACGTGCTCCTTTCCCTAACAACTGAGTTGTGCGAGGCAGAGCAGAAGTATTTCTAGGAGGGAGAGGGCTGCGATTGGGCGCCGGGGAGGGGGCTCGCCAGGCCGAGGCGCGAGGGGATTGGTGAGGCAATCACTTCGCTCCCTAAGGGGTTTGCGAGCTTCCGCAGCGGTGGAGGCGACCTTTGTTTTTGGTTTCAACTAGTGCCTATGGGACACGCTGCTATTTTTGCAGGTGTAACGTTGTGCCTCTCGAGGGGGGTGTGTTCTGGGCCAAACTGCTCAGGGAGCCGCCTAAGCCTGGCTGCACCACCTGCTCCGCCTGAATGCCGTGCTCTGCCTCACTTCCGCCCACACTCAGGTGCTGCTGCCCTCGGGCGGAGCGGCGCTTGGGTGGCCCCCCGCCCACGTAACTCCCCTCCACTGTGGCGGCACTGGTTGTACGTCGGCACAAACCCTTTCTGTGCCCATGTAGCGGCTCATCTGCTCCCAAAAGACTTTCCTCCCCCTCCCCTCTGGATTGTGCTGTAAGACACTTCCAAAATCTCCTATGCCATTTGCTGTTATTACTTTGAACCCCAGATGCTTTGGCAGCATCTCTACAATCCCTCTGCATGCATATCCAGCAATTCAGCCACCAAAGTTTACAGTTACACTATTTTTGTAAGCTGTATTCTATAAATTGTATTCTGCCAGTTTTGTATCTATTTACTTAGGCTGTCGCTGTTTTCAAAGGCTCTAAGTAACTTACAAAATGTCTAGTGTTTTGTATGTGCGACTAAATACAGTGAAATAAAATTATCTACCCTGGTGCACTAGGGAAAATGTGATATTGTTAATGTAATATTGAAGTCAGAGAAACTCCCCAGTTGTCGCAAGCTTTTTGTAGTAAAGCCAGTAAGATACAACTAAAAGCCGAAGTAACAAACATATTTTACAGGGGGAAGCATTAATAAGCATGATGAACATATGAAGCTGCCTTATACTGAATCAGACCCTTGGTCCATCAAAGTCAGTATTGTCTTCTCAGACTGGCAGCGGCTCTCCAGGTCTCAAGCTGATGTTTTCCACACCTATTTGCCTGGACCCTTTTTTGGAGATGCCAGGGATTGAACCTGGGACCTTCTGCTTCCCAAGCAGATGCTCTACCACTGTCCCTCCCAGATGTGTATTAAAATTTTTTTTAAAGATGATTCTCATTCCAAAAACATAGAGAGGCAAAAAAAAGAAAGTTAATTTTACAGGTATTAGAATTAGGCTTTCCTCTTGAGTAACCTTTAGCAGGCAAATCTTATGAGATTTATGTATAGTGCGTCCACAATAGATAATTGCTGCACAGCATTTAAATAAGGTTTTCAATGTCCAAAGCATTTTCCATATGTTTTGGGTGATCCCTCATTTTCAGGGTTCTTTGGATACAATGGATGATGTTTGCTGCTCTAACACTTTGAGAGAGGGCAGAATACTGTTAAAAGTAATTCTATTATCAAGTTATAAAGAAAGAGATTTAGTTTTCTTGTCAGCTAATAGCTCTCTTTATTTGCCCATAGTTTAGACCTGGCAAAGAGAGTGGGTAGATACACTGTTGCAACACCAACAGCCTGGTACTATTATAGTTTATCAGATTTATTGTGCACTAGCTGGGTTGCCTTGGCAGGCATAATCCATCTCCATGTTGTGTACATGCTGTCTGCTTGGGTCTCATTCTGTTCAATGGAAATAACCTGATTTGGGGGGGTGGGGTCAAGAGGCATGCTACGCAGGCCAGTCGCCTCTTGGATCATGACAACATAGCACCTCCTGGAATACTGCACTACACTAAGGAAGGAAGAACTTTCCTGCTTATGAATAGTGCCGTGCTGTTTTCAGGGAATCAAAACAATTTGCTTTTACAGGGCCACACACAAGCAGTCAGGTGTCTCCGATTTAGCCCTGATGGGAAGTGGCTGGCATCCTCATCAGACGATCACACTGTGAAGGTAAGAGTACTGTGGTGTGGACCTCTTCATCTTCTGCCACACCTGTTCCTGGTGTGGCAGTGTCAGTCACTCATGTTTGTCTGCCTCCCTGCTCTTAATGTCTTATGAGAAGAAAGGTGCTCTTGTTCAGGTAGGATGCGATACAGGGCTGGGCAGCCTCACCCCACTCAAACCTTGAGTGTTCTTTCTGCTCTCCAGCTCTGGGATCTGGCTGCCGGGAAGATCATGTGCGAGTTCACAGAACACGTGGGCCCCGTAAACGCTGTCGAATTCCATCCCAATGAATACCTTTTGGCCTCTGGTAGCTCTGACAAGTAAGTACTTGCTGGGAAAATTAGGACAGTGGCTATACTGCAGGATGAGAGAGTGGCAGAAGCCTCAACGAGCTTGTACTGCCAGGTTGTAAACTTTCATACTTGAGCTTCTAGGCTTTGAACTGCTGTGATGGAGGAATGCGTTAACAGTGTGAAAGCTTAGAATATGGGGCTGGTTAGAGAGGGAGCATAGTGCTTTTTGAAATGCAGAAGTTCAGTTCTCAGAGCCTCCTCCTTGGTAGTTTGTTCATATAGTTTTCCAAAAACTTCTTGTATAGTGTCCAAGCAAAAGACTTTGGCACAGATGTTCTGGCTCAGCAGTTAACTAATCTTGGAAAAGTCATGCTTCTTTCTTTCTCCCCCCCCCCCCTTTTTGGGCCTCTGTGGGAAGTTTCACCTGTCTGGGGCAGTGATGCTCTGTATTCTTGGTGCTTGGCCAGGGGGGGGGGGGGCGCAAAGTGGAAGGGCTTCTTGCCCCAATTGTGAACCTCTTGATGGCACTTGGTTTGGGGGTTTTTGGCCACTGTGTGACACAGAGTGTTGGACTGGATGGACCATTGGCTTGATCCAACATGGCTTCTCTTATGTTCTTATGACTGACACTGTGACCAAGGAGATGTGAGGACCCAGGCACTATAACAACAAAAAGAAGTTTATTATTAGTGCTCTAAAACAATAAGTGGGTGATAAAGATTTAGTACTATAGTGAATGTGAAAGCAGCAGAGGTTGATGCAGATAAACAGAAGCCCTGATGCATTTACTAGACGTTCCCTGCTCTAATAGCAAAACTCACCACCTCCCTTGGGTGAGGGATCTCTTCCCAGCTGCAAGCTTTCTAGACTACAGCCTGCCTCCAGCTCAGCCTTCCAGAGAGCCAACATCCCTGCCTGCAGCCTCTTCAGGGAGGAACATGCACTACCTGTGCTTGGCCCTTTTATGTTTTCCTCCCAGGTCCCACCCCTCTCTGGGCTAGTTTCCCTCCAAAACCTTGCCACCCAATCAGAGGGATGGAAGGGATCTTGGAAAATGTAGGCTTTCTGTAATTTATTTAATTCCATTTATATCCTGCCCTTCCTGCTGAGGTGGGCTGAGGGTGGCTTACATGGTCATGCATGTGCACAAGTATAAACATATAATAAGACATAAAAACCATAAAACAGTTTAAAAACATAGAAGATTGACATTTTGGTGCTATGATCTTAAGTTTCAGGTTGATGTTCTCTGTGAAGCAGATCTTAGTAATGACTCCTAGGCAGGCTTCTTTGGAGCCTGTAGGCCTCACTCTGAAACAAGTAATTATGCCACTTTCCATCTGAATTTTTAACAGAAACTTAACCTGTTGCTGGAAGTGTAGGCACCAATGCATGTTATCGATGAGAAAAGTTTGCACTTGTCTCAGGTTCCCTCAGATGCTCTCTTTTCTTAATTTGTCTTGCAGAACCATCAGGTTCTGGGACTTGGAAAAATTCCAGGTGGTGAGCTGCATCGAAGAAGAGGCCATTCCTGCCAGGTCAGTGTGACTTGGGCAATGTAAAGAAGTTGTACACAGTTTGACTTGGGAGTGGAAAGGGGCATCCATAAGTTTGTGTTGCCTTGCCAGGGGAATCTCAGCCCAGTGAAGCTGCAGAGTTCTTGTGTTGCTTATTGTTAATGTTTTTGAAGCTGTCTTAGGCTGAATCTGACTATCAGTCCATCAAGGTCAGTATTGTCTATTCAGGCTGGCAGCCGCTATCCAGGGTCTCGAGGGGAGGTCTTTCACATCACCTATTGCCTACTTTTAAGTAGATGGAAGGGAGGCTAAGGAGGGTGAGCTGAGCATGCAGTTCAAGGCCAGCAGAGATGATAATGGTAGCCTGGTTTGACTGGCTTAACAAGAGGTTTTCTTAGCTGCATTTTGAATGTAGTTGTCAGCCCTTGTTTTGCTCAGCCACACACTCAGCTCTCTCCTCCCCCTTTCAGGTGTGTGCTGTTTAATCCTGATGGCTGTTGCTTGTATGCCGGTTGCCACGATTCTCTGCGCGTGTATGGCTGGGAACCTGAACGCTGCTTTGATGTGGTCATGGTGAATTGGGGCAAGGTGGCTGACTTGTCCATCTGTAACAACCAACTGGTGAGTGAGTGAGGTGGTGCGGGTAACTTGAGTCTTCTAGCTTGCTTAGTGATAGGTTGCCAAGTTCCCCCGGCCACTGGTGGGGGTGGGGGTGGGTTTCCAGCTCAGGTTGGGAGTCTCCTGGAGATAGAGGGGTGGAGTTTGGGGAGGGCAGGTACCACAGTGGGGTACAATTCCATAGAGTCCATCCTCCAAACCAGTCATTTTCTCCAGGGGGACTGATCTCTGTAATCTGGAGAAAAACTGTAATTCTAGGGGATCCCCAGGTCCTGTATGGAGAGTGGCATCCCTACTTAATGGGTTGCTGGGCAATGAACCAGGCAACCACGGTTGATGATACAGGCTGCAAGAGGTCCTGCTGGCAGCAAAATCAACATGACAGTGGTGTTGCTGAGACACTTATGTGGGACTGTATGTGCTGTGTTGGAGACAGGTCCAAGAGGTAGTGTGCACATGGAATCCTTGGAAACTATGCATTGAATCCTGTTGTCTGTTTCTATAAATATATTCTTCACTGAAAAAGCTTCCTCTGCCTTTCCATAAGAGCATAAGAAGAGTTTTGCTGGATCTGTTCAGTGGCTCATTTTGTCTAGCATCCTGTTTCATACAGTGGCCAAACATTGGCCCTGGATGGCCAGCAAACAGGACACAGAGGCCAAGGCTTTCTTCCCATGCTGCCTGCTAACACTGGTATTCAGAGGTTTGCTGCCTGTAAGCACAGAGGCCTCTCTTTCTCTCCATGGCTATTAGCCATTGATGTACCTGTTCTCTGGCAATCTGTCTAACCCCCTTTTAAAGTCATCTGTATTTGTGGTCATCACTACCTTCCCTTCTCTCAGTTGCTGTAGCCCACTTTCTTAATAATCTTAATGGTGGGTTTTTGTTGACTCCAAGAGGATCCTGTATATTTGATACAGAACCAGTGTACAAATTACATGGCAGTCTCTTTAGGCTGCTCTTTAAAAGGCATTTGGGAATTCCACAATGGTTGAGGCTGTCTCTTCTCTTTGCAGATTGGAGTTTCTTTCATGCAAAGCACTGTGTCTTCGTTTGTTGTGGACCTTAACAGAGTCTCAAAATGTGGGTCAGGCCTCCATGGGCTGGTTAGGGATGACAAGCCTCTTGTTTCACCTGTGCCCATGGGCTCCTCTCTGCGACGCATCTATGACAGGCCATCAACAACATGCAGCAGACCTCAAAGGTAAGGAAGGCTTCAACAATCTTTGTGTCTCCTTGGTGTCTGGTTGCATAGGTGAGAGTGACTGAATCCCCACTGTCTTTGCCATCTGAGCAAGACATAGGAAAAGGAATTTCTTTTTATACAATTACAAAAGGAAATCAGATAAAATCATGCAAAATATCTGTTGTTCCCTGCACTACAGGCATTGTTATTTAACTTACATTAAAATGCGTGTTGTTGTAGCCTTTGTGCTATTGCTTGTGCAAACAAAGTTCTGCAAAGTATATCTTCCTTTCTGCTCTTGCTCCTGCTGGCTCTAATCTAGTATTTTTATGGATTAATGGCAGAATGAAACACAATTCTGAGAGTGAGAGGCGCAGCCCCAGTAGTGAAGACGATAGGGAGGAAAAAGAATCCACTGCAGAGATCCAGAACCCAGAAGACTACAAGGAGATCTTCCAGCCAAAGAATTCCATCAGTGAGTGGTACTAAAATAGCTAATGGTGGGATTCAAGATTTCCTGGATTAACTAGGTCTTATCCCTGGTGGAAACACTGTGGTAGATTTTTCCATCCACCATTGCCTTTTAAAGTTCTGTCTTTTCATGGTGGTTATGAATGAATGAACAGCTAGGCTAGTAGCTTACTAGAAAGTTTCTCTTATTTAGGTGGAAAGCTGTTTTATGGGATCACCTCTTTCCCTCACACCATCATTTGTTTAAAATGTTGTTAACTCCAGAGGGTTTAAGAGGCAAGATAGTGTTTGCACCAACATGCAGTATTTTGGAGAAGTCTTCAGTCATCTGGAACTGGTACAAATTACCCCAAAATGTATGGTGCTACCAGAATATCAAAAACAGTGTGCCAGCTGTTGCATTCCTTAGAATTTATCATCAGTGGGCAATGGGCCACTCTGCAGAATTATATTAATCATATTCAAGGTTTTTTTTGGGCAGGAACACAAGGAACACAGTTCCAGCTGGCTTGGTGTCAGGGGATGTGACCTAATATGCAAATGAGTTCCTGCTGGGCCTTTTCTTTAAAAAAACCCTGTGTGAAACAATGGTGATGCCAGGGGGTGTGGCCTAATATGCAAATGAGTTCATGCTGGGCTTTTTCTTCCAAAAAAGCCATGATCACATTAGGGATGAGTCTCTGGATTGCAAAAGCTGTAATTTCTTGTGGCTTCTGCAAATGCAATCAGATTCAAGGCTGGATTTTTGCCTTTTGCAGCTCGAACTCCACCCTCCAAGAGTGAGCCCTTTCCTGCACCTCCTGAGGATGGTGAGTTCAGACTTATATTTCAGGGAATGGGAGACCCCAGGAACCATCACTGTATTCCTGCCCTTCCTGTGGATGCTTGCAAAACCTTTGTTGCCAGACGAAGTTATGAGTCAAAATTTCCCTTGACTTTTGAGATAGCCAGATGTGTCATGTTGAATCCTCCCCTTGGACAAACTCGTATGTAGTGGGATCCCTTGCCACCAAAGAGCAACGGATTATATCTGGTGAAAATGACAGGCCCTTTCCCTTATCGAATGGCTAGGCCAGGATAACAGAAGAGTCCTGAGTCCTTTATGACTCTCTTCCTGCCCACGAGCACCTTGGATTTCTCCATTTGAGGGACCTCAGTACAGAATGAGCATGGTATAATCGCTTCCTTTCTCATTGCCTCCAGAACCCACACTTGCAAAAGAAACATCCACGCCGAGTAAGGCTGCGGATAGCCAAACCCCATTGCCAAGCCAAGAAAACGTAAGCATCTTGCAGTGGTTGCTATTTCCTCTTGTCCTCCATTTATCGCAGTAAATGTTTATCATGGGGATGCATCCAACAGCATGCAATTTAGGATAAGACGGATGATTCTAAGGAGGGTCTACCAGTCTGGCCCTCTTGTTGGAATCTAGTTCCCAGCAGATTTGGGATCTGATGGTTGAAATTCCCCTATGACTTTGTTTCTTGTTGTTGCAAAACGTGTTTTAAGAAAGGTGAGGTAGGAGTTGAGAATCCCTTTAACTGGCAGTAAATGGTATCTCTCCAGGTTTCTTGAGGGTGGCCACTGCCTTAGTTTTAGATGTCACTACTATCTGGTAAGAGCCCTGTGGTGCAGAGTGGTAAGCTGCAGCACTGCAGTCCAAGCTCTGCTCACAACCTGAGTTCAATCCTGGCTGAAGCTGGGTTCGGGTAGGCAGCTCATGGTTGACTCAGCCTTCCATCCTTCCGAGGTTGCTAAAATGAGTACTCAGCTTGCTGGGTCTAAAGTGTAAATGACTGGGGAAGGCAATGGCAAACCACCCCCTAAAAAGGCTGCCCTGAAAACATTGTGAAAGCAACATCACCTCAGACTTGGAAATGACTGGTGCTTGTACAGGGGATTACCTTTATCTTTTTACTATTGAATGGGGTGCTCTGATGGAAGGGGAGGATGGGTGGAGGAGATTAGAATCAAATCTGCCTTTTAACAGAGCCTTAACACAGTGTTGGAAGGCTGCAAACATGGTCTTAAACAACGTGTCTGCCCTGACTTGATATCTTCTTTTTCTTACAGCCCGACCCCATTCAGAAGTCACTAGTAGCTGCCTCAACCCCCATTACCAGAGTTGAGCCCTCAGTGATCCCTGCTGCCAGGAATGAGCCCATTGGGCTGAAAGCCTCTGACTTCTTGCCGGTAATCTTGCCATCCTATAGAGAGGGGGTTGGGGAAAGGAATTGGCAGTGGAGAGTTTTCTTGCTGTGCTCCTTGGCTACTTCAGAGGTGGGTGAGCCTTTTGCTTTAAAATGGCAAATCACCGGCCTTGCAGTCTTTTTGAGGAAACTAGAGTGTGAACACAAGCCCTTGGATAAAGACCTTGAAGATGATCCATTTGAAGGTTTGTTTAAAGGAACAAGAAATAGAGGAAATTGGTGGGCTGCTTTTGGGGGGTTGGTGAGGGCTGTGGCTCAGAAGCAGAGCATCTGCCTTGCATGCAGAAGGTCCCTCAGTCAGTCCCTGATAATTCCAATTTAAAAGGTCTGGGAGTAAGTGATGTGAAAGAACTCGGCTCATGAGTCTGGAGAGCCGCTGCCAGTCTGTGTAGACAATACTGACTTTAATGATTTATCTCTCCAAGGCATTATCAATCAGTTGCAGGGGGCATTTGCAAGCAGGAAATTCAAGAAATCAGAGAGCAAATTTAAGAGATTAGAGGTTAGCCAAATGGCTTTGCATGTAAGTAACAAGTGAGATAATTTGTGTCTTGTGGGAAATGAGGCCACATTAGGAGGAATTGTCCACTAACCAGAGAAAACGAAATTAATGAGCAGTAGGCTTATAACAGATAAAAGGAAGTCTTTCGCCACCCAAAGAGTAATTAACATGTGGAATTCACTGCCACAGGAAATGGTGGCGGTTACAAGCATAGACAGCTTCAAGAGCAGATTGGATAAACATATGGAGCAGAAGTCCATTAGTGGCTATTAGCCAGTAGAGGGAACACTGTGTCTGGGGCAGTGATGCTCTGTATTCTTGGTGCTTCGGGGGCCACTGTGGGTGGTCTTCTGGAGTTCTGGTCCCACTGGTGGACCTCCTGATAGCATCTGGCTTTTGGCCACTGTGACACAGAGTGTTGGACTGGATGGGCTGTTGGCCTGATCCAACATGGCTTCTCTTACATTCTTAATGGATTAAGTGTGATTCAGTAGAAGTCAGCTTCTTGTGTTAAAGAGGAGAGTGAGACATCATCTGTAGAGTCCCTCTAGGCAAGTTCCTGAGAGGGGCAATTTGCGTATAGTAACCCCTTGTGGCCTGTTGAAGAACAGTTCAGTCCTCTCTATTCTGTGTCTTACCAAACTGTGCATAAGGCAAGCAAATGTTTTATGTGCTCTGAATAGCTGCAAAAGGAAGGCTACCCAGTGGGCTGTGTTTCCCTGGGAAGGGAAGGTGGCATCACCATGTCTCCTCTGAGCACTGTCAAGGAATCATGGTCAAAGAGCAAGTTATCTGTTACATTAATGTGAGAGGGGAAGGGGGGGGAGCCATAGCATTTGACACAAAAGGGGTTCTTGTAAAGATTCTAATTCAGGAAAGAAAGATCATTGGCAGTGAGAAGTACTGAATTTCACTCAGACTTGTTTGCTGTGCAAATGGAGGATGTGCCCTGGCAGCTTGCAGCTAAGTAAAAGAGCCTGTGTATCATGATCAGTCTTTTCTCTCAACACATATGTGTTAGAAGACACCTGATATCAGCATATCAATTTGATGGAACTGCTTGATCTAGAGCCAGTTCGGTGTAGTGGTTAAGTGTGCGGACTCTTATCTGGGAGAACCAGGTTTGATTCCCCACTCCTCCACTTGCACCCGCTGGAATGGCCCTGGGTCAGCCATAGTTCTGGCAGAGGTTGTCCTTGAAAGGGCAGCTGCTGTGAGAGTCCTCTCAGTCCCACCCACCTCACAGGGTGTCTGTTGTGGGGGAGGAAGATAAAGGAGATTGTGAGTTGCTCTGAGATTCAGAGTGAGATATTGGATATAAATCCAATATCTTCTTCATCTTCATTTTTGAGGGTGAAGAAAATTTGCTGGAACACATGGAATGGCTTGGCTGGTGAACATTAGTGAAACAATCCAATGACAGTTATAAATTCCACTTACAATAAACTGAGCAAATTAAAGGGAATGTAACAAATAGATGGAAGAAGAGGTCACCTAGACTGATGTACAGTTTCGAAAAGCAGCCAGCCTGATGCCCAATCACTTTATTCTGAGGGCTCTTTGTAGCCAATGGAGTGAATAAACTTGGGCCCTCCTGGAAAGTCTTGCTCTCCCCTGTTTCCCAGGGAGCAGGTGAAAGTACATGTGTGTGGCCATTCCCCCCCATATGGGACCTGAGTCTTTTTATATAAAGGTACACAATAGATGAAGGGGGTGCCTTTTCATGCCTTTCCCCTATTTTAGGGCATTATAAAGTGCTACAGGGGCTTTACATAACACACTCTGTCTTCACCTCTGCTGAAAGTCTGCAAGCCTATTGCTTGCTTCTGTTGGGATCAGGCCTGTTGCTATAGGGGGGCCTATGAGGGCACTGCCCCCCCTGACTTCCAGGAGGCCCTCCAGGGTGCAGCCTGTTTTCTTTCTTTTTTTTGCCAGAAGAAAGCTTATGAGAAGCGGCGAGCCCCACAGTGGATGGGAAAGGGTGCCCTCCCGACTTTAAAAAGCCCCCTGACTTTTAAAATCCTTGCTATGCCTCTGGTTGGGGTGATTTTGGAAGTTGCCAGTAGACAGCTTTTTGCATCATGTAGGCACAAAAGGAGGATAACTGAAATCTATGGCATTTATTTGAGAAGCCTCCGCGTAGGAATCCTCATCCCCTGTAACTCAAAACATCACACTTCCACCACCTTGATAAATGCCTCTTGAGTTCACTTATGGAGTTCTTAATATTCACAGCCTCTTTGACTTGTTATGCTGAAGTTTGGTTTTCTGTTGAAATCCATCTCCAGTTGTAAATCCTAATTGGCTATCAAAACATGAGAGGGAACATGCATGCTTGGCCTGGAACTAGCAAGAGAGTGCAGGAGCAGTGACTTCTTGCTAGCAGGCCAGAGCTCTTAACCACAGCCAACCGTAAAAGATGAAGGCCAGTCACTTCACGTACCTATTTAACACTGACTGTAATTGGCTGAATTGGTCCATAAAGGTTAGTATTGTCTTCTCAGATGGGCCATGGCTGGCCAGGGTCTTAGGCAGAGGTCTTTTGCATCACTTACTGCCAGATCCTTTAACTGGAGATGCCAGTTAGTGAACCTGGGTCCCTCACTGTGCTAAGCAGATGCTCTGCCACTGAGCCACAGCCCTTCCCTTTTCCTGACCCTATTCAGATGCCATCGATGGCCACTCTTGCCTCCTTTCTGGCCTTCCATGCCTCCTATCTGGTTGGCTTGGTTCCATATGCTGTAACCACCTTGTATTTCCCTTTTGTGTCTCTGTGTCCAGGCCATGAAGAACCAAAGCCTGACAGAAATTGTAGATGATGAAGCCATGTCTCAGATCCGAAAGGGCCACGAGACCATGTGCGTGGTGCTTACCAGCCGGCACAAAAACCTGGATATGGTGCGGGCCATGTGGAACGCCAGCGACATCAAGGCAAGTTGGTCGCTTTGGGGAGGGGGGTGGCACTACAAGAGGAGCTGCGCACAGTTGCCTGGGACTCAGCGGCCGTTTGATTCCAAATTGCTTGCAGCTGTGAGCTTTTGTGTGAAAAGGAGTGGTGTGTTCATGAGTTCCAGCGCTGTATTTCAGGACTACTCCTACTGTACTGCTGCATACCCTCAGAGATTTAGGTCATTGTGAAGCAACTGCCTCTAATTCTGGACTGAAAACTCAGCACTGCATTGCATAGGCAGAAACAAGTTGAATGCAGGTCTTTTGCTTTATTTTCAGCCTGCTCTGAGGGAAGGTGTAGCGAGGTTGTGCAGTTGCTATTTCCATCAATTCTACCCGGTTTCCCGGCAATCTGTGCCTCAGCCACCCATTCCATCCTGAGCCAAACATCCCTTCCAAAAGAAAACCTTTGCCCATCCTTGTTTTTGTCAATGGAATATGTGTGCTGGGGAGCATAACTCCCTCACTTGCCACATTGGCAGTGCCAAGGTAAGAAGCATGTTCTTCTGGTACGTCTCCCCACCTGCTTCACTCCCAGTTCCAGTTCTACCCACTCCACCACAGAAGGGTTCTGTAAAGGCAGTGAACAGAACAGTAGTTTCCATGGATTGTATTTTTCCTGCTTTCCCTTTCCCTGCATTAGTTAGTTAAGATGTAGAAGGGAGCCCAACCAAGATGTACATGTAATGCCACTGGCACACTCAGTAGCCACTAGATGCGTGACCTTATAGGTGGCTGCTAAGAACACAACAGCAGGTGTCCTGGATCAGACTAATGGCTTGTCTAGTCTGACAGATAAAGTCTAGGAGGAGTGGAAGGAGGCACTTTCTGCATCCTTGGAAGGCATTCTTGGAATTGAGGGTATAAGGGGTGATCATTCCACAAAAGGTGTCATTTGCCTTTCTGACTGGATTGAATTCCCTGCGAATCCCAACTGGTTCTCCCTTGCTGGTTTGCAGGAACACACAGTGGGGCTTTCTGTCCCACCAAGTTCACAAGCAGGAAGTCATCTAGCTCCTGAATACTCCTAGAGCCATGCAGCTCCTGTCCCAACCAAGCAATCATATACTCTGCTGGGTGTCCAGGTGCCTCTGCAGTCTGAAGAAACATTCTTCCTTGAGATCTGTGGGCCTGCAGTCTGGGCCTTGGTGCATTCTGGCACCGCCTATTCCTAGTGCAAGTCTTTTTTTTAAAGCTAGGAGCTGGTGTTTGGGTTTGCAGCCTGTTGCTACTGTAAGTTTCTCTGTGAAGTTTTTGGTCAATACTAATGGCTGAGGTGGGGTGGATAGGTACAGATCTTCCCTAGGCTGAATGCCTTTGTGTTTGAGAGAAGCAAATCAGGAGTTTTGAGAGCCAGTTGGATGTAGTGGTTAAGTGTGTGGACTCTTAATCTGGAAGAACCAGGTCTGATTCCCCACTCTTCCACATGCAGCCAGCTGGGTGACCTTGGGTCAGCAACAGTTCTCACACAGCTATTCTCCCAAGAGCGGTTCTCTCAGAGCTCTCTCAGCCCCACCCACCTCACAGGATGTCTGTTGTGGGGAGAGGAAGGGAAAGGAGATTGTAAGCCACTCTGAGTGAAAGGCAGGGTATAAATCCAATCTCTTCTCCAGGTGAATCAAAGTTTTACTTTTGTGGTTCTTGCGGGGGGGGGGGGAATGTTGCTTGGTAACTGGTTCTGCTCCCTGTTCATAGAGATGCTGAGCTGAGAGCAGCAGAGCTGAAACTTCCCCAGGTCACTAGATAGAGCTGAAGCCTTAGCGATGCTCTGCAGTTCTGCATCTTGAGGATTTACCATAAGTATGATAAAGCCTACTCTAATCCTACTCCTGCTTCTGTTTCCTTTTCCTCAGACTTCTGTGGACTCAGCTGTGGCTATCAATGACCTTTCTGTTGTTGTAGATCTCCTGAACATTGTCAACCAGAAAGCGTGAGTTCTAGATGCTTTTCTTAAGAGAGCGGTAGCCAAGCAGCTTTAGGGATTCCTAGAGAACACATCAGCACTAGATCCATTCCAGTCTGGCTTCTGTCCTGGCCAAGGGAGTGAGACTGTCCTGGTCACTGTAATGGACAATCTCTGAATGCAGCTGGATCAAGGCAGGTCGGCACTGCTGTTAATATTAGATCTCACAGCAGCATTTGACACAGTCAGCTATGATATGTTGACTATCAGTGATATCAGCCTTGCTGATGTGGGAATACATCAGATGGCCTTACAGTGGCTTTCCTCATTCCTCCACAGACAGAGGGTGGTGTAAGGGGAGGATGTCTCAGCTAGATGCCCCCTGATGTATGGTGTCCATCAGGAGGCACTCCTCTCCCCATTGTTGCTCAACATCTATATGTGCCCCCTTGCCCAGCTGGTACAGAGTTTTGGGCTAGGGTGTCATCAATATGCAGATGACACTCAGCTATATTTACTGTTGGGTGACCATCTGGCCTTGGTCCTGTCATCTTTGGCCAAGGGTTTGGAGGCTGTGATGGGCTGGCTGAAGAAGAGTAGATTGAAACTGAACCCATCAAAGATGAAGGTTTTGTGGCCTGGGGGATTAGGGTTGGAGCACAGATTACCAGCCCTTGACGGGGAGCTATTGACACCAGCGCCAACCATCAAGAGTTTGGGAGTGACTCTGGATACCTCTCTCTTAGTGGAGGCTCAAGTTGCACACATTGCCAAAGTGGCATTTTTCCATCTCTGCCAAGCTAGGCAACTGGCTCCTCTCCTTTCTCATTTGGACCTAGCCACAGTAATCTATTACCTCCAAATTAGACTACCATAACTCGCTCTACACTGGCCTACCTTTGACTTTGACCCAGAAACTCCAATGGGTCCAGAATGTAACGGTACAAGTTCTGACGGGAATGCCATGAACGGCATATATTCTCCCTATGCTGTGCCAGCTGCACTGGCTTCCTTCTGGTTGAGTACCAAGTCAGATTCAAGGTTTTGGTTATGACCTTCAAGGCCTTGAGTGGTCTGGGACCAACATATCTACGGGACTGCCTCCTCCGCTATGTCCCTGGAAGAGCATTACACTCTACTGGTCAGAATCTGCTGATGATCCTTGGCTCTAAAGAGGTCTGGCTTTCCTCAACAAGAGCCAAGGCCTTTTCAGTCCTCCCCTGACCTGGTGGAACGCTCTGCTGGAAGACACTAGGGCCCTGCAGGATCTTTTACACTTTTGCAGGGCCTGTAAAGCTAAGATGTTCTGCCAGGCTTTTGCCTGAGGACAGTGACGGTTGCTGAGGCATCCCTCCCCACCACCCTTGGAGGAGGGTCCCCTGCCCTCCAGTGCAGCATCCAGAAAGCAGGAATAGTAGCACTTCAGTATGACGCCATCAGGGTTTGCAATCTGGTTTTTATTTTATTGGTTTTATTGATTGACTTGTGTATTTTTAATCACTGTTGTACATCACCTAGAGCCTGACTTCAGCCAGGATGGGGGGGATTCATCAAGCCAAATAAATAATAATACAAGGAGAAGGGGTGGTTTGGTTGAATTGTTGTGCATTAGGATCCTAAAAGGCAGTTACTGCCTTCATGTGGCACTTCAGCATGACCAATGTACTGGTGGAGGGAAGGGGAATTGTCCAGAATATGCCCTCTGGGATGCAGTTTTTACTCAGTTGGCATATCACAGGTATGAAACCCTTCATCAGCAGTATCCAGCTGATCTCAAATGCCTCTTGACACCCTCTAGAATTGAGAGGCGGTAGAAGGTTCTGAGGAACTTGGGCACATCTTAATGTGCACATCCCCAGACCAATGTTCTCTCTAAACTGCAGAGTCTTGTGAGCAAAAATTCTACTTTGTGAGCTACTGGCATTAAAGTTGTGAGCTACTACATAAGTTATTGTGCTCTGGGGTCATCCTTCCTGAACTAAGACAAAAATATGTGAGCTGGAGGCTAAAAGTCTGTGAGCTAACTCAGCTTAGAGGGAACACTGCCCCAGACCTGAGCGTGTAAGTCATTGCAGCATAATTTGGATCCCACATGAGACTGGCCATGGAGAAAAACTTCCTCCCGTCAGGCCATGCACTGCTTTCTGCCTTGGACTTACAGGTCCCCATCTTGTTCTTGAAAGGGATCTGAGGGTTTAATGGGGGTGCGGGGAGTATAGCAACTCTCTGAAATCTGTGTCTTTCCCCAGGTCTCTTTGGAAGCTCGACCTGTGCACTGTCGTCTTGCCTCAGATAGAGAAACTTCTCCAAAGCAAATATGAAAGGTGAGGCTCGGGGATTTAACCTGGGGAAGCTGGTGATTTTGTGGAGACCAAAGTTCTTTCTGGGAGCTAACATTTCTGTGACTTGTCGCTTGCAATTCAGTCATGGTGCTAAGACTGGGTTTCAGCCAAATCTCTTTTCAAACAGGGTGGGAATTTCCCAACCTGTTGGTGGCAGAGGCAGAAGCTTCTAAGTTCAGGACTTAGGAAAGGTTTATTCCTAATGTGCCTGATTGGTCTGTGGGCATTGTGCAGAAGGGCAATGCAGGTCTATGGGGAGAAGATTCCTTTTTGTTTAACTGTGTCACTTTGTAGTGTCATTTCCACCTCTGTGTTAGGGAAGTCCCCTCCCCTTTAGTTAAATGTGTTTTGCAAACTTGAGCCTGGTGAACAGGGGGGTGGGTTGGCTCCCAAAGCTAAATTAAGCACTGAGATGGACCAGTCTTTAGTCGATAGCCTGTGAATTGTTTTTCCAAGACAGCGGAGCAGAGAGAAATTTCCTAATGATTTGTCATTCTTAACCTTCCCTTTGTCCTTTTGTTAGAATTCAAGAACTAAGATTTTAACTTATTGCAACTGGTGCAAAGCTTTATTTTTTGTTTTTATTTACTTGGTGATAGCTGGATAGGGCAGGATTGTTGGTGTGCATCTAAGGATTCCTCCTTTCATTCTTACAGGGCTCTTTTATCTTTAAAAGCATCTCTGTATCTGAGTGTGTGCATGTGTGGTTGCCAGCACATTTCTGCCTGTTATGCAGCACGCCATTCCATAGGGTCTCCCACACAAAGGTGGTAACCCTACTCATGTACTGCTGCAGTAGAGCAGCTGTAGCAAAACAGGAATTCAGCCCATAGAGACAGGAGGCATTAAGCAGCACTGCCTGAGTTAATGGACTTTTGGTATGGAGGTGATTCAGACATCACTATTGTGTGGTTGCTGCCAGCAGAGGGAGCTCTATGCTGAGATTTATTGGCTCGCTCTTACCTGACTCTGTTTGTTTCCTTCCCATCCCTGGACTTGCCTGTTTTTGCTGGGCTTGCCTATAATGGCAGCCTGACCAGAGGAATTTGAGTGAAATTGTTCCTACAGTTTACTTGCAGATCGGGGGCATAGCATCACTAGGCTAATTTGTGCCATCCGAGCCAAAGAGCTAAAAAAAGCAGGCAGTTTTGATTTATTTATTTAACTTCGTTTTTACTCCAACTTCCATACTTCTCCATTTTATCCTCCACAATGATGCTGCTGTGAAGTAGGTTAGGTTGAGATTGTGTGACTGGTCCAGGGTCACCCAGCAAGCTTCCATGGCAGAGTGAGGATTTATAGAATTGGAAGGAGCCATGCAGGCTGCCAAGTCCCACCCCTGCTCAGCCTAATGCATCTCTGATGAGTGTTCATCCAACTGCTGCTTGTGCAGGGGAGCTCAACCATTTCTCTAAGCACAGCCAATTCCACTGCTGAACTACTCTTACTGCAATTTTTTTCCCCTAATATCCAGCCAGTACCTTTCCGCTTGTAATTTAAACCCATTATCAAGTCTTGTCCTCTGCTGCCAACAGGAACAGCTGCTTGGGTCTCCCAGATTCTCTTCCAGCCCCAACCACTGCACCACAGTGATGAGTCTAGTGTACTGCTTTTTTTAAAACCAAAAAGTCAGGAGTTGAATGAAAGGCAAGTCCGTTTACAGCCAGTGACTATGTTGCATGTTGGTGAGAAATGCCACTTTTCTTTCCAAGTAGTCTGAACGAATATGGTCCTGCACCTTGGCTTGAACAGTGAGACTTGGCAGGCCTTGCTGGATGTGCTTTGGAATGAGAGCCATCTCCCCCCACTCATCTGGTACTTTTTCAGGCTGAATGTTGATTTTTGAAAACATTTCCATTTTTTGCTGAAAGTCTGTGTTGTCTTAACAGCTACGTCCAAACAGGTTGCACTTCACTGAAGTTGATCCTGCAGCGCTTCTTGCCCCTGATCATGGATATCCTTGCTGCGCCACCATCGGTGGGGGTAGACATTTCCCGAGAGGAGAGGTAACATTATCTTAAAGGCTGGATGGCATTGCACTTGCTTCCCTGATTTGCAGGCCTTTGGGTGAAACTTCTGGATCTCTGCAGCTTAATATGACTGTCTAATCCAGGGGTGGGCATACTCGCTTAACATAAGAGCCATATAGAATAAATGTCAGATATTTGAGAGCCGCCAGACATGAATGTGGCCAGCCTTGCTCTGGCCTGCCAGCTCCCAAAATGCCAACCATGCCCCCATTCAATTCATGATACAATTATTTATTGCGCATATATAGAGAGAGAGAGGGAGAGGGAGAGAGAAGGAGGGAGAGGGAGGGAGGGAGAGAGAGAGAATCAAGGAAGAATAAAAGTAGCCTTCAGCTGCTGGCGCAACATCTTATTTAGTTCAGTTTTTAATGTATCTTTGATGGTAATAAATTAAACTACTAGATAACGAGAACTTTTTGTTTCCTGAATTTTTTTCTTGAGAGTGAAATGCTAGAGCATTCTCTAGCTCCCTCAGTTGGAAGCAAATGAGAGAGAGAGAGATGTGGAATGAGAGAAAGAAAAAAATAGATTGGGGGAAGAGAGGGAATGGTGGAAAGAAAGCAACTTTAATCTGAAATGCATTCTCCAAGCCACTGGCTTGCTTGGCGAAGGGGTTTAATAAAACAAATGTCTTCTCCAAGCCAGCTGATGGGGCAATGGGGGCTTCAAGAGCCACACAATATGTGTGAAAGTGCCACATGTGGTTACGGAGTTGCGGTTTGGTCACCCTGGTCTAATCCAAGGCCCTTCCCTGTTAGTTCTCCTAGCAAGCTTTATATATCCTTGCACTGCTGATATATCTTGCTACTCTCTTGCCCCATAGAATCCTGAAAACCTCTTAATCCTGTTGTTGTTAGCCCATTTGTAGGCCTAGCTGCTGTTAGCTCTGTATGTGGCTGGGAAAATACGCACTTCTTTTCTAGCTTATCCAAGGAGGGCCAAGTGGAAAACTCCTTTGGACTCCTTTTAGCTAGATTGACTGATATGGAAGATTTTCTTGAGAGAGACACCCACATAGTCTGGTTCACATGTGTGGAGGGTAAATGTGTCTGCTCTCTCCACAGCCCCTAATGGAGGATTTTTTATTTATTGAAGATATCTGCATATTGCTTCTCTGAGAAGCACCCAAAGTGCTATTTGTTTGTTTAAAAGATGTTTTAAACCCCTTTGGGATGGCAGCGTGCCCTGCTTCTATGTATTCCTTGGTTATGTTTCTACAGTCTCACTGCAGAGCCATCTAGGAGGGTCTGCAGCTTTCCCCTCGTTCCTTTTGCAGGCTCCACAAGTGCCGCCTGTGCTACAAGCAGCTGAAGAACATCAACAACATCATCAAGAACAAATGTGGACTCAGTGGCCGCCACGGCAGTGCCTTCCGTGAGCTGCATCTCCTTATGGCTGTCCTCGAGTGACCTCTGCTGCCTCCTCCGCCCATGCAGACACACCACCGAGGATTAGTCTTCCGACCACAGCGTCTCATTCCAGTCAGCTTTGGGTCATTCGTTTGGTGTCCAATATGTACACTCCTTCATGGGGGGGTGCGCTAGCTCGCTGCTCCATCTTCAGTGCCTTAACAGGCTGGATTGCAAACCAAGCTCCATCTCCCAACAGCGCAGCCCACCCTCCCTTGCATGCAGCAGCTGGGCAGAGTCCCTTGTTCCTGGTGACCAGAGTGCCTGGGACCACCGGCCCCTGCCCCACTTGCAAGCCCTCTTTCCTTTCCAGTCTTAACTGTAGTCTCATTGGCTTTGTCATTCCAGTGAGGGAAGGGGTGGGCCGGATCTGTTTGTGCCAGTCACATAGCCACATTTGCCTCTTTGGAAAGCTCTTGGGCTGGAGGAGCTGGGGAGGACCGGACCTGGGGCCATTGTGTCTGCTCCTTGCTTTTTCCTCCACAGTGCTGGAGAATGGGAGGGTGTTTCCTGTTCATAAAGCTGTAACTTATAATTAATTTTATTAAAACATTTGTAACTTTTATTTTGAGCTAATTTGTAACTTATTTTGAACATAAGAGAAGCCATGTTAGATCAGGCCAACGGCCCATCCAGTCCAACACTGTGTCACACAGTGACAAAAATTATATATATATACACACACTCTCTCTCTCTCTGTGGCTAATAGCCACATATGAACCTCTGCTCCATATTTTTATCTAACTCCCTCTTGAAGGTGGCTATGCTTGTGGCTGCCATCACCTCCTGTGGCAGTGAATTCCACATGTTAATCACCTTTTGGGTGAAGAAGTACTTCCCTTTATCCGTTTTAACCTGGCTGCTCAGCAATTTAATCGAATGCCCACGAGTTCTTGTATTGTGAGAAAGGGAGAAAAGTATTGTGTGTGTACCTTTTTGAACGGCAGCTTGGGATTTTGCTTTGTTGGAGTTGAGCATTTGGGAGTTGTATTCCAGCAAACCAATTCAGCCTTGACAGGAATTCTCTAGATTTCCATTGAGATATGGGATTGTGGGAATTTTCAAATAGTAGCTTATAAGTTTTATCTGTGGCTTCAGTGTATCAGTCATTTAGTTCCAAAAGGATCAGTATAGCCATGGAAACTGCTTAGTGGTAATGTCCCACATATGCTACTATCTTTGACTAGAGGTGCCAGATCTTGGAAGAGGACCACCAATGATAAGTCTCTCTGTATACACATATATCTGAATCTCGGTTAGCACACTGTCCAAATCCAGTTAGCATAAGATGCTACCTGCCCAGTTTAAACCTATAATGAAGCACCATGAATTCCTGAAGGTAGGGAGAACCGTGTTACTGACAATATGTTGATTCTGGTTCAATTTCCATGCCTTCCGAGATGAAAATAAGGGTATCTTTGGGCCAGGTTAAACATCCCAATAATTTGTTTAAAGCAGTGAAGGGAACATCTAATTTTGAATACAATTTCAAAAGTGGTGCATACATTGGGGTCTACATTACACTGCAGATACTCAGGATGTAATCACATATGAGATTTGGCCTGACCTAGCCATGCCTCCCATCCGGATTTAATGTGTACAGTCACACACACAAATCTGCCTCCAAGTCCTGCCTGTACCTGCTTCATCTTAAGATGCACTGGGACTGGATTAAATAGCTACCGGGAACTTCTTGGTAGCAAACCTCTAAAATGTATGTAGGGCATGTTTCCTGGCTGTCTGAACAGCTGCGCTCACAATGCATCTGTCCTGTGTGTGCATGAGCAGTCTGAACACTCCTCTTGTGCATGTGCAGCCCATGCCTCTTCCAGCAGGAGTGCGGGGGCTGTGTGAATGCCGTGGCACATATCAGAGAACCAGCTTTTTCAGAGCCAGAATATTGCTGCTCCAAATCTCTCAAGTTATCCCAGCCTCAGACTGACCAGTTCTGCTTGAAGATCTACATCTCAGGAATTGTATGTTTCCAAAGAGAACCTATGTATATTTAAATTGTCACAGTAGAGATCAAGGGGAGGAAGCAGGGAGCTCTTAACTCCTTAAAACTGTAGTGCTCAGAATGCTTAATTAGTCATCTGTATTCTCAAGGGTGTTGTTTGTAACAGACTATATATAGAGTTAGTCGACCAGTTTTAAGAGTAGGTTATACTAGGGGCACATTTTTAAAAATGCATTTAAACACCACCTTCATGTTGAATCTTACTCCATCAACCCATATATTCCATCTTGCCTAGTAATAGTCTTCCTATGGCCTGAAGGTTTTCATATCCCCCTTTTCTCTGTTAAGGAGTCTCAAAGGAGATAACAATCACATTCCCTTCCTCTCTCCACAACAAACACCTTGTGATATAGGCGAGGCTGAGAGAGCTCTGAAAGAGCCAAAAGCCTTCATGTAGAGCAGTGGGGAAGCAAACCCAGTTCTCCAGATTTGTCCCGCCACGTGGCGCAGAGTGGTAAACCAGCAGTACTGCAGTACTGTGGTCTGAACTCTGCTCAGGACCTGAGTTCAATTCCGGCGGAAGCTGGATTCAGGTAGTCGGCCCAAGGTTGACTCAGCCTTCCATCCTTCCGAGGTTGGTAAAATGAGTACCCGGCTTGCTGGAGGGAAAGTGTAAAAGACTGGGGAAGGCAATGGCAAACCACACCATAAAAAGTCCGCCGTGAAAACGTGAAAGCAACGTCATCTCAGATTTGGAAACGACTGGTGCTTGCACAGGGGACCTTTCCTTAACCAGTTAAACTGTGCTAGGTTCTTGCTTAAACATTGAGCCTAATATTTAACTATATTGTTTAGAATAGAAGGCAGAGACTACCATGTCACAGCAACATTAAACATGCCAACAAAAATACCCAAGTGCAATGGAATTCTTGACTAGTGGAATGAACACAATTAAAAGTAACTATTTTCTTGGTACTTAACCACAGATTAGTATGTTCCAATATTATAACAAATATTGTTCACTGACAGTCAGCTCAGTAGGGGCACAAAAACTGGGTTGATTATTGAGTAAGCCCTGTTGGCTTAGCATTTCTGTAATGTCACAGCCAAAACGACACTCTTAATTGACCATATTTCAAGATGATGTAGATGCAGAGTTAAGTCACATCCAACTTTTGCCAGCTTTGCTGGGAAGCTGGTAGACTCCTTTCTTGCTAAGAGGGTGGAATGACAGCTATGCCAAAGACATAGGCTGACTCTTGTTTAAGATGAGACGGTCATAGACGAAATGGTGGTTGAGTTGTATCTAAACAAGACCTGGTCTTTTGTCACCAGATGTCACAAATAACAAAGGTATAAGTGATTGCCTTTACACAGCTACACCCAGTACGTCAGATTCAGCATTGTTCAGAAAGAGGAAGAAAGTATCTAGAAGACCACATAAGAGCCCTGCTGGATCAGACCAGTGGGTCATCTGGTCCAGCATCCTGTCTCATGCAGCAGCCAACCAATTCCTCTGGACGGCCACCTACAGGGCATAGAGGCTGAGGCCTTCCCCTGATGTTGCCTCCTGGCACTAGGATTCAGAGGATTGATGCCAGGAAGGCCTTCTCGCCTCGTGTACCTGCAGTATACAGAGATCATGCAGCTTTAGTAAAGAACTCTACAGCATGTATTTCTAGAATATTTAGTTCATTGCAAGAATGTAAGAGTGAGGGTCTAACCAAAAAGTAAGGCTGTTTTTGATCTTTCCTTCCCCAAATTATTGGGGGCATTCGATTAAAGTCCTCCTAAATTGTGATTTTACGTATTTTTGTGTACTCCATTTTATTTATACTGTAAGCCACCTTGAGCTCTGTAAGGAAGAAAGGCGGCTAATAAATGTTTTAAACAAGTGAAATATTGCCATGTTCCTGCTTAATCCCATCACAGTCAACAGACAAACAGAAGGCCCTTTTGCCATGGCTGTTTTATTTAAAAACCTTTGTCCATCAGCCACTTCTTCAGTTCCTCATCAAAATAACCTTTGATGCGAATGAAACAGGCAATTTCGTGGACTTGGGTGGCTGGCGTCTTTCCAGAAAGCTCTGTGAGGAATTCCTTCACTTCCTTTTCAAGGGCCTGTAGAAGAGAAGGAAGAAAGAGTTCAGAAACCACTTCACATATTCTCCATTTAAAGAATCCCATCTCTTCTGAGCTACAAAGTGCCAGGCAGAAACAATGCAGCTGTTTTACAAACACCTTTTGCCATGTCTACCATCTATGTAGACCTAATGCCTTTCAACAATTCAGGATTACTGGGATTTCCACCCTGATTTCTCCTACTAACAGAGCTAAGCTCCTTTGTTCTGGAGTTCATATATGAAACCCAGTTCTATGCTGGAGCAGCGTGACAAGGAAATGGTTCAGAAACTTCAGCTGATCCAAAATGCAGCAGCTAGGCTACTGTGAGGGGTAGGCTACAATGATAATTTATTTAGTTTATTTTATATTGCCCTGATGCCGAAAGATCCACACTGGTTACTCATCTGCTTCTGGGAACAATTCAAAGTGCTGATTCTTACATTTAATGCCCTTAAATAGCTTGGGGACAGCATCACTGAAGGACCATCTGCTTCTGTACTATCTAGCCTCTCAATCACCTCTCCAGGCTAAACATACCAAACTTCTTCAACCTTTTCTCATAGGATTTGGTCTCCAGACCCCCTCACTTTCTTCGTTGCCCTCCTTTGGACACCTTTCAGCTTGTCTATATCCTTCTTAAATTGTGGGGCCCACAACTGAACACAATACTCTAGGCAAGGCCTAACCAGAGCAAAGTGATACCATCACTTCACATGTTCTGGGCACTATACACTATACTGGGCACTATACTTCTGTTGATACAGCCCAAAATCACATTTGCCTTTTTAACTACTGCATTACACAGAGACTAAGGGGAAATCCCATCCAGTTATGTTTGTCAGGAACCTGAGTGTACTTGCCAGATTTCTGTTGGGTTTTTTAAAAACTGTGTTTCTTACCTGAGGGCATGAGAAGTAAAGTTCTCTATTGCACAACTGGTTGAGTCTCTTGATGGGAAACTCTACCACCTAGCAGTTGAAATGCTGGGCTGGGGTGCTATCATGCTCACTGTCCTCTGCCATTACAACACGGAGAGGAGACAAACACCTACCCAAATATCACCTTCAATCCTCCTGATAATTGTCATCTTTCTGCAGCCGTGGGTGATTTCTTTGTAGACAGGAATGTTGTGCATGCGGGACCGCCGTACAAAATAAGGAAGGGCAGGAGGGGGATCTGACAAGAAAGCAGAGGGAACTGAAACATGAACAAAGTATTTCTGGCTCTCATTCAGACGTTACAATGGAAGTAACAGAACATCTACTTAAAGCACAGAATGCAACAGTCTTGCTAAAACTAAGCTGCTCTGGATCTAATCAGTGCCTACACAGAACACTTGAAGACTACACACACATCAGTTCCACAGAGAAAAAGTCAGACGCAAGCATGGTTAAATAGATCACCAATGTACAAGCAGTTAGCTCTCCTCAGAACAGCTGGCTACTCGGTCCTCTTTCCAATTTGTCACTCTACTAAATCCTCAATTTGTGTATCTTGTTTTAGCAACATCTGACGCTCCATCGAGGATGAGGAAGAAAAGTGGTTTGGAGCAGTAGCAGACAAGGAAGAACTGAGTTACTGCAAGTTGCATGTTTACAACTTTGGATCATCAGTGCAGTCCTACAGAGCCAAGCCTGCTTTGTTCCAGTAGCAGAGAATATGTCTATTCAGTCTAACAGTGCAGCTACACCTGTCCAATGTGGCCACTAGTCCAAGACTCTACCAAGCATAGCCTATACAAGTCCATGTTATGCTTACATTCTCAAAGTTTCCAACCAGTTTCCCACCATATTTACCTTGTGGAGGCCTCCACCCAGACGGGGTGGGGTATGTGTCATGTTTGGGTGGTTCAGGTACTCTGGTGGGAGGTATAAGCCTCTCCACAAATCTGTATTCCTCAGTAGATTCAACAATCCCTGGATATTTTAGCTGTGCATGGTTGGGTTCAGCCGACTCCTGGCTCTGAAATACCGAGAGATTACAGTCAACACACAATGTCACCACTCAAGAGTTATTTTCTTCCTCCAGCAGACTACTGAGAATTTTCATTGTTTGGAGTGTGCTGCTCACAGGTGAATGAAATATACTAAATACTACCATGAAAAGTATATAATAAATACTTACAACAAATATATATTCTTAGGGGGGTTTTGTTCCAATTTATGTATTATATGTATGCAAAGTGCAATCCTAGCAATCTGAAGAAGAAAGGCTGTTGCTAAGATGTTAAGATTTCCTTGCGTGAGAGTAACTGCATAAGGAGTGAATTGGACTGGAAGTGTTTATTATTAGTTATTTATTAGTTCTTTCTTATAGTTGTTGATGGAAGATAATGAAGTAATTGATAAACTGATGTAACTTGCACTTTACATATATATAATACACAAACCAGAACTAAAAAAAAGTACATAATTGTATTTTAAAACTGGTGGAGGAGGAAACCAACACATTCCACCCAAAATTCACTGGAAGATGGAGAAGATAACAATAAAATTTATTTAAAACATTTATATGCCGACCTTTCTTTCTCTCATACACACATTTTGTAAATGATGTTCTGTAGTTCCCAATAAGTCCAGTAGGCAGGTAGTGTACAGGTAATCACTACCGCCCTCTTCATTTGTTCCTTTTGTTGGCAGAAATCTTTTAATAGGCAAGAAGAGGAAGGGGGAGAGACGCTAAAGTCTGCTGAATTTCTGCCTGCTTATAACTACAGCGCAAACAAATTCCTGGGCATTAAAAAGCCCTCTTCTTTCTCAAATTAATCTACGGCGTCCTCCAAGCTTTGATACCGCTTGTTCCAACAGCTATGCTACACCTGCGCAACCCCATGTAAGCCTGCCCTACGCCTCAGTGACCCCTACCAGATAGGCCGATCCTAAAGACAGCAACCGTTGCCTCCGTACGTCCAGCCACTGAGCCCTCCTCTGCACAATTCTCACTAACGCAAGAGCCGCCATCCGTCCTTCTCCCGGCCCCTTCACGCGGTGGCCGCCGGGAATGAACAGGAAGGAGGGAAAGCTCCATGGGGACAGGAAAACTTCCGGTAAAAACCGGAAGCCGCCTCTGGCCGTGATAAAAAAAATTGCGTCTCTCTGGGCACTAAAAATGTCTATGGTGAAAACTATAAAATAACTATTTTTCTGTCTGCTAGTGGGTAGCCGTGTTCGTCCGCTATGGGACAGATAGACTGGAGTCCAATAGCACTTTGATCAACAAGATTTTCGGGGCAGGAGCTTTTGAGAATGTGTCTGACGAAGGGAGTCTTGACACTCCTGAAAATCTTGTTGATCTCTAAGCTACTGGACTCGAATCTAATTGTTCTATTATGTGTATATCTTTTTAATGTCAATATAATTTGTGGAAAACACTAAGTTAATTTTTTAGTTCGGAAATACCAATCAGAAGCATGCTTCAGGGGGTAGCCGTGTTGGTCTGCATTCCTTTCTTCTATACATCCTCTGTAAGGACTATACATCCTATATATTTTTATGCATTCTTATCTCTCCCTCTTTTCTTTTGAACAATGTAATTAAATACTGTTTGCAATAGAATGCAAAATATAAGAACAGATTTTTTTTCCAGACACAACAGCTCTTACGAACAACATATAGTGATCGTTACCTTCATGCTTGAGGGGAGGCAGATGGATATCATAAAGTTAACTTTTCCACAATTAGAAAAGATTCTCTTAAACACCTATCTCCTATTTTGAGATATTTATTGCGTAAAATGTTGTTTCCCCTTAATTGGATCCATACAGATATTGAGCCTGTGCACTTGGCTTATTGTCCCTGGTTTGTATCAAAATGTCTACATCGTTCTAATTTGTTTTTTTTTTTCCAGTCTATAAGTTTGAATGGTTTTCTCCCATTTCACCGTACCTGAAGAAGTGTGTGTGTACAATTATACCTTGAATCAAACTTCGTTGGTCTTACAGGTGCTACTGGACTGTAACTTTATTCTGCATTAGAACAGTGTGATTCAAGTCCAGTAGAGCATTACAGACGAACAAGATTTTCAAGGTCTAAACACTTTGGACCGTCAAAGCTGCCTTCGTCAGACAAAAGTGGGATCTCTGAGTCTGTAATCTCTGACATTGCGTATCCCTTTAGTGTTTTTCTACCTCTAGAGGAAAGATGGCCGCGCGGATTGATGACGACACAAGCGGACAATGTTTCATGAATGAACGGAGAGGAAGAAAGATATCGCGTACTCAGAGACGAGAGCGGACGCTTCCTCAGTGCGCCTGCGTGCTCAAAGCCCCGCCCTTCCTCCTCTCATCTGCGTGCGCTGGGTAGCGGCAGATTCCTTTTCTCTGCGGCCTCCATCTTGGGACGTCGTGCGACTGGTGAGGCTGAAGGGACTGAAAAGAGGGTCGGAGTGGGCGGGTGAGGGGATTGAAACGACCCGCTCACTTGATGAAAAGTGGGGAGGTCGGTTTGCGGGCTCTTTTCCTAATTTTTACCGGGGGGGGCGAGGTTTGAGAATAAGTGGGTCCCTGCCTGAGCTTGGACAGAGAGGGCCTAATGGATAAGAACGCTCGGATTCTCTTGTGGACAGAGAAAGAGGATAAAGACGCAGGGGCTGGGCAATCAGGATGTTTTGATGGAAGGGTGCTAGAGGTTAAAAGCTAGAACTCCTGACTTCGGTTTATTGGGGCAGGGGAGAATCCGAGCTGGGGTCCAAATGCGGAAGTAGTGAATTGTTAGTTAAAATCTTGGGAACAGAAGCGTAAGGGCCTGGACCTTATGTATTGAGAGGGAGAAGTTAACTGTAACTATCGTGATGAAGAGGTTAGTAATTCAGAATTCCTGGGTTCTGTGTTCTCCCAGGAGTTTGAAGTTTCCAAGGGACATCCAGTAAGAGTTCAGAGACATGAGTTCTGCAGTGGGAAGGCTTGGGGAGGGGAAAGATGGTAGAGGATTTCTATGTTCTCTGGTGGGTCTGTGGGAGAGATGTGAAGCTGGGGTTATTTGGAGGGTAGAGAATCTGATTCTAGATAATTTTAGGAAAAGTAAAGAGAGAGGAGGAGGAGGGCAATTTTTCTTTCTTCTCTGCTACCCTAACATGCCGAACAGATCGGCCAGCTGATTTCCCCCATCCCCAAGTTTAGAGAGGCTGGTCCTGGTACAGTTGAGACACTGAACATTTGGAGAAAAGTGGTGCTTACTTCTGGCATAAATACTGTCTAGGATGGCCTTTCTGGGCTGAACTCTGTTCTTTACAAGGTAAAGTCAATCTCACTGCTCTTCCTCAGTACAGCTGGAACCATGCAGCTCTTCATTCGTGCACAGAATCTGCACACCCTTGAGGTGTCTGGGCAGGAAACAGTTGCTCATCTAAAGGTAAGAGATTGTTCGCCTGCTTTGTTGTGCTCCCATCTGTCTCTCTCCCATCATATTAAAGCCTTATATCCTGCTTTTTAATCAAATAGTCATGGCAGTTTACAAGAAACTGTTCCCAACACAATGTGACTTGGTGGTGGAACAACTAAGAGATGTTGATGATTTCTGGGGTTGTTACTATCTTTAATTAGGCTTATAATCAGTGTTCCTTATAAGGTGTGTTCATGAGTGACTGCTCATTAATACAGGAAGCTCCACTCAGCAGCAGTGTGAAAACTGGAATACACAAAGATGACACTGACCATTTTAAGATCACAGCAGTTGTAGTCTGCTCAGAATATGAACTGTGCCACTTAGCCCAGGGAGAGGAGGAAATTAGAAAGAACATTGCTTACAGTGAGCCCAGGGGGAAGTGGCTCCTCCAGACAGTGTGATACTACAATAAATCAGATATAAATCACAATAAAATAACGTCACTAGGGAGCCAGACTTGAGCCCTGTCATCTTTGTGCATTCCAGTTTTCACTTGCCTTCTCAATGAATACAGTTTTGAAGGTTTACCTTTGTGTTTTGCATGTAGGTATCAGATTTAGAGTTAGGAAGGATTTATCCTACATATGTGATTTGGCGCAGAGTGTTAAAGCTGCAGTCCTAAGCTCTGCTCACGACCTGAGTTCGATTCCCAGTGGAAGCTGGGTTTTCAGGTAGCCTGCAGGGGGGAAAGTGTAGATGACTGGGGAAAGCAATGGCAAACCACCCCATAAAAAGTCTGCCGTGAAAACGTTGTGAAAGCAACATCACCCCAGAGTTGGAAATGACTGGTGCTTGCACAGGGGACCTTTCCTTTTCCTTGAAATACTTATTTTTGGTCACCTCTTTACTAGCAGTTTGATTCACCAAGAACTGCTACTCAGCAATTAAGATTGCTAGGTGAACTTGGGCTAGTTGCTCAAGCTCTTAATCTATCCTTGGTGAGGGTAAAAAGGATGAGAGAAGAACCATTCTTGGGGAGAGGCAATTTTGAACTGAGGACATAAGAGAAGCCATGTTGGATCAGGCCAATGGCCCATCCATTCCAACACTCTGTCTTTTGTTGTTCAGTCGCACAGTCGAGTCCGACTATTTGCGACCCCATGGACGAAGTCACACCAGGCACTCCTGTCTTCCACCATCTTTTGAAGTCTGCTCAAATTTGTGTTTGTTACATCAGTAACGCTGTCCAGCCATCTCATCTTTTGCCGTCCCCTTCTTCTTTGCCTTCTGTCTCTCCCAGCATCAGGATCTTCTCCAGTGAGTGCTCCCTTCTGATTTGGTCGCCAGAGTATTTGAGCTTCAGCATCTGACTCTGTCACACAGTGGCAAAAAAAAACTAGTGCTGTTCAGGTCTACCAGTGGGGCCAGGACACTAGAAGCCCTCCCACTGTTGCCCCCCCCCCCCAGGAACCAAGAATACAGAGCATCACTTGCCCCAGACAGAGAGTCCCATCTGTATCTTGTGGCTAATAGCCACTGATGGACCTCTGTTCCATATATTTATCCAGTCCACTCTTGAAGCCATCAATGCTTGTAGCCACCACCACCTCCTGTGGTAGTGAATTCCATGTGCTAATCACTCTTTGTGTGAAGAAGTACTTCCTTTTACCTGTGGGCTGTGAGAATGGTAATCCCTTTCCCAGTTTACTGGTTTGCACTGGAAGTTTTAAGTATGCTGTGGCCCTTGGACACACATCTGGATCCCATCTGGGAGCACAACAGAAAACACCCTCCTCAACATTTCTTTGCTGCAGATGCCCACCTCTCGAGACTTTTTCCCTGGAAGAAACTGTTGAGGATTTTGTATGTAAATCTGTAGTTCCAAAGTGAGAGTTTACTGCTTGAGAGCTAATAGGGCAAGAACTTAGTTTTGCTCCCTGTTTTTTCTGTGCTTGCCTGGGGGATTCATGCTGCTACCCTGCTTTTGGCTGCTGTGTTAATGAGTAATCTGGTGCACTATATTGCTTTCATGCTGAACTTCTTTTGTCTTAGGCTCACATCGAGTCCTTGGAAGGCATTGCACCTGAGGATCAGGTGGTTCTTTTGGGTGGAACTCCCTTGGACGATAATGCCATTATTGGCCAGTGTGGTATCAGTGAACTCACAACCGTAGAGGTTGCTGCTCGCATGCTGGGTGGTAAGTGTGAAGTCCTGGGCAGATGGAACAAAAACTTTCTAGTAAGTCCCCATTGCTTGGGGCAGATGAAGCAATGGCAGATGCCCTATGGCTCAGTTGGAAGAATTGGATGAGGGCTTGTTAGAAGATCAGAGCTGCAAATCGCCTCGGAGAATCAGGACCATGTGATGGGCTTGAAAACTAAAGTTTTTGTTTCTTTTTTGGAATAACTGGCTTTGCTGCTATGTGTTTCAACATTTGGACACAAATGTTATTTCACTAATGAGGACTAAAGCCTTCAGCACACCAGTTTTTGAAAGACCGTTTTCTTCTGGCTTTTGGGGGGGGGGGGAATACATTCCTGACCACACTAACAGTGGCCTTCATTGCACTGTCTGTGTCTGTTCTTCCCAGGCAAAGTCCATGGCTCCTTGGCTCGTGCTGGCAAAGTGAGGGGCCAGACCCCTAAAGTGAGTAATCAGATATTACTTAAATGGACATTGTGTATTTCTTCACTTTCATCAGTGTGCTTTTGACGAATTGCTGCAGATGGCCAGCTGCCATGCACAGTATCTTTCAAGCAGTTGCTGCTGAGCTGCTTTTGGAAAGAGGCCACCTACTTTTGTCAACAAAATGTGAAGTGATTGCTGCCTTCTGAGCAGCCAGGTTATGGCTTTGCCTCTGCCCTCCAGAATAGGGGAAACTCTATGGGGATCCTTTCTTACCTGACTTGTTCTTTTTCTGAATGCATGTTACTGCACGCTGTAAAAGAAGAGCAAGCATGGCCTCCTTCCTTTCTTACTGGAAGTTGATTTTCACAACTTAAAGAGTTTAATGTAGAATAGTCATTGTGCACCTGGATTCTTCACTGGTGGGGTGGTGACTTTGTTCATAAAGAACACTGTACACAGTGAGCAAAGCTGAGGCCTCTTTGCCAGTTAAAGTCTGCACTTGTTGCTGAACTGCTGTAGGACAGCCAGAAATCCAGTGTTCATAGTTTCCTGGCATGGATATACTAGCAGGGGGGAAACTATTGGCTGGGGCTGGTAAAATGGTTCTGGGTCAAGTGTGTGGTAAAAACAAACTGTTGCAGATTAGTAAGATTTCTGCCCTGTGTCTTGATGCCTGCTTGTCCCTCCCCCCAAGGTTGCAAAGCAAGAGAAGAAGAAAAAGAAGACAGGCCGTGCTAAGAGGCGCATGCAGTACAACCGCCGCTTTGTCAACATTGTGCCAGGTTTTGGCAAGAAGAAGGGTCCCAATGCCAACTCCTAAATAGCATCCAGTTACCTAATAAATCTGATATTTGCTTGGACCACTTTCCTGGTGTGGTTTCTCTTTGGGGTAGGCATGTTGGTCGGCTGTTTATTAGTTAAAAGGCTTTATGCCATCTGGGCTCAGCGCTGTAGCTAATCACAGCTGAATAGGATAGAGACCTGAGGCCCTATCAGTCGTGAACAAGAGAGTCCTGCTGGATTGGATCAAAGGGCTGTCTAATCCAGCCTCCTTCAGAGACCAGTTATGTGCCCCCAGAATGCCAACAAAGCACGGAATGAAGACAATAGCCCTCCCCTTATAGCTTGTCCTAATACCTGTTATTCAAGGGCATATTCTCTCTGAATGCTGTGTTATACATAATTTGTTTGTATTTTTATGCTATCAAGGCCCTTTCCATTGTCATGTTTATTTGGTGAATTCATTACTGGGGGGGGGGGGCAAGCAAAAACTTGCTCAAGTATTTATAATTCCATGGTTATCAATATTACTGTTCAAAGGCTAACTTCTGTTTCTTAAAGTTAGATTGGGGTCTTTAATGGCTGCATGTATAAATCTCACTAGCTATTTTAACTGTGTTCACAAAAACGATATGTTAAATGAAGTATTTAAAACAGGCAAGTGTTTTTTGCCTTCTGTCTCATCAAGCAAGTGCAGTGCTGGCTTTGATCTGTACCATAACTTCAGCATCTATGTGCTGCTTCACAGACTAAGCACAATGCAAGCAGTTTAGGAAGAAGAAAGGGGAAAAGGGCAAACGGATGTGACCAAATGCAGTTGTACGTGTTTAAGCATCTATCGGGTTTGTGTGAAGAGGTTTTTGGCTATACCACTTCAGTGTAGTGGAAGGGTGTGGGTAGGAAATAGTTAAGTCTGCCATACGTAGCATCTCAGGCCAGTATGCTGTCAGCAGGGGATTATGTTGTATTAAGTAGTATACACTGATCTGGGGTATAGGGGATAACAATGAACTGGAATGAGTTTGGTCCCTGGTTCAAATCTTGCCTTTGATATGAATTCACTGGATGCTCCTAAGCAAGATATGGTCTCTTAGCTACTCTTCTGAAAGACAGGCATAATAGTCTACTTTATAAGCTAAAGACTACAAAGTCTGTTGAATACTAAAGGCTTTAAGTATTTTCTCTAAGCAAAATGGAACTTCCTTTTTCATATAAATCAGCAGAAACGGTTTATTTGCCCTCAATGGTGAAGTAAAGGCTCCCTGCCTTGTAGAACAGCCTGCCAGTGGTGGTCAAAAAGGCCCCCATAACCTCTTATCATTTCACAGAATGTGCAAAATAAGTCTTCAGGAGGGACTTTCTAACTAAAGGCATATATATTAATATAAGGGAGCAGCTTAAGAAACTGCTTCTATAAGGAATGGTATTGTAGTTTATTGCAATGTTCATGTATTGGTGGTCGAAAGTGCCCTGTCACAGCTGACATGGTGTTCTGGTAGAGCAGGGTTGGCCAATGGTAGCTCCAGATGTTTTTTGCCTACAACTCCCATTAGCCCCAGCCATTGGCCATGCTGGCTGGGGCCGATGGAAGTTGTAGGCAAAAACATCTTGAGAGCTACCATTGGCCACCCCTGTGGTAGGGTTTTCAAAGCAAGAAACATTCAGAGGTGGTTCACCACTACCCGAGTGGCTCATGACCCTCATATTCCTTGGAGGTTTCCCATCCAAATACTAGCCAGGGCTGTTTAGCTTCTGAGATTTGAGAGGATTGGGCTATCCGTGTATTGCTTCCTTTTTTTTCTACAGTGTCCTTGATGTTTGTAACCCCTTTTCTTGATTATGGTATTGTTGACTTGGGCCACAGTTTCCTAGTTCTTTAATCTGGATCCTACTGCATTGGGTTTTGGAGGTTTTCACATTTTTAAAATCCACCTTGGGCTTCCAAGAGATACGTGGGAATAAATTAGTAAGAGCAGGGAGTGTGTATGTGACAGCATTTGTGGAGCCCTGCTGACTGGACTGCCTGTTTGCCCCCTTTGCCATCACTGGCTACTCCACCCTTGGTAGTCCGCAAGTTACTTCACCTCCCCCTTCCACTGGCCTGCTGAATCCCTCTGTCCTGCCCAGACTCCAAGGCAGTGGTGGCCAAACTTGCTTAATGTAAGAGCCACATAGAATAAGCATCAGATGTTTGAGAGCTGTAAGACATGAATGAGGGAAGGAAGGCAAATAGATGTGGGAGGGAGAGGTGGAAAGAAAGCAGCTTTAAATGCTGGCCTCCTCCTCTAAGCTGGCCAACAGGGTGGCAGGAGCTTCAAAAGCCACACAATGGCTGCTTACAGACATGCAGTTTGGGGCGAATGGGAGGTGTCCCAAATCAGGCAGGCTCAAAAAGGTTCCTAAATCGTCCACATGCTCCAGCGCAAGGCGTCCCTATCCCACACACGGGGCACCTTGGCGCAGTCAGATGTAGCTTTCCCTTGGCGCAGTTTGGGTCTCTTTTTTTCTGTACATTTTTAGGGGACATGCGCATATGTGCTGTAGGCAGTTTTTTAAAAACCATACTGGTGAACAGCTAGAGCAGATTGGCAGGTTCACTCCGCCAAACCGCCTCACTTGTGTGCTTCCGCGTCCAGACACCAAAGAGATGACTGGCATGTGGCTCAGAAATTTGCTACCACTTTGAAAGTGGTAGCTTTTTGAGCCATTCTGCGGACACTGGTGGATGGGGTAAGTACAAGGCAGGCCTCAGATGTGAGCATTTGGACGGGTTTTTCTAGTCAGTTTCTAAGGCGTCTCTGGGTTGCCCCAAACTGCCCCTCTGTAAGCAGCCACCATGTGTGAAAGAGCCACATGTGCATTCTGAGTCACAATTTGGTTAACCCACCTTGGGGGCCTTCATCCCCAAGCTCTGCTTCCCAGCCCTTTACATCTGCTTCTCCAGCTTGCCCCCTATTGCTCCGCCTCCCCTACTGGCCACGCCCCCTTTATATTCCGACCTCCCTGGGCGGGGCAGCCTACCTCTACGGCCCACTCGAGTGAAAACGAAGGCGAGGCGGAAATTAAGCGTTTTCAGAGACGGAGCTAGCCGACAATTGACGGAAGTTCCCGAACACTCGGAATTCACTGACCGCGTGTGCCCGACGATGGAAGCTGAAGATTCGCGTCCCCCTCCCGACCCTTGCTGTGGGCTGTGCCTGGCCAAGAGAGCTCCTTACACCTGCCCGCGCTGCCACCTGCGTTTTTGCTCCGTGCCTTGCTACCGGGAACACGGCTCCTGCGCCCAGGACTTCCACCACCGGGAACTACAAATCCGGCTCCAGGGCCAGCGGGAGGACCCGGCCTCTCAACGCCGCTTAAGGCAGGCCCTTCTCAGGCTGCATGAGCTACGTGAGCCCGGGGATGCGGATCCCCAGCTAGGCCTCGATCCCAATTTGGACCAGGCGGAGTCCGAAGCGCTGTGGGAGCAACTCAGCCCGGACCAAAGAAAGCGTTTCCAGCGGTTGCTGAACAGCGGGGAGATCTCGGCTCTCTTGCCCCCTTGGAAGCCTTGGTGGACGGGGCGCAGCTGTGGGGCAGCGCTGATTCAGGAACTAGGGCCAGAGACCCTCCCAATTCCTTTGCAGCAACAGCAGTCCCCTCATGGCTCCTTAGCCTTGCAACAGCCTCAGCCTCCGGAGCCTTTGCAGGAGATCTCCGGCAGCACCCAGAGCCCTGCACAGCCGGCGGATGCCTCAAGCTCCGTGCCTCCGGTGCCCGCCGTCATTCCCCCCTTGAGCAGCCTAACGCGGGTGCCCGTCTCGCCCCTGGTTCGCTTCCAGTTGCCCAACGTGCTGTACGCTTATGCCTATGCCCTGGCGCTTTACAACGGCGAGGTGGAGGAGGCCCAGCTGCTCCCAGAATTTTGTGAAACGGTTCTGGACCTCTCGGGTGCTTTGGGAGCCAAGCAGGGCTTCGGGTCCACGGCAGAGGCCCTGCAAGCGGCCCTGCAAGCAATAACCGTGGGGCGATACCCCGAATGCCTATTGGGGAATGGCGGGGTGATGGCATCGGTGGCCCAGATCTTAATGGGGGAATGCCAAGCCAAGCAAAAGGGGTATAGCTTGGCAGCCCTCGCCCACCTCTCCCGGTTGCTGAGCAAGGGGAAGAGGCAGGTGCCTGCTGAGGATCAACCCAGGCTGTACGCAGCAAAGAAAAAGTGCGACTTTATTTTGTCCTGGGTGAACGATAATGAAGGGGCGTTAACCCTCCTGGCCTTGGAGGTGCAAAGAGAATACAAGGCCCATCTGGACACCATCAGGGAGGTGGGAGCTGTCACCCAGGAACTGGAGAAGATGTGGGGGGCCAAAGTGCCTCCACCCAAAAAGACCTTGATAGAAGAATTGGACTGAAGGGCGAGACTGGAGGAGTCTTGGAATTGGGACACCAGCTGGTCTTGTGTGGAGAGATGGTTCTCCCTTCTGGAAACCTGCAGGATTAGGACTTCAGCCAGAAACGGACTCAGTGCCCTGTGGATGGGACTGAATTCAGGATTAGTCACAAGCAGCACAGAAGTCCAAGTGGAATGGATTAGCACCCTTTCTCGCAGGGGAGAGAATACCTTGAAAGAGTTTTGAGAGATGTGGGGTTTTGAGAGCTGTGGGGAGGAGGGTTGTAATAAAATATCAGCTTGCTTGCCATGCCATCTTTCTTTCCGGATTCCTTTTAATCCAGTTAAGCCCCTCTGATTGAAAAAAATTAGTGTCAAGAGCACACTAAATAACAATCAAGTGAACTTGAGCGCACACCTTTAAAATGGCCAAATGGCATCTGTTCCCCACCCTCCCCAGTTGTTTAAAGCCCCCTGCTTTGAGAAGCTTTCAGTCCAGGGCCAAACAGTGGCGCAGGAGCCACATGTGGCTCTTTCACACACATGGTGTGGCTGTCGAAACCCCTACCACTCCGTTGGCTGGCTTCGAGAAGGCATTGCTCTCTTTAAATCACTTTTCCAAGCGAAGCAGTTGGTGGCTTGGAGAATGCATTTGAAGTTACAGTTATTTTCTTTCCACCTCTCTCTCCCACCCCCATCTGTTTGCCTGCCTGCCTGCCTTCCTATTTTTCAGCTCTCAAACATTGGACATTTATTCTATTTGGCTCTTACATTAATCAAGTTTGGCCACTCCTGTTCCAGTCTGAAGTGTGACTGGTTGGGGTGGGAGAAACAGAGAAGTGCATGAAAGCAACAGCCAAATCCTGTTGTTGGTTCCCAGCACACAGGGTTTGTAGGTAGGGTGCTTCCAAACATGGAAGTTCTACTTATTCTCACAGTTCATAATTTGTGTCCACTATAAACTACTATCTTAATTCTTGATGGGCATTCAATGAAGTTGGTGGGCAATAAATTCAGATTTGAGAAAAGAAAGCCCTTCACTCAAAGAGTTGTTAACTTCTGGGATTCACTGCCACAGGATGTGATAAGGGCCAGTGTTTGTTTGGCTTTTAAAAGAGGATTAGGCACATTCATGAAGAACAGGATCCATCAATGAGTATTAGTCTTGATGACTAAATGGTACCACCATGTTCACAGGGAATACTCTGGATTCCAGTGTGTAGGAGGAGCAATAGGGGCAGGCTGTGGCCTCCATGCTGTGCTTGGAGGTTTTTCAGGGGGCTTATCTTGTTAATCACAGTGTGACGTGGGATGCTGGACTAAAGGACAATAATACTGCACCATATCCAAGGGTGAAATTCTATCAGCTCTTTTGCATATTAGGCCACACACCCGATGTAGCCAATCCTCCAAGAGCTTACAAAAAAGAGCCCTGTAAGCTCTTGGAGGATTGGCTACAACAGGGTGCGTGGCCTAATATGCAAAGGAGCTCCTGCTAGAATTTGACCCCTGACCATATCCATAAACAGCCCAACTTTCCCTGTTTTCAGTTCCTGTCCCTGGTAAGTCACTATCCCTATTTATTTTTCCTTATGGAGGTGTCTTGCTACATTTTTGTTGTCACCATCCTCTGATCTTCCTTCCTGGTACTGAGATTTTTTTGCCTCTGTATAGGGACGTTCCCTTTATTCACACATTGAGTAGCCAGGGGTAGACCTTTCCTCCATGAATCTGTCTAACCCCTCTTTAAAAGCCATCTGTGCTTGTGGCTGACTCTATATCAATCTTTGGGCTCCTCTGAGGCATCTGACTGACCCCTGTTGGAAACAGGATACTGTCCTTGATTGACCCCTGGTATGAGCTAGCATTTCTGCTTTCAGGGTGTTAGGTCTATTTTGCTGGTTGCATAGGACAATAGGATTTTTCTAGTTTGCTATTAACTAGAAGATCAGGGTCACCGTCTTGGCTTTTAATTCAGCAGAGAGAGTGCTATTGCGTAGCACATGGATAAAGAGATCAGAGTACATTTCTTTAGCCAAGTGTGATGATGAACTAGAGCAGTGAATCTTGTGTGAAGAGGAGTGTTCTAAAACTGTCCTTTTATTTTCATCAGTAAAATGTTAAGATCTGGAAATAACATATTCCCACATAAGCAAATTCTTTATTTAAATAAATTACTCTAGCTCCCTTTCCCTCAAAAAACTCCCAAGGTAATAAGCTTGTTATTCCTAACCCAGCCTGGCCCTCTTTAGTAAGTAAGCAGATCTCTTTCATCCTCCAACCAGATCATATTTTAGTTAGGTTTAGCAGTGCCAAAAGACTGTTCTGCCATGAGCCCAAAAATCATGTGATTCTTCTCCACAGATCCTTGCGCCATCCTCCCGCCTCTCCCTACCCCTCCCCAGTATCTCTTTTGGGAGCACTAAGTTCTTCCATATGTAAGCAAGTCAACACAAAATGATTAAAATAAAATGGCATACATTTTCTGGCTACAACACCAGAAAACCTGGCAAATCATTATGAAAACAATTTGTTAAAATTTTCTCTTTTTCCTCATCAGGAGGGATTCAAAAGTTGCACAAGCATCCTACTTGACTTCTGAGAATAGCTAGTAAATATAGTATTTGAAATTCAAAAGCTCCTTTATTATAGCCAAACTCTAGCTGCAATATCAAAACTGATGCTAGTTAGAAGCTAAAATCCAGTCCCCGCAAGAACTGAAGATCCAGCTTTTTCAGTGATTTTCCTTTCTCATTGGAAACTTAATGTACATATTTCAAGAGCTGTTAGAGAGTTTTAACTTTCCTAGATGGTTTTAACTTTCTTAAATTAGATTCACAACACTTTGTGTTTCTTAGCGACAGTGCTTTGTCTTCTACACAGCTTGACTGGTGCAGGCTGCAGAAACTGCATCCTAGAAAGCGTTGTTTTCTTTTTTTGATTTTTAAAAAAGTTTCCTTCTGGTTTCGGAACTTGCAAACTGATACTTTCTGAAGTCTTACAAGACAGAGAGGACTTGTAGTGTTACAAATACTTCAGTAGAGTTCCTTTACCCTGTCCTTCGGTTCCAGAAGCAGACCCAATAATATAAAAAAACCTAACACGTTTGCATTAATTCCAGTCATAGAATGTGTTTCTTTGTAAGGTTAGAATATTTTGTTATGAGCACAGGGTCCACCCAGTCCTGTACATATTCAGGTTTGGTTTTTAAAAAATGGTAATTTCCAGGTGAATGTAGCCTCACAATGTCTGACTGGGAACCAAGTGGATTTTTCCATGGGAGAAATCACCCATGTTGCTATGAAGGCAATGGTCTTTCATTCCTTGGCTGGAAAATGTCAATGCTCAGATATCTGGAAACAAACCGGCAGGGGTTCTGTGCAGCTGCTGTGAGACCCTGCGGAGACAGCAGCATTCCTTCGTCTTGGCCAACCAAGTTGTTTTGATGTGAGCTTCCTTATAGCCCCACAAAAGGGAGATGATGGATGTGTGTGTGATTAAAGGGATAACCAGCCAAGCAGCAACTCAGTAGAGGTATGGAAAGATCCGGTAAGGGACTCGGCGGCAGTACTCCTGCCAGGCCAAGCCGTACTTCCTCAGGCACTGGTGCTCGTCCCTGGCTTCCCGGTGGACCAGAAGCATGGTAAAGTAGAGGACATAGAAATAAGGCAGGATGTGGGCGATGCCTGAGAAAGAGACAGGTGAACACTGAGACAGAAGATAGATTAACTGGCAGACCTCTACCATTATCCCAATAGAGCTACCCCAATTTAGTACACACGGTGAGATACAAAATTTAATAATAATAATAATAATAATACATTGGATTTATATTCTGCCTTCCACTCTAGAGTCTCGGAGCGACTCACAATCTCCTTTATCTTCCCCACAACACACCCCCTGTGAAGTAGGTGGGGCTGAGAGGGCTCTCACAGAAGCTGCCCTTTCAAGGACAACTGTTATGAAAGCTATGGCTGACCCAAGGCCATTCCAGCAGCTGCAAGTGGAGAAGTGAGGAATCAAACCTGGTTCTCCCAGGTAAGAGTCCGTGCACTTAACCACTACACCAACTGGTTCTAAGGATGAAAATCCTATATCTATGGAATGCTAAACTGCAACACCCCACAAAGTACATTTTATGAATACTTATAGAAATTTTTAAAAATACTCATAGGAACTATAACAATAGGTTGGATACAGAGTTAAATGGAAATTTCTGCTAACTCCTGCTTCCTGCTATAGACCCTCCCCCATCACATTGCTAAAGGTCCCCTATTTGCCAGGAGTGCATGTTTTGGAGATTTTGGGGGCTGGAGTGGGAGAAGAAGGGCAAGAAAGTTCCATTCTGCTGCTGGAAAATGTACGGTGAATCCAACCCAGGACTAAGAGTCCCTCTCTCCTTTTTGTTTTTCAAGCAAAGGGATTTATGCATTTGGTGTGCACATCTAGGTCAAAGGCCCAGTGTGAGCTGTCATAACAATAGGGTGGAGAACCAGGAAATTTGGCTACAGATAAGACATTCTCCTGAGATATATATATATGTGGTTTGGTTTGGAACAAGAGTAATGGGGAGCGGGAAAGACATCTCAACCCATTTTATTTATTTATTTATCCATCCCAACCCATTTTATTTATTTATTTTTGAGAGAGGTGTAGTGGCTAGACTGGGATTAGGATCTGGGAGGTTCAAATCCATACTTTGCTGTGGAAGCTTGCTGAGTGACCTTGGGTCACTTGCTCTCTCCCTCAGCTTAACCTAGCTCACAGGATAAAACGGAGGAGAATGGTTTAAGCTGCTTTGGATCCCTGTTGGGGAGAAAGATGGCATATAAATAAAATGAATAAATACAGAACAAAGTTTGAGTCCAGTGGCACCTTTAAAACCAACAAAGTTTATTATGGATATAAGTTTTCCTGGGCGCGCACACTTCTTCAATGTGTGTGGACTTGAAAGCTTATATCCAGAACTAAATGTTGATCTTTAAGGTACCTCTGGACTCAGACTTTGTTCTGCTGCTTCAAACCCACACAATTACTCAACTGAGTAAATAAATACATTTAGACATTCATACCTGGCTTTCAGTATAATTACTAAGAAGGGACTCAAAGCAGCTTATCCTGTTGTTCCCCCCTCCTCCATGTTATGTTCAGAACAACAACCCTAAGAGTTGGGTTAGGATGGGAGTGCGTGACTAGCCCGAAGTCACCCAGCAAATGTCTGTGGCACAGTGGGTTTAAAACCTGGGTCTCCAGATCTCAGCGTAACCATTACACCACACCCATGATCCTGTTTTAGCAGCTTTCTAGAGGTTTGTGATTTCCACTTACCGCAGGGCAGGGACCAAGCAAAAGCCATGATGAGATCCCCCAAATAATTGGGATGCCGCACAAATCCCCACCACCCTGACACCAGCAGACGCCGGCCAGTGGCTGTGGGGATGGTTTTGAGTCCTGGAATGGAAAAAAAAAAACATTGATTGTTAACACTTGCCAAATTTGTGTGGAGGGGTTCCACTGAAAATTCTGCAAGATGACAGATCCAACAGTCTCCCCAGACACAAAAGCAGGAATCCTTCAGATACCTTGCACTACAGGAGACATCATCAAAAAAAAAATCTTGCATACCCACAATGGGATTCCTCCAGCTTGGCATTAAGCATATTATACATGCTAACATTTAGGTCCTTTCCCCACAAATCTTAAACTCAGATGTAGAGCATGTGCTTTATTTATATCCTAGTTTTCTCAGTGGGGAGCCAGAGTGACTTACAACATCATTCTCCCCTTTCCCCATTTTATCCTCACAACTTTAAGGTAGAGTTAGGCTGAAAGAGTATGACTGGTCAAGGGTCACCCAGTCAGCTTCCATGGAAGCAGGGATTTGAACCTGGATCTCCCAGATCCATCCCAGTCCAGCACTCTCAAACCTACAGTGCACATTGAATATAGAAAGTTCCAGTTTTGAACCTGGCATCTCCACTGAAAAAGGCTTGCAAGTACTAGGGCCCAGAAAGACCTGTCCCATATTTCTAATTAGCAAGCTTAGCTAAATAATGCAAATCGCGTTTTAAGGCACAGGAAAATGCCTATCCACCAGCTGTCCTCCAAGCGGACTAACTACCAATCTAAAGACAATTGCCTTCATGTAAAAGATAAGCACGTCCCGTCCCTCTATTACATTCAATATAGTTTTATAAAAGTGCATGAGAAACAGACAAATTGCCTATTGTGGGATTATTATGCTGTGTTTGGTACAGCAGCTTCTGGCACACAATAAGCATAAAAGAGCAGTCAGAGTTACAAACCAGCTACTTTGGGGTCAGCGGGATTCCGTCGGAAAGTGTTCTTCTGGGAGTTAGCGCTGCGGAAGATAGAATAGCCAAGGCCTGCAGGAGGAAAGGGGTAAAGTGTGAACAGACAGATGAATGGGCAGAGAGAATGTGATCGAAGTAGAGGCTAAGGTAGCCCCAAGGAACACTTATTGGTAGTAGAAGGAGATCCATTTACCCAAAGGAAGACAAAGGCTGTGTGTTTTTTCCCACAGGCACAATTGCAAAAAAGGCTGTCATCTTGTATTTGCATACAATTTACAAGTATGAACGGTCATATAAAATACTTTTGTGTATAATGTTTTAGTGGGGGAGTCATTTGAAAATCAGGGTCATCTTCCTTTTGGAGCAATATGGTCCTATTAAAAGTACTTAAGCATACTGAAGCCTGCATACTTTGGCCAGGCCACTTGCTTGGCCGCACTCAGGTATTGTTATTCTGGGCCCTTTCTATTAAAGTCATCTTTACAAATCAAATCAAATCAAAATCTTCATTGTCCAACTTACCATTCAGCAGGATGATGCCTCCAGCTATAGGCAGGCTGAGTTTCTGCGGATGAGTGACCAGGAAATAGGACTGCAGACTGTACAGAAAGGGCACCCAAGCCAGGTCCCCATAAGCTAGCATGAAGCCGAAACCTTCATGAACTATGTCCATGGTGGTGAGGATGGCCTCCTTGAGAAAAGAAACAAGATGTGTTGAGGGCAACTGGAGTGGGCACTTTGCTTTACATACAGAAAGTCCCAGGTTCAATCCTGGACGTCTCCACTTAACAAAAGACCTCTGCCTGGGAGCTGATGCCAATCAGAGCAGACAACGTCAATCTTGATAGACCAACAGTCTGAATTGGTGTAAAGTATCTTCATCTATTTGTTTGTTTCTGTTTTATCAAATTTATATCCTGCCCTTCACCTGAAGCAACACCTCTATACCATCTTGTCCTTCCTCCCCACTAAGGATACCAGCCTCCAGAGATCCGGGTTACGGATCCTTTGCAGGGTGGGCTCTATGGCATTGTACCCCACTGAGGTCCTCCCCAGGCTCCACCCCCAAATCTCCAGGAGTTTCCCAACCTGAATCTGGCAACTTTATCCCCAACCCTTATTTTCATACACTCCGATTATCCCTATTTTCTAGCACTCATTGAGCTAGGAAAAAAAACCTAATAAAATCAGCTCTGTTTTCACTCCCAGGACATTCTGAAACTTGTGAGAGCAGAACCTAGGACTTCAAACTCTTTGTTCTCACAAAGATGAGGATGGCAGAAATAACAACAAATGAACCCTCCCCAAACTTCCAGGACATCATGGATCTCTCCCTATGCTGAACTTACCTCATTCCAAAAGGCGTCCACTACATAGAGAAGCTGGAAAGCATTCACAAGAATCATGGCCAAGGAAGGATTCCCCCTCAGCTCTGTCTCCTTCACCAACATACCCATGTTGATCAGGGCCTAAGAGAAAAGGGGGAAAGCTGCAATCACAAGATGCCTGTGGATCCATTTTTCTTCCATGATATCCCAGATTGCTATTCCTTTAACCCCATTCTCTTTATAGCAAATTTAAGTTAAGCAACTGCTTCCTCTCCTTGCAGTTTAGCAAGAATGCACTTCAGCACACTATAGAGTTGTTCAATTAACAACCACAGGTTTTAACAAAGAGGTGGTGTTTTTAATAGCTTCTAAGAAGTGGAGGTTTTTTTAAATCCCAAAGCTACACAATTTTCAGGTTTTGCACAGTAAAAACTAAGTGATGCATACAAATGATCAACAGATGTTTTTGTTCTCCACAAATTGCCTATAGGGACTGACAGCCATCTTAAAACAGGCCTATTGGGGGCCAGAAATCTTTTTAACATCTTTCCAAACCTCCCGGCAGATCCAATACAACTCCACCCCTTCCTTGCTCTTCTTCCTTGCATCCGATATCAACTTTGTACTCCTACTAATCCACAATGCATTTCCTCTGCGAGTCTCTACCTACATGCAACCTTCCTCGATATAGCAGTTCCTCAGGATGGTCAGGAACACTGCTCAGTTGGAGAGGCTTAAGCCTCCTCTCCCAACACTCGGCAGTCCTGAGCCACACACACCCGGGAATTAATTTCTGAGCATGGAGCTCACAGAACATGGCTGGTCAAAAGTCCTCAGGGGAGCAACATATGGACACGAAGACATGGCAACATGTGAACCTGCCCATAATTATATAAGCCCTCCAGCTTTCTCTTCCCACCACCTCCAGCACAAGGATGCCTACCCATCCAAGGAGACCCGGGCGAAGCTCACAGAAAAACTTAAGGTCAAAGTTACCGATGCGTGGATTCAACTCGTGGCCTATGAAGAAGTCATAAATGGGGTTTCCTGTAAAGGGAAGAGGTCAGGGAAAACTGAGTATTAACAACACTTCAGTGCTTTTCCGACATAGCCCTCTTGGCAGTGTGTGTGTATGTGTATGTGTGCACGCACGCGGGGGTGTTTTTGTCTCCATGGAATGAGAAAATGTGAGCAGAAGGGGTCCATTCTCAAAAACAAGATGGAGAACATTTCAGGCTCCCAGGAAAATCTGCTGTGGTCCTCAGTGTCTCTGTGTATCCAAAACTAAAGCAACCACACATACACGCATGCTTCAGAAGAGAGACTTCAATGTAAAGCTACAGAACTGGAAATTCATTAAATTCAGGCCTGATGTTTAGCAGGGTCCCACGTGGCCTGGCCCCCTGACAGTATTTTGGGGTACTTCACCCCCATCCCAAGGCTGTGCACCTCATTTGTGATTAAAATGGGAGGGGCTTGCAGGAAAAGCCACTGCCCTTCCTGCAATTTAAAGGGCACACCAATCAGCTGATTGGCAGAATCTTTAAATCCTGCAGGCAAGAGAAGAAGAAGAAGATATTGGATTTATATCCTGCCCTCCACTCTGAAGAGTCTCAGAGCGGCTCACAATCTCCTTTATCTTCCTCCCCCACAACAGACACCCTGTGAGGTGGGTGGGGCTGGAGAGGGCTCTCACAGCAGCTGCCCTTTCAAGGACAACCTCTGCCAGAGCTATGGCTGACCCAAGGCCATTCCAGCAGGTGCAAGTGGAGGAGTGGGGAATCAAACCTGGTTCTCCCAGATAAGAGTCCGCACACTTAACCACTACACCAAACTGGCTCTCCAGAGGGATGGCCCCCAGCTTCTCCATCTTTCTGCACTCACCCCCATGGGCCCCTTTCCAGCAGCCCCTTCCCCTGTGCCCCTAGCTACAGGGCTGTTAAGTTCTCATGATTTTGGGCACAACAGAGATTGGTGATGTTTTTTTCCAAATAAAGTAAAGGTAGTCCCCTGTGCAAGCACCAATTGTCTCCAACTTTGGGATGACGTTGCATCATGACGTTTTCATGGCAGATTTTTTACGGGATGGTTTGCTATTGCCTTCCCCAGTCACCTACACTTCCCCACCCCCAGCAAACTGGGTACTCATTTTACCAACCTCGGAAGGATGGAAGGCTGAGTCAATCTTCCTGGCTACCTGAACCCAGCTCTCATCGGGATCAAACTCAGGTCGTGAGCAGAGCTTGGACTACAATACTGCAGCTTACCACTCTGTACCACAGGACTCTTCTTTTCCAATTAGTTCTTAAGTTTTAAGACTGTAGAGCAATAAACCATTCAAGCAAGTCCTTCCCCACAAATTCCTTAATATATGGGCTTTAAAGTCCAAGGAGGCCTCCCTAACCTATTGGGTTTTATATGGGCAGTTCTGTCCCTTTGAACTGACACATGAGATGCCATGGAACCTAGAGCTCACCTGAATTCCCACCTGGAGCCAGCGCTGTCCCGGGGGCAAGGAGGGCTTTGAGATAAAGAAGGATGCTTAGTCCAAAAGCAAGAACAGATGCAGAGAAGGTGAGTTGTAGTAAATGGTCGTATATGTAACTGAGGCGCAACCCTGCAGCCATGCCGACTCCCACCAACAATGCTGTGATCCACATGGCATGGATCCCTGCCAAGGGGAAAAAAGGGTTTAGGCAGAAACAGAACTAGCCTATTATTAATAGTCCAGTTAAGCAATATTAACTGGACTATCCCCTGCTTGTAAGGATAAAATATAATATTATCATTTTGGGGCATTAAAGTGATATCTGGCTTCAAGTGACATATAGGCAAACAGAGCACATCAAATGTCACATAGTCGCTGAGCCTCCTCCCCAAACTCTGCCCCCAAACCTCCAAGAATTTCCTGAGCTGGAGTTGGCAGAGCCCCTGTTTTCAGAGGAGAGGCAGGTAGCAACCAGAGGCAGGGCTCTTGCAGTAGTGGCACTTTGCTTCTGGAATGCTCTTCTCCTTGAAATTCACCTGGTGCCACTGTGGCTTTCTCTTAAACATCAGGCTGAAACCTTTCTGTTCAACTAGGGTTGCCAGCAATGTTCCCTTTAAGTTGTGGAGTCTTGTGAGCAAAACTTCTACTTTGTGAGCTACTGGCATTAAAGTTGTGAGCTACTAGCATTAAAGTTGTGAGCTACTGCATGAACTAGTTTGCGCTAAGGCTATTTTTCCTGAGCTGAGACAAATATGTGTGAGCTGGAGGCTAAAAAATTGGGAGCTAGCTCACACTAACTCAGCTTAGAGGGAACACTGGTTGCCAGGTCTGTGCTGGAAAATACCTGGACTTTGGGGGTGGATCCAGGAGACAGCAGAGTTTGGGCTTCTAGTGTTCTGGCCCCGCTAGAGGACCTCCTGATGGCACCTGGTTTTTTGGCTACTGCGTGACAGACTGTTGGACTGGATGGGTCATTGGCCTGATCCAACATGGCTTCTCTTATGTTCTTATGGGAGGGGAGGGGCCTCAGCATGGTCCAATGCCATAGAGTCCACCCTCCAAAACAGCCATTTTCTCCAGGGGACAATAAACAGAGCAAATGGTAACACAGTTATCAGACAAGCAAGAAAAAGCAACTGAGCAACAAAATCAATAAACAATATATTTATTTATTTTAGCAGATTTATATTCCGCCCTCCCCCATATGGGCTCAGGGTGGTATATGAAATCTCTTTCTCCTATGTTATGTTAAATCTCATTTATATCCTTGCAAACACTTATACATATGTTACCCACTATACCTTTAATGAGGTAATTGTACAACACCTGTGGATTTCTTTAAAGGAAGGGGCGTGGTATGCCCATGTTGAGCTTGTGCTATGGAATAAAGTTATGAGAGTTTTTTTTTTATTATTACAGGTAATTTACTGTTGCTTCTGGATATATAAATGCTTTTTCATACAAAACATGTTATTATCTATGTATATGTTTGTTGTACTTTAAAACTTTGGGAAAAGTCAGCTTTCGAAAAAAAACAATGATATGCAAAATGTGGTTTACCAGCTAGCAGACACGTAAAGGATAATTTACCTTTTAAGGCTTACTACTATTGGATGTGGACTCCCATTTACTATATTTGAATGAATATAGAACAGCTTGTGCCAACATTAAGTCTGTTTTTAGACAGTGAGCACTACCATTGATGGTTTGAAGATTAAGGGCGCAGTTGAGCCCCTCCTTAAGGATATATTTACCCATTGAGGCTGACTTTGATTGGATGTGGACTCCGCTTACAGCATTTGGGAGAACAGGGCTTTTCTTTAGCAGGAATGCACAGGAATGCAGTTCTGGCTGGCTTGGCATCAGGGAGTGTGGCCTAATATGCAACTGAGTTCCTGCTGGGCTTTTTTTTCCCTACCCAAAAAGCCCTGTGGGAGACTATAGAGCATTTTGTGCCAATATTAGGACTCAGGGCTTTTTTTTTGTAGAAAAAGCCCATCACAACTTATTTGCATATTAGGCCACACCCCCTGACATCACCATTGTTTCACACTGGGCTTTTTGTAGAAAAAGCCCAGCATGAACTCATTTGCATATTAGGTCACACCCCCATATGCCAAGCCAGCCGGAACTGTGTTCCTGCTCTAAAAAAGCCCTGCTGTTTTTAAAACACTGCTATTGCTGTTTGGAAGATTTAGGATTTAATGGAGCCACTCCTCTTTGTGGTATTTGGGTATCATATGTGTAATTTTATTTATTTTGGTTAATTTATATTCTGCCCTTTCCCAGGCAGGCTCAGTTAATTGTATGTTTAAGCATTTGCAAAGATTTAGATATAAATGAGACTTAACATAGGAGAAAGAGATATATATTTTTAAAATTGATTTTGTTGCACAGTTGCTTTTTCTTGCTTGCTTGATTATCTCCAAGGGAGCTGATCTCTGCCAGCTGGAAATCGGTTATAAAACCAGGAGATCTCCAGGCCACACCTGGAGGCTGGCAACTCAAACTTTTAATTAAGTGGTTGCTCTTTAAAAATAATTCAATAGTTAGGTTTCAGACTGAAATTGTTAAATTCATTTTAAGTTGCTCAAAGGCTGGTGGTTAAAACAAAACACTTGCAAAACATTGCTCTAGTCAGTAGATAACATTTCCCTTCAGAACTGACCCCATCCCCGGGATCATGCAACTCATCTCACAGGTCTAAATGACCGCCATTAATTACCCACCATTAATACGGTAAGAGAGCCGGCTCTTGTCTCGAAGAACAGTCCCTTCTGTGACCTGTTTAAAAAAATATACAAGATGAAGCAAGATGAGCCAGCAGTATGGCCTATCTTGTAGAAGAAACATATCCCCCTTCCTTTCCACTCTCCTCCTCCCCAAAAAAAGACAATGTGGTCCACTTGCCAGAGGACTGATCTTAGAGCCCCCCAAAAGTGCCAGGTTCAAATGTTACTTCCATCATGGCCTGTGTTGTATCCTTAGATAAGTTTTCACCACACACCCATGAACACATATTCAGACTGCAGTTGGGAATTAGCTTGTGTGTTTGTATAGTGAGTGGAAAACAGGGATCTTTTATCTTGAAGAGTGGCTGAGAGCAGCAAGTTTTCATCAGGAAAAGGATGACAGAGACCTGATTAAAGATTTTAATCTCTTTATCAGGTCTACATCTGTTCAATATCTGTTAGTTCATAAGGTTTCTTACAGCATATACATACATGAAGTTTTCTTATTTCTTGTTGCAGGATTGTACAGGCTGTGTTGCCTAGTGATATCCTATTTCTTAAAGTATTTAAGAAAACTTCATTTCTCATTTCTTGTGTGCAGATAATCTGGAGGACCCACAGACCTGAGTGCCGCTCATTTACTGAGGAGATAGTCATAGACCCAGAGAAGTCAGCCATGTTCATCTGTTGCTGCAAAACAGTAAAGACTCCACAGCACCTTCAAGATGAACAAATAGTAAAGACTCCACAGCACCTTTAAGATGAACAAATTTTATCACAGGATAGGCTTTCGGGAAACACAGCTCTCTTTGTCATCCGATGAAGAGAGCTGTGTTTCTCAAAAGCTTATACTACAATAAAAATTGTTCATCTTAAAGATGCTACTGGACTGTTTATTATTTTCCAGGGGATAGTGACTCAGAGGGACTTAGGGTTCAGTCCCTGACAGATTCCTTGATCAATCAATAGGCGTCGTGCTTTACAACAGAACGTTCAAGACACAGAGGTTTATTTATTAAAACACGTTCCTTGTGGTTCAAGGTGGCTTGCAGTACTAGTTAAAAACATTTTCAGTTGCAAAACAAAAATAATGTCTTCTTACCTTCCCCAGAGGCAGCATATACAGCAGAGCCTGCAGCCCAACCCAGGCTAAGACCAGCACAAAGTCCTGGGGGTTCCACAGGGAGCGGAGCGTGGGCAAAGGCAAAGGGAAGCTCAAGAAGCTGGCATGCTCTGTCTTGCATGTCAGGAGCAGGACAAAGACGGTGGCAGGCAATAGGATGAGAAGGCAGGCAGCCCCTGAAACAAGACAGGATGTGAAGGGGGAGGTTTAGAAAGCAGCAAGATGTAGTGCCTTGGGAAGGGGAGTCAAGGAATAAAAAGATCCCAGTTTTGTCAATCAGGATGTAACAGGATCAGTATTCCAAATGGACCTCCTGATGGCGCCTGGTTTTTTTGGCCACTGTGTGACACAGAGTGTTGACTGGATGGGCCATTGTTTTGTTCCCCTCCCCTCCCCCACCAATCCTCCAACAACTTCAAAATTTCTTCCTTACCTAGAACACCCCCAAATTCCAATTCTTTGGTGTGGGGGATCTTGTGTCGATCCATAGTTCTCTCAACCAGCTGCCAGAGGAGCCCCCCTGCACTTGGTTTTAAGTCTTGACTTGTATATACTCAGAAGGGTGCCTGTGGAAATAATCCATTTAGATCAAGTTGTATTTTTCTTCTTCTTGGGTACCCAGTTAAGCTCTCTTCATATGAATCAGTTACCCCCGGTTAAGGCCCAACAACACAACTATCCTCTCACGTTTATAATCATCAAGACAACTAAAGCTCCCTCTCTTAATTTCATTCTGCTCCAGACAGTGCCTTAAATAAAGGCAGAGGAGTAATTTCACTCAGACACTTTTCTTCTTTTAGAAATGAATCACCCAAAGAACATGCATGAAGCCCTTTTCTCTCCCACTGCTGAGTAAACTACAGCCAGCCAGCTGGTTGGCCGGCCTTCCTACACAATGGGATTATTGGCTTGTGGCTGGAATTCAAGAACAGAGGGAGTACAGCTTTCAAACCAGTGCTGAGAACGTATGATGTCTTTGTTTGAAATTAATCATAAGAGTGCCCTGGAGCACATGCAGAGTGCTCCTACCTTCCTGCTGAATTAAATCTAAGGAGTTTCCAGCTAAACATTTGGAAGAACTTCTTGACATGGGTGCCCAGTGGAACAGGTTTTCCTGGGAGGTGGTGAGTCCTTCTTCGGAGGTTTTTAAGCAAAGACTAGATGGCCTTCTGATTCTGTGAATTTAGGCAGATCATGAGAGGGAGTGTAGGAAGGGATGAGTCAGTACTTGGCTCTCATGGCCCTTTCTTACACACCTGGTGTAAGATTGCCACTTTGGGGGCAGAAAAGGATTTTCCTCTACACCAAATTGGCCCCAGGATCCTGGAGGGTTTGGTGGGGGGGAGTTTGCCTTTATCTGGACATACAGCAGGGGTCACTGGGAGAGAGGGGGTGGGTAGCTGTGAATTTCCTGCATTGTGCAGTGAGTTGGACTAGATGACCCTTGGAGTCCCTTCTAGCTCTTTGTTCCTATGAGTTAAGTACTGGTACTCCATTTTCCTTCCTACTAATCCCTCTAGGTCCTAAACTCAGCAAAAATGGGATATTTGCTCACGGTAAATACCCCAATGCAGAATATATATTTTTCAGTACCTGCAAATCTCAAGTATACTTTCCTTCAGTGCTCATGCCCAGATTAACACCCACCCTTAGGTCTTTACATGAGCCTTCTAACAGGCATTCACCAGTACCAGCCCACCAACCCCCGTTTTCAATACTAGTATTAATACCTGAAAGTTGTACTTAATACATGAAGCTGTCTTAATACTGAAGTAATACCCCGGTAAAAAGTCTGCCATAAAAAGGTCATGATGCGGCGTCACCCCAGAGTCAGAAACGACTGGTGCTTGCACAAGGGACTACCTTTACCTTTAATAGGATAATCTAGCTCAGTATTCTCTGCTCTGGCTGCAGTTTTCCTGATTCCCAGGCAAGGAGAGTCCACTTCCCCGAATATTGAAGGTCCAGTAACTGAACTGAACCAGGGGTGCCTTCTATGTGCATTGTATACACACCACCACACTACAGCTTCTCCAGAGCTGCATGCCTAGAGTGACTCTGATCATGTTGTCAAACGCTCATTCGTGGAGTAAGGATCCCAGCGTCTCCACACACTTCTGGTCGTTTATGGCAAAAGAAGCCTGTCTGCCCTAGTGGAGAGATCCCGCCAATGCCTTGTCCCGACTGGAGGTTTCCAGTCATATGCATGTGAGCCAGCCTGGCAAGATCAGCAAGAACACTCCAGCTTCTTTTCATCATTCATAATTGGAATTGCTTGCTTTAAAACAACATACAAATAATGTCCTTCCTATTGAAAAATTCTTATCATATATAACAAAGGAGAAAAGTGTTATACATTGTCAATTACAGCATATCTATATATTTCAAAGTAATAACAAATCTCGGTTAATGCGGGTTATTTGAGACTATCTCATTTCCAGTTAGGTTTTCTGCTACAGGTAAATCTAAGCTTCTTCATAACTTCTTTGACTCACAATCCAAATTCTGTCCTGATAGTATTTTCATTCAAATTATCACTCCCAGGTCCTTCCTCCCCCCCCCCCCCCCCCGCCCCACGCAAAGCCGGGTTCTGGAATTTTTACGACTTAACTTTAAAAGCATTCTGGATCTGCCTCAGCCCCAGTTTTCTGTCTCCAGCAGTGGGTAGCGCAGAGCTTCCACTCCTGGAGATTTCACACAGGGAAAGATGGAGAGATGGCCAATATCTTGCTGTCTGACCTCCAGCACCTGCTGAGACTTGGTGGGGGGATGAGAATTGCTGCAGTCCACCCCCTCAAGCAGTCATGGACTTACCTGTCCGGACCGCAAAGGACTCAGCTACAGGACCGCAGGTCTCGCTCACCTGCCTGTCAACCTGCGTGCTGTCATTCACGCCAAACCGGGCTGCAGCAACCCCCACTCTGCCCATCCTGTCCTTATCCGGGAGCAGCCAATCGCATCCTAGGAGAAGAATGACATCTCAGGCTGGGGGAACCTATCAGGAACCAGGGGGAGGGTCTGGCTCGCTCACAACGCTGTTCGGTTCAGCTGCCTTTCCAGTGCATCATGAGGATCTGGAAAATATGCAAAGGGAAGGCGGCGGCAGCGAGAAACGCCCGAAGAAGCCTGTGGTATCGATGCTGGGTTTCAGTCCTGCAACGTGCTAAGGAGCTGGCGGGAAAAAGAGTGCATCTGAGCCTGTGCAGAATTTGTAGGAGTCCAGTGAGCACTTTTAAAAACCCCTTAAAAAAAAACAGAATAAGCTTTTGTGAGCCAGAGCTCCAGATTATGCATACTAGTGTACAACTGTTGGGGCTGATTTTATACACGGAATTGAGAGAGGGCACGTTACAAAGAAAGGCCAGTATAACACGAGATTCAGTCGAAGTAGCATTCACCCCAAGTAGGTCAGGTGTGAGACCAATAAAAAAGTAGAAGACTCAGCCATGCTAATTAAGAATAAACCAGGACAGTGGAGTACATGGTTGGCAAACACAGCCATTTTGCGCAAGAATTTATTGCTTTTAGGTTGTGCAGCCAGGGCTGATGCGTGAGAGTAAGCCAAGTAGGTGGCCGCCTTGGGCACCACTTGGCCTAGGGGCATCACGAGGAACCCCCTCCCCCCACGCTTCACTGCTGTCCTGACTTTGCGGAGGCTTCCTGAGCCTCGGGCAGCCTCTGCAGAGTTGGGAACGGCAGCGAGCGTGCTCTGGGTGCACCTGCTGCCTTTGGGACTTTGCGGAGGCCGCTTGAGGCTCGGGCGGCCTCTGCAAAGTCGGGGGGGGGGGAAACGTGACAGTGACGTCATTGTGATGTCATCAACGCGCTTTGCACACGCGAACTTAATGGGAGGGGGCGGAGGAGCAGCAACTGGCCTGGAGCGCTGGAAACTATAGCGCCGGGCCTGTGTGCAGCGTTGGAACACAGTCACAGAACATATTCTTTCTCTTTCCCCCTCCCTCTCTCGCTCCGTCCACCTGCTAATTTACAGTACCACCATGCATCCGATGAAGTAGGGTCCTGTGCCCCCCCCACCACCATGGAGGGGGAGCAAGACATCTGATAGGGGATGCCAGCCTCCAGGTGTGACCCTGGGATCCCCCCAAAATTACAGCTTATCTCCAGACTACAAAGATCCTGGAGAAACAGAAGGTTTGGAGAGTGGATTCTGTGGCATTGTACTCCACTGAGATCCCTGTCCTCCCCAAGCTCCATCTCCAAATCTCCAGGAGTTTCCCAACCTGGATCTGGCACTGTGCCGGCCCTGCCACTAGGCAATTGTCGAGGGCACCTGCCATCTGAGATTGCCAAATTGGATGTTCAGGTGTGACCTGGTATGTTATCAGGGAAAGGGCAGGGACAGAAGTTAGCCTTGCCTAGGGTGCCAGACATTCTAGGGCCTGCCCTGATCTCTCAACTCCCCTCCATGCCAAGGGGAACCTAGCAGAGAGTCACTACCTATAGCACAAATCACAAACATGTATAACATTTATTCTAGAATGAACACAAAAATGAATTTTAAAACATGATGTCTGAATATCAGACTGCATAAAATTTGCAAACAAAATATATTGAGGCCAAGGTGACTGACCTGAAGAAGCAGAGGCAGTCAGTTAGGCACTTGGGGAAGACTCTCGGGGGGGCGTACTAGATGAGCCCTGCTCTGAACATGCATGAGGGTCGAGAGCGTGAGGGTCGAGAGGAAACAGAGCACCGTGCTAAGGATAAGGGGAATGTGCCCTCAGAAGGGACCTCCTCTTCAGTTGCTGATTTGATCCTTAGGCAAATAGACAGCTGGGTGGCAAAACCACGTACTAACCATATGGTGACTTGCCTGCCTGGTGCGAAGGTAGTGGACATTACGTGTGTAGTGGACATTACGTGTGTAGTAGATAGGCTGATAGACAGTGCTGGGGAGGAGCCAGTGGCTGTGGTGCATGTTGGCACCAACGATGTGGGGAAATGCAGTCGTGAGGTCCTGGAGGAAAAATTTAGGCTGCTAGGCAGGAGATTTAAGGCCAGGACCTCCAAGGTAGCCTTCTCAGAAGTGCTGCCTGTTCCACGTGCAGGGCAGGAGAGACAGGCACAAATTAGAAGTCTCAATGTGTGGATGAGACGATGGTGTAAGGAGGAAGGGTTTAAGAACATAAGAACATAAGAGAAGCCATGTTGGATCAGGCCAACGGCCCATCAAGTCCAACACTCTGTGTCACACAGTGGCAAAAAAATTTAAGTTTGTTAGGCACTGGGATGCTTTCTGGAACAAGCGGGAGCTGTACAAGAGAGACAGTCTCCACTTGTCCTCAGATGGAACCAGGCTGCTGGTGCTTAAAATAAAAAAGGTGACAGAGCAGTCTCTGGTTTGGGAGGACTCATCTCAAAGAGATGAAGGGTTAGCTGTTACTTTTCTACCGGGTAATGGATCAGAGTTGTCCACTGAGATGGTGACAAACAGTATGGACTGTCTGCCAAAGTCTCGAGGCAGCAGGAGGAAGGTGGCAGGCCTAGCTTGCCTGGGAAATTATAGATGTTTGTATGCAAATGCAAGAAGTGTTCGAAGTAAAATTGGTGAGTTGGAATGTTTAGTGTTGGGAGAAAACATAGACATTGTGGGAATTTCAGAAACTTGGTGGAATGAGGAGAATCAGTGGGACGATGATTCCTGGATATAAGTTATATTGGAAGGATAGGGAGGGAAGGGTTGGAGGTGGGGTGGCTCTGTATGTCAGAGAGGGTATGCAGTCCAGCAAGACTGAGGTAAGAGAATTAGATTCCCTTCTAGAAATGCTTTGGGAAATTGAAATAGAGGACCCAAAAAGAAATTTAACTATGGGAGTTTATCGCCCACCAAATCAAAAGATAGAGGACGATTATAATATGATGGAAGGATTAAAGATAGCGGCTAAATGTAAAAACTGTGTCGTAATAGGTGATTTTAACTACCCGCAGATTGTTTGGGTCAATATGTGTTCTGGTTGAGAGAAAGAGATTGAGTTTCTTGATGCTCTCAGTGACTGTGCTATGGAGCAGATGGTCTCAGAACCTACCAGGGGTGGGGTGATTCTGGATTTGGTCCTAAGTAATGCCCAAGACTTGGTGAGAGATGTAAAAGTGATTGCAGCGCTTGGGAGCAGTGACCATAACATTATTGATTTCACCGTTTGTATAAATAGAGAGTTGCCCCAAAAGACCGGCACAACCACGTTTAACTTTAAAAAGGGTAAATTCTCTGAGATGAGGCATGTGAAGAGGAAACTGAAAGGAAAGGTAAATACAGTCAAAACCCTTGGGGAAGCTTGGAGGCTATTTAAAACTACAATCCTAGAAGCTCAGCTAAAATATATACCACAAGTTAGGAAAGGCACAAACAGGTATAAGAAAAGGCCTGCATGGTTAACAAAAAAAGTAATGGAAGCTGTAAAAGGTAAGAAGGACTCCTTTAAGGGGTGGAAAGCTAGTCCAAGTGAGATTAATAAAAGGGAACACAGGCTATGGCAAATCAAATAAGACTGTGATCAGGCAGGCAAAAAGGGACTATGAGGAGTATATCGCAAAAAACATAAAGACCAACGATAAAAATTTCTTCAAATATATTAGAAGCAGGGAGGCAGTGGGCCCTTGGATGACCAAGGGGTAAAAGGATTACTGAAGGAGGATAGGGAAATGGCTGAGAAGCTGAATGCATTTTTTGCCTGTCTTTACTGTGGAAGACGAGAAGTGTTTGCGCGCTCCAGAACCACTAATTTTGGAAGGGGTGTTGAAAGACCTGAGTCAGATTGAGGTGACAAGAGAGGAGATCCTACAATTGATAGATGAATTAAAAACTAATAAGTCACCAGGTCCGGAGGGCATACATCCAAGAGTTCCGAAAGAACTCAAAGTTGAACTTGTGGATCTCCTGACAAAAATATGTAATCTTTCATTGAAATCTGCCTCCGTTCTTGAGGACTGGAAGGTAGCAAATGTCACCCCCATCTTTAAAAAGGGTTCCAGAGGAGATCCGGGAAATTACAGGCCAGTCAGTCTGACTTCAATACCGGGAAAGTTGGTAGAAAGCATTATCAAGGACAGAATGAGTAGGCACATTGATGAACACAAGTTATTGAGGAAGATTCAGCATGGGTTCTGTAAGGGAAGATCTTGCCTCACTAACCTGTTTCATTTCTTTGAGGGGGTGAACAAACATGTGGACCCAATAAATGTTGTTTACCTTGACTTCCAGAAAGCTTTTGATAAAGTTCCTCATCAAAGGCTCCTTAGAAAGCTCAAGAGTCATGGAGTAAAAGGACAGGTCCTCTTGTGGATCAAAAACTGGCTAATTAATAGGAAGCAGAGAGTGAGTATAAATGGGCAGTCTTCGCAGTGGAGGACGGTAAGTAGTGGGGTGCCGCAGGGCTCAGTACTGGGTCCCATGCTCTTTAACTTGTTCATAAATGATTTGGAGTTGAGAGTAAGCAGTGAAGTGGCTAAGTTTGCAGATGACACTAAATTGTTCAGAGTGGTAAGAACCAGAGAGGATTGTGAGGCACTCCAAAGGGATCTGTTGAGGCTGGTTGAGTGGGTGTCAATGTGGCAGATGAGGTTCAATGTGGCCAAGTGCAAAGTAATGCACATTGGGGCCAAAAATCCCATCTACATATACAAGTTGATGGGGTGTGAACTGGCAGAGACTGACCAAGAGAGAGCTCTTGGGGTTGTTGTAGATAACTCACTGAAAATGTCAAGACAGTGTGCGATTGCAATAAAAAAGGCCAACGCCATGTTGGGAATTATTAGGAAGGGAATTGAAAACAAATCAGCCAGTATCATAATGCCCCTGTATAAATCGATGGTGCGGTTTCATTTGGAATACTGTGTGCAATTCTGGTCACCGCACCTCAAAAAGGATATTATAGCATTGGAAAAAGTCCAGAAGAGGGCAACTAGAATGATTAAAGGGTTGGAACACTTTCTCTATGGAGAAAGGTTGAAACGCTTGGGGCTCTTTAGCTTGGAGAAATGTCGACTGCGGGATGGCATGATAGAAGTTTTCAAGATAATGCATGGGATGGAGAAAGTAGAGAAATAAGTACTTTTCTCTCTTTCTCACAATACAAGAAAGAAGTACTTTTCTCCCTTTCTCAAAATACAAGAACTCGTGGGCATTCGATGAAATTGCTGAGCAGTCAGGTTAAAACAGATAAAAGGAAGTACTTCTTCACCCAAAGGGTGATTAACATGTGGAATTCACTGCCACAGGAGGTGGTGGCGGCTACAAGCATAGACAGCTTCAAGAGGGGGTTAGATAAAAATATGGAGCAGAGGTCCATCAGTGGCTATTAGCCACAGTGTGTATATATATGTGTTTGTGTGTGTGTATGTAAATTTTTTTTTTGGCCACTGTGTAGGGTTGCCAAGTCCAATTCAAGAAATATCTGGGGACTTTGGGGGTGGAGCCAGGAGACTTTGGGGGTGGAGCCAGGAGACATTGGGGGCGGAGCTAGGAGCAAGGGTGTGACAAGCATAATTGAACTCCAAGGGAGTTCTGGCCATCACATTTAAAGGGACGGCACACCTTTTAGAATGCCTTCCTTCCATAGAAAATAATGAAGGATAGGGGCACCTTCTTTTGGGGCTCATAGAATTAGACCCCCTGGTCCAATCTTTTTGAAACTTGGGGGGTATTTTGGGGAGAGGCACTAGATGCTATACTGAAAATTTGGCACCTCTACCTCAAAAAACAGCGCCCCCAGAGCCCCTGACACCCGCGGATCAATTCCCCATCATTCCCTATGGGAATCGTTCCTGGAGGTGCATAATGGCTATGGGGGTGGAGCTTCCCCCGCCGGCCAGCTGGCTGGGGGAGGGGGGAAGCCTGTAAAACCAGGGGATCCCCCGCTGGGACCTGGGGATTGGGAAGCCTACCACTGTGTGACATAGAGTGTTGGACTGGATCAGCCATTGGCCTGATCCAACATGGCTTCTCTTATGTTCTTATAGAGGCCAAAAGCCATCAAATGCATATGTGAAATTGTATTTTGTTTGCAAATTTTTGTACAGTCTGATATTCAGAAGTAATGCTTTAAAATTCATTTTTGTGTATGTTCTAGAATAAATGTTACACATTTTGTCATTTATGTTATAGGTAGCTTGACCCTCTATTACACTGATTAAATTTGGGTTCAGCCCCCCCTTTCTTTTTGTTCTTTGTCTAATCCTAGCAGAGAGTCAGGCAGATGCATGCAACAGTTCACCTTAAGTGTCTCTACTGGAATCAGTAAAATCCACACAGGTTTCCTTGTGAGCACAGTTCCCTTCACTCCACCACGTTTGCCTCTTCTGAATCTCAAGGCGGGGGCAAGCAGGCACACACTGCTATGGGACAGTTTTACTAGGCCTGCCCAGGTCTGGTAGAAGAGTTGCCAACCTACAGGTGGGACTTGGAGATCTCCTATTACAATCGATCTCTACCAAGATCAGATCCTGTAAAGAAAATTCCTGCTTTTAGAGGGTGGATCTATGGCATGATACTCTGCTGAATTCCTTCCCCAAACCCCACCCTCCCCAGATTCCACCCCCAAAATGTCCAGGTATTTCCCAACCTAGAACTGGCAGCCCTATCTGGTAGCCTTAGCTTGCCCCACTACTGCCTTGAGGTTCATCTCCTCTGCCCCCTCTTAGCCATTCTCAGCCAGTTCGCCTTCTTTTCCTGTATTTGGGGTCCACCTGTGCTGGTGAAGCCCAGTACTGCCCCTTCCTTCTCTGAGCCTTGTTCCTCTCTTAACCCCTTCTTTGCCTTGCTTCACCCTAGCTGGGTTCACATAGGGCTAGCCTTGCTGTCCCACAGGGTTGCCAGCCTCCAGGTGGTACATGGAAAATACCATTGGTATCATAACCCCAAATAATTAAATACACATATCCAAAAATATTAATAGTATCAATGAACTCTTATCCAAGACATTATATATATCCAAATTATTTCACTTTCAAAATGTCAATCCATAGGAACTCCATGTATTCACAAGTCCAAAAGTCTTTTGTCATTCAAACAAAAGCCTTTTCTCCAGCTCAACCCCAATTCAGACACAAATGCCACAAAAGAGGGGGTAAATCCACTGTCCAATAATGAACTATGATGTCTTCACTTTTAAGGTATCAAGACCACATATGAAGAAGACTCTTAAATTCTTTGTTTTGTAGTCCCTTGTCCAGGACTATATTTTGCAGCTTTCTTCAGATGTGGTCTTGATACCTTAAAAGTGAAGACATAATGCTTTATTATTGGACAGTGGGTTTACCCCCTTATGCAGCATTTGTGTCTGAATTGGTTTGAACTGGAGAAAAGACTTTTGGACTTGTGAATACACAGGTTCCTTTTGATTGACATTCTGAAAGTTAAATAATTTGGATATACAAGATTTTGTATAAGAGCTCATTGATACTATTAATATTTTTTTATGAAGAGGATTACTCTTGGCCCTTGATAAAGACTTCATTTTGTTTGTTGAAACAGCTGTTGGGCAGTGAAGACTCTGGAGAATATTGTTCAAGCACTTTTGGGTAGAGGAGACTTTGGAGAATATCATACAAGTGCTTTTCAGTCTGTTGGTGTCTGGTGAAACTGATGGACTCTTAAACATATTTTTGCACACCTGAAAGAACCCCTTTCAAAGGACTTTATGGCATCTATGTATAGGTTCAGAAAGAGTGCCTAGCTACAGATAACACTATGTATGTTTTCTATGGTTTATACAGTTTTGTGGCTGAATATCATGTATCTTTTAGCATATCATAATACTGATACTTTATTTGTTCCCAGTGAGATGGTTTATAAGGAAACACAATACAACTGTAGAGGATGTTCTTGGTTAAAAGACTTAGTTGATTTATTAATACATTTTATATCCTCTCTCTCCAACAAGGACTCATAATAATAATAATAATAATAATAATAATAATGGGGTCTTTTACAGTTTGTGACAGGATTCTTGAGAGAAATCACTGTAAAACCGTAACACAAGTTATACAGTTCATCAATCACAACTTCATTATGAGCCAAATAGGGACCGTCTCTCCCTATATGAACCCCAGAGAGCACTGAGGTCAGCTGGAAAAAACTTGCTGACTATCCCCGGACCAAGAGAGGTGAAGTTGCAATGCACCCGCAATCGGGCCTTCTCCTCTGTGGCCCCGAGCTTATGGAACCAACTTCCAGAGGAAATGCGGGCCCTGCGGGATCTTGAACAATTCCGCAGGGCCTGCAAGACTTTCCTCTTCCGACTGGCTTTCGATGATGTAGAAAATTAAGTACTAATGATACCGCCATCATAATAAAGAACAAATAGCAATAGCATTAGCACTTTTATAACTGTAATTAATTTTAAATCTATTAGAATTTTAATGTTGAATGTAACCTTGTTTTTATACAATGGAATGTTACTGTTACTGTTAGCCGCCCTGAGCCTGCCCCGGCGGGGAGGGCGGGATATAAATAAAATTATCTATCTATCTATCTATCTATCTATCTATCTATCTATCTATCTATCTATCTATCTATCTATCTATCAAATAGAGCAAAATAAACCAACATCAGTTTTGCACAGTAATATAACATTTATTTGCTTCATTTCTAGTCCATCTTTCTCACTGACACTTAAGGCAAACTACGATTTAAGAACAGGTATAACAGATACAGCCAACCCAGAATTAAAGAACCCCATGCTACAAACACAGTGTAATGTAGACAATAACCCCGGAGTTATAGGATTGGATTGGAGATCAATGCAGTGAAACATTAGATACAATGGATGATTGCAAACATTAGAAAACAATTCAATAAATACAACTTATTATTATTATTAATAATAATAATAATAATAATATATGCAACAAAGACTGCCTTATGTGACACTGGCATCAACGACAACCTTATTCACCTTATAAAAATGCCCTTTTGAACTATTCTGTTTTGTGCATTCTGTGGAACGATAGGAGTGTGGAACCCCCCTGATCTCATCAGACAGGCCATTCCACCAGGTGAAAGCCACTACAGAAAATGCAGGGTAGGGGCAGCTACTAATCTTATCCATTTGTAGTGGGGACTTCAAAAGGCTTTGCTCAGATGAGCAGCTCTGGAGAATCACTCTGCAAACATTTAAAATCAGAACAATCCTGTGAGGTAGGTTAAGTTGAGAGATAATGACTGGTTCAAGGCCATCCAAGGAGTTTAATGTCTGTGTGAGGGATCTGAACCCAGATCTGCCTGATTTTGCACTGCATTGTAAACAATTAAGGTAAGGGGAAAGGAAAATTGGCACTTCAATTAGGACCAGGCCAGCCAATAGAAGCCCTGTGGAAATTGCACTTCCACTGAGAATGTGACACTGCACAGGATCTCAGAAAAAATATATTCATATTTAATAGGGATGCTGGGCTCCAAGTGGAGCCTGGGGATCTCCTGGAATTACAGTTCATCTCCAGACTACAGAGATTAGTTCCCCTGGAGAAAATACTTTGGAGGGTGGACTTTATGTCATTGTACTCCACTGAGGTCCTTGTCCTATGCAAGCTCCATCTCCAAATTTCCAGGAGCTTCCCAACCCGGATCTGGCAAACCTACCTCCCACCCTCTCCTGGATGCTGGGGGGGGGGAGTTACTTGATAACCCTATTTAAAACAGTTATAGAATACTTGTCTGAGAAATAATGGCTTGGATCACACTGTAAACTTCCACTAACAAAAGGTGGATTCATAGTTTCCTCCCTCTCACAGAAGCCCTCCAATTCACTCGTCATGCTAATCCCCACCACCAAGGCCGGATTAACAAATAGGCCGAGTAGGCACCAGCCTATGGGCCCCCACACCTCTAGGGGCCCTGGGCCAGTTAGCCTCTCTCTGCCTCTCCACCACAGATTTGTCAAAGGGGCTTTCGAGAAGGTGCCTGCAGGAGATAATTTGTGAGAGAAGCCCTGAGATTTTGACTGCCCAGGGACCTCCACAGGGTTTAATCCAGCACTGCCCACCACCAAGATTAACATTTTGGGGAGAAGGTATGGAGAGTTGGATGGGGTAATGCTCCCTGTAAGATATGTAGTCTTGTGGCAAAAATTGTACTTTGTGAGCTACTGGCATTAAAATAGTGAGAGAGCACTTTAGCTATTGCATAAATTAGTTTGCTCTGGAGCCATCCTTCCTGAGCAAAGACAAAAATGTGTGAGCCAGAGGCTAAAAACACTGTGAGCTAGCTCACACTAACTCAGCTTAGAGGGAACACTGGGTGAGGCGAGGAAGCTCAGTTCAGTTGATAGAAATGCCTCCTTGTTAGAGGAGGTTTACCATAGGGCTTATATCAGCGTCCATAGTGGACTCTGTTGCCATTTTTCTAAGCAGACAGGCAGAAAGCTGGCTTTGAGGCATGTTCTGTAGCTTGTAGCACCTGAGAAGGCTGTGTTAAACAAGCCTCTGAGCATTAGCAGCATGCAAATTCAAACGTTTATTTTCCCCAGCTTCCAATTCAATTTGCTGCAATTTGTGGTATGGTGAGGAGGTCCTTTTACCACACATCACCAGGGCTTTTTTTAGTAGAAAAAGCCCAACAGGAACTCATTTGCATATTAGGCCACACACCCTGACACCAAGCCAGCTGGAACTGCGTTCCTGTGTGTTCCTGCTCAAAAAAAGCCCTGCACATTACAATTGTTGTGGAGGAACCAGGACAAGGAGACCTGTGTGAAAGATGGAGCAGGAAGAAGACAAGGGATCCCTGTTGCCACAGATCTTTTCAGTGCCATGCTATTGCTCTGCAGCCACGTCTGCAAGTTGGCAAGGCCACAGTGACAAAACAAGGTCAACTCCTGCAGATCCAAAGTCTGCAGTAAAATCAGCGGCTGGAATATGGATGGTGAGAGGGTCATCATAGGGTTCCCACGGAGGCTGAGGGTGCGCAAAGACTGCAGGTCAAGGAATACTTCCTCTGGAAGTAAGGACAGGAGGTTCTCAGAGAGGTCCAGAGTCTGCAGAGACACCAACCCCTGAAAAAGATCCTTAGGCAAGGCCTTGAGGCTGCTAGAGCTGAGATTCAGGACCATCAGCCTCTCTAAATGATGGAAGATGCCCACACATTTTCCTGCTTTCCAGATACCTGCCAGGTTGTTATGGGAAAGATCCAGTTCTCTGAGATATCTGGGGCCTTCTCGGATCCTGAAGCATCTCGCCAAGTGGTTGTTTGAGAGATTAAGAAAAAGCAAAGAGGGAATCTTCTCTAGCTGCTCCCAGAGCTGCCCCAGGTCACTCAGACGGTTGGAGGAGAGGTCAAGGTGTGTAAGGTTCTGACTAAGATGCTCAATGCCCCAGGTGTCCCCGATCCTGTTCTGCCCCAGCATCAGACGCTGCAGAGATGGGAGTTTGCCCTTTGGTACCTGTGAGAGAGCATTGTCCTGTAAGTCAAGGATTTGCAAGTAATTCAGCCCCACAAGAGCATCATGTTGAACAATTCCAATGTGGTTGGACTTCAGGTTGAGATTCTGAAGGGGTGATGACCTCAGACTTTTGAGTGCTTTTGTGTACAGCTCCCCAAGAATGTTGTTGGAGAGATCAAGAACTTGCAATTGATTCAGCTTGACGAAGGCTCCATCATGAATCTCGGTAATCTTATTGGACCTCAAGAACAGGATGTGGAGATCTGAGAAAGCTGAGAAGACAGAGGGGACTAGTTCATTCAGGAAACTGTGGGACAGGTCAAGGGAGAAGGTACCACTGTCATGTAGCCCAGAAAAGGTCCTAGCTGAAATGTCCTTCACATTACGGAAACCAAATGAGCTTCCAATTGCCCCTGAGTATTGCATCTTGAGGTTCTGGATATGTGTGCCAGTTAAGCTTGTGAAAAACTGTTCAACTTGCATTGCATTCCATGGATTGGAAGAGATGTCCAGGGTCCCCAGTGTGATGTTGTGGAAAGGGTTGGTGCAGGTGTGGTGGTAGAGCAAACGGTTAGAAGACAGGTCAAGCAAGGCAAGATGGTGGCCTTTGAGGTTCTGTAGGTCATCCCCACAAATCCTCTCAATTCTGTTGAGTTTCAGCTGAAGGAAGCTCAGCTTTCCAAGCTGTTGAAAGGTTGAATCAGGCCTCAGTCTCTGGATGTGATTTCCAGAAAGATCCAGTCTCTTCAGGGACACCAAATCCTGGAAGTAACTATTTTCCAAAACTTTATCATCAAAGCCATTAAAATCCAAGAGTAACACTTCAAGTTTGGTCAGGCCTGCAAAAGCAGCAGGGTGCAGCGTTACATTCCTGTTGCCTCCAAGGTCCAGAAATGTGATACCAGCCACGTTCTGAAAGGCCCTCTCTCCCACAAAGAGTGATCCTCCCAACTGCTTCCCAAGGGACAACATCCGCAGGGAATCCATTTGGGGCCAAGTAGAATTTAAGATGGTGGAGAACAGGTTAAAATTCAGCAGGAGGACCTCTATGGAGGGGTCAACTTTGGGAACTGTCTTGTGGCTTTGAGCTTGGCAATTGGCTGCTAGCCAAAAATTCATCATGGTATGATGGCAGTGGCGTGGGACATCAGCAGTGTAACCCAAGACAGCCAGTGAAAGGATGGCCATACAAAAGAGGACTGTAAATTAAAAAGAAGGTTATTTATTCATTTGTCATTAATTATCTAGGTACACTAGTCCTAGAAGCTACACTTCTCAGAATTCCCCTAGATCTATTTGTGAAATGCTGGAAGGTAGGAAGTTCTCTTATTCAGTTTGAGACAGATGATCTATTGGCCTGTGACCAGCTTGGTTGCTGTGGCTCTTGGCCGTAACATTTGCAGGCCTGTGATCTGTCATGCTGGTTTTTTTGTCACTATGAAGTATTGTGGAAAGGAGGCGCCACTGAACGGCCATTGCCCACGATTAACTTTTTTTCTGAGCAAACCATGAAATTAACTGTCAGCTAGTGAGAGCTGAAGGGAAGTGGAACTCCACCAGGTCTCTAGAGAAAGCAGAAATAAAGAAGAACAAACAAATAAGTGAAGCTACTCTTGCCAAGAGGTTGAACAGCAACACTTTTTAGGACAGGAATTTGGCAGTTCCAGTACACTGCTAGACCTGAAACCCTTCCACCGGGACTCTGTTAATATGAGCCAGTCCCTTGCCTTGCCTCAGCCTGGACACAGCAGCCAAGATAATGATAAAGAGAAACTAGGAGAGCTCCAGATCAACTCTTCCTCCAGCTGTTGTCCCGCTCCAAGTGTGGCTCCTACAGGCAGCCTCAAAAGGGAGGTTTAAATCAGGGGTAATGCTTATGTTCCGAACACTTATTTATTTACTTTATTTATATCCTGCCTCTGACTCCAATGGAGACCCAAAGCATCTGACATCTTGCTTCTCTCCTCCATTTCATTCTCACAACAAACCTGTAAGGTAGGTTAAGCTATTGCTGCCATTCATCACAAGACACGCCCCCCCCCCTCAGTAGAAATAGCTGCCTTTGTTACAATTGGCCTTGAAGACTCTTTCATTCGCATTTCCTCAACCTCAAGGGGTGGCCAATTATTTTTCCTGGCAGGGCTCCTGTGCCTTTAGCAGCGATATGACAGTCAGATATTAAATAGTTGAGACTTTCAAAGCAATGTGTTTCTGAGCCCCAGGGATTATTTTAGTTGCAGATGCTACAGTCCAAACCTGGAACTTTATGCGTGCAAAGTGTGATTGGACTCACAGTGACTACCAACTGACCAGTAAAAACTCAGCTCTTCTCCTTTGAATAGTAACCTGATCTTCAGAAATCAGTAAGTTAAAACTTGTCAAGGCACAGAGATAAGCGCAAGCACCTATTTACAGTTTACAAAGTGTACTTCTCTTAAAGCTTAGAAATAAGAGCTGGAAACAAACCAGAGTTCTTATCTTCAACCGAATTATAGGCTATCCGTTCCCTACCACAAATCCTTTCCTGTCTCCAGGCTGGTGGCCTCAGCTCCAATGATCGTTCATTACTCACCTCTTTGAGCCCCACAAAACAGGCCTCCGTCATGAAACCTCAGCATTGTGGTACCCATGCAAAGGAGATGTCTCTCTCTTTTCAGGCTCCAGCAGTCATTGCCCCATATAAACCCCACTGGAGTGAGGTGTTCCGCTTCTCAGGACACTAGGCTTTACGTCAACAGCCCAACACTGACTCAAACAATTATTTGGCAATATGTACAATGGGGAAGTGCAAAGGAAATTCCCCTCCGGGCCCTTCTTGTCTCCTAGTGTTGGCATTCCCACATTACCACCAAGCTGCCAACTCACAAACAAGACACCTGAGGTCAACAGAGCCTTAATTGTACTTTGAGTTAGATATAGATCTAGATTCAGGTACACACAGGGCTTCTGTGAGTGGAGATTGTAGAAGTTAAGAGACTCTGCTATGAATTAAAGCATTTCCAGTTTGAGTCTTATATGAACCAACTCAGCGGTCTTAAACCAGCCACTTTCCCTTAGCACTGGCCCCCTATCTGCAATATGGGGATATTGACCTATTAATAGGGTTGTTATTGGGATTGCAATATTGTTATACCTGGGAAGTGGTTTGAACATTAACATATGAATGTGAAGTCCTGTACTCACTGGCAGAGCATGTCTCGTAAAAGACAAGGAGGTCTTGTAAAAGACCTTTCTCTGCCCAGGACCCTGGAGAGCCACTGCTAGTAAAGACAAGTCAAAAAGAAGCTAAATGGTCTGTTTCAATATAAGGTAGCATCATATGTACATTGAAGAGGAAATTTCAGAACGTGTACTTTCCTACAGCACATGGAGCTATGCCACTTGAAATGACCTCTGGTCCTGCTATTAAATGCAGTCATCTGTTTCCCGTTATCCTTTTTTTTTTTTGTCTTTGTGACAGGTGCTGTTTTGTGAGCTGGATGTGGGCCAAAAACTGTCTGGCTCGTGTTTCTCCTACCAAATTGTGATTGAGGCATGGTAACAAGTTTGACCACTGTTTCAATTGCAAGGAAAAGTGGGGGTGGGGGGAATGCTTTCACCGGCTAGCCCAACCTTGTCGAATCTCAGAAGCTAAGCTGGGTCAGCCCTGGTCAGGACTTGGATAGGAGGTCGCCAAGGAAGTCCAGGATTGCTATGCAGAGGCAGGCAATGGCAAACCACCTCTGGCCATCTCTTGCCTTTAAAACTCTACAGGGTTGCCAAAAGTCTGCTGTGACTTGACAGCACTTTCCACCACTACCAAAAAACAGAGACACATTTCTTTCTTTTTATTATTTTCTAAAATAAGTTTTGGATTTTGCATAGTATTTGTGGTAGACCACAGTACATACTGGTTCTTAATGTAGCATCTGAAATCTATCATTATAAAGAACTGACTGGACCATTCTACACTTTACAAAATTCTTGTGTCCTGCCAGGTCCTGTTGATCATATGTGTTCTATGGATTCTAGTACTCGTAACTTAATTCCCAGGTGTGCATGGTCCCAATTTGGATCAGGAACCCTAGGGAGAGGGGGGGGGGATTTAAGTCTCCCCGCCTATGCAATTTTTCTGTCCTGAAACAGCATGGGGGAACCATTGTTTGAACTGTTGGGGGCTATATTATATACTGATGGCTACGTTTATGTTTTGCAACCTGGGCAAACAGCAGTTCCCTGGGGCCATTTCAAGTGAGGGAAATTACATGGGAGGCAACTACTGGAACATGCTGACGCCCAGGCAGTCATAAAAACATAAGAGAAGCCAGTCCAACACTCTGTGTCACACGGTGGCCAAAAAAATCAAGTGCCATCAGGAGGTCCACCAGTGGAGCCAGGACACTAGAAGCCCTTCCACTGTGTCCCCCACCCAAGCACCAAGAATACAGAGCATCGCTTGTCCCAGACACATGGGGAGAGAGAGATGCAAGAACTTTGAGATCCATTAATTTGCTAACACAGACATATACTACTTCAGGCCCTGAGATCTCTGGAAAACAAAGCATCTCCTGAGAATGTAAGCCATCTCTAACTTAAGGCACAACAGACAAGATATCAGCCCAAGAGCTCTGCCGGAATATAAGAAATGGCTTTATGCTAAGGCCATTGCTCCATGTAGCTCAGTAGTGCCTGCTCTAATTGGAAGCAGCCAACTGGGAAAGTAGGGGTCTTCCGCAGACCTGCTAACACAGGTGGTAATGAACTTGGCTAATGGTGATGCCGGGAAGGAAGGCAGTTTCAGTTCTAGGATTTTGTCAGTTCTCGGAAGCTAAGCAGGGTAAGTATGTGGAAAGGAGACCACCATGGACAGCTCTGCAGAGGAAGGCGATGGTGAGCTACCTCTGCTTCTCACGGAGTTTGAAAGCCCCTTGCTGGGGTCACCATAAGTTGTCAGGACTTTACACAGGCACAACAGTGATGGCAATGGTAGGGACTGAAGCCGGCACCTCTCACAGGCCAAGCAAGAGGGACTCACTAACATTGCTTTGTACTGACACCCTGGGCTATCTGTCCTAATAGGCTCTACTTAACAGTTAGAGGGCCTCCTATCCAGTGTTCCCTCTAAGCTGTTAGCGTGAGCTAGCTCACAAAGTTTTAGCCTCTAAGCTCACACATTTTTGTCTTAGCTCAGGAAAAATGACCCCAGAGCACAATAATTTATGCAGTAGGTCACAACTTTTAATGCCAGTAATTCAGAACTTTAATACCAGTAATAAAGTGGAAAGTTTGCTCACAAGACTCTGTGGCTTAGAGGGAACATTGCTCCTATCTGATCTAAGCCTGGTTCAGCACAGTGTACATCATTACTCAATCCAATTGATTGACATCTTAGTGCAAGCCCAGCTGCCTCTCAAAACCATGGCATTCAGGAGGACATAGAAGTTCAGAGTATTTGATGGTTTATTTATACTGTCAAATGAGGTGTGTGTGTGTGTACCGGCCCAAGGAAGGGGAAAACCAAGGTTTTCACATACCAGCAACCTTCTGTTCATCTGTTAGACTTCTTCCTTTTGAAGAATTAATTTTTTTGTTTAAAGGAGATGACATTATCTCTGAAAGCAGGCAACCCAACTTTTCTGTCTGTCGCAAGATTAGCTTGTTTTTTCTCCAAGGAGTTCAGGGCAGCATTAATGATTCTCTTCTCTTTCTTTTTGCCCACACAACACTCTGTGAGATAAGCTAGAGAGAAAGTGACTGTCCCAAGGTTGTTCAGTGAACTTCCTAGGGATTTGACCTCTCCCACTTCCTGGTCCTGTACGCCAACCACTATGTAACTAATAAATTGGCACGTTTGCAAATTCCTCTTCACATTCTAATGGTTTTTGCCAGTTCTTGCCTGTTACAGAGAGTGGAAGGGTCAGTTCTCTACAATGCTTGCTGGTCCATTGACTGCAATATCCCATGTTGCATTATTTTAAAAAAGCTGGTGGGTTGGATCCAACCAGCTTCTCTGCTGGTGAAAAAGGAAAGGGAGATTCTTTTTGACCATTCAAAAGGCTATTCTGGGTGTTATGGGATCTAGATGAATAAAAGTCACATGGCCATGGGGCTGTAGAGTGGCAGCATCATATAGTGGTTAGAAAGCTGGATGAGTATCTGGGAGACCCAGGATTGACTTCCTACTCTGCCATGGAACCTTGCAGGGAGACCTTGAGCCAATCACACGGTCTCAACCTAGCCTACATTACAGGGTTGCTGTGAGGATAAAATGGAGGAGAGGTGAACTACGATAGCCACTTTAAGCCCTCATTGAAGAGAAAAGTGGAGTAAAAATGAAGTAAGTAAAGTAAATGGTAATAAAGAGAACTGGGTGAGAATGAGTGAAGAAGCAGACTGGATTTTTTTTCCTTTTAAGTTAAAGGTATGCTGGGGAGCAGGGCCGGCTAGGGCACCAGTCTTCTGGGGACACCCAACTGGGTGCCCCCCATGTGACTCAGTGAAGTTATCAGTGCTGTGGGGGGGGGCAGTAGAAGTTAGCCTTGCTTACGGTGTCAAACAGTTTAGGGCCAGCCCTGCTGGGGAGAATGTGACTTTCCTACAATCTGCTCTCTAGAGTTCAAGATGAGCCCCACAAGCCTGCGTAATGACCTATCACTCGCTGCATTGTGCCTTAATTATCACAAGCATGGTTACATGCATGTGCATTAGAGACAAGGGATTGGATCCCAACTAAATTTCCCATCAGTTAAAAGGACCATTCCTGCAATCTCCACTACATGTTGCTCCTGAGGGATAGGCGACTTTTAGACATAACATGAGGGGGTCTGCTGCAGGAAGTGGAAATAAGCCTGAGGAAAGAGAATGCTAGCAACTGACATTCTGTCTCCTAATCAAAAACAGGAAGCACACAGAGAGCCTGATTTATCGGGACAGGCGATAAAAGTACAGCTGACACTCTGGACCATCATACTTTGATGACCATCAAGGACCTGTGACCAAGATGCCTGCACCACTGCTATCCCCAGCACCTTTTTTAAAATTACCCTCTTAGACTGGGGGCCCTACATGGGAGTACACAGCATTTGAATATAGGGTTGCCAAGTCCAATTCAAGAAATATCTGGGGACTTTGGGAGTGGAGCCAGGGTAGGGGTAGGGGCACCTTCTTTTGGGACTCATTGAATTGGACCCCATTGTCCAATCATTTTGAAACCTGGAGGGTGCTTTGAGGAGAGGTACTAGATGTTATGCTGCAAATTTGGTGCCTCTACCTCAAAAAAACAGCCCCCCCCTGATCAATTTTCCATTATATCCCATGGGAATCAGTCTCCATAGGGAATAATGGAGTGCCCAGCAGACATTTCCCCCGCACTTTCTGATGTTCCTGAAGCGAGGGGAGGGCCTCCAAACCAGGGGATCCCCTGCCTCCACCTGGGGATTGGCAACCCTATTTGAATATCTGTGCATGCTGTCTGCACTATGTGAAGTCTGAAGCTGAAACAGAGGATCTAGATAGGTGACCAACTAGATATTTGTGCTGCTCAGGTGCCAGAAGGAGCCATCCTGGTGGCTTGTTAATTTCCTAGTCTTTTTCTGGGACTTTCCCCCATTGGCTAAACAGTAGCTTGCATACTCAAGGCAGATATACATCCACCTCTCCCCTTGCCCCATGGGTTGCGGTGGTTCTCACCAGCTCCAAAAAGGACAGTTTGTTCCCACCACAAAAGGGCACAACAGGGGCTCCGCTTATGGCATTACCCAACCACTGATCTTTCACTAGCCTTGGCAGTGGTGCAAGATTTAGAGAGAATTACATCACATGCAAGGGCGGGGGGGGGGAGAACACAAACCACTGTGGCAGGGAAGCCAGTTTAGAGAGGAGAGAAATAATGGAAGGAAGCAGGCTACAGTGAGAGAGCCTGTCAAACTTTCCAGATTTGGCTTGGTGCCTAGGAAGGGTAACCAGAAAAGGTCAAGGATTGTCATTGCTTGTGAGGCTCATGTTTAAGTTTGCAAGGCTTGCACAGGGACATTTCCTGATATGCTAGAACCAAATTTCTGCTAGTGTAGCCTGCCACCAAAGGTAATTTCTACCCACCTCTTCAGTTCTCATCTGTCCATTTGAAGTTCCAGCCTGGAAATAAATAAGAACATAAGAGAAGCCATGTTGGATCAGGCCAATGGCCCATCCAGTCCAAAACTCTGTATCACACAGTGGCCAGAAATTCACACACACACACACACTGTGGCTAATAGCCACTGATGGACCTCTTCTCCATATTTTTATCTAACCCCCTCTTGAAGCTGGCTATGCTTGTAGCTGCCACCACCTCCTGTGGCAGTGAATTCCACATGTTAGTCACCCTTTGGGTGAAGAAGTACCTCCTTTTATCCATTCTAACCCGACTGCTCAGCAATTTCATTGAATGCCCTTGAGTTCTTGTATTGAGAGAAAGGGAGAAAAGTACTTCTTTCTCTACCTTCTCCATCCCATGCATAATCTTGTAAACCTCTATCATGTCACCCCGCAGTCGACGTTTCTCCAAGCTAAAGAGCCCCAAGTGTTTTAACCTTTCTTCATAGGGAAAGTGTTCCAAACCTGTAATCATTCTAGTTGCCCTTTTCTGCACTTTTTCCAGTGCTATAATATCCTTTTTGAGGTGCGGTGACCAGAATTGCACACAGTATTCCAAATGAGACCGCACCATCGATTTATACAGGGGCATTATGATACTGGCTGATTTGTTTTAAATTCCCTTCTTAATAATTCCCAGCATGGCGTTGGCCTTTGTTATTGCAATCGCACACTGTCTTGACATTTTCAGTGAGTTATCTACCACGACCCCAAGATCTCTCTCTTGGTCTTACAGTCTCCTTTATCTTCCTCCCCCTTCCTTCTTCCTCTTTTATCTGTCCTTTCAAGGACAGCTCTGTGAGAGCTATGGCTGACCTAAGGCCATTCCAGCCACTGCAAGTGGAGGAGTGGGAAATCAAACCTAATTCTCCCAGACTAGAGTCCACACACTTAACCACTACACCAAATTGGCTCTCATTGTGGGGATGGAATTCTAAAGCTAAGGTGCCACCACCAAGAAGGTCCATTTCTGAAGGCAGAACACATAAAGGAGTTCCTCTGTAGAAGATCTTAACTGCTTGGCAGTTTATTCATTATTCAGGTTTTTAAAGCTATGATTCAAAAACTTCATTTTTAAAGGTTTCACAAGATTTTTGTATCATTTTAACAGCTTTTAAAATGCAATGTAAGACACAAAGGTATCATATACATGCACTTATCAGAGACATAGGATTAGCTGTAGCTTCCAGTCAGATGCAAGCTTGGTCTTCAGTCCAGCAATTTCATTTCCTCCCACAAAACATCATCATAATTATAAAATAGGGTTGTATGAGGGATACAATGTTGTAGGAGCAAAAATTGCACTTGTGCACTTACTGGAAATTGTTTATAGGAAGTGATAAATGTAGCTCTAGGAACTGCCAGAAACTTTATAGCAAAACCATAGAGCTACCTTTGTTGCTTCCTATAAAGAAGGAACACAAGGACACATTAAAAATGTATCCTACTGCCACTTGGAACAGTGGTACGCAATGGACCTGGGGTGGGGGATTCCTCACCTCCACTGGGGGTTTGGAAACACTATTATAAAGCCATCTGAAAAGCTGAATCACAGCAGAAGAAACATAATAAAACCCCTAAGAATGTGTTTTTAACTGACATGGTTTTATTTAATCCAGTGACATGGTTTTATTTAATCCAAGATGCCTTGTTGCAATGGAAATAAGTGTGGGTGTGGTGTGTGAATATCGAAGACACAATCGGATTAAGTCATTTCTTTAGTCACACTTAATTGCCAGGTTTTGAAGTCTGGAAGCAAGTTTCACAACTGCAGCAGGCTTTCAAGGCATTTCTCCACTTCTCCTGTGCATACCTAAAAGTATGTGCACATGCGTGCCCAATGTGGCACCCACACTATCCACGCTCACAAATGACCTCGATCACACTCTGTTCCATGGGTACAGGGTCCAGACAGCGGTGAGCTGTGCTGCCTACAATCTCGTCCAGCAAGAAATGCACCAGGTTCTCATCAGAAACAAAGCGCCACAGGTAAAGTTGCAGGTAGTAACAGTCTACTTGGATCTGCTGCAGGCCGAAGCGACCAAAAGTGCGCAAACGGACACACTCTAAAAACGTCTTCAGGCTGATCTTGATGATGCCAGTCAGCACAGAGACCTGGATGAAAGCCGACAGGCAGAGGTGAAATGTACAAGCTGATTTGTGAAACTTCCAACATTTCCTGTGGCACCTTAAATACTTAGTTTTATTGTGGTGGAGACTTTTATGGACTAAAGCCAGTTCATAAATTGCATGAATTGTCTCTTCAGTCAACAGCTAACATACACATACATGGCTACAGAGGAAAAAAGACACACGATACAAGAGGTGTATTTCTATAAAGCTTGAGTCCATTCAAGGTAAGCACCCACAGTGACTATTCATAACAGTGACAATTTGTTAGTTGAGTGGTCCTCATCTGATTGCAAACCCACCCAGAGCTGCATTTTCCACCACTTTTTGGAACAAGGTTGCCAATTCTGGGTCGGGAAATTCCTAGAGACCTGGGGATGGAGACCTGGGAGGGCAGGGCTTAAGGAGTGGAGGGGACTTAATGCGGATATGATGGCATGGAGTCAACCTCTAAAGCTCCCAATTTCTGCAGAGGAACTGATCTCTGTCATCGGGAGATCAGCTGTAATTCCAGGAGAACTTCACCTGGAGGTTAGCAACCTTGTTTTGGAAGGATCTGCACATGGAGAGACAATAAAGGTTCCACACCTCCTACCTCTCATTGCAGAGAGGAGGAGGAGGAGCAGCAGGATGGCAAGGCCAGGTCACTCAGCACTGGAGAAGGCTTCTCTGTAACACAGGCGGGTCCAGAGACTCTGGCTGCTCCCCTGGCTGTCACATGACATTCTGGCTGCTCCCCTGGCTGTCACATGACATTGTGACATTCTGCTGTGTCCTTGCAGCTTATGGGGTCCCATGCGCTTCCTGAAGTCAAACATGGTTACTGAGTCCGGAAAGGTTGAACACCACTGCCCAGGGCTTTTTTTTGTAGCAGGAACTCCTTTGCATATTAAGCCACACACCCCTGATGTAGCTAATCCTCCTGGAGCTTACAGCAGGCCCTGCGCTAAGAGCCCTGTCAGCTCTTGGAGGATTGGCTACATTGGGGTGTGTGGCCTAATATGCAAAGGAGTTCCTGCTACAAAAAAAGGCCTGCCATTGCCTAAGTCAACTATGAGAACAATCCTAAGAAGCCTTTTCAGAATCCTACTCAAGTGTTCAATGGTGATTACTTTTAAATACATTAACGGGTTTTTATGATGTTAAATTTAAGTTTTATTGTTAAATTTAAAGTTTTTACACTTATTATTGTATTGTATAAGATGTTGTTAGCCGCCCTGAGCCTGCCTTGGCGGGGAGGGCGGGATACAAATAAAATTTCACCTTACTGTAGATTTGAAACAAATATTTTAAGGACACTCCAACATCTATTGGACAGAAGGCTGCCCCGCCACTGAAGGGGAAAACAGACACTTGCTTGGGAGTGCTGCTTCAGCACCCAATCACCTTTGTTTCAGATTTTGGAGGGAAACACAGCAGCAGGTGAGTTCTGCCTCATGGAGGGAGCAGTGAGAGCTCAGGTCTGGCTCAGGAGAAGAGCAGAGAGAATAAAGGGTAGTTCTGCTTGGTAGTGCAACAAAATTATTTCCAGGAAAGCATCCTTAGAATTGCACTCTGCATCTGCCAACTGACAATGCAATGTTTGCATCTGATGAAGTGTACCCATGAAAAGTGATGCTACAATGAATCTGCTAGTCTTTCAGTCACTACATAGTTCATCCCCACTCTGATATGGAAGCACATGGGTGACTTTGGGCCAATCACACTCCCTCTCAGTCTAGCCAGTTCCCACGGGAGATAAAGGAGGGAGTAGATTTTAAGGACACTCCAACATCTATTGGCTTCAGGCAGGACTGGCCCTGCTCCTTCCTCCCTTAACAGATAACTCTTTATGCCCCTGCAGAGAAGCCCCATCTGGGTGTGTTAATATTCCTGGACTGTACAAACTAAGAATAAAATGAGCTCAAGGCAGATGTGCCCTGGCAGCACCCTCACCTTGTTGAACTCCACAGGGCTGAAGATATCGATGCGCTCGGAGAACAGCTTCTGGATATTACTCAGCAGGTTGGTATCCATGGGGGCACTTGGGGACAGGAACAGAAAGAATGAATTTATCTAACAGTCATTCACTGAGTTGCTTAGAGAGAGCAAAGGATCATCTCCAGGTGACCAAGCAAAGAGACTCTTGGTAAAGGCAAGGCATGTGGACAATTGTATTTAAATACCTCTGGTGTCTACTCTTACACAGTGTTCCAGAATTAATTTAGAACATGTAAAATGGCTGGAGATGAAGGTAGATCTAGGGAGAAAGACCCAATAGCTGTAGGCCCAATCTAAGTTGATGAAGTGGGGACTCCCCTCCTGGCATCCAACACATACAAGGAAGGTCAGAGAACTCCCACCTGCCCTGCTCACCTGGGCGTGTAGCTGGGCGCATAGCGACTCTGCTGCCGGGAGCTGCTGTACACTGAAAAGGTTCTTTTGCTGGAGTCGCTGCTCTGTGCTTTACGCACCCCTTCTTCATACAGAAGCCCAACCTGAGATGGGAGGCAACATTTGGGAGATGGGAGAAGGGAGTCAATAAAGTGGAGGCAGACTAGCATCTGACTGCATCAGGTCTCTGAAACAAGCCCTGCTGGGTCTTGATGAGGCTTCCTGAAAGCATAGCTTCCTGATCTCAGAGACTGGATGTGGCTACTTAGTGGCAAGTGCACAAACTTTGCACAAGCTCACTGTAGAGATGTTAAGGCCTGGGGGGGGAAAAACTGGGAAAATTTTTTTTGGGGGGGAACCAACATTTTTCCCTTAAAGCTTCCCCCCCCCCAATTTTTCCAATGCAAAAATAGGAAATTTTGGGAAGCACTGGAAAAAAACCCCTATGAAATATTTTCTTTTTTTCAAATGTGTGAAATGCTTTTAAAGACATGGTGGACATGCTGTAGACATATATGCTCTTAAATCCAAGAGGCATTTTTGCACCTAAAAGGATACCTAATCTTATGAGAGAAGCATACAGGACGTTAATGGCTTCCTAACAGTTGCGTGCCTTCTGCTGTCCAAACTTTCTGGTAATGTTACATCTCAAGCTCAGAGGCACCCAGAGGGTGAAACAAGTGGGACTCCTTCATAGCCCACCTCTTCCCACTTCTACCACTATAGGAACAAGAGAACAACTTCGATGAAATTGCTGAGCAGACAGGTTAAAACGGATAAAAGGAAGTACTTCTTCACCCAAAGGGTGATTGACATGTGGAATTCACTGCCACAGGAAGTGGTGGCGGCCACAAGCATAGCCACCTTCAAGAGGGGGTTAGATAAAAATATGGAGCAGGGGTCCATCAGTGGCTATTAGCCACAGCGCACGCGCGTGTGTGTGTATATATATATATATAAATTTTTGGCCACTGTGTGACACAGAGTGTTGGACTGGATGGGCCATTGGCCTGATCCAACATGGCTTCTCTTATGTTCTCTTATGTTCTTAACCACTTTCTCCCTGATGTTGTAAACAGGCTTTTGGGCAGAGGTGATGAATAAAGCCCAGCCCCCCCCTTCACCTGCACATCGATGGAGGTGGCATCCTCAACCACACGCTTCATGACGGCACGGACGTTGCGTGGCTCAATGGTTGTGATCCAGTCACGGGTCTCCACGCTCTTGCGCAGCATCTGCGAGATGATCAGGCCTTGCACCTTGACGTAATGGTTCAGCAGCTTCTGGGCAGCTTCACGGGCTTCAGCACACAGCCCCGTCACTGGGGTCACAGGGGAGTGGTCCTGGGGAGGGTGAAGGAGAAGCACAAAATCCCCCATCAAATATGCAGGTGTATGGCACTTGCTTTTATTGCAAGGCCTTATACCTTGTAAGCCATCTTATGTAGTGCTTATACTTTTAGACACTGTGTTGTCTGCACTGTTGTCTAATTCTGTAATCCTATTGTACTGGTTGCCTTATGCTGCGCTGCCTGTCTGCATTGGCTTATATCCTATAATCCACTTTGACTCTCAGTGAGAAAGGCAGACAACAAAGTAAATACAATTAAAATAGAAGAACTCTGTGTACATTTGCAGCTGTTACATCCACCCACTAAAGCAGGGGTGTCAAACATGCAGCCCGACAGTTGCTTCCTTCTCCCTCCCTCTTGCTTCCTTCTGCATAACAGCTTGCTTTGCAAGACTTGCTCAATTGCACAGGAGCTATAGAGCAAAACCTCTATTTTCTCCATTGGCTGAGGCTCCTCCTTGGGGCGGAAGGGAGGAGGAATAGCTTGCTTTGCCAGGCTCTCTCAATTGCACAGCAGGGCCACTGAGCCAAGCTTTTCTTCCTTCTACTGGCTGAGGCTCCTCCCCCTCCTAATCTCCTGGGGAAGGAAGGAAAGAGGGGGCTCCTCCCCCTCCTCTTCCTTTGCCCAGTTCCCTGGATCCCATGGGAGAAATACAAAGAAAGCACCTTTAAGACCAACAAATACTAATGTTTTAGGCAAGTTTTAAAAAAAAATCTTTGTGTTTGTCAATGTCCTTTATGAAGTTTACATCTCTACTACCTAGTCTTAAATAGGTACATACATGGCCCGGCCCGACAAAGTCTCATTTATGTCAGATCCGTCCCTCATAACAAATGAGTCTGACACCCCTTCATCAAGAAATTTTACTCAATGGCTAATTAAATTGTGCACTTCTCTTTCAGTGGGTGTAGTGATGGAGGACTTTCCACTCCAAAATAGCCAAGACCAAATATCTTGGTGATAAGAATAAAAGGGATCACTCTCACCTTTTGTACTGGCTGGAAAGGCTAGATAGTTAAGGGTTACATGAGCTAGCAGCTTGCTGACTTGATTTTATCTGTTCAAAATATTTAACCCCACTTTTTTGACTTGGCAAACAGTTCGCAAAGTGACTTCTAAATTCTCTGAAACCATACAATTATAAAAGAAAGTAAGCCAACAAAAAGGAATATCAGTACTTTAATCTGAGCCAGTAAAATGTTAACCTCCTAAATGTGACCATCAGAGAAAGAGACAAACAAGCCTCCAAGGGGGACATTCAACAATTTTTGGTGCTGCCAGTAAAAGAACACAGAGCATCTTTCTGCAGGACAAATCTGAAACTATTTTTGGGACTGCAGAATGAACAAGCTGCTGACATAAACACTGGCAGTATAAAATTCTGCTCAAAAAAGCAAATTTTCTGCAGCTAAAACGTGCCCCTGAAATCTCATTCCTAAGCACAGAAAATCTTATGCAACCCAACATCTGAGTTTACCATGCATTACCTAAATTATTTTCAGGCAGAACTTTAGAAACATTTTTAAGCAACATTCTCAACCCGCATACCTGTGGAATCATGGCATAGATAAGCCATGATCACAAAGAACCCAGTTCTGAGCAGAAGGAAATAGAAAGAGCCTTCCCTGGCATATGCTGATTTATGAGTTACACCCTCCCTGCTCTGGGACAACTTATCCAACAACCTCCCTCCCACACATTTAAAATTCTGAAAGGTGGTAAACGAATTTAGTGAATAAAGGGGGGGGGGGTAAGAATACCTGCACTAAGAATTGCTCATCAGTCAGTGTGAGGATGTAGCTGATAGTGGAGGTCTCATAGTCCAGGCAGAGGCGGGAGAGGAGTAGCAGCAGTGCAGGGGGTGTAGACCCACCCTTGTCCCCTGCACTTTCACAGAACTGCCGCGCCGTCTGACAGATTGACTTGATGAAGCTGACAATAAGGCCTTCGCGGACACCTTGGCTGCAGAATTCTCCCTAGGAGCATGAGGTGAAGGCCAGTTGATGAAGTGAATACAGATAGCCTAAAAGCTGCTCATGGTTAATTGAACAACAAGAAGAACACCCCGCCCTTCACTCAGCATCTCAGAGTGGCTTACAATCTTCTTCCCTTCCTCTCCCCACAACAGACACCCAGTGGGGCAAGTGGAGTCAAGAGTTCTGAAAGAACTGTGACTGACCCAAAGTCACCCAGCTGGCTGCAAGTGGAGGAGGGGGGAATCAAATCCAGTTCTCCCAGATTAGAGTCCACTGCTTGTAACCACTACACCAAACTGGCTCTCAGCAAGGGCTGATGGGGGCCACTGTCTTGCTCCCGCCTGAGCTGTGTCAAGAAGCAAGGCTCTTCAACTGTCTCCAACCCACTGTGAACAGGGAAGACAGGCTCTAGCATTATTTCTTCCTTATTATGTACCTGAACACACATGGACCTCCCTTATCCTGAACCAGGCCAAGGTTCGAACTGTCTACTCAGACTGGCAGTGGCTCTTCAAGGTCTCAGGCTGAGATACCTCACCTGTTGTGTTTTGTTTTTATTTTAACTGGAGGTTCTGAGAATTGAACCTGGGACCCTCTGCATACAAAGCAGAGGCTCTTCCACTGAACCACATGGCCCCACGCCTTAATATACTATGCACCTCCTCCTTGCCTTGGCTCATGCAAAGGGACAAGCCGACAAGAGGCTTAATGAGAGGCTCCCTGTAAAGTCTTTAGATGTTGTTCACATTGAGAAAGAGAAGTCTGAAGAGTTCTTGCAGACCTGATTAATGACAAAGCAGATGAATCACAAAAGAGAGTCCTAAACACTGAGGGACCAACAGGAAGCCTCTGCAGACAGGTTGAGCCTTTGGACGTCCAGGCGCCTGTTTCTACTGTAAGCTGAACTGGCTGATGTTTGGCACACCTGGCCCTTGTTAGGTGAGGCAGAGGTGGCTTTCCTGAAGCAGTTGCCCCAGAATCACAGAACTCTGTCCTAAGGGAGGTGTTTCACTGAGCCTTGGCCCCTCCCCTAAAAGGGGCAGCACTTATTAGAGGCTGGCCTTTTCTATTTGGGAAGGTCAAAATGAAATCCAGAAAGCATGTATATTAACATACGAATATTTCATTTTATTTTATTGCATTTATATCCTGCCCTCCCCTAACAGGCTCAGGTTGGCTAACAACAATTTTAATTTAACATTGCCTATCTTGGGTTTCTCTGGGCCACTGCAAAACTAAATACACTATAAGAAAATACTTTTAAATTTGTTTTACCTTGAAATAAGGCTTGTTGGAGAAAGTGATGTCCTTGGCAGTGAAGAGATGAACGTAGGTGAGCACTGACTTGATCTGGTTCAGGATGGAAGCCGAGATGGTGCTCAGGAGTTCTGCCAAGTTGGGGCTGTCCTTGCCCATGAGACGGGGGGCTGCCAGTGACTGGCGCACGTCTGTCAGGCAATCCATGTAGAAGCTCTGCAGGGCCTGGAGGTACTGACGGATGCGCTCCTTGGCTGCGCGCACCACAATCTCTGTGCCTTCAGCTGCTGCCCGAGAGGCTGGTAAGAGTTTGGCTAAGGCCTGCAGGCGCCGGTGGAAGCGGTCCAGGGCCCGCACCAGCAGTGAGTTGTCCCCCACACCCCTCTCCAGCTGGATGCGCCGCTCCACCAGGGCAAAGTAGCGCTCCATCAGGCCATCCACAAAGGTCACCAGCTTGTCACGGGCCATGCGGGCAATCCCTTCAGTGCCCTCCCGGCTGACAAACAGCTCCTGGTATGAGGCGATCACCAAGCACATGTTGCTGACAAAGCTGTTGCAGCCACGGTCGGTGAATTCGAGGATGTCAGTGGTCGGACCAGAGATACTCTGCGGCTGCCCCTCCCCCAGCTCGGCCTCCAGGGCCTGAAGTTCAGCCTCTAGACGAGAGCGGGCATGAGAGAGGAATTCGTCACATAGCTCCTCAGCCGGCTCACCCAGTTGCAGCAGAAGCTCCACGCACTCAGCTAAGTCCTTGGCACCGGAACCCCCATCCCTGAGGAAAAAGAATGAACTCTTACAGCCCATCTCTGCTACAGTGGATTTAGTAGTTGCACTCTCTCCACACAGAACCCTGGGAACAGTAGTTCTGTAAAGGGCTCTGAGCAGACTACAATCCCCAAGATTCCTTTGGGGAAGGTGTCCAGCTTCCTGATTCCACCCATTGCCTGGCAGACAAGTCCTCAAGTAGGGTATGATGGCAGTGACCCTTCCTTATTGCTTTCCCCAGTGGCTCCCGTTTAGTGGCATACTAACGTCTGAACACAGAGGTCATTTGGGGTCTGCCTCTTGAGTTTAAAGTCTCTTGATTTCCAGAAATAAGTATTTTGGCAGGTTACATACTGGCTCAGAGATTCTACCACTTTAAATGGCCAAACCCAATAACACAGTCCTGTCTACGACTGTTAACCACACGGACTCCCTGCAAAGAGGACCCTGATGCCTACTGTCCAATGTCATTGCTTACCTGAACTTCTCACGCAGCTTCTGAGCTAGGTCAGCCATGATCTTCTGGCAGTCATCCTGGATGCCTTGGAAGGAGGGCATGTGCTGGTACTGGTGGAGGATGGAGCGAGCTTTGCTGTAGTAGCGAACAGCCTGTGCATAGGCTTCAAGCTCCACGCACTTAGTCAGGCGGGCAGGCAGCTCGAAAAGGAACTGCAGCTTGCGCAGGAGTGCGTGCACACCTGGTGAGAGAAGAGAGGAGAGCGGTCAGATCAGAGCACAGCCATGGCCATGATGAGAATTCTCTCCTGATCTACATCTTGCCCTATCTGTCTGTTCTCTGCTGCTTCTAAATGAGGTTTTCAATGACCTCCCAATCAAAATACTGGGTCAAGTTCATGCCTGCACAGCCTCAGGAACACTGCAACAACTGCAATGTCCTGAACATGGTTCTTGGAAAAACCACAGGTAATAGCAACTGAAAGGGAAGGTAACAGAGTGTGTGTTCCCAAGGCAGGCTCCAGATCTGCAAGCCACACTTTACAGCAAGCCAATGATTCTGTAAGAAGCTATCAACAAAAAGGCAAAAACAACTGTGTTTCAAAGCAGAAGGTACTAAGAAATACATGGCTTGCACCAGGGCACATGCTTGAAAGGGAGACTTTCCTGAAAACCCCCATCTATGTCCATTATGAGGGAAGAAAATAAAAATAAAAATGCACTGAATGAATACTAATTGAAAGTATGCCCATGTGTCTAATTCAAATAATTTATTCTGTATTGTAGGATTTAGGGTCTCTGGTCCATCTTTAAATCCCAGCAGCTGAAGAGCTCCTCTGCTCATAGATGTCCATTTGCAGCCAATAGGCTTCTCTCCAAGGTCTTAGCCACTCCTGCCTCACCCACACAAGCCCTGTAGCAGAACCAAGGACCTTGTGCTCTCCTTCCCCAACAGTGGCCACCAAAAAAACACCATTCCTACCTGACAGCTTGGTGATCTGCTCGTGCTGATCCTGTAAGGTGCTGCTGATGCTGGCACTGAACTCTGTGATCACAGCCATGTTGGCTGCCAAGCAGTCCATCTCATCCTCCATCTTTTTGAAGTCGTTTTTCATCTTGCGGATTGTGTCTGAACAGCAGACAAAACGGGAGGGATTCAGGCTCCAAACGGGCACATACTTCAGAGCTGGTGGGCTCCCTGTACATTGCCATGGGCCAGCCAAACCTCTATCTGCATCTGGTCCCTGTCTTTAAAATGGGATCTTCTGTACCTGACTAGAAAGCTAAATATAGTAATAGACATAAAGGACTTTATAAACTGTTATAAAATGTGCTGTTATAAAATGAGGTCATGGCCACTGGCTTACTTGACCTTAAAGGAAGATCAGAGAAATTAATGGAGAAAAAGTCTACCGATAACTATTAGCCATAACAGACAAACTAAACCTCCAGGCTCAGAGGCAGTGTGCCATGGACTAGCAGTAACTGAAAGGCATGCAGCAGGGTAAAGCTGTTGAATTCAGGCTCTGCTTGTGGGCTTTGTTGAAGAACCAGCTTGGCCACTGACGAAAGTGTTATGCTGAATTAGGTGGGACTTTGAGACTGACCCAACTGGGGTCTTTCTATACAAACTTAGGAACTAAAAAAAAAAAATGGGGAAGAAAAACAGATAGATCTCTTTCAGGGTTATTAAAGAAATCAACCCCTAGCAGCAGCCCAACCACATCTCACCAGACTACACCAAGGCAGGAGGGCTCAGGTGCCCAAGTCCCCTCAGTACCTGTGGCGGAAATGAACTTGTTGTAATTCTCATAGACCAGTGTCTGCATATCGCTGTCCAGGGCTCGGATCTGCTTCACCATGTCAGTCTCACAGTCCATCAGCTGAGCCAGGGGGCACTCTTTCCGCAGCTGGTGCACAGAACAGAGGAGTAAGTAGCAGGCCTCATTTGGCCCGACATCCTTTGCTCCTAAATAGTATAATGCAGTTTCATATATATGGAATGTCCAGGGACTCAGACAAAGGTTTGGACCACCCTGCAAACTGAGACCCTTTAATGAGATAAGCATTTGCTTGACCTCCTATGAGACTGCTAGACATCAAGGCTGGTATTGTCAATTCAGACTAGTAGCAGCTCTCCAGGGTCTTGGGCAGAGGTCTTTTACATCAGTTGCTGCCTGGTCCTTTTAACTGGAAATGTCAAGGATTGAACCTGGGACCTTCTGCATGCCAAGGAGGTGCTCTACCAGTCAGCTCCCCTGACTGCTCTGACATATTTTTGTTCTGGTTTTCATTCTCCTATTCGACTGTATCAATTAAAACTATACTAATTAAGACTGAAGATAGGTTACAGAAATGGTTTAAAGCAACTGTATAGTGATAATTTCTTGAAACATTGGGAGCAAGTTCAGTTTTCTTGCAAAAGCAAGGGGTCCCAGCCAGGTTTGCCAGGTGGTGGTTGGAGATCTCCTGGGATTACAACTGATCTCTAAGTGACAGTGATTAGTTCCCCTGAAGAAAATGGCCACTTCAGAATGCAGACTCTATGGTATTACACTCCAAAGAAGTCCTTCCCTTTCCCAACCATGCCTTCCTCAGGCTCCACCCCGCAAATCTCCCGGTATTTCCAAAACCAAATCAGATAAACCTAGTCTCAACACTTCTCCCTCAAGCAGAGATTTAATTTATACCCCGCCCTTCGCTACCCAAAGGAGTCTCAGAGTGGTTTACAATCTCCTTTCCCTTCCCCTCCCCACAACAGACACCCTGTGAGGTAGGTGGGGCTGAGAGAGGTCTCTCAGAACTGCTTTTGAGCAGAACAGCTTTGAGAGAACTTGTGGTTGACCCAAGGTCACATTAGCTGGTGTATGTGGAGGAGTGGGGAATCAAACCCAGTTCTTCCAGATAAGAGTCCATGCACTTAACTATTACACCAAACTGGCTCTGAGTAACTATCCTCTTTCCTATTACTCCTTCCCTAACCTGCATGAAGAGTAAGGCACCTGTCTTTTTAAAGATCATTTGGGGCACTGAGCACTTTAGGCAGAATCCAGAAGACAGGGCATTTGAGGGGGCGGTTGCTGTGTGAAAGAGGCTTGTTGCTAAGGGGCGGAGTCCTGAAAATCACCTTAGTGAGGAAGACTTCCGGGTCGAAGTGAGGCCCGTTGATGTCCGTGGGGCCCCCGAGCTCCCCTCTGGCCGAGCCCAGGGTCTCTCCCGAGGGGTCCGGGAGCCCGTAGTAGAGCTTCAGCATCCCGTGTGGCCGACGCTTCCCGCCCGGCGGCTCAGGGCCACGCTCGGCCGGAGAAGCCGCCATCAGACTGGGTGCGGGTACAGCCCAAAACCGCCTCCAATCCGCTCTGGAAAAGACAAGAGCAATAATAATAGCGGGATGTATTAAGGACACAGCGCCGAATGCAACTTCCGGAAACAAAGTGTTGAAAAAAAACTTTCGCTGTCAGAATTCACTTCCGGGGAAAAAGTTTTGTTGAAACCCTCCTCTCTACGGAAACTAATCCCCAAAGGCTCCCTGCTTTATTAAAAACACTTCCGGGAATAAACAGGAAATTGTTGGGAATTCACTTCGGAGAGTTCTATTTCTATAGCAACCACCCACCTTCTGACCCATCCTTTCACTTCCGGCAAAGCGACAGTAAGCAAGACTAACGTTCTTCCTACAAATACAGTCCCCCCCGCCCCCCAATATGCTGGGGATAGAACAAAGCTCGAGGCCAGTAGCACCTATAAGACCGACAAAGTTTTATTCACACTGTAAGCTTTCGTGTGCGAAAAGCACACTTCATGAGACAACAGTGTGGGATGGAATTAGCAGTCCTACATATATAGAGAGAGGGTAGTGAACTAGTAAGCAAAATAATGAAAATTGGAGTTCTGACGATTGTTGCCTTTGCTGTTTTTTCTGGCCAGTCCACACAGGGTGACGATTTGCTGTTCTTTTAATCTGCTAAAACAATTTTCACTATTTTGCATACTAATTCACTGCCCTGGAGAGTTGGGGGTGGGCCTGGGGAGTAGGGTTGCCAAGTCCAAGAAATACTTGGGGACTTTGGGGACGGAGCCAGGAGACTTTGGGGGTGGAACCAGGAGCAAGGTTGTGACAAACATCATTGAACTCCAAAGGGAGTTTTGGCCATCACTTTTCAAGGGACCGCACACCTTTTAAATGCCTCCCTCCACTGGAAATAATGAAGGATAGGGGTACCTGGTTTTAGGGCCCATAGAGTTGTACCCCCTGGTTCAATCATTTTGAAAGTTGGAGGGTATTTTGGGGAGAGGCACTGGATGCTATGCTGAAAATTTGGTGCCTCTACCTCAAAAAACAGCCCCCCTGCAAGCCCTAGATAACCACAGATCAAATTTTCCATTATACCTTATGAGAATTGGTCGCCACAGGGAATAATGGCGTGCTAGCAGACATTTCCCTCCCCTGCTTTCTCATGACCCTGAAGCAGGGGGAGGGGTTCCAAACCAGGGAATCCCCTGCCCCCACCTGGGGATTGGCAACCCTACTGGGGAGACTGCAGCAGTGGTGTAATTCCACAGCATGTGCCCTCTGAAGCTGCCATTTCCTTCAGAGGGATTGGTCTCATGCGATCTGGAAATCAGTTGTAATTCCAGAACGCCAGGTCCCAGCTAGAGGATTGCAACCCTACTCTACCCTACCCCTGCCCTTCTAGAACCTTTGGAACATTATGACCTCACGAGTCCAGAATCCAGCTTTCTCCAAGCCTTTATAACAAGCAAGAAGAACAAAAGCACGCCAGCTAGCACCTCCTGCCCCTTAGCTTTCTCAAACGACAGCTGACTACAGGAGGGTACAGAAGATGAGCTGGAAGGATCCATTTATAACCATCACCTTCCCCAGTAAAGTTGTCCTCACCATTGCCTCCATCCTCCTGTTTCTCATTCACACGGGAGTCATCATTGGAGACCTGTATCACTTCCTTGGATCCCAGAGGGTGGATCTAATGAGTTTCCGTTATACCATAACTCTTTTGGTAAACATAATGCCCCTTTGCCTAAATTGCAGAAGCTTGTGTGGGAGAGATTATTTTTGGATTGTGGCAATAGAAATAGGCAAGCCCTGGCAGGAGATAGAAACCAAACTAGGGGCCAGGTTGTATGAAACATTAGCCACCTGTACAAACAGTTTACAAGGATTAAACAATTTAACTTCAGAACTGTATAAAAATATCAGATGAAGAGCTATTTGAGTCTCAAAAGTTTATTCCTTGAAAATCTTGTTGGTCTCTGAAGTGTTATTGGACTCTAATCTTGCTAATAAAACCTCGTATGCATCAGTTATATAGTGCTTTCCATTATCTTGTAACCCTGGTTAGTTCGTATCTGGGAGACCACCAAAGTCCAGGGCTGCTACACAGAGCCAAGCAGTGGCAAACCATCTCTGAATATCTCTTGACTTGAAAACCTCATGGGTCACTGTAAGTCAGCTGTGATTTGATGGCAAAAAAAAAAACTTGTAACTCTTACAAAAGAGCTAGTTTGGTGTAGTGGTTAAGTATGCTCTTACCTGGGAGAACCTAGTTTGATTCCCCACTCCTTCAAATGCACCTGCTGATGTGACCTTGAGTCAGTCACAAGTTCTCACATAGCTGTTCTGCTCAACAGGACCGGATCTACGTGTTTTTTTTTGGGGGGGGGGGGGTGGGGGGCAAAATAAAAAATGGTGCCCCCTTATGGGCCATTCTCTTATGGTCCCATAGAATACAATGGGCTCCATACCCAATTTGGTGCCCACCCCTCTGTCAGCGCCCAGGGCAAGCACCCCCCCTGCCCCCCCAGATCCGGCTTTGCTGCTCAAAAGCAGTTCTGGGAGAGCTCTCTCAGCTTCACCTACCTCACAGGGTGCCTGTTGTGGGGAGGGGGAAGGAAAGGAGATTGAAAGCTGCTCTGAGACTCCTTCAGTTAGTGAAGGGTAGGGTATAAATCCAATCTCTTCACAAATTGCAGACTTGGGACGTGCTGAAAGAATGCTTTGTCTAAGGCTACGTACCTAGTGAGTCTGTGGCAGAAACAGGTTTGAACCAGGGATGTCTTGGCCTGTTGCTCCCTCTTTTAGCCAATGTATTAAACCAGCTTGATATAGTTTATAAGTCTCTTTAGTACCCACCAATTAAGTAGACAGAACAGTTAAGGCGGACAGCTTTTACCCGCTGACGAAACAAGGATTCTAAATGGTACAAAACCAGGAGACTGGTTGTTGTTCCAGATTAATTCAGAAGCAGAAGATGAAGGAGACATCTTGGAAATGTAATGTAGAACTGGAAAAATAGTAAGGTAGACACAGGCAGGATTACAGTGGGTGAGGATCAGAATGTACAGTACTTTAAAAACAATCGTAGGAGATAGGAAATTGGAGAGGGGTCAAAGTGCTGGGAAGCAGCCTGTCTACAAGAGTGTGATCAACTTCCTGAGCTCACTATGGGGGTGGGAGGAGACAGAGGAAGATGTGTCCTTCTCACCTCTCCTCTTTCCCCCCTCCCCCCCCCCAACTAAGAATTACCATTGGCCAAGAAGACAGGTACATTTACTTTTTTTTTTTTGCTTTCCATGGACTAATATTTTCAAGGATAGTTTTCTGCTAGTGAAACCCAGTTGAACAATGGAAGAGAGAAGAAAAGTGCTAAGAGAAAACCCACCACACTGAGAAAAACCTTTCCGTACTTCTTGCCAACAACGAATGTGCTCATGCACACCCAAAATATCTCTTTGAGACAAAGATTTTTACATTGCCTTTTTTGTTCTGCAGTTCTCACAAGTGGTCAGCTTTTACTGGGCTCTGCTCGCAACCATCTACACCTTGCAAGCAGAAGACAGCGTACTGATGTGCTTTGCTCTCACATCTTTCGGTGAGGACTTGAAACTTAAGTGAGGGGGAGAGATGGGAGGATAGCCAATCAAATCAGAGACATGGCAAGCAGCTAGAACTAGAGTCCCAAACGCACTGAACAAGCCCCCAACTTATTAGGTGGGACAGCCTAGTTCCATTCAAAGAAAAAGACCAAATCCTGATGTACCACTGGAGAAGCCAAAAGCTGCCTGGGGCAGTAAGATATTTCCCCCTTATCTTTGCCCTTCTAGCCTTGAGCCTCTAAAAGTCTATGGCTTTACTACTGCTCCTGAAAGTATACAACCCTTCCTTCTGCCTTGCTTCCCCCTTTGCTAAAAGGGATTTTCTTCTTCCTTCACAGCAATAATTCAGGTGTCTAGAATGCTGATGCCCACCTCCTCTTAAGTTGGGGGTTCCTAATGCTGTGCCCGTGGGCACCACAGTGGCTCACCAACACCTTTCTTGGTGCCTGCCAAGTGTTTTTAGAAACTGAGTGGGGCCAGATGGGACTATTGGCAGAAGGGCTTCTGATTTGACACTGGAGATCTGACTGGCTGTGCAGATTTTCAAAAACGTTGCTTTGGCAGCAACTGTCACCACAGCATGAGGGTCTTCGCTGTGTGAATGAAGGTAACCTGTGTGCATGCAAAAAAAAATAATTACAAGCAATATGCTCATTTAAAAAGACATCCTGTTATAGAGCTTCCACCCGAAATGTTGAAGAGCTACTGTTAGAATCATGTATAACTTTACGCCCCGATGTGTGGTTTCCTCCACTTCCTGCAGCAGCCATTCTGTGATTTTCTTTACCCATCCTATGTCAGAATCCCGAAGTAGCCCATAGACTCAAAGAGGCTAGGGACCCCTGGCCTGAGATGTTAAAAAGACAGGCAAATGCTGTAGCACAGGAGCTCAAAGAGGTAGGAACAGGGCTGGCCCTAGACTGTCTGGCACCCTGGGCAAGGCTAACTTCTGGTGTCTCCCTGGCACTGATATAGTCACCAAGTCACATGGGGGCACCCAGTTTGGTGCCCCCAGAAGACTGGTGCCCTAGGAAATTGCCTAGTTTTCCTAGTGGCAGGGCCAGCCCTGGGTGGGAAGGGGAAAGAAAAGGCTGAAGGCAGTACTAAATGCTATTTCTTTCCTCAGGGAAGATGTTTTTAAACATTGCTTGGTTGTAAGAAAATCCTACAATGCATTCTCTCCCCAGTGTGGTGGTAGGGGAAGAAGGAACCATTTATCTAACCTGGAAGAGATTCTCCCATCTCCTCTTTGGCCTACATGTGTACTTAGTTAAATAAGGTTTTTAGTAATATAGAGCGGAATCTAAGAAATCCAACAGATTTGGATTTCCTCTGTCCCAAATCTTTTTTCCCATTCACTGAAACTAAACATATAATTAAGTCAATGTACAGCAAGATGGGGGAGGGGGTGTCACATGACAGTGAACCATCTGGCTGGTATTAACTCTCCAAGGTCTTTTGCACCCCTACTAAGATCTTTCAACATGGGATTTCAGAGCAGGGGTGGCCAAACTGCGGCTCAGGAGCCACATGTGGCTCTTTCACATATATTGTGTGGCTCTTGAAGCTCCCACCACCCCATTGGCCAGCTTGGAGAAGGCATTTGTCTCTTTAAATCACTTCTCCAAGCCAAGCCAGCTGGCGACTTGGACAATGAATTTAAAGTTGCTTTCTTTCCACCTCTCTCCTCCTTTCCCCATCTATTTTCCTTCCTTCCCTCCTTCCTTGCGGCTCTCAGGTATCTCATATTAATATATTGAGGCTCTCAAACACTTGGCATTTATTCTATGAGGCTCTTACGTTAAGCAACTTTGGCCACCCCTGTTCCAGAGACTCAACTAGGGTATTTTGGATGTAAAGCACATGCTCTACCACAGAACCCTCCCCAAAGTTCCCAATTAGGAAAGGAGAAAGCATGGACTTAGCAGCTTCGTCCTGCTGCTTGGAACACAAGACATGATCGATCTCATCCTTTTTCTTTCTGCCTAGCCCTGAACTTTGCAGTCTTCATTGCTCGTTTCATCATGGAGTATCTCACCATTGCCTACAGAGAAGAGCGCTATGAGTAGAGAATCACTTCAAAAGAGAGGACTGAGCAGTTCCCCAAGGAATCTGGGAAATGCCGTTCCAGTTTAACTTTGAGGAACAGAAGCAGCAAAATGGGCTCAGGATTTAGCCAACAGCATTTAATAGAATTGCAACATACAAGTCTATTGCTTTAGTCTCTTACACAGTCTTGTGTTTCTACCAGGCCCTCCACAAACCGTATGAATTGAGGCAGTAAATAAAGCCACATGGGCCTTCTTAGTGTTTTGCAACAGCAGAGTTAGAACAGAGGAATAATCCAGGAGCTCAGGGGGCACACAACTCATCCAGACTCTCAGCTGCTTTCCACACAGTATCATCTGCCGTTTTAAAAGCAGAGTCTTGGGTAACATTTGGAAACTGCTCTCCTCAGAAACCACCACGAGGCTGGTAGTGGTGGTGGAGAGGAGCCTGCAACAGATAGGCAGCTATCTTGAAGATCTGGCAGCCCATCTATTGATTTCAGGGCATCTCAGACCACACACACAAAATAACTTAAAAGCAAACTCCTTAAAGCCCCACCCCCCCAAACAGTAAAAAAGGGAAAAAAAGTGCAACCCACCAACTGTTCTTAACCAGGTTTGAAGAGATGTAGCCATTACAGCCACGAATGCTGTAACATATCCCAATAATCAGTTCCCCTGAATCTCATCAAAAGGCCCACTGAGCCAGATATGGAACTTAAGCCCAAACAGGACAAATTTTTCATCAGGGCCAGTAATGCAGCAAATACTGTGGACCTATGAGAGCAAGGTCCTGCCCACCCACATATTATGGAGTTTGTGTGTGTTTGGCGGGGGGGAAGAGTTCCTCCATTGCTTGATGCCTTTCTTAGCTACAGAAACTCCACAGATGGGCAAACCAAAGGAAGCAGGGGTGTCATCCGCTGGGTCGGCAGCTTGTCTCTTTTAGAATGCCACCACATTGAAAAGAGAGACTCAGGAATGATATAAGTCTGGCAAGTGTCCTGGTTTGGATAGCACCCATCTCTTCATGGCAAGCGCTCTCATGCACGCTCCAGATCGATGGAGGCACTCCTGGCATTCATGGAACACAGGTGGCTTGTCGAAAAATGGTCCCGCTCGATATAGGAGGAGGAGGAGGACCAACACCAGGGGATCAAACAGCATCAGATACTACTGCTGGCTTGGGAAAGTGAACACTGGGGGGGATTCTACCATTCCCTTCAATGAAAATCTTAAACACTATGTCAGGGAAAAGCATACAAACAACCCTCTCAGCCTCCACTACCTCCTAAGCTGAGGACGTGGCCAAGTGACAAGGGAAACCTGGAATGACCTTCCCAACAACAGATGTAGGCTTGGATGAATACAGCAGGAAGGGGTTCCAGAAAGTGGCAGCTGACAGAACAAGACTCAGTACCCTTGTTTTCCTCTAAAGCATCAGGGCAATCTGCCAAGCAGATGCAGCAGCCCCCTGCTGGAAATCCATCTGGTGGGCCTCCTCTGTTGCCCACGTGACTTTGTAGACCAGTATCCCTGAAGGCTACCAATAGCAGGCTCCAAAAAGCGAAAGTCCCGAGCTTGGGATCCACATTGAACAGGAGAGAAAGAGGAAGACTGCCCCCCTTCACTCAGGGCATCTTCCTTTAAGCTACCAAGGTGGGCCTTGCGGGCTTCAGAGCCAGGCTGTGCTCTTTCAGGGAAAGAGGTTCATCTGGCTGCAGAGATTTTCCAGGGAGCCATCCCCAGTTCAGTCTTCCCCAAGTAGCCGGGAGCTCTGGAGCAGGGCAGAACATACAGCAGGGGTGGGGGAAGCTGCCCAACTCACTGCTGCCCAACTCGGATGTGTGGGTTGAACATGGGGTCCAGGTTGGGGTCATTGTCAGCTGAGGCCCGTCCCAGCTTCATCATGATGATGATGAGTGTGAGGAAGCCGATCCCTCCAATCAGGAGCAGGATGATGAACCTCTGCATCAAGGACCGCGGTTGCTTCCTGGAGCTGAAACGGTTCCTGCCAGGAGGAAGGTATAGAAACTATCATTGACACCCTCTCTCAATATGGTGAGAACATCTGCATGGAAGAAGCTGAAGCCAGACTGCTTGAGCTTCTATGAGGTCACAGCATGGCCAACCATTCAGCCGAGAAGAATGACAGAGACGGAATACTAAGAAACAATACAGGCAGAGGAACTGAAGCCAAAAGGAAAAGCAGCAGTTGAATGTCACCAATGAAACCAGACAGCCAAGGTTTATATAACACAACTATTAAACACAGAAAACACTTAAATATTGATTTGGGGCAATGATCTGACCTAACTCAATACTGTCTAATCTTACCCAAATTGGCTCCCCAAAGACTGAGGCAAGGAATGTTTTTCCAAACACTTGTTACTTGAGATTGTGTATTTAAAGGTACCAGGGATTGAACCCAGGGCCAAATCTCTTGCGTAATAGCACCCATTGTCTGCGCCTCTTCTCTCAACCCCTGTCAGAGCATCGAGGACTGAAGTGCTCCAGGGTCAGATAAAGCCTTGCCAGAAACCATCACTCTGCAACATTTTGCATAATTTATTTTTACTTATTTCATTGGTTGGATTTCCATCCCGCCCTTCCCACAAGTGGGCTCAGGGTGGGTAACATCACATTTCTTCCAGCAGTGGATATACCCAGTACAGGATATGGAAAAGATGAACAGCAGTGACTGGGAAGCAACAGTTTCCCAGCCCAAGACACAGCAAAGAGAAGCCTTCGCCATTTCCTCACCCTGAAAGTCAGCCCAGTTCTTCTGCACTTACTTAAGCAGCTGGGCCAGCCAGCCAAGAGCCGGACGCCGGCGGTACTTGTCTTCGTCAAAGTCTATCCGAGTGTCAGAGGCTCTGCCACCACCGCCTTCTCGAGTGTCATAAACTTTCCGTGGTGAAGAAGCTGGAGGAAAGAGAACAGATTATGGAGTGGAAAGCAGGAGCTGAAAAAAGCTCCTCACCCCCCAAATGTATTGAGGCATGCAAAACTAGTTGCCAAACGGATCGCAATGAATCCTGCCCAATGTGCCATCCTTGTTTTCCAGTCATAACTTTCCCTCTCTTCTTCACTTGGCATGGGCATACACCCATCTCTTCTCACTCTCATTCTGCAGACAACCACGGCCATTGGGGGTGAGGGGCAGAAGCAACAAGGCAGTGATCCATCCAGGCTGGACTCAGCTCCAACCAGGAGTGCCTCCTCACAACTTTCAGATTCCAACTGCTGTTGGTGAGGCTATTGGAGGAAGGCAGCATGCAGCCGGGCACATCTCTGCTATGCCCCACTCCTCTTTGCTCTTGCATATTTGCTGGCTTTTGTTATGACATTTTGGGTGATAGGGTGCGTGCATGAGTGAAATCTACCCTCCCACCCCCCCACCCCCCCGATGGGGATCCTAAGCAGCTTACGCAGTTCACCTCTCCTCCAATTTATCCTCACAAAAATCCTGTGAGGTAGTTTAGGCTAAGTGGCCCAAAGTTACCCAGCCAGCTCCCCTGGCAGATCTGGGACTTGAACCTGGGGCTCCCATATCCTAGGTCTAACACTTTAACCACTACACCACATCGTCTTTCACTGTGGATACCATCTCCACTTCACCAACCAAGCCACAGCAGATCTTTCAGCCTTGGTTTGCTTGATCTGTAAGCCCTGTTAGCTATGACTATGAATTCTTCCTCTTTCCCTGCATCTCTAGCTACTCCTGGAACACTCCTTTGCATCTCTAAATTATTCAGCATTCTAAATAATGCTGGCTGGGACTGCTAAAACTCAGAAGAGGTTGAATTCTTCTACAGTGAAGGCAGCCAAGGAACAGAATTGTCACCTTTGACCTCAAGAAATAGGCCTAGCCAGCTTCCAGAGACCACAAGGCTCACCAGCTTGTCTTGTTACATTAGGAGGGTGGACAAGATCAGCTTACCCTCTTTCATTTAGCCCTGTCCCCCAAACTAAAGGAACAGAACCACCCCTTTGGCTCTGTAAGCAAGAACCTCCCCCCCCCCCTTCAAGAGGCAACCCAGAATGTTTTGCAGCTGTGCTACTTCAGGTATGAAGGTGGCTGCAAGCCATTAAAGGTAGAATACCAAGAAGGGAGGTTCTGCTTAAGGGTGTACCTGCATTCATGATGACTGGCTCCCCACCCAAGGCGTTCATGCTGATGACCGTGTGCTGCTCCTGCAGGCCCCCGTTGTTCAGGCCTTGCTGCTGCTGGGAGGAGGGGAGGGCGGCACTCGTGCTGTAGGCAAAGGCGGACTGGGAGCTCTGCTGGCTGGCATCCTCTGAACTGACGACTGGAGAGAGAAAGGACGAGAGAGAGTAATGACTTGGTTGGGCCTTGGTTTGCCTCTTCCCACCCATCACAGGATGTGTTGCTAGGATCTTGGGCTCCTCTTAAAGCAAATGCCTAGCTCTTATGGGGACTGAGATGCACTTCATTTATACTGTCTCTCAAAGCATCACACGTCGCCATAAAAAAATGGGAAGAAGACTTTAAAATGTAAGACCCCCACAAATACCCAAATCATCAAAGCAGCAGAGTTCATGAAAACAGATGACTAAGAAAAGGAAAGACCAAGAACACGTCAGATTAACTACAAAAAGCAAGCTAAATGCTTTTCACTCATCTACGGAACATCCCCAGACAGGAAGCCAAACTAACCACCCTTCGCTCAGCCCAGGGCAGCAACCAAGAAGGCTCTGCGTCTTACAAAGGCCAGTTGCCAATTTAAAACGCTGGAGCAAGTTCATACAGGAAAATGCAGTCCCCAGTATACAAAGGGGTCCATTCTGAGTTTAGAAAACACAGTGAATTAGGCCTAGAAACATACTGGTAACCAACTGGGTGGTTTTAATGTATGGCCCTTAATAATTGATCAAGTAAGCCAGGGGTGGTCAACGGTAGCTCTCCAGATGTTTTTTTTGCCTACAACTCCCATCAGCCCCAGCCAGCATGGCCAATGGCTGGGGCTGATGGGAGTTGTAGGCAAAAAACATCTGGAGAGCTACTGTTGGCCACCTCTGAAGTAAGCAATGCATGATCTGGTGCTTCCATGGACAAGAGATGGTGCTTCTGCAATCTGCACAGCTTCTGGCTGCTAAAACTCACCTGTGAAGCTGGACCAGTCAGTATAGTCAGTGGTGTCATGTGAATCTATTTCCTGGAGCACCTCAGCTTCATCAATCTGATGGAAACAGAAACAAAGCAGAGGATAATGATGCAGACTGAGAAAGCAAGGGGACTCAGTGGGGACTCAAAGAAAGCTTCAGAAGCAAGGAGACAGAGAGAGGCTGACACTGTTGCCCCAGCCCAAAAGTCTGTCTTTGGCTAGGCCTGCCTGGCTAAGGGTTTTCTCTTCATTGGCAGGGATGTGCCAAACCTGTACTTTCATTTCCATGGATGTTTCCATCGCCCTATAGCAGGGGTGGGGAGCCTTTTTTCTACCAAGGGCCATACAGATATTTAGAACATCATTTGCGGACCATAAAAAATTATCAACTTAAAAAAGTGCTCCGCTGAGGGAGAATGATTCTGGCCAGCAAAATTGATGCAAATTGTTTTTCTATTTGAAGTCATGCGGGGAGAGCCTAATCTGGCCCGCGCGCACACACACACACACACACCTGGCCCTCCGCCCTCCGCAAATGCATAGGTCCAGGGCTTTTTTGTAGAAAAAGCCACAGGAACTCATTAGCATATTAGACCACATCCCCTAATGTTAGCATATTAGGTCACACACTCATTAGCATATTAGGCCACACCATCTGGGATAATCAAGTGCAAACTGAACTGTGACAGTAACTTTTCCAGGCCCTGCAGTAATTCTGGCCAACCAGCCAGGACCCAGGGAGGCTGCTGCACAGTACATCTGGGCCCTGTGATTCCTGCCTGGCCCTGGGGAGGCTGCTGCACAGTGCAGCTGGGCCCCACAATCGTTGCTGGCCAGCCAGGCCCCAGTGAGGCTGCCATATTGCTCAGTTTGGCCCAGCAATCCCCGAGGGCCACACCAAGTGACCTCAAGGGCCACATATGGCCCTTGGGACAGAGGTTCCCCACCCCTGCCCTATAGAATAGGCATGAGCACTCGAGAAGCAATTCAATAACTGCTAGAAATGTAAGATTTCTAGAAATTTTGAAGCAATGAGAAAAAACTAGGTTGAAAACACTGGGGGGGGGGGGTAAACAGCTTCTTGGGGGGGGGGGCTAGGAAATATACAATACTTAAGGTAAAGGTGGTTCCCTGTGCAAACACCAGTCATTTCTGACTGGGGTGATGTTGCATCACAACGTTTTCACAGCAGACTTTTTCAAGGGTGGTTTGCCATTGTCTTCCCCAGTCATCTACACTTCCCCCCAGCAAGCTGGGTACTCATTTTACCGACCTTGGAAGGATAGAAGGCTGAGTCTACCTCGAGCTGGCTACCTGAACCCAGCTTCCGCTGAGTTTGAGCTCAGGTTGTGAGCAGAGAGTTTGACTGCAGTATTACCACTCTGCGCCATGGGGCTCTCTACACAATACTTAATGTCCTATCAAACCTAAACCTATTTTGCTGCTTTAAACAACATAGAATGCACCACCTAAATTCCATAACTTATTCAGCATATAATGCAGTGCCATTTGGCATGCCTGTGAATATATACAACTAGTAACTCCTTAATATAGACAACTAGTAACTTCTTAATGTTCTACCAACAAAAATGCAAGTGTCCCCAATACTTGGGAGACAACTGCAAACTGATACACCCCATACTACAGTAGAACATTTTTATTTGTTCAGTCTGACATATTTGGATATCGTCAAACTCCGTAACACTGATAATGCTGATACCTAATAATTACCAAACTTATTATCATCATCACTAATTGTTGTCAAAACTATTCATACTTAAACAATAAGTGTATCCTTAAAACTGTTGTACTTATCTGTAGCGTACACAGGAATCATCATCTAATGCTGCAAACTGTCTTACATATTCATCTCAAGTATGTAAAACCATATCTTAAAAAGTATTCCAAAAGGGTAAAAATCAGTCTTTTTTTAGCACTCTCCAAAATTTCTTTTATGAGAAGTGGAAAATGAGGGCTGCCATCCCTTTAGCAAACATGGGGACTTATCTCACCCACCCCAAACCACAGATCCTCTTGTCCCTAATGGATGCAAGAAGGCATATATTCCTCCCCTGCTCCCAACCAAGAGCTTCCCCCCACACCCAGTTCTATTGCTTTATACAAGATGAGCGCACAAAATTAAAACAAGAATATTGTAACTCTTAAGATGCGGACATATTTGAAACACTGGGCACAGTTCTGATCACCCCTTTCAGCTAAAAAACTTTCTTCTATGCAGAAAAGTTAAAACATTTAGGGCATTTAAATATGGGGGGCATTTAAATGTAGAGGTAGGAGTGGGGGGAGGTCACTGAGAAAGCAGGTAGAGATTTTTCTGTTTCAGTATCAGATGCTGGATTCACCCAGTGAAACTGACTGGCAATTGGAAGGGACCTCCAGGGTCATCTAGTACAACCCTCTGCACAATGCAGGAACTTCACAAATACCTTCCCCCACACACCCTTCCAGCTCTCCTCATGATCTGCCTAATTCACAGAATCAGCATTGCTGTAAGATGGCCATCTAGCCCCTGTTTAAAAACCTGCCAGGAAGGAAAGCCCACCACCTCCCGAAGAAGACTGTTCCACTGAGGAACCGCTCCAACTAATCCAAGGAAGACGAAAGAACCTGACTAACAATTGATCCAAGGAAAGACTATTAACTTACATTGTTGTAAAGGCACACTGGTGAGATTGCTTCATTAAAATTATTTGTCCACAGCAATGAGCCATAATGGCTAAACAGAACCAATTATTTCAGGGGCACTGAATACCTGTCGGCTAAGGGACAGACAAAGCAGGGAAGGTAGGTGCTGTTGTACTATGCTTGGGGACTTCTGAAAAGCATCTAGCAAAAAAATAAAATGTGTCTTTTTGGCTCAATCCAGCACAGCTCTCCATCCGCCAAGGGAAGGCAGGATATAAATTTGATAAAATAAAAATATAAAATAAATCAATGCTCCCCACCATGGCACAATCAGAACACTTATTTGTGAATTTGTATTTTATGTCTTGGCAGAGCCCCAACAATATTTTGTGACATTTCTACTTGGTAGCCATCATCCTTCCTATCATGCTACCCTTATTCCTTGCAGTCTTTTGCTCTAACTTGATAGTTTGATTTCTTATGCTGTACACCGAACACATACATACAGCAACCCCCTTTTAATTCAAGAACCATGCAAGCCCTCCCTCGCAGCCACAATTATACAGCAGATTAAGATCTACATAAACAAAACAGGCAACAAGATATCAGGGTTTCCATTTGCATGCCTCTGCCCAGAAGTGTACTGAAAGACATGCTGCTTACCAGTGGGAGCCCAAGGCCAGCCCGAGCCCAGTTGACTGTTGATAGCTTCTCTCGCAGCACTGATGCCACTGGACTGACCAGGTTGGCAGAGGGGAAGATGGGGGCCTGGCAGCTGGGGCACTGGTAGCCTGCAGGGGCAGTGTTTGGGGGCAGTTGATTTGCCATCTCGTTGAGGCAGGACCAGTGAAAGAGATCTGCAGAGAAGAGGGGACGGGTTGTTAAGGAGACTCCAAAAAAAGCAAAGGGGTTTCAAATTACTTCTGAGAACTGTACACATCTGCAGATGGGCTGACAAAGAGATTACTGACCATAACAGACAAGCCGAACTGTCTCTTTGGTGGAGAGAAGGGTATTGCACAGCCGACAATTGGGATTGTAATCGCTGTCCTGAAGCCACTGGAGGTACGACTGGACAATGCACTGAGAGAGAGGAACATTTGGTGAAGAGGTTGTGGCGATGTACGGCACCTGCTTACAAGAGGCCCTGATTCAACTTTAGCATCTCTGTTTAAACAAGATCTCAGAAAGCACAGCTGGGAAAGGCCTCGGTTCAAGACTCACAGCCAGACAATGAGAGCCAGTTTGGCATAGTGGTTAAGTGCGTGGATTCTTGTCTGGGAGAACCAGGTTTGATTCCCCACTCCTCCACTTGCACCTGCTGGAATGGCCTTGGGTCAGCCATAGCTTTCACAGGAGTTGTCCTTGAAAGGGCAGCTTCTGGAAGAGCTCTCTCAGCCCCATCCACCTCACAGGGTGTCTGTTGTGAGGGGGAAGGTAAAGGAGATTGTGACCGCTCTGAGACTCTGAGATTCAAAGTATAGGGTGGGATATAAATCCAGTATCTTCTTATTCAATATTGAGCTATATGAACAGAACTCAGATATTTCACAAGCCCCTACCACAAAAAAACCAGCTGGAATAAGAAATTTTTATCAAAAGTTGGCAGAACTAAACAACTGCAAGGCACCCTCTGTGTCTGTGAATTTTTTACATGATACATTGGTGGGGACCTCAACGGAAAAAAGACAGTTGCAGAGTATATAGCTGCTGAAAAGACCAAACTCTACTGATTTAAACATTGCTCCTCTGAAGTTTTCCTCCCCATTAGCTGGATTTCCCAAGGTGGCCTTGACTGATGTAATGTTGAGCCCTCATGGATGAGAAGTTCTACCTGTGAGTGGCCATTAGAAACATACTTCTAGGATAGGGGAATTATTTATCCTGCCTAGCTCTGTGAGAACAATACTAGAAAAAAGACACCTGAACGCTGGAGGAAGGTTTTAATATCAGGCTCCCACACCATCTCTTGGAAATGCTTCACTGTCAAGAGATGGAGCACAAGCCATATTCTCGCACTGTTTTGATCTGCTGCAAGTCATCTTCAAGATCATGTGATTGAAAAGCAGGGTATAAATCAATCCCACTCTTCTGTGCCCAGCCCAGCAGTACCATTTACCTTGGCATGGTTAGCAACGATGCAGCTCTCACAGACATTCACCCGGTGCTCAAAGCAGAACAAGTTGGTGACCTTCCTTTTGGGGCATTTACAGAGCCCCATGTTAGTCAGCAGAGTGACAGTTCAGGACCCAAATGAGCTGGACAGGGTAAGAAAACACAGAAAGTGGAGTTACAGTCTTGCCTGGGAGCTTTTCATTTGCATGCCTGACCCAATGCCTCCCACAGTAACGGGGCATAGTTATTTGCTTTTCAGACTACAAAATACACCCATCTGCACTAGTTCCTATATATTCCTTGCTAAAGAAGTTTACAGATCACACAGTTTAGCCTATCCTCCCAGACATTTTAATCAAAGCCTTCATAGCTCCACCTTTCTTTTCCTTTATTCCTCTTGTAGGGCTCCTGCACATTTATCAAGGGAACAAGTGGGCAAACATGAAGATGCACTGAAGGGAAAAGAAGGGCCTGGAAACTTACTCAGGAAGCTGCCCTGAGCCTGCTTCAGCTGGGAAGGCAAGATACAAAACCAATAAGCCTTAAACCTACTGCCTCTTATGCAATTTTCAAAGGTGCAAGAAGGCACAATGATGGAAACAGCCCATGCACAGTGATTTAGGAATAAACCATACTGAATTCAGGTATGCCTTTGATTAAATAACGTTAGTAAGCTGTATACATGATCAGTCTTTATGAAGAAAAAGTGACAGATACTTAAGAGAGAATCCAGGCATTCTCCCCTCCACCCCCGTACATTCCAATCCTACTATGTGGAAGGAAGTCCCAATAAGTGTACTGGTGTTTACTTTTTAATAGATATACACCAGCTTGAAACGTTAACACTTAAAGGATTAAGTCTGATATATTTAGGAAATCTATATACTTCCGGCCTCCAGACACACCAGCTGGTCCTCTACTCAGAGGAATTCCACTCACAATATTACTATATCTCGGTGAAACCTCCCCAACTCTAACCCATACGTCCTAGCCGCAGGACCTTCCTTTGAATCCTGCCGTCCCCGAGAAAGGAAGCCAGGCTCCCTGGCGCCGCCTTTTTACCTCCTCTCTGCAGGAACCCTGGCAACCGGGCCCTCGCTCTTCTCCACCAGCTTCTTCTCCGGCTCAAAAGAAGCCTCTATCCAAGAAACAACAAAAAGGGCGGAGATAGCCAGGCCGGGGGGGGGGGGGCGTTTTTGACCGTTGGCTCCAATGCCACGTCTCTTCCGGGAAAGTCGCGCTGTGATGGCGTCATACATAACAGTGGCGCCCGAGAGGAAAACAACATATGACGCTACAGCGATCGCTTCAAACCATAGAGGCAGAAAGAACTTCCTGTTTGAAGTTGAAAAGCAGGGACCTCTATGGACGCGCAGAGTGGTAACCGCTCTATGTGCTGGCATCTCTGTGGTGAATTCCATCAGCCTTGACATTGGAAGGTAGAATAGGAAGCTGGTTGGCCGGATGTGCCGATCATAGAGATATCACAATACGCAACCGGTTTTCCTTTTTATTTCCCAATAGGGGGATTTCACCATAGATTTGCTAGTGCCTAGAGGTACACCACAGACCGGAAACTCGATCGCTGGCCGTTTTTTGCTCGCCCAGGAAATTCAGGATCGCTACATGTGTAACGTCACTTCCGGTGAAGTGGTGGCGGGCAATTCTAAACGGCGAACTGAACTGCGGGCGAAAGGAGGTTGCCATGGCGGCAGGAGGGGGTGGCGGTGCTGTCCGCTGTCGACTAAGGCGGGCTCGATCCGCTGGGGAGGCAGGGGCAGGTGAGAAGGCGAGGGCGGTATGGTCCTGAGGCGGGCGTTGCGAAGCGGGCTAGGTGATGACTCCATGGGAGTCCTGGGGAAGGGGTTGCCTAAGGGGACTTCTGCTGAGAGCGGGAGGGGAAAAGAGATTTCGGCTCTGGAGTGAGGCCTCCTGGCCTATTGGTTATGTGTCTCACGAAGATTACGGGAATATAGTTTATGTTCCCGCTCAACCGTGAAACGCACTAGGTTACTTCAAGCGACTCACTTCTTTCACTTCTTTCATTTCCTGCATTTCTTCTTTGGATTTCCTGCATGGTGTGGAGGAACTAGAGATGACCCTTGAGGGCCCTTACAACTCTGTGATCTGCTCCTACCTCACAGACCTATTCTGAGAATAAACTAGCTATGATTGCTTTGAATTCTGTAATATTTTTGGACCCCTAGATAACAGGGTACCATATTAAAAGATGACTTGAAATAGCTTTAGCATGAAGGAAAACAATAACATCTTGTGCAGCTGCTTAGTTTGACAGATAATGTGTGATCTTTGGGCAAGTCCTCAACTTACCAGTTCCTTAATACTGCTCAGTATAATACAATAGAATACATCCTGTCTCTGCAACCTCCTTAGGGTATGCAAATATGCACTGGATGGGTAGAATTGGAAACATTCCAGGAGGCCCTATTTGCTAGACACAGGTTTCTTGGCTGGTCTGGATGTTGCTCTCTTGATTTTTGGTGGCTTCTTTGTTTTTCAGGGCTTGCCATCATGAAATGAACCAGTCTCTGCAAGAGAATGTGTGTGCAAAATGTCATTCAGTTGATACATTAGCACACTTATGCATTAGCAAAGCTACTAAGAAACCAGCAGGGGAATGTTTCAGTTGCCTTGGACATTGAGTAATGGATATGAGTAGATTTAGTAATAGAATGAGTAGGCACATTGATGAACACAAGTTATTGAGGAAGACTCAGCATGGGTTCTGTAAGGAAAGATCTTACCTCACTAACCTGTTGCAGTTCTTTGAGGGGGTGAACAAACATGTGGACAAAGGAGACCCAGTAGATGTTACCTTGACTTCCAGAAAGCTTTTGATAAAGTTCTTCATCAAAGTCTCCTTAGAAAGCTCAAGAGTCATGGAGTAAAAGGACAGGTTCTCTTGTGGATCAAAAACTGGCTAATTAATAGGAAGCAGAGAGTGAGTATAAATGGGCAGTCTTCGCAGTGGAGGACGGTAAGTAGTGGGGTGCCGCAGGGCTCAGTACTGGGTCCCATGCTCTTTAACTTGTTCATAAATGATTTGGAGTTGAGAGTAAGCAGTGAAGTGGCTAAGTTTGCAGATGACACTAAATTGTTCAGAGTGGTAAGAACCAGAGAGGATTGTGAGGCACTCCAAAGGGATCTGTTGAGGCTGGTTGAGTGGGCGTCAATGTGGCAGATGAGGTTCAATGTGGCCAAGTGCAAAGTAATGCACATTGGGGCCAAAAATCCCATCTACATATACAAGTTGATGGGGTGTGAACTGGCAGAGACTGACCAAGAGGGAGCTCTTGGGGTTGTTGTAGATAACTCACTGAAAATGTCAAGACAGTGTGCGATAGCAATAACAAAGGCCAACGCCATGCTGGGAGTTATTAGGAAGGGAATTGAAAACAAATCACCCAGTACCATAATGCCCCTGTATAAATCGATGGTGCGGTCTCATTTGGAATACTGTGTGTACAGTATTCCAAATACTGTACACACAGTATTCTGGTCACTGTATCTCAAGAAGGATATTATTATGACATTGGAAAAAGTGCAGAAAAGGGCAACTAGAATGATTAAAGGTTTGGAACACTTTCCCTGTGAAGAAAGGTTAAAACGCTTGGGGCTCTTTAGCGTGGAGAAACATCGACTGCAGGGTGACATAGAGGTTTACAAGATTATGCATGGGAGTAGAGAAAGTACTTTTCTTCTTTTCTCACAATACAAGAATTTGTGGGCATTCAATGAAATTGCTGAGCCGTCGGGTTAGAACAGATAAAAGGAAGTACTTCTTCACCCAAAGGGTGATTAACATGTGGAATTCACTGCCACAGGAGGTGATGGCAGCTACAAGCCTAGCCAGCTTCTAGAGGCGTTTGGATAAAAATATGGAGCAGAGGTCCATCAGTGGCTATTAGCCATAGCATATTATTGGAACCTTCTGGGGCAGTAATGCTCTGTATTCTTGGTGCTTGGGGGGGGGGGGGGCAAAGTAGAAGAGCTTCTAGCCCCACTTATGAACCTCCTTTCTTTTTTGGCCACTGTGGGACACTGAGTGTTGGACTGGATGGGCCATTGGCCTGATTCAACATGGCTTCTCTTATGTTCTTATGACAGGCCTCAGATTCAGTGGTAGCTCACAGGAGCACAGCTCCTGAACCTTTCTGAGAGTTCCACCTCCTTATCCATTGAATAGTATGTGCAGCTGCATAACAATCCCTGGATGAGCTCCATCACCTATTTTTCTACAACATGACCCCTGGTAATGGATGAGAAGATTAATGTACTAAAACAGAAAAGTTTCAGAGGGAGTCTCTGGAGACACTGTACCAAGTTGGAAATTATATGCAGATCTGATGTTATCAGACTTTGACGCATTAGGGATGTTCTAAAATAAGCAGTTCTTACTGACAACCCAGATTCATCCTATTTTGATAATTTAATTAATCACCTGTTGAAAGTGGTCGACCCCCACTCTGGTAGATTGTGTTGTTTTGTTTTGGCTGAATCTTGTTTTCAAGTGTGCTCTGCAGTATAACATAGCATACCTTGTAGGAAACTGGACCCACTGACCTCTTTGCAGTTACTTCTTTAGGGATGCTGGAAGTAGCAGCAATTAGAGTTTGAGTATCTGAGGTTGCTCTGAGTGCATCCTATTCCTTTCTCTTCCCCCAGATGCTGTTTCCATTCTCCCAAGGCGCAGATCTGAGAGGAACATGGTATCCACTGCTCAACCTGTTTCCCAGGGAAAGCCTCGCTTGATGGCGAGCAAGATGGTGGGCAGCCCAGTGAGTAAAAAAGTCTCCTTTTCCTTTTTTCCTCTCATATCCATTTGATGGGGGAGAGGTTAAGAATTATCTGTGACCCAACAATAACGCCCTGCCTCAGTTTCCAGGCAGCAAGGTCTCTACCCTTCTTGTCTGAAAACATTTATTTGTTTCGAGAAAGCCACCAAAGTGGCTGTTAAAACATAAAAAACAATTAATTCATAAAAACAATTAAAATCAAAGCTGAAATAATAGTAAAAGCACATAAAGCAGGAATTTAAAAAGGGTAGCGCAGGAAGGAGGGATCACTGAGGAAATGCCAGGTGAAACAAAAATGTTTCACCCATGGGTGGAAGACAGTGATAGAAGGGCACAGATGAAAATCCCTGGGAAGAGAGTTCCCTAGCTTTGATGCCATGACCAAGAAGAATGACTCGGAATGTGGAGGCACTCGAAATAGGGGCTCAGAAGGTTACCTTACTGGTCAGGTATGATTGTGTGGAAGTAGCCAGTTCTTCAGGTATGCTGGTCCTAAACCTTTATAGGTCTTTAAAGATTAACTCCAACACCTTGAATTGTGTCTGGAAACAAGCTAGGAGCCAGTGTAGATGGGTCAAGACTAGAGTGGTATTTTCCCTATAATCCATTCCAACCTCCTGGCTACAGCATGCTGAGCCACTTGAAGTTTCCAAGCATTCATCGAGGGCAGCCCCATTTAGAGCACATGGCAGTACTCTAATCCTGATGTTACCAGGACATGCACCACAGTGGCCAGATCTTTTCTGTCCAGGCTAACCAGTTGAAGCTGGTAAAAGACACTGCTAGGTGCAGCTGCCCCCTGCTTGTCTAGTAGTAGGACTGGGTCTAGAAACACCTCAAAGATGCCTTGGCAGGGAGGGCGGGATATAAATAAAAAGTTATTATTATTAGACCTATTCCTTCAGGAGGAGTGCAGTCCCACTGAGACAGGACACTATAAACCCTAGCTCAAGACTTCTGTCCATCAATAGTACTTTCATCTTGCCAGAATTAAGCTTAAATTTATTAGTCCATATCTCCTTCCAGACACCCTCCAGGTACTGGTTCAGGGTTTGTCCAGCCTCCCTGGGATCTGCCCAAAGCGTGAGATAAAGTTGAGAGTCATCTGCATATTGATGATAGCTCAGCCCAGATCTCCAGATGACCTCACCAAGTGATATAGTGTAGATATTTAAAATTAGGAGTTTATTAATCTGTCACAGCTTTTGAGTGATTTCTCCAGCAAAGCCTTCATCTTGTTGTGCAGTACAGAAGGGGATGCCTTGTGGTGGAGGAGGCAGCCTTGCTCCCAAATAATATCTCTGTTCCAAGGATGGAGGGCACTACACACCTTTGCTTCCCACCATAAAGGGACTTGTGTCAGGTTTGCTTCCACTGTTAAAAGTGGCAAAGTAAAATTGGCCAGCTGCCAGACTATTCTTACTGCTGGGTGGATGGTGAACAAAGACCTTGTTTGGTGTAGTGGTTAAGTGTGTGGACCCGGAACGGTTCCAGATGGCTCTGCGGGACCCCTGGCCCTCTGGCGACTCCCTCGATGGCCTGATTGAGACCTGGAATAGCCGGCTCTCTAGGGCCATCGAGGAGATCGCACCTCGGCGCCCTCTGCGACCTCGGACTAAGCTGGCTCCGTGGTATACCCCGGAATTACGCCAGCTGAAACAAGGCCTTAGACGGCTAGAGAGGCAATGGCGACGTACTCGTGACGAGGCGATTAGAACATCTTACAGGAAGTTTATGAAGTCCTATGAGATGGCAATCAAGGCCGCAAAGAAAACATACTTTGCGGCTAGGATTGCATCTGCAAATTCGCGCCCAGCCCAATTATTTAGAATAATTCGGAATCTGACTACATTGCCTCAAGGCAATTCAAAAGCTAAGGAATTGGAAATTGGCTGTGAGGCTTTTGCGAAATTCTTTGCGGACAAGGTCCAATCGCTCCGCCAGGACTGCCCCGCCAATTTGGAGGCAGTAAGTGGACTCGAAGCCCAATGCGTGTCTTCTGATTTAACTCTGGATTGCTTCGACCCGCTCAGCTTGGAGGAAGTCGACAGAATTCTTGGCACTGCACGATTCACGACTTGTGACCTGGACCCATGCCCCTCCTGGCTAATTAAGGCCTGCCAGGAGGAATTAAGATATCCTATACGGGATATTATAAATCGATCCCTTTCAGAAGGTGTTTTTCCAACACCCCTGAAAGAGGCATTGGTCCGCCCTCTCTTGAAAAAACAGTCATCAGACCCGGGCGAATTGGCACACTACCGGCCGGTCTCAAATTTGCCCTTTTTAGGCAAAATTATCGAGAGGGCCGTGGCGGTGCAGTTACAGGAATTTCTGGAGGACGCTTCCGTCCTAGACCCATGCCAGTCCGGCTTCCGCCCGGGCCATGGGACAGAAACAGTCCTGGTCGCCCTCATGGATGACCTCCGACGACAACTGGATCGAGGCGGCTTGGCGGTATTGCTGTTGCTAGACCTATCGGCTGCGTTCGATATGGTCGACCATCGGCTGCTGACCCGCCGCCTCGCCGACGCAGGAATTCGGGGGCTAGCCTTACAGTGGCTCTCCTCCTTTCTTGATGGTCGGGGACAAAGGGTGGCAATTGGGGGGGAACTGTCTCAGAGGTACCCACTTCATTGTGGAGTGCCTCAGGGAGCAGTTCTCTCCCCGATGCTGTTTAACATCTTTATGCGCCCCCTTGCCCAGATTGCACGGAGGTATGGGCTGGGTTGTCATCAATATGCAGATGACACCCAGCTCTATCTACTGATGGGCGACCGGGCTGGTGATGTCCCTACAAATTTGGACCGGGCATTACAAGCCGTGGCTGACTGGCTCAGGCTGAGTGGGCTGAAGTTGAATCCGGCGAAGACTGAGGTCCTTTGCGTGGGCCGCGGCGGACCAGGAGGGGAGATTACTTTACCGGCCTTTGACGGTGCGCCACTGGTACCAGTGCGCAAAGTCAAGAGCCTGGGAGTGCTACTGGAGTCCTCCTTATCAATGGAGGCCCAGGTGGCCGCCACTGCTAGATCCGCCTTCTTTCATCTTAAGAGGGCGAGGCAGTTGGCTCCCTTCTTGGAGCGCACCGACCTAGCAACTGTGATCCACGCAACGGTCACTTCGAGGTTAGACTACTGCAATGCCCTCTACATGGGGCTGCCCTTGTACCGAACACGGAGACTTCAGGTAGTCCAGAACGCGGCGGCCAGGCTGCTGGAGGGACTACCACGGTGGGAGCCTGCGCGGCCTGGGCTGCGGAATCTGCATTGGCTGCCGGTTGTATACCGTGTTCGCTATAAGGTGCTGGTTATTACCTTTAAAGCCCTATATGGCCGAGGACCTGCCTACCTAAAGGACCGCCTCTCTCCATATGTGCCCCAGAAAGCACTGAGGTCTAGTTCTCAGAACTTACTAACAATCCCTGGGCCAAGAGAAGTTAGGTTGAAGGCCACTAGGGAGCAGGCCTTCTCGGTGATAGCCCCTCGTTGGTGGAACGACCTTCCAGAGATGGTGCGAGCCCTGCGGGACCTGAATCAATTCCGCAGGGCTTGCAAAACATTTCTTTTCCAGCTGGCTTTCGAGATAGAACCTGATTAACCCAACGAGCGGACATCTAGCCATCTTGTGTACATTATGATTACAGCATTTTAGCACCTATTTTATATATTTTATCTATTTTAAATAACTTATTTGTAATCGATATATTTAAATTGTTCATGTTGTTTTATGTGAATCATGGGACTCCCATGTCTGTTAGCCGCCCTGAGCCCGCCTGGCGGGGAGGGCGGGATATAAAAATAAAATATTATTATTATTATTATCTGGGAGAACTGGGTTTGATCCCCCACTTCTCCACTTGCAGCTGCTGGAATGGCCCTGGGCAAGCCATAGCTATCACAGGAGTTGTCCTTGAAAGGGCAGCTGCTGTGAGAGCTCCACCCACCTCACAGGGTGTCTCTTGTGGGGGGAGAAGATATAGGAGATTGTAAGCTGCTCTGAGTCTCTGATTCAGAGAAAAGGGCGGGGTATAAATCTGCAGTCATCTTCTTGTGTATCTCTTGTCAACTCTGATCTTGATTGCGATGGCCAAATGGATCTTCCCTGTTCAGTGGCAGTGTACCTCTGAATACCAGCTGTGGGGAGGGTCATACTGAAAGAGAAGGGCTATCACCTTTGTCCACTGCAAAGGAATTTCCTAGGACATCTGACTGGCCACTGCCAAAAACAGGATGCTGAACTAGAGCGTCCCATGGTTGTGATTGATTGGCTTGTGTCATTGCTGTTGAAATCTGGAAATGGTCATTTGTTTAGCAGGCTTTTTAAAAGGACTGTAGCGTTGGCTAAGCCTCTCTGTTAGGCAAAGTAGAATGCTGACCTCAAGCAGCTGATTTTGGACACTGAGTGGACTCAACAGGACACAATTTCAGTTGCACAAGATGAACTGTAATGAATGGGAGCCGTGCTCTTGCATAGCTGTGTTTGTTTTGTTAATGTTTGAGCATCAGAGCATCCCACTGGGTCATGCCCCGAACCCCATTTATATTTTTCATTTCCAACGCTGAAATACCTTCAGCTGACTGCTTAATTGTATTTCTTGTGACTGAAAAGCAAGCTTAGTTTTAAACGAATGGAAGCAAAACCAAGATACTGCATATGTTATTTGCGATGCTAAATACATGTTGCATTGCAAAGTAACCTAAAAAGATAGAACCTCACTCCCAAGGGTTTGACAGTCTGAAGCTTGAGTGGCCTCTGCAGTGGACTAAACTTGTAACCCAAAAGCTGTAACTTGTAGACCAAATTTTATTATTTTTGAAGTGTATTTTTCAATACATTGCAATCAAAACCCAAATATAATCAGCCAATACATTACAAATTTTCCTCCCCCTCCTCACCTCTAATTTATGACCTCCGCCGGTATTAAAAATATATAAAAAACATTCTAAAGGTAAAATTCACAGTTATAGAATCTTCACTAAAAGTTACCATTATCTTAACTCAAAGATGATTATTATGCTTTATCCTCAGCTTAATTCTTATTCATCTAACTTACATATTAAATCAAATAACAATAATCACAGTTCTTCTTTTCTCTTTAAAAGTTCAATTATTGTTGTCAAAACACTCTAAATATCTCTTCACTTTCCATTGTAACTCCACATAGTTTTGAAACTTCTCCCAGTCTTCTTTGAATTTCTCCAAATTACAGTCTTTTAAGATTCTAGTAAGTTTGTCCATTTCACTCCAGTTTAATACTTTTAAGACCCAGTCCCATTTTTCTGGTATTTTGTCTTGCTTCCACATTTGCGCATACAATGTCCTCGCAGCTGAAATCAAGTACCACAACAGTGTCCTGTCTCGCTTCGGAAAACTTTCCATTTGTAATCCCACCAGAAAGACATCCGGTGCTCTCTTAATATTATATCCCAAGATTTTCAAAATCTCTTGTTGAATCATAAGCCAAAATTGTTTCGCCTTTTCGCAAGTTCACCACATTTGGTAGAAAGAACCTTCATGTTTTTTACATTTCCAACACCTATCTGAAGCTTGATTCCCAAAAGCGGTAACTTTTGCTGGTAGGATGCCTTTCCTCTTCTCACCTGTGTTTCCTTTGTTGTCTCTGCAGATTCCAGTACCATTTGCAGTGCGGCCAATAACCCTAAAAAAGATCATGCCACGTAATCAGCAGGTACGTGGAGCAGTTTTCCTCATGGTGTAGTGTTAGCTGTGAATTTATTGTTTATAATCTAATTGTTTTAGATCCAGGATACAAATTTAATCACCAGCCATCACATGGGATTCATTAAAAATATATATTTACTCTACCTCCTCTCTTTAGGGTGACCAGTTGCAGAGAAAGGAACAGTATTTGTATTTTTAATTATTGTCTTGAAAAAGGAATTTTGGTATGTGTCTTTTTAAAGACACATGACTTGTGCATGATACTTTCGACATACAAGCAGATCATAATCAAATTTGCCTATTGTGGGAAAATCATCTTTGAGATCGTTCTCTTTTATTATAAATTGGTTGCCAAGCTCAGATGCCAGTACTCAGTATTATAAGAAGGCATTGCTGTTAATTCTGCTAGTTTCATTCTGCATTTTTGTAAGAGCATAGTGGTGATCTGGAAGGGACCTGATCTAAAACTTCACCTGGGGCAGTTGGACTGATTTGAAGATTTCCTTGCTCAGAAGCGGCAGCCCACTTAGTTTCTCCCAATGGGGCTCACCTTGCTTTCATGAGAACATGTCTTTAACTCAGTCTTAGAACAAAGGTGACTTAATTACAGCTACATCTCATGTCAGACAGCTCTATTATCAACTCTGGATAAAAGTTTTCCCATCAGGAGGGCTTTACCTGAAATGTGGAAAGCCATTTTCTATGGAAACAGATAGTACTGAACCATGTGAGCTTTTTCAATATAAGCCTCTCTGACCTTGATTGTCTTTATACCAATTTGAGCATATTGCCTACAAAATGGTTGTCGTTGAGACAATCCGAACTTCTGATTTGGTTGCCTGATGTGATGCAGACTTCTGATATGGTTGCCTGTGGCATCAAACAGAAGTGAGTTGATCTGCAGGAGTTAGCTCTGTATTTCTGGGCAAACAAGAGAAGTTCCCTAGCAGGGGAGTTCCAGGTCACGAGGGCCTGCTGCCTTAAAAGCTTTATTGCCTCTGTTTTTCTGTGTAAATTTTGCTGTTGATTCATTATCACTGTATTACATCATTTGCTGGTGTAGCATAGCAGCTAAGAAGATGAGTTAGATTCAGGAGGTTAGATCTCAGTTCTGTGTGGCCTTAGGCAAGTTATCTCCATCTCAACCCCTCATTTGCAATGAGATAATATTGGTCTGTCTTATGGGGTTGTTTTAAGGATTGCAAGATAATATGTGTAATGACTTGAACACTGAACACACTTCATAAATTTGTTCTTTCTTTTTCTTTTCTTTCCAACTTAGGTAAAAGAGTCCATCATAACCCCCAGGCGCAGTCCTCGGGTAAGCATCCTTTGTGTTTCATATGTCCGAACAGCCAACTCATGGGCCTTGTGAGATAACCTTGCATGGTTATCTGTCCTTAATCTGTACCTTTTTAGTTCCCGGTTAACTCTATTGGTCTCTGCATGCCAGGGGGCTGAATGAGTTTTCACAGTAGTGCAAGTGTGGAACACATTACAGAGTTTGCTAATAAGGATCTTTACCCTTGGGAATTGGAGGCCAAAAGCAGTTATTAAGAAAGCATTTAGTAAAAGAATTGCCTTCCAAGCATCATTGAGTTCTGCCTAGTTCTTTAAAAAATGGAAACTTGAACTTGTTGAGCAAACATCATGCGTACAGGGGGAAGCTAGAGCCACCCATTTGCAAAGCCCAGAAAGCATGGTGTGATAAGTTCCTAAGAAACCACACATAATTTTTGTCACAGTTTCCATTACCAGTGGCTGGAGTTTTGCAGTGCTAGGGAGGAACTCCCATTGAGACCCAATAGCTTCTCCCTCAGACACTGGGAACAGGAGTAATGCCAGTTTCTCTGCAAGTGGTTTGAACTCCTTGGGGCTGAGTCGCACATATTTGTACTCAGAGAGAAGTCTTAATCTCCAAGAATTTCAGGACCACCTCTTGCTGCTAGGGCCACCAGGAGTGCCAAGGCCGAATCCTGCCAGAGCAAAGGAGATGGCGGCAGGTCGTGCTGTGAACCAGCCTTCAGGTCGGCTTCTATGTGCTTATAGCATCGGGGAGGTTTCAGGCAGTTTGCTAGTGGCTTTAGGGCTGGGGCCTTGGCCGAAGCATCTGTTTTGTAGGCTGAAGGTCCCATGTTTGGTTCCTAGCACCTCTAATAAAAAGAATTACTTTATTTATTTATACTTTTGACTTCTGTCCCACTCTTTCCTGCACAGTAGGACTCAGTGGGTAGTAGGAGATTAGGTAGTAGGAGATGCGAAAGACTTCTGCCATAGACCCTGGTGAGCTGCTGATTGATATTAATCTAAATGGACTAAGAGTCTGATAGTTTAAGGCAGTTTTGGGTCTTCATGCCAGAATTTGATTTCTACGTGGCCTGGGCATGTTTTGGAAGCACTGGACTATTTCCCTACTTGATCTGACCTTCCCTTTGAGGCAGAGTTGGGGGGAAAATGGGAGAATTTCCTTGCATTTTAATCTAAAGACATTTCCTTTGGCTGCCAGCCTTGAGCCTTCTGGATGAGTCAGGCAGTAAGCAATCCCGTGGCTTTCTTCTCCTCTGTCACGCTATCTGTTGCCATGTAGTTGCTGAAACACTCTGAGCCAGCTGCAAGGTAGGCGGGTTGGTAACGCTGTACAGAAGCTGCCAGAATGAGACAGACCCATTCGCCGCTTGTGCAGCATTACTCTGACAGGCAGTGCCTTGCCATAGTCTGAGACACAGCAGCCATTCCCAGCAGTGCTACTTGGGAAGCTATTTAACTGGGAGACAGAACAGTAACCCGTCTTGTGCAAAACATTTCTTTTCCCACTGTGCAGTGGGCCTTTATTGAGACACTGCCTAAACATGAATCAGAGTATTGCCTCTCCTGGCCGTATCTATTTCTATTTTGAATATTTATAACTAGGTTTTCTCCAAAGTGGCTTGCAACGGTGAAATAAAAATACAATATAAATAAGCCAAATAGACAAAAACAACAATATATCTTGGGCTTGCTGAGGTTCAACAGCTGGTTCATTGAAGCATAGTCTGAAGGCCAGGAGCCCTTTGGGTCTTGCCCTATGCTCAAGCCCAAGGGCTCACACTGGGCCAAGCTTTATAGCTACTTGCAGAGGGAGGAAGACAGATTTAGCCCAAGGGAGGCTCAACTACTGCTTCCTCTCTTTCCCCTGCCAGAAGCATTGATCTCTCCAAGCTGACTGGCATTAGTCTCAGGCAGGGAAATGACTTTCCTGACCTGCTTTACAGAGTCTCTAAATAGTGATGCTGGGAGCTAAAGCTGGAATATTCATCTGCAGCAAAGCATTAAATGTCACCCCCAGACTGAGGTCCCACAAGCTCGTTGTATATCCTTGCTGAAGGTTTGTCTCTCCTCTCTTACAGATCTCCTTTAAAGAAGACAAGGAAAACGTCCCTGTGCAAAACAATAAAGGCAATAGCCCAGGCAAGGGTGAAGCCAAAGCAAAACTGTTGCCTTCGCCACCAAACCGTTCTTCGGGTTCTGAAGCAGGGGGCCTGCTTGGAGAAGCAGATGTGCTGTCTCCGATCAACACCAATGCGCAGGAGTCCCTACCTGAGAATGAGCGGGATGCGGCCATGGCCAAGAGAGTACGTCGATCTTACAGCCGTCTAGAGATCTCCTTCAGCCACAGCTTCCTGAAAGACCGGGAGTCCCCCAGCTCCAGTTTCTCTGATACCTCCACACCTAACCGTGGCCCAGACAAGCGACACACGCTCTTTGGCTTCGACAAGCTCCTGGTTCCGGAAGGGCTAGACAGTGTACCTCCAGAGGACACAAGGACCAACCCCAAGTTGGCAACAACACTTCTGGGATCCAGTGTCTTCAAGGAACCCGATACAGACATCCCAGGCATTTCGTTTATAAAGGAGAAACGGAAGAAAAAGAAGGTGCCACAGTTCAATGTAAGGATTCCTTGTGTGATAGAGCTAGAGAAAATAACCCCTGATGGCCCAGACCTTTTTTGGTTTATGATAAAGAGTGAGACAAGAAATCCTCAGTTCAAAAAAGGATATCATTAGTCAAAGAACTTTCTAAGAGCTGTTCATCTTTGGAACAGGCTTCCTTGGGAGGTGGTGGGCTTTTCTCCTTTGGAGGTTTTTAAGCAAAGGCTAGATAGCCATCTGACAGCAATGTTGATTCTATGAATTTAGGCAGAATGTGAGGGAGGTGACAGGAAGGGACAAGCCAGAGTTTGGCTCTCATTGCCCTTTCTCATATTCCCAAGGTAATTCCAATTGCCTCTTTAGGGTCAGGAAGACCTCCAGGCCAGATTGGCATAGGGATCCTGGAGGTTTTCTGCCTTCCTCTGGATATAGAGCAGCGGGGGGAGTAGCTGTGAATTTTCTGCATTGTGCAGTGGGTTAGACTAGACGCTTGAGGTCCCTTCCAGCTCTTTGTTTCTAAATGCATGGAGTGATTGTGGGAAAGGAGGTAACAGAGATCCAGAAGCAAATACAGCAGAGCATCATGCAAAACTCTGCCTTCCTTTTTTCTCTTTTTTAATAAGTAAGTTTCTAGCCCTTATGGCTTGGATGCTATACCTGTTAGCAACTTCAAAATTGGTCTGTCTGTCTGTCTCTCCCCCTTCCCATATGCACTGACCAGGATATCTAGCAATCAGTGCCCTGCCTTCTCTTTGCAACTGGGGAGCAGCTTGCCCTGAAAAGTCCTAACTGACTAGCAGACAATGTTAGCTCTACCAGTCTTTGGTCACCCAGTTAGGGCTACCCTTTTAGCAAACATGTCTTTTCTTTTCTTTTCAGAAGACAGAGCTGGATGAGTGGGCTGCCCAGATGAATGCAGAGTTTGAAGAAGCAGAGCAGTTTGACCTTCTTGTGGAATAAAGATGCTGCTTCCACTGGAACTTAGCGCACCAGTCACTGGAGCACTCTTTGTACATATAGATCCGGGACCTCCCAGGACTGCACCTGATCTTGAAAATGCGAAGCCTCTTTGCTTTCGGGAGGACTTGCCAGCCATTGCATAGATGCTGTTTTGTAGATGGTTATAAAAACATCAGGACGTCATGCAGGTCCAACTGCATAGCTTTTTGGATTCCTCTTGAGTTGTGACAGTGGCCATAGTGTGTCAGCAGAGGAAGAGGAGGAGTTACTGGCTACATTAAAATATAACATCTCCTAAAACAGTTGTTTATTTGGAACTAACCGCACAAGTCGGTGTTATATTTCTGTCCAGAATTAGACTCATATGACACTTTATGCTGGGGAAATTAATGGCTGCTTTTCCCAGCAGGCATTTTTAACTGTCAAAGCAGACATTATTTGGACCAGGCCCAGCATATAGGAGAGTTGGTGGTGGAATTTCCCGGATACAAAATCCCTGTCCAGCCCCCCTCCCAGCTTCTGTTAGCAATGTACACAGCTCAACTGTGCCCCTCCTGTTTTCCCTACTGGGGCTAATAGTTCCAGGAGGGCTGTCTTCTAAGGCACAGGCATACCACCCTCATCCACTAGCCAAGCCCCAAATCAGAATCAAAAGTCCCTATGGCTGCTTTTGAACATGAAAGTCCATTTTGGGAGATCTAGTCTCACATCCCCAGTGTATGGTGTCGTTTTGCTCTTCACTTTTTCTATTCAACTGTTCTGAATATTCTCAAGGAGTCCTAGCTAGGTTCTTGCCTGTTTTTATAGACGGCAGGTATAGAATGTTGTTTTTTCATTTTCAAAATGTGTGGCAATGTATGAAGCAGACCTCTCAAACACGCCCCCCCCGGTATGATTTTTTTAAAATTAAGTGGTTTGTTTTTCTGTATTGGCTTTCTATGAATTCATATTTTGCCTGCTTAGGAGTACAAAAAGAAAAGGAGCTAGGCCTTCTCTGATTGGCTGTCTGGATGTTTGTAGATGAATCTGTGGATTGGATCCCACTCTTTCCCCTGGTTCTTTGGAGCCTCTTGAGTTTGAATGAAGTACTGATGTTTAGCAGAATAGGTCCACTGGATCTAACTCCATGATTTCATTCAAGAACCCCTTTCCCCAGCCTTTTCTGTCTTGTAATATGAAGCTGGATTACAGGAGTTTGTCCTCATGGTTTCGTTTCCTTGTTTGCGGGGTGGGGGGAGCATCACCACAATCATGCAAGTTAGCTTTCAGAGTTTCTGATCACTGTTTCATGCATAGGTTTTGGAGAGCTTGTTCCTTATAAGGAGGTTTTTTTGAGGTGCGGGATGCTGCATAAGCTAGAAAAACTTACAGAAGACTCAGAGTAAAGATGTAATTAAGGCGAGTTGGCAAAACTGTGTTTGACTTTCAAATCTTGTTACAGAAATAGCTATTAAACATCTTTGCAACCTGTACTGGTCTGAATGTCTTTGTCCTGGCCTCATACACAAGCCATGCTTTTGCGTGCTTTTGAGCAACCAGCATGTTGGTACAAAGTGCTGGTAATAAAAAGGCCTTTAAATCATATTATATGCTTGCTTGCCCCCCCTTGGTGATGGTCTATCATACTGCAAGCTGTGCCACATTTTACCAAGCATATATCTCATTTGGTGCCTCTGTGCAGGATCTGGAGACCAGTTTAAATATTGCAGCCATCAAAGAGGGCTGGGATGCACAAGAGAGCCAAGTTCTGTTCAGACGTCACAGCAAACCAAAGCTCAGAATACAAACAAATGTTTTGAGGTCCCAAATGTAAAAAGGCAAACTGGTTTAGAACCTCTGGGCTGCTCTCATAGGCTTGCTCAGCACTCCTGATTCTAGGTACAGTGGCCTCTGGAGGTGAAGCTAGAGCAGTGAAGGTCCCAGCCAGCGCTGAGTCATTTGTGGAGGAGGGGGTGGGACAGGCAGCCTTCCCTATTGGGTGTCAGCTGATTATAGTGATTCCTCTCTGATCTAATATGATTTACCCCTAAATTGATTTCCTGCCGGTCACAGGAAAGCAACAGCTGCAGGGTGAGGCCAGGCGTGACCTTGAGGTCTCCTCGCTTGCGGTGAAGAGGGCCAAACCATTGATCTCTGAGCTGGACACTCTGATCTCTATCAAGCTGGGCAGGGGAGGGTTCCAATGTGATCAAAAAGGCTTCTGGATCAGTCATCTGGTGGTTCAACTGGTTCGGGGTGAGCTCTTGAAGGAGAATGGTTTTAAGACTGAAATTACAAGAGTTTTGCTCTGCAGACTTCCGCCTGCAACCAGTATGCAAAGTCTGGCTAAAAATATCACTTCTGGAGGTGAAGCTAGAGCAGTGAAGGTCCCAGCCAGCGCTGAGTCATTTGTGGAGGAGGGGGTGGGACAGGCAGCCTCCCCTATTGGGTGTCAGCTGATTATAGTGATTCCTCTCTGATCTAATATGATTTACCCCTAAATTGATTTCCTGCTGGTCACAGGAAAGCAACAGCTGCAGGGTGAGGCCAGGCGTGACCTTGAGGTCTCCTCGCTTGCGGTGAAGAGGGCCAAACCATTGATCTCTGAGCTGGACACTCTGATCTCTATCAAGCTGGGCAGGGGAGGGTTCCAATGTGATCAAAAAGGCTTCTGGATCAGTCATCTGGTGGTTCAACTGGTTCGGGGTGAGCTCTTGAAGGAGAATGGTTTTAAGACTGAAATTACAAGAGTTTTGCTCTGCAGACTTCCGCCTGCAAGCAGTATGCAAAGTCTGGCTAAAAATACCACTTCTGTCAGTTAATTTATACAAGCACATTGTAATTTGTTCATGTGGCTATGACTGTTCAATATTTTTTGAAGCCTCTTGTAACTGGAGGCCAGGAAAAGCGCTATCAGCCATATACCGATCCTGGGGACGGGGGGGGAGGAATTTTTGTTGAGCTCTCTTCCAAATCTCTCTACTGCAAATGATGACACTCCTTACTGACCCATCTTCTCTCTTCTGGTTTCTGTCCCTAGGTAAATTATATAATGTCTTCCATCTCAAAGATGTTCTCACGTCAAGCATCACTGTTTGAGCCTCACCCCCACTGCACATTGCTGAACACTCTACTCTGTAATGGTCTGTCCTGCTATGTTTTAAAAGCCAGTGCATTGGTCCTTTAGGTTAAAGCAAAATGTAATTGCCTTGCAGTATGTTATCAGCCACTCAAAAAAACAAAAACCTCACCAGCTTCAGGATGTGGAAAAGGCAGACGGTGCAAATCACAGTGCCTTGCTGACCACCATCTTCAAGTATTTGAAGGGCTGTCATAGAGAGGATGGTGTGGAATTGATTTCTGTTGCCCCAGAAGGTCGGGTTGAAATTAAATCAGAAGAGTTTTTGACTAAGCATGAGGAAGAGCTTCCTGACAGAGTGGTTCTCTAATGGAACAGGCTTCTTTGGGAAGTTGTAGGTTCTCCTTCCTTGGAGGTTTTTAAACAGAGGCTAAATGGCCATCTGACAGCAATGCTGATTCTGTGAACTTGGGGGCGGGGGAAGTATTTGTGAATTTCCTGCATTGTGCAGGTGGTTAGACTAGATGACCCTGTGGACCCTTCTGATTCTATGATTCTAGTGTTTCCAGGTATGGGCTGGATTCCATGAAGGCACATCTTTCTCCCTCTCCCATCTACCCCCCAAAGATGCCCCAGAAAGGCAGTATTGGTTGCGGGGGAGGGAATCTTACGGACAAAATGGCATGAGGCACAGTGGTCTGGGGGGAGGAAGAAAACTACAGTGAAACTTTTGTGGATAAAGCAAGCACGATGGAGGAAAAGTTCCATTGTTTTCCATTCCAGATTTGCTCTGACCCAGTCCTCATTGCAGTCTCTCCCCACCTTCTAGCATTTTTCCACTTCATAGGACCTAATGCTCCTTATACATCTTGTTTTTGTATGCAAGAGGTACATTTTGTGCCACAAGATGGAAGGGGCGTAAACGGGTGAAGGCAGTGGGGTTCAAGGCCCATCTGGAATTTCCTGACTGGGACAAGCCCCTCCCCCCACAGCTACAGCATTATGCTGCTTAGGCTCCTGTTTATCACTGTAGCACCTTAACAACTTTCTCAGAGGAACAGGGCTATTTTTGTAAAGATAAGAGCCGGAGGGGACCTTCAGCGGATAATGCTGCCTGAATAAAGAGAGAAAGAGCACAAAAGGGGGAAGGAAAAGATCAATCCATCCAGCAATCAGGAGGCCTCATTGGTTGGACTGAAAACTATATTTCCTGTAGCCTCCAGCCCAGACTCTGGTGTAAGTACAGCTGGCTTTGAGTCCAGTTGCACCTTAGAGGCAAAAAGATTTTGAGTGTGTAAGATATTGAGAGTTAAGGCTTCCTTCATTGATATCTGGCAAAGGGAGCTTTGATTCTCAAAATCTTATACCCATAATATCTTGCTGACCTCTGGTGCCACTTGACTTGAATCTAGATGTTCTACTGCAGGGCGACATGGCTACAGAATTCAAGAGAATTCAGGTTTGCTCTCACAGTTGGAACACTAAAGCATTGTTACTGGGTCCTGTTAATCTTGCCTTAGAGAGAAAAAATGGTCCCATCTCCATTTTAACTTTGGGTGTGATGGAGTGCTACCAAGATCCCCCTTTCTACTAGAGTTACCAGGTCTGATTCAGGAAATGTTGGGGGTGGAGCCAGGAGCAAGGTTGTGACAAGCGTGATTGAACTCTGAAGAGAGTTCTGGCCCTCACAGTTAAAGGGGCTGTGTTCCTTTAAAATACTTTCCTTCCACTGGAAATAATGGAGGATGGGGGCACCTTCTTTGGGGGCTCATAGAATGAACTGGACCCCCTGGTCCAACCTTTTGAACATATGAAGCTGCCTTATACTGAATCAGACCCTGGGTCCATCAAAGTCAGTATTGTCTTCTCAGACTGGCAGCGGCTCTCCAGGGTCTCAAGCTGAGGTTTTTCACACCTATTTGCCTGGACCCTTTTTTTGGAGATGCCAGGGATTGAACCTGGGACCTTCTGCTTACCAAGCAGATGCTCTACCGCTGAGCCACCGTCCCTCCCCTGGGGAAACCTGGGGCGCTTTTCTTTTTTTTTGAACAGAGGCACCAGATGCTATGCTGAAAATAAAAACAGCCTCAAAAAACCAACCTCCATAGAACCCTGGATACCCACGGATCAATGCTCCATTATACTCTATGGGGATTGATCTCCATAGGGTATAATAGAATGCTCAGTGAACACTTCCTCCCCACCACCCTGCTTTTTAATAACCCTGAAGCAGGTGAGGGCCTCCAAACCAGGGGATTCCCTGCCCCCAACTGGGAATTGGCAACCCTACTTTCTACCTAGATGTGTGCAGTCTTTCCTGATTCCACCCTAGCTAAAAGTGCCATGCCAGCCATGTTAGGAGCTAGCAACATTTTGCTTTAGAGAAGGTGAGGTCAAAGCTCTCCTCAGGCTATGCTAATGAGTGGTCAAAACCATGAGCAGGGGACTGATTCACTGATGGGGTAGCTGCATGCCTACCCATTGCCACAGGGGCTTGCAAAGCAAGGCACCCACCTTGGTCTATCCAGGTAATGTCATCGGCAAGTGCAAGTCTCTCAGAGTGCAAAATCTAATTACGCTCGAACAGCCAGGTGAGCTGATTACCTTTTGCCAACCTTCTCTGAATGGCCCCCAGCCCACCAGCCTGCTCCAGGCACAGGGGCAGCCTCCACCATGTCTGGATGCAATCCACTTTTGTAACCTTTCTGGGAAGACCCTCCCCCTTAACTCAGATCCAGGGAATCCATAGATTCTCATCTTGGATTCCCCCTGGATTCCTGGACCTTTGTTTCTTTGAAATTCTTTTGGGGTGGCTGCTATAACTATCGCTCTGTGTGCCTGGCAATGGATGTTTCCTCTTGTGCTAGGAGACATAATGGACCCACTCCCTGCTCAGAAGTTTAGCTAATGGAGATCTGAAGGAAGGGTAACTTGCTAATACCTCACTCTAACAGCAGTTGGATAAGTGTAGTGTAGTCGTTAGCGTGCTTGACTAGGCCTGCACAGAACCTGATTAAAATCTCTGCTTGCCTTGAGACTTTGGGCCATTCTCTTTCAGCCTAAATTACCTTCACAGGGTGGTTGTGAGTGTTTCGACATGAGGATAATTGGAGAAGGTTGTCATCTGCTCTTCAGAAGAAAGGTGAAATAAGAAAGTAACGAGCATAGGAAAATAATAAAGATGCTGAATTTGCAGAGTGTTTGTTTGCTTCTGTTCAAATGTTAACAGTGCAGATCTATAGCTCAATGCTAGAAGCATATTTTTGGCACACAGAAGATCCCAGGTTCAATTTGTGGCACCTCTAGTTAAAAGGATCAGGTGGTATGTGATGTGAAAGACCCTGGAGAGCTGCCAATCATGGTAGAAAATACTGGCTTGATAGGTCAATGATTTGACTCAGCATAAGGCAGCATCATGAGTGTGAGTCCTTCAAGGTTCTCCCTTCTCTGGATCTAGAAATCAAATCTCTGCATGGACAGGTGGATGCATCTTATCTCTGGTCCACATGCATGCATATGAACATTAAGGCGCCATGTACTACACAGCTGCTATTTTGAAGAGTTGATAACCTGTTGTGGGACAATTACATGCAGCACTACCTGCACAGGTAACAGAAAACACTCATCAGTGTCTTTAGGGAAGATGGCTGTCACTTTGCAGAGTGCAAGGTCTGCATGCAGAATGTCCCAGGTTCAACTACAGAATCTCAGAACAAAGTCTGGGTCCAGTGATACTTTTAAGACCAACAAAGTTTTATTCAAGGTATAAGCTTCCATGTGCATGCACACTTCTTCAGATACAGTGAAACAGAATTTCCTCAACCATTACATATGGCACCTGATTTTTTTGGCCACTGTGTGACACACAGTGTTGGACTGGATGGGCCATTGGCCTGATTCAACATGGCTTCTCTTATGTTCTTAGAGGGGGGTGGTGTTTGGTTGCCAGGAAGGGCCAATTACATTCAAGACAGAGACAGGATCAAAACATATAGGTGGAGGGTGAGCAGTAAATTATCATGCAGCATAATGAAGATGTTTAACGGATTCAGGAGTCAGACAGGAATAATAAGCTCAGTTTATATGGTCTGGATTCAGAGAAAGAAATGTCAGCATTGGAGATTGATGTATCCTTAATTGTGGAAAGCTGAGAGTGATTGATTGATCCAGGTGAGCAGCTGTGTTGGTCTGAAGCAGCAGAACAAAGTTTGAGTCCAGTGGCACCTCCAAGACCAGTAAAGTTTCAAGATCTCAGGTAGAAGATGCTAAGAGAGGCCTGTGCCTTAGATCTGTAGCCAGACAATCAGCTAACAGCAAGGTGGGCCACTGGTCTGACTTTGAATAAAGTGAACTTTGAATGTTTACTCTGCCACTGCTTGCTGGGTGAAAGGAAAGCCAACTGATGTGTGTGTGAGCTGTATCAAGTTACAGCTGACATAACGGTGACCTCATAGGGTTTTCAAGGCAAGAGATAAACAAAGGTGGTTGGCTATTGCCTTCCTCTGCAAAGCAGCCCTGGACTTCCTTGGTGGTTTCCCATCCAAGCAGTAACCAAGCCACACCCTGCTTCGCTTCTGAGATCCAGTGAGACTAGGCTAGCCTGGATCATCCAGGTAGAGTCCCAACTGATATAGTATCCTGGAAATATTTAGTTTTCCTTGTCCAAATTTCTGAGAGTGCTCTGCAAGCATGTGAAGCAGCAACCATGCCACAATCAAGTGGGTCTGGGTTTGTTCAATGGGAGACTCCTTGGGAACCTATCATCTATTCTGCCTTCCATTTTGATAGGGAGAAAAGCAGGGAATCAATGTACAAAGTAAATAGAATGCTTCCATTTGGCAATCCTATTGCATCCAAAATGTGACATTTTGGGGAGGGGAGGGGGAGGCAGAACCAGTGACACAAACAACTCTTTGCTCAGTCTGATGCTTCAGTGCTCATTATATTGGCATACTTATTTTCCGCTCTACTCAACCAGCCTGCATGGTTAAATAATTGCGGGAGGTAGATGACGTTTAGCAACAGACGGACTTAGCCCAAACATCCTAATGCTCCAGAATGAGCGCTTCAGCCATCCGCCGAAAGTCCTACAAGAAAGCCCAGGAGGAAGCAGGGGCTTTCGCTCCAATTCGGTGGGAGGGAGATCATGGTGGAGGTGTGGAAGTGCCAGCTGGTAAACTACAAGTCATGGAGAAGTTCTTCACACCTGTCCAGTCAGGCAAAGAAGGGAAGGGGGGTCCTGATATGGCCCTACGGAATTGCCACCAGCAGTGGACAGACAGCCGCTGTTCCACTCTCTCATGGTCTTCTTCCCCCACAGCCTCCACCTCCTCAACGTCCTGGTCTTCAGAAGCCAGTTTCAACAAGGAGGCCTTCCTGAAAACCAGTCCTCACTCTCAGCATTCTCAGTCCTGCGTAGACATTTCAAGTGAAGCCAGCGCTTTCCACCACAGCCGGGCTCGGGAAGTGGCCTACAAGGCAGAAGACTCCTCTGGCTCCTTGGCTCGTCTGAGGAAAGGCCAAAGCAAGAGTGCTGACCGGCTGCCCCGTCGCCAAGGTCATCAGGATGCCCAGTCACTACCAGACCAAACCGACAGCCTCGACAGGCACCTTTACAAGGCCCCTGGACTGGAGCGCAGCCTTGTGTTCAGTGAGCAAGCTGAAATCCTTGCCCCTCGGCAGCCTCGCCAAACAGGAACTTCGGGCCCCAGCAAAGGCATCTTGAAAAACAGGGCAGTTACCAGAGGTGACCGGCTGCGGAAGGCAAAGTCCATTGAGACCATCACTGTGCGCTCAATGGAAAGAGAGTCTCAGGCTCCTCTGGAACCTGTTAGCCCTCTGCACCGGGAGAAGCAGCCCCCAAGCAGCCTAGATTTGAGCGCCCCCAAGAAGTCACCCAACACAGGACGGAAGAAGCTGGTGGAAGAGAAGCTGCGTTTTTCTCAGTTCCTCAATGAGATTACCCAGCAAGTGATGAGCCCTTCCAGTCTCTCTTCTCTGGGCTGGAAGCCCCCGGAGCCTGCCTTGGGTAGCAAAACCCCCAGCACTGATGGATCTGATTCAAAAGGTTCCAGCAGCAAAGCCAGCTCACCCGCGTCTTTTATGGATGTGGCTGAGGGGAAGGAGGAGAAGGCTTCACGTGGGCGAAGGAGGCCGGTACGGCCCTCAGCCAAAGGGAATGCTCCTCTCATCCACCACACTAGGCAACAGGCCAATCCATCTCCAACCAGGACCACTGATGAAGCGAGCACCAGTCCAGAATGGGGCCCTGCTGCTCCTCTGACAGCCAGCTTGGTGGGGTCACCAAGAGAATCGGGAGAGGCAAGCGAGGGGCAAAAGAAACTGAAGGAAACCAAAGCAGGTCCTGGCAAAGACTCCGACGATCAAGAGCTGCCCCTTAAGAAAGCTGAGGAGGATGTGACAGGAACTGCTGAGAAACCAGGCCCCAAGGAGCAGCAGAAGAACCTGGGAGAGAAGGCTGGGACACTCAGCAAGGTATGAGGGCTCTCACCGAGGCCTTAGGTGTGCAGAGAGCATTTCCTGCTCCACACTAATGTGGCAGATGGAAATCTCTCATCTCCAGGTGACAGATATTGGTTCACCTGGAGAAAATGACTGCTTTAGAAAAGGTGGATTCTATGGTATTTTACCCGGGTGACGTCCCTCGCTTCCTCAGGCTCCAGCCTCAAAATCTCCATGTAGATTTTAACCTGGAACTGGCAATCCTGCTTCATACTCATCTCCACCATATGGGCGGGTAGAAGGGCCTGCTGTGTTCTACCCAAAGGATCACAGGGCCTTTTCTTGATTTTTGATGTTTGTATTGTACTTGTTTCAGAGTTCTACCCATGCACGTAAGCACTCTTTTTAAAAATTATTACTCTTTTACATTTTCCAGAGCTAAATTTTGGCATTTAAAAAAACAGGTTCTTAAGTCTTAATTTTAAGGTCAAGATTTTTCTAGTGCTAGGGACACCTTTATTTAGGATTATAGCATTTTGCACATGTGAAGAATCTTATTTTTTAAAAAATAGCACCCCCATAATGGGTTGGATCTTGCTGCTGAGAGAAGAAGGTTAGACTGCTGATCCTGTGACCTGTCTGGACAAAAGCCACATAGTGCAATTTCAAGGGCTGTTGGGTAAGATTCCCTTTGCTGCCTCTTGTGTCAATGGAAAAGCTGGTAGGATCTATTCAATATATAGTTATTTTTCCCCCCTGGAAGGTCGAACCTTAATAGCATACTGTTATTGCAAAGCTAATGGTACAGGTCTGTGCTAATTGCTCTAAAGCCCTATATGGGGTTGGCTGCTATCACGAAGACCTTGTCTCTCCCCACCCCCAAATTTCCAAACAGATGTTGTAAGCTCTGGGAAAGTTACAGAAAAGGGCATCCAAAATGGATTGGAGCATGCTTCCTAAATAAAGGCTACAAAGTTTGAACCTTCTTAGTTTAAAAAAACTATAAGACAAGAACACGGGGTGGGGGGTGAGGAATGAGATAAGCATATAGAATTAATCGTAGAACGGGGAAAGTGGATAGAGAAAACATACAGCACTACAATTGAAGAGGCTGGATCCCATAACTGTCTTCCAATAAGTTTCCTCCAAAGGAGAATGACGTTTTTTCCTAATGGAGAGAGGCTTCCTGTGATGGAGAACAGTTAGGGTTGCCAAGTCCAATTCAAGAAATATCTGGGGACTTTGGGCGTGGAGCCAGGAGACTTTGGGGGTGGAGCCAAGAGCAAGGGTGTGACAAGCATAATTTACCTCCAAGGGAGTTCTGGCCATCACATTTAAAGGACAGCACACCTTTTTAAATGCCTTCCTTTCATAGGAAATAATGAAGGATAGGGGCACCTTCTTTTGGGGCTCATAGAATTGGACCCCCTGGTCCAATCATTTTGAAACTTGGGGGGTATTTTGGGGAGAGGCACTAGATGCTATACTGAAAATTTGGTGCCTCTACCTCAATACACAGCCCCCCCCCCGAGCCCTCAATACCTCCAAATCAATTCCTCATTTTACCCTATGAGATCGATCTCCACATAGGGAATAATGAAGTGCCCAGCAGACATTTCCTTCTCTCCTCCCCTCCGCTTCTGCCAACAAGGGATTGGCATCTCTACTGAGTTGCTGCCAACTTCTTCAAAGTAACAAAGCCACACATGGTGGCTTTGGGGGCGGGGCTCTCCCCCCCCCCCCGCTGGCCAGCTGACTGGGGGTGGGAAGGAGCCTGGGAAAGAGGGAGAACCCCCGCTGAGACCTGGGGATTGGCAAGCCTAAAAACAGCTAGATTAAAGTCCAGTAGCACCTTAAAAGTTAACAAGATCTTGGGGCTATAAGCTTTCAAGAGACAAAGATCCCCAGGGCGGAGTTTTGACTCTTAAAAGCTTACACCTCCAAAATCTTGTTTGTATCTAAGGTGGTACTAGACTCCTATGTAGCTGTTTTGCTGCAGACCAAACACACCTACCCTCTGAAAAATCTTACTTTGTTGAAGGAAGTCTGTCTCAGCAGGAGGAGGATTTGGTGGAAGGGAATGCTAGGACCCAGTTTTCTAATGAGGAATTCAGGACGGACCAAATAAAATATTTGTTTACACAGTGCACAATTAACGTATGGACTCACTGTCCTGCTGTGGGGATGGATTGACCATGGGCTTAGATGACTTTTTAAAAGTATCTACATATTTTTGAAGCAGGAAAGATCTACTGACTGCCGTTAATCCCATGTTAGCTAAATGGAACCTCTGCATTCAGAGGAAGTCTATCTCTGAATGCCAGTTGCTTAGGGAACAGCAGCAAGGAATGACTTTTTTCTTAATGTCACATTTCTAAGCTTCTCCGGTGCATCTAACTGGTTCCTTTGGGAAACAGGAAGCTGGATTTAATAGGTCTTATGTTCTTCTACTCCCTGTCTCCAGGATGAAAAAAGCATGCAGAAGAGGGCTCTACCAGGAAGTAAGGCAGTAGGGCAAGGCAGTCCTTCTTTCAGTAGATGTTGGCAAATGTGGAAGAGTACAGAATAGATTTAATTAATGTCACATGCCATACCCTGAAATTCGTCTGTGACAGCCCCGTTGAAATGACAGCATGGCCTTTGAGATGCAGGCTCTTGATTCTGAATATGCAAGCCTTTGGGAGCAAGCCTGAGCATGTCCACTTAGCTATAAGTCTCATGTTATTCAAGGATGCCTGGGGGTAGAGAGCATAAGAACATAAGAGAAGCCATGTTGGATCAGGCCAATGGCCCATCCAGTCCAACACTCTGAGTCACACAGTGGCAAAAAAAACCCAAAACAGGCACCATCAGGAGGTCCATCAGTGGGGCCAGGACACTAGAAGCCCTCTCACTGTTGCCCCTCCCAAGCACCAAGAATATAGAGCATCACTGCCCCAGACAGAGAGTTTCAACAATATGTTGTGGCTAATAGCCACTCATGGACCTCTGCTCCTTATGTTGCCAGATTCAGGTTGGGAAGCTCCTGGAGATTTGGGAATGGAGCCTGGGAGGACAAGGACCTCAGTGGGGTACAGTTCCATAGAGTGTACCCTTCAAAGCATCCATATTCGCCAGAGAAATTGATCTCTGTTGTCTGGAGATGAATTGTAATTTAGGATAATCCCATCTGGAGACTGGCATCCCTAAAAAACATTGTCTAAATCAATGGGCGACAAACTATGACAGAGTGTTCAGCTGTAATTAATGGTAACCTTTGACAGGGAACTTTAGTGTGGGAAAGAGAACAGTGGTTGTACGAGTACCCCCCTGTTTTTGTTGTGAAATGGGGATAGGCTGCACAAGGAATTTTGGGCTATTTTGGTATGGAGTATGAGCCTCTTGGAGTCTAACAGTCCCAGTACTGCAGATATAACGACTTTTGCAGATTCTGGAAAAGTGGGGTATAAAATCTCTATAAATAAATAAATATAAATATCTCAACGTTATCTGGAGTTTGGATCATATATATAATTCTTTTTTCTCTCCAGGAATTTCTGGAAGAGGTGAACATGGAACAACCTATGTGAGTATCTAGCTGTTTTGTTCTTCTTTGGGACAACAATTTCAGGCTTCGGTTATGAGTCCATGCTCTCCACTGTCTACATTTGCTAGGGTCAATCCCTACTAATGTCTGCACATCAAGTTACTCTGCAAGTGGTACTGGCAATCCCTACTCTCACGTTCTCCCAAGTCCAGTAATATCCGCCACTGCACACTTGATAAACAGAGGCTGTGGGAAACTGAAAGTATGAAGCAAACTTTGGCTGATTCTACATTCATGTTTGAGCCTGATTTTCTGAGAACTGAAATCGGCTTATAGAAATCCAGATTATTTTGTAGCATTTACATTCCAAATTCTGTTCCTCGCATTTTCTGCATTATATACTACACACTGGTTGCTTTTGCTACGGTTCTTGTGTCCAGCGGTTGTTTTTGTGTGTTTCATTCACAAGGTGGCACTATTGCTCTCATTTTTACATCTGTGGTGCCGCGTTGGTGTGAATTTCACCTCAAAGCTTTATTCAGAATTGAGTGTCCACTTTAAGCTATGCATTTTAAACTATGCAGTATAATTACTACAATACATCCATGCTAAAGTATGTGAATGTTGATTTGAAATTACCAATTCCATTTCATTTTGCGAACAATATACAGTCCCACATATCCTGGTACAAATCAGCCTTTTTTAAATACTGCATATCAGCTATACTCAGTGGCTGGCTGGGGAACCACATAAGGCTTTTCTGTGGACTATCCCCCAATACGGCGCCTGCCTCTTGTTTCAGAAAAGTGTGCAAAGCCCTTGCCTCACGGGCCTTGTGCTTGACTGGTGGTTTTCATCTTGAAATGGTCATTTCCAGAAGAACAGGTAAGCCATGAACCTCCCTGAGGCCTCATAGACTCTTTTAACAGATAGTAACCATGAACATGACTCTCCACAAGCTGCAGAGTAAGTACTGCTGCTGTACGCCATCTAAAACAATGAATCTAAAAATGGCTGCCGCCTTTGATTTCGCTTTTCCACTGCTTCCTCCAGGCACGCACTCATGGACCACTTTGGTTCCTGCTGCCATTACAGGTCCCCCCAGGAGCAACTCCCAACATCCTCAGTCATAAAGGACGAGGAACAGTCTGGATCAGGTCAGAGAGATCTACAGAAAACTTGGGAAGAACTGGAAACTTTAAAAGGAAAATTCAGCAAGTAAGGAGGCAATAGCGTGGCCCTTGGGCAGGGGGACAGCCTTCTTATGGGAGGAGTTTAATATGGAGCTTAGAACTGCAAATATTTTGAACAACCCCCTCCTACATCAGGGATACTGTTTCTGTGTATGCTTCCTTCCAGGCTTCAGCAAGATTATTCAAACACACAACAGACCAACCAACTGCTGGAAGAGAAATTACAGACTATTGTAAGGGAGGCTTTGTTTTTTTTCTGGGGGGGGGGGAGGAGGGAGGGTATGGCAGAGAACTTATTAGAGGAACCCTTGATTTTAAGCACTTTTGGCAGGTTATGTGAGTTGTGCAAACTGGCTGGCAGCTGCAAACCCTTTAACATCCATATTTCACAACTGGAAACAGGGATACACTTGTAACCCCGCTCACCCATAGGGCTGGAGAAAAATGCCCAGTCCCTTTAATACAGGAAGGATGACTAGGTCCTCTTTCCCCACTGGTGGGGGATGGGGGGACAGGGTTGGCAGGTCCAGGTTGGGAAACTCCTGGAGACTGGGAGATGAAGCCTGGGGACAACAGGGACCTCTGTGGGATACAAAGCCATGGAGTCCATCCTCCAAAGCATCCATTTCTTTCAAGGGAAGTGATGATCTCTATAGTCTAGAGATGAGCTGTAATTGGATCCCCAGGTTCCACCTGGAAGCTGGTATCCCTAAGAGGCTTAATGAGTGGAAATGGACAATTTAAATTTTGTTGGTCAAGGGCATAAAAATAACCTCACCTGGTAAATCATGTCATCATAGGCCTGTATTAAAAGGATCAGGACATTTCTCTCCAGACAGTTGATAACCTGTTTTGATACCACCACCCCACACTATTTGAACTTGCTGAAAGCTCTTTTTTAACCTTCAATATGTTGCACCCATCTATCTTCCACTGGCTTTAAAGCTATGGGGATCGTCTTTTGGTTATAGATACACATCCAACATAATTGTCCCCAAATATTTTTTTTTAGCAGTTGAAAGTACGCCTTAGCCACACCTTAGCTCACAGTTAGTGTGAGCTAGCTCACAGCTTTTTAGCCTCTGGCTCACACATCTTTGTCTCAGCTCAGAAGAAATGGCCCCAGAGCAAACTAATTTATGCAGTAGCTCACAATTTTAATGCCAGTAGCTCACAAAGTAGAATTTTTGCTCACGACTCCACAGCTTAGAGAGAGTATTGGTGACAAGGTATGTCCACTCCCAGCTTGGAGGTTTAACTTCCAGAAACTTCTATTGGGCTGGGAGTGCAGCCAAGTAGCACAGTGTCTGCTTTGCACACAGAAAGTCCCAGATTCAGTCCCCAGGTTCAGTCATCTCCAGGGAGTAGAAGATGTGAATGGCTTCTACCTAAGACCCTGGATGGCCATTGCCAGTCAGAGTTAGACAGTATTGACCTTAATGTCAATGGTCTGGCTTGGTATAAGCTGTTTGTAGACGCGTGGTAGGCATCCAATTTGGCCCAAACCCCCAAAAGCATGGGATGATGATGATATGCCAGAAGACAAAATGGAGAGAGGAGGGTGGATCCAACCAGATGCTGAAGGAAGTTCCCCTAGCCTTTCTTCCAGCTGAAGTGACTGATCCCTGGCGATGCTGCCATCATCTCAGGGGGCTGACATTTGTGCAAGTCTGAGAGGTCATGGCTGGTGTAAGCCATGCCAACAATCACCTCCTCTCACACTGCAATCCCAGCATTGCTGCCAGTATCTTGGGGGGCTCTTGTTGGTTGCTTGGGCAGAGAACAGGCCCCGCATGCTGCTGTTAGGGGCATAGGTGTGGATTGCCTGCCCCTGCTGATGGGGTGTTTTAAAACAATAATTTCCTTACACTGGAAACTTTCATTTCACAAGCCTTTATTGGCCTCATTCTATAAAGGTCCCCCTCTCTGACCGATTTCCCACTAGCCTCATGCCAGTGTCACACTCCTCTTCTCCACGGGGCTTCCCTTGGATTTCACACTATCTGCCCTGGGGCTGCAACTCGCTTTGCCTTTTTCATGTGGCAAACAGAAACTGGTTTTTTAGAGGATCTTGTTTGCTGCGCGAAATAGGCGGGGCGAGTTGCAGCCTCGGGGCAGTTTGTGCAAAATCCGATGGAAGCCCCACTAAGAAGAGGAGAGTGAGAGCAAGGGAAAGCTAGTGGGAAATCGGTCTCTCTCTCTCCAGGGAATCCTGGGGGAAGGTATTTTAGTGAAGGAGGTGCAGAGGTCTCTCAGCTGTTCCCGCTTTTCAAATCCCCAGAAGTGTTTGGAATTCTGACATAACATTCCTGTCTAGCATGAAACAGATAATACATTTGCAGTGTAGGAATGCATTCTTTTTAAACCGACTTTGCCCTGCTCTGCTGTTCCTCCTCTCTAGGCTCACAGCATGGCTGAAGAGAGGGAAGCGTTGAACCAGAGGATTAATGAACTCCTGGAGAGACTTGTTGTGGCTCAAAACACCATTAGCACCTTGGAGAAACTAAATGTGAGATTTGTAATCAAAGGGGGTGGGAAAAGAGATGTGTGTTGAGGGATAGTCTGTGGTCTGAGATGGAGCTTGAATCCTAAAGGAGGCAGGCCTAAGCCCATTTCTGGATAGCAAAATGTGGACAGTATCTCAAATCTTTGGCCTGCCACTCTTATTCTCGGAAAAACCTTAAGGGCTAGGCAAAACCAAGGAATAACTGGCCCAAGATCAACCAGGTAATCTTTATGACTGATTTGTAAAGTTAAAACAAATTTAATAGTCAGTCCTTCTTTCCAGGATATCCTGGGAAATGTAAGGGCTAGGCAACACTAATATAGAATTCCCAGCAACATCACCAAGTTACAGTTCCCATGATGACACCAAACTATAATTACCTGTACCTCTGGTTTAAGAGCCCTGTGGCACAGAGTGGTAAAGCTGCAGTACTGCAGTCAGAGCCCTCTGCTCACGACCTGAGTTTGATCCCAGCGGAAGCTGGTTCAGGTAGCCGGCTCCAGGTTGACTCAGCCTTCCATCCTTCCGAGGTCAGTAAAATTAGTACCCAGCTTGCTGGGGGGAAAGTGTAAAAGACTGGGGAAGGCAATGGCAACCCACCTCGTAAAAAGTCTGCCGTGAAAACATTGTGTAAGCAACGTCACCCCAGAGTCGAAAACGACTGGTGCTTGCACAGGGGACTACCTTTACCTTTTTTTTTTTACCTCTGGTTTAAAATTAACAAACTGTGATTTTAAACTGTGATTTTTATGGGTTTTAGTGTTGTTTTTATGATGTTTCATTTATATTGTAAGCTGCCTTGAGTTCCACAAGGGAGAAAGGTGGCCAATAAATATTTTAAATAAATAAATAAAAGTGTGCAGTTGTCAGTGCATAAGTAATGTCTGACTGGCCTATGGTGTCTCTTCAATCCTTTGACCCTTTTCAGATCTCAGGGCTGCTGTCCAAATCCAGCATGGAACCCCAGCACATTGAGAAGGCCGACTCCCCTGATAGTTTTTGTTCTCTGAACCTCTTGGATGTTGCACCCCCTCCTGCTTTCATGGATGGTGCCTCTGACACCCACCCCACCCTCAGCCAGTCTGACTCAGCCACCGAAAACAGCAAGTTAGGCTGCAGCTCCGAGTCAGACACCACTGCCCCCAACGGAGAAGAGATCCCACTGCTGCGCTACGAGGCTCTTACCCCACCACCAGAAGTACCCAGTAGGCATTGCAGGAGCCACACCCAGGTGACAGCCTTTTCTCCTTGGAAACAGACATCCACAAAGTTCTCTATGGAGCACATCAACTCAACAGAGAGTGAGTGCAGCGGAGAAGAAACAACTCCGCTATGCCCTCTCTCGACACCACGTTTCTTATACTTGAGGCAAGAGGCCCTAGTGGCTCCCTCGGGGCCTAGCTGTTTCCCTCCTTTGCCTGGCTCAGAGTCTGTTGGCTTTGGATTGGTGCACCCTGGTACACCCTCCGGCATTCCACCAAGCGGACAACTGGATCTGATGCAGGAGCTCAGCAGCTCGGAGAGTTCTGATGCTGGTGAGGTCTCATGGTGTCCGGGCTTGATGGAGAAGACGTCAGGATCCTACCTGGATTATCAGGCGGCCCAAAAGATGTTAGACAGTCTTCTCCAGAAGAACTCCGAGCAGGAGAAAAGCCAGGGGAAGGAACCCTTCAAGACTGGCAGACTGGGAAGATTTAGCTTAGCCAGCTACCAAGAGGGGAGTGGGCAAGGGCAAATGACAGGTCCCCAGCACAGAATCCGCTACTGTCAGGACTTCTCAAACCCTGTGGAGGAACTGCTGGAAAGGAAGAGCTACCACTGCCCACAGTATGCCAGAGGATCACTCCCAAGGGGTGCCAAGGGGGAAGCTGTGGGGCTAAAGAGCATTGATGCTGCTCAGGACTCTACCTCACTCTGAAGTGGGAAGTTCACTACATGCATGGGGAGAAAGCCCTCAAATGCTCCTGTTCCCTATTTCTAGAGTATGGGTGGGGGGAAGCTGGTACTCCTCTAAGCTGTGGAGTCTTGTGAGCAAAAATTCTATTTTGTGAGCTACTGGCATTAAAGTTGTGAGCTTCTAGCCCCACTGGTGGACCTCCTGATGGCACTTGGGTTTGTTTTGTTTTTTTGCCACTGTGTGACACAGACTGGATGGGCCATTGGCCTGATCCAACATGGCTTCTCTTATGTTCTTATGAGTGCATAAATTAGTTTGCTCTGGGGACATTTTTCCTCAGCTAAGACAAAACTGTGAGAACCGGAGGCTAAAAAACTATGAGCTAGCTCACACTAAAGGAGCTTAGAGGGAACACTCGACTACTTCATGCTGAGAAGCATGTGGTTTACAGGAACTTTTGCCAAATACCTTTGTGGTATTTGGGCTGAAAATAGGTTCTGGGGTTAAGTCCACGTTCGTGTGAAACCCTGTCAGACCCTTGCCACTTCTTCCAGGACCATCTTTGTCTTGTTTCCCTTTAATAAAAAAAAAAGATGTGAAGCTGAGAAATAAAAAGCTCTCTGTCTTTGCTGTGGTGTATGAGGTTTTGTTGTGGGATGGTAGATAGCTTGTGGGACAGACCAGGCCTGTGTCTGCTAGCTGGTATGCTGACCTGAAGGGGCCATTCTACTCTGCCGCCTCAGGGTATCGCTGCCACCACTGTTCCTGTCCGGGGCTCTAGTTAGGCGGGACAGCCTCCTAACCTCTTTCTGGACTCACTAGGAACCCTGCTCAGTGCTTTCCAAGGATCTTTGGGGCTCCCATGGAGAGTTGGCAACTGGCTGGTGTACTTCTCTCCACCCTAGGGATTCCCCAATCCAGTCCTAGCGTCCCAAGCAGTTGGGGGAACTATGTGGCACAGAGGGACTCCACTTTAAACAAACATAACATTTATTTACAGGTATTTCAAAAAGTGAATGGAAGAATTTTATATATATATATATATATATATATATATATATATATATATATATATATATATATATATATATATATATATATATATATATATATATATATATATATATATATTATTATTATTATTATTATTATTATTATTATTATTATTATTATTATTATTATTATTATTATTATTATTTTGCCACTGTGTGACAGAGTGTTGAACTGGATGGGCCATTGGCCTGATCCAACATGGCTTCTCTTATGTTCTTAAGAAACAAATCAAAATAGGGAAAAAATGCTCCTTCTCTCCCTGTTCTAATACTTACCCTAACTGGATGACATGCAGGGCAGGAACCTCACTTACACTGTTACAGGCTCCAGCCAGACCTTCCTCAGGCTGTTGCCAGACTAACTAATAACTGAACTGAGAGCTTCCCACCCAAAATCCCAAATACAATTCCTGCCCAGGATCTGGTTTACCTCTCTTGCAGCATTCTGCGAGCCAGGCTTGAAGGACTTCCTGTCTGTCTAGACCCCTCCCCCAGAATTGCTGGTTCCAGAGAAGAGGAGAGGGGGGGAAGAGGAAGAGACTAGACCAAAGCCTGCCTCAAGTTTGACAGCCTCTTCCTGCCAACTCCCAAATAAACACAGCCCAAAATGGCGTTTCTCCACAGCTTGGATGGATTTTTGCACTTGTCTCACAACGAGAACCCTGGGAGGTAGGCCACTGTAAGAGTCCCAGGTTACGCTCACCCAGGGCTTTTATTGTAGAAAAAGCTTAGCAGGAACTCATTTATATGTTAGACCACACACCCTGATGTCACCATTGTTTTGCAAAGGGCAGGAGCTTATTTGCATATTTATTTATTTATTTTATTTACGTTATATTTATATCCCACCCATTCTGTACAGACTCAAGGCGGCTAACAGCATAAAATAGGCAGTAAACAAAAACAATATTAAAACAATAAAACAATCAGATAAATGACAATGGTGCTACTTCAGGTGGACCATGTAATATTTTCTTTCTCACGCACACAGATCCTATCATTTTAGGCCACACTCTCTGACACCAAGCCAGCCGGAACTGCATTCCTGTGCGTTCCTGCTCAAAAAAAAAAAAAAAAAAAAAAAAGCCCTGCTCTCACTAAGCCTCCATGGTAGAAGTGGGAATTTGAACCCAGGTCACCCAGGGTTCTAGTCCACCTTGCTACCTACTGTACCACACTGGCTTGGATGGTAGTTGCAGCTTATGGGTTGGACCCTGTGATGCCATCCCTCCTTCTGAACCAGGCAGCCTCTTGATGCATCGGGGACAGGCTCTTTGCCCTCGCAAATGGTGCAATTAGTGGAACAGATCTTCAGATAATTACCACTGTTGATAAGCTAAAATGTAACTAGTGTTCCAGCTTGTCACTGTCAGGAGCAAGAGCCGCATGTGTATTACATCAGAACTGGTTCCTTTGCAACAATATTTGAAATTCAAGCGCTTCCCCAGCCCCCAGCCTTGGTCTACATCCCTTGTACCCTTTGCACAAGGCCAGTCTTCCACCAGAAAAAAGCATCCTAGGTGCTGTGCGACACTGGCTCAGGTCTAACATCCATTAAAGCGATGTTTATTCACTTATTTCTTAATTCAATTTATAGCCCACCGTCCGTGAAACCAGCTCAAGCAAGCTATGATTAGTTTACTCATCCAAATAGAGGATACATACACAATTAATAAAAAAGCAGCTCTTGTGGCATCTTGCAGATAAGGTACCATGAAACTCCTGGGTTTTTGCTGCATGTGGCAAAAGAAGCAGACTGAGCCTGGTCTCCAGTACTCACCATGTTTATTTTTCTGTTTACAGCTGTGCTCCCAACCTCCCTTGCCACCTCCAGCTCCTGTTTAAATCCTGTCAATCCACCTGGCGCTCGTCTGGCTGGTGCCCTCCCCTATACCATCACACTGCAACATGGCTGCTGCTGCAATGCTGTGCAGAGTTACTCCAGTTTAAACCTGTTGATTTCAATGGGCTTAGGCTAGAGTAGCACTGCATAGGATTGCAGTGGGAGGGGGAACCACATTGGCCTGGATTTATTTCAGACTTTTTTTTTAAGCAGTACTTGTGTCTGCGCGTGTGTGTATGTCTGCATGCTTGTGTGCCTGGAAGTCCTGATGAATTCTGGGAGCCCTTAGTGGGGCTAGGATGTTTCAGAGAGGTGGGTTGGAAATTGCGTACTGGCCTGAGTATTCCTTGGAGGTCTCCCTTCCAAGTACTTGCCAGGGTCGGCCCTGCTTAGCTTCTGAGATATGATGAAATCAGGCTTGCCTGGGCTCTCCAGGTCCACTCAAGCTCTTTTGATTCCCCTTCTCACTATAGCCACTGCCTCATGTGGCTTTTGTCTTCATGGCCCCCATGAGTTCCAGCATAGTCTTTCTGGTGGTCAAAAGGGACCCCCTCCTCCCAAATTTTGCTTATGGGTAAAATTGCTACTAATTAGGAATGCACATCACTTTCCAAGAAGTTCCAACCTCCCAAAAGGACCTTCAGGTTTTTTTTAAGCACAAAAAAAGGACGAACACACCAAAAAGAGGACAGCTGGTAACTCTAATTTAGCTCATAGAAAGTCTTTACCTGCGAATACTCCAAAATACATAGAAAAGTGAAAAAATCTCTATAGAGCAGGCAGAAAAACAAGCCAGTTAACAAACCCTGGAATGCTGACAACCACTATAAGACTACATCCACAAGTCACATCCACAATTGTCTGTTAAAGGCTGCAAACAGCCACTGATGGATCTCTGTTCCATATGTTTCTCCAGTTCCCTCTTGACGATGTCTATGCCTGTAGCTGCCGCCACTTCCTGCAACAGTAAGTTCCACATATTAACTATTGTTGTGTAAATCAGTGGGGAGTAATATAAGCAGAAGCATACATATGTATGTTTATAGCTTTAAAAGGATAAACTTTACCTGCGAAAAGTTAGGAAGGGTTACATGAGGAAAAAGCAAGAAACTGGTCTAACTGACTAGCTACATTGCATCTGGTTACTGATTACTCCATGATGAATTCTGCTCTCTAAATAAAGGGGGGGGGGGCATTCCATATCTGCAAGACCATAGGTAACATCACCAACATATCTATGAGTCAATAGCCAGGCTAAAGGTAACTTCTCTTCATTATAAATAAGACTTCCCTTCCTAGCATGGAAAGTTATACTTGCTATCTCATTGGTTCTAAGCTAATTACCACACATAAACAGGTTAACTCCATGACTGAAGTAATTGAACTTGCAAATTCCAGCAATTACTCTTGGGGTGAAGAAATACTTTCTTTTATCTAGTCTAAGCTTACAGCTAATTAATTTCATTGAGTGCCTATAAATTCTTGTATTATAAGAAAGGGCAAAAAGTACTTCTTTATCTCCCTTCTCTCCTGTGCATAATTTTGTAAACCTCTATCATGTCACCCCTTACCTTACTTTTTTGTGGGAGCGTCAAACACTCAAAAATGCTCAAAAGGCATTTGAGAGTGTTTCATGGGATTTTCACAAAATGTTAATGTGTTCATATAGAGAGAAATGCTTACCTCTTCCCACCTCACCAGTTCTTGCTTCTCCCATTGCCACAAACCTTAACTATCCCAAGGACAGAGAATAAGCCTCCCTTGTAGCGGTAACTGTTAACATCACTAACTTTTTCCCATTGAGTTGTAAGAACATAAGAGAAGCCATGTTGGATCAGGCCAATGGCCCATCCAGTCCAACACTCTGTGTCACACAGTGGCCAATATATATATATATATATATATACACACACACACACACATACACACACACTGTGGCTAATAACCACTAATGGACCTCTGCTCCATATTTTTATCTAACCCCCTCTTGAGGCTGGCTATGCTTGTAGCTGCCACCACCTTCTGTGGCAGTGAATTCCACATGTTAATCACCCTTTGGGTGAAGAAGTACTTCCTTTTATCCGTTTTAACCTGACTACTCAGCAATTTCACCGAATGCCCACGAGTTCTTGTATTGTGAGAAAGGGAGAAAAGTACTTCGTTCTCTACTTTCTCCATCCCATGCATAATCTTGTAAACCTCTATCATGTCACCCCGCAGTCGACGTTTCTCCAAGCTAAAGAACCCCAAGCATTTTAACCTTTCTTCATAGGGAAAGTGTTCCAACCCTTTAATCATTCTAGTTGCCCTTTTCTGGACTTTTTCCAATGCTATAATATCCTTTTTGAGGTGCGGTGACCAGAACTGTACACAGTATTCCAAATGCGACCACATCATCAATTTATACAGGGGCATTATGGTACTGGGTGATTTGTTTTCAATTCCCTTCCTAATAATTCCCAGCATGGTGTTGGCCTTTTTTATTGCAATCGCACACTGTCTTGACATTTTCAGTGAGTTATCTATCACGACCCCAAGATCTCTCTCTTGGTCAGTCTCTGCCAGTTCACACCCCATCAACTTGTATTTGTAGCTGGGATTTTTGGCCCCAATGTGCATTACTTTGCACTTGGCCACATTGAACCTCATCTGCCACATTGACACCCACTCACCCAGCCTCAACAGATCCCTTTGGAGTGCCTCACAATCCTCTCTGGTTCTCATCACCCTGAACAATTTTGTGTCATCTGCAAACTTGGCCACTTCACTGCTTACTCCCAACTCCAAATCATTTATGAACAAGTTAAAGAGCATGGGACCCAGTACTGAGCCCTGCGGCACCCCACTGCTTACCGTCCTCCACTGCGAAGACTGCCCATTAATACTCACTCTCTGCTTCCTATTAATTAGCCAGTTTTTGATCCACAAGAGAACCTGTCCTTTTACTCCATGACTCTCAAGCTTTCTAAGGAGCCTTTGATGAGAAACTTTATCAAAAGCTTTCTGGAAGTCAAGGTAAACAACATCTATTGCGTCCACTTTGTCCACATGCTTGTTCACCCCCTCAAAGAACTGTAACAGGTTAGTGAGGCAAGATCTTCCCTTACAGAACCCATGTTGAGTCTTCCTCAATAACTCGTATTCATCAATGTGCCTACTCATTCTGTCCTTGATAATGGTTTCTACCAACTTTCCTGGTATTGAAGTCAGACTGACTGGCCTGTAATTTCCCGGATCTCCTCTGGAACCCTTTTTAAAGATGGGGGTGACATTTGCTAACTTCCAGTCCTCAGGAACGGAGGCAGATTTCAATGAAAGATTACATATTTTTGTCAGGAGATCCACAAGTTCAACTTTGAGTTGTTTCAGAACTCTTGGATGTATGCCATCCGGACCTGGTGACTTATTAGTTTTTAATTCGTCTATCAGTTGTAGGATCTCCTCTCTTGTCACCTCAATCTGACTCGGGTCTTTCAACACCCCTTCTGTAACGTACTCGAAGCGGAGACGAGAGTAGGGCAACATAGTTTATTAGGAGCACGTTGCAAGAGAGAGAGCACGTGGGCCGGGCCCCGCTTATATACAATTCCCGGTACAGCCTACTGGGTCGGTCAGGCCAATCCTGACCTGTTGAACTACCCGCCGCAGCTGTTGATTGGCGGGTGATTCCGCGCCCTGCGCTGGAGGCTTCTGGGACAGCCCAGTTGCCTCCGCGCGGGGCGCATGTTGTTACTGATACACTACACCCCTCCCCCCCTAGTTAAGGAACATAGTCCTTGAGATACGCGGGAGGTCGGCGCTCCCGGGTGGACCGCCTAGGGAGGTCCGGTGGGGGAGGCGCTGCTTCCGCGGTTGGCGCTTCGGCGGCCCGTGGTGTGGCCGGAGGCGGCAGAGCTGGCTCAGCGGGTCTTTCGGGCTCGGACCGTTCTGGTGTTCCCTGCGTCGGCGTGATGGGCGTTGGGGCCTCGTCCTCAGGTCGGCTCTCGGTTGGCCCCTCCCCGGACCACGCCTCTTCTGTGTCCGCCGGCTCCTCCGGTAGCGTGCGGCGGCACAACTGGTCTATGTGCCGCCGTAATACCTGGCCCCCCTCGGTTGATATATCGTAGTGGCGGGACCCCGGCACTCGTAGCACTCGGCCCTCCACCCAATCAGGTCCCCTTGCATAGTTCCGGGCGTAAACTGGGTCGCCCGCAAAGAACCCCCTGACTGCGTCCCGAACCTCGGGGCTCTCGCGGGTGTCTGACGCCCGGTCGGAGTGTAGTCTGTCCAGTCGGGTTGTCAGCTTGCGTCCCATTAGGAGCTCTGCCGGGCTCACCCCTGTGACCGGGTTGGGGGTGACCCTATTGTCGAAAAGGAATGCCGCCAATCGGTGGTCCCAGTCACCCTGCACAATTCGTCCCAGGGCTTCTTTCGTGGTGCGGACCATCTGCTCCGCCTGGCCGTTGGTGGCTGGGTGGAAGGGGGCAGATCTTATGTGCCTAATCAGGTATCTATGGAGGAATGCCTGGAAGTCTGCGGACGTGAACGCGGTCCCGTTGTCTGAGACTATGGTGTCCGGGATACCGTGTGTGCATAAGACCCTGCGCAGCGCTCGGATTGCGGCGGCGGATGAGGTGGACCCTACGGGGATGACCTCCAACCACTTGGTGTAGGCGTCCACTATTATCATGAAGATCTGCCCCTGGAATGGCCCCGCGAAATCGAGGTGGAGTCTCGACCATGGTTTCCGGGTTGACTCCCACCTAGTGGCGGGGGCGCTGGGAGGCTCGGGCCGTGACTCTTGACACGTTTGGCACCGTCGGACCCAGCTCTCTATCTCCCCATCCATCCCCGGCCACCAGACGTAGCTTCTGGCCAAGGCTTTCATTCGGACTATGCCGGGATGGGTCTCATGTAAGGATTCTAGGACACGCTTTTGCAGCGGGGGCGGAATCACCACCCTACTTCCCCATAACAGGCACCCCTTGTGGGCTGCTAGTTCCTCCCTCCTGGTCTTATATGGCTTGAATTCTTCCCCCATGTTCCCCTCCGGCCAGCCCCTCACCACCCAGTCGAGCACTCGTGCTAGTGTCTTGTGTTTCTGGGTGGCCTTGGCGACCTCCGCTGCGTGTAGGGGCGGCTCCGGGAGGCTCTCCAGTAGCATGACCTGGTGTGCGGGGGCGGGGTCTGGACCCGTTTCAGGAAGCGGCAAGCGGCTGAGTGCGTCCGCGTGACCCATAGCCTTGCCGGCCCTGTGTACCAGTGTGTAAGTGTAGGAGTTGAGGAATTGGTTCCACCTCAACACGCGCTGCGACAGTATTTGGGGGGTTTGACGGTCGGGGGCCAGCAGACCTAAGAGGGGCTTGTGGTCCGTAGCTATGGTGAACCTCCGCCCATACAGGTATTCATGGAACTTGCGGACCCCCGCCACGATTGCCAGAGCCTCCTTGTCTATTTGCGCGTAGTTGCGCTCGGCTGCAGTCAGTGTGCGGGAGTAGTATGCGACCGGTACCTCCCTCCCGTCCGGGAGTTGGTGCCCCAGGACTGCTCCCACCCCGTATGGCGACGCATCGCAAGCCAGGATGACGGGGAGGCCCTCGTCAAAATGGTGGAGCACCGCATTAGACACCAGAACGTCCTTGACTGCCTGAAACGCGGCTGCTTGGCGTTTGCCCCAAACCCAAGGGGCTTTTTTGTCCAGCAGGCGGTGCAGGGGCTCTGCTAGGGCCGCCTTGTGGGGGAGAAATGAATGGTAAAAGTTAAGCACCCCCAAGAAGCTTTGTAGCTCCGCTTTGCAGGTGGGGGCTGGCGCTTTCACAATGGCTTGGGTCTTTTCTTCCGTTGGGTGGATTCCCGCTGCGTCTACGGCGAATCCCAGGAACTCCACCCGTGGGACCCCCAGCAGGCATTTCTCCCTCTTGACTTTGAGCCCCGCTGCCTGGAACCGGCGGAGTACCTCTCTTAGGCGGTTGCCGAATTCTTCGGGGTCCGGGGCGGCGACCAGCACGTCATCAAAAAACGGCTGGAGCCCGGGGATCCCTTTCAGGAGAGCGTCCATTATACTCTGGAAGATCCCGGGAGCGACGCTAACCCCGAACTGAAGCCTCCTCACCCGGAAGGCCCCCCTGTGTGTCACAATAGTTTGGGCCTCCGCCGTCTTAGCATCTACCGGGAGCTGCTGGTAGGCCTGTGCCAGGTCCAGCTTCCCGAAGATCTTGGACCCCGCTAGGGCAGCCAGAACGTGGCTCACCACCGGCACTGGGTAGGGGTTATCCTGCAGTGCCTTGTTTATCGTGCATTTATAGTCTGCACAGATCCGCACCTCCCCGTTTGGCTTGATAGGGGTTACGATGGGGGTCTCCCAGGTGGCGTAGTCCACGGGCTCCAGGACTCCCTGGGCTGTGAGGCGGTCTAGTTCGGCTTCTATTTTTGGCTTTAAAGCGAACGGGACCCTCCTCGCCTTGAGCCGAATCGGCCTGACCGTGGGGTCTAGCGGTAGGGAGATGGCCGGCCCTTTGTAGCTCCCTAGAGAACCATCGAACACTTCAGGGAACTCTTGGCATATCTCCCCGAACCCCCTGGGTGTTAGGGTTTGCCCCACCCCTTCCAACCGGATCCCCAAGGGTTTGAACCACGCCAGTCCTAGCAGGGTGGTAAGCTGGCGCTTTACCACCAGGATGTCCAGCGGGCCGTAGAAGGACCCCCGCTCGACTTGCACCCGCGCCCACCCCGTGATTTGCACCGGATTCTTCTGAAAGTCCCGGAGTATGAAGTTCGCCGGCCTTAGTTGCAGCCGCTGGGGGGGACACAGCTTCCTCAGGGTTTCCTCCGCTATAATGGAGATGGAGGAACCAGAGTCCACTTCCATTTGGCAGGGGTTCCCTTCGATGAGGACCGCCATTTTGATTTTATCGGGGGTGGAGAGGGGCAAGTTCAGTACCTGCAGGGACGTGGAGTCCGTGGAGTGGAACTCCTCCGACTCGTGATGCTTGGTCGGCCTCCGGCGGTTGGGCTTGGCTCGGCAAGCCCTCGCAATGTGGCCCGTTTTTCCGCAGCTCTGGCAGTCCCAGGTCCGGTACCGGCAGTCCCGCCTGTCGTGGGGGTCGCCGCAGCTGGCGCACTTGGTGGCCGGGACCCTCTCCGTCGCTGGGGGTCGTTCGGCCGCTCGGGGGCGTTGGGCGGCTCTGCTGGGTGGCCCGGCTGGGCGGCGCAGCTGGTGGGCTTCTTCCTCCTCTGGGCAGTCGTGGTCCAGCTCCTCGTGGTGGGCGGCTTCTGTCCGGGCCTTGGGGAAGGTCCTGGAGGTCCTCTCGAACGCCACCGCCTCACTGAAGGCGCTCTGGAGGGTGAGCTCTTCTTTGGCGAAGAGCTTCTGCTGGAGCCTCTCGTCGCGGAGGCCCCACGTGAATCGGTCGGCCAGGGTGTCTTCCAGCTGGGGGAAGTTGCAGTTCCCGGCGATCTTGCGGAGAGCCGCCAGGTAGTCGGCGGCCGATTCCCCCACTGCCTGGTCCCTTCTGTGGAACAGGAACCGACGGGCCACCCGCGAAGGCTGTGGCGAGAAATGGCCGGTGAGGAGTCTGATGATCTCCTCGTAGGACTTCTCCGTGAGGCGGACGGGAGCCGAGAGACCCTTGGCGATCTCGAACGTGGCTGGCCCGCAGACGCTCAGGAGAACGTCCCTCTTCGTGCCGGCGTCGGTGACCTTGTTGGCCCTGAGGTAGAACTCGACCCGCTCCGCGTAGGACTCCCAGCCCTCGGGATTGGCGGGGTCGAATGTCTCGATGTAGCCGGTGGTTCCGTTCTGTGTGGCCATGGCGGTGGCGGTCAGGACTCGTGGTTGCCCTAGATCTCCGTGGTAGCCGCTGAGGCTAAGATCCCACCTTCGTCGCCAGTGTAACGTACTCGAAGCGGAGACGAGAGTAGGGCAACATAGTTTATTAGGAGCACGTTGCAAGAGAGAGAGCACGCGGGCCGGGCCCCGCTTATATACAATTCCCGGTACAGCCTACTGGGTCGGTCAGGCCAATCCTGACCTGTTGAACTACCCGCCGCAGCTGTTGATTGGCGGGTGATTCCGCGCCCTGCGCTGGAGGCTTCTGGGACAGCCCAGTTGCCTCCGCGCGGGGCGCATGTTGTTACTGATACACTACACCTTCCAAAATAAGTGGTTCTGGAGCAGGCAAACACTTCTCAAGAGTCTAGTAGCACTTTAAAGACTGGCAAAATTTGTGGTGCGGAATGAGCTTTTGTGAGTCACTTTTCCTGCTGAGTTTGCAAGCTAACAGTTCAAGCACTTTTCAGCTGTCTGTGAACTGTTTCCTCAAAGTTACTTTAATCTCAGACAGTTACTTGGAACAATTACAGAAAAGTTGGATTAATTGATTTTTAATAGAGGATAAGAGTTGAACTCGGCTTTCTTATCTCACTATATCAAATAACTCATATGCACACACGGATTTGCACTTGCGTTGATTATCTCATATTTAGTGAAGAACCAATCACTAATCTAGATGATCATCATATGTTTATAATAGAATAGATTTATTTAAAAGGATAAGATTGATCTTTTTCTATATATATGCACTACTGTAATGGGCAAATCAGATTTCTCTGAATGGAACTATAGTACAGAAAAGGGCAACTAGAATGATTAAAGGGCTGGAACACTTTCCCTATGAAGAAAGGTTGAAACGCTTAGGGCTCTTTAGCTTGGAGCTTGGAGAAACGTCGACTGTGGGGTGACATGATAGAGGTTTTCTCCCTTTCTCACAATACAAGAACTCGTGGGCATTCGATGAAATTGCTGAGCAGACAGGTTAAAATGGATAAAAGGAAGTACTTCTTCACCCAAAGGGTGATTAACATGTGGAATTCACTGCCACAGGAGGTGGTGGCGGCCACAAGTATAGCTACCTTCAAGAGGGGGTTAGCCACCCTGAGCCACTTGGTGGGAAGGACGGGATAGAAATTATAAAATAAATAAATAAATAAATAAAAATATGGAGCAGAGGTCCATCAGTGGCTATTAGCCACAGTGTGTGTGTGTGTGTGTGTGTGTATTTTGGCCGCTGTGTGACACAGAATGTTGGACTGGATGGCCCATTGGCCTGATCTAACATGGCTTCTCTTATGTTCTTAACTTGGGCTTTTGGATAATTCCTAAAAGCAGTGAGGCAGAAACCTGGTTTGCTTTTTAAACTATTATTCTCTATAATATGATTAAGCAATGCTAGGAATTTACATAGTTTTAGGAGGGTGGGGTTTACAGTAACTGTGGGGTTAATTTTTGGTGGTGGAAAGTGCTGTCAAGTCACAGAGGACTTATGGTGATCCCATAGAGTTTTCAAGGCAAGAAATGTTCAGACGTGGTTTGTCATTGGCTACCTCTGCATCATGAACCTCATGTTTCTGAAAGTCTCCTATCCAAGTACCAGACAGGGTACTTAGCTTCTGCGACCTGATGAGCTCAGGTTAGCTGAGGTATCCAGGAGAGGGCAGGGTTAATTTTTACATGCTTGTATTTCCTTCTGTCTTGCATAACAAAGATGATTATTTCTTTTCTCAATAGAAGATAAAAGTCTCTACAGATGTTCAGTCTGGTTTGTTGGGTATAATTCGAAGAAGAACTCACCCTTTGCTTATTTATATTATCAGAATTAAAAAATTGATAATCACCCTTTAATAGATAAATCCTGGACAACTTGGCAGCTAAATGGTTGGCACTGGCAAAACCTTTTAAAATTATTTAATCCAGAGATTCTCTAATTGGGTGTCAGAGGGGAACCTCTCTTTACTCCCTGGCTTTTCAAACAGAGGATAGTGCTTGTGTGGTGTGAGCCAGTGTGAGACCAAATGACATGTGATGGGGAAAGGCATATCTGTTTATGAATAAAGCAAAGCGGTCTGCTTTTAACATGAAGAGGGGAGTTGTGCAGGTGAACTCCTCCCTCCTTCATCTTACTTCTCTGTGCTCTTTGGACATCTTTCTCCTCTGTTCATTCAGCTCATTTCCTGTATCAAAGAGTGCCAAATTCTTTTATCAGCCCATCCCAGATGATCAAAGGCCATATCGGGAGGGGAGATATTAACCTATCTGTCCCCAGTCAGGTCATAAGTATAGGGCTGGATTCTTCTCTGTTTCAATAGGCAGCATTCTTCTTCCACTGGCTCTGGGAAACATGGTAGAGTGCAGGAAGAACTGGAAATATATCCTTGCAGCAGTGCTTTCTGGAGCTGCGGTGCTGACCATTGGAATCTTGCTGGGACACTATGCAATTCCAAAAGACACAGCTGGTCCGGCAGAGCCTAGCTGGGTTCACAGCCTATCACAAGATCTGAATAAAGCTTTGCTCCAAGACTTTATGGACCAAGTGGAGGCCAACAATATCCGTGAAAACCTCTGGTAATGTTGGGGAACATCTCCTAATATTTTAGTTTCAGGGAGGGGAGGGGGAGACAGGAGCTGGGGCAATTCTAGTGGGATGTGTATGCCTCTGTGATCTAGCGAAAGAAAATATAGCCTACAAAAAGTATACACTAACCCACTTGCCCAGCAATGTTCCCTCTAAGCTGAGCTAGTGTGAGCTAGCTTACAGTTTTTTAGCCTCTGGCTCACACGTTTTTGACTTAGCTAAGCAACTCCAGAGTCAAAAACTAGTGGTGCTTGCACAGGGGACTATCTTTACCTTTTTAAAGGAAAAGTGGCCCAAGCGCAAACTAATTTATGTAGTAGTTCACAACTTTAATACTAGTAGTTCACAAAGTTGAATTTTGCTGACGAGACTTCACAGCTTAGAGGGAACATTGTTTCAGATACATCCAGATATATTTCTGGATTGGTCGTTCAAGCACATTAGCAGCTCAGAAGAAAGGGCAAAAACTCCTTTCCAATGAGACACTAACTAACAGATGTATAGCGCTGTTCTAAGCATGATTCTCTCCTTCTAATCCCACTGACTTCAGGGTCAAACTGCTATTGAGACCTGAGCCAATATAGATGCATGCACACAAAAGCTTATACCCAGAATTAAACTTTGTTAGTCTTAAAGGTGCATTGGACTCAAACTTTGTCCAGATATTTATTAAGTAATCAGTATGGAAAGTTTTGAGCACTGCCACAGCTCTTTTGCCACAAGATGTGGTTAAGGCATCACATTGATAAGGATAGGTGTATTGATAGCTATTGATTATAAACAATTTTATTGGTAACATATGGTAGCAAATCTATATCAATAACTTACAAAATGACTCTGGGCACTTCTGCAGACGATGACTATGCAACTTCCCCTGAGACCCCTCAAAGCCTCAAAGAAGGCTTCCCCCCAGGGCTCCCTTTTAGCCAATGTAAATCTCATTAAAGTTTTCTGTGCATGTCTTGGACTAATCTCTAACTGAGAAAAGTAGGCAGTAGTCATTAATTTGCCCTCCACTACCCCGAACAGAAGTTCCAGCCTGCTCCCGTTATGAGAGACAGCTCGGCATTTTCCTCCCCCGGAAGTCGGTCTATTAATAGCTATTAACCACAACAATTAGTTTATGGAATTTACAGGTGCAAGATGGTGCTGGTGTGGCCAGGGCTGGATTAACAATTAGGCCAAGTAGGCACTGGCCTTTGGGCCCCCATGCCTTTAGGGGCCCCAGGCCAGCTCCCCCCCCCCCCCGCATTCTCCCCTGCTTGCAGCCCTCCCAGCCTGCGTGCACAACCAGCAACTGAGCCACTCTTTGCCCGACTCGCCTGGTGTGGCTGTTGCTGGCGTCATGACCAAGTTTGCCTCTCTCTGCCTCTCCCCTGCAGCTTTGTCAGAGGGGCTTTTGAGAAGGTGCCTGCAGCGGGGGCTGCAGGTGGTGGGGCAGTTGCTCCGACTCTGAGATAATTTCCAAGGCCCCCCCCCCCGAGATTTTGACTGCCTAGGGGCCTCCACAGGGTTTAATCCGGCACTGCTGGTGGCCACTCACTGTCAGAGCTCAGAAGCTAAGCAGAGGCGGTACTTGGATGGGAGACCAGCAAGGAAGACTCTGCAGAGGAAGGCAATGGCAAACCACCTCTGCCTTGAAAGACCACTTGCCTTAAAAGCCCCTTGCTGAGTTCACTAAAGGTATTATTATTACCTTTAATTTATATCCCACCCTCTCCACAAGCAGACTCAGGGCAGCTAACAATAAGTTCAAAACTTCAAACATTAAATACAGTCAGTTGCAACCTGATGACAAAACACCTAAGTCTAACAAGGGTTACTTATAGGCGAATGGAACCTTTTTATCAAAAAATGTGTACTTTGTGTACCAGGTGTTGGATGAGAGACCATAGGAGAAGGCAAATACTGGCCTGGATCTCTGTGTCCTGCTTTGGTGAGCTTCAAAGGCCATTGAAAACTGCAGGACAGCAAATACTGGCCCGGATGACCATTCCACCTGGTCATTGTGGAGCAGCTATATAAGATAGTTAACTGATTCACAAGTTACATGGTGGAAACATAGCTGCCACAAGAACTTTAAGCCAGACATGCACCTGGAGTATTATGCCAATAATTCCGTTCCTAGGCATTCTGAGGCCTGATTCCGAGTGGGACTTTGGTTCACAAGAAGTGGATTCAGACCCCCCCTCCAAATTGTTTTCCCAGCCTGAAATACCCCAGGAGTTATCATTTGCTCCATGAAGGAAACTTGCATGAAGTCATCACTATTTGTAGGTTTCCTCAGTGGGCAACAGTGCTTTTTTGAGCAGGAACGCGCAGGAATGCAGTTCTGCCTGGCTTGACACCAGAGAGTGTGGCCTAATATACAAATTACTTCCTGCTGGGCTTTTTCTAAAAAAAAAAAAAAGCCCTGTATGAAACAATGGTGATATCTAGGGTTGCCAGCTTCCAGGTTGGGCCTGGGGACCTCCTGCTTTTACAACTGATCTCCAGCTGGCAGAGATCATCTCCCCTGAAGAAAATAGCTGTTTTGAAGTGGGGACTGTAAGGAAATGCCCCTAATTTCCAGAACAACGTAGTCACCCGTCTGGTTGCCAGAGTGCCTGGAGACAGAGCTCTCACACATCTGACAGAAGGACGTGGGTTTGCCTACCAGACTGGAAAGGACTTATGAGTACTAATAGCCACAACGCTAAAGCAGCACTCCAAGAGCGCCAGCAAGGAGAATGGATGGTTTCCAGTCGCTTCGGGCGAACACTATCTTGGAGCAGAAGAAAGTGCGCCGTTAGGAGCTATCCAGGCCATGCGGTTTTCAGCCTTGACCATAGACTCCACAGGGAGGCTAATACCAGCTATCTTCTAGCAGTGCCAGGACTCCATTTCAGCGCAGCGGAAAGCACACGTACGCAACAGATATTACCCACCCGTGGAGCCATCAAGCTTATCCAGGCGTAGACCCTGCCAGGCCACCTAAGCCTTTGTCTAACAGAACTCAAGACAAAGACTGGTGGCAAGAAGAACACAGAAGAAGAGGAAGACCATTTTCAGCCAGAGCCAAGTTCCTTTGTGTAAACCGGGTGTTACCTAGGCAATAATTTGGCCATCTATAGTCACCTTTTTTAGATAAGTTTAATAATCTTAAGCACCCCTCCACCCAGTTATTTCTCCCATTCTTCTCCCCAACTGTCAGTCTGGAGCCTCCCCTGGACCCATGGTTACCTGTACAGCCAATCAGGTAACCCGGGCCCAAGTTTGTTCATTGGTCAGTTATGGGCACAGTAGCAGTGGGTGTTTATAATCATGGGGAATAAAATGAGAAAGCCGAGGAAGAAAGCCAAACTTTATATAGTAGAAAAAAGGAACACAAAGTTCTTGAGATGCTGAATTCCAGCCCAGATTCCAAATTTCCGCATGTTCCGTAAACACTGCTGTCCAAAAGACGCCCATGCTCACAGCCTGTCCCTGTTCTTTTACATTAGGAAGTTGTCCTCCAAGCCCCATATGGCTACCACTGATGGGGACAAAGAGCTTGTGCAGCTGCTGCTGAATCACTGGAATAACCCTGAAACTGGTTTGGACAATGCTACAGAGGTTGTCTATGATGTGTTCCTGTCATTCCCTGACTCAAAGAGACCAAACAGTGTGGCTGTGGGTGAGTGTTGGACACGGGCTTTGGGGAGAGTGGTGTGGAAAGGGATGCCTACCTGTTGACATTTGTTTGTGTCAGAGATCATGGCAGCAACCACACATGGATGGATATTGCACTACAGCAATAATTTACAACTGGTTTCTTTTGTACACAGCAGGGCAGATAGCCTAAGCTCATTGGGGGCTTAACAGGGTTGGTCACTATCACTACTTGGACAGGAGACCACTAAGAAAGACTGGAGTTGCTGCAGTGGAAGGCAATAGAAGACCATTTCTGTTCCTTTCTCTCCCAGAACACCCTGTAGATGGGGTTGCCATCAGTCAGCTGCAATGGCACATTCTTCTTCTGTTGTCCATAGGAAAATGCAATCATGAACAATCGCTATAGCACAATAGTGCAATATCCATTGATGCATGGATGTAGCCTAAGGTTGTTCTGCCCTGCTGTTCGCCCAGTGATACCCAGCATGCTGCCCTCAAGCAACAAGGTGTCCCAGTGTCTTCATTGGTGCTCACTTGCTTTCCCCCAAAAAATTCTCTCCTCCAAAACAAACAGCCTATTCTAACTTTTGTCTATTTTATTGAAGTAGGAGGTGCTTCAGAAGAGCCCAGGAAGCATTTTTATGTCAACTGGGAGCATTTAGACATGGTTGCCTCCAGCAAAATAAAGGATGCCTGTCTTGGAACCTCCTAACAGTTTATGGAATCTTCCAGTGTTTTGTGATTGGACTCAGCTCGCATGGCAGCCATTTTGTTATGATACCCTCTAACTGTTGTCAAAATTCCAAATGTGCCCACAGATTGGGGACCACTGAGCTAGACTATTTTATCAATAATGAAGGAAAATTAGGTAAACAATGTTAGATTTGTATGCCACTTCAAGGTGGCTTCCTAATGCTGCTTAGTAAGTTCACTTCAGCAGTGATTTGCAAGCAGGGATTTCCTGCTTCATAGCTCGGCTCCTAAGCCACAATGCCACAATACACCTAGCATGCTAGCATTTCCACCTGTAGCAAATATGTAAAAAAAAGGTAAAGGTAGTCCCCTGTGCAAGCACCAGTCGTTTTTGACTCTGGGGTGACGTTGCTTACACAACGTTTTCATGTCAGACTTTTTATGGGGTGGTTTGCCATTGCCTTCCCCAGTCATCTACACTTCCCCCCCAGCAAGCTGGGTACTCATTTTACCGACCTCGAAAGGATGGAAGGCTGAGTCAACCTCGAGCCAGCTAACTGAACCAGTTTTCGCTGGGATCGAACTCAGGTCATGAGCAGAGGGCTCTAACTGCAGTACTGCAGCTTTACCACTCTGCGCCATGGGGCAATTTGGTTGCAATTTTGGATGCCCTGACCAGATTCTTCTCCTCTTTGCTGGCAGTGTTGGAAAATGGCACCGAGGTCTTCACCTCCCGACAGAAAGAGGCAAATCTCACAGTAGACCAGGAAGATCCAGCAGTGGTCCAGCCCTATGCAGCTTATGCACCTCCAGGGAACCCCCAGGTACAAAATGTGGAAGCCCCTCTAGTGTGTGCAGTTTATTCTACTCTCTACTCTCTAGCTTTACTATCTAATTGGAATTTGCTCCCTTTAAAAGCCAGTCAAGGACACCATCTCAGGATCCTATGAAGGTTGCCATGTCAACATGATCTCATTGTATTTAATGCCCTGTTGTTGGCGTTACTGCCAGATGGGTCAATAGCAAAGTGTCTCTGAAAGGGATAAAAGGCCCATTCTTCCTTAAATTGCCCTACTGGCAGATAACTCTCAGTAAATATTGTCTGACTAAATCCTCCAACATTAGAACACCCTCTCCCACAGTCATATCACCATGGCGACAGTAATGGATTCCAAAGAAGAAGTAGGGTTGCCAGTCTCCAGGTGGGGCTTGGGGTTTTCCAGGAATTGCAACTGTTCTTTAGGTGACAGATATCAGTTTTCCAGGATAAAATGGCAGTTTAGGAGAGTTGACAATTGGCTCTACACCCTTGCTGAGCACCCTTCCCTCCCCAAACCCTACTTTTAGGGTTGCCAATCTCCAGTAGGGGTCAGGAGATCCCCCAGTTTGGAGACCCTCCCCCTAAAGCAGGGGGGTGGGGGGAATGACTGCTTGGCACCCCATTATGCCCTATGAAGACTAGTTTCCATAGGGTGCAATGGATATCTGGGGCTCTGAGGGGCTGTTTTTTAGGTGGCGTTTTTTTGAGGTGGTGTTTTCTGAGGGGGCTGTTTTTTGAGGCACCAGATGCAGGGGATTGAACTTGAGACCTGCTTACAAAGCAGATGCTCTACCACTGAGCCACCATCCCTCCCTACTAGTACCTACTAACTGCACAAGATATAGCATACCATCAATGATAAGAATGGTAGCCTGGCAGTGCTGGGAAAAAAATTGGGCTGGGCAAATATTCTCTGATGCTGTTGTTAAGAACATAAGAACATAAGAGAAGCCATGTTGGATCAGGCCAATGGCCCATCCAGTCCAACACTCTGTGTCACACAGTGGCCAAAAAAAAAATTATACACACACACTGTTGCTAATAGCCACTGGGGTCACCTAAGTTCTGACTTGACAGCACTTTCCACCACCAAGGCTCAAAAGATAACAAATTCCCTTAGTTGGTCTTCTATTATCATAGGAAGTCTATTTCCAATCTATGGTACTTTACTTCCATTAACTATTTTTCTTTTTAATCACTTTTCCAGGGGAAATTGGTCTATGCTAACCAGGGCAAACTGAGTGACTATGAAGAACTAGTCCGAAATGGCATTGATCTGAATGGCACAATAGCCATAACCCGTTATGGAGGGGCTGGTCGAGCCACCAAGGTGAGAGAAGGCTGGAGCCATTCATGTTTTCTACCTTAGATACTTAAACAGCCACAATAACAAAATCTTATATTGCTGTTATTATTCAGGTGGGTAACCCTGTTGGGCTAAAGCAATAGAACATAAGCTTTCACACGAAAGCATATACCTTGAATAAAACTTTGTTGGTTTTAAAGGTGACACTGGATGTAAACTTTGTTCTGCTGTTATTATTATTGATGATAAAATACTAATTTGCAGTTTCTAGTGTCTAGGGCTTCTAGTGGACCTCCTGATGGCACCTTTTTTTTTGGCCACTGTCTGACACAGAGTGTTGGACTGGATGGGTCATTGGTCTGATCCAACATGACTTCTCTTATGTTCTTAGTTTAAGACTTTAATCCTCAATTAAAAATAAATTCATTTAGCTTCATCAATGATATCACAGGTTGGTTGTAAGCTACAGTATAGTAAGTCTCTAGTATAATTATACACAAGTTCTGCCCATGACAATGGTCTGCCCCAGGAGGCTGATATATTTAGATGGCTTCCTGACATCTCTTGGGAATTTTCTGGTCAGCAAGGCTGGTGGTCCTGTCACAACCGTGGTCGATCTGTAGAATATGGGGATGATCACTCTAGAGCACCCTTTATCCTCATGCAAAGCCCACAATGCTCCTTGGTTTTACTGAGGAGCTTGGACAAATGAGGCAGTTGAGCATATGGTTGGAGCTTATGACTGAGCAAAGCTGAGGGCGCATTATTGTGCTTACTCTGTGGCAGAAAAGTGAGGATTGCTCTGCTGCCACTAGATCCATGCAATGCTGTCCAAGCTGGACAATCCAGCTGAGCTTTTTTTAATTGTGAAGGGGCCTTATGTCAGGCTTCTGAAAATGGAGCTCCAGAAAACATAACAGGCCCAAGGTGATGCTTTTGCAATAGGATTGCCAGCCTCCAGGTGAGGTCCTGAAAGTTGCCTGCTTTTACAACTGATCTCCAGCTGGCAGAGATCAGCTCCCCTGGTGAAAATGGCTGCTTTGAAGGGTGGACTGTATGGCATAGTATCCTGCTGAGGCCCTTCCCTTCCCCTCCCCAAACCCCACCCTCTCCTGGATCTACCCCCAAAGTCTCCAGGTATTTTCCAACACAGACCTGGCAACCCTATTTTGTGATGCATTTTGTGGATAAAACCACTGGCATCTGCTATGATTTATACTCCATAGTTGGTGCAGTTCAGTCTGAAGATGCCACTGGAGTACAGTCTAATCCTAGCTGTCTGGATGTCTTTCAGCTGATGCAGCCTGAAGAAGTGGGCAAGCTGCTCAGAAGTCTAGTGTGAAACCTTTGCTTTAGGATAGGGTTGCCATTTCCATTCTGGGTACTGGTAGGGTGCGACAGGGGGTGTGGGGTAGGGTTGCTGGTTCTAGGTTGGGAAACTCCTGGAGATTTGGGGGTGGAGCCTGGGGAGGATAGGGACCTCAGTAAGGTATAATGCCATAGACTCCACCCTCCAAAGCATCCATTTTCTCCAATGGAACTGATTTCCGTAGTCTAGAGATGCAGTGTAATTACAGCGGTATCCCTAATTCAGGACAATATGAAAATGACCCTTACCTTTAAGGTAAAGGAACTTAGTCGATATTAAAAGCAACAAGAATTTTAGCTGCTGGCCAGTGTCATAGGAAGGAATTAAATCTAGTCTTGGCATCCCAGAATTCCTAGCGCAAACTCTGTCCCTATTCTTTCTTGGCAGGCGATCAATGGGGCCAGATTTGGTGTAATCGGGGTGGTGGTTTACACTGATCCAGGAGACATCAATGACAAGAAAGCCTCGGCAGAGGAGACATACCCCCATTCCTGGTACCTCCCCCCTTCAGGAGTAGAGAGGGGGTCCTACACCAGCCACTTTGGAGACCAGTTGACACCATACTACCCTGCCAAAGGTGAAGGCACTAAGATTGCTAAGGGGCTAGATTGTGGCAATGAACACCAAAAATGGTGTATCTTATGTACTAACACCCCCTCCCTGTCCACTGTTTTCCACTGCTGGCGTCCTATGACTTCCACCAGAAGAAGTCTCCTTAGGCCAAAGGAAGAATTTGAATTTGGCTGAGCCTCTGAATATCCCTCCATCCAATCAATTTATGGCCAAGGAGAAAACAATACCCAGCCCTTGCTTCCAGCTATCAAACCATCTCATGCAATTGGTTCTACAGCAGGGGCTTGAAAGGGCCACAGCTCAATGGCACAGTATACACTGTGCATTCAGATTGCTTCAGGGTCAGTCCTTGGTAGCTGTGGTTAACAAAGTAGCAAGGGAAAGATCAGAGAACTTCAAAATGCTCCCTGTCTGAATGGATGGATCAATAGCACCTGACTCAGCAAAAGGCAGGGGTGTATGCTATTTAGGCTCTACATGTATCAGAGCTCAGATTCCATCCTTCCCCACTCCTCCACTTGCACCTGCTGGAATGACCCTGGGTCAGCGATAGTTCTGGCGGAGGTTGTCCTTAAAAGGGCAGCTGCTATGAGAGCCCTCTCAGCTCCACCCACCTTACAGGGTGTCTGTTGTGGGGGAGGAAGATAAAGGAGATTGTGAGCCACTCTGAGACTCTGAAATTTGGAGTGGAGGGCAGGATATAAATCCAAAATCATCATTATCATCATTCTCAGCATCTCTAGTGAGTATGGGAGAAGTGCTGGGGAAGACCTTAAAGACCTGCTTCTGGCAAAATTGATGACATGGGGATAGTTGTACCGAGGGCTTTTTTTTGCAGAAAAAGCCCAGCAAGAACTCATTTGTATATTAGGTCACACCCCCTGACATCACCATTGTTTCATACAGGGCTTTTTTGTAGAAAAAGCTGAGCAGGAACTCGCTTGCATATTAGGCCACACCCCCTGACACCAAGCCAGCTGGAACCACATGCTTGTGTGTCCCTGCTAAAAAAAAAAACTGGGCGTACCCATCCCGATCCGGAAGCCTTTTATAAGGGGTTGGTCCTATTGATGAAAGGAGTGAGTCTCCTTTCTTTTTTGCCCTCTTTTGCAGCTCCCCCTGTTGTCCCAAAGTGGTACTTTGGTCGAATCCCTCACCTGATTTCCTTCAAATCATCAGTTCAAGACACAACTGGAGTCTTGCTGCCATTGTGAGCAAGTTCATCTACTTACTAATTATGCCCTCCTCTTTTTAATTTTTTTCATTGCCACATCCAAGCTGACTTCTGGCGACCCTTAGTGGGGCTAGAAGGCAAAGGACGTTCAGAGGTGGCTTGCCATCGCCTGCCTCTGCATCATGACCAATGTTCCTTCTAAGCTGTAGAGTCTTGTGAGCAAAAATTCTACTTTGTGAGCTACTGGCATGAAAGTTGTGAGCTACTGGCATGAAAGTTGTGAGCTACTGGCATGAAAGTTGTGAGCTACTGGCATGAAAGTTGTGAGTTACTGCATAAATATTGTGCTCTGGGGCCATTTTTCCTGTGCTAAAACAAAAATGTGTCAGTTGGAGGCTAAAAATCTGTGAACTAGCTCACAATAACTCAGCTTAGAGGAAACATTGATCATGTCCCTGGTATTCCTTGGAGGTCTCCCATCCAAATACTAGCCAGGGCTGACCCGCCTTAGCTTCCAAGTTCTGATGAGACCAGGTTTGCCTGGGTTATCCAGATAAGGGCATTTTGGCTTCCTCTTGTTTTCAGATTTTACCTACAGGATCCCAGAGGACAACCTCACAGGGATCCCTCCAATTCCAACCCAACCCATTGGCTTTGAGGATGCCAGGACGCTGATCTGGTGAGTTCACTGTGCGGGGTATGTTAATGGGACCTAATTATGCAAATTCTAAAGCAGCTGTGCAAAGGACAGTGAATAAAGGCTGAAGGTCTAGATTTTGAAACACCTTAATTCAGTTTAAGGGACAAATTGAAAAGGGGGAAAAAATAAACAGAGTGGCATTTCAATTTTGTTGGCCAGGCTTTATGGAAACAAAGTTAAGCTCTAAGATGCCAAGTTTTTATACCTTATACTTTTTGTATCTTTAAAAAAAAAACAGTTCTTCAACCCAATAAACATTCATAATAGAAATTTTAAAGTGAATTCAGCCTGCTCTGAATCAACCAAGAACACTTTAGAGGAGGAGTAGAAACAGTCACAAACAGCACAGGCACTTCACTCGTTATTATATATACTCTGACCATGGTTAACCACACACCCCCAGCAGGCAACAGTTACTCCTATTGGCTCATTCCAGAATCCTTCGTTTGCATCTCTTTGTTACAAGCTGTTACCTGATTGACCAGTTCTTCCAGGCTTCAGGATCCTGGTTTGCAAGGAGTGCCTGTCTCACGTTCAGGCAACAAGAACCCAGAGTAAAACATAGCAAATACATAACACAGCAAATATATAACAATAATGGTGCCAAAAATGAGCAGAATATAGGGAACCTCAGCACCCAGAGACAATAAACCTCTGAATACAGCAGTGTCAGGAGGCAACAACAGGGGAAGGCCTCAGTCTCTAATGCCATGTTGTTGGACTTCCAGAGGAACTGGTTTGTCACTGTTTGAGATGGAATGTTGGATCAGATGGACCACTGGCCCAGGACCGGAATTACATGATTTTTTTTGGGGGGGGGGGTAAAATCAAAAAATGGCACCCCCATATGGGACATTCTATTTTATGGTCCCACAGAATACAATGGGCTCCATACCCAATCTGGCTCCTCCCCGCTCTGTCGGCGCCTGGGGCAAGCACCCTCCTCTGCCCCGCCCCTAAATCTGGCCCTGCACTGGTCTGATCCTGCAGGGCTCTTCTTAAGTTCTTATGTTCTTAATATAGATTTCCCCAAGCACAAAAGTCATTTTAAAAGGTAAGCAAGTGGGCACAGCAAAGGAGAGAGAGAGACCTTGATATTATCTTGTACTTACAGTAACCTGACTGGGCCTGCAGCGAGTGACTCTTGGCAAGGATCTTTGGGCTGCATCTACAGGCTGGGACCAGGATTCCAGGATGGAGGGCTATTCCCTAACACCAGGTAGAGGGACTCACAAAACATAATATGGGTTTTTCATTATCCTTCCCTCCCAGTGAGGTCAGGAAGCTATCTGGACTAAAGTTACACCTTCCTAACTCTGCCAAAGTCAATGGGCAAAGAAGGGCGTAACTCTGCTTCTGAGTGTGCTGTACATCACTAAGGAATGATCACCCAGATCCTATCAAACATATCATGTTTTTGTTCTCTAATATTGAGGGAAAAGGAATGTGCTGTCAAGTTGCAGCAGCCTTATGGCTACCCGGTAGGGTTTTCAAGACAAGAGACAAACAGATGGTTTGCCATTTCCTTCCCTCTGCATGGCAACTGTGGACTTCACAGGGCGTTTTTTGTAGCAGGAACTCTTTTGCATATCCAATCCATTAAGAGCTTACAGGGCTCTTAGTACAAGGCCTGCTGTAAGCTCCAGGAGGATGGGCTACATCCGGGGTGTGTGGCCTAATATGCAAAGGAGTTCCTGCTACAAAAAAAGCCTTAGGGGTCTCTCATCCAAGTACTGACCAGGGCTGCCCCTGCTTAGCTTCTGAGATCTAAGAAGACTGGGCTCACCTGGGCCATCCATGTCAGAGTTTACTATCATGACTGAAGCTTTACTTCTCAGTGTTGTCCAGGTGAATGTCTACAATCAAAGAAGGATTGAGAAATCTTCTAATGTGTTGGGGCTGATTCAAGGAAGTGTGGAACCTGGTAAGTTCCCTCTGAACAGCTACTCATCCCTCCAAAACCATCATAAAGAGTTATATTCTTAGGACTGCAAAGGGATACCTGCGTTAATGTCTCATAGCAAAATAAAATAAAAGTTCAGCGGCACGTTAAAGACTAACAACATTTATTCCAAGAAGGTAGCCACGTTGGTCTGAAGCAGTAGTACAAAGTTAGAGTCCAATGCCACCTTTAAGACTAACAAAGTTTTATTCAGGGTGTGAACTTTCATATGCCTGCACACTTCATCAGACTTAATGGAATGAGACTTTCTAGTCCAAACATTTAAGGCAGAGGTTGAACAGCAGATTAGCATGCAAGCATACACTATAATGAAATGTTTTAGCAGATGCAAACAGGAATAACTAGATAAGTTTATGAGGTCATCATTGTTTAGATTCAATTCCAGGAGAAAACAGGCAAATAAATGTGTCAGATGTGTTAATCATGGAGTGGTAAGAGTAATCATCTGACCCTATTCTCACGTTCCATCTGTTTCCTCTCAAGAGTGGAGGTAACCGATGGTATCTTTTTCCTGTATGAGCTTTTGTGAGTCACTGTAAGCTCACTTCTTCTGATGTGTAGATATCGAACTTGGAATCCTACTTAAAGCAGGAGATTAAGGTCCATCTCAGGTTCCCCACCACCAAACAACAGCTATGGTGATTGGCTGCCACAGAGGAAACTGTGCTAGGAGGAATTATTTTCCAGTTTCTGCTCCTCCATAAGCAGGGAATACTCTACATGGAGCAGCAAAAATGGGAAATAATTCCCCACAAGTGATGTTTCCACACAGGAAAACAGTTTGGAGGAGAAGTTAGGAGGCCTTCTTCCCCCCATGGTGGCATTCCAAGCCTGTTTTAGCTCTCCTATTTTTTAAAAAAAATATTCCCGGCAGCTACTCTGTGGCTATGGACAAGGTGTCTTGGGGGGTGGGGGGCGGCAAGGGAGGGCGTTGCCTTTCTCTGGAATCCTAATTTTGGTATTTGGTGTAAGGCAGCTTAATCTTTTCACAATTGTTAAGCTTTTTATCTCTCCATCCTCAGACCGGTATGTCCTGTATGGTAACCACCGGGACAGCTGGGTGCACGGTGCTATTGATCCCAGCAGCGGGACAGCAGTAATGCTGGAGATCACACGGATTTTGGGCAAGATGGTGAAGGAAGGTGAGCTTGGAGCATGGGACTTATTTCTACTGGAGATGTTGTGGCTACAGAAGACCTAGGGGGCAAGGGGGCAATGTATGGTTGCCAACCCCAAGGTGGAGCCTGGAGATCCCCCAAAAGTACAACTGGTCTCCAGACTGCAGAGCTAAGTTCTCCTGGAGAAAATGGGCTGCTTTGGAAGATGGACTTTGGGGTATTATGCCCTGCTGAGGTCCCTCCCCTCTCCGAGCCCCACCCTCCCCAACTCCCCAAATCTCAAGGTATTTCCCAACTTGGGGTTGGCAACCCTAGGGTAAAGTAGGGGTGTAATGAAAGGATCCTGACTATCCCCACCCACTGGGACCTGTTGACACTTGCTTTTTCATCACTGGGGAAGAATCAGGACTTTTAGCATTCCTTGTTGTATCTGTACTGATAGAACAGTAAAAAAGAAAAAGCCACATATCTCAGAATTGTCATCCTTGGATAACTATTGCTGCCTACTTACACAGTCAACCTTTACCAAGATGAACATAAAAGGGTTATTGGAAAGGTTGCCAGACAGGAGTAGGGTTGCTAGCTCCAGGCTGGGGAACATCTGGAGATTTGGGGGTGGAGCCTGGGGAGGACAGGGACCTCAGTGGGGTACAATACCAAAGAGTCCACCTTCCTAAGCATCCATTTTCTCCAGGGCAACTGACATCTGTAGTCTGGAGATGAGCTGTAATTCCTGGGGATTCCCAAGTCCCACCTATAGGCTGGCATCTATAGTTTTGGGTTAGGTACATCTGATCCTATCCTCTCTCTGCACATAGCACCTAGGGCTGCCAATCTCCAGGTGATCTCCCACCATTACAGCTGGTCAAGATGAGTTTCCTTGGAGAAAACGGCTGCTTTGGAGGTGGCTGAGGTTGCTTCCCTGCACTATCACCACCCTCCCCAGAATCCCAACCCGCCCCCCCCCCCCCCATATCCCAACACAGAGCTGGCAACCAAAGTAGCAACTGAAAGTCAGGAGGCCTTAACATGTGGCCTGATTTCTTTTCAGGGAAATGGCGCCCACGAAGGTCCATTATTTTTGGCAGCTGGGGTGCAGAGGAATTTGGTCTTATTGGTTCCACTGAGTACACAGAGGTAAAAGAACCAGGAGAGTGTGAGTGGTATTAGCCATGCTATTTGAGGTAAGAGAGGAGGTAGCTAGTTAGTAGTAATTTCAATTACAAAAAAGAGCATCAAATGTCATGCAATATTTATTTGTTTACAACACTTTTAAATCACCTTTCTCCCAGAAGGACCAGGTTGCAGCGTTATTTTAAACCATAATAATAAGACGACGACATTGGATTTATATCCCGCCCTCCGCTCCAAATCTCAGTCTCAGAGCAGCTCACAATCTCCTTTATCCTCCTCCCCGCTGTGAGGTGGGTGGGGCTGAGAGGGCTCTCACAGCAGCTGCTCTTTCAAGGACAACCTCTGCCAGAGCTGTGGCTGACCCAAAGCCATTCCAGCAGGTACAAGTGGAGGAGTGGGGAATCAAACCCAGTTCTCCCAGATAAGAGTCCTCACACTTAACCACTACACCAAACTGGCTCTCAATTTTTTTTTTTAATTTTAACACCACCAATATCTGGTATAATAAAAGCCAGAACATCAGAAAGCCTGTTTGTATATAAACAGAGTGGTATAACTCTCACCTATAGATAAGTGGAGGTTGTTAACTATGGACTCCTGTGCTGCATCAGTCCAGAAGCCGGATATGAAAAGAATCAATATTGAAAAGAATCGAAGGCAGAGGTGTCATCCAGAATATCCTGGAACTAGGAGATCTGAAACAGAATTTAATTTAATTTAATTGCATTATTTATAATTTGCCTCGCTCCCAGTATCTTAAGACAGATTACATATATTGAGTCAGTACAGTCAACAAAATGGGACATTCAGTAACCAATTTGCCAAGAAGGGCTAATTAGTTGCCAAGAAGGGCTAATTAAAGTCAAGATGCATAAGTAACTGAGTGATAAACACAGCTAAGATTGGATTAATGCAGTTGGTAAGACCTGTATAGCAGCTAATTAGAATACGGATAATAAAAGAGTTACCAGATGGGAGAACTGAGTGATTGAGCGTGTGTAGTGAGATAAGAACCTGATATCTTTATTAAGCCCTGTGCTTCTCCTGCACAGGAATTTTTCAGCAAATTGCAACAGCGCAGTGTGGCCTACATCAACGTGGACATTGCGGTCTTTGGTAAGCACCATCCATACAATTAAGCTTTGCCAGTATATTAACCAATTTTCGGGCTCTAAACGTTCTTACTGACTGCTGCCATACCGTGGGGAGAATTTGCAAAAAAGGAGAATAATCCTTGCCCTCAATGGCCAGATGTTCACATGTTAGCCATGGTTCAGCCAAATCAGTGTGGTCCATAGGTTCAGGTGGGTGGCCATGTTGGTCTGAAGCAGCAGAACGAAGTTTGAATCCAGTGGTACCTTTAAGATCAGCAAAGTTTTACGCAAGGTATAAGATTTCTTGTGCATGAAAGCTTATGCCTTGAATAAAACTTCATTGGTCTTAGAGGTGCCACTGGACTCAAACTTTGTTCAGCATGCACTATGTTATAGTTCCCTCTAGAGCAGGCCTGACATAGCGTTGCCAACCCCCAGGTGAAGCCTGGAGATCTTCTGGAATTACAGTTAATCTCCAGATGACAGAGACCAGCTGCCCTGGAGAAAATGGCTGCTCTGTGTAGAGTTGCCATATCCTCTCGGCCACCAGCAGGGGATGGTGGTAGGATTGCCAGATCAAGATTGGGAAAACCCCTGGGAGAAGAAGAAGACTGCAGAGACTCAGAGCGGCTTACAATCTCCTATATCTTCTCCCCCAACAACAGACACCCTGTGAGGTGGGTGGGGCTGAGAGCGCTCTCACAGCAGCTGCCCTTTCAAGGACAACTCCTGAGATAGCTATGGCTAACCCAAGACCATTCCAGCAGATGCAAGTGGAGGAGTGGGGAATCAAACCCGGTTCTCCCAGTTAAGAGTCCACACACTTAACCACTACATCAACCTGGAGGTTTGTCAATGGAGCCTGGGGAGGACAGGGACCTCAGTGAGGTGTAATGCCATATAGTTCACCCTCCAAAGCATTCATTTTCTCCAGAGCAACAGATCTCTGTAGTCTTTAAAAGCTACAATTCCCAGGGATCCCCAGCTCCCACTTGGAGGCTGGCATCCCTAGCTCTAAAGCATTATAAACCTACAGGGCTCCCTTCCTTCCCCCAGCCCTTGCCCTCCTCAGCCTCTGTCCCGAAACTCTCCGAGAATTTCCCAACCGCTGCAGCCCTTCACGTAGTCCAGTAGCCTGTGGCTTGCCATAACTTAACAACAAAAATTAGCAATTTTATTGTATTGTTTTAAAATTTAAATTGTAGGTTTTTTATTGTTGTTCAGTTCATGTTGTGATCCACCCTGAGCCCGTTATGGGAAAATGCAGAATATAAGCCTATTAAATAAATAAATAAATAAAACCCTTCTCTTTTTACAGCCTTGTCTAAGTAGCAAATGCAGGCATTTCATTCAGCTCCTGAAAGGCCACCATCCACAGCTGGCAGCCTGTGTTCAGCTTGGTAGATTATGAGTAGGGCAGGCTTAGGGTTGCTAACTGGCCCCTGTTAACTTTACCTCTCACATCAGTTTGATCTGCAGCAAATACCAGGTGATCAAAAGCTTACACTGTCCATTAAGCCTCTATTAAAAGAAGAGGATGTTGTTCTCTAGGCCTGTTGGCATCCCTTTGTCTTCATAGCAATAAAAGCTGTCCCTATTGAATTTTTGTCTGTCATGTAGCTGTTAAATACTCAGGAGCCATGCTGGGGTGGATGGAGATGATCTTGGGTTTGAGGGACTCTTCTTATCCTTCTGTTTCTCCTTTGACAGCCAATGCTACCTTGAGCGTCCAGGGAACCCCACCTATCCAAAGTGTTGTTTTTGAAGCAACCAAACAGGTAACTCAACAGGGCTGGGTAAAATTGCTGGAGAAGAAAATGGCCTGTGCTCTGTTCCTGTAACTTTTTGTTGGCACATAAAAATAAAAACACAGAACATGTGTGTGAATTATTTTTATGTGACCACAAAAGGTTATGGGCCCAGTTTCTTGCAGTAAAGAAATAACAGGCTTTTCATTTTCATTGCTTCAGTTTTAAAACAGACATTACAACAGGCTTTTCATTGCTTCAGTTTTAAAACAGACATTACAACTGGAATAGTTGCAGATCTCTGCAGACCCTTTTCTCTCAGAAAAGACAACATAAACTGAAGGTCCTGTTATGAGGGCAAGATCTTCACCTAGTCGGGCTGGGCCATGTGTATCATAAAATGTAATGCCAGGTAGGGGAGATATCAACTTTATAAAGAACACAGACAAACACACACACACTCAGCCTAATCCACCTCACTGGCTTGTTGAGCCTCAGCCAACAGAAGGAAGAGAGGCTTGGCTCAGTAGCTCTGCTGTGTAATTGAGAGAGCCTGGCAGAGCTAGCTCTCCTTCCCCCCACTTCCTCCCCAAGGGAGGAGCTTTGCTCTGTAGCTCCTGTGCGATTGAGCAAGCCTGGCAAAGCAAGTTGTGATGCAGAAGGAAGCAAGAAAGGGAGAAGGAAGCAGAGGACAGCCAGTTGCTCAGGGGCCTGATAGGAGTCCTCCGGGGGCCTGATTCGACCCCTGGGGCACATTTTGACACCTTTGCTCTAAACAAAAGCAGGAGGGAGAAAACTCCTAAAATGCCTACAGAATAAAACTCAGGCAATAACCGGATTCCTCGTCAGATGAAGTGTGCTTAGAGAGCACATGAAAGGGTACGTTCTGAATAAAACTAAGTTGGTCTTAAAGGTGCAACTTGACTCCTAATTTGTTCTACTACTTCAGACCAACAAGGCTGACTACTTGGATCTAGCAATAGCTAGGGTAAAGGTCAGTTCATTATTCATAAGACTTTCCCCTTCTAAAATGGGAACTTCTACTTGATGCCTCATAGGTCCTATCTAACTAACCACCAATTAGCAATGTCAAACAAACAGGTTAACTCTGTCATGACATCAGGTAGAGAACTTGTAAATGCTCCAGCATTTTAAAGAGTGGTTTGATCAGCAGAAATCAGCAGGTGAAAGCTCTTCTGGGCTTTGAGCAAAACATCACCAGCTAATTGCTGCAGAGCCGGTGTTATTAAAGGGACAGCTGATTCAAGGCAGGGAAACCTAATTATGGGGATGGGGGTTACCTATGTGCAAGAGAAGTACTCAAATGACTATTCCAGAGGATAAAGGCTATTAGCCTGGATGGATTACTGGAAGTGGTTACTTTTGCCTCCATGTGGAAGAGTTTTCTAAAGTCCAAAGTTGCCAGTACCATCATCTTTGCTTGAAAGGACTGGTTTCTCTGTGTCTTTTCTTCTGACTGGTTCCATGTGGGGGCAGGAGATAGGCAGGGAATGATTCCACATACACCATCTCTACAGCTCTGGCAGCTGTCTCTGCCCCCACCCCATTGCCCATCTGTTTTGTCTGCACAGAAGCGCCAACATGACCACAGTTTTGCTGTCCCCCAGTGGCTCAGTAGCCTTTTCTCCCCTTCACAATTAAGTATGGCTCACTGCTCAGCCTTCCTTCCGACCAAGGTCGGTGAAATGAGTCCCCAGCTTGCTGGGGGGAAAGTGTAGATGATTGGAGAAGGCAATGGCAACCCACCTCGTAAAAAGTCTGCCGTGAAAACGTTGTGAAAGCTACGTCACCCCAGAGTCGAAAACGACTGGTGCTTGCACAGGGGACCTTTCCTTTTCCTTTTTTCCACTGCTCAGCTGGGAACTAAAATAAAGCCCATTAAAGGGCTGAATGAAGGAGAGGAGAAAAACAGAGCCATAGTTCTGCCATTTTGAAGACAGAGTTTAGATCCAACCCACCCACCCCTGCCGATTGGCTGAAGGGAAAACTTCCATATCAAAGCTTTGTCAGCAGCCATCCTGTGGATTCTCTTTTAAGTCAGGGCTCTTTGCTCTAGTTTAAATGGGAAAGCCTTCTTCTACGTGGAAATAGCCTTTCTTCTAAAAATATTCCTCACATGTCTTTTCTCTTTAGGTCCAGACCCCAGGAAGTAATTCCATTTCAGTGTATGATAACTGGAAACTCCATTTCAACCGAACCAGCTCTATCTATGGAGACATCCCCAGGTAAAAAGGCAGTGCGGCTGTTTGTTTATTAATGAAAAAATTGACACCCCTGGTTTTTGATTAAAATCTTCAATATGACTACTAAACATTTGGCTAAGGTACAGACTAAAATCAGATGAAACAGCCATCAAAGGAAGCAGCAGAGCAGAACGGAAAAACAAAAAACACCTGCTGGTGAGATATCCCAAAACCTCTTCAACAGCAGCTTGGCACTAAAACCCTAACAGGAAAGGAGTAAGGTAAAACCCTTTGGGTGGAAGTTCCATCGCTTTGGTGCTACTGAGGAAAAGACTGATGTACCTTGTGCTTCAAACAACAGTGCTGCGGCACACACTCACAGTTTCATATGAGAGCAGGCAGATCCAGTATCTAAAATTCAAAAGTATTGATCTGAATTTGGGTCTGGAAACCAATCGAGAGGCAGTGCAGGCATAAGGCTGAAATTATATTATCTGAGCAGCTTGCCATTAGGCTTCCCAGTTACCTGGTCCCAGTGGGTAATTTTCCATCCCCAGTTGCCTCTCCATAAGAAACTGAGGAGTGGGAGAAAAAATGCCACCCATAGGGATGCTCTAGGATGTTTTGGAATTTTCCTCAGACTCTGTTTTATCATAGAGACTGAGGAAATTCCTAGGGTGTCACCAGAAGTGGCATGACATACTTCCCAGGCACCTCCCCTCACTTCTTTTAGCATTTGCCTAGAGTAGACAGTACTGGGAGTCCTACTTGGTATGGTCAGCATCATGTAAATAGTAGTACAAAGTACATGGATCCAGTAGTCATAAATATAACTGACAAAAATTATACTTTAAACCTTGAGATCTCACACTTAAACCACCTCATTCCAAAACTTACCATTTACCAGATACAATTCAACAGGTATACAAATACATGGGGAGTGCAGTAGATGTCCCTGTTTTCACCTTTGTTGGAGGTTATGCACTTCTTATATTGCTACGCAGGCTTGTGTTACTCATGTTTGTTTCTGATAGATGTATGGTCCTTTTTGACTTGCAGTCTTTCTCTCTCCTTCAGTTTAGGATCCCTGGGTGCCGGAAGCGATTATGCCCCTTTTGTTCACTATTTAGGCATCACATCCATGGATATTGCTTACACCTATGATCGGGTAAGAGATCCCTGAATGAGGAGACCTACATTTGTACCTTAAAAGCGGTCTTTATGGTTTTCCTCCCTTGGCTTCTACAGGCCTTTGCTTTGAGAAGGGCAAGTGTTTATACCGCTGATTTGAGTGCTGGTGTAGCATATAAGCACCACGTTTTGTTTGTATGGGGCAAGTGTTCAAAAAGACCTTGTTTCCCTCTGTGAAGGAATGGACATGCAAACCAGTCCCTGTTCCTTGTAACTGGACCCCTGGGAGGCTGGAAGAAACCCATGGCTGCCCCAAGTCTCTGCTTGGTGACCTATCCCTTCCTCTTGCTCCCCAAGGGTGCCAGTTATAAACTGAGTATCCACAGGTAGCCACCAATTAAGTCTTAGGAGTTTCTTCTGTCCGACAGAGTCATGAATAGAACATTCCAAATCTGCATTGCCATTTAGAATTGCCGCCTAGTTGCTGTCCCTCCCACTACACTACTATACGCAGGTGCAAGGGGAGGGCTCTGCATCACCTTTACCGCACTTTAGGTGGGAACAGGGCTTTTTTCATAGCAGAGACTCCTTTGCATATTAGGCCACACCCCCTGATGTAGCCAATCCTCCAAGAGTTTACAGTAGGCCCTGTACTAAGAGCCCTGTAAGCTCTTGAAGGATTGGCTACATCAGCGGTATGTGGTGTAATATGCAAAGGCGTTCCTGCTCCCAAAAAAGCTCTGGGAAGACCAAATAGGTATGGTGAATTTGCAGGGATCAGTTGTGAGAAGTTCAGAATGCAAAAAAAAGTTTAATAAATAAATAAGTAATACTAATACAAATGTTCTGTCCAAGTTTTGGGACTGAGCAAGGGAACAAAGAAAAGGTAAACATGCAGTCTTCTCTCGGTGCTTCCTAAATGGAGTTTACTTTAGGACAGGCTAGCTTTACTTGAAGTTGCAGAGTGCCAAACTCTTTGAGGGTATTTCATCCTTGGATTGTTTTGGATTGTCTGATTCTTTCTTTTGCCTAGAGCAAGACTTCAGCGCGCATTTATCCTGCCTACCACACAGCCTTTGACACTTTTGACTATGCGGATAAGTTCATTGATCCAGGTAGCGGATGGGAAGAGAGTGGAAAGAGGGAGAGGGGCTGCTGCCTGGAAGTCGCAGGAAATCTCCAAAATTGCTCAGCAATCATCTCTCAATTAAATAGTGCAATGATTCTTAAAAACTTTCCTTTTGCTTCCCCTCCTCACTACTATTTTCTGACCTTTCTATGAATGATAAGAGAGATTTCCCACCCTCTTGTTCGCTCTCTCTCTCTCTCTCTCTCAGTGAACTTGATTGACTGCTAGTTCAAGACAGACCAAAGAAAGATCTCTCACAAAAAGCATAATTAATATATTGAGCTTGCTGCCGCAAAATGTTAGGATGAATGGATCTATCAATTGCTATTAGCCTTAATAAGCTCTTTCTCTCCCAGGATTCACCAGTCACCAGACTGTGGCACGGACAGCTGGCAACATTTTGATGCGCCTGGCTGATACCTTGATCCTTCCACTCAATGTGACTGACTACGGGGAGATGCTGGAACAGATGTATAATGCTGCCAACCAGGAGGCTATTGTGACAGACCTGGTGAACCACAATATGTCACTTGGTACTGATATGCAACTGTTTTGCTGGGTGGGTGGTGGTAGCTATGGGGAATGACTGCACAAACCTTGGTGACATATTCCTGCAGAGTGGATCTGGTGGTGTTTTCTTCTTCATAAAACCTGATCTTGTGGAGAGCTAGGTATACATAAGGAATGGAAAGGAAAGGAAATATATCCCCACTGTGCCACAGCTGAAAAGAGGCACATGGTTTTTACTCCCCTGTTCTCAAAACAAAGATCCCAGCCAAAAGCCTCCCTTCCCCACTGTTACACCTTGCTGAAGGCTCTTTTTGGTCTGCAAAACTGACTTAACATGCAGTAGCCTATTCTGTGCTGATCTAAACCCCAAGAACACTCTGTTGGTTAAAGATAAGCTAGGAATACATAACAGAATTACTGTGTAAGAATAGCAAAAATCCACATGTAAAACGCATTGTCTAGTGCAGTGTGAACGCACCGCAGTAGCGTCACTACTCACACCCTTCTAAGCCCATTGATTTCAGGGGACTTAGAACAGTATAACTCTATTTAGGATTGCACTGTTAAGCTTGGTTCAGGCATAATGTAGATCCATGGTTTATTTTAATTATGGTTAGTCTGCAAAAGCAGGATGCTGGTTGCAAACCGTCTGGAAAGGTGTTGTTGGGGAGCTAATGAGAGCCCTGCTAGGGAAGAAGCCATTTGTACATTGTGCAAATCCTTAGTTAAAGGAATAAACCAACTTAGAACTGTGCCTTGGACCCTTGTATGATGGACCTTTACTCACTAGTCAATGTAGCAGCCTGCGCTCAGACAGTCTCACAAACCATAATCCAGTTAATTGAATCATAATTTTACATGTCCTCCTAATTGAGCCATAATTCTAGAGAACCCAGATGGGATCCTGGGATGCAGAGGGGGAAAAAAACAGCAATAGAAAGAACTTCCAGTTTTCAGCAATAGAAAGAACTTCCAGCCGCCCTGAGCCACTTGTGGGAAGGGCGGGATATAAATCCCAAATAAATAAATAAATAAATAAATAAATATAACTTCAGTGGCTCATAGTTAGCCTAGGGGCTAGATTTGCCCACTGTGTGATTTTAGTTTTTAGTGAGCTTTTTATTAATTACCTTGAATGCTTTAATTGACAAGAGGGGTATACATATTTAAATGGACCAATACATTTGTTTCCTTTTCTCCCACTCTTCCCAGCCCCACTCCAGGCTGCAATTGCGCACTTCAAGACAGCAGCTGCCCGCCTCGATCAGCGGATTGCCAGACTGGAGGAAGAAGAATCTCCCAGGTCAGCAGACTCCCTTAGTAATGTCCTATAGGATTTCTATAGTGTACTGGGCACATTCAAAGCTCTTCACATCCATTCATCTCAGTAATCCTTACAATAAGGAGCCTCCTTGAAGGGAGGCTCATAGGATTATCCCCACTATTGCTGATGAAAGAGTTTAAACACAGAGGGCCTAAGGTCTTTGTCACTGGGCTAGGGTTGCCAGCCTCAGGCAGTGGCGGGGGGGGGGGGGGGCGAGCTGGAGAGCTCCCAGAATTGACTTCCATACTACAGAGAGCAGGTGCCCTAGAAAAAGGCAGCTTCAGAGGGCAAACTCTATGGTATACCATAGATCAGGCCCCACCATTTGGTGCCTGTGGATGCCATGGCGCCAACCAATACCTTTCTTGGTGTTTTTAGAAGGTCAGTGGGACACGGTGAGGCTTGAGCCCAGCAGGGCTTTGGAGATCTGATAGCCGGAAAAGGTTTTTAAAAATTGCTTCAGCAGCTGCCGTTGGTATAGTGGTTAAGTGCCAGTTTGGTATAGTGGTTAAGTGCATGGACTCTTATCTGGGAGAACCGGGCTTGATTTCCCACTTCTCCCCATGCAGCTGTTGGGGTGACCTTGGGTCAGTTGCAAGTTCTCTCAGAGCTGTTCTCTCAAGAGCAGTTCACTGAGAGCTCTCTCAGCCCCACTTACCTCACAGAGTATCTGTTGTGGGGAGCAGAAGGGAAAGGAGATTGTAAACTGCTCTGAGACTCCAAGTGAAAGGTGGGGTATAAATCTTATCTCTTCTTCCTCACAGCACAAGGATCTTATCTTAACGATAAGCTGTGTGCATACAAGGAAATATTTCTACACAATGTGTTTGTTTCAGAAGGCATCCTGTTAAACAGAGATTCTCCCTAAGAGGCAGAGGACATCTTGGGTGTTTCCCACCGTCCAATCAGGGAGGCAGGAATTTTTCAAAATCTTCCTTCCTGTGGCTGTGGGAACCACCCCTTCCTCAGTTCCTTTCCTGCCTCGACAGGGAGAGCAAGGCTTAGGATAGGCTCCTATCCCTTAATCTTTATTTCTTATTTTAATCTTTATCCTTCACTCTTCTTCCTTCCCTTATACCTTTAAAAAAAAAGAACAAACCTTTCCCTCCTGCTTCTTCAACTTCTTTCCTTGGTACCTTCTCCTTTAACGAGGAGAGCTGCCTCCCCCCCCCCCTCCTGCCTCCTTCCTCCCTCAACGAGGAGAACGGTGCAGCAGCGGCTCAGGCGCAAAGCCGCGATGCGAGAAGAGCAGCGGCGCGAGGAGATGGAGAGGCGCTTTAGGGACGTCTTTATGGGAGACGACGCTCCCGCAAGCGGCCGGAGCAGCACCGAAGAGACGTCCCCCGGAGCCGGCATGACTTCGGGTCTTGCCTCGGCTGCCGGCAACGTGCCCTGTAGGGGCGGGCCGCAAAGGAGCGGCAGAAAGCGGCGCTGGTCTTCCCCAGCTGGGAAAGAGGCGCGCGTGGCTGGGCCTTCCCCCGAAGACGGCGGCCGTGTTCCGGAGCGCAAAAGGGCGCGAAACGGAACAGAGCGGCAACGAGGGACTGCGGGACGACAAGGAACAGCGGGTGCCAACCTCCCGCCGGGAAATCTCGTCCAGGAGGAGGCCCAGCCCATTCCAGAGCCCTTCCAGCCCCAGAGGGGCTTGGGTAACGTACCCCACATGGGATCTTCATTTATTTCAGAATTTTTAGAATCTATTAAACAGACCGTGGGGGCAGCAGTCTGGGCAGCCTCTCATAGCAGGCCAGGCCCCTCTAGCTCTTGCTCCTCCTCCAGATTCTCTCCCCGCAAGAGAACCAGAGAGCGTGCCGGGCTCCCTAAGACCCGGAAGAAGTCCCTAGCCAGTGACCTCTTGGAAGAGAGATCTCTTGACGGAGACCAGTCTGAGAGCTCTTATGAGGGAGACCAGGAGGAGGGCGAATTCCTATCAGATGAGGAAATAGACGAAATGCCTGCCCCGGAGCCACCTTCACGGTTCTTCAAGGCAGAGGACTACCAGCCCCTCTTAGCTAAGGTGCTGTCAGCATTGGACCTCCACGTTCCCCCTGAGGAGCAGGAGACCAACAGCCCTTTAACTAACCCAAAAAATAAGCCCAAGGGGAATACTGAATTCTTTCCTCGCCTGCGGTCCTCTGAAAAGGTGTTTCCTTTTCCAGAGTTTTTCGAACGGCAACTAAAATCAGAATGGGCAAAACCAGGTGCTAACAAACAAGTTCCAAATGCGATTAAGAGGTTGTATGATTTACCCCCCTTTGCCAATGACATGCTGCAGGTCCCTCTGGTTGATGCCCCAGTCGCAGCTCTTCAATCTCATGGGCTGCTAGCCGAGGATGGCCATGGGTCAGTCAGGGATAACTGGGACAAGAAGATTGACTTGGCCTTGAAGAAGAGCCATGAGGCTACGGCCTTGGCCATTAAGGCATCCGCCACAAACTCCATAGTTTCTAGGGCGGCAATTGTTTGGTTAAGACAACTAACCCAACTATTACCAGAGGCAGACAAGAGGATCCTGGAGGGCACTAACAGGCTCCTCAGGGCAGCTGAATTCTCTGCAGACGCTTCCCTGGACGCTCTTACTTTCTCCGCCAGAGCGATGGCGTCAACCACTGTTGCAAGGAGGGGCTTGTGGCTCCGGGCCTGGCCTGCAGACGCTCATTCTAAATCAATAGTTGCAGCCTATCCCTTCCAGGGAGAAAAGCTCTTCGGGGACACCCTAGATAAGATCCTAGTGGAGACGCGGGACAAGAAGAGGGCCATGCCCAAGTACCTTAAACGTCCAGACAGAAGAGGTTTTGGGTCTAGCTTCGGGCCATTCGTCTAGCACTGCTGCACTTCCAAGACGAGGTGACGGGACAGCACGTGCTGGTGAGGACGGACAGTGTAGCAGCAAAAGCATACCTAAACAATCAAGGGGGGGGGGGTCCAGGTCCGGTGCCCTCCACAGGGAGGCCATGAAGTTATTCGAATGGGCGGAGCTCCACCTAAGATCAGTAAGGGCAGAGCACATCAAAGGGGCCTACAACGTCAAAGCAGATTGGCTCAGCCGGGAAAGCATACAATCCGGGGAGTGGTCCCTCAACAAGTCTCTTTTTCAGCAAATAGTGAATCACTTCGGGCAGCTGAGGGTGGATCTATTTGCCTCCTATCAGAACCACCAACTACCTTGGTTCTTCACGAGGTACTTCCACAGCCAGGCAGCAGTGACGGACACCCTGACGTCTCCCTGGCCACAAGAGCTTCTGTATGCCTTTCCACCGATCCCAGTCATCCCGAAGCTACTCAGAAGAATCAGTCTGTTGGGAGCAGAGGTCATTCTGGTTGCACCCTGGTGGCCTCGACGTCCTTGGTTCTCATCAATCCAGCAGATGTCGGTGATGGAGCCCCTTCACCTGCCAATCTGGCCAGACATGCTATTACAGGGTCCAGTGTGGCATCCACATCCAGAATGGCTGAGATTGACCGCATGGAGATTGAGAGGAGATCGCTGTTAGGTTTTGGCTACTCCGGTGAAGTGACGGATACCATCCTAGCGTCCAGAAAGGAATCCACTACACGGATCTACAACATGTCATGGAAGGCCTTTCACAGGTGGTGCCGGAGGAAGGGAGTGGATCCCCTCCACCCTTCAGTTCCTAAGTTCCTCCAGGACGAACTTCACTCTGGTTTGAAACCGGCCACGCTTAAGCGCCAGATCGCGGCCCTGTCCTCGGTGCTTCAACAGGTGGATGGTGTTAGTCTGTCATCACACCCTCATATTTGTCGCCTCAATGAGCTCCCCACCTCAAATTCATCGCTTCCCTACCTGGCGCCTGAATCCAGTACTTTCAGCCTTGACAAATCCGCCATTTGAGCCCTTGATGTCAGTACCTTTAAAGATGATGCACATGAAGACTATCTTTTTGGTGGCAATCACCTCAGCCAGGAGGGTTTCCGAGATCGGAGCCCTGTCGGTCAAGCGAGAGCTATGTGTTTTTCATAAGGACAAAGTGGTGCTCTATCCAGACCCTACCTTCCAACCTAAGGTCTCATCCAGGTTCCACAAGAACCAAGAAATCAACTTGCCATCCTTTTGCCCGGATCCTAAGCACCCCCAGGAACGCATATGGCACACCCTGGACGTGCGCAGGGCGATCAAGATATTCCTGATCAGAACCGAGCCCTTTCGTAAGTCGGATTCCATGTTCATCAACATAGCAGCTCCCAGACCTGGCCAGAAGATGTCCAAGTCGGCCATTAGCTACGCCATTAAACAGTGCATTGCAGAAGCGTACAAGGCGATGCACCTCAAGGTACCTACAGGGATCACTGCTCATTCGACCAGAAGTGCAGCTGCCAATGCCGCCTTTAACAAGAACGCCTCTGTCGAAGAGGTGTGTAAAGCGGTGACATGATCGTCTATTTCCACCTTTACTTGACACTACAAATTGAATGCCTACGCATCGGCAGATGCAGCCTTTGGCCGGCGAATCCTACAACATGTACTTCCCAAGTAGGGCGATCCCTCCCTGACTAACATACTGCTCTGGGAGCACCCAAGATGTCCTCCGCCTCTTAGGGAGAACGACCCTTGGCACTTACCTTGAGGGGTCCTTCTCCTAAGAGGACAGGAGGACATCTTGCCCTCCCTTCTCTCGCCCTACCTTGGGCAATACCTTTTTTCCTTTACCTCATCTGCCAACTTACTTCTGAGGTTTTTTCTCATTCATGTTGTTAACTGTTACCTGTTCCTCCATGTTCCCTTTCCTATAAGGGCCTGTTTGGTCAGTCTGTTGGGTTAACACCCACCTTTTCCTTTTCCCTGACCAACTGTTAGTTATTCTGTTAGGAGTATGTTTTTTCATTAGGTATAAGTTTTTTCCTTTTACTGCTGCTCGGAGTCACCCGAACTGAGGAAGGGGTGGTTCCCACAGCCACAGGAAGGAAGATTTTGAAAAATTCCTGCCTCCCTGATTGGACGGTGGGAAACACCCAAGATGTCCTCCTGTCCTCTTAGGAGAAGGACCCCTCACGGTAAGTGCCAAGGGTCGTTCTGCCTGGAATGTTGAAATAACTATTAGAGTTATGTATGACCTCACTCCCTGATACTGTGTGGTTGGTTCCACCTCATTTTGGCAGTCATTTTGTTGTTATGCACACTATCCTGCCTCAGATTTGCAAAGGCTCAGAAAGGTTGGAGACTCCTGCCATAGATTCTAGGTGAAATCCCTTCCCAAATCCCCTTCTCCACAGGTTGTATTCCTGAATCTCAGATTTCCAGGAATTTCCTAGGCTGGAGTCAGCAACCCTATGTTGGGATGAAATCTGAATTGGAAATCTCCGTGAGCACGGCTCAGTCTCTTACAGTGCAATCCTAAGGAGAGTTACTCCAGTCTAAACCTATTCATTTCAATGGGCTTAGAACGGAGTAGCACTGCAAATCTCGAAAAACTCCCCATATATGCCCTGGAGAACACTACAATCTGGTACTCAACATCAGTTGGCTGTCCCTGGCCTGAAAGATGTCCAACTAGCCTCAACCAGGGCCAGGGCCTTTTTGGCCTTGGCCCTAGCCTGGTGAAATCAGCTCCCTTCAGAGATTCAGGCCCTTACTGAATTGTTACCTTTCCTGTAAGAAGGAGCTATTCCACGAAGCATTTGGTTGAGGCAGCGGGCATCCTATTCCATTGGCTGACCCTATGCTGCGACACCACCTCTGCTGCAATACTGATTTTATACTGTCTAATGTTCAATACATTATGATGTGCCCAACTGAGCCGCCAAATTGTATTGTTTACTTTTATTGGTTTTGATTACCGTTTTAAAATGTTGTTATCCGCCCTGAGCCCGTCTGGGAAAGGGTGGAATATAAATTAACTGCCGTATTTGCCGGCGTACAAGACGACTTTTTTGCCCCGAAAAACATGCCTCCAAGTGGGGGGGTCGTCTTATACACCGGGTGCACTCCGCCGCCGCCCGAGGAAGGAAGCCCTGAGGAGGCTACGGGATGCGGCAGCAGCGGCAAGAGCAGCGCCCAGAAGCCGGCCGCGCTCTCGCCTGGCCCCATGGCCACGCAGGGCTCGTCACCGGTGCCGCTCAGGAAGAGGAAGAAGCCGCCGGCACCGGAGCCTGTACAGGACGAGGTGGCGGCGGAGGCTGCTGCGCTCATGGCCCCCGTCCCCACATGCTCCGCTTCACGCTCGGACCCTTCCCTCAGCGCCTCAGCAGCCCAGCCATAGGGAGAGGGAAGGGGAAGGAGGCCCACCGCCGCCCCAGCCAGCAGCGCCTCACTCACTCACTGACAGGCGCTCGACCCTCCCCCTTTGGCTCTCGCGCGCACCCATGCGGGAAGGGATGGGGGGGGGGGAGAAGGGATCAGAGCCCGCCGGACCCCGAGCACGGGGCACACTGACGTCATGTCACCATGCGGGCGGGAGCGCTCTGTCTCTCTCGTTTCCTCCTTTTCTACCTAGCCTCCCCACACCCCTTTCGGGTGTCAAAGCGGCTGACAACGGGACGCAACTGAGCCTGCGCAGCGAGGCCCCCCTTTTCTTTTTCCGCCCCTCGCCTCAAACATAAACATTGTCCCACCCTGAGGGAGTGCGGAAAGCTCATGCGCATTGGTGGAGCTCTTTTCTTTCCTTTTTGTCCAATGTTTCTTGAGGAGAGTTTCTGGGAAGGCGGGAGGGAAGGAGGAGATAGACGTAATAATAATAAATAGGAATGGTGACTAAATAGCAAATAGAGATTAGAACTGTGGCTGGTGTTTCTAACAATAATGGGTTTCAGTTCAAATCTCCAATTCCTGTAAGAAATGTTGGGGGGTCGTCTTATATGCCCAGTCACCTTATACGCCGGCAAATACGGTAACTAAATAAATACATTTTTCTGCAAGAAATTCAGAGTGCTGATCAGAGCAAGACTTTGAATCCAGTACAGGCTGAATGAGTGCCCAGTGTTATTGTCAGAGACAAGTAAATCCTTTAAAAATCAGCTGGTGTCAAATATTGTCTTGGGGAGGTAATGAATCAGCAGCTTTGTAAATGAATTTAGCCTTTATCGGCCATCTGGGATTTCTCCACAATGGGCAATGAAATGGCAGGCAACGTTTATTGTGTAAGTGCAAAGTGATGCATGTTGGGACAAAAAAAATAAACAAATCCCAGTTTCACACAGAAACTGGATTAGTGGTGAAATGCCTTGGGATTTTGGTAGATAGTTCAGTGAAAATGCTAACTCAGTTTGTGATGGAAATACAAATGGGCAAATTCCATGCCAGGGCTCATTAGGAAAGGGATTGTGAATAAAATACTCAATACTGTAACACCCTTATACAAGTCCTTGATGTGATCTCATTTGGAATACTGTTTGCAGTCCTGTGCTGTAAAAAAAGGATACTGAAGAGGTGGGAAAAGTGCAGAAAAGTGCAACTAAAATTATCATGGGATTGGAGTGCCTTCCCTGTGAGGCAAGGTTAAAGCATCTGGGGCTTTGTATTTGAGAAAAAGAAGCACCTGAGGGGTGGCATGACAGGTCTACAAAATATTCATAGTACTGGATAAACTTTTTTGTTATTCCCATTGTACTTGGACCTATTGGAAGGATCACTCTATGGCTGAATACAGACGGCCTACATCTGGGTCCTGCCCTGCTCCTGCCCTTATGTCATCCTTCTGCACCTCTCTGCCACCTTAAAAAGCTACTACTTAATAAGTGGTAGCAAATCTCTGAAGTGTTTCCCTGTCGCCTTTCCCAGCCGTCTGAATGGCTGGGGAGCACCAGGGAAGTGCCTCCCATGCGCTTGAGCGGTCTGACCAATCCTCCAGAGCACACGCAGCCCGTCCCTCTTCCAGCAGCAGGGTGTACACTGTCTGACCACCCTGGAACACCTCGGACCGTGCCAGCCTTTTTTTCTGAGCCAGGAGGCTGCCACCTCAAGCTGCCCATCTGTATCCAGCTTATGACTAGCCATAGGTTCAAGACAGACAAGAGGGAGTGGTACTTCACACAATGGGTGGTTGAACTGTGGAGCTTCCTGCCACAAGATGTGGTGAGGGTCACTGGCATAAGTGAATTTAAAAGGAGGTTAAAAAGATTTTTAGAAGGTTAGATCTAGTATTGTCTGTTAGTCACAATGCCCAATGTGAAGAGATTTTTAAGCTGATGCTTAAAGACTGCCAGTGAGGGGGAGCTCACCACCTCCTTAGGGAGCTGATTCCACTGATGAACAACTCTCTTACTGTAAAAAAGTTTTCCTTAATATCCAGCCAGTACCTTCCTGCCCTTAATTTGAACCCATTTTTGTGAGTCCTCTTCTCTGCTGCCAACAGGAACAGCTCCCTGCCCTCCTCTAAAAGAGAGCAATCAAGTGCCCCCTCAACATCCTCCAGAATGAACATTCCAAGTCCCTCAGCCTTTCCTCAGAGGGCTTGGTCTCCAGGCCCCTCCCGATCATCCTTCTCACTCTCTTCTGCACCTGCTCCATTCTGTCCACTTCCTTTTTGAAGTGATCCAATAGGGTTACTGTGATTTTTGTACCTCTGTGCACTTTGCTAGGGGCTGGGAGGCTCAAGAAATGTCTGAGCCAGCCCTTTTCCCCTTAACCTGCTGTCTCTCTCAACAGTCCTCTCCATGTGCGGATGGTGAACGACCAGCTGATGTTGCTAGAAAGGGCATTCCTGAACCCCAGGGCCTTCCCGGACAGGTATTACTACAGGTAAATGGATCAATAACCCACTTTCTTGGGGCTCTCTGCATTGGAGCCTATGGATTTGTTTCCCTTGGCCCAAGATGCCTCTGCTGCCCCAAGGGGCTCAACGAGATGCCTTGTGTCAAGGGAAAGGGCCCCCATTAGTGTGCAGTGGATCTCTGGGATCCAATCTAATCATACAGGATCCTGCACTCATTGTTCGAGGGCCTGATTAAGAAATCTTCTGTATTTTCCCTGCTTTGCTTTACTGTGTCCTGTTGGCAGAAGCCTACCGTTGCCAACCTTCAGGTGGGTCCTGGAGGTCTCCTGCTGTTACAACTGATCTCCAGAATATAGAGATCAGCTCCTCTGGAGAAAATGTGTGCTTTGGAAGGTGGACTTCATAGCATTGTACCCTGCTGAAGTCTCTAGCAACCCTGATTTTCCTTCCAATCTGACTTTGGCCCTGAACATTAATCTGGTTCCCTGAAACTGTTTCAACCATTGTTGACCTAAGAGTGGCAGTCCTCAAACAGAGACTCTTCAAGGGGAGATTACAACGTGGGATTGCTGAATTTGAGTTTATTTACAAGTTCAGAACAATGGAACCCCTAGAGCTGAATAGGGACACTGGAGTTTTATCTCACTACAGATGCTAATTTTCTGCCCTCAAGCATTTCTCCTCTGCTCTAATCAGCTGTGCATTGTACCTCAGCATCCTGAGTTCCTTCTTTGCAACTCCCCTCCCACCTTCTGACTGGGGTATAAAGTCTCAGACAGTTCTCCATTCCAACTCAAATCTGACATATCTGATGCAACTCCTATCTGACAAAGTCTTGAAAGCTCATATCCCTGCCCACCCCAAATTTTGTTAGTCTCTAAGGTGCTGCTGGACTCAAATGTAAATGAAGCTAAGAAATCCTGCCTGGTGCTGTCCCCTTGCTTACATTAAACTGCACAAATACAGTTTCTTAACATCTGTGTTCTTTATTCAGATTCCATTGCTTCTTCTAAAATATACCACATTGCTTACAACATCAGTTTTCCAGTTTTCCAGTTCATTTCCATTACATTATTTGTATGTATCACACTGTTTCTTAGTTAATTGGTCTACAATTTTGTAGTAGTGCAGTGTTATTCACCACTGGTTGTATGTTCTCTTTTCTTATTGCATTGTTTCCAATTGTGTAATTGGCTCGAGTCTCAGAAGAAAGGTGGCCTATTAATAAATAGAATTAATTTTTTACAAGTGTACTCGATACATCAGTTTGATCTGCTAGGACCTGCCCCTTCTCACTGCTTCCTTTCTCTCTCCACGCAGCCACATCATCATGGCTTCCAGATCATCTGCCATCGCCACCTTCCCTGGCCTTGCTGATGCCTACTCCAATGCCAAGGAGCTGGGCAACTGGGAGAATGTCCACCAGCACCTGACAATCATTGTCCAAGCCATAGAAAATGCAGCATCTATCCTTGAACCGGTGGACCAGTAATGGCAATAACAGGAATAATGCTGAGCCTTTATTAAATGCTGTAGAGTGTTCAAAGGGAGTTGCTTGCAACTTAATGACCCCTATAAGCAGGCCTCCTTTTGAGCAGGAGCTCACAGGAGTGAAGTTCCAGAGCCTCTAAATTTTATTGTGCTCTTTCTTTCTCCCGCCCCCCACCCACCCCGCACCTCCAAATACTTGCTTCTGGGCTCCATTGTTCAAACCCCCTGTGAGCATTTTGCTGAACTCTAAGATTTGACAAACTTTCTAATATTTTCCCCTACAAAAAATGGGAAAATAACCAAAACTTATAAAGCAGACACATGGAAATCTTCATCATGCCACTGTGGCCACATAGGAGAAAGTAATTTAAAAAGTATGATGGGAGTAAGGTTTTATTATGACAGTTATAATTCAAGAAACATTTTAAGGTAGATGCTGAGCTGATATAATTTTATACAGGGGTTTGTGGCATATGCAAATGAGTTGTGGTAATAAACTCCGGGCACCACTTTTTTCTACAAAATGACCCCTGCCTATAAGGTATGGCAAATGGAGAGATGGGGGGCGGATTGGGTTTGGCAGATAGTGGGGTGGATCTAGCCACTCTGCTTCGCACAGTTTGATGCCTTCCTCCAGCTCTCCCACTTAAGTGGCTTCTGCTGTTTCAAGCACATCAGAGAGCCAGACTAGGTGCTGGGAAACTCAGGTATGAATCCCCATTCTGCCATAGAAAGAAGGGAGGACAAAGCCTCTTTGAAAGTTCCCATTCTGGACCCCAAACTGATGATTATGTCAGAGCAAGCTGTCTCCATCCTTCTCCGTTTTCTGTGGCCCCAGAAGGTAGAACCAGAACAAATGGGTTGAAATTAAATCAAAAGAGTTTCTGACTCAACATTAGGAAGAACTTCCTGACCGTTAGAGCAGTTCCTCAGTGGAACAGGTTTCTTCAGGAGGTGGTGAGCTCTCCTTTCTTGGAGGTTTTTAAACAGAGGCTCGATGGCCATCTGACAGCAATAAAGATCCTGTGAATTCAGGGGGTGGTATTTGTGAGTTTCCTGCATTGTACAGGAGCTTGGACTAGATGACCCTGAAGGTCCCTTCCAACTCTATGATTCTTTCAACACAGTGCAAAGAAGCAGTGGTGGGATCTCTCCCTATTTCCCCCCTCACACACCATGCTTTGTGATTCCCATGGCTTATACTGATGCCTGAGCAAAACTGTCTTTCACTTCTTGAATTCTGCCAGCATTTCAAATTCATTCTGTGGCTTTTAAGAACATGGGGAAGGAAGATAAGCAATGTTTAAAAATTAATGTTTATTTCTAAAATCACAATTTAAACAACATTTAAAAACATCCATTAAAAACATCCTCACATGGTGTGGGGAGGGGAGGGAGATGGCTTGCATTTAGAAATCAGTAGAGGAAAGGTTTCCCCAACTGAGTACTGTAAACTAGCTCTGAAAACTCTGTGATCTCCTCACAAGCTGCTGTTTTTGTGACTAGCTCCACCCGTCAAGTCACTGCTTTGTGACTGGCAGCCCTCAAGGCTACTGGAGGGAACATTAAGAAGCTCCCACCAGAAATATTAAGTCTGCCCTCCCCTGCTGGAGCTGAGTCTCCATGAGATTTGGGGTTTGGTAGTGGGAAACATTTCTTACACCCTGCTTGTTACTGCCCTCTGCTGGCTTCAGCATTCAACTTACACCTGGAACACAGCATGCGTGCAACATGCAACTCACACCTGGAAGGCCTGGTCCAATGTCTAACATCTGCACGGGTATAGTGGGCTTGCAAAGGAGAGAAGACACCCCCCCCAGCGTTGCTACCTCAGAAGGGTTATGCTTCTACCTTTTGATATACTTGCTTTAGTTCAAACAAGCTGCTATCCAGAGTACTGAAAGAAGTAGCCATGGAAGGGCCAATGAAGGAGGGGGGCATCTGGGCCTAAGGATGAATAACCCCCCTCAAATGTAAACACTTGTTGGAGCTTGGGGGGACATTGGGTGAGTTTCACAATTTATGCGCATTATGTGTTGGCATTTCAATTTTAATTATGGCAGAAGGCCTTGAATGCTGGAATGTCATGGGAGTCTCTGAAACCTCAGAGAGCCTTTTTTATCTAGAGCCCATAGATGGTGGCGATGAAAGTCCCCCCTCCCCCCAGATTAAACCCTGTGGAGGCCCCTCGGCAGTCAAATTCTCAGGACGGAGGGGCCTTGCAAATTATCTCAGAGTCGGAGTGCCGGCCCCACTGCCTGTGGCCCCCGCTGCAGCATGTAGGCACTTTCTCAAAAGCCCCATTGACAAAACTGGGGTAGAGGCAAACTTGATGAGGAGGATGCCAGCAGCAACCACACCGGGCAAGCAGAGCAAAGAGGAGCTCAGTTGCTGGCTATGTGTGCAGGCTGGGAGGGCTGCAAGCAGGAGAGAAACTGGGAGGGAAAGCCAGCCCGAGGCCCCTAAAGGTGTGGGGGCTCATAGGCCAGTGCCTATTTGGCCTAATTGTTATTTCAGCCCTGCCTCCCCCTCCAATTTTGGGAATTCCTGGTACCTTATGCCCAAGCCAAGGGAATGACCAGAGTCAACACACAAACTACCTTTCTGCTGGTATGGTATAGTGGTTAAGATACTGGACTAGCGTCTGGGAGACTCAGGTTCAAATCCCCACTCATGCCATGGAAGCCCAATTTCACACACACTCAGTGTAGCATTCCGATGGCTTTGGAATGCCCTCTAGGTGTGATCAATGCACCAAACACGTTAGAACATATCAGCTTTATTGAACTCCCAAGATGATCAGCAGGTTAGCTACTCACTGCGTTCCAATACATCAGGTAGGGCAAATCATGCTGAATTCTATTCTGTTCCTGTCTAGCAGTGAAAGAAATGTGACTCCCTCCTCTCTCGCATGCTCGCCACACAAAACAATGGGAAGAGGGCAATAAAAGGGCAATCAACATATTTTGTGGGCTCAATTAGTGACCAGAAAAGGCTCCTACACTGGCCAATAAAGGCTATTCTCAGGACCACCTGACTTACAGTATCCAAAACTACAAATCCCATCGTTATCTTGGCATTTAAAGCTGCAGAACTATTTTTCCTACCCTATAGGCTGGCTGTCTACCCTGTTCTATCTGCCTAACCTACCTCACAGGATTGTTGGAAGGATAAAATGGAAGAGAGGAGAATGACATGAGCCACTGGGGAGAAAGGTGGTGTATAAATGAATAGAATGAAAGAAATAAAAATAATTGTCCAGCAAGGCCTTCATCACCTCATTCTGCTTATCATATAATCCAGCTCCTAGAACTGATCTACATGAGTAGGAGAGACAAGAATATAAAACAGGAGAGGAGACAGACAATGGGTTGGTAATGCTGGAGAAAGTTAAATTTATTATTTTTCTATTTCAAAGCAAGCCAATAGGACCAAGAGAAAGAGGGTTGGGTGGGAAATTGATGAAAGGGTTTGAGAGGAAGATGGATTATCCCTTTGCAACGGGACACCGTCCAGGTTTTGCGCCTAACAGCATAGCCCAGTGGTTGCTTTTCTCCTTGCAACATCGCCCCAGCAACAACTGGCTATCAGGATCCAGAGATGATAGAGAATCTTCAGGAATTGCTTTCACGCTGCTCAGTAAACGGCACACAATTGTGATGGATGATGGACCTGTGCCAATAATTATTCCTTGCATCCTGAAACAATGTGAACGTGCACTCCAGGATCTGAAAAAGAGCCAAGGGTAGGGTGGGGGGACAAAAAAGAAACCGTGTAAGTGACTTGGAATTAAAGCTGCTATCCTTCTTGCTGGAGTTCTAGTCACACAACAGCAGAGAGGGGCTACACAGATTCCGCTAATTAAGCACACAGCTACTGATGCTGACCATGGCATTCAAAATCCCCCAAAGATCCCCTTTTATTATTTAAGAGACTTTTTTTTTTTCAAATGACCACTTAAAGACAGATCTCCAAAGTTGGAAAGTTCAGAGCAATGCCTGTTTAACAGTTCAGAAACCAGAAGCACCCTGCCAGTTCTGGGAGACAAATGTTATAGGCAGGGCTTTTTTGTAGCAGGAACTTCTTTGCATATTAGGCCAATCCCCAGGTGGGACTAGAAGAGAACCCTAGATTTCCAGGATATCCAGCCTCCACAGTACTACAAATTGGAAACAAATTACATAGAATATATGAATATTTCAACACTCATATAAAACACTCTACAAACATACCCTGACAATAGGTAATCATAAAGACTTAAGGACCAAATTTCAGTGTTTTCAGTTACAAATAAATGTTCATTTCACAATGATGGTCCTTCAGTTCCAAGTTGCTCCTGAGGAATCCCGATGGTATTCAATGTTCCAAAAAAGTGTTCTTCACCCAGCACCACAATGCAGTGACGAGGTAGTACTTTATTTTCCTTTGTTTCACTAAAAGTTTTTTAACTAGCTTCAAACATTGATCCAGAGCATGGCAAGATTCCAATTTTCACACACAACCAAGTGACTAATTAACAGGTCTTGACAGTTTGTTTTAACTACAGTTTAAGAAAACATGCAAGAGATCTCAGATCCTTAATCGGCCGTTCTGTCTCACTGCTCTGGGGTTTTACCTCTATCCCATGCAAAGTCTGGCCCTTTGCTGACTGATAGCAAAAGATCTGAGGTAAAGTCCTCACATAGAGGAATGCCGATAAGGACAATTCTGTTTGGCACAAAGATAAGCTAAGTGTTTTAGCTGGATAAGGTCTCCTTAGCTTGATTTCTCCTCTCACTAGCCTTCGCTGCTTTGGGGGAAAACAAACTTGAAAGCATACAAAACAAATAAAATTTGGCTAAGTCTATCTGCTCCCTTACTGGCCATCAGAGATCATTTCATTTGGATTCATTACCATACGTGTTAATGAATGGGACAGATTCTGATTGGATTTTGATTACTTCAGTACCAAGTGCACATCCCTATTAGGAGCATTAGAAGAAGCCACAAATGAAAGCAAAGCACCATGGGAGCACTGCCTTGCCTGATTTCAAAGAGCCTGGGAGGAGAAACTCCAACAAGTGCAGTAGCAACGGACAGGATGATCTGCATTTTCCCTGACACAATGTCCACAGTGACTGTTCCCCCGATGCTACCAAGGAGCATGGCAATGGGTATACCAATGTTTATTATCAGTTTTTAAAATGCTCCTGAAAGCCTCTTTAGTGGTGCCACCAGAGAGACTACGGCAGGGGAAATGGTAGTCCTATGTAGGACCGGGGAAATCAGGATTTATCTGATCACATGGCCTTGCTGTGATATTTCCCAGAGCTTCACAGCAAAGCAGATTTGGAAGTGATCAGAGAAGAGCCACAGAAGGGGCATGAATGCATCAGTTAGGGTTGCCAGGCTCCAGGTGGGGGCTGGTGATCTCTCAAGATTACAACTGATCTCCAAAGAGATCAGTTCTCCTGGATAAAAATGGCTGCTTTGGAAGGTGCACTCTATGGCATTATGACCCACTGAGGTCTCTCCCTTCCCCAAACCCTGCCATTCATTCTTAGGCTCCACCCCCAAAATCCCTAGGTATTTCCCAGGTAGGAGTTGGCAACCCTAAATTTTCCCAATGCTGTGGAGAAGCAGGGAGGGGATCAGTTTTCCCCATAACATCATATCCATTGGCAAATAACCTGTGTGGAAAATATCAAATATATCTTGACTCAGATCCTCAGGTGCTTTTCTGTTGTCACAGCAGCTGCTACAATGGAGTGGCTTTTCTATCTACAGAGGAGTGGGAGGAGACTTTTTGCCAGGTCCCACCTCCTGCTGCAGACCCCCATCTTATTCCTCACATTGTTCATTTGCGTTCACAGGACCCAGTCTTGGATGGCACCGAAAGCTGCAGAAGGAGGTGAAGAAACTGCCTCCCCTTGGTGTGACCTGGCTCAAGCTGCTTAGGACCCAAGTCCAACTGTCTCAGCCCAAGTAATACAAAACACAAGGCACTACAGTCTCCAAGCTAGACTAAAAACAATGTCAAGACCATGCAATTCTCAACAGACAGATATATAAGCATAATACAATGTAGAATAGTCAAACAATATAGAAGAAGGCCGCAGATTTATACCCTGTCCTTCTCTCTGAATCAGAGTCTCAGAGCGGCTCACAATCTCCTTTATCTCCTTCCCCCACAATAGACACCCTGTGAGGTGGGTGGGGCTGACAGAGCTCACCCAGAAGCTGCCCTTTCAAGGACAACTCTTGCAAGAACTAAGGTTGACCCAAGGCCATTCCAGCAGGTGCAAGTGGAGGAGTGGGGAATCAAACCCAGTTCTCCCAGATAAGAGTCTGCGCACTTAACCACTACACCAAACTGGCTCTGTTTTCTGTCTACAGATAGTCCCATTGAGAGTGCTTTCCTCCTTACTTCCACTAGAGTAGAACAAATGGATACTGGTGAAGCTTATGCTGCTGGAGTGTGACTGCTGGAGGCTCCTGTGTTCCATTTGCAAAAAACTTGGTTGAGACACTAATTGAGAAAGGATGGAGCTCTTGAAGACACAAAACTGCTTATATTCTAATAGCAAGTCGGACTCAGGGATCCTTCTCTCCTATTTGGAAGCTTGTCTCTTGTTCAAGAGAAGTCCCATTAGCTAGTGGAAGAAAGGAAGAGAGCACTCTCTATGGGATCTATTTGTAAAACACCTGTTTTGGGGCTGAAAAGGTTTTTCACCATTCATGGACTGTAACTTCATCTATATTGTTTGACTATTCTACACTGTATTATACATACATACATATATATATGTTTGTTGAAAACTGCATGGTCTTGTCATTGTTTTTAGTCTCAGCCCAAGTAATAGCAGTGCCTGCTTGCTTCTCACCTCTTGTTCAGGTCTTGGAGGCACCTTGCAGTGTTTCCTTACTCTAGGAAAGGGATTGTAGTCCATCTCATCACTATCATATAATAGTTGCTTGATTATAGCCTCCCCTTCTTCCTTCGTACAGCTGGTTTTCACCAACAAAAGCGTGATGTATATCTCCGTCCCAATTGCTTTCTGGAAGGGAAGAAGAGGAAACATTTTTCAACATCTGGATGCTCAGATCTTTCATTGCCCTAGATTATTATGGTCAGGGACCCAGAGAGTGGGTGGTATGTACCGAAAGATATATTTTGGTTTATTTGTTTGGGCTTAATTGGAGCTACAGAAGCCAGTTTCTCTGCAGGGGCTCAAGTCTTGGAATGTGGAAAGCAAAGCAAGAGAGACACAAGCACTTCTGAGCCTCATCAGAGAAGCCTTTCCTCACCATTAAGTCTTACTCAGCTATCCCTCATGCCTGGCTTTTGGGTCCAGACCAGAATATGTGGTTTAAAAGAATGTCTCATCTTTGGCCCCTTTTCTTTTGGAAGGTGAGAGCTGCCTTCCATTCTTCTGCTGCCCTTCACATTCAGGGGCTGAAAATGATAAGACACAAATCGCCCATCTGAGCTTGTCTATTGCCCCATCTCCCTTGGGTTCTCACGCCCCTCCCCCTTCCATTACCTTAACTTTCACATTTCCTTTGTCATATAGCGTGTAAATATGATTGCTTTTCTGATTATAGTGCTGCACAGCCATTTGCTTCCAGATTGTCATGTAATGATTGCCATAACCCCTTTCCACTCGTTGTCTGCTTTGTTCTGCTATTTTTTCTAGTTCTTCATCTGAAGGTTGGGGACCGAATGCCATCTCCATCTCATAAGAGTTCAGTAACCGCTCAATCTTATTCTTCCATTCTTCTGATTCTGTCACAGGCTCATCTAGTTCTTGAGATTCTGTCACAGGCTCATCTGGTTCTTGCAATTCTGGAACTGGTTCATCTGGTTCTTGTGATACTGGCACTGGCTCCTCTGGTTCCTCTGCTATTGGCACCAGCTCTTCTGACTCAGCTAAAGGGAGCTCTTCTGCAGCATCAGAGTCTCCAAAGACTGGCTGGCCCAGTAAGAGAGCCCACCCAAGGAACAGCTGCCAGCACACCCGAGAACCCAGCATGGTGGCAGGGAAAGAGACTCCAAGACTGCCCAGCAGGTGGTAGAACTCCTGCTGATATAGATCCCAAGAAGCTGGGAGAGCCTGCCCATCTGCTGGGAGGCTCCACCCACCTGCTGGTAGAATCTTGCCTCCTGCAAAACCTGCCCAGATGGCAATGACATTGAGAGGGAAGCTAAAGAGACCTGTGTACATATCCACATGGCAGACAGGGTATGAACACATTAAATTTCCCCAACAAAGCAAATAGTGGCATTGCCCTGACCTGGATAGCCCAGGCAAGCCCGATCTCGTCAGAAGCTAAGCAGACCCAGCCCTGGCAAATGAACATATGAACATATGAAGCTGCCTTATACTGAATCAGACCCTTAGTCCATCAAAGTCAGTATTGTCTTCTCAGACTGGCAGCGGCTCTCCAGGGTCTCAAGCTGAGGTTTTTCACACCTATTTGCCTGGACCCTTTTTTGGAGATGTCAGGGATTATTTGGATAATAATAAGACAATATTTGGATGGGAGACCTCCTTGGAATACCATGACTGGAAGGCAAAGGCAGGCTGTATCAAACCATTTCTCTGAATGCCCTCTGTGCTGCAACAGGAGTCATCAGAGGTCACCATGGCTTTCAGGCATGGGGCACAAGCACACACACACAATCCCCCTCAAAAAATAATGGCATCCGGGGGGGGGGGCATTTCAGATCCAGACAACAGCATTGTGGGAGGGAGCTGAAGTCACCTCTCCCCATGAGCTGTTGTCCTGACCCCATGAGCTGTTGTCTTCTCCAAATAGGATCCGCACACAGAGTCTGGCCCTCACGTTTTTGGTGCCCTATGTAAATTGTGACATTGCCCCCCACCACCCTTTCAATAGAGAGAAAAATGAAAAATCTAGAATGAATTTAACTTTTATTTACTTAGCATGAACAATATAAAAATAAAAACACAGTTCTCACTAGGATAGCCTTCTTGGTGCTTGGCTTGCAGGGGTCCCCTGTCCATGCCACAAGACTCCTTTTACTTCTGTCATGGAAAGCTCCTTATGCTGTCCTTGCTTTGCCTGCCCTGGCTGGTTGATTTGACTTCTCTGGACATCCTGACCATTTCCCAGTTTTGCATTTTTATGTGTCAGGTTCACCTCCTTGCTCTGGTCTTTTCTACTCCATGTTTTCCTTTCGCCCTGAACAGTTTTGTTTCCCATTTGAAAAAGTGTTGTCAGGTCCTCCCCAGCCACTGGTGGGTGGTGCAGGGCAAGGTTTCCAGCTCCAGGTTGGGGAACTCCTGTGGATTTGGGGTGAAACCTGGAGAGGACAGGGTCCTCACTGGGGTACAATGCCACAGAGTTGCCTAGTGAGTGGGCCACTGGATTCACTTTGCTTGCCCGGTCACCTTTTGTCACTATTGTTTACCTGAAATGCTGTTAGCCGCCCTGAGCCTGCTTCGGCGGGGAGGGCGGGATATAAATAAAATTTTACATTACATTACATTACCTTTTGCTGGGCTGAAGGACCAGTATGCCTCTATGATGAAGTGGGCTCTCCTTGGTGGAAAACTTCTGCCACAATAATTTTGCTATCTTTTCGGTGCTCACAGGACTCTTGAGTGTGTTTGCAGACTGTTTAGAACACGGGTGGCCAAACTTGCTTAATTCTAGAACCCCATAAAATATCAGATGTTTGAGACCTGCGAGGCATGAATATCAGATGTTTGAGAGCTGCTGCTGCAAGGAAGGAAGGAAGGAAGGAAGGAAGATAGATAGATAGATAGATAGATAGATAGATAGATAGATAGATAGATAGATAGATAGATAGATAGATAGACAGATAGACAGATGATAGACAGATGATAGATAGATAGATAGATAGATAGATAGATAGATAGATAGATAGATAGATAGATAGATAGATAGATAGATAGATAGATAGATAGCTTGGGAAGGGAACAGTAGAAAGTTAGCAACTTTGATTTTAAAGGTGTTCTCCAAGCCCCATGGTGCAGAGTGTTAAAGCTGCAGTACTGCAATCCTAAGCTCTGCTCATGACCTGAGTTCAATCCCTGGTGGAAGCTGGGTTTTCAGGTAGCCAGCTCGAGGTTGACTCAGCCTTCCATCCTTCCAAGGTGGGTAAAATAAGTACTCAGCTTGCTGGGGGGGGAGTGTAGATGACTGGGGAAGGCAATGGCAAACCACCCCGTAAAAAGTCTGCTATGAAAACATTGTGAAAGCAACCTTACCCCAGAGTCGGAAATGACTGGTGCTTGCGCAGGGGACCTTTCCTTTTTCCAAGCTGCCAGCTGGCTTGGCTTGGATAAGTGATTTAAAGAGACAAATGCCTTCTTCAAGCCAGCTGAGGGGTGGTGGGGGCATCAAGAGTCACACAATATGTGTGAAGGAGCCACATGTGGCTCCTGAGCCGCAGTTTAGCCACTGCTGGTCTAAATGGTGCCCAGACCTGTGGGTTCTTTTCCTGCTGCATCCAGAACCAGGGAATGTGAGCACTTTGATGGTCCCAATAGTGAGGAAGTGATTACATGAAACAAACTTCCCAGTTGATTGCTTGTATGTCTGGGGCCACCGAGGCTTCGCTTCTGATTCCATTGAGAACAAATATGTACTTTTGGAGCACTCATATTGAAATCTAAAAATTAGTCTGAGGAAGTGTGCTTCCCTTTATTTTTCAGCATTCATCTTTATTTGTACGGGCTTTTTGTGCATGGAGTAGAGGCAGTTGTTTATTACGTGATAATTACAGATTGACTATGTTATAAACTGGACTTTGTGGAATTTTGATAAACTTTTTGTGACTGTTATTCAGATTGTGTTTATTATGACGCTTTGTGTAATTCTTATTACTGTTCCTGCATAACCTTCTCCCATATTCTACTTTCTAACCTCCAGATGCAGCCTGGAAGTTGCCTGATTTACAACCCATCTTCAGATTACAGAGATCAGTTGCCATGGATGAAACAGCAGCTTTTGAAGATGGACTCTATTGTTTTAGTTCCCTGCTGAGCTTCCTCCCCTCCCCAAACTGTTCTGCCCCCAAATCTCCAGGAGCTTCCCAAGCTGGAGTTGGCAATCCATTGAGTGCCGCTGCCCTACCCTGCCCCCCTGGCCTGGTACTCATGTTTGCAGTTGGAGTGCAAGAGCACCAAGTGCTTCAGCCAGAAAATTCCTGGGCACAGTGTGAGCAGTGACATCTCAGCCCAGGAACCCTGGCCCATTCCTTGCTGCCCTGAACCCAGTTCCCATACTGTCTTCACTCTAGGGCTGCCAAGCCCCCGGTCTGCGTGGGGGTTCCCCTGCCCGGGAGGTTCCCAACCTGCCAACTCACATTGGGCTGGTGGGGGAACCTCCCCCGACGTCGTCGGCGCAATGACGTCACTGGAAGTGATGTCATTGTGCTGGCACCGGCATGCGACGGCTGCTCTAGGCGTTTCCAGAAAAACTCTATGGTTTTCCCAGTTGCGCTAGCCATTTGGGAGGGGAAACTCTATGGTACAATAGGTACCATGGAGTTTTCCCTTCCCAAATGCCTAGAGCATCCGGGAAAACCATAGAGATTTCCCGGCAATGCCTAGACCGGCTGCGAGTGCCATCACCAGTGCGATGATGTCGCTGGAGAGTGGAGGGGACTTGGCAACCCTACTTCACTCCCTCTCAGTTCCCCCTTCCCCTATAGCTCCAGTTCAACTGGACAAAATGGCAGCTCCGAAGGATAGACTCTATGGCATTATACTTCAACAAGATCCATCCTCACCCCAAACCCTGCCCTCCCCAGGGTCCAGATACAAAATCTCCAGACATTTCCCAACCTGCAGTTGGTAACCCTACTTGAAAGGTATCTGCAGAGCTCAGCCTGTTAGAGTGTAAACCAAAGCTGGCCTCCCTTCAAAGATCACCTGAACTTTTACTTGGCTCTTGTGATGTTTGTAAACCAGGCACTGCTGTTATATGCTTGAATGATGCACCCGGATCAGCTCTTGCCAATACAAACCCTCATGAATCGCCCTCTTCGCAGTCAAAAGTTCTTGTTCATTGTTTAAAAGTATTTTGAAACTATGTGGCAGCAATTGATGTAATTTGCATTCATGAGAGCTATGGCTGATGGCTTTGGCTCTACTTCATTATTTTTTATGGGGCTTAATATCTCATGTGACTTGGGAATCTCTTATCTTGCGGCCTTCACAGTTACTTTGCAAAGAGATGACCTAAGGTTTGGGGGCAGAAGAGGAAGTGAACTGTTGTTGGCAGCAGTGACCATCCTTCAACTGATGCCAGGATTTGGTAGGCTCAGCATCTAACTTCAGCCTGAGCTACACATGGAGTGGATGAAAAAATCCTGATATTAGGGTTGCTAACTCTAGGTTGGTAAATTCCTGGAGATTTGGGGGTGGAACCTGGTAGGGTTGCCAGTTCCCTCCTGGCTACCAGCAGGGGGTTGGGGGTAGGGTTGACAGATACATGCTGGGACTCCTGGAGAATTGGGGATAGAGCCAGGAGTAGATAGGGACCTCAGTTGGGTACAATGCCACAGAGTCCACCCTCCAAAGTATCCATTTGCTCCACAGGAGCTGATCTCTGTAGAGATGAGCTGTAAATCCCACCTGGATTCTGGCATCCTTAGAGGGGAAGAATCTCAGCACAGACCTCCAATGCCACCAGGCCCTGCCCCACAGCCTCCAATCAGCTTCTTGGTGGGGGATTTACCAAGAGAAAGAAGAAAGCCCAGGTCATGTCACAATCATCACACAGGAAGTGATATCATCACACCAGTGACGTCTATGTGGGCAAAAAAACCGCTATGATAGAAGCTGTTTTCACCATAGTGTTTTTGCCCAAACATCAGGGTGTCACTGTGATGTAGCAGCATGATGACATCACTTCAGTGCAATGCTGGCAATGTGGCCTGAGAACTTCCTGTTTCTCCTGGTAAATCTCCACCATCCCTTGGTGGTTGCTAGGAGGGACTGGCAACCCTACCTCAGCAGGAGATATAATCATAATGCCACTAATTCTCATCCTCCAAAGCAGGAGAATTGATCTCTGGAGATCACCTGAATTCTGGGAGGTCCCCAGGCCCTATCTGGACATTGGCAGCCCTGTCTCATTTTAATCAAATTGTTTCCATTTACAATATACAAAAAGGGGGTGGTGGTTGAACTGTTTTGGTCTCATTCATTCATTCCCATTGCTTAGACGTGTGTAAATCAGGTGTTTTAGGATGCCTCTAGATTTTTTCCCCTCTCCTTCTCTCCCAAAAAAAAGATTTCAGTGACCAGAATAAACTAGGGAGTGGTGTTTTTCATACATCAAAAGTGACTGCTCTTCATTTTTAATAATAATGATAATAATAATAGAAGAAGAAGAAGAATTGCAGATTTATATCCCGCCCTTCTCCCTGAATCAGAGACTCAGAGCGGCTTACAATCTCCTATGTCTTCTCCCCTCACAACAGACACCCTGTGAGGTGGGTGGGGCTGGAGAGGGCTCTCACAGCAGCTGCCCTTTCAAGGACAACCTCTGCCAGAGCTATGGCTGACCCAAGGCCATTCCAGCAGGTGCAAGTGGAGGAGTAATAAATTGAAAGTACAAATTAAATTTTAAAACCTGATTGGAACTAAATTCCCAAATGCGCAGGGGTCCAATTTGGATCATGGCACTCAAGAGAGAGGGAGTTTAAGAGGGGAGCATGCTTTGTCCTTGAGAGGGGAGCTTTCGCCTTTAATTTTTCATCTTATATGGGAATGGGGGATGTATTTCACTAGCTCAGGTGGACATTTCACTCATTTCACTTCCACTCATGCTTTTTTCTTGAGCTGAAATGTTCACTGGAAGTGAAATACATCCTACATTCTCATATAAGGTGAAAGATTAAAGGCGAAGGCTCCGCTCTCAAGAACAAATAAGGACACCTGATGATGTTTGCTATGGTCCAGCAGTAACCTGAAAGAGAACAGGAGGTGCTGGCTTATTAGGGTATAAACCAAACTTGTCCCATCTTTTGAGATCACCTGAACTTTTGCTTGGCTCTTGGGATGTTTGTACCTCTGATAAACTTAAGTAATGCACCTTTATCAGTCCTTGCCAATAAAAACCCTCATGATCTGCTCCCTTTCAAAACGGCAGCTTCTTGTAAATTGTTTAATCATATCTTAAAATAACACTGTTGTTCTTGATATAATTTGCACTGCATATCTAATGCTCTACAGTTGAACTATATCCAATGGCCTCTATATCCAATGGCCTTGGTCATTTTCATGTATTTAATATGATCTTTCTTATTTTGTTGGCCTTTGCAGTCTCTTTGTGAGAGAAGTCCCATGTGGAGGGTTTGGAGGGGAGGAGAAGTTGTAAAGTCCTGTTGGAAGTTGCGGCTGCCCCACAAAGAGTTGTAGGGAAGCTGGGAAGCTAATTTAGAGAAGTGTCCTGCGGTGCGGAACTGAAGCAAAGGGGAAGTAGTGTGGGCCCCTGATTCTTACTTAATATAATACTTCAGTGTGACCAATTTATGGTGGACCCCTCATAGGGTTGCCAGCCTCCAGGTGGGGTCTGGAGATCTCCCGCTTTTACAACTGATTTGCAGCTGGCAGAGACCAGCTGCCATGGAGAAAATGGCTGCTTTGAAGGGTGGGCTCTAGGGCATTGCACTATGCTGAAGCCCCTCCCCTCCCCAAACCCCACCATCTCCACCCTCAAAGTCTCCAGGTATTTTCCAACACAGGCTTGGCAACTCTATTCCTTCCTCCTGTAAAAAACTCAACATTTTTAAAAATTTACCAGCATAGCAAAAGGAAGCATGTTTCACTTTTTTTTTCATTCTGGAATCTTTTCCAATAAATAAGTGTGTGGAAGGCTGTTTCTATCTGAGGCTGCCCCAGCTTGGAAGTTGGAACTCAGTGGTTTGAGAAAACGGAAGTAGCCAATACTGAAAGTGGAACAGAGAACTTTACGGGATATTTGGGATTCAGGAAAGAAAATTCAAGGGCAGAACTGTATCACAATGTAGTTTTATTTTTTATTTTATTATGCCAGTTTGTCCCAAGGCCTCACCCTGTATTTGCCTTGGTAACTTGTACTTCAAAACTTGTAACAGATGTTCATTTTTAGTCACACCTGTGATTCTCCTCATGTCTGCTCCAATCCATGTATGTGGTGGCTGTGCCAGCCTCCAGGGGTGGGACCTGGGGATCACCTGGAATTATAGCACATCTCCAGAATACAGTGATCAGTTTCTCTGGAGAAAATGAATGCTTTGGAAGGTGAACTCTATGGCATTGCACCTCATTGATGTCCTTGTCTTCCCCAGGCACCACCCCCAAATCTCCAGGAGTTTCCCAACACGGATCTGGCAATCCTACCCCCCATCCCCACCAATGGCCAGGGGAAAATTGGCAACCTACTTGTTGGTAGGATTCCTTTCAGTTAGGAGGATGTCAATTATCTCCTCCTTAAATCTGTGGCTTTAGAATTGTGTTTCAGCATTTGGTCATAAGGTGGAGTGAGAATATCTTAAGGACAGCATAAAATGACAATTCATTTTTTTAAAATTAAACATTCTCATATGCAGATATTAGACTGACCAAATGAATGTCCGTGCTAATAAGTGTAGTACCTGTGGGTGTCTGTTCAGAGCTGTCAGCTCTAGGTAGCTCCCATGTTCAGCTCAGATACACAGCAGCTGCAGGGAGCTGATTTGACTCAGGATAGTGGCATAGGGTGAGGAGGGGGTGCCTGCCACCCCCTACCCACACCTTTTCCCAGCCTAAAGGGTCTCAGTGGAAAGTAATTTGCATAACCTTGGAGCTGCACAGGCCTACAGCTTCAAAGTAATGCAAATAACTACTTTTGCCTGTGTGGAAAATGAAGAGGAGGGGAAAGCAGCAGCCCCCTCCTCTCCCACAACACCATGGCCCTGGTGCAAACCTGCTTCTGAAGGTTCTAAAAGTGACCTTTGCTGCAGGCACTGTGTGACTGTGAAAGAAAGCTGGGCTCTGGGAACTCAGCATGTTCAAACACACATTGTATGGTTTAGCCCTTATTTTGTTAATGTGGCTTGCTTTTGCTATTATTCTTCAGAGTTCAGGGTTTTTTTCTGGGTCTTCAGAAGTTTTATCTCTGAGTGGTAATCAAACACACATTGTATCATTTAGTCCTTATTTTGTTAACGTGACTTGCTTTTTGTATTATTCTTCATTCAGGTTTTTTCTCTGGGCCTCCAGAAGTTTTATCTCTGAGTGATGGACTGGATACATCTTTCCTTGCAGAACATTCAATTGAACACATGAAGGACAAGGTGCCATGTGTATTTGTTTGTTTGTCTACTTCCTTTATACTCCACCATACCTTTCTCCCCTGTGGGGACCTAAATTGGCTCACATTGTTCTCCTCTCCTCCCTTTTATGCTCACAACAACCCTGTGAGGTAGGTTAGGCTAAGAGTGTGTGAGTGGCCCAAGGTCACCCAGCAAGCTTCCATGGCAGAGCAGGGATTTGAACTTGGGTCTTTCCATAGTCTAACACTCTAACCACTAAACCACACTGGCTCTCATGTGGTACACAGTCTGCTGATTCCCATCCCCTGCAGCTGTTGCTGATGTGTTCCTTATCCCCTTTGGTTAATGTATGTTCAGAGCCAGCGCATGGGAGTAGGCGGGGTAGGCGGTTGCCTAGGACACTACCCTGCCTGGGGGCACTGCTGGGCACCCCCTCTCTCCCCTGATGAGCTGGCCCAGGGCTTGCGTACCACGCTTCTCACGAGGAGTGCAGTACACAAGCATCAGCTCTCCTTGCCCCCAATCAGGCTTCCTGCAAAGCAAGAAGCCTGAGCGGGGCCGTGGCTTACTTACCACTCTCCTCGCCTCTGGCCTGCCTGATGACATCATTTTTGGTAACGTCATCGTGCCGCCCTCGCACAATTTTGTTTCCCAAGGGAGCAACGGGGAGTGTGGGGGGGTACTGCACAGGGGACTGCCTTTAACAGCAGAATCCCTAGCACTGGCCCTGTGTATGTTCTTCCTAGTATATCCTTAACCAAAGAACACCACCTCAGCTTTTAAATCAACGGAAGACAAGTTCTTGCACAATGAACCAGTACAGCAGACACAAAACAGAACCTTTATCAAGGTTCAATAGCAGGGGAACATTAAGTGATGATCCTTACTGTGCATATGAGGAAGTTATAAGCCTGCTTCTGCGTTCATTTGTGAAATGTCAGAAGTCATACAAAATGGGTTCTGACTGCCTCATCAGAGCCAAGCTGAGAGTGCCTCTCTTCCCTTGCATCTCCCCTGAAATCTCTCACTGGGAAAGGGGAAAAGCCCCCAGACTATCCTGAGAAGAGGCTATTTATTTATTTATTTATTTTTATTTTATTCAATTTATATCCCGCTCTACCCCACCGAGGTGGGCTCAGGGCAGCTTACAACACAAAAAGCTAACAAAATCAATTTAAAATATATTAATAATACATTAATAATTATAATTATACAATAAATTACATAAAATACTTATAAAATACATAAAAACACGTAAAACTCACTTCAGTATGTACTATGCTACCTTCCTTAAATCAATTCTTCAATATTCCAGTATTGAATAATCTGATGTTCGAGATTTGAATGTTCAGGCATTCCGATAACAGTTAATTATATGCCAACCGGAAGAGGGCTGTTTTGCAGGCCCTGCGGAACTGTTCAAGGTTCCGCAGGGCCCTCACCTCCTCCGGGAGCTGATTCCACCAACAGGGAGCTGCAATCGAGAAGGCCCTGTCTCTGGTCACTTTCAGACCCTTTGGCCCAGGGATTGTAAGAAGGTTTTGAGACCCCGATCTCAGCACTCTCTGAGGAACATGTGGGGAGAGACGGTCCCTAAGGTAGGCAGGTCCCAGGCCATAAAGGGCTTTAAAGGTCATAACCAGCACCTTGTACCGAACTCGGTATGTTATCGGCAGCCAGTGCAGTCCCCGAAGCCCCGGCTGAATGTGCTCCCGTCTAGGGAGCCCTAACAACAGCCGGGCAGTGGCATTCTGCACTAGCTGCAACTTCCGGGTTCAGCACAGGGGCAGCCCCATGTAGAGGGCATTGCAGTAGTCCAACCTTGAGGTGACCGTTGCATGGATCACTGTTGCCAGGTAGTCGTCCTCCAGGAAAGGAGCCAACTGCCTTGCCCGCCTAAGATGAAAAAATGCGGACTTGGCAGTGGCTGCTATCTGGGCCTCCATAGTTAAAGTAGGCTCCAATAGCACCCCCAGGCTCCTAACCCTGTGCGCCGCTGACAGAGGCACACCATCGAGGGCCGGTAAGGGAATCTCCCTCCCCGGACCACGGCGACCCAGGCAAAGGACCTCTGTCTTCGACGGATTTAGCTTCAGCCCGCTCAGCCTGAGCCATCTAGATACGGCCTGCAATGCCAGGTCCAGGTTTTCTGGGACACAGGCAGGCCGTCCGTCCATAAGTAGATAGAGCTGGGTGTCATCAGCATACTGGTGGCAACCCAGCCCATATCTCCGGGCAATCTGGGCAAGAGGGCGCATGTAGATGTTAAACAACATCGGGGAGATAACTGCTCCCTGAGGGACCCCGGAATTCAGCGGGTACCTCCGGGACAGTTCACCCCCAATCGCCACTCTTTGTCCCCGACCCTTGAGGAAAGAGGTAAGCCATTGTAGAGCCAACCACTGAATCCCCACGTCAGCAAGACCGCAAGTCAGCAACCGATGGTCGACCATATCGAACGCTGCCAATAGGTCTAACAACATCAGTACCGCCGAGCCGCCTTGGTCCAGATACCGCTGGAGATCATCCACTAGGGCAACCAGCACTGTCTCCGTCCCATGACCCGGGCGAAAGCCCGACTGATGGGAGTCAAGGACGGAAGCATCCTCCAGGAAACTCTGTAGTTGCAACGCCACTGCCCTCTCAATGAGTTTACCCAAAAAGGGTAAATTTGAGACCGGCCAATAGTGTGCCAATTCGGCCGGGTCCAATGTTGGTTTTTTTAAGAGGGGGCGGACCACTGCCTCCTTAAGAGGTGTTGGGAATCGCCCTTCCATTAGGGATCTATTTATGATATCCCATATAGGATACCTAAGCTCCCTCTGGCAAGATTTAATAAGCCAGGAGGGGCACGGGTCCGAATTGCAAGTTGTAGGGCGTGCAGATAGGAGGATCCTGTCAACTTCCTCCAGGCTGAGAGCGCCGAAACCATCCAGAATACAGTCTGAAGACAGGCAAGGAGCCTCGGGTTCGCATACTGTCTCCAATATGGCGGGGGTGTCACGGCGGAGCGACGCGATTTTATCTGCAAAAAATTTCGCAAAAGCCTCACAGCCGATTTCCAATTGACTAGCGTTTGGGCTGCCCTGTGGCAGCGTTATCAAAGTCCGAATTGTGTTAAACAATTGTGCCGGGCGCGAAGTTGCAGACGCAATCCTAGCCGCAAGTATGTTTTCTTTGCAGCTTTGACTGCCATCTCATAGGACTTCATACATTCTCTATAAGATGCTCTAGTCGCTTCGTCTTGAGTGCACCGCCATTGCTTCTCTAGTCGTCTGAGTGCACGCTTTAATTGCCACAACTCCTGGTTATACCAGGGTGCTAGCTTTAGGCGAGGGCGCCTAGGTGAAATCTCGTTGATGGCCCTGGAGAGCCTATCATTCCAGGCTTCCACCAGGTCATTGAGGGAATTGCCAGAGGGCCAGGGATCCCGTAGAGCCATCTGGAACCGTTCAGGGTCCATCTGGCTCCGCGGGCGAGCTAAAATGCGCTCGCCGCCTAAACGTGTTTGGAGTGGAATATCCACACGAGCCTTAAGGGCATAGTGGTCCGACCATGGCACTGTCTGAACAGTAATATCGTCCACTAAAATTCCCGCCGCGAAGTTCAAGTCTAGCATGTGCCCCGCCTGGTGGGTGGGTGTTGTAACAACCTGGGAGAGTCCTAGTGTCGCCATGGATGACACTAGGTCCATCGCCTGACTAGAGGACATGTCATCGGCATGGACATTGAAGTCACCCAGGATCAAGAGCCTTGGGTACTCCAATGCCCAGCCTGCTACGGCCTCCATCAGGGATGGTAAGGCGTCGGCCGGTGCATTAGGCGGTCAGTACACCAGCCAAACTGCCAACCCCTCCCCAATGCCCCACGCCAAACCGGCACATTCAATGCCCCTGATCTCCGGAGGCGGGAGAGCCCGAAAGGAGTAATCCTCTCGTATGAGTATAGCCACCCCTCCCCCCCGCCCGCTGGTCCGAGACTGGTGAAAGACCAAGAATCCTGGGGGAACCAACTGGGAGAGAGCTACAGTCTCCCCCTCGTGCACCCAGGTCTCGGTCACGCATGCCAGGTCCATATCCTGTTCCGACAGGAACTCCCGAAGGGTAGAAGTCTTATTATTGATGGACCTGGCATTGCATAACACCAGTGTCGGAGGCGGGTAATTTCCTCTGGCCCTACTACTTGCCACCGTCGGGATGGGACGTAGGCTGGAGGGGGGTCAAGCCCTGTCATGTCTCAACCCCCTTCCCTTATAATTCCGCCTAGTCCCGCCATCATACCTTCCCCTCCCCAGGAGTACTGGAATCCCTAGGCCAGTCATCTCCTAGTTGTGTCCGCTCCACTGATGGAATAGTTGAAGCTGAAGCTGCCCCCTCCTCAAACCCTCCTCCTCTCAGCCGATCTATTTATGAAACTAATCAGCCAATCGCTCTAATAATTATTTAATTAAAAGCCCCACCCCAATCTTCCCAATAAATAATTAGCTAAAAATTTATTAATTATTTATTTTTTTAAATTATTATTATTATTATCTAATTCTGAAGCTTCTTAATTGTAAAACCCCACCAATAAATAAATACACTTCCCAAATTAATTTGCCGCAGATAAATTTTCAGTTTAGCTAATTAATTAATAATCAACGTCTAATTTAAATAACTAACAATTTAACCACAATCCATATTATTAAGTTGGCAATCTTAGATCCGCTGAGGTAAGGGTTAAAACAGGGACATAAATAGGGTGAATAAAGTGCAGTAGATTTAAAGTGGTAGTGCCTATAAAGTGCAATGCTCTTGTTCTCTCTCCTGTTCTTCCTTGCCTTTGTCTCTAGTGCGCCGGTGACCATGTGGAGCCCGTTTTTTCTTTCTTTCTTTGGGTGCAGTCTGTCGGATCAGTCCCTTCAAGTGTTCCTCCCGTCTTTTGTGCCGCTCGCCCCGGCTCATCGCTCACACACGGAGGGGGGGGATGAATGGAAAGTCCAAGGCAGTCGTCCCAAGCAGCTTCTGCCACTGTGGTACTTTGCCTCGCCCCCCCCCCCAAATCAGCCACACAGGCCACACCCAGCACACGGCCTGCGGCTAGGGTTGCCAAGTCCAATTCAAGAAATATCTGGGGAATTTGGGGGTGGAGCCAGGAGACTTTGGGGGTGGAGCCAGTAGACATTGGGGCAGAGCCAGGAGCAAGGGTGTGACAAGCATAACTGAACTCTAAGGGAGTTCTGGCCATCACATTTAAAGGGACAGCACACCTTTTTCAATGCCTTCTTTCCATAGGAAATAATGAAGGATAGGGGCACCTTCTTTTGGGGCTCATAGAATTCGACCCCCTGGTCCAATTGGTTTGAAACTTGGGGGGTATTTTGGGGAGTGGCACTAGATGCTATACTGAAAATTTGGTGTCTCTACCAAAAACAGCCCCCCCCCGAGCCCCCGATTCCTCCAGATCAATTCCCCATTATACCCCATGAGAATCGATCTCCACATAGGGAATAATGAAGTGCCCAGCAGACATTTCCCTTCCCCCCATTTCTGGTGACTCTGAAGTGAGGGATTGGCCTCTCTACTCATGAGTTTCTGCCAACTTCTTCAAAGTAACACAGACACACCATCCCAAGAAGAAGCCTTTCAATCGGAGACTGAAGCCTCTGGAAGTGGAAAGTCACATGGTGACTGTGGGGGCGGGGCTTTCCCCCACTGGCCAGCTGTCTGGGGGCGGGAAGGAGCCCGGGAAAGGGAAGAACTCTCGCTAGGACCTGGGGATTGGCAAACCTAGAAGAGGCTGCAAGGGGTATGGCCTTATGGTTGCCTCTTGGTAGAGCCTGGAAGATCTCCCAGAACTACAACCAAGGATGGCCCTAGACTGTCTGGCACACTAGACAAGGCTAACTTCTGGTGCCCCCCCTCCTTGCACTAATAATATCACCGAGTCACATGGGGAGCACTCAGTTCGGTACCCCCAGGAGGCCAGTGCCCTAGGCAATAATCAAACTGGCTCATTAAACCAAACAGGCAAAGTAAGCTCTGGTTCTTTCCTTCCTTCCCCAGGGGACCAGGAGTGGAAGGAGCCTCAGCCAATAGAAGGAAGAGAGGCTTTGTTCAGTAGCTCTGCTGTGCGATTGAGAGAGCTTGGCAAGCAAGCTCTGGTCCTTCCCTGGAGAGCCAGTTTGGTGTAGTGGTGAAGTGTGCGGACTCTTATCTGGGAGAACCGGATTTGATTCCCCACTCCTCCACTTGCACCTGCTAGCATGGCCTTGGGTCAGCCATAGCTCTGGCAGAGGTTGTCCTTGAAAGGGCAGCTGCTGTGAGAGCCCTCTCCAGCCCCACCCACCTCACAGGGTGTCTGTTGTGGGAGAGGAAGGTAAAGGAGATTGTGAGCCGCTCTGAGACTCTTTGGAGTGGAGGGTGGGATATAAATCCAATATCATCTTCTTCTTCTTCCCTCCCCAAGCAAAGACTCTCAACCAATGGAGACAATAGAGGCTTTGCTCTGTAGCTCCTGCGCAATTGAGCAAGCCTGGCAAACCAAGCTGTGATGCAGAAGGAAGCAAGAGAGAGGGAGAAGGAAGCAGGCAAGAGCCAGTTGCTCGGGGGCCTGATTTGGCTCCTGGGCCGCATGTTGAACACCCCTGGATTAGATGATCTGTATAGCCCCTTCCAGCTCTATGACCTTTCTAAACATTGGTCATTACCAGCAGCCCTACTGGAACTGTAATACTCTGATGTCTAAGGTCCTCCCATGAGACTTTGGAGTGCAATATTAATATTGTGTCCTTGGAGAATATTTTTTTCCTCTGAGCTTAACCTTGTTGTTGCTTTCCTCTGTTTTAATTAAACACACATTTTTTGCACTGCTAAGGTTTGTGTGCATTTGTTTGTTGGGGTGGCATTTAAAGCAGTTTGAAGAAGACCTCAGCTGCTTCCCTGGGAGGGGCTTGGAGCAACAGGCAAGAAGAATCCCCTGACATTTCCATGTGGACGTTTCACTTCTCCCTTGCAGCAGTGGTGTTCTGGGAAGCAGCACCATGATGTTGTTTAACCCATTTTCACATTCTCCATTTGGTTGCCATCTTTCCCAGAACAGGTTTGGTATGGTCTTTTTGGCAAGATCACAACCAGAGGATCTTTGGATGTCATGCACACATTTGTGCTGGCCCTACCTACACTGGCACTAGCCAGCTGTGGTATAGAGAACCAGCTGCAGTGTAGTGGTTAAGAGCCACAGACTCTATGATCTGAAGAACCAGGTTTGCTTCCCTACTCCTCCTACACATGCAGCCAGCTGGGTGATCTTGGATCAATCACAGTTCTCTCAGAACTCTCTCAGCCCCACCTACTTCACAAGGTGCCTGGTGTGGGGAGGGGAAAGGAAGGCAATGGTAAACTGCTCTGAGACTCCTTAAGGTAGAGAAAAGCAGGGTATAAAAACCACCTTCTTTCTTTCAGTCCTCACAAATGCCACCCCTCCACATACACTAAAGGGCTTTTTTTCTTTTTCTTTAAAATCAGGAATTGCTATAGCGCTGTGGTGGTGGAAAGTGGAGTGGCATGGGATTGAACCATCAGTAGGGCAGGCAGTGAAAGCATTCAAATTAAGCCAGATTGTATATAGCAATCTGGTTAAGTCCTAAGACGTTTTTATTGTATTGTGCCCGTACAACAGTAGTGACAGTTGCCAACAGGCCTGAAGAATAATACCCTGTCCCTTTTAGAGGTTTAATGTGTGGAAGCAGGTAGGTAAAACTTCTTGTGGACTGGAAGTAAATAATATCATGTGGTATTTCCTGTAGATCAAACTCATATTAAGTCTTTTTTAAAGGAATCAGTTCCGCAGGGCCTGCAAGACCTCCCTTTTTAGACTTGCACATTCGGATTGCCAGAGAGGACCGTAAATCAGGGATCCGCCAAATGCGGTTTAAAGACCTATACCGCGCTGCTGGTACTAGCAGAATTAGCGTCAATTTCCATCAGTACTGGCAGATGAAGATGAAGTTATTAACTGTATCAATTGTATTGACTGGTTTTTAAAATTGTTGAGTTTAATGTCTTAAACTGTTTTATATTGTTAAATTTAATTGTTTTGATTATTATTGTATATTTTTATGAAATGTTGTTAGCCGCCCTGAGCCTGCCGAGGTGGGGAGGGCGGGATAAAAATAAAATATTATTATTATTATTATTATTATTCCCCCCCCCCCCCAGATCTGTTGGTAACCCTAGTGGCAGTATCGATATTTGTTTCTGAAGAATCCATTTTGTTCCCTGGTTGTTTTTCTTCCTTCTGTTGACATAAAATCATGCCAGCTTGTAAAAAGGTAATCCCCTGTGCAAGCACCAGTTGTTTCTGACTCTGAGGTGACATCACATCATGACGTTTTCATGGCAGACTTTTTCTACAGGGTGGTTTGCCATTGCCTTCCCCAGTCATCTACACATTTCCCCCAGCAAGCTGGGTACTCATTTTACCAACCTTCGAAGAATGGAAGGCTGAGTCAGCCTTGAGCTGGCTACCTGAACCCAGCTTCTGCCAGGATCAAACTCAGGTTGTGAGCAGAGAGCTTGGACTGCTGTACTGCAGCTTTACCACTCTGTGCCACGGGGCTCCTTAGTGCAAGCTTGTAGGGTTAATTTTTTTCCTGTCTGTTTTTGTTCAATAATAACAATAATAATAAAAAGAAGGATGCTTGAGAAAGCTAATTTTATTTTTCTATTTTACAGCAAATACATGTGACTACGAGAAACAGGATGGATAAGAAATCAGCTAGAGGCCATGGGATGTCTCTGGTAGGACATCTAAGAGACAAGCATTTAACAGATTGTGTTGAAGTGGTAGAAGCAAGGTGACAAATTGAGCAGGATGCTTGTCTACATGTCTTTCGGTGGTTCCACAGGAAAAATGTTGTTGTTTCTTCCAGATTTCTCAAAGAAAGGAAAGCACCAGTGACTAGTGAGAACAGGTTCTCCTGGGTTTCTTGTGTCCTCAAAGAATGTGAATCTACAACCCTTTATTGAGACCAGCAGGGGAACAAGGGAGGGACAAAAGAAACAAAGAGGATTGTTAGATTGGAGTCCAGGAGCAATTTAGAAGATTGTATGAGGAGCCCTGGAATATGGTTGGGGCTTGTTAAGGAACAAGGCCTCTTCAACCTTTGAGCAAATTCCATGACTTTACTGAGGAAGCACAGCAACTGAATGATGCAGAAAAGATCAGTTTCCATTATTGAAGAACCTTTTTCTTAAAATGATCCCTTAAAGTCACACAACAAAGCCAGACTTTCCAGCAGCCCTGGGGAGCAAGGAGTGCTTAACCTCAGAGCGTCCACTGAGTAGCCCTTGACAGTTGCCTGGGGCCCTAGAGGAATGGCAACCAGCCCTGTGATACCCTGGCACTTGCCCTCAGTGATGGGTAAGTGTGAACTTTTGAAGGTTCCACCCACATTGGCGCCATTTCCCTTCCATTAATCACTGACAGCCACCAGTTTCCTAGTCATGCCACCACTGGAAAGGAAAGGTCCCCTGTGCAAGCACCAGTCATTTCCAACTCTGGGGTGACATTGTTTTCACATTTTCATGGCAGACTTTTTACAGGGTGGTTTGCCATTGCCTTCCCCAGTCATCTATGCTTCCCCCCCAGCAAGCTGAGTACTCATTTTACCGATCTCGGAAGGATGGATGGCTGAGTCAACCTCGAGCCGGCTACCTGAACCCAGCTTCTGCCGGGGATCAAACTCAGGTCGTGAGCAGAGCTTAAGACCGCAGTACTGCAGCTTTAACACTCTGCGCCATGGAGCAACTACTAATTTTTTTTTAAAACTTTCCAGTGACATAGAAGAAAATAAAGCAGGGGAAATGAAGCAAAATGTCGAATCCCTGCTCTGAGGATGCAGCCGAAGACATCTATTGTCTATTAAAAACAAAGCTGGGAGTTTCTCACCCACGGTGGATTGGCCAATTAGCTTACAGGGAAGTTTCCTGGTGAGTCGCTGCCCTGGAAGGCTGCTGGAAACCAGGAGGAACCAGCAGTGGCAGACTGGATCTAAAAATATTGATTGCCAGGAGATAAAGAACTTCTATTATATTGGAACTTCTATTATATTTTCAAGCTACTAAAAGGCCATTAGCATTTTAAGCATATTGTCTAATGTTTAAGGGGGCCCACTTCATCACGGACCCACTTTCCATCAGGCAAGCTGACACCCTGGCCAGTCCACCACTGGCAACCAGAGACAAACCCTAGTAGCTCTGCTTACCACTGCAGCAACCGCTCTGCCATGTTTCCACCAGGGCCACTGTAACAGTCTGTGCCTGTTCTCACCTGCTTTTTAGACTTGTTTAGTGGTTCACAATTTCTTGGATATCGGTCAGCATGATACAGGCGGTGATAATAACTGTTGTCGCTTTCCCCTTCTTTTGGCCGCAGGTCATTGGTGCAATTGGTTTTTTCCAAAACCATTTCAAGATATATCATTGTCCCAATGGCTTTCTGGAAACAAAGAACAAGAACATCAGCTGTTGGCTCTACATGTTTGTGCCCTGCAGCTAGAGGCCCCTCCTCCCCCGCTGACCCTGCCGCCATTTTGTTTTAGGGCCCATTACCCTTCCTCAAGATTCCAGAAGTGCCCACCAACTCAGGGAGAATATGGAGGGTGTCAAAGGCACATACAAGATGGAGGCAAGAGGAAGAGAGACGTTAGAGGACAGTGGACTTAGCAGAACAACATTCCCTCCCCCTTTGCTATCTAGAGGACTAGAAACAGTTTTTTGTTTAAGTAAACATTCCACATGAATCAGGGAGCAGAAGGATTTCCAGAATGTTAAGGGCAAGTTAAAATGAATCTGTACTGAGGACCTATCCCTTCTTTTTTCAAAGATCAGAGTTAATAGAATCAGTAGTGCCACTGGATTCTACAAGTTTTCTGAACAAGATACAACCCAGAACTCTCACAGCATCTCCTCCCCTTACCTGGGTTATTAGATTTGCATCCTCAAATGGCCTGTAGTAATCTTTGCTATGCTTGTGATAATGCTCCAGAGCAGTTTGCTGGATTGAATCCATCTCATAATGCCAATCCCTGGCCAGGTCTTCCTGCAACCATTCTCTGTGAACCCTTTCATAATTTTCCAGTTTTTCATCTGATGTCTGCTCCCTCTTCTTTGGTTCTACTGGTTCTGGCTCTGGTTCTGGCATCAGCTCCACTGGCTCCTCTACTTCTGGCACTGGCTCCTGTAGCTCTTCTGACACTGGCACCTGCTCCTCTGGGTCTTGTGATTCTGGCACCAGCTCCTCTGGTGATACGGGCACTGGCTCCTCTGGTTCTTTTGCTATTGGCACCAGCTCCTCTGACTCAGCTAAAGGGAGCTCCTCGGCAGCATAAGAATTTTCAAAGACCGACTGGCCCACTAGAAGAGCCCACCCAAGGAGCAGCTGCCAGCACACCCGGGAACCCAGCATGGTGGCCGGAAAAGGGACTCTGAGACTGCCCAGCTGGAGGTAGAACCTCTGCTGATATAGGTCCCAGGGAGTCCCACCCCCTGGAGACTCCACCCACCTGCTGGGAGGCTCCTGCAAGAGAAACCCACATGGCAGTAACGGTGGGGAGTGCTGGAAGTGAAGGCAATTTCTTTCCGCTCACTCTCTCAAACGAAGATCCTGTTTCTCCGTGCATGCACCAAGGGGGATGACATACTGTCCTCTCTTGGAACCATGAAGAGCAGATGGCCCTCTTGCCATCTGCTTCCATCCTTAGCTTGTAAGTGATTACTCAATCCTACCCAGGGCTTTTTTTGAGCAGGAATGCACAGGAACGCAGTTAGTTCCAGCTGGATTGGTGTCAGGGGATGTGGCCTAATATGCAAATTAGTTCCTGTTGGGCTTTTTCTACAAAAAAGCCCTGTGTGAAACAATGGTGACATCATGGGCTGTGGCCTAATATGCAAATGAGTTCCTGCTGGCATTTTTCTACCAAAAAAGCCCTGATCCTTTCTCTTTTCTATCCAAACGTGTTCTTCTAAAATAAAGAAGTATTTCTGTTTTAAACTTGCAACTTGGCTCTGTGTAGCTTTGTAAACTGAGTAAACTGGTGAAGAAATGCTGCTGCGTTTGTAGCTTTATTTAAAGCACTCTACTAACTAGTGGGTATTGGACTAACTATACCAGTTAACCCCAATAGAAAGGAAGTCAAGTCAACCCAGCATGCACGTGTCGCTATGAAAATATTTTATGCAACCCTCTCTTTAAACACCCCTTGTATGCCCCAGATTTCTTTCCGGTTGATATGGTGGAAATGATCTGGTTCACCTTTTGCAGTTCTCCCAAATTTTTCTGTATGGCCCTCTGTGAGAGTAGTCATGTTAGGCTATTACTAGCAAGTATTGTAGCACTTACCACAAGCCTATGGATAGCTTGTGGTTTGGTGGTATCCAACATTTTCTTTCTTTTTCATAGGATACAGGTACTTGGACTACCATTTATTCCTCCAGAATGGGGGACAGATATAGCAGTCCCTATTTTTTAAAAAGGGAGGAGAGGTGAGATAGTAAATTACTGGCCCATTAGTCTTTAAAATATATGCAGCAAGTTGTATGCTAGACATCTTCTGGACAAATTCATTACCTGGGTGACCCACGAGAACATGCTTGCTCCAGAACAGACCAGGTTTAGCAAACACAGATCAACTCTAAACCATTGAATCACCATCCAACACCATGAAAAATATGCTGCTATGGGCCCAGTTTCACTGTCTGCTGCCTGTGTTGATCTTAAGGCACCTTTTGATTCCATTTCAAGAACTCGACTGTGAGCCAAACTTGAAGCTTCATTGATAGATAGAAGACTCCTTCTCCTTATGAGAGCATTACATGGCAATAATCTCTTGAGAGTTAGGTATAACATGAAAGGATGTGTTTCATAACCAATTAATTCCTATAAAGGAGTCAGGCAAGGCTGTTTGCTGGCCCCAATGTTGTTTAATTTTTTAAAAAAGTGACATTATAGGCTATCTTGATTCTTTAGACATTCATCCTCCTAAAATCCAGCAATGCCATATTTTCATCGTTTTGTATGCAGATGAGGCAGCCCTTTTAGCCAGGACACCGATTTGTCTGAGGAGTTGCAGAATTAATCAACTAGAGATAAATTACCAAAAGACAGAGGTTATGGCTTTGGGGATTAGGCAGCAGAAAAAATCATGACCCATTAATGGATACTGGTAAGACCTCACCTGAAGTATTGTGTTCAGTTTTGGGCACCACAATTTAAGAAGGATATAGGCAAGCTGGAATGGGTCCAGAGAAGGGCAACAAAGATGGTGAGGGGTATGGAGACCAAGTCCTATGAGGAAAGGTTGAGGAAAGGTTGAAGAATCTGGGAATGTTTAGCACGGAGAGGAGACAGCTGAGAGGTGATATGATCACCATCTTCAAGTGTGGAACCGACTCCCCGAGGAGGTGCGGGCCCTGCGGAACCTTGAGCAGTTCCGCAGGGCCTGCAAGACCGTCCTTTTTAAACTGGCACATCCGGACTGTTAGGAAGATCAAGAATTAAGGAGCCGCCAATGCGGTCTGAAGATTCACACCGCAGAATAATTATATCATTGAACTGGTTTTTAATGTTAGTAGTTTTATTGTTGATGTTTTATATTGTTGGATTTAAATGTTTTTATAATATCACTGTATGTTTTGTAATATGCTGTTAGCCGCCCTGAGCCCGCTAAGGTGGGGAGGGCGGGATAGAAATAAAATTTATTATTATTATTATTATTATTACTTGAAGGGCTGTCATATAGAGGATGGTGTGGAATTGTTTTCTGTGGCCCCAGAAGGTAGGACCAGAACCAATGGGTTAAAATTAAATCAAAAGAGTTTCCGGCTCAACATTAGGAAGAACTTCCTGACCGTTAGAGTGATTCCTCAGTGGAAAAGGCTTCCACGGGAGGTGGTGGGCTCTCCTTCCTTGGAGGTTTTTTAACAGAGGCTAGATGGACATCTGACAGCATTGAAGATCCTGTGAATTTAGGGGGAGGTGTTTGTGAGTTTCCTGCATCGTGCAGGGGGTTGGACTAGATGACCCTGGAGGTCCCTTCCAACTCTTTGATTCTATAATTCTACTCCCTCAGGCAGGTAACCAGTTTTAAATATCTGGACATGGTCCTTCAATTCTGTGGAGCAAGAAATGCCCACCATAAATTTATGTACAAAGGAGGCAAACTTTGTTCCAGCTGCCCCAAAACTGTTTCAGGTGAAAGCAATAACCCAAATTTACAGCCCTTTTCCAAGCCCTCCTACAATAGGTACCATAGAGTTTTTACCTCCCAAATAGCTAGAGCATCCGGGAAAATCATAGCGTTTTCCCAGAAACGCCTAGAGTGGCCCCACACGGGGCGCCGCAATTTTGATGACATCACTTCTGGGTGATGTCATCACATTGCATGCGTGCTCTGTGCGCAAGACAGAGTCCCCCGCTTTGGGAAGCTGGAGACTTGCCAATCCCAGAGAGGAGGGACCTCAGCAGGGTATAATGCCTTAGAATTTACCCTCCAAAGCAGCCATTTTTCCCCAGGGGAAACTGATCTCTGTGATTTGCTGATAATTCCAGGAGATCTCCAAGACTTAACTGGAGGCTGGCAACCCTACCCTGAGGCCCAGTCTACACATGCCATGAGCAGATAGAATAGGTGGGCCACTTCAGACTGCAAGTGAGGATTGCATTTGTGAATGTCTTCTGCAAACAGAAAGGTAGCACATCAAGGGGCTGTGAGTCACATGGTGCCCCCGCCCTGCTGGTGCCCTAGGCAAATGCCTAGTTTGCCTAGTGGACGGTCCAGCCCTGGCTGTGACTTTTACTCATCTTGTGATACATGCTTACTTTCAGAGAGAGGTGTTTTTAACATTCAAGAGACATTCAAGATGATAACTCCTACCTACAACGTACATTGATAGGATCTACTCTTTCCACCTCAACCTGCTCCATGTATAGACCAGGCTGAAGTTAGCTGCTCGCCTCTCCCCAGTCCTGGCCTCTGTTGCAGGGTGGTTCTTGCTGCTAACTACACCAGGACAAGAGTCAGTCATCAGTCATAAGACATGATAACTTTAACTAAATCAAGTGTAAGATATAATTTTCCTACCCCCCCAAAAAACCAGCAGGAGCTAATTTGTATATTAGGTCACACCCTCTGACATTGCATTCCTGTGCATTCCTGCTAAAGAAAAGCCCTGCTATATAATTGACACTGAAAAGTGCCATCAGGTCGCAGCCAATTTACAATAAACTCGTAGGGTTTTCAAGGCAAGAGACGTTCAGAGGTGGCTTGCCATTGCCTGCCTCTGCATCATGACCCAGGTATTCCTTGGAGGTCTCCCATCCAACTATTAGCCAGGGCCAACCCTGGCCAACTTCCAAGATATGACAAGATTGGGCTGTGTTGGGTCATATCATTATCACACAAAAAAGTAAGGTAATACTTTTTAGTGTTTCACTTTTGGTATTTAGAGGCACCTTATCACTTGAAGCCCTAAACTGTAGTTTCCTTAGCTTGTGCAAAATCCAGCTCCGAGTACCACAAAGCCTCTTCTGCCCCCAGGCCTTCTGTGACCTCCCTCACAAGGCAGCTGCAAAGGCCCACAAGATAAAAGATTATCAATCGCATGGGATGTTAAGCATTATAAAAAAACAATAACCAAGCCATCAACCAGCAGCTCATGCAAGTGCAAATTATATCAACCTCTGCCACGTTGTTTCAAGATACTTTTAAACAATGAACAAGAAGTTCTGATTCTGAAGAGGGCAATTCATGAGGGTTTTCATTGGCAAGAGCTGGTAGGGGAGCATTATTCAAGCATACATCAACAGGACTCTTTTTACAAACATGCCAAGAGCCAAGCAAAAGTTCAGGTGATCTCAAATGAGAGGCCAGCTTTGGTTTACACCTTAACAAGCTGGTGTGGCGTGAGCTGCTGTAAAGGTCACTGAATCTGAAAGATAAAGAAATGTATTTTCTCAGTGTTAAAATATCTTAACTAGCCCTTCCACTATTCATCTTATTTCATTTCATGGGTGGCAGGGGGTGTGTGTGTCTGGTTTAATTATTATGCACATTCTTTCTATAGTTTGAAACGAGTCAGATTTTTCTGGATGTTTTTGGCTAATCCAGATCATTTATTTCCACCGAAGAATTCCCACTGAGAAAAGGGGGAGTGCTTTGTACGTCCCTGTTGTGATGTGTCAATAAATCCACTCTTATAAATAATTTCTCTTTTAAATATATTCCTGAGATGCTTCTATGTGGAGGCTTGGCTGTAGATTGGGTGTCTAACTGTAGTAGGCTTGCCAATCCCCAGGTTCCAGAGGGGGTTCTCCCGCTTTCCCAGGCTCCTTCCCACTCCCAATCAGCTGGCTGGAGGGGGGAAACCCCGCCCCCACAGCCACCATGTGCCTTTCCACCTCTGGAGGCTTCAGACTCCACTTGGAAAGGCTTCCTCTTGGGATGGTGTGTCTGTGACCAATTTCACACTCACCTTACGTCGCTGTCACGTTCCTCTTCTTAGTGCGGCGTCTTTCGGATTTCCCACTATCTGCTCCGGGGCCGAAGCAAACATCGCGGTTTTCGCACGGCAAACGGAAACCACTAAAAACCAATTTCTGTTTGCAGCACAAAACCCGCGATGTTTACTGCAGCCCCAGAGCAGATAGTGGGAAATCCAAAGGATGCCACGCTGAGAAGAGGAACATGACAGCGGCTTGAGGTGAGTGCAAAATCGGTCTGTGTCTTTAAGGATGAATGGGGGCGGGGGGAGCAGATAGAACAGCATGGGTGCTCCCAGTGGTTGTGAAAGCAGCCCAGACCCTCCGTTGGTTACACAATCTTTGCAGAGGTCATTTGCATAGGAAAGGTAAACGTGAACCTTTGGTTGCTCTGTGTTACTTTGAAGAAGTTGGAAGTTCAGCAACTCATGAGTAGAGATGCCAATCCCCAGGAGGGAGCATGCCCTCCCCCGCTTCAGAGTCATCAGAAACGGGAGAGGGGGGGGAGGGAAAGCCTGCTGGGCACTTCATTATTCCCTATAGAGATCGATTCCCATAGGGTATAATGGAGAATTGATCTGGGGGTATCTGGGGCTCTGGAGGGGCTGTTTTTGAGATAGAGGCACCACACTTTCAGCATAGCATCTGATGACCGTCCTCAAAACATCCTCCAAGTTTCAAAAAGATTGGACAAGGGGGTCCAATTCTATGAGCCCCAAAAGAAGGTGCCCCTATCCTTCATTATTTCTAATGTAGGGAAGGCATTTTAAAGGTGTGCAGTTCCTTTAAATGTGATGGCCAGAACTTCCTTTGGAGTTCAATTGTGCTTGTCACAACTTTGCTTATGGCCCCACCCCCAAAGTCTCCTGGCTCCAACCCCAAAGTCCCCAGCTATTTCTTGAATTGGACTTGGAAACCCTAAAAGGGCACCAGCACACCACTACATGCTCAGCATGTTGGTGTCACCCAGAAGTGATGTCATTGCACCGGGCAAGTGCTAGAACATCCCCTTATGCCATGCCCAGTGTGATGATGTCACTTTTGGGTGGTATCATTGCACCAGGCGTGCTTTGCACACAAGGGGAATATCCCCCGCTGGCAGCCACATAAGATCTGGCAACCTTATATTGGAAGTCCTAGTTAATTCTGATGTTCAGTGATCTGTTGATTATGTATCTTGATATTGTTGTTTTCTAACATCATGGACTAGTTGGAAGCTGCTAAATTTCTTGCACATGTTTTTAAATGGTTGTAAATTTAATGATTAATTGATGTGTTTTTTCCTCCCCCTCCCCCCCAAATCCTACCAACATATGGTTGATGGAGTAGGAAATAATAAAAATCGTTCACAAATGGTTGTGAAGGTCTTCTGAATTTGTTGGGGGAATCAGCAAGGAAACCCCTAGGCTATGCAAGAGGCAGGTAAGCAAGATCTTCACCTATGTCTACTGGGATTTTCCCTCCATAGAACTCTCAAATGAACCAGGCCTTGATTAATGAAAGGGTTTTTATTGAAAGAAACGGAAAGAAATAAAATCAAACTTATTAGTTTAAAATCACTCTATAAACACAAATACAAGTTCAGTAAATAAAAGGTGACTTTATGGAGACAAGGAAGGGACTTTATTCTATGGGACTGTTACCTATCTAAAGAAGCAGAGATTCCAGAAGAAGAATGAGCAAAATGGACCAGCATTCCACTCCAGGAGAGAGTGTACCCAATCTCATGTTGGGAATGTAAGCTAGTGGACATCCAAACATAAATACACATAAAAATAGAGTCACACAGACTCACAGTCACTCAGATCCAAGTGGGCAGTCATGTTCGTCTGAAGCAGTAGAATAAAATAGGCGTCAAGTTGTACCTTTAAGACTAACAAAGTTTTATACAGAATATAAGCTTTCATATGCATGCGTACTTCTTTAGACAAGGGTATAGTGGGCTGAAATACATGTAGTTGGTGGGTTAAGAGTGTAAACTGATACAAAGGATCAAATGGCAAAGTAGTGTAATAAATTAGAAGACCATTTGGTCTGGATAGCAATAAAAGTATTGCTATCCAGACCAAATGGTCCTCCAGTTTATTACACTATTTTGCCATTTGATCCTTTGTATCAGTTTACACTCTTAACCCACCAACTACATGTATTTCAGCCCACTGTATCCTATCCCCTCATCTGAAGAAGTATGCATGCATACGAAAGCTTATATTCTGTATAAAACTTTGTTAGTCTTAAAGGTACAACTTGACACCTACTTTATTCTACTGCTTCAGACCAACATGACTGCCCACTTGGATCTGAGTGACTGTCGTTTTCGCACTCACCTTCAGCCGGCGTGACCCCCCTCTTCACCGCGCAGGATCTGCGCGGATTTCGCACTAAACGCTGCGAAGCAGCCAGAAAAGCCGGAAGCTCCCGGCGCAAAAGCCGCTCAAACTGAAACCGCCAAAAAGCAGTTTGGCGTTTGCACGGCTTTTGCGACGGGAGCTTCCGGCTTTTCTGGCTGCTCTGCAGCGTTTAGTGCGAAATCCGCGCAGATCCTGCGCGGTGAAGAGGGGGGTCGCGCCGGCTGAAGGTGAGTGCGAAAACGAAAATGTTTGGATGTCCACTAACTTACACTCCCAACATGAGATTGGGTGCACTCTCTCCTGGAGTGGAATGCTGGTCCATTTTGCTCATTCTTCTTCTTGAATCTCTGCTTACATTCTGAATAAAGCTTTGTTGGTCTTAAAGGTGCAACTTCACTCCTACTTTGTTTCACAGTCACTCAGAGAGCCATTCTATTGAACAGAGTGTGACTGGATATAACTTTTGGGCCACGATGTGATTGCTTCTAGTGCTGTAATGGTGTCAGTGAAACAATGTGGCTGAACCAGAAAGCTTCATAAATTTCTGAGCACTTGCAAATAGCATGTAATATTCATGTGAAGATGTATATTGTGTTTAATGATCTCTAAAATGAGTAAAATTAGCAGCCCCGTGACGCAGAGTGGTAAAGCTGTTGTACTGCAGACTGAACTCTCTGCTCATGACCTGAGTTCGATCCCGGCGGAAGCTGGGTTCAGGTAGCCGGCTCGAGGTTGACTCAGCCTTCCATCGTTCCAAGGTTGGTAAAATGAGTACCCAGCTTGCTGGGGGGAAAGTGTATATGACTGGGGAAGGCAATGGCAAACCACCTCATAAAAAAAGTCTGCCGTGAAAACGTCATGATGTGATGTCACCCCAGAGTCAGAAATGACTGGTGCTTGCACAAGGGACTACCTTTACCTTAAAATGAGTACCCAGCTTGCTGGGGGAAAGGGTAGATGACTGGGGAGGGCAATGACATACCACCCCGTAAGAAGTTTGCCATGAAAACGTGATGCAACGTCACCCCATAGTCAGAAACAACTGGTGCTTGCACAGGGGACTACTTTACCTTTACTAACAGACAGAACAACTAGTTGGCTAGTATGTGAACCAGGATGCTGGACAACACGGACAGGTCTAATTCAGTAAGTCATCTCTTCCTTTATTTTTTGGTCCCATTTATAGTCCACCTTTTCCACTGGGGCTCCAGGCAACTTACAATAGAATTATTTAGTCAATCAATACACCAGTAACAAATAGGGCTGCCAATCCCCAGGCGGAGACAGGAGATCCCCCAGTTTGGAGGCTCTCCCCCCGCTTCAGGATCATCAGAAAGGGGGGTGGGGTGGGAAATGTCTGCTGGGCACTCCATTATTCCCTATAGAGACCAATTCTCATAGGGTATAATGGAGAATTGATCCACGAGTATCTGGGGCTCTGGAGGGGACTAGTTTTTTCAAGGTAGAGGCACCAAATTTTCAGCATAGCATCTGGTGACTCTCCTCAAAATAACCCCCAACTTTCAAAAAGATTGGACCAGGGAGTCAAATTCTATGAGCTCCAAAAGAAGGTGCCCCTATCCTTCATCATTTCTAAATGGAGGGGAGGCATTTAAAAAGAGCGTGGTCCCATTAAATGTGATGGCCAGAACCCCCTTCGGAGTTCAATTGTGTTTGTCGTCCCCTTGCTCCTGGCTACACCCCCAAAGTCCCCAGATAGTTCTTGAGTCAGACTTGGCAATCCTAGTTACACAATATGATAATGCTTTTATTTCTCTGCTTTTATTTCTTTTATATTGGCCTTGTTCTTCAATGGGGTCCCAAGGCAGCTCACAGCATTCTCCCCTTCTCCATTTTATCTTCACAAGAACCCTGTGAGTGGGGTTAGGCTGAGAGTGCATAGCTAGCCTCAGGTCACCTGGCAAGCTTCCCCAGCTCAAATGACCGCACAACCCTGGCTCTCCGTTTGTTTTCTTTTCTTGGCTTTCTTTTCTTTCTTTTACTTTATTTATAGTCTGCCTTTTCCCCTGAAACTTAAAGAGGATTTCTAATCACATATATAGGGCACTTTCTTGCACACTAATTAATTCACTTTGCAACTGGATTTCACATACTCTCACACATGCTAAATAACGCAGTGTTTGCAAAATATATTCTTTGGCAGCTGCAAGATGCACAGTGGCAGGTTGTGCACTGCATGGCACATTGGCATTTGCACAGACATGTACTAGAACTGAGGTCCCTAATATAGCTCCAATGGATGCCAAGGCACCTGCCATATTTTTTGTGCCTGCTCCTTCCTTTGCTAAAACATCTCTTTTCCAAAGCAAAAAAACAATCCTAACTTGCCTCAGTCTCCTTGGTGCAAAAGAGCCCAGGAGGCATCACCTTTATGTCTGTGGGGAGGGAGCACCCATTTAGAAAGAGTTACCTCCATTAGAGGAGGAGCTTGGAACCTTCCAGTGTTTTGTGACAGGCCCCAGTTTCCAAGGTAGTCATTCTGTAGTGCCCTCTACTTCATCTCACCCTTCTCAGGTTCATCAGGATTTTGGACTCACATTCCTTTAGCCAAATACACTAAGCTTCAAGGCTGAACATCTAGAGATTTTTGTTTATACATCTTCTGCTGTGGCCAGGGGCTTTTCACAGGTCTGATAATCTGTTGATGGCAAAGTTTATGGTTTTATGGTTCCATCAAGGGGAAGGGTCTGGCTACTGATGTGCGCATGACATACCCATGGGAACGTTTGATGTATGCCTTTTTATCTTGCAACAAAGGTATAATCAACGTTCCATCGTATGGGACTACCTCCTAAGTGCCCTTTGGGGCTGTTGGCTGGCAGTCAAGAAAATTCTCTTTCTTAGCTTAAGGTTATCCAGTGTTTGTTGTTGTACACTATGTTTAAGATCTGTGCTCTGTTTTTTTCTGTTATTTTGCTTAAGGCGCAATGAAACAGATTAGTGCATGCTTGTGTTTTCTTCTCTTCCTACCAAACTTGATTCCAGCCAGATTCTATCCAGCCCATTGAACCTAAGTGAGGCTGATACCCAAGGTGGAAGCCTGGTGACCAAGTAATTTTTTCCCCCTGCAATAATTGGTGCCCAGTGTAGGGCTAGGAATTCTGTTGATGTGGACTGGCATGTTGGGTTAATTCAGCGCTTCAGGAGCCAAGGAAAAGGTAAGCATGCTTTCTTTTGTACTTTTTGTGTGTGGAATATTTCTGCAGCAGCTGATAAAGGAATCAAGTGTATGAGAGAGGAAACAGGACACTTGTGCAGAGTAAGCCCTTGGGGATCCAAGACATCATTAAAGGGAGAGCATAAACCCAGGTTGGTAGAATGTACTTAGAGACTCATCCTATGCCTTCTTGCAAAGAGGCAGCTGAATTCTGCTACCATATCAGAACTAATGGTTTGTTTGTAGGTGGGATAAGCCCAGAGAAATTTCTAGTGGTTCTGTGGGTTTGACTCCAGTCAACCACTGAAGGAGCCTTAGGAAAGAGGCTTGGGTGTATGTGGTGTGTCTGAATAGTTATGTGGTGTGTTGGTGTGTTTGCTGGTGCACATGCAAGCTTAGGCTCTTATAAAGCCTGACAAAGACTTGGAAAAGCTAACTCAAAATAAACTACAAAACAGACCAAATGCCCAGTTATCACCCAAATGGCAGTTTTCGCTAGATATTACTTCTTAGTTCTTTAAAAGTATGAACCAAGTCTGCAATGTTCTTTAATATCAGCTGGACCAACAGGAGCAAAAATGCTGATTTTTTGGGGGGGGGGGGAACCCTTGATTTTGGTTTATTGATGTGAGTACTTCTATACCACCATTCTTTACTTCACAGTGAAAGCAGATTATAATAAAGGAAGGGAAGAAACTAGCCATGCAATCCTATGCAGAATTATTCCAATCCAAACCAATTGCAATAAATGGATTTAGGCTGGAGTAACACAGCATAGGATCATAGTTTAGTACTTCCAGAGAGCTTTTGATTGTATTTTGGAAAGACAGTGGTGGCATTGATAACTATATTTCCGTGATCTGATTCCTGGTTTTTTTTCATCCTCTCTCATCATTTCCCATCTTGTCTTTCATACAAAGTTGTGCAAGCTTGTAGTTTTCACTTTGTCTGTCTTCAGTAACAACAACAATGATGATCATGATGCTTGAGCAAGTTAATTTTATTTTTCTATTTCAAAGCAAGTAGATATGACTCAAGAAACGGAATGGGGTAAGAAAACAGCTAGAGATTATGGGAGGAGGAAGGGGGGCATTCTCAGTGGGACAGCTTTCAGAGATGCATCTAACAGATTATGTCAGAGTGGCAGAAGGAAGAGGGCAAACCAAGCTGATATTTTTTTCCTACCCTGCTTCCCCCCCACCCTCCAAACACTGGCCACTATGCTGTGAAGGTGGAGATCGGTCTATGGTGTCTCGTAACATCCAGATTCATCGGATTGCATTCTTCAGAGATTAAAGTTTCATACCCCCGTTTCCTTTCATCTCCAAATAATGTGAAGGTGCATTCCTGTATTTGGGGGAAAAGGGGGATTGGAGAGAGAGAGAACAGAAACAAGGTGTCAGACGGTGATCCTGAAGTGCTGTTAGACTTTGTTAAGGAGAAGCTGCCTATCATTCTGGGGAGGGACGGTGGCTCAGTGGTAGAGCATCTGCTTGGTAAGCAGAAGGTCCCAGGTTCAATCCCCGGCATATCCAACTAAAAAAGGTCCAGGCAAATAGGTGTGAAAAACCTCAGCTAGAGACCCTGGAGAGCCGCTGCCAGTCTGAGTAGACAATACTGACTTTGATGGACCCATGGTCTGATTCAGTGTAAGGCAGCTTCATATGTTCATATTCTCATAAGGGTGCGACCACTCCTGAAGAGATTCAGCAACTTCATTGAGCAAACAGAGCAACTGACATAGGGTATTCCTAGAAAACCACAGCTTTAATTATTTAAGAGCCTATAATGATGCATAGTTTCAGCCATGCTGGTTTGCAGCAGAACAGGTGGATTCAATTTCAGTGACACCTTAGAGACCAACGAGATTTTGTCAGAAGTCAGAATAGAGACCTCTGAGTCCTTCTGTCCCAGTCAGAAGGTGGGAAGGGTGTTGCAAAGAAAGGAGATGCAGATGAACAAAGCAAAATGTAATTACCTTGGAAAGAAATGCTTAAAGCAGAGAAGAAAGGATTTAATCTGGCCAAGGTCAGACTGCCACGACTGAGACGCGGACTTTTTTGATAGTACATTAAATCCGGAATAAGAATGCTTCCGACGACTCCTGCACATACTTTCTATGTTTGAACGCTCCATTGTAACCGATTCGTCACAAACGCACATCCGCCTCCCTACGAGAGCGCACTCCAAATGATATCATTGCGCAAACAATTGTTGACTCAGCCTTCCAACCTTCCGAGGTCGGTAAAATGTATACCCAGCTTGCTGGGGGGGGTGGGAAGTGTAATGACCGGGGAAGGCAATGGCAAACCACCCTGTAAAAGGTCTGCCATGAAAACTTTGTGAAAACAGCATCACCCCAGAGTCGAAAACGACTGGTGCTTGCACAGGGGACCTTTCCTAAATGGGCGGGGGGAGGCAGATTTCCCACCTTTGCTGTCTCCCTGCCAGGTGGAGAGACAGCAAAGAGAATTGCCATGCTCCCCCCCATTTAAATACCACGGCGGGGTGTTTAAATGGGGGGGAGGAAGATCCCCCACCTTTGCTGTCTCCCTGCCAGGCAGAGAGACAGCAAAGAGAGTTGCCGTGCTCCCCCCCCATTTAAACACCACGGTGGGGTGTTTAAATGGGGGGGGGGCAGATCGCCCACCTTTTCTGGCACCTTTAAAAAAAAGCCAAGCACGATATCCGACGGTACTGTGCTTGCGTGAGTGTGGAATGCCATCTCAAAAAATGAGGTCCGGTTGAGACCTCTGATCAACCAGCGACTGGACAAACGCTGCTTAGAACTGAAGGATGGAGGGATGTCTGATCAGGAAATTCATTGTAAAAAAGCTGTAGGGTATAATAGCGACGGGTTAGGGATGGATTTAATGGTGAGTGTGACCGTGGCCTCTGAGGATCCTTTCTCTGCAACATTCCTCCCACCTTCTGACTAGGATATAAGGACTTAGGGGTCTCCTTTCCTCCTGGTATCTGTTTGGTCTCTAAGGTGCTACTGGTCTCAAATCTAGCAATGCACAATAACACACAACATCCTGGCTTGAAAGAGTAGAGTAATGCCTGCTACAACACCAGATTTCCTAGCAGAAGTGTCAAGCAGTTTTGCATGTTTAAGAAGAGGAAGAGTAGGTTTTATATCCTGCTGTTCTGTACATTAAGCAAGGTTCTTGCTCCAGGTTGGGAAATACCTGGGGATTTGGAAGGTGGAGCCTGAGGAATGTGAGATTTGGGAAGGGGAGGAACTTCAATAGAGTCCACCTTCCAGAGCAGCCATTTTCTCCAGGTGAACTCAAAGGAGCATTGTAATTTATTGGTTTGATGATTTTAGGATTTCAATAGACCAATGTATATGTTTCAATGTTGTTACCTGCCCTTGACCCTCCTTAGTGGGATGAGTGGGATATAAATCTCATCAATAAAATAAATTAAAAAAATAACTGATCTCTGTCACCTAGAGATCAATAATCCCAGGATATCTCCAGCCACCACCTGGAGGTTAGCAAACCTAACCTTAAAGAGGATTAAAGCAGCTTCCTTTGCCCAAAACAGCCACTTTGTAGGTGGGGCTGAGAGAGTTCTGAGAGAACTGTAACTGGCCCAAGGTCATCCAGCAGGTTTCATGTGGAGGAGGAATGCAGAATCATAACCGGTTCTCTAAATTAGAATTCCCCATTTTTAACCACTACACCATGCTGGCTCTAGTTGGCACACCACCAACTAAAGCAGGGGTGGCCAGACTGTGACTCGGGAGCCACATGTGGCTCTTTCACATATATTATGTGGCTCTCGAAGCACCCACCATCCATTGGCTGGCTTGGAGAAAGCACTTGTCTCTTTAAATCACTTCTCCAAGTCAAACCAGCTGGCAGCTTAGAGAATGCATTTAAAGTTGCTTTCTTTCCACTTCCCCCTCCCTCCTCCCTGCCCCCATCTATTTGCCTCACTCCCTTCCTTCCTTGTCTTGTCAGATATATTGACCTGACCTGGATGGCCTAGGCTAGCTGGATCTCATCAGCTCTCAGAAGCTAAGCAGGGTATTTGGATGGGAGACCACCAAAGAAATCCAGAGTCGTGAGGCAGAGTCAGCCAATGGCAAACCACATCCGACCATTTCTTGCCTTGGAAGTCCTGCATAATTCACCTGTGACTTGATGTGGCACCTTCCACTACCATATTACTCAGCAGTAAAACACCTGCTTTGTATGCCAAGGTCCTTGGTTCAGTCTTCAGCATTTCCAATTAAAAGCATACTGTAACAGCATTAGATAAACCTATGTCTCATAAAGCTCACCCCTGCTTGAATGTGTGTGTGTGTGTGTCTAGACAGCCAGTTTGGTGTAGTGGTTAAGTGCGCAGACTCTTATCTTGGAGAACCGGGTTTGATTCCCAACTCCTTCACTTGTAGCTGCTGGAATAGCCTTGGGTCAGCCATAGCTTTCACAAGAGTTGTCCTTGAAAGGGCAGCTTCTGGGAGACCTCTCTCAGCCCCACCCACCTCACAGGGTGTCTGTTGTTGGGGAAGATGATAAAGGAGATTGTAAGCCGTTCTGAGACTCTGATTTAGAGAGAAGGGTGGGGTATAAATCTGCAGACGTCTTCTAGTATGTAGTTCAACATCAAAGTGCAGTTGGTTACTCTCTAGGCTGATAAAGACATCTGTTGTCAGTTATAAAGGAAGCTGGGAGTTTCTCACCTGTTCAGAACCCTTCAATGACTCACAGTTTTTCAGAAATGGTTGATCATAAAGCATGCGGAATGAATATCTGCTGTGACTCATAAATTCTGGCAGCTGGTCCATTGTGCAGTTGGTTTTCACCAACAACACCTTAAAGGATACCATTGTCCCAATGGCTTTCTAGAAACAAAGAACAAGAGACATTTCCAACTTGGCCTGGTTATCCCACCCATTTGTGCCCTGGAAGCCAGGTAGAATGGTGAGTGTGGGGATGGATTTTGCAATTAGCCTGGCCGTAATCTGAGCTCCAGAGCTTACTCTCAGTGTTTGAGCTCAAACCTTGGAACATGCACATTTTTCTAAACATGTGCCAGAGTGCCTTTCCCTCACCACTAAGAAACCATATCCAATCAGTGGATTCCATAGTTTCACCTCCAATCTCTTCCCTTTTAGATGTCAAATGCTGCTTTTACTCTGATGGCCACTGTCATGATCTGAGGCCTAGTGTGGCCTAGAAGGCCAGGAGAAGCCTGGAATAGATACAGGGTTCTACATCTCCCAGGAGTCCTTCTGTTCCTCTGACTGGGTAGCAAAGTTTTGAAGGGAAAACTAGTGTGTGTGCGGGAGGGGAGGGGGAACCTGTGAGGAAAGCATAAATAGGCCTGGCTGGAAAGGGAAGTTTTTATCTGTGGAAGGGCTGCAGTCTGGAGAGAAGGCTGTAGCTGGAGGAAGAGATCCCTCAACCTAAGAGGGTGGTGAGTTTTGACATTAGGAGCAGGAAACGTCTAGATATCATGGTAGGGCTGTTTATTTATTTGCACCACCAACTTTTGCTGTATCTTATTTCACTGTTGCACTAAATGTTTTACTACCCACTTGTTGTTCTAGAGCACTTATATTAAGTTTCTTGTTGTTAACTGCCTGGGTCCTGTCATCTCTTTGGTCTCAGTTAAAAGGTACTTGCTAAATAGGAAGACACAAGGGCTGGGTGGGTGCTCTGGGCCCTTCCAGACAGGCCTTTACCAGAGCAGTGGCAGCCAGTAGAAGGCCCTTCCTGGTCCCCTGCTTGTGACAGCCACCCTGCCCTCTCCTTCTCACTGTGAGACTCTTGGCTTTTTGAGATTCCTTCTTCCATGTGAAAGAAGAAGCAAGATTCCTTGGAATTCTGCCATCAGAAAACTGAAGTCCTGGTGTAGTCTAAGGACAGACATTTTTTAAAAATGTACCAAGGACTAAGATGATGTAGTCTAGACTCTAGGACAGACATTTTTTAAAAAAATGTAATTGGGGTTTCAGCCTGCAGTGAAGCACTTAGATATCAAAGGCAATAGGGACATTAAAAAATGGGTGGTATAGGAGATGCATAGAAGGAAACTGGAGGATGGTGGCCTGAGCTGTACCTGTAATACCTGCTCTCCTTGGAAATCATACCATCCATATCTGGGCACAACAACACTTCCCTCAAGTTTTTGCTAGCCATCACGTGGACTAGATCCGCTCTTTTTAAAATAGTAAAGACTTTGTGGGATCTGGAGGTAGGTGAAGTTTCAGAATGATATGGTTTAGGCTACACAGCAATGGCACTTTCTGGCTATGTCTTCTTTTTCAAGGGTCAACATTAACGGAGACATGGTGATGTGATGGGCAAGCTGAGATGGGCCAGTGAATGCAACACATTTTCCTAAACAGGATACATCCCCCAACCCAGGACGCTGGTAGCCAGTGTTCCCCCTAGGCTGTGCGCCTGAGTGGCCACTCATTCACAGGAAGGCCTGCTCAACAGCAATCTGGAGCTGCCCAGGGTTCTGCACTGCATACTGCCCATTTTGAGATTACGGCAGTTCTATTCTGCTCAGGAAGGATGCGAACTGCTCCACTCAGTGGGATGGGGGGGGACGGGAATTAGAAGGAACATTTCTTGCAGCATCTGCTTCCCTTACCTTTGTTTTTAGACCTGCACCCCCATATAGCTTGTAGTATTGCTTCCGTTCCTTATTAAAGCGGCCCAGTGCAATTGATTGGAGATATTGTATCCAGGAACCACAGGACTTCTCGTTCTCATGTGCTAACCATTCTCTTTCTTCTTTCTCCATTTCCTCCAGTTCTTCATCTTCATTCTTCATCTTCTCCTTGGGCTCTTTCTGCACTGGCACCTGCTCTTCAGGCTCCTCCAGTTCTGACAATGGGTCTTCTGGTTCTTCCAATTCTGGTATCAGCTCCTCTGGCCCTTCTGCCTCTGAATTCTCTGGCTCTTGTAAAGAGTGCTGTTCTGCAGAACTGAGCCCCGAGTCTCCAAAGACTGGCTGGCCCAGTAGCAGAGCCCATCCAAGGAGTAGCTGCCAGCATACCCGGGAACCCAGCATGGTGGCAGGGAAAGAGAATCTGAGATGGCTCAGCTGGAGGTAGAACCCCTGCAGATATAGGTCCCAGGGAGTCATGCCCCCTGGTGACTCCACCCACCTGTTGGGAGGCTCCTGCCTCCTGCCAAATATGCCCATGTGGCAGTGATCTTAGAAAGGAAGTCAAATCTGACAACCCAGAATGCACTTGTGACTTTGAAGACAATCTTTTATGTGCCCTCCTCTTTAAATACCTCTCATATGTCCCAGATTGGCATGTTGGGAACACTCTCTATTTTGCCCTTAGACATTTCCCCAAATTTCCCTCTATGGTCCTCCTTGTTGACAGCAGTCAGGGATGCTCTAGGCTGATTCTGCATTGAGCAGGGGGTTGGACTACATGGCCTGTTTGGCTCTTCCAGCTCTGTGATTCTCTGATTCAGTCACATGGAGAAGCTGCTAGCAATTACTCTGGCTCCCACCCAAGGGCAAACCTGTATATTAATGGGCCTCATGAGCATGAAGCTGCCTTATGCCTCTCTCCAGTGTATCACATGATCCCTTTAACTGGAGACGGTGGTGACTGAACAATAAGACCTTCTACATAGAAACAAAGCTGAAAGGGACCCCAAGGGTCATTGTGTCCAACACCCTGCTCAGTGCAGGAAATTCACAGCTACCTTCCCCCACTTCCCAAGTCCCCCACTCCCCCATGCTCTGTGCTCAGAGGAAGGCAAAAAAACTCCAGGATTTCTGTGCCAATCTGACCTGGAAGAAAATTTCTTCTTGACCCCAAAGCAGTGATCGACATTACCCTAGGCATACAACAGAGCACCACAAGAGCCAGTCCCTTCCTGCCCTCCCTGCTTGTAAAGTCCTACCCTGGCGGGGCCATTGCTGAGATCCAATATCTGCAAGATCAATATTACTAAATTCTTTAATATTGAAAGGTTATATAATTTATAATATCCTGATGAGGAAGAGGCCATTATTCAGTGATAAAGCCTCTGCTTGGCATGCAGAATGTCCCAGGTTCAGTTCCTGGCATCTCCAATTAAAAGGATCAGATAGTACATGATGTGCGAGACCTCTGCCTGAGACCCTATGACAGATCCACTGCCAATCTGAGTAGACAGTACTGACCTTGATGGACCAATGATCTGATTCAATATGTTAGTTTCACGTGTGCCACGTTTGAAGCTGCCTTTTATTGAATCAGACCATCAATCTGTCACATGGAATAATAGAGTTGGAAGGGACCTCCAGCATCATCTAGTCCAACTCCCTGCACAATGCAGGAAATTCACAAGTACCTCCCCCTCACACCCAGTGACTCCTGTTCCATACCCAGAAGATGGCAAAAAAACCTCCAGGATCTCTGACCAAAATTGCTGACTGACCCCAAAATGGCAATCAGCATTTCTCTGGGCGTGTAAGAAGGGGCCACAAGAACTAAACACTGATGCAACCCCTTCCTGCCCTTGTTCTTATGATCTGCTTAAGTTCACAGAATTAGCATTGCTGTCAGATGTGATCTAGCCTCTGTTTAAAAATCTCCAAAGAAGGTTACTGTTAATATCAACTACCTGAATGTGTAATTTGGTGATAACAGCATCCAACATTTTTTTTCTTTTTTGCATAATGCTTTAAAGCGTGTGGGAGAGGGGTTTAACCCCCCGACCCGTTCCTTGAGTCATTATCACACCGAAAATGAGCTCTCCCCCCCACACTAATATTTTTAGCCCTGGTTTTATAAAAACGTGTGTCTGTAGATTTTCCCCAACCAGACCAAAAACAGCTCCCTCACAAGGTGACTGCTAAAACCCACAAGATTATAAAATAAGAGATTATAAATCACATGGGATATGAAGCATTATTTAAAAAAAAAAAATCAAAGACAACCGAAGCTGTTAACTGCAGCTCATGCGAGGGCGAATTATATTAACCATGCCTTTTTATTGCATGATACTTTTAAACAATGAACAAGAAGTTCTGATTCACAAGGGTTTGCATTGGCAAGAGCTGATGCAGGCGCATTATTCAAGCATATGTAAGCAGTACCCAGTTCGCAAACATCCCAAGAGCCAAGGAAAAGTTCAAGTGACCTCAAAAGACAGGTCAGCTTTGGTTTATGCCCTAACAAACTGCACCCTGTTGTCACCTTGAGGTGTGGTTTGAGCCATTGTAAAGGTCAATACCTCTGAAAGATGATGTTTATTTGGATGGTTTGGCCCATGTGGGAGTGCTTTGGAACAATGTGTTATTAGGTATCCATAACTCTACCATTTGGATTTAAAAAAAAAACAACACCATAGGATTGTGTGACAGGCTCTTTCTACCAGTGGAGGGGACTTACGCAGCATGATTTTGGGGAACCAGGTTTAGAACATAAGAGAAGCCATGTTGGATCAGGCCAATGGCCCATCCAGTTTTAACCTGACTGCTCAGCAATTTCATTGAATGTCCATGAGTTCTTGTATTGTGAGAAAGGGAGAAAAGTACTTCTTTCTCTACTTTCTCCATCCCATGCATAATCTTGTAAACCTCTATCATGTCACCCCGCAGTCGATGTTTCTCCAAGCTAAAGAGCCCCAAGCGTTTTAACCTTTCTTCATAGGGAAAGTGTTCCAAACCTTTAATCATTCTAGTTGCCCTCTTCTGGACTTTTTCCAGTGCTATAATATCCTTTTTGAGGTGCGGTGACCAGAATTGTACACAGTGTTCCAAATGAGACCGCACCATCGATTTATACAGGGGCATTATGATACTGGCTGATTTGTTTTCAATTCCCTTCCTAATAATTCCCAGCACGGTATTGGCCTTTTTTATTGCAGTCACACACCGTCTTGACATTTTCAGTGAGTTATCTACCATGATCCCAAGATCTCTCTCTTGGTCAGTCTCTGCCAGTTCACAGCCCATCAACTTGTATTTGTAGCTGGGATTTTTGGCCCAATGTGCATTACTTTGCACTTGGACACATTGAACCTCATCTGCCACGTTGACGCCCACTCACCCAGCCTTAGCAGATCCCTTTGGAGTGCCTCACAATCCTCTCTGGTTCTCACCACCCTGAACAATTTAGTGTCATCTGTAAACTTGGCTACTTCACTGCTTACTCCCAACCAAATCATTTATGTTTTGAGATATGAAACCCTCCTCCTCAGTAACAAAATGTCCTCAGGGCAGAAAGTTTAAAGGCTTTGGGTTCATTGTGAGTTAAGTTTTGTGAGCAAGAAGACCCCAGAGATCATGAGGCAGGATTTGTATGTAAATAATAAAGCTGTAGTACTGCAGTCAAAGCTCTGTTCATGACCTGAGTTCAATCCCGGTAGAAGCTGGGTTTACATAGCTGGCTCAAGGTTGACTTCTGAGGTTGGTAAAATGAGTACTCAGCTCGCTGGGAGTAGTTTAAATGACTGCAATGGCAAACCACCCCGTAAAAAAGTCTGCTGTGAAAATATTGTGATGTGATGTCACCCCAGAGCTGGAAACAACTGGTGCTTGCCCAGGGGACTACCTTTAATAAAGATTTATTAATTTACAGGTTGTTTTTAAAGAACAGATCAGTAGCACACATCTTCAGGTAGAGGAAAAACCTGCTGAGACACATACATTTAAATTAGTTATAGCTTTCAGAGCGTAGTCTGAATTTTCTTTAATGCTTGCAGGTACAAATGTTTTTCACTGACTAGTCACACACACAGGATTCCACCCACATCAGCCTGCCGTTTCCCAAGAGTCATAAATGGTACGAGGTCTGTTCATCATCAGAGACAGGACTCACAACTGGGTACTCTGTCATTAACCAGAGGTAGAGCCATATCTCCAAAAGGACATTGCAGAGCTAGAAAAAAGTACAGAGAAGGGCAACAAAGTTGATTAGGGGGGTTGGAGCACCTTCCCTATGAGGAAAGGCTGATGAGTGACTTTTCAGTTTAGAAAAGAGATGGCTAAGTGGGGGAGGGGGGGTCAAGATAGAGGTTTATAAAATTATGCATGGGGTGGAGAGAGTTGACAAACAGAACTTTTTCTCCCTTTCAAAATACTAGAACTCAATACAATGAGGCTGATAGTATATTCAGGGTGGACAAAAGGAAATACTATTTTACACAGAGAGTGATTAATATGTGGAATTCGCTCCTCTGCTTGCACCCTTGGTTCATCAAGGAGATCAGTTCCTAGGCTGACCATGACCCACAACCTCCTCTTCTCCTTAAAGCAGCAACAATAAACTCTTCTTTTTCTTTTTTTTTTAGAACCCTAGGCAACCTCCTACTGCCGGGGCCAGTTCATTGCCCAAGTAACCCCCAGACAGCTCCTTGGAGTGCTAACAGGTGGAGGTTGCTGACAATAAAGAAAGGTGACATGTGTTGGTGTCCCTGTTGCCCTTTCCTCACCAGAGACCAGAGCTGCTGGTGTTAAGGGTCCAAAGCAAGAAGCAGAGCCTTCTACATCCCACCTTGGATCTTGCCTCAATAGCATAAGAAGACATTTACATTTTCCTCCCAGGTGACACTAGAGGATGTTTGCCCTTCTCTGCTGTCCATGCTGGCTCCATTTGAGGCTGGGTTGCAGAGGAAGTGACTCTGCAGTCCGCCTCAGATGGAGAATTTGGGTAGGTGGCAGCAGAGAAGTCACACACTTCATGCCCGAGGAAATATCCTCGGTGTCAGAAACATCCCATGTTGAGGGAGGGATCAGCTCTTTCTCCAAGTCCTTCTCTCTAATTGCTCTGTAGCACCAGAGTAACATAGTGGCATGGCCAGATTTGATGTCTGGACATAAGATTCACAGCCAGTCTTGAAGGTTTGCATCATGGCAAAAACAAAACAGCCTGACTTAAATTGTTTGGTTGCATTTTATACTGCATAATGTCTATAGCGAGGTAACTCCCACATTCAGGATAATCACCCTTCTTTGTTTTTAAGCAAAAACATTCATAAGAACATAACAAGAGCCCTGCTGGACCAGGCCAGAGGTCTATCTAATTCAACAGATTGCCTCACAGAGTGGACAGCCAGTTACACTGTCTGAAGGACAAGCCCTCCCCCTGATTTTGCCTCCTGGCACTGAGGTTCAGAGGTTGACTGCCTCTGAATGTGGAGGTTCTTGCCCCTCACCCATACCGGTACAGAAAGCTCACTTCTGCTCAGCTTGTAGAGCCAGTGAACAACTACATGTATAGGTGCTCATAACGAACAGTCACTTGGGATCTGAGGCGCCAGGGGTGGTGGAGAACCAGTCCTCAATGTGGTATAATTAGTATGGGAACTTCCCCTCTTCCCTGCATTTTTTTCCCCAGCCAAATTTCAGAAGCTTCTATGCAGAGCTGTATATGTTTTATCCATCCATGCTTTTTTTTTTTTTACTCTGCAGGTAAAATGGTTCTTTGGTGCAGAGATCTCAGTGATTTCATTTGTTCTAAAGCATTTTTCTAGTCCTTGTAATCACTGAGAAAAGCTGTTGGTTGTGTGCAGTACTTATTGAAGTCTTGGGGACCCAAGAGTGGTCAGGCAGGGCTTCTCAAAGACCTGGGGCAGGGGTAGATGGCAATACCCAACGGGCCTGTGAGAAGTCTTGAGACCTCTTGCTTTGACAGGCAGAGCTAAACAACCATAATTTTTGTTGATGAGAGTCTAACACCTGGAGTGCCCGGGCAACATTTTGAAATATATTGTACAACAATATTTACAACTTCTCACCGTAAAAATCACTGACCTAGAGCTCCTGACCTTTTTTAGAACTGTTTGCAGGTCAAATGCTGTTTGTCTCACAAATAGCAATATATAAAATAGATTGAATTAGAAGGGAGTTATCAAAACAGCTTGAAATTGAAAACCTCTAGCTTGTTTGTTTTTAAATGCTGGGTGGGAGTAAGGCCTTGCAGAAATCTTTTTCCCAGACATGGGCCTGGGAGAACTGTTTTTTTGCATCAAGATGTTTGCTTTTAAATAGGAAAAGCTATGCATTTGAAAAATCACAGACCAAAAGAACAGGAAACTTGAAAAATGTTCTTTGCATTGAAATGTGCAAGGAAGCTAATTACTTTAAAACACATAGCAGACAGACACTGCCAATACAAACAGGAGCTGCTTATAAAAAGACTTTCCCTCCTCATAACAATCCCTGTAAGGTTAGGCTGAGAGAGAGAGAGATTAGTCCGTTTACAAAGAGGGTGGAATATAAAGCCATAGTATGTTAATAAATAAAACAAAATTGGTCTGACATACTGCTGAACTAAAATAATTTAAAATCATTAAAAACACTATTTACCGTTGCTTGTTTTTATTTTACATTTTATTTTATCTACATAGTTTATAGTCTGCATACATTCAAGGCATATTGCACACAATGAGAGTACAACCACAAAAAAACAACAACAGGACATTCTGTAACCCATGCACTAGGATTTTAGAAGTCTGGAACTACCAGAAAGGATTGAATCACTGCGTAAGTACTCACATGGCACATTTAGGCTGTTTCTACACATGGCAGAAAATCCTATCTTTGTTTATATTTAAAAGTAATAATCTGCATTGCCTATCTCTGTCACTTCTGTCTTGGACACTCGTCAGGACAGCTACCTCAGTGCCCATAGGAAAACATCTGGTATTTATTTGGGGTGTGTGACACCTGTCACTTTTTGATTGCTGCTTGATGAGGAAAGGGGGTCACTCTCTTCTTCTAATATTCCAGGGGTGGCCAATAGGCTTCCCAAATCTCCCGCTCTGGCGGGAGACTTCTGGTTTCACAGCCTCACCTCCCGCTTTTCAAAACTCTGGAAGCGGGGGTGGGGGGTGGAGGGGGGGGGAGAACATACCTTTAGGCTTCATGTAGAGCTCCTGAGCCGTTTGCAAAATGTCTGCCCCTTTAAGGCTGGGCAGGAAGCCGGAAGCAGGAAGGGCTTTTGAGAACGGCCCCTCCCTTTCTTTGCTTTCGTTTTCACAGGAAGTAGAGTTGTCCGGAGGAAGATCTGGTAAGTGTGTGTGTGTGAGAGAGGGAGGGGGCAGGGGATTCCCTAGTTTGGAGGCCCTCCCCCCCTTTAGAAAGCGTGGGGGGGGAGGGAAATGTCTACGAGGCACTCTATTATTCCCTGTGGAGAACGATTCCCATAGGGAATAATAGGAAATTGATCTGTGGGTATTGGGGGCTCTGGGGGGCTATTTTTTGAGGTAGAGGCACCAAATTTTTAGTATAGCATCTAGTGCCTCTCCCCAAAATACCCCCCAAGTTTCAAAACGATTGGACCAGAGGGTCCAATTCTATGAGCCCCAAAATATGGTGCCCCTGTCCTTAATTATTTCCTATGGAAGAAAGGCATTTTAAAAGGTGTGCTGTCTCTTTAAATGTGATGGCAAGAACTCCCTTGGAGTTCAATTATGCTTGTCACATCCTTGTTCTTGGCTCCACCCCCAATGTCTCCTGGCTCCACCCCCAAAGTCCCCAGATTTTTCTTTAATTGGACTTGGCAACCCTAGTGGCCAATGGTAGCTCTCCAGATGTTTTTTTGCCTACAACTCCCATCAGCCCCAGCTATTGGCCATGCTGGCTGGGGCTGATGGGAGTTGTAGGCAAAAAACATCTGAAGAGCTACCGTTGGTCACCCCTGCAATATTCTATCCCCTGCCTCGGAAAAGTGATTGGATGCTAGAACTCAGGGATGAAACAGCTGAGTGGCTGTTTTTCTTTCAGGGGCAGAAAGTCTTCTGTCCCTCACAGATTGCCAACCTCCCAGTTTCAGGCATGGCCTGCCTGGTGATCGAATGGGGTTAGAACTGATCTTCGCACATCAGAGATCAGCTCCCCTAGAGAGAATGCCTGCTTTAGAAGAATGAACTCTATGACATTATACTTTGTGGAGGTCTTTCCCCACCCAAAACACTGCCCTTCCCAGGCTCCACCCCCAAATGCCCAGGAATTTCCAAAACGAGATTTAGCGACTTGAGTGTTGCCAGCTCTGGGTTGGGAAATACATGGTGATTTTGGAGGTGGAGCCTGAGGAGGGCAGGGTTTGGAGAGGGGAGGGACTTCAGTGTGGTAGAAAGCAGCCATTTTCTCCAGGTGAACTGATCTCTGTTACCAAGAGATCAATTGTAGGAGATCTCCAGACACCACCTGGATGTTGACAACCCTATTAACAACCCAGCTTCTGAGGCATTTTATACAACCAGATTTACATAGTCTGTCAGAAAACCTATCTGGCTGTTTTGGCTTTGCTTTCTGCAAGTATTTACCTTGCGTGGAGCCAGAGGTGTGAACCCTTGGATGCAAACTCAACAGCCAGAGCCAAAAGGATGCTTTAGTTCTTAGTCCATGGCCAGGGACCTGCAAGAGTCAGTTTGGCCAACCTGGACCAAATGCAATTTCTTTTTATTTTATTCGCCTTTTCTTTCTTTTTCCTTTGTACTATAGTTTGGGATTTTATTGCTTTCTGCAAATCTCTTTTATCTAAAGGAGAAAAGTAACTTAAAATGTGCACATAATTAAAACTAGGTGGGAATAATGCAGGATCACTATGAAGAATCTTTGTTACCAACTTCCAGGTGGAGCCTGGAGTTCTCCCAAAATTAGAACATCTCCAGACCGCAGAGATCAGTTCCTCTGAAGAAAACGGCAGCTTTGGAAGGTAGGTTCAATGGCATCACATCCCCACCGAACTGCTTCCTCCCCCCAAACTCTGCCCTCAAATCTCTAGGAATCTCCCAACCTAGTGATGTCAACCCTGGCTAGGTATGCCAACTTCCGGGTGGGCAACCAACAGGAAAAGCACGGTAAGGTTAAGTCCTGGAGAAAACTGTAATAAACAATTATACAAGCCAACGCTTATGCGCAAATAATTTTATATGTATATATAGCATTCTAATACATGCCAACACCTTAGTTTTACACAAAAGCAATTGCACAGTATACAATCATAACACTGATTGCTAAGTAACGATGCAAAGAGTCCACACTTAAAGAGACAGGCTCTATACTTGTGCTGTGTCCAAGAAGGTGCTGCGAAGTCTCACACCAGTTCTACTGAAACTGCTAATTTTTCTTCAATAATGCCAATACTCCAACAAAGATACTGTATTGTTAGTAAATTTATCTTCAGCAAAACATGCCGTTTCAGCATGGATACAGTGTGACACACTTCCGGTTTTTAGGCGTGTTTCGATAGCCTTCGTCTGACACTTATTTCCAGTATCTGGAACCAATGCTCAATAGAATTATAACGCGTTAGTCTAGTCAATTTCACAAGCGGAGAACTGCTAATGCCACTTGTGAAACTTCCGGATCTCCAGACTTCCATTCCCCTAGGGTTCCCAGCCTCCTACTGTGGGTGAGGGTTGCCCTGGCCAGCAGGGGTATCCCACCCTCAAAGAGCCCAGCACAATGATTTCATCGGGTGTGTGGGGGAGGACCGGGGATGTTCCAGCAATTTGGGTAAAAACTCTATCGCCAGAATATCCCCATGCAAAATGACTGACATGATGACATCACTCCCCACCCCCTGCCCGGAACCAAGTAAAACTTGGCAACCCTGAGGTCCCCTGGATAAGATGGCTGCTTTGGAGGGTGGACTCTGGCATTATACCCCACTGAAACTCTTCCCGTCTCAAAACTCTGCCTGCCCTAGGCTCCACTCCCAAATCTCTAGAAATTTCCATACCCAGAATTGGTAGCCCTTCACAATGCCATGACATTTATTGATTGATTGATTTAAAGTCGCCACTGTATTTTTAAAAAGCTGTGTGACAAAAGCAGCATAAAAGCTATCAATCAAACAAGCAGAGCATTAAGAAGTTGATAAGCTCATTCCCCCAGTGCACGTGCAGTAAGATGTCTCCATGGTAAGCAGTACTGGGTAGTGGGAGATGCAGGTAAGAGCCAAGGCTTTAGGACAGCAACAGAGGGAAGGGAAACTGGGAGCTGTGGTTCTTTCACAGGAAATTCCTACAAAGGCCAGTTGGTGGCAGTGGTACCAAAAGGGAGAGAACTGAGGGTCAGGAATCAGGAAACCTGACAGAGTGGTGTGTTAAGGCTGGTGCCTAGATACCTTGGAGGGCAGAACAGAGCGGTGCTGGTAGGTGAGCAAGGCTGTTCTGCCACCATCTTAAAGTCTTAAGCATAAGAATCAGTGTTTTGAGTTGTGCCCCGAAACAGATTAATAATCACTGCAGATCTTTCAGCACTGGTAGCATGCTGGGAGCACCGGTTGTGTACCTAGGAGTGACATCATGGCATCAAGCACCACTCTTGGAATTTCTCAAATCTCTATTTTTTTTTTAATCATAGAGATTGGGAAAATTCCTAGAAACTCACTAATGCTGTGATGTGACGTCACTTCCAGTGACCAGCCTGAAGTGATTGTCACAGAGTCATGCGATGCCAGCTTCTCTCTGGAGGTCTCTGCCCTCCTTAATGCCCCTGGGGGTTGATAGCGGAAAGCTGACAACCTTTAGTTCTGGGATTTCAAATGTCCAGCCCATGGGCCTTATCGGCCCCTGGAGGGCTGGTATCCGGCTCCCAAGCAATGTCCTGTCTCCCGCTTCCTTCTCCCAGCTGCTGCGTCACCAAGCCTCTCTGAAGGGAAAGGAAAAAGACTGCAGCTTAGAGGGAACACTGGTCCCATCATGGAACTTTCAAGACCACCAAAGTTTTACTCCAGATTTAAGCTTTCCTGTACATCATGCACACTTTTTGGGGGGGGGAGGGGAGGGGAGGGGTTGAGATTTTTCTGACCAGCCCTGCTCTGCTTTCTTTGAGTCCTGATCACACATGTACACACATTAAAAAGAGGGAGCAGGAAATACCGGTAAATGCATCTAGGATAAGGGGAATTAAAGGGAAATTTAGATGTATTCTGAAAAGTTTTTTTTTAAATATAAGCTTTCTGTGTGTGGCTGGAGTTTTATTTTCTTTCAAAAAGACCCTGTTTAGGAATTACAACACTTGGACTGGATTCCATGACTAGAAGTAGATGGCTTAGTATTTAAAACGACATTGATGGTTCCATACATTCCAGTTCAGCAAGTGGTCTTCCTTTCTCCCTTCCCACTTCACTGGCTGCCTTTCTTTACATTAAGCCCCCGCTTGCTTTTTAAACTTTTTATCATCATCAGTAGCAGTGAGTGGATTTTGTCCAATCTAAAAGCAACATATTATTTCACTTGGAGAGATCCCCCTTTCCAATTCTACCAGATAAAAAGAAACCGAACAGTGCAACTTGCAATCTTTATTAGTGAATATGTAATGAGATTTAAAAAAATCTCTGTTCCGGGGAGGTGTTTGTTCCAAGTTTCATAATAGTTTGTAATTCAGCAATTCCCCTCTCCATTCTGTTCTTGAAGTTCCTTTACAGTAAAACAGCTACTTTGAGGTCACCCATTGAATGCTTTGGAAGGTTAAAGTGTTCCCCCACAGGTTTCTCAGTTCTGTAATTCCTGATGTCAGATTTGTGTCCATTTATCCTTTGGCGGAGGGTTTGTCCTGTTTGCCCTATGTAGAGAACTAAAGGGCATTGTTGGCATTTAATGGTACATACAATGTTGGAAGTTGAGCAAGTGAATGAGCCTGAGATGGTGTAGTTAATGCTGTTAGGCCCAGTGATTGTGTTGTCTGGGTGTATGTGGCAGCAAAGTTGGCACTTGGGTTTATTGCAAGCTCTGGTACCAGTGTCCATGCTCAGATGAGATGCTGTATTGTTGTGGGTGAGGAGTTGTTTGAGATTAGGGGACTGTCTGTGTGCAAGAAAAGGTTTACCTCCCAGTACTTTTGAAAGAGAGCTGTCATTATTCAATAGAGGCTGTTAGTTGTTGATGATCATTGAACTGTTTTCAGTTGAGAGTTGTGTGTGACCACTAGTGGTGTTCTGTTATTGTCTTTTTTGGATTTGTCTTGTAACAGGTTTTCTCTGAGTATCATTCTGGCTTTGTTAATCTGTTTCCTGATTTCATCAGGTGGGTACTTTAGTTCCAAAAAGGTTTGTTGTAGATCCCTCAGGTGAGAATATCTGTCAGCAGGATTGGAGCAAATGCGGCTGTAGCGTAGAGCTTGGCTGTATACAATGGATCATTTGGTATGTTTGGGATGGTAGCTGGAGGCATTCAGGTATGTTTGTCAGTCAGTAGGTTTCCGGTATAAGGTAGTGTCTACGCATCCATTGTGTATTTTAACAGTGGTGTCCAGAAAATGTATTTATTTCGTAGACTGGTTCATTGTCAGGTTGATGGTGGGGTGGAAGTCATTGAATGCCTGGTGAAATGTATCCAGGGCTTCTTTACCATGTGTCCAGACCATAAAAATGTCATCAATGTAACACAGGTATAAGATAGGTAGGAGTGGGTGGGAGTCTAGGAAGCATTGCTCCAAGTCAGCCATGAAGATGTTAGCATATTGTTAGCACCTTAATGACTAACAAACCTTGTGGCAGGGCATGAGCTTTCATGAGTCACTGCTCACTTCTTCAGAGAACATTAGAATGTGAGCCCATCTATCTCTTTATCTTGGAGAGTGAAGTGATTTCAGGTGCCAAATAACAATAGCAACCAATGGTAAGAAGAGAATGTCTCAAGTCAGCCCAGGAGAATGCATTGAGCTTCATTATCAATTGCAATTCAGCAGTCTCTCTTTCTGATCTCCCTCTAAAATTCCTTTGTAAGAGAAGGGCTACTCTTAGGTCAGCAACTGAAGGTTGCTGGAAGGTTAAAATGTCCCCCCACTGCTTTTTGAATGTTGTGGTTTCTTATAGCTGGAGGAAGAGTAAAAGTCCTATAGCATCTTGAAGACTAACAAAATTGGTGGTAAGGTATGTGCTTTTGTCCCTCTTGAGCCACTTGCCTGTGAGAAAAGAAAATATGGAGACGTTTTGTTCTTCATAAACTCATGTACTGAAATTATGTCTTCAATGATGTTATGAAACTGTATTATAATCCCGTGCCTGAGGAAATTACTGAAACAGGAAGTGGAATAGGCTGTCCTGCTGCACATTTTTTGCATTTACGAAAATGGAATATTATTGCACACATTGATTCAGCTGATATCTTCACAATTACGATGAACTGAATATCTAAGGACTGGACTGAGTTTTTATGGACTGAATTGTCCTTTTTGCATATTAATGGTTGTATTTTTTTTGCCTGTCTTATCTGTAATGAATGTATGTTTTGTTATCATAGTAATTTTGGTCACAGGAACCTTTGGGTTAATGTTGCTAGTCTCATAGAGACTCTCTCATTGTATTTCTTACCCTATTGGGAATCATGGCAATAAGTTAATGGCATGGCTGAGTGGTTGACTTGCTGCACTGTTGCCTGACCACACTGAAGAAGCAAGGAAGGTTGGATTCTGCTGACGAAACCTCCAGTCACAAGGCATTTAGATTAGGCTTGACAATGGGTTTTGCAAGCCCAGAGTATTCATGGTTCTGTCTTCTTTGCCTTTGTGTTTAATTCCAGGGAGGGGCTGTGGGTCAGTGCAGAGCATCAGCCTTGAATGCAGAAGGTCTCCAGTTCAGTCCCAGGCATCTCCAGTTAAAAGGACCAAGCAATAGGTGATGTGAAAGACCCCCGCTTGAGACCTTGGAAATTCATTGCCGGACAATACTGATTTTGGTGGACCAAGAGTCTGATTCAGGATAAGACAACAGCATCTTTTCAGTCTCATATGTTTTGCGCATGTCAACTGACTCCTCCATTGAGCATCTACTCATTTCAAACTCTGCCAGAGTTCCCCCCCCCTTTTTTTTCCTATAAATAAACTCTCCAGTTGGAAATAAGTTATTGCTATGCTTCTTTGGAATCTCAGCATGGACCCCTTGACACCTTCAATCTTAGGGAAGGCTTAACTTCATTGTAGTAGTCTAAGACTAGAGTCAGGAAGCACCAAGTTCAAACCCCACTGTGCCACTGAACTTACCAGGTGACCTTGGGCCAGTCATTTTTATTCAGCCTGGTCTACTTCACAGGGTTGTAGACTAGGGCTTTAGGTGCAGGCTGAGAGCAAACAGGCTAAATCTTTAAATCACTTATTCCTGCTGGCAGTGAAATTCTCCCCCATCCTGCTGCCACCCCCGGTTTCCCAGCACTCCTCTCCCCACAACTCCAACCAAAAGCCTCCTCTCGAGGTCATCTCCCCCTCTGCTAATAATCACATCCAGTGCTGCAAGCAATCATACCAGTGGCTGTTACAGATTTTCCGGGCTGTGTGGCCAGGCTGCGTGGGCTGGAAAATCTACAACAGCCAATGGACTCTGGCCGTGAAAGCCTTCGACAACAAATCATACCAGTCTCCCATCCAAGCCTTCTGAGAGCTTGCAGTGTTTTCCGGAATTGTGCCTTGGACAGAAATGTGTCTGTGCCTCAGCTTCATAAACCAGAGGCAAGATAAGCTAGTGGTTAGAGCAGCAGGTCTCAAACTGTGGATTGCAGGTTGCCTGGAAGACCGGGGGAGGAGGAGGTGGGATAAGAAGAGCAGGGAAGAGGTAGCTCTGGGACTGGGAGGCTTATTTGCCCAACATTACTATATATTAATAAATACTGAACATGCAAAATAATATATAAACTTGTTCAGGGTTAACCAGTGTGTGATCCTTGCACTGGGGAGAACTGAGTTTGAATCTTACCTTCATTGTTAGCCTTGCTGAGTGCATATGGGCCAGTCTTCCTCATCTACTGAAAATTTTTAGGAGAATAAAATTGGATATAGCCCCAAGAGCTTCTTGAAGGAACAACAGCCTATAAGGGCCAGATGTAAAACAGATGATACTGTTTTTTACTATCTGTGTTTAGTATATTATGATGTACCCAACTGAGCCGCCAAATTGTATTGTCTATTTTTATCGGCTTTAATTACTGTTTTACTGTTTCAAAATGTTGTTATCCGCCCTAAGCCCATCTGGGAGAGGGTGGAATATAAATTAACTAGATAAATAAAATAAAGCTGTTACACAGGCCCTCTTTGTATTACTGACACAGGATATGGGGTGAAAGATTAAACCCTCACCTTTTATCACTGTAGCAGCCTGAAAGGCCCAGCTCAGCCCAGGCTTGTTAGAGCCTGGGAGCGAAGCAGGGCTGGCCAGTTAGTATTTGGATGGGAGACCACCAAGGACAACTGGGGATGCTATGCAAAGGAAGGCAGTGATAACCCCCCAGTGCTCATGTCTTGCCTGGATGCTCTGTAGATGAGATTGTGATTTGATAGCACTTTCTTCTTTGTTACTGAAACAACTGCTCTTAGCTGTTATTATCCCTGAAAGAGAAAGGCAGACAGGCACACTGTCTTCCTGCTAGTCTCCCCCTCGTGGCAGAGATGAGTTAAGATCTCCCCACAACAACCCACCTCGTAGCCTAACATAATTACTTCTAATGTGATAAAACATACAAAGATTCACTGCCATGCTTCTGTGCCTACAGCCTAGTGCTAAATATACAGATCTAAGTAATATACCCCATAGTACTCAGATCTGTAAAGCTGAACAGAGGCTTAGCTCAGGAAACAATTTTCAGAAATACAACTTGGGTACCCTTGAGCATGTACAGAGTTTTTTGTAGGCGGCACGAGGGGAAAAAGCAGCACCTAAAAACAGCGCTCAGAAATCATGGATTCACTCTTTGGAGTGAAAGGTGTAGATAAACCCCAAACATCCACAGATCCTCCCACAGAACAGGTAGAAATCAGAGACATCCCCCCTCCTCACAGATCTAGGCAGAGGAAGAAGGGATGTAGGTCCTTCTCAAATACTGCACAGGAACAACTCAGGAAGTACTGGGCTACTTTGCTGTGAGCAATAAAACAGCATCCTTGCACATTTTATTCCACATTCAAGGTTCTAGCAAATACACAAATACAGTTGCAGAATTCATCTCTTGACAGATGAGAAGAAGATAATGCCACAATTTGGTTTTGCATCTGAAGCTCTGCTCCAGGAAAGCTTCTGTTGGAAAAGATTGTGGTTCAGCTGGGAGTGGGTGGCACCTTAAAGACTACGAGAGGAACATCTAGTTGGGCTTCCATTGGACCCACTAGCAGACAAGACTCCAGGCTCTGTCTTCTCACCTCTGCCAGGTGAATTCTGGAGGCCGTAATGGAGGGCAGGCAGCTTGGCCTAATTAGCAGGAATTATGTGAGCCTCAATTCACTGGCAAAGACCCTTCTTGCTAACAGAAAGGCGTGCAAATCCAGAACGAGCCTATTCGCAGCTCATGTGTGTCAAGCGGATGTCATTTAGCCAAGAACGAGTCCACACCTGAAATGTGCAGATTTCTTTCTGGAAATGGGAGAAAGAGGAATGATCCACACTGTTAGAGAAAAGAAATCCACCATGGTTACAACAACTGGACAGGCTGCCATGTAAGCTACTAGTTTCTATAAAATCTCAAATAAATTTGAAGTTATGTGCAATTATAATGAGTGGTTATTTCAAATCCATTTGTGGTATTTGACCATCCTTTTTCTTTGCCCCTACTGGACCCATTCCAAGCTTGATTTCAGGAATTCATATGCCTATTATTGTAAAGTGAGTTCAGCCAGCTTTATTGAACAAGAACAGTCACAACACAGGAAACTCAACTCAATAATACACACTATGGCTGAGTAAAACATGCCCCCTTTAGTTGGCGGCAATCCCTCCTTTGGTCTCTCCAGGATCCTTTATTTGCATTTCCTGGAAGAAATGCGTCACATCCTGATTGGGCGGTTCTAAGAGAACGGCCAATCAGAATGTAGGCATCAGGATCCTGGAGAGTGATGGAAGCATGCTTCAAGCTTGAGTCTAGTACCCTAGTGAGAACGATGATACATAACACCAATTCAAAGCTCAAACTCAGCTGCACTATCTTGGCTTGGCAGTTCCTCATCTTCTTATGCTCCCCCCATTATTGCCTCTATTTCCCAGTCTAGAATGGCACTCTCATCCAGGCTCTGGGCCTAATTTAGGGCCACTGGCCTCAAGGTGGGGCCTGGAGATCTCTTGCTATTATAACTGATCTCCACACAATAGACATCTGTTCCCCTTGAGAAAATGGCTGTTTTGAAAGGTGTACTCTATGGCACTATACGCTTCTGAAGTCCCTCCACACCCCAAGTCCCACCATCTCCAGTTTGCATCCCCAAAATCTCCAGCTATTTCCCAACCCAGAGCTGCCCACCCTAGTTAACCCCAGCTCACATTGGAAGGCCTATTACCAACCCAATCTCTGTTCTGCATAACTGCACACTGTTCTTTTCTGTTTGCAGGCCCTCTGTGACCTCCCACACTTGAGCCCAGGAGCAATCAAGATGATAAAACATGACGTTCTACCAAAAAAATGACCCAGGTCAATAGAGCTCAATAGACCCAGGTCACATGCAGCTCATCTGTGATAATGCCCAAGGCACATGTGTCAAGGAAATGAGGTCTTCCCAGGTAAAATTCCGTCTGCAAAGTTTGTTGTTGTCTTGTTTTCAGCTCAGTGAACTACCAGCTCCTGGATGGGAAATATGCAGAGATTTTGGAGATAGAGCTTGAGGAGAACAGTGTTTGGGGAGCGACTTCAATGGGGAATAATGCCATAGAGTCCACCTTCCAAAGCAGCCATTTTCTTCAGGTGATCTGTTGCCTAGAGATCAATTGTAATAGCAGGTGATCTCCAGCCACAACTTGGAGGTTGGCAACCCTAACAACAGGTATTAAGCTACAAACATTTTCAGCCCAAAGTTGTTTTGGAGGTATCCAAAAGCCCTGCTTACTAATTTCAGCTGTAATAATGGAGAAGGGGGAAGTTTTGCTCATCTTCCAGAATGTTATGTCCAGACAGTATTCTGATTGGTTAAAGTAGGTCAGACTATCAGAGGTCTAAATTTCATATAAATGTAGACTATCCTGACAAGCCTTATTCCCCTTACCCCCTTAACTTTCCCTTCCCTTCAGTAGCAATGCCTCTGCTGCATTATCTTGCCTTTGCATCTGTTTTGGATTATGCTGCTTGACTTGACCTGGTCTCATGATGGCAAAATAGAGAGGAGAAAGATTCCCTGAGAGCAGTGATCTACACATCAAAAGGATAGCATTAGAGTAGTAGAAAGGAAGGATGCACATGGTCCTGACCTCTTTCTCTGACTCTTGTAGTCCCCCTTTGAAGTCTGAGGCTAAGAGACAGTGTAAAGTCCTTCACTTCCAACAATCTGGTCGCTATTATCCACACTCTAGCCACCTTTGGGTTAGAACAGGTTCTATGTGGGACTGCCTTTGAAAACTGTTTGGAAACCTCAAGGTGTTCAAAATGCTACAAGCTAGACTGCCAGCTGGTACGGTTAGAAACAGCATATCACACTACTCCTTAAAAGGCTACAATGGATCCTTCCCCCCCTCCATCCCAATTTAAGGTGCTGCTTCTTATCTATAAAGATCTTAATAATCTGGGACCTGTTGGAGCATCTGAGGGGCCACTTCTGCCACTATGAATCTGCCACCGTGTTATACCACCAGCTGTTTGGAGAGAGGTGGCTGTGAAAGAGCCTTATCTGCTGGTGCGGCCCTTTTATGAAACTCCCTCACCTCATGCCTCTACCTCGGCCAAATCTATTGGTCTTTAGGCACTAGGCCACAGCCCTTTCATTAAGCCAGGTATCTGGAAGCTAATTCTCCTAGGTGACCTCCTAGGGTTGTTATGCTGATTTAGTGGACAATGGTTTTGCAATTCAGGATTGTTATTGTCATAACTTTTTATGATGTGCATTGCTAATTTTCATTTTAGTTTTGTAGCTGTTCATAATTTTTTTCTGATTATAATCCACTTTGTCAGATTTTGTTGTTCAGGAATCACGAATCAGGTTGCCTTTATTATGAGCGTTGAAAACTTCTGGAAATGACCACAAGGGGTAGCAGATTCAAACTTTCTACACAGATAGGATAGGCTTTGCTAGTTCCAAGCTATAAATACCTCCTATTCTCATTCAGTGAAGGCAAGTGCTATCTTCACTTTAAGTAACAGGTCTTGTGAAAATTCAGTGGCTGCCCAAACCCTCATTGAATTATTGTCTTGGCTCATTCATATACATTTAAGCTATTACTGGATGCCTTGGGCCATCTAGAGGAGACACTGGAGACTGAAACTTTCAATTTCTATATGCAGTCCTCTACCATGAAACTGTGGCTCCTTCCAAAACATCAACATTTATATGAAACTATCTTACACAGGTAGCCGGCTCGAGGTTGACTCAGCCTTCCATCCTTCCGAGGTCAGTAAAATGAGTACCCAGTTTGCTGGGGGGGGGGGGAAGTGTAGATGACTGGGGAAGGCAATGGCAAACCACCCCGTAAAAAAGTCTGCCATGAAAACATTGCGAAAGCAACATCACCACAGAGTCGGAAATGACTGATGCTTGCACAGGGGACTACCTTTACCTTTATCTTACACTGAATCGGGCCATTAGTCCATCTAGCCATGTTATTCAGAGAAAGAAAGGTATTTCCTGCTAAGACAGAATTCTCTCTTCAACTAATCAGATGACTGCACCTGGGACCTCCCATATGCAAAGCACATATTCCATTACATGCAAGAGGAACATGCCCAGCTGATGATGCAGCCATCAGATCACTGCCTCTTAACATTCCTGATTACAGGAAGAACCTACAGGATATACACCAGATGCCAGGAATATCGGGTTACAGCCTACTCTGGTTCAGCAATACCAGAGGAAGGTTCTGTATTTAGCTGTGCTGGAGTGATCTACAATTTAGTATCACCAATACAGGGCATCTTGACAGCTAAAACAAATATATACTTTCTTACTTTAGATGAAAAGAACACTGGCAGTTTTGGTGCAAGAATGGTAAGTGAAAGCTGTCGTTTCTCTCTTTGTTATCAGAAGGCAGTCTGAGCATAAAATGTGATTATGTATTACAAGAATTCATTAATATGGCAGAGACCCTACTGTTAAAACCAGGAGTCCCCAATACATAACTTTAGCTCTTCAAAGAAAAACAGCCCGACAGGTGCATCACAAACACAGGTGCATCACAGCCCAACAGGTGCATCACACAGGCTTCTAATTAAGGGGTTATAATATGCTTTTAGTCTGCAAGCCATCCAGATAGCCTGGTTTAACAGGGCTTGTTGGTGCTTAGGGTTGGTGGTAGTTAGTACTCCAATGGGAGACCACCAAGGAAGATGGGTTGCTATGCAGAGGAAAGCAATGGCTAACCACCAATACTCCTTGTCTTGCCTGGATTGAGATTGCTATGAGTCAGCTGCAATCTAAAGACACATTTTCCTCTTATTATTTAGTTTGAAAACACTTAAATGCATTTTAACCAGTTCAGTGATCCATGTTTTTATGCTCCAGCTAGGTTTTTAATGCTAGTTTTATTTTTAATGCTAGTTTTCTTTTCTTTTCTTTTTTAAAAATGCTAGTTTTATGTTTTATTTTGTAAAATGCTGCAGGCATAAAAAGGCATAACAGTTCTCTAAATAAATAAGAGCTTACTATTTTCAGAAATGCTGACTCTCAGCAAAGGATTGCTGAATAGCCCATTTTAGAAAGGAAGTCTGGTGAAATAGGAACAAACTCTTTACTTAGAACACAAGCCCACAGTCAGAACCTCACAATGCTCAGTAGGGTCTATAAACTTTACTGATGGGCCATCAAGTACAGAGTGTACTAGAGCACACACAGTTGTTTAAAAAGTAAATGAAGGTGCCCTGACCCGGGTGCCCCAGAGTAGTCTGATATTGCCAGACCTTGAAAGCTATGCAGGGTTTGGGGGGATATTAATTTACAGGAATCCCATAAGTCACAAGTGACCTGACAACCCTTACACACACACACACAAGCTGGCCCTGGTTCATACTTGGAACAGAGACCACTAAGGGAGAACCAGGGTTGCTATGCAGAGGCAGGCAATGGCAAACCACCATCTCTTGCCTTGAAATCCCTATGGGGTGCCATAAGTTGACTGCAACTTGATGGAACTTTCCACCAACAAAGTTCACTTGGAATGCAGTACTGAATCTCACAGCCTGCTGAAGTCCTCCTCTCCCCTGCAAGTCCACTCACCTTGAGTCAACCAAAGGCATTTGAAATTTAATTCCCAGGTGTGTGGGGGCCTAATTCTGACTGGAACTCAGGATGCAGAGAGTGGTGGCTGAAGCCTTCCTCCCTGTGCCGTTTTCCAAACTTGAAATGGGCCTGCGAACTGCTATTTACCCCATGGTGGAAATACATGGACTGAGAGGCAACAAGCAGAACTGAGACAAATACAGGGAATGTGAGGACTTGGTAGTGTCTATAGTTATGCTGTCCTGGAACAATTCCTAAGTCAAGATTGAACTCAGCATCACTCAGATTCTCACTCAAAGTCAGGGCTTTTTTGGTATCAGGAACTCCTTTGCATATTAGGCCACACCCCCTGATGTAGCCAATCCAAGAGCTCACAGGCCTTTTCTTACAGGACCTGCTGTAAGCTCTTGGAGGATTGGCTACACCAGGGGTGTGTGGCCTAATATGCAAAGGAGTTCCTGCTACAAAAAAAGCCCTGCAAAGTCAATGTGTATGTGGACATTTTAAATAGCTTGTCGCCAGTGAATGCTAACTTCACGGAGTCTTGGACTGCTGGTGGAGACAAAATATATGCTTGTACAACATTTAGGGAGCCAAACCAAATACTGGCTGTGGGGGAGAGGCCAGGATGGCAGCTCAGACCATTGGATGACTCCTCATTAAGACATGCCCACCCTGAAAATCTGAGCAAAGCACCAAGGCACCTTCAGAACTGGAGGAGCTAAGGATTTCTAACAAAGAACTTCCAGCACCTGCAGAAAGCCACAAATGTGCCAGGGTAGTTCCCATGAGCCTGCCTTGGCGGGGAGGGCGGGGTATAAATAAAAATTTTATTTATTATTATTTTTGGGGTAAAAGAAAGGGGAGGAGAGCCATAGCTGTAAAAGAGCTTTCCAGATGGGAGAAAGATCTCATCAGACTCAGCCCCCTGAATAAGAAAGGTTCCCATGCATCTGCTGCCTTCTCCTCTCACCTGCTGCTCTGCCTTTGGAGGCAAAGGGCATCGCTCCAGGTCTGTTGGTGTCAATCGTATCTTCTCATTCTTTTCACATTTTGTGTTCACCAGCTCAATTGTTAGATAATACAAACTGCCTGCAACAATCTGGGAAGAAAAATGGTTTCTCATTGTACTTTCATCTATAGTATCATCACTGTGCTTGACATTTTGTAGAGAAACACAGGTAAAAAAGATGCCCAGGTCCCTGCCATGAGACCCTTACAAAGGGAAGGGGGCAGAGAAGACAGGCAGTGTAACTTACAAGGATAGCACATTAATGCATTCTCAGGGCACCGCATGGCTGCTTCGTGGGTCCCTGTGCTTTATTTAGTGGTTAGACTGTAAACTCACCAGATGACTTTGGGACACTCACATGCCGTCAGCCTAATTTACTTCACATGATGAATGATAAAATGAAGGAGAGGAGAATGATGTAAACTGCTTTGGAAAAAAGGAAATAAAAGAATGAAGGAAATAAATATAAATGGGAACCTGCAAGGACTTGAAGGAGGCAACTTATTTTCCCTTCCCCCGCTATTTCCTCTTTCCTGAAAGCCCCCATAGACAGGGCTTTTGGGTTTTCCTAGGGTAGCCAGATCCAGGTTGGGAAATTCCTGGAGAACTAGGGGTGAAGCCTTGGGAGCTGAGGTTTGGGGAGGAAAGCGACCTCAGCAAGGTATAATGCCATAGCATCCACCCTCCAAAGCAGCCATTTTGTGCAGGGGGATCTCTGTCATCTGGAGATCAGCTGGAATTCTGGGTAATCTCCATCCCCCCATCTCGAGGTTAGCAACCCTAGTATCCATGGAGGAAATGGATGCTCAAACCCCACCATCCCCAGGCTCCACCTCTCAAAACTCCAGGTATTTCCTAACCTGGAGTTGATAACCCTATCTCCTTCCCACTCTACCTCCCTTTATTGGCACCTGCCTTAAACCTCCCCTCCCCTCCCAGCCAATAGCCAGGAAAACTGTGGTCCGGTTTTGTGGCACTAGCAGCCAACCCAACCCATTTCTATAGTAGGGAAACCCCAAAGACTTGTGGAGTGGCACCTCACGTCCCCTTGTAGCCTCCTCCCTATACTATTGCCTCAGTGCGCCCCCCCCTCCGAATTGCAGTTTGGGCTTTGGCAAACCATCCTGCCAAACAATGCTACTCTCCCTCATTGCAGGGCTCCAATATCCCACCCCCCACCCCGAAAATCTTTGCCTTCCAATTTCTTCCCACCCAGTGCTTTGTGTGTGGCATTTATTTTCCTCGCATTTATTTTTTGCAATGCCAGAAAGTAACCTGGGATTGCAGTGGATAGGACTAGAGTGTCCCCAAGCGTGTGCAGAGTGCAGTTCCTTCGTTTCCCTTTGAGAAGCCTTCCACCCACCACGAGTCGCTGGGAAAGGATCCCCCCCCCCCCCCCAGCACAGTTGCGTTTGATACGCGCCCTGGCAGCTGCTCTTCTAGAAATTAAGCCCCGCTGCATCATTTCCCCGAGCATCAGGGCGGAGAGATGCTCGGAAACGATATTATAATCGCTGGAAAGGGGAAACAAGCGAGAGCCAGACGAGAGAGGCGCTGGAGGGACTGGGAGGATCTCCCACTCCCAAGGCCCTTTTCAGATCTCCCCCCACCCCGGCTGCTCTACCTGGTGAGAGGCCAGCGGCACCCGCAGCGCCCGGCTGTAAAAGGAGTTGGTGCTGGCCTTGTTGTAAGTCTCCACGGCGAAGGCAGCCGCCACTTGCACGTCTGGATCGGAGACGGGAACACGCACCACCCCTCCGGGCGAGCCTCTCGGCTGGCCCCGAAGCCCCGGCAGCAGCAGCAGCAGCAGCCCAAGGGCAAAGATGCGCGCCCCGCGCACAGGTGGGCACCGCGCCGCCACCGCCATGGCCGAGTCAGAGGAGGGCCAGGCCACGCCCACCGAGAGGAACGACTTGGGAAGGGGGAAACGGGGGAGGGACCGCGGATGGCTTTTGGCTCCAGAAACTGAAATGTGATAATAATTATTTACTAAGCGAATTTATTCCTTCAGCCATCAACAGTGATTTACTGCTGCGGATTTGTATCATTATTTTGGGTCATTGCAATAATCCTGGTAGACCAGTGACATTTTTTTCTGCATTGGGCAGGTGTGTGTTCAGGCTGCCAACCTCCAGGTGGCACCTGGAGGTCTGCTGTCACAGTTGATTTCCAGACGACCAAGACCAGTCCCCTTAGAAAAAATGACTGCTTTGGAGGGTGGTCCCTATGGCTTTATATCCTGCTGAGATCCCTCTCCTCCTCAAATCCCACCCAGGGCAGGATCTGTCACTTGGCAAATTAGGCAATTGCCTAGGGCCCGTCTTCTGGGGGTGCCAAATTCATCTGTTTTTGAAAACTGGCTGGGGGGGGGCAGAAAAGACAGTCAGTCTAGGGCTGGCCCTGATCCCACCATTACCAGGTTCCACCCCCAAATCTCTAGGTATTTCCCAACACAGTGCTGGAAACCCTTAGGGCTTGTGCAGATGAGATTTGAACCAGGGATGTTCAAGAGAACATGTTCTCCTACCCACTAGGCTACATTGCTGCAGCTCTGATAATCAAGGACCACTTGTGGTGGTGGTGGTAGAAAGTGTTGTCAAGTTGCAGCTGTTTTATGGTGACCCCATGGGGTTTTCAAGGCAAGAGATGTTGAGGTGGTTTGCCATTGCCTGCCTCTGCATAGCGACCCTGCACTTCCTTTGTGGTCTCCCATCCAAATACTCACCTGGATTGATCCTAAAGAGGTTGGACTATCTTGGATTATCTAGGTCAGGGGCCCCTTGTAAGACAGTTTTTCTCATTTGGACTTTGCTGGCTAATGCTTTTAAGATTTTTGTTTTCTGAAGGGTTTGTACTTTTTCTTTGTTATTTTAAAATATATTTTTATACATTGTATGCAGCCTTGCACTTTGGAAAGATGGCAGAAATTTCAAATAGAATCTGAATCTATCTCCAAATAGATGTGTTAGCTTATAATTAATACTTTAGTTTGTAGAAGAACCATCATCAGCTGGAGAACAAGCGGCAGTGGGCAGCTTTCTTCCCCGCTCCCACCAGGCAGAATTCTTCTGACACTTGGCATGAGGGGAAGAACACTCCGTTTTCTCCCTCTCCCAAAAGGAAATACTTTACACAGCCACCAATTAAAATGTAGAATTCACCGAGGACGTAGGCCACAGACACAAATGGCACTAAAAGATTAGACAGATTGAGTCTGGAGAGGTTTATCAGTGGCTACCAGCTATGGTGACTAAAGGGAACCTCCTCATCCAGGGGAAGCAAAACTCTGAATGCCAGTGCCCGGAAGCAGCCTCAGAGGAAGCCCTCAGCCTCTATGCATTGAAGTTGGCTCTTGAGAGAAACTGGTTGGCCAGTGTGTGAGATAAGAGGTTGGACTTGACAGACCACTAGTCTAATTGAGCAAGCCTCATATTCTCTGGCAAGGACCATGGAGAGAGAGCCCACTTTCTCTCAAGGGGAGAATAGCACAGCCAGAATAGCTTGGCCGCAATGATGCTGACATTTTTGTCAGACTAACACTAACAATGTATAATACTATTCAAAGAAAACAGATCACTTCTACAAGTGACAAGAAAGTGTGAGTACTGTTGTGAAGCTGATCAGCCATGTTTATCTCCTTTCCTTTCATACCCCTAGAAGCTCACTGATTCACAAATCTTGTTTACCAGAAGACACTTGTTTCTTATTTTGATGGTATAAGAGCTCTCTGAGAGCTCCCTAAGGAAGCTTTGATTCTCCAAAACTTATAGCGGGAAATTCTTATTGGTTCCTAAAGTACGACTGGACTCAAGCCTAGCTTCTCTGCTCTAAACCTAGTTAACAGCAGTTTTTCTAACAAAAAATTATATACTGTTTAGGTCAGTAAAGCCCTCTGATCTTTTTACTTATTGATTTTATACCATGTGTTCTCCCCAATGTTTTTGTCCACAAGACTTTTCAATACCACTCTCCCTTATGGACATGGAAAACTTGCTTTTGCCATTTTATTTTTGCTATTATAAACTGTGTCCAAAATTATGTTTATTCCACAGGTCTAGTGAGCATTATTGGGTGAATGTCATGGGAATTCAAAGATAGAGAAACTGACATTGAAGTTTGAAATTTAGCTAATGGTAGGAAGGTAGCTGTGGATTCCTTGTGCTGAGGTCCTTTCCAGCTGTTTCTATGAATGCACTTTTTAAAAATTATTCAAAACTCACAGCAGTCTTTTTCTTCACATCAATAATTGACAAAAAAAAAATCTGTAATTCAAAGACCTGCCCAAGATCCTCTCTTGGAGAGCCAGTTTGGTGTAGTGGTTAAGTGTGAAGACTCTTATCTGGGAGAACCGGGTTTGATTCCCCACTCCTCCACATGCAGCTGCTGGAATGGCCTTGGGTCAGCCATAGCTCTGGCAGAGTTTGTCCTTGAAAGGGCAGATTCTATGAGCTCTTTCAGCCCCATTTACCTCACAGGGTGTTTGTTGTGGGGGAAGCAAGATAAAGGACATAGTAAGCCACTCTGAGATTCAGAATAGAGGGCGGGATATAAATCCAGTATCATCATCTTCTCTGAACAGAGCATCTCTTCTCACTCCAGATCCAATATTAGGGAGAAAGGGCTATTACATTTTTCTCAAATTAATACTCAGCAAACTGTATACAAAAAGCACTGGATTATTTTGTTGTCAGTAACAGAAACAGGAAGACCCTTGTAGATTTTATTCTCAATTCAAAAGATTTCAGCAGATATAAAGGAGAGAAAAGATGCCACAATCAATTTGTTAGAGTTTTCAGGTGATCCATTCACAGGTGAGACTCCAGGCTTCTATTCGTCAACTGTACATGGTGAATCCTGGAGGCAGTTAAGAAGAGCAGGCCACTTGGCCTAATTAAGAAGAATCAAACTGGTTTGAACGCATTTTGTAGCAGCTGCAGGTAAGTTGCGTCATGCCCTTCTCACTGGTTTCCAGACATGAGATTCAGGAGTTTGCCCGCCCACAGCTCATGCTTGTCACATGTGTGTCGTTCAACCAAGAGCGACTCCAGACATAGAATTTGCACAATTTTCTCTGGAAATTGGAGAAAGAGAAACATGATTAGCACTGCTTGAGGCAGAAAACATTCCTTCCCCGTGTTCAGTGGGATGACAGGTATGTATGTTTGTTAACACAAGGCTTCCAACCAAAGATTTACCTAGACCAGGGGTGGGGAACAGTGGCTCTCCAGATGTTTTTTGCCTACAACTCCCATCAGCCCCAGCCAGCATGGCCAATCGCTGGGGCTGATGGGAGTTGTAGGCAAAAAAACATCTGGAGAGCCACTGTTCCCCACCCCTGAGCTAGACTAATACATTTTATGGAGAGTTATCTATCTACTGGGGAAATTGCCTTGAATAAATTTGGAGAAGCAGTGCACATATTTTAAAAATAATAATAATAATGATAATAATAATAATAATAATAATAATAATAATAATAATAATAATAATAATAATTTTTTATTTCTATCCCGCCCTCCCCGCCGGAGCAGGCTCAGGGCGGCTCACAACATAAAATACACATTACATCAATTATACTTATAAAAACATAGTTAAAACAATTACAAATTATTAAAATTAGCATAACAATAAGGTGTTAACAATAAAGCGTTATAAACAGGTTATCAGTGAGTTTCAAAGAATAAAAGCATTTTCAGCAGCCTCTAGCTTTGTCACTAGTTTTGTCACTAGTTGAAGGCCATCTTGAAAAGGTGGGTCTTACAGGCCCTACAGAATCCATCTAAACATCGTAGGGCCCTCACCTCCTCAGGGAGTTGATTCCACAGTAGTGGAGCGGTGATAGAGAAGGCCCAGTCCCGGGTGGCCTTCAGTCTGGCCTCCCTTGGCCCAGGGATATTCAACTGGTTTTTCCTGGATGACCTCAGTGCCCTCTGGGGCTCATATGGGGAAAGACGGTCCCTCAGGTAGGTAGGTCCTCGGCCATATAGGGCTTTAAAGGTGATAACCAGCACCTTGTAGCGAACTCGGTATGCCACTGGCAGCCAGTGCAGCCCGCGCAGCCCCGGCCGTATGTGCTCCCACCTTGGGAGCCCCAACAACAGCCTAGCCGCCGCGTTCTGCACAGGTATTTCAATTCCAGGAAGCATCCAACCTTAACTCCATTTTTTTGGACTTCCTGAGCCTCACCTTCCACCCCCACCCAACTTAAGTAGGCCTATTGAAGATACCACCCTATACTAGAAGAAGATACCGGATTTATATCCTGCCCTCCACTCTGAAGAGTCTCAGAGCGGCTCACAATCTCCTTTACCTTCCTCCCCCACAACAGACACCCTGCGAGGTGGGTGGGGCTGGAGAGGGCTCTCAGAGCAGCTGCCCTTTCAAGGACAACCTCTGCTGACCCAAGGCCATGCCAGCAGGTGCAAGTGGAAGAGTGAGGAATCAAACCCAGTTCTCCCAAATAAGAGTCCGCACACTTAACCACTACACCAAACTGGCTCTCCTGCTTCTAGGGTTCTCTCCTCTGCTCATTCTCCTTCGTGTTGTCATTTCTCACATCCTCTCTCTCTTAGGCTTGTATCCCTCCACTCATACTGCTCTCTGCCTCCCAATCTCCGATGACATTATCCAATTTCTTGGCCTACTCTTGTTAGGGTGGCCAATCCCCAGGAGGAGACAGGGCATCCCCCAGTTTGGAGGCCCTCACCCCGCTTCAGGGTAATCAGAAAGCAGGGGGGTGAAATGTCTACCAGGCACTCTGGTCTTCCCTATGAAGATCGATTCCCATATAGTATAATGGAAAATTGATCCGCGGGTATCTGGGGAGGCTGTTTTCTGAGGTAGAGGTGCCACATTTGTAGCATAGCATCCAGTGCCTCTCCCCAAAATAACCTCCAAGTTTCAAAAAGATTGGACCAGGGGGTCCAATTCTATGAGCCCACAAAGAAGGTGCCCCTATCTATCATTTCCAATGGCGGGGAGGCATTTAAAAGGGGAGGGGAAGCCTTTAAATGTGATGGCCAGAACTCCCTTTGGATTATGCTTATCACACCCTTGCTCTGGGCTCCACCCCCAAAGTCTCCTGGCTCCACCCTCAAAGTCCCCAGATATTTCTTGAATTGGACTTGGCAACCCTAACTCCTGTTGAGAAGTGTGCCAGCAATCCCAGCCTCTGTTCCTGCCAACAGCACTGCCCCTCCTCATCCTAGGGCCACCATGACCTGTTACACAAGGTTGCTGGAAGTCAAACCCATGACAAGACTATAAAGTAAACAAAACATTAATCCCAGTTTAAACAAATGAACAGCAGCAGGCATCAAAAAGAACTCACCCCAATATTATAAGGCCAACAGTAACAGCGTTGTTTTAAATTATCTTTAAACAATGATGGAGAAGCTATAATTCTGAAAATTACAGATTTTTTTTTAATTAGTCAAGGCCTGGTTTCTTTGCTATCAAGGCAACGCCTCATGGCATTTATGTCTGTAAGACTGTTTACTTTGCTGCTCCTGCTATGTAATGTCTGTTTTTTATGATATTATTTTAACTGTTTTAGAAGAAGCCTGCAGATTTATACCCCGCTCTTCTCTCTGAGCAGCTTACAATCCCCTATATCTTCTCCCCCCCACAACAGACACCCTGTGAGGTGGGTGAGGCTGAGAGCGCTTGCCCAGAAGCTGCCTTTCAAGGACAACTCCTGTGATAACTATGGCTGACCCAAGGCCATTCCAGCAGCTGTAACTGGAGGAGTGGGGAATCAAACCTGGTTCTCCCACATAAGAGTCCGCGCACTTAACCACTACACCAAACTGGCTCTCTCACACCAAACATTGTTGTAAGCCACCCTGAGCCCACTTGCGGGATAGGGCAGGATATAAACCTAAAAATTACATTAAATTAAAGCAAGAGCCATTCAGAGGTGCCCTGCCATTACCTGAAGACCCTGACGTCCTTGGGGGTCTCCCATCCAAGAACTCATCAGAACTGACCCTGCTTAGCTTCTGAGATCCAGGTCTTGGCCAAGGAGGCCATCCAAGTAGGAGTGAATTATTCAAGAGAGTCAGTGAGGTATAGTAGCTAGAGTGCTAGACTGGGATTCGGGAGATGCAGTTTCAAACCCCCACTCAGCCATGAATTATCTGAGTAATTTTGGGGCAATCTCTTCTCTAGCATCCCAACCAATCTCACAGGTTTGTTGTGAGGGTGAAATGAAGGAGGGGTGAATGATGTTGTAAGCTTTTTTGGATCCCCACTGAACTCTAAATAAGTGTATTGGTGGTACCCAGTTAAAAACCCATGGGCCAAATAAAATTCTCAGGAGATCAGCTTGTGTTGTTTTGTGACCTGATAGGTCTGTCACTGTTGTCAAATTTCAGTTAGACATGTCACTGTTGTCAAATTTCAGTTAGATGTGAACCGCTCTAACAGGTTGCTGCCACAGCCTTTTAAGTTAAGGACGCTCTCATGCATCTATGCTGTAACAAAGACAGTTTTTAAAACATCATCACTAATTGGATTTTGTCTCATTGCAGGGAGAACAATGGATTTCATTGCCCTTTACATAAACTCCAATTAAGAACCCTATTTTGATGGAATTTTTGAATGTGTCAATTAACTGGTATAATTGACTCAGATTTGTTGTGGGAAAGGTGTTCAAGCATTATGTTCATGTCAACTCTTCCTGCCCCCTTCACAGACACCTTAAGAATTACTTCCTTTCAAACTCTATGGCTGCTTTCCTGTGGACATTCCCCCCCCCACACACACACACTGACTTCCAAACTGAAGCACATAATTTGGAAACCTCTACTTAATGGTGTGCTCTAATAGTCCTCCCTCCTCCCCACCATTCTCAATATGCTTTCTCTCAAATTGGCTTTACTCTTTTTAAAAAAAGAATGCAGTCCACGAGCACTTGCATGTTGTATGGAAGGAACAGTGCTTATTTTCCTGCTGCAAAAATCCTACCACCTATATCTGCAGCTTTCCCCACCCCCCTCCCATTAGTCCCTCACAGATGCTGTTTTCCCAACATTTTGTTGTCTTGCTGTGCCACCACGGGACTTTTTTCCAAGCCTTTAGCCTGTAATAGTTACAGATCAATAGCAATCACTGCTTTCTCTACTTCCATTTAAAAATTCAGTTCCTCTGAATTCCCAGGGTTTTTTAAAAATGACATCTCCAGTCTTTTTTGTTGTGGAGTTATAAAGGGAAAGGTGCGAACAGTTTACCCCAGTTGCCTGGAGAATGGGAAATCCTGTTAGGGGTGAACTTCTAGAAGTACCTCTGACTACCACTATGGTGGGTACCAAGAAACTGAAAGGCCAGCTGGAAGCCCAAATAGACAGCAACATTCAGACCATGACAGGAACCCCACTGAACATGGACACTGACCAGCTGATTGGCAGGGATAAGCTGAATGAAAAGCTTCAGCTGCCCATTTTCACACATTCCTATTAAAAGAACATTTTTCTGTAGGGCTACTAGCAACCCTAACCAGCAGAGACAACCACACTGCTAAGCACCAAGGCAGAGTGTGAAAGGGAAAAGGTTTTGGGGGGGGGGAAGAATGATTAAAGAAAAGTACATAGAAAACTCCCAAACTGCCAACACACATGACCCTGCACTCCCAGGAGTAGTGACAGCAAAGCAGAGCAAACTCTGCCCTGTGCAAACAGCATGTAATTAAAAGGCTCTGGAAGCTGCAAAAGAAAATTAAACATGAGCAATAAGGATAAATTTTGTAAAACCGGAATTATACCAATTCATTTTTTTAATAAATGGGGCAAACCCTAGATTTTCCATAAATACACAGCCTCAATATGAATAATATTCCAGATTTTTGAGGAAATGTTATGCATATACCATGAATGTATGCACATGAAAAATGTGTGCCTTACAACACATGGGAAAGGAGAATTGTGGTGAAGCTGTATGACAATGTGGATTTTGCTTTGTGATACAATTAAGAACACATGCAAACTGTCAGAATACAATTCATTTGTCACCTGGTTGAACATGAAACCTGTGGACAGCTTCCAAACTGAACCACTGATCTACCAAGAATCACCAGTTTAAATCTACATGGTAATTCTTCGCCCAAAGGGTGATTAACATATGGAATTCATTGCCACGGGAGGTGGTGGTGGCTGCAAGCACAGACAGCTTCAAGAGGGGAATGGATAAACATATGGAGCAGAGGTCCATCAGTGGCTATTAGCCACAGCATATTGCTGAAACTCTGTGGGGCAGTGATACTCTGTCTTCTTGGTGCTGGCGGGGGGGGGGGGCACAGTGGGAGGACTTCTAGTGTTCTGGCCCCACTGATGGACCTCCTGATGGCGCCTGGTTTTTTTGGCCACTGTGTGACACAGAGTGTTGGACTGTATGGGCCATTGGCCTGATCCAACATGGCTTCTCTTATGTTCTTAATATAGCCCTGCATCCCTCCTAAGTACCTGGCAATTCTTGTCCACGCAGGGAAAACTCTGTTTTTTAAAAGGGTATACCCTGCATACTCTAAAATCTCCCTAAATATCTTACCTTTACTTCAACAGTTCAGAAAAGTTCCCACTTCTTCCTATAGTTATCCCTTCAATTTTGATACGTTTCTTGTTCCACAACTGCTCTGCTTAAGAACGTGTTAGAGCCCTCCCTTCTCAGATGGAGGTTCCTCTAGTACTCCAGTGTTCTGATCCTCACTGAAGACAAATGCTCCAGGGGTGCCCCCAGCAATTGCCATTCAGAGATAAACTGCCTCTGAACATTGAGGTTCCCTTTAGCCATCATGCCTTGATACCCTCATGAACCCATTCTCCAAGAATCCAGCTAATCCACTTTTAAAGCAACCTAAGGTGGGAGCAGTAACAAATCACTCAGCAGCATTCTATAACTAGAGTTTGTGGTAATTCCAGATTGCGGTAATTCCTTCTCCATGCTTCAGTTAAATATTCCCTGTTCACTTGTGGGGCATTCCTGAATACTCCTGAATTAGTTCCCTGGGGTGGGGGGAGCGGTCCTTTCAGTACTGCTTTTCTGTTTTCAGTAAAACTTATTACTTTCCCCCTCAGGATAATGATTTTATAATTGCATAATTTATGATGATGAGAAAGGCAGTATTTAAAGCCCCTCCCCCAACAGGAGAAAGATTCCTTTAGAAAGGCCAATGCTAGCCAGTGTAGAAACACAAGCTGCTTTGAAACAGCGGCAGGAAGGAAAACTTCAAGGTCAATAACCTTGACAAGCCTCCACATTCAATTTGTATTTATTTTTATCCTGCTTTTCTCCTAATCAAGGGGACTCAAAGCAGCTTACATCAAGCAATAACATTTTGTCCAATCTGCACACAAAGGAAGACATTTTACGTGAACAACAGTGCCACAAATCCCCCTGAGCAAAAATGCCCCAGAAAACTGGAACCATTAGAAAGCCTGTCTCCTGTGCTTATGGGAGGAGGGGTAACCTAGCAACTGCCACAGGAAGTCCAGATGCCCTCTCTTGAGCCAATCTGAACACATGAAGAGGCAGGCCCTTCACCTGTCAAGGTCAATATTGTCTACTCTGACTAGTAGGTCTTTCACATCACTTACTACTTGGTTGTTCCTTTAATTGGAGATACCAGGAACCGGACTTGGAACCTTCTGCATATAAAACACATACTCTGCCCCCAAATCACAGCCTCTCCCCTGCAAGGCATCAAAGTATTTAATGTGCAGTTTACTATTTTTAAATGAACACACAAAAAGCTGCCGTATACTGAACCAGACTCTTGGTCCATCAAAGTCAGCATAGACTGGCAGCAGCACTCCAGGGTCTCGGGCTGAGGTCTTTCACATCAACCAACTCCCTGGCCCTTTTTAAAACTGGAGATGCCAGGGATTGAACCTGAGACCTTCTATATGCAGAGCAGATGCTCTACCACTGAACCACAGCCCTTCCCCAAATGATTTGAAAACATGACTATGAAAAGCAAGCTATAAACCTCTTAAATAATTTTTAAAAAAATATATTGATAATGTTGTCTAGGTACTCCATAAAAACAGAGGGAATCAATGGCCAGTGAGGAAGCACACCAGATTAATGTGTGTCGTTTCCCCACTTAAGATTGCTGGCATTCTTCTCTCACTGTGTCATTACACCCTAGCCAGGAAAAGAACCAAGAGGCTGCTGTTCACAGAACGGTGTGTAACCTCAGCTTTTCACATTACAACATAATGCTAATGCACTGCCCAATGTGACGTTTGTTTGACATCATCTGCAGATGAATCTTTGGGTCAGTGAAAACCTGCAACCCTACTGGTGTTTACAGTTGGGAGTCATGGCACAGACTTTTGAAAGAAAGTCTCCCACACATACACACACAAATGTGGCTATACACATATGCATCAAAAGACAGATGTTATTTCATCACTCATGAAGCAAACGGCTGTGTAAGCTGAGAAATGGTAGAGGTCTGTGATAAATGCAAGTTATAAATGAGCTACCCATCAAGAGACAGATTGTGATGATCCCCCAAGATTCCCAGAAACCTGCAGGCAATATAGCCAGGACGAGGAGAAGTTGTTTGGCAGCATACACACCAAGACACCATGTCCTGGCCTTGTCATGCTTCATGCCATATACTTCTGAGAAGAGGAGGGAGATACAAGTCTATACAAATAAAACAGTCTGCATTTCCAAAACCAAAACACTGATTCAGCCCTCTCTAGAGTCTAGCTCTCTTCCCTGATAAACCTTTATCTCTTAACATCAATAAGCCTGGCTGGGGCTATTCTGTGGTGAGGCAAAGATACTCTGCTCATGCTCAGAGGTTCTCGCATCTCTTCTGCTCATGGATAAGGATGAGCTGTATCAATGTTCTGAGGCCATTACTCAGAATACAGGAACAAATAAGAAGGAATGGCTCTCACTAGCTCTTAAAGAACCTCACTGTCCCTGTGTTTTTGCCAGGTTTCACTACTAGCGTCATTACTGTCATTATACATGAACATGATTAAAAGCTGGCTAAAGGATGCATAAAAGGTAGCAAGTCAATGTAAATGACAGTGGCTTTTATGGTTCGACTAGGATGGGGAAAGACCCCAAACTCAAGACTCACACCCTCAACCATAAAACTTAGCAAGTGATTTCAGCCTAGTCTCCCTCTCTCTCTCAGTCTAAATCATCGACAGAGCCGCTGGGAGAATACTATGTGTTAGGGTTGACAGGCTACAGGCAGGAGCTTGGAGGCAGAGACATGAGGGAACACACAGCATCACATGTGCCATGTCTCTACACTAATGCTCAGAGTAACGGGGGGAGGTGGGTGGAAAGTAATATATGGGGTAGATAAATTAATGATGTAAGATATATAGATTTATCACCATATGTTACCAATAAAAATTGTTTTACACCATCTTCTTAGCAAGAATAGGTAATCTATCCCTATCTCTTACCTTCATGTATTTCCTTAAATAAATGTCATTTATTAGTCTTAGAACTAATTGCTGACTCTGTGTAACTAAGTCTGTTGCCACACCTAGTCCCAGCTCTGCTGTGTTAAAGCCTTGAGCACTCTGCTGCTTTTTCATGGTTCCTTGGCAGTACCAAGTCCAGAGAATCCAACACCTTGTTCCTTCCTTCTGGAAATGCACTAAGGTTTAAATAAGTTCATTTCAGGGTTAGCCAGCTTGGCACCCATGACAGCACTTTCTACCAGTACCAAAAAGGATATTATAGCATTGGAAAAAATCCACAAAAGGGCAACTAGAATGATTAAAGGTTTGGAACACTTTCCCTATGAAGAAAGGTTAAAACGCTTGGGGCTCTTTAGCTTGGAGAAACGTCGACTGCGGGGTGACATGATACTGGTTTACAAGATTATGCATGGGATGGAGAAAGTAGAGAAAAAAGTCCTTTTCTCCCTTTCTCACAATACAAGAACTCGTGGGCATTCAATGAAATTGCTGAGCAGTCAGGTTAAAATGGATAAAAGGAAGTATTTCTTCACCCAAAGGGTGATTAACATGTGGAATTCACGGCCACAGGAGGTGGTGGCGGCTACAAGCATAGCCAGCTTCAAGAGGGGATTGGATAAAAATATGGAGCAGAAGTCCATCAATGGCTATTAGCCACAGTGTATTTTGGCCACTGTGTGATACAGAGTGTTGGACTGGATGGGCCATTGGCCTGATTCAGCATGGCTTCTCTTATGTTCTTATGAGTATGGGAAACACACAGGAGGAACTGGAAGTCCTAATACAAGAAAGAGACTGACATAATAGGCCTTACTGAAACTTGGTGGGATGACACTCACAATGGGAATCTTAGGATTCAGGGGTACAACTTATTTAAAAGAGACAGACAAATGAGAAAGGGCAGAGGTGCAGCAGTATATGTGAAAGAGGTATATACTTGTGAGGAAATATGTGAATCTGAGCATGGCAGCTCAGTTGAGAGTCTTTGGGTAAAAATAAAAGGATTAAGAAATAACAGTGATTTTATGGTGGGGGTCTGCTATATACCACCAAGCCAGGCAGAGGACTTGGATAAGATATTCCTTCAACAAATTGCAAAGTTATCCAAAAGAAGGGACACAGGGATCATAAGAGATTTCAATTACCTAGACATCTGTTGGAAGTCCAACTCTGCTAAAAATGAAAGGTCAAATAGATTCTTGACTTGCTGACAACTTCCTTTTCTAGAAAGTGAAGAAGGAAACAAGGGGATCTGCTATCTTGGATTTGATTCTCACCAACAAGGAAGAATTGATTGAAGAAGTGGAAATAGTGGGCACACTGGGCAGTAGTGACCATGTGATTTTGAAATTTACAGTCTTAGGGAAGGGGAAAGCTATATGTAGTCAGATTTATAGGTTGGACTTCAGAAATGCAAACTTTGACAAACTTAGAACTATGCTGGGTAAAATCCCATGGTCAGAAATACTTAGGAGGAAGGAGATTCAAGAGGGGTGGGAATTTCTTAAAAGCGAAATACTGAAGCACAATCACAGACGATTCCTATTAGAAGAAAAAATGGAAGAAGCCTAAAAAAGCCAAGGTGGCTCCATAAACAACTTTCTAAAGACTTGAGAAATAAAAAAGACTCCTTTAGGAATTGGAAGGAGGGCCTTATAACCAAGGATGAATATGAACAAATCACCAGTGCTTGTAGAGAAAAAGTTAGGAAAGCTAAAGCTCAGTATGAGCTTAGGCTGGCCAAAGATGCTAAAAACAACAAAAAGGGGTTATTTTCTTATATTTACAGAAAGAAAAAAAAACAAGGACATGGTAGGCCCATTATGAGGGCAGGAAAGTGAAATCGTAACACATAATGAAAAGAGGGCAGAACTGCTCAATTCCTACTTTTCCTCAGTCTTCTCTTCTGAGGGAAACAGTGCTCAACATTGCAAAAACAACATCTACTGAGGGTATGGAGTTCCAACCTAGGATCAGCATGGGAGTAGTACAGAAACACCTAGTTTCTTTAAATGAAACTAAGTCCTCAGGGCCAGATGAACTGCATCCAAGGGATCTAAAAGAGCTTGTGGATGTAATTTCTGGTTATTATTTTTGAGAATTCTTAAAGAACAGGAGAGGTGCTGGAAGACTGGAGGTGGGTGAATGTTGTCCCCATCTTCAAGAAGGGGTAAAAGGAGGATCTGAGTAAGTACCGACCCATCAGCTTGACATCTATACCTGGAAAAGTTTTAGAACAAATCATCAAACAGTCATTCCTGGAACATTTAGAAAGGATGGCTGTGATTACTAAGAGACAGCATGGTTTTCTCAAGAACAAGTCAAACTAACCTGATTCTATAATTCTACGATTCTATGTCATTTCCAGAGGAAAACCTGGAAATGATGCAATGTTGTTATAGGAACCACCAGAAGCACTTTGGTAAATCCAGTTTCTGGCAGTTCTTCAAGCTGCATGACAGCAGTTCCAAGTTTCCCCTGGAAGTGACATCATACACATGCAATGCTGCAGTTTTTTTTAAAAAAATAAGGGTTGTTGGTGGGAAGCCTCTTACCAAAGTTGGAGACCTAGCAACCCTGCCTTGGGCTGGATCTCAGAAAACTGTCTTGTTAATGGTGTGCCTTTCCTCATTACAAGAAGCCCTTCACAATATAAGAGTTCCATCTTTCATCACAAGAAGTTCCTTGTCCTAGATGAAGTTGCCACTGTTAGCATAGGCGTAAAGTATGTGGGGGCTGGCGGGCTGCAACCCCCCTGGAATTTTCCCACCCAGGGCTAAGCTCCCGCTGGGCAATCAACACAAGACTTGGGGCTTCAAAGGCATGAATGGGGTGATAAAGGCTATGTGTGATTTTCCCTCTGAGCTTCAAAGTCAGTGAATGACTTTATGAATGACTTAATGACTTTACAACCCAAGCTCAGCTCCTTAGAAATGCTAATTGAGCTTTCCCCACACCAGAGGCTAGGTGTCAATCTTCAGCTACAGACGTCCTTCAATACAAAAAGAAGTCACAGCCCTCATATCCCAAACTAGCCAGATATCATCAGAGTTTGGAAACTACACAGGAATGGCCATGGTTAGTGCTTGGAGGAAAGCTGAGGCTGCTGTGCAGAGGAAGACAGTGGCAAACCACTTCTGCTTGTCTCTTGCCTTGAAAGTCTCATGAGGTGGAAAAGATGATGAACCAATCAGCCTTGGATAGGGCACCAATTGTCAAGATAATAGTGACACTCCTTCCCCCTCCACTTTTAATGCACCAACAGTCAGACTGCAGGCTCTCTTGGGTGGTGGATTCAAAATACTTGCCTGGTTCCAATTTACATTTGGGGAGAAATGTGAGATTGAGTAAGGCCATGAAGATCAGAGGCCTTTAAGAACAAAATCTGAGGCCAGTGGCACCTTTAAGAACCAACCAAATTTTATTCTGGGCATCAGCTTTTGTGTGCATGTACACTGTTTCATTTAGATTGCACACACACTTATTTTATCTGACATGAGCCTTTTTTCCCTATTAATCACTGATCTTATTTATTGTTTTGCTGCTGTTGGTTTTATGATGTGAGCCATCCTGAGCCCATTTTGTGGGTAGGGCAGGATATGTTGAATACATGAAATGTAAGTTTGATTTCTGAGTATAAGTGAAAACTGAATGATTTAGGTGTCAAGCCCTGGTATCTGCAGCAGCTGTAAACTGTAGCATATACTGAACCCAACATACAGTTGGTGACAGCCAGTTTGGTGCAGTAGTTAATTGCACAAACTCTTATCTGGGAGAACCGGGTTTGATTCCCCCCGCCTCCACTTGCAGCTGCTGGAAAGGCCTTGGGTCAATAATCACTTTTGTAGAAGTTGTCCATGAAAGGGCAGCTGCTGTAAGAGCTCTCTTATCCCAACCTACCTCACAGGGTGTCTGTTGAGGGGTAGAGGGGGGGGAGGAAAAGGCGATTGTGCTTCGGGGTCATCAGAAAACAGCAGGGGGAAATGTTCCCCTAAAGCTTTTCTGTATTGCCTTTTAGTGTCAAATTTGTGACCATTAGTTTGTCCTATGCACATATGTATATTTGCAGATCTTAAAGTGACTATTCTAAAAGTGAATTTCAAAAACAGGCCACAGCAAGAGACCACTATAACCACTGGCCAACTCCCTCCTTTTTCTGGGTTTGGCCCTGTCCATGGACATTGTTGGGGGAGTGCTCCCTAAATTTATGGGGAGGGAGCTTCTCCATAAATTCATAGGTAGTGATAATGGGGTCCCTCCCTGTGATGTCACTGGCTCATCCCTATGATGTCATTGGATCAAATGTCTGGCTGGGCCCCCTCCCCCCCCCCCCGCAGGAAATTGAAACATCTATGCCCCTGACTGTTAGCAGAATAGGGTGATAGGATGCTGAGTTCTTTGAAGACATTGGATTTATATTCCACCCTCCACCCCGAATCTCAGAGTGGCTCACAATCTCCTTTATCTTCCTCCCCCACAACAGACACCCTGTGAGGTGTGGGGGGCTGAGAGGGCTCTCACAGCAGCTGTCATTTCAAGGACAAGTCCTACAAAAGCTTTGGCTGACCCAAGGCCATTCCAGCAGCTGCATGTGGAGGAGTGGGGAATCAAACCTGGTTCTCCCAAATAACAGTCTGCACACTTAACCACTACACCAAACTGGCTCTTGATGAAAGAGCGGGGACCAAATATGAAGGACTGCCAGGTCCCCCACATCTTTGCTTGACTGCTTTCCCTCAGAGGCCAGTGTTTGGGAACCCCCCTCACCAACTTCAGATGGGTGACTCATTTTGGAACTCTTCCTGCTACAGCTATCCAGCTTGGCCTCAAAAGCTGATGATTAACAGCAGTGTGGTTTCCCTTAACTTCTTTAATATTGCTTCCCATTTTAATTCCTTGGTGCTGCACTCATTACTATTTCATTGTTTTAGATATATATTTTTAGAAGTATTTCTTAGGTGGAGGTCTTCCACATTGCCTGCTTTCAACTGGAGATGCCCAGGATTGAACCTTGCATCTTCTGCCTGCAAATCAAATGCTCCACCATTGAGCCATAGCCCCTATCCTATTTAATATTAAGGGTCCACCCCACACACACACAATCCCAAACACATGAAGAAGAAGAAGATATTGGATTTATATCCTGCCCTACATTCTGAATCTCAGAGCGGTCACAATCACCTTTACCTTCCCCCCCCCCCACAACAACAAGCACTTTGTGAGGTAGGTGGGGCTGAGGGAGCTCTTACAGCAGCTGCCCTTTTAAGGACAACTCTCCGAGAGCTATAGCTGACCCAAAGCCATTCTAGCAGCTGCAAGTGGAAGAGTGGGGAATCAAAACCGGTTCTCCCAGATAAGAGTCTGCACACTTAACCACTACACCAAACCGGCTCTCTATTAAGTATTAACGCAGCATGCACAGATCTCTGCACGACTGGAAACACAACCTATCTGGCCATGTGCAGAATACCGTTTATCTATGCAATTCTGCTCCTGTATGTCACAGTCAACTCTTCACAGGCAGTTTTTTCTCTCTTCAGTTGTCCATTGAACCAAACAAAAATGCAATAATGGAAATGGTTGAGAAACATTCTGGCCCTAGTTGGAGTTGCATCCCCTCCAAAAGTGTGCAAGGTGGAAATTTTAATGGGGAAGAGTGGGAGGATTGTGACAGCCTTCTCCAGTTCTCTTATTTCTTTACTGAACGCTTTGGTGACTCACACCTCTCTTTAGCATAGACACAAAGCCAAAATATTGAAACCCAACAGAGCTCTGTCGGCTTAAGTTAACTCTTTCACTTAATGTAGCCAAATATTTTAAACTGAATCTTCAAAAGGTTATGCTAATTACAAAACATATTTCTACTGCTGTGAAATGATGCAGAACACATTTTTGAACAACTGTAGTCAATTATTGTAATTTAAGATGGGCATTCCTTGGGAATGTCAGCCTCCAGCCATTTTCTCTCTCTCGGCTTGGCTTCGCGAACGAAGATTTAAGAAGGGTGCAATAGTCCACGTTTGCTGCAGGCTCGCTGGTGGCTGACAAGACCAATGTGGGACAGGCAGGTCCGGCCACAGCGGCTGCAGGGAAAAGTCTGATTTAGGGTTGGTCCTGTAGCAGTGCGATTCTTCCTCAATCTCCTTTTGTCCTCAAGACCAGCTATGCGTGCGTTCTCAAAGGAAGAGACAGCCTGGTGGATGGTGTGCCTCCATGCTTTGCGATCTGAGGCTAGGTCAGACCACTGGTGATGGTTGATGTGACAGGTGCTAAGGGATTTCTTCAAGGAGTCCTTGTACCTCTTCTTTGGTGCCCCTCTATTTCGATGGCCGGTGGAGAGTTCGCCATACAGGGCAATCTTGGGAAGGCGGTGGTTTTCCATCCTAGAAATATGCCCTGCCCAGCGCAGCTGCGTCTTCAACAGCAGTGCCTCGATGCTGGTAACCTCTGCCCGCTTGAGGACTTCAGTGTTGGTCACAAAGTCACTCCAGTGGATGTTGAGGATGGTGCGAAGGCAGCGCTGATGAAAGCGCTCAAGGAGTCGCAGGTGATGACGGTATAAAACCCACGATTCGGAGCCATAGATGAGGGTTGTCATCACAACCGCTTTGTAAACATTGATCTTTGTGCCTTTTTTCAGATGCTTGTTGCTCCACACTCTTTTGTGCAGTCGGCCAAATGCACGGTTTGCCTTTGCCAGCCTGTTGTCAATCTCCTTGTCGATCTTGGCATCTGAGGAGATGATGCACCCCAGGTAGCTGAACTGCTGGACTGTCTTCAGAACTGATTCACCCACAGTGATGCAGGGAGGGTGATAATCTTCCTGGGGTGCAGGCTGGTGGAGAACTTCTGTCTTCTTCAGACTAACTTCTAGGCCGAATAGCTTGGCAGCCTCTGCAAAGCAGGACGTCATATGCTGCAGAGCTGATACCGAGTGGGAGACGAGTGCAGCATCGTCAGCAAACAGTAGCTCTCGGATGAGTTTTTCCATTGTCTTGGAGTGTGCCTTTAGTCGCCTCAGGTTGAACAGGCTGCCATCGGTGCGATAGCGGATGTAGACACCATCGTCCTCATCTAGATCTACTGCGGCTCTTTGAAGCATCATGCTAAAGAAGATCGTAAAGAGAGTTGGCGCGAGAACGCAGCCTTGCTTTACACCTGTGCCTATTGGGAAGGGCTCCGAGAGGTCGTTGCAGTGTCTGACTTGGCCTCGCTGGTCTTCGTGTAGCTGGATGATCATGCTGAGGAACCTTGGGGGACATCCTAAACGTTCCAAGATTTGCCACAGGCCTTTCCTGCTAACGGTATCGAAAGCTTTGGTAAGGTCGACAAAAGTCACATACAGACCCTTGTTCTGTTCCCTGCATTTCTCTTGGAGCTGCCTGAGAACAAATACCATGTCGGTGGTGCTCCTGTTAGCTCTGAAGCCGCACTGGCTCTCTGGGAGGAGTTCTTCTGCAATGGTGGGCACCAGTCTGTTCAGGAGTATTCTGGCAAGGATTTTGCCTGCGATGGAGAGCAGGGTTATCCCCCGGTAGTTGGAGCAGTCTGACTTTTCCCCTTTGTTCTTGTATAGGGTGATGATGATTGCATCGCGAAAGTCCTGTGGTAATTTGCCTTGTTCCCAGCAGGTGACAAGTACTTTGTGAAGTGAGCTATGTAGTACTGTGCCCCCATGCTTCCAGATCTCTGGTGGAATTCCATCAACTCCTGCTGCCTTGCCACTTTTCAGTTGCTTGATGGCTTTAACAGTCTCTTCTAGGGTGGGGATCTCATCCAACTCTGTTTTCACCGGTTGAAGTGGGGTGAGGTGGATTGCTGAATCTTGAACTACGCGGTTGGCACTGAAGAGAACCTGAAAATACTCCGACCACCGGTTCAGTATGGATGCCTTGTCTGTGAGGAGCACTTGGCCGTCTGCACTATGCAAGGGACTCTGAGCCTGATATGATGGACCATATACTGCCTTCAGGGCTTCGTAGAACCCTCTTAAATCACCAGTGTCTGCACACAGCTGGGTTCTCTCTGCAAGCTTGGTCCACCACTCGTTCTGAATGTCTCGAAGCTTGCACTGGAGGTTGCTACATGCAGCGCGAAAGGTTGCTTTTTTCCCAGGACAGGAGGGCTGAGCAAGATGTGCTTGGTAGGCAGATCTCTTTTTTGCCAGTAATTCTTGGATCTCTTGATTGTTCTCATCAAACCAGTCCTTGTTCTTCCTTGTGGAGAACCCGAGGACTTCTTCAGAGATCTGCAGGACGGTAGTTTTTAGGTGTTCCCAGAGTGCTTCTGGAGAAGGGTCTGTGGGGCAACTGAGGTCCTCAATTCTTGACTGGAGTTTTGCCTGGAAGGCAGCTTTGACTTCGGCTGACTGGAGGCTGCCAACCTGAAACTTCCTCCGAGGGATACCTCCTCTCCTGGGTGTGGGTTTAAAGTGAAGACGGAGATTGCAGCGTACAAGACGATGATCCGTATGACATTCTGCGCTGGGCATTACTCGGGTGTGTAAGACATCGCGAAGGTCTCTCTGGCGCGCCAGAATGTAGTCGATAAGGTGCCAATGCTTGGACCGTGGGTGCATCCAGGTTGTCTTCAGACTGTTCTTCTGCTGGAAGATAGTGTTGGTGATGGTGAGCTGGTGCTCCATGCAGAATTCTAGCAGGAGGCGCCCGTTGTCATTGCAGTTGCCAATGCCGTGTTTGCCAAGTACTCCTTTCCAGGCTTCCGAGTCTTTACCTACTCTGGCATTGAAGTCGCCAAGGATGATCACCTTGTCCTCTGTAGGGGTCTTCTGTACGAGGTTGCGTAGATCAGCATAGAACTTGTTCTTTTCTGCAGGATCTGCTTGAAGGGTTGGGGCATACACACTGAAGAGTGTTGCATGCTGCTTGTTTTGAAGTGGGAGGCGCATGGACATGATGCGATCTGAGTGACCTGTTGGAAGGTTTTCGAGTTTGGAGGCAATGGAGTTCCTGACCATGAAGCCAACGCCAGAAAGGCGGCTCTCAGCCTTTGACTTACCCGACCAGTAGAGGGTATAGCCAGCACCGTGTTCTTGAAGACTACCTTCCTCAGGGAAACAGACCTCACTGAGAGCTGCTATGTCGATATTCAACCTGAGAAGTTCGTGGGCAACTAGAGCAGAGCGTCGTTCAGGGCGACCACTGCCTACTGTGTCAAGCATGGTTCTGATGTTCCAACACGCAAGCTTTAGTCTTTGCACACTTTGTGAGGCAGGTGCATGCCTTTTCTTTGTTGTTATTTTTCGACCGCAAGTAAGGATGCCCGTTGACCGCGGCTAGCCAACTGGGGTGGGGGAGACGAGCTTTGTTTAGGCCACCTTTTCTAGGCCCCTCTCCGTGTGGAGCAAGCAGTGCTGTCCCTAGATAAGGCTGCTTGGTCGTTCAGGGTGCTGCCGAAAGATGCTTTCGTCTCCGGGTTAGCATCAGGCGACCAATATCCTGAACCGCCTACATGCAGGATCGGGACTGCGGCTTCCAGTGGCACCTTCCACCTGCCGTTTCGCCCCTTGCCTATCGCTGCAGGACTTGATGCGTTGTGGGTTGTGTGTGTGGATATGCCCTTCAGGCCTGCGCAGAGGAATTTTTTAGGTGAAGCGCAGTGTGCGCGGTACTGGCTCCACCCTTTCACCTGGGGGTCATCTGCCATGGCCCAGTAAGCCGGGACGCCGGCAGTGAGTCCTCCAGGTGGTAGGTGTTACATTAACGAGCTCTATCTGCCCGGGTTTGATGTTAGAGTTTTCCTTCTCGTAGGCTGGCGAGGTTGGTGGGCCCAGCCTGCCCATCCGGTTATACCGCCGGACAATTCGGTCGCACCATGACGTAGCAAACTCTGTGAAAACGGGGGGGACCAGCGAGAAGGTGTTGCTACGGATGCAGTAATGCAGGAGAGGCCATTGCAGTGACCATCTGCCAGGCATAGCCAGACAGTGACCACGCGGCGTTCACTACACCGGGAGAGGAGAGGCTATGTATTGCGCATGCACTTTCCCTGGGGGGGTAGGATTCCCAGAGGGAGCCCACCCCCCACCACCCCCCAATTTTAGTGTAGTGTAGCCATTTTAGTGTAGTGGTTAAGTGCGTGACTTATTTGGGAGACCCAGGTTGGATTCCCCACTCCTCCACTTGCGGCTGCTGGAATGGCCTTGGGTCAGCCATAGCTCTCAGAGGTTGTCCTTGAAATGGCAGCTTCTGGGAGAGCTCTCTCAGCGCCACCCACCTCACAGGGTGTCTGTTGTGGGGGAGGAAGATAAAGGAGACTGTGAGCCACTCAGATTTGGAGTGGAGGGTGGGACATAAATCCAGTATCATCTTCTTCCATATGGGAATTGGGAATCCCCCAGAATTAGAGCTCATCTCCAGACTACAGAGACCAGTTATGGAGAAAAGGGATGCTTTGAAGGGTAGACTGTATAGCACTGTATCCCACTGAGGTCTTTATCCTCCCCAGGCTCCAGCCCCATATCTCCAGGATTTTCCCGATCTGGCAGCTGTACCTTCCCACCCCACCCCTGCACCAGGGGAGATGTGACAACCCTAGCATTCTGAGATAATAACCTAAGCCACAGAGGACAACTTGCATTCCTGTTTGAGATGCTTACATAGAAGGCACCTGAGCTCAGGGGCAAAGGAACCCTCATTCTTGCTCTTGGTAACAGACAGAGATGCTGGGGGGTGGGAAAGAAGAGACAGTCACCATGATGGACCTTGTGGTCCTACCCACAAACGACCTCATCCTGAAATAAAAAGTAAGGCAGCCAATGGCATTCTTAGATATATTTTGCAGTACTTGACTGCTGCACAAGCTGGTGATGAGCCAACAATCTGCCACCAATCATAACACTGACATGCCAATCCTAATTGAGTGGAGTACTGGGGATTCTTGGGAATGGGTCATGTATACTGAAGTTGCTGGATTTCAGAAGCATCAAGGGGTGACCTTTCATGCACGAATGAGCAATCCCAGGCAAAAATACAGCACCGAGATTCTCCATGCATCCCAATATCACCTCAAACACAACTAAGTGGCTCACACATTCACTTGTCAAGGCTACAGCAAGTCAGCAGAGCAAAAAACAAGCACCATACTTGCAGTGTAAACTAGCCAGGTTCCAGAACCTGCACAGCTTTGCCAACAAGTCCATTCCACTCCTGTCTATTGTTTCTGGTGTCTCAAATCAACCAAGAATGTCCATTCCCTTGAGCATTCTTTTGTTCCACAGGGCTGGTCTTACCATGAGACAAAGGGGCTGCCTCAGGCTGAAGAACTCTACTAAGAGGCAGAGGGAGAGACAGACAGATCTGATCCAGAGGAGAAATCTAAATTGCAATATCCTTCTGTAAACACCCCACTGGAAGAGCACCACCATGCTTTTTTTGCAGGTTCCCATTAATTCCCATCAGTCATGCTTAGGAGAGCACTAAATTGTCCTGCCATGTCCTTCAGTGGTATAAAAGTGCCATTTGGACTTTGGGCACCAAAACGACTGTATCATGTAGAAGCCCTGACCTGGATGGCCTAGGCTAGCCCAGTCTCCGAGGCTAAGCAGGGTCAGCTCTGAATAGTGCTTGGATGGGAGACTACCAAGGAAGTCCATTGCAGTGGCAAACCATCTCTGACCATCTCTTTCCTTGAAAACTCTATGGGGTTGCTGTAAGTCAGCTATGATTTGATGGCACTGTATATACACACCACATAGAGAGCAGTTGTTAGGAGCTTCCTCACAACAGGTAATTAATGTATGGAATTCCCTACACAAAAGGTCAGCAATGCCCACTGTTTACAAGAGAGACTGTTATTCAGTCTCCTTAAGCAGAAGACTGCTGGTTCTAAGGGTTTCTGTCACCCCATGAATATATCACTCTCAGTAGAAAAACATAGACTTTAAGATGTTGCTGATACAAATTATGGCAACTCTCCTCTTTATTTATTTTTTCTTGAAAGGAAAGGAAAGCATCTCTGGGTAGCTTTCTAGATTTAATGATTTCATTTTTGTGGTATGATTTTATATGTCAACTGCTTAGACCAATCTATTTCAGACCAATCTATTTTTAGACCAATCTTCATTATCAATGGAGGCCCAGATAGCAGCCACTGCCAAGTCAGCATTCTTCCACCTGAAGCGGGCAAGGCAGTTGGCCCCCTTCCTGGAACGCCGTGACCTCACAACAGTGATCCATGCAACGGTCACCTCAAGACTGGACTACTGTAATGCCCTCTACTTGGGGCTACCTCTGTGCCGGACCCGGAAGCTGCAGCTGGTGCAGAACGCGTCGGCCAGGCTACTATTGGGGCTCTCGAAATGGGAGCACATACGGCCGGGGCTGCGCGGACTGCACTGGCTGCCAATCACCTACCGAGTCCAGTACAAAGTGTTGGTTATTACCTTTAAAGCCCTATATGGCCGAGGACCAGCCTACCTAAGGGACCGTCTCTCCCCATATGAACCCCAGAGAGCACTGAGGTCAGTGGGTAAAAATAAAATGACCACCCCTGGGCCGAGAGAGGTCAAACTCTAAAACACCAGAGCACGGGCCTTTTCAGCTGCGGCTCCTGCACTGTGGAACCAGCTTCCAGAGGAAGTGCGGGCCCTGCGGAACCTTGACCAGTTCCGCAGGGCCTGCAAGACCGCCCTTTTCAGACAAGCCTATGCTGATATCGACTGCTGAGTTACTAGGAATAAAAGAACCGCCATCTATAATACTACCATGGAACTATCTAAACTGGCAGAACCAGCGCCAGAACAGTTTTATTGCTGCCAGATACATTTAATGTAACTTAAACTATGTATTTTAACTCAATTAACTGGTTTTTATGTTTAATTTTTTAACTGTTAAATTTAAAGTTTTACCTATTTATGTTAATGTATGGAATGTTGTTAGCCGCCCTGGCGGGGAGGGCGGGATACAAATAAAATCTATTATTATTATTATTATTCAGGAAAAGTGGGCTAAGACAATACAATAAATAAATATTAGAATTTTTAAAAAATTAAGTCAATCTACATCCTAGCCAGGAGCATGCTAGGGAAGCAGAGAGAAAAAAATCACTGTGATTTTGTTATGATGTGTACACAGATCTGGCATACTTTTAAATGAAAGACCAATTGAAAAGTCTTTCTGGTTACAGAACTATGAAGTGATGTAGTCCATTTTAATGATTCAGAGGAATGCACTACGACAGTGACACAACCTACAAGGCACTGGTTTCAACAACGGATCATGCTGCTTAAAATTCACTGTGATGATTAATCGTTAATAACAGGAAGGACCTGTTGAGTGAACATCACACGCCAGGAGTACAATGTTTACACATCTTTTTTTATAGTTATTCACCTGCTACCATAGGTGAACCCTTCTTCTTGCTTTAGGCAGGAAGCAAATAACCTTTCACAGTCAGGTACTAAAGTTCTAGAACAAATCATCAAACAGTCAGTCCTAGAACATTTAGAAAGGATGGCTGTGATTACTAAGCCATCATGGGTTTCTCAAGAACAAGTCATGTCAGACTAACCTGATCTCTTTTTTTGAGAAAGTGACTACCTTGCTGGATCAGGGGAATGCTGTAGATATCGTTTATCTTGATTTCAGTAAGGCTTTTGATAAGGTTCCACATACTAGCCTTGTTGACAAGTTGGTAAAATGTGGTTTGGATCCTGTTACCATTAGGTGGATCTGTAAATGGTTGACAGATCACATCCAAAAATGGTACCTCATCCTCTTGGAGAGGAGGATGTGAATGGTACCTCATCCTCTTGGAGAGGAGTGACAAGTGGAGGGCCTCAAGGATCTGTCCTGGAACCTGTTTTGTTCAACATCTTTATAAATGATTTGGTTGAAGGAACAGAGGGAATGCTTATTAAATTTGCAGATGAGGGGTTGCAAATACAGCAAAAGACAGAAACAGGATACAGGATGACCTTGGCAGGCTGGAAAACTGGGCTAAAACCAATAAAATGATTTTTAACAAGGATAAATGTAAAGTTCTGCATTTAGGTAGGGCAAATCCAGTGCATAGTTATAGGATGGGGAAGACTTGTCTTAGCAATAGTATGTGAGAAAAGGATCTACGGACCATACGCTGAACATGAGTCAACAGTGTGATGCGGTGGCTAAAAAGGCAAATGCAATTTTGGGCTGTATCAACAGAAGTATAGTGTCCAGATCACGTGAAGTGATGGTATCACTACTCTGCTCTGGTAAGACCTCACCTGGAGTATTGTGTTCAGTTTTGGGCATCACATTATAAGAAGGATATAGACAAGCTGGAACGGGTCCAGAGGAGGGTGACGAAGATGGTGAGGGGTCTGGAGACCAAGTCCTATAAAGAAAGGCTGAAGGAGCTGGGCATGTTTAGCCTGGAGAGGAGGCGGCTGAGAAGTGATATGATCACCATCTTCAAGTACTTGAAGGGCTGTCATATAGAAGGAGGTGTGGAATTGTTTTCTGTATCCCCAGAAGGTAGGACCAGAACTAATGGGTTGAAATTAAATCAAAAGATTTTCCGTCTCAACATTAGGAAGAACTTCCTGACCATTAGAGCAGTTCCTCAGTGGAACAGGCTCCCTTAGGAGGTGGTGGGCTCTCTTCCCTTGGAGGTTTTTAAACAGAGGCTAGATGGCTATCTGACAGCAATGAAGATCCTGTGAATTTAGGGGGAGGTATTTGTGAGTTTCCTGCATTGTGCAGGGAGTTGTACTAGATGACCCTGGAGGACCCTTCCAACTCTATGATTCTAGGTAGTTTTGAAGAAGAAGATATTGGATTTATATCCCGCCCTCCACTCCGAAGAGTCTCAGAGCGGCTCACAATCTCCTTTACCTTCCTCCCCCACAACAGACACCCTGTGAGGTGGGTGGGGCTGGAGAGGGCTCTCACAGCAGCTGCCCTGTCAAGGACAACCTCTGCCAGAGCTATGGCTGACCCAAGGCCATGCTAGCAGGTGCAAGTGGATGAGTGGGGAATCAAACCCGGTTCTCCCAGATAAGAGTCCGCACACTTAACCACTACACCAAACTGGCTCTTTGACTACGCGGAAAGCCAGGTTCAGAGTCATTACACATCACTGTCAGTGCCGGGGCCTCCTCCCCATTTCCTCAGCACCCTTTCAGGATGCTGGTCTTTCCTGCTGGTCTGCCCTGGCACTGACAGACAGTGAGTGCGCCATGCGGTTTTACCCACCAATCAGCTGTTTGGCGGGAAGAGGGTGCCTTTAGATAGCCCTGAGCGCAGCACTCGACTGCTGTTCCGGGCATTTAAATAGACCTGAGGTTGGGAAGGGAGGGAGGAGGAAGCACAGAGGGGAAGGAGGGAGGCATGGTAGGGGTGTGGCACTGCAGCACTGCAGGGGTGCTGTGAAGGGAGTAGTGGGCCACAAGTCTGCCTAGGGTGCCATGCACCCTCCGGCTGGCGCTAATTGTGTCTATCCCCAAATGAGCCAATGTGGGGTAGTAGCTAAGAGTGCTGGACTAGCATCTGGGAGACATGGGCCTGAATCCCCACTTGTGCCATGAAAGCTTGCTGGGTGACCTTGGGCCAGTCACTCTCTCAACCTAACCTGCCTCACAGGGTTGTGAGGATAAAATGGAGGACAGGAGAGTGGTATAAGCCACCGTGGGTCCCCACTGGAGAGAATGCAGTGTACAAATTAAGTAATTAAATTCCCCAAGGCCTTCTCATTTGCTTCCCTGAAGCCAATGCACTGGTGGGCATTATAAACAGCCTTTTGCTGAGCATTAACTCAGACAACCCTGTATTGCTAGTGGAGATATAATACCAGTTAGAACACCATAATAAATCCAGACCACAGTGCAAAGCCCATGTTTCGAGACCACATGAATTTGGTTTTTAAAAATACCCACCCCACAAAGTTAACCAAGTTAAAAATTGTGTTGTCTCAAATCCCACCCAAGAAAACCTGAGAACTGCAAGGGTTACGGATCTTGAACAAAGGATTTTCAGCACTGACAGAAAATGACAAACCTGCCAGGACTCTAATGCATGGAGAAAGAGGGAGAGCCATAGCATTTAAAGCCCTTTTCAAACACATATAAAATCTGTGGTGTCCTGCCCTACTTGAGCATCACAGAGCAGACCCAAGCCCCTGGATCAGAGATGTCCCATCCAATTGCTGCCTTCAAATCTTACCTGCTGTTCATCCCTTGGGGGTGGCCTACAGGCTTCCAGGTCCTTATACGTCAATCCTGGCTGTTTTCTTTTGTCACACTGTGTGTTCAACACCAATATCTTCAAATAGTACTTAATTCCTTCTACCACCTGGGAAAACAACATGATTTCTCAATAGGCTTACTTTTATAGCACTTGGCATTTTACAGAGCAGCACAAGGCATGAAATACCACAGTCTTGTCCTAAGATGTTTCTACATTGTAGACTGAGGGTGAGGAACAAACCAGAGTACCATACAAGGATCATCTGTGAATGTATACCGAGACCTGGTTTTTGCCACAAAACATGTATGCTGACTTTTACAGCTTACTGTTGTTCAGTCGCACCGTTGAGCGTGACTCCTTGCAACCCAATGGACCACATCATGCCAGGCCCTTCTGTCTTCCACTGTCCTCCTAAGTTTGCTCAAATTAATGTTCATTGCATTAATAAAACTGTCTAACCATCTCATCCTTTGCCCTCTGTGATGCAGAGTGGTAAGCCGCAGTACTGTGGTTCAAGCTCTGCTCACGTCCTGAGTTTGATCCTGGCAGAAATTGGGTTCAACCAACTCAAGGTTGACTCAGCCTCCCATCCTCCTGAGGTCAGTAAAATGAGCACCCAGCTTGCTGGGGGAAAAGTGCAGATGACTGGGGAAGGCAACGGCAAACTGCCCCATAAAAGTATGCCAAGAAAATGTCCTGTCACCCGATGGGTCGGTAACGACTCAGTGCTTGCACAGGGGACTAGCCTTTACAGCTTATTGACACCACAACAAACCCCATGCAAAATTATTTCCATTCATACAACCAAGCTACCACCAGTTGTTTCCTTCCAGTTCTAGAATTCTCTCCTAACTACTGGGAGCCTAGTACTGAATTACTGCTGGAAGAAACAAAAGGATTTAAATAGATTTTCTGTGAAGTTTATTTCTCCTAAGCTTAGGCAGCTTTTCCAGTAAAACAGCTGCATTCTACCTTAACACAAGATTATATGTTCCAAGTCACTAGTCTAACATTGTCAGTTGGTGACCTATCTTTGACCATAGCCAAATATTCCATGATGTCAAGAAGCCTGCTTTCTAGTTGGTTGCTCACATTCTAGTTCATTATAACATCTTTTCGTAGGAACTAGGGTTGCCCCCCCCCCACTGCAACCCAGCAGCATAGCAGACCTTTTCATCTTGGCCACCTGCTGCAATCACAGGCATCTCCAACAAGGAAGAAGCATAAGTATCCCACCTGTGGATGACTAGAGGATTTTTTGTGTGTGTGTTCTTATTTACTTTAAACTTATATCCTGCATTCTTCGCAAATAGACTCAGGGAAGCTAACAACCACCAGTAAGTAAGTTTATGATTTAAGTTCACGAGAGCCAGTTTGGTGTAATGGTTAAGTGTGCAGACTCTTATCTGGGAGAATCGGGTTTGATTTCCCACTCTTCCACATGTACCTGTTGATGTGACCTTGAGTCAGTCACAAGTTCTCTGTTCTGCTCAAGAGCAGTTTCTGTTAGCGCTCTCTCAGCCCCACCTACCTCACAGGGTGTCTGTTGTCAGGAGAGGAAGGGAAGGATATTTTAAGCCAGTCTGAGACTCCTTCAGATAGTAAAGGGCGAGGTATAAATCCAATATCTTCTTCTTTAAAATGTTAAGAACAGCTGATGAAGGAGGAGGAGGATTTATACCCAACCCTTCACTTGGAGTCTCAGAGTGGCTTACAATACCCTTCGCTTCCTCTCCCTACAACACACACCCTGTGAGGTAAGTGGGGCTGAGAGAGCTCTGAGAGAACTGTGACTGGCCCAAAGTCACCCAGCAGGCTTCAAGTGGAGTAGGAGTAGGGTAGCAAAACTGGTTCTCAAGATTAGAGTCTGCTGCTCTTAACTGCTACACCAAGCTGGCTCTCAGGACAAAGGATACAAATCCCACTCCATAACACTCTGCAGTAATTAAGAAAACAGACAACTGTTAAATAATTTGCTGTTTGAATTAATACAGAAGTAAAAAGTAAGTGCTTTGGGAAGACAGGGGCCAAGTCAGAGAGCCTGTGTGGCACTGTCTATCTAAAATCTGGAGTTCCCAGGTTCAAATCCCTAACCTAACATGAAGTTTGTCAGCTGCCACTGAGCCATTCTCACATTCATTTGCACCTACCTCACAGGGTTGTTGTGAGGGTAAAAAATAGGAAGAGGAAATCATGTACACAGCTTGTATCTCAGAAAAAAGGTGGAACAGGAACTAGATAGATACCTAACTGCCTCTGGGATAGTCAGAAGAAATCTCAAGTCTAAGGGTGGGGCTTTGTTTCTGACCCATACCACAAACCTTCCATTTTCAGTACACACAGAAGAATGTGTACAAATGTCTCATTTAGCATTCTGGTTCCAGGAACAGTCAAAGAGAGGCCCACAAGCAGGGCATTACATGGTTGGATTTCCCCTATTAGTGCCCAACACTTGGATTCCTGGAATATGCTGCCTTTGAATATGGACATTTACTTCTTTATTATTTAAAACATTTTTATGCCACTTTTCCACCCAGTTCAGGGTCCCTAAGGCAGTGAACAGTCAAAACATTAAAACAAATGTTAAAAGGCATATAAAGTCATATAGCTGCCTGAAACAGACTACACAGGTCCTGTAGTCCAACCCCCTGCTCAATGCAAGACCAGCTTAAAGCATCCCTGACAAGTGTTCGTCCAGCCCCTGCATGAAGCCTGTCAGTGGGGGAGCTCACCACCTCCATAGGTAGCTGATCCCACTGCTGAACTGCTCTTACTGTAAAAAGAAATTTCCTAATATCCAGCTGGTATCACTGAGGGAATACCAAGGAAAACAGAAAAATAAGAACTGTGACTGAGAGGGCCCTTTCTCCAATTGCTACTTGTCTAGACTTCTCTTTTAGAACAGTGTATCAGAATATTTGGGGTTTTTTATATTGACATACTCAAATGGGGGATATTGGCTGTTTGTCTTATTGCATATACCAACCTATCCTATGGCAAACTATATGGATCTTATAATCTCCTGAGTAAACATGCCCTCTATTTAAATTAACAAAGCCAGAATGTTACCTAGATTTATGGCACCCCTACAACAGCAGTCTACTTTTTATCACCTACTTTTTTCAGCCCTGTTTTGTCCTATACTAACAAACACTGATCCTATTTGTGATTCTTTTAATCTGCTAAAAACATTCCCATGATTCCACACTGCACACTTATATTAAGAATTCCTGCGTCCATTCCCATTTGTCTGATGGAGTCTGCTTAAGAGCATACGAAAACTTACATTCTGAATAAAACTTAGTTGGTCTTAAAGGTGCACTTGTCTACTTGCTTTGTTCTGTTGCTTCAGACCAACACGGTTGCCTACTAGGAAGTAGCTCCAAAAATGATTGGAGTGGACGTATAGGTTTGTATGGAGCAGACAGTCCTTAAGTTCCGATCAGACAAGACAGCTGCCAGTCATTACTTTATCACAACTATGCACACGTTTGTTACCTGACCATATCCACATTTCTGTTCTCTGACAAAGCTTCAGCACTGTGACCACAATTAAATTAACCAAATACCCAAAGCCAAGGCATTTTTTGTAGCAGTAACTCCTTTACATATTAGGCTACATACCCCAATCCTCCTGGAGCTTACAGTATGCCCTGTACTAAAAGCCCTGTAAGCTCTTGGAGGACTGGCTACATCAGGGGGGTGTAGCCTAATATGCAAAAGAGTTCCTGATACAAAAAAATCCCTGCCCAAAGCCCACTGCTCCAGAAATGTTTCAGCAGTCTTAAGGAGTCCCCCTCTTGGGGACTCCTTAAGACTGCACCCATGACCCAAACTTTGCTCCTCTAGTCTTTTTTAATGCCCATCTTGCCCGCTAATGTCTGCCAGCCAAGTAATTGTTCAGGTACAGGAGCAAGGGTAGATAAAAAGTTTACAGTCCCTGCCTAAGCAAAGTGCTTTGAACTCTATACCAGGGATGGCCGAACTTTCTTAATATAAGACCACATAGACTAAACGTCAGATGTCTGAGAGCCACAAGAGTGTGCAGTCAATTTAAATGTGATGGCCAGAATTCCCCCTTTGGAGTTCAGTTGTGCTTGTCACAACCTTGCTCTTAGCTCCACCCCAATGTCTCCTGGCTCCACCCCCAAAGTCCCCAGATATTTCTTGAATTGGACTTGGCAACCCTACTGAGATCTCTCACCACCCCTACGAGATCTTTCCAGCTCCTCTCCTACAGAAATTCCCTGCATCCTCTCGACACCCCAATCTACTTGCTGTTCCCTACACCAAGACACACTTTCTCCCCTCACCCCCACTTCCTTCCTCCATTTCATCAGTGCTACGGCTCAGCATTCACTTCTATGCTGTCCGATTGCATGAAATGAGCAACCAGGGGACGCATTTCCTTCCCCATCGAGAAACTATAAGAGAGCGCCCCTTCCACCCACCTGGCCCACGTCAGAAGAGATTCTCCAGCTGACATGGTTTTTGCTCCTGGACAGATAGGACATACGAACAGCTATTATTCCTCCCCTAAATCTTAAGCATTATCTTTCCAAAACATCATGCTTCTGGGGGAGTGGGACCGATATTATGAAACTTTTAAAAAGTACAGGTAGTCCCCTGTGCAAGTACCAGTCGTTTCCAACTCTGGGGTGACGTTGCTTGTTCTCACGGCAGACTTCTTCGGGGTGGTTTGCCATGGCCTTCCCAGTCATCTACACCTCCCCCCCAGCAAGCTAGGTACTCATTTTACCGACCTCAGAAGCATGGAACGCTGAGTCAACCTGGAGCCGGCCACCTGAACCCAGCTTTCGCCGAGATCGAACTCGACTCGTGAGCAGAGAGCTCGGAATGCAATACTAAAGATTTACCACTCTGCGCCACGGGGCTCTTGTATATTATGAAACTATACAACGATCTAAAAGATGGGAGACGGGAAAACATACTTGACTTTGCGCCTTTATGACCTCCTGCGCCACGCAGTAGTGGATACTATTGCAGACTCTGTTGTAGTGATCGATGGCGACCTCAACCGCTTCCTGCACGTCTGGTTCGGAGATCAAGCGATCGCGCCACCCTCCAACCAGCATCCTACCATGGTCGGCCATAAACACCGGCAGCAGCACCAACATACAAAGCAAAAGGCTGCGCAACGCCACCGAAACTAAACTATACGACGTAGACGCCATGGCTGGGAATGAGAGGCTGCCACCGCGGGGTTGGCTAAGTAGGGAGAGGAGCCCCGCCCACATCAGGGCCAGGCCACGCCCCTCCAGGAAAGAGCTGACACGCCCACAGAACGCCCACGAAAGGCGTGAATGGGCCGATAAGGGGCGGAGCCTTCCCGTTCCAGGAAAGAGCCACGCCTCCTCAAGCAAATACGCCCTGTGATTTTTTTTTTTCCTGCCGCTAAGTCTCGTTTTATGGCGACCTCGAAGGGTTTTCAAGGCAAGAGACGTTCAGGGGTGGTTTTGGGGTTGCATTAGGAGAGCTTTACTGTTTCTAGTATATAGGTGCCCCCAAGGGTGGAATTCTAGCAGGAGCTACTTTGCATATTAGGACACACACCCCAGATGTAACCAATCCTCCAAGAGCGTACCAAAAAAGAGCATTGTAAGCTCTGGGGGGATTGATTACATCAAGGATGTGTGGCCTAATATGCAAAGAAGTTCCTGCTAGAATTCCACCCCTTAGTACCTCCGCCCCACCCCTTTTCTGAGATCTGTCTGGGTGAGACAAATCACACCAGGCTATTAGCTGAAAGAACAAGTGGTTTTATTAGAATGATATCTGGGGAGGGGGCTGTTTTTTGAGGCAGAGGCACCAAATTTTCAACATAGCATATGGTGCCTCTCCTAAAAACATCACCCACATTTCAAAAAGATTCAACCACAGGGTCCAATTCTATGAGCCCCAAAAGAAGGTGCCCCATCCTCTATTATTTCCAATGAGGGGGAGCATTTGAAGGCACCTGGTCCCTTTAAATGTGATGGCCAGAACTCCCTTTGTAGTTCATCCATGCTTGTCATGACCTTGCTTCTGGCTCCACCCCCAAAGTCCCCAGATATTTCTTGAGTTGGACATGGCAACCCTACTGACAAGCTGGCATAAAGAACAGGTGCAAAGTTATTTTATAGAATGACAAAACAAAGTGGTCAGGGTCTGGTTGGTCTTTCAAAGAGAGTTCATAAATTTAATACATGTCAGTACACTTCCAGCTGATCCAGTATTTCAAACTTTTAACGCTTCCCATCAAGATTTAAGAATTGAATTAAGAATTAAAACCTTGATGGGAAGTGTAAGAGTTTGAAATATTGGATTGGCTGGAAATGTACTGACATGTATTAAAGCTTGGATAAAGCCCTTTTGGGTGAAGGAAAGGAAAGGTCCCCTGTGCAAGCATCAGTCGTTTCCGACTCTGGGATGACGTTGCTTTCACTTCGTTTTCACGGCAGATTTTTTTACGAGGTGGTTTGCCATTGCCTTCCCCAGTCATCCCCCCAGCAAGCTGGGTACTCATTTTACCGACCTCGGAAGGCTGGAAGGCTGAGTCAACCTGAAGCTGGCTACTTGAAAACCCAGCTTCCACCGGGGATTGAACTCAGGTCGTGACAGAGCTTAGGACTTCAGTACTGCAGCTTTAACACTCTGCACCATGGGGCTCATGTTTTGGGTGAAAGCAAGGTCTAAACATCCCAGGAGGCCTGTTTAGCTTGCACAGCCTGTACAGAGAATATTGGAAATTATAGCACATTGAAGAACCTTCTTTCAGACTGGAGCATATTTTTCTGCATCCTGAAGTCCATCTTAATATCTGCATAAAGTGGGAGAAGTGAACAGTCAACCTGGGAAGAAAAGGAACTGGACTTACCTGTTGAATTGTGAACTGTATGAGAATTGACTGTTGCTTTCCCTTTAAAATGTACTGTTTTGTTGGTATTTTTGTAGGAATGCATATTGTGATTTAATAATAGGTATTTAAGATTTTTCTATTTCTATTGTCTGTACTTGATTAAGAAATCATTAGTATACATGGAAGTTTAGCTTCTCTCCTTGCCATTACCTGGAGGATGGCAACCCTAAGTGTTTTGTCATTGCCTGTCTCCACATCACAACCCTGGTATTTCTTGGGGGTCTCCCATCCAGGGCTGACCCTGCTTGGCTTCTGAAATTGGGCTAGCCTGGGTTATCCAGGTCAGGTCAATATCTGTTGTTTTTTGTTGTTCAGTTGCACAGTCCAGTCCGACTCTCTGCAACCCCATGGACAAGTCACGCCAGGCCCTCCTGTCTTCTACCATCCTCCAAAGTCTGCTCAAATTCAGGTTAGTTACATCAGTAATGCTGTCCAGCCATATCTGTTGTTATTGTTAGGAGCTACCAAAACACCTTTTCTCCAGAATTCTGCCTCAAGATGGATGTTAAAAGGGGGGGGGGGGTCTCAGGCCATGATCTTTTATTATGGCCAGTACAAGGTAGTGAAGTGGACAATTTGAATCCAGAAACACCTTAAAGGCCAACAGGATTTCCAAGGTATACACTTTTGAGAATTAAAGCCCTGCTTGTCCGTTTTGTTTTGGTTTTTTTGCCATCAAGCCACACATCACCGCAGAATCGGAAATGACTGGTGCTTACACAGGGGACTACCTTTACCTTTCCAGGGCTTTTTTTTTTAATTTTTAATTGAATTTTTTATGTTAAACAACAAACATCCATCTTTTCACATATTAGAATACTGCAAAAAATTATAGCCATTTCCACTTTACAAACATAAAATAAATATAAACAACATGCAAACAACTAACTTAAGAAAGATCAGTGTCTTACAGGATACATATTGCAGTTATCCCACAGCAAGTGGGAAAAAGCTTTTACTATGCAAAGAATTATCCCTTCCTTAGCTCCAAGGCGAAGTCTTACATGAAATTCCATTGTAGAGTTAATAGATCATAATATTCAAATATTTAGAAGGTGTCTTCCCAACAATCGTCTCATTATTATTTATATACTCAAGGAAGAGGAACCACTTTTCAAGGAACCAATCCCCAGCTTTAGCATTTTCTTGCAACAATATATTAGTAGCTAACTTATCCCGAATTAATATATCCCAGACTTTGTTGAACCAACAATTTAACTTAGGCACGTTCAGTTTTTTCCAGCAACTGGCAATAACTATTTTTCCTGCTAACAATAACAGGGATAGTAGCTCTTTCTTCAAAACAGACCAATCAGCATCTGTCCACAAGTTTAATAAAACCGAGTCAGGTGTAGATGGAATTGTAATCCCAGTTATTTCTGTTATTTTTTCCAGCACTTCTTTCCAGAAAACATTGATCTCTGGGCACTCCCACCAGCAATGAATGAACGTGCCCAATTGGTCCAGGGCTTTTTTTGTAGCAGGAACTCCTTTGCATATTAGGCCACACACCCCTGATGTAGCCAATCCTCCTGGAGCTTACAGTACTACGAGCCCTGTAAACTCTTGGAGGATTGGCTACAACAGGGGTGTGTGGCCTAATATGCAAAGGAGCTCCAGCTACAAAAAAAAGCCCTGCACAGTCCACTAGGCAACTCTGTTGGGTTTTCAAGGCAAGAGATGTTGCCATTGCCTGCCTCTGAGTCACATCCCTGGTATGCCTCCAAATGCTGACCAAGGCCAACCCTGGTTAGCTTCCAACATTTGAGAAGATCAGGTCAGGGCCTTCTCAGATAGGAAACTAGTAAAGTTGTAACCCTTTCTTAGTTAACTGGATGGGATGATTATAGGAAGCACATTCTAGTATCCACAGCAGTTCCTTTATTTTGCTTTTGTTTCCTGGTAACTGCTGAGCTGTGCGTTTTTTGGGAGGCTGCTGGCCTGTGGCCTGAGTAAACAGCACTCCTGTTACAATGAGTATTCTTTGTGAGAGCAGCCATTTGGGAAGTGCAATCCTACACACTGTGACACCTTTCTAGGTCACTGGCCTAAAGCCAGTGTCGCTCTGATTAGAACTGCATGGTTGGTGTTCTCAAATGTATACATAACGCTATGTAACCAGGCTTCCTTGGAAAATACCTGGAGATTTTGGGGTAGGGCTGCCAATCCCCAGGTGGGGCAGGAGATCGATAAAAACTTCCGCGAGAAACCAGCCTCAAAAATGTTTAACAAATAATATAAGTGATTTATAGATAATCGAGAATGAATAATATCAAGTGAAATTAATCAAAAAGTACACACAGACCACACCCACACTCAAGATTCTTAATAGACGAGTCAAAGTTGCAAAAGTCATAGAAGCAGTTCAGGTCATGGCAAAGGTAGGTTTTTCTGGGGAGTCCAAGATGTCCTCATGAGTACAATGAAAAAATAATCCAGCGCAGCAAGGCATATAAAACGTGACAGGGCCGTACTTGATCCCATTTCACAGTAAAGCTTCTACCAGCTGCACAGAAAAATGTACAAATCAATGCACTAAAAGAGTAAACCAAGCAGAGCTTCGGGATTCTTATCGACAATGTGGGCACTAAGCAGATCACAAGGTGATAAATACATACAGGTGCTACAAAAATGCAGTCAGTTAAAGTTACAGACATCCTCTCACAGTAAGTTAACTCACAAGAAAAACTTTTAAAGGAAACATGAGTTAACTTACATTGTCGATAAGAATTCTGAAGCTCTGCTCTTTTGTAATATGTATGATGGTGTTTAGAAGGTATGCAATGTTGCATTTTTATATATGTTTAAGAAAAATATTTACTCTTTTAGTGCACTGATTTGTACATTTTTCTGTGCAGCTGGTAGAAGCTTTACTGTGAAACGGGATCAAATACGACCCTGTCACGTTTTATATGCCTTGCTGCGCTGGATTATTTCTTCTTTGTACTCGTGAGGATATCTTGGAATGTTGGACTCCCCAGAAGAACCTACCTTTGCCATGACCTGAACTACTTCCATGACTTTTGCAACGTTGATTTGTCTATTAAGAGACTTGAGTGTGGGTGTGGTCTGTGTGTACTTTTTGATTAATTTCACTTGATATTATTCATTCTTATTTATCTATAAAGCACTTACATTATTTGTTAAACATTTTTGAAGTTGGTTTCTCCGCGATTCTCTGTTGGTTACCCAATCCCCAGGTGGGTGCAGGGGATCCCTCGGTTTGAAGGCCTTCCCCCCACTTCAGGGTTATCAGAAAGCTGCGGGGGGCAGTTTGAATGTCTGCTGGGCACTCCATTATACCCTATGGCAGGGGTGGGGAACCTTTTTTTCTGCCAAGGGCCATTTGGATATTTGTAACATCATTCGCGGGCCATACAAAATTATCAACTTTAAAAAAAACAGTTCTCTGCAGAGGGAGAACAATTCAAGCCGGCAAAATTAATGCAAATAATTGGTTTTCTATTTGAAGTCATGTGGGGATAGCCTAATTTGGCACATACACACACACACACACACTGTGAAGGACTGCTGCTGGGGTATGTGGGTGCCTTTAGCGGTTCTTCACAATGCCCACCACTCGGGAGAGGGAGGGGGAGAGAGAGAGAGAGGAAATGGAGGGAAGAAAAGATAATTAAGAAAAATAAAGGAAGGGGGAAGAAATAGAAAGAAAAGGAAATAAATTGAGACTGACAGTGACTTGTTCAGACCCTGCAGCGATTCTGGCCAGCCAGGCCCCAGGGAAGCCACCATGCATCGTGGCTGGGCCCCACAATCCCTGCTAGCCAGCTGGGCCCTGGGGAGGCTGCTGCACAGTGTGGCTGGACCCCACAATCCTCGCCGGCCAGCCAGCCAGGCTCCAGGGAGGCTGCCAAATGGCTTGGCTCGGCCCAGCATTCCCTGAGGGCCAGACTGGACGTTCCCCACCTCTGCACAGATTCCCACAGGGTATAATGGAGAACTGATCAATGGGTATCTGGGGCTCTGGGGAGACTGTTTTTTGAGGTAGAGGCACCAAATTTTCAGTATAGCATCTGGTGCCTCTCCTCAAACCTGCCCCCAAGTTTCAAAATGATTGAATGGGGGGTTCAGTTCTATGAGCCCCAAAAGAAGGTGCCCACATCCTCCATTATTTCCAATGGAGGGAAGGTATTTAAAAGGATCACAGTCCTTTTAAATGTGATGGCCAGAACTCCCTTTGGAGTTCAATCATATTTGTCACAACCTTGCTCCTGGCTCCACCCCTGAAGTCTCCTGGCTCCACCCCCAAAGTCCCCAGATATTCCCTGAATCAAACTTGGCAACCATAATAGGGTTGCCAGCCTCCAGGTGGGAGCTGGAGGGATCTCCAGCTTTTACAACTGATCTCCAGCTGGCAGAGATAATGTCCCCTGGAGAAAATGGCTGCTTTGGAGGGTGTGGCATTGTACCCTGCTGTGGCCCCTCCCCTCCCCAAATCCCACCCTCATATCTACCCCCAGTCTCCAGGTATTTTTCAACACAGACCTGGCAACCCTTTTTTCTGAATTACATGGATAAGAATCATATCCTTGCTCCATCTAAGGTCAGTATTGCCTACTCAGACTGGCTGCTGCTCTCCAAGGTCTCAGAAGGAATGTCTTTCATGTTCTTTTTGCCTTTTTGTTTTAACTGGAGATGCCAGGGTTTGAACCTGGAACCTTCTGCATGCAAAGGAGATGTTTTACCACTGAGCCACAGCTCCCCTCAATCAATTATGACTTGATACTTTATTTTCTCCCCCCCCTCCCTTTTAAAACACATACAGTGTGATGAAGAGTTCTGTAGAACTGAAAAGTTTGTATTCCACTTCATGTTGCTTTGATTGGTTCTAATAACAGATATTACTCAGCTTTGGGAGCTGATTGATGAGAACTGCTGTGGAGGATCAGCCCCAGAGCTCAGCCTCATTGTGCACTGGCAAAGGCAGGAACAGTGATAAAAAAAAAATCTTGTGGCAAAAGCATTTTTTTGCTCAGGTGAAAGTATAAAATTCACAGAATAATGACTGTGTAAAAACAGTCTTTAAAGAAAATGGCTTTACCAGGATAGAAACCTTTGGAAATTCCAAAAAAAAAATCTTGTGGTAAAAGCATTTTTTTGCTCAGGTGAAAGTATAAAATTCACAGAATAGTGACTGTGTAAAAACAGTCTTTAAAGAAAATGGCTTTACCAGGACAGAAACCTTTGGAAATTCCGTTTTCTCAACAGTGGTCGCTGCTTCAAAACTGCTACTTACAGAATGAAATGAAAATAAGGGAGAAACTGGGTGCCTTTTGTTTAAAAGTTTATTTTTTTTCCAGTTTTTGAATTAAAGCTGTTTTATTTCAAATATAGATACTGTCTCTTTAAAAAAAAACCACAAACACACACAGAGCATCATTCATTTAAGGTAGCAGAACATTATACAGCCCCCCTCCCCCAAGTAAAAAAGTGGGGTTTTTTAAAGTTTGGGAATAAACATAGAATTTTGGCATTTCTCATTTCTGGTGAATCCAACATTATTTAGCAGCAATTGCAGGCTAATAACATTACATGAATAAAGACAGTGTAATATTTTAAAACACATTCTGGATACAGTATAAAGGCACACTGTGGAGAATTCTGTCTGAATTTTAAGACATCCCCCCAGCCTTCATTGGCAACATTTGAAGATTGTCTCCTTTTCCTTCCTGGCAGGGCCTCTGTGCCCTTAAGCAATGAATTTGAGAGGCAGAAATTCAAAAGATAATATTTTTGCAGCAAAGCAATGCCATAAGGGGACACAGCCTTGCCTGTTGAACTTCTGCTTGTCACGTGCATTTCTTAAAAGCACAGGAGCTCTACCAGGAAAAAAAATACAACCCTTAGACAAAGGCAGCTCAGGCAACACATCTGAATAATTGCTCAGAATAGCAATTGGAATGTATTTAAATAGATACATATTTCACCATCCCTAGCACAATTAGAATTCCTGTGTACAGGCCCATTTCACTAAATGTATAACTGTATTTTTAAAGTTAATATGATATAAAATGAGGAGGGGGGAATGTGCAAAGAGAACAAAAGCAGCAGCATCTGTTACTTCTAGGATTTTTGCAAAAAGGGCAAAGCATGTTAAAATGGGCGTCTCTGTGTGCACACATTCAAACCAAAGCAAAAAAAAGAAAATTGGGAAAAGCTGAGGAGCAGGAAAAATGCCAGCCAGAGCAGCAGCTCCTTTTAAAGCAGTTGCTGCTGTCTTTTGTCTGGCAGACATGATGTCCAAAAGGAAGGCAAATCAGCTCTAAACCCATTGTACAGAAGGGAAGCATTGAGGCAAGAACAGACATTGGTGTGTTATGGTCCAAGCTTGCCCTAAGGTCCCTTCCCCCCCCCCTTTCAAACTTTAGGATTCTGTGTCTCAGACTGTAATTCTAGATCAATGATCCTCACTGATGGTACCCACTTTCTTCTTCCTTAAAGCAGCTGTTCCCTAGAGCAAAAACCAATCTTGGCTTTCCTCCATCTCATTGGAACAGGAGGTGCTTCAGAAGAGCCCAACAGCATCATCTGGATGTCTGAAAAGGGTACCCTATTTGAAAAACACCTGCCTCCATCATTGGAGGATACTTGGCTTGGAACCTCTCAACATTCTGCCACTGGCTCCAGCTTCTCACAGCAGCCATTTTGGGGTGGTGTCCATTACTCTGTTTTCAAAGTTCCAAAATTATCCAAAGTTCATGCCAAGATCGGGGACCCTTGCTCTAGATGCGGGATCAATTTAAAACTTGCGTGCATCTAAATGAATATATGCAAATGCACATCGGAGCTTCTCTTTGGGATGGTTTCAATCCAACTCCAGTGTCACCCAGTTGGAAGTTTGTGCTCAGTTCCATGCATAGGCAGAACATAAGAGCAACATCATTCTCCTCCTCGAGCACAGCTGATCGAAAACATTTCAGTGCGCAATGTGAAAAATTCAAACAGTACTTCTCTCCTGCTCCCTGACATGTGGTCTGATTCAAGAGAACATTCCCTTGCACAAGCCCACAAGCTCCTGGTCATGTCAATGAGGCTGGGTCCTATAAGATTGTGCCTGGTGGCCTCAGATCCCTCTGTTACCCACTCTGCCACCCTGATCCACTGGTCAAGGGTTTCTTCAGGATTTGTCATACAAAGAAATGCACTGAACGTATGAAGACAACTGACTGGTTCTCCCCCCCACCTTTTTTGGAAAGAGGCAACCAGACTATCTTGTTTGTTCCTTCTCATGGTTTTTGCTAAGCACTGTTTAGAAGGGAAAAAAATAAAACTAGTCAGAAGTGCAGAAAGGGCTAAGGTCTTCTTCGAGCTCACCTGACCTCTCGAGGCCTGACCTCTCAGAAAGACCCAGATGCAGCTGTAGCTGCCAACGATCCAAAGCTCCCAACAAAAGGTCTATGGAATTTCATCTCATTTGGTTGCTTCACTTTATGGAGAAAAACAGGGAGAAAGGCACTAATATGCAAAGTAAGAAGATACTCCCGATATTGCACAGTGAGGCACCATTAGGGTTGTCAGCTCTGGCTTGGATAATTCCTGGCGATTTTGGGGATGGAGCCTGAGGAGAGCGGGGTTTGGAGAGAAAAGTGATCTCAGGGGGATGTGATCCCATTAAGTCCACCCTCTGAAGCAGCCATTTTTTTCTCTGGGGAACTGATCTCTGGATATCAGATGTAATTCTAGGAGAGCTCCTGTCCCCACCTGGAGGTTGGCAACCCTACATAACAGACAATTCATACATTACACATTCTGTGTGCCTGAAATTCTGTTTCTCAGCCATGCAGGGAAACTCAGTTTCCCAGCCAAGTCGGTACATGATTTGGATTGGTATCATAGTATGCAGGGAGAGGGAGATTGTTTTCCAACCTGAAATGGCCCTGGGAGCTGATATTTGTCCTGCTGGGGGAAATTCCGTGTACAGATGGCTAGAAGTAAATTTCTCTAATGAAGCAAATGATAGCTTCTAGGGCCATTTCAAGTTGGTGGGAAAGGGGTCATAAACTATTTCCCCCATTCTCTTGATCTAAATTGGTCCTATGCACACTGGGAACATATTTCCCGCATAAATAAAACTCATGCCTGCTACATGGACTTTGTATTGTGTGAACTGTCCCCAAGTTCTAAAACCAGAATGTCTCTTGCCTCTGTGTCTTCATACCATTTCAGCTACAAAAGAATTACTTAATAAATTAACATGTTTAGACTTTTGTGGACTGATGTTGCTTTGAGACCGGCCAGCTTGTTTTCCACCTTCTCAACCAGTGCATTAAGAAATAAAGAGTTTATTACAAAAGTGAACAACAAGAAGAGACTGAATTTATACCCTGTCCTTCACTCAGGGTCTCAGAGCGGCTTACAGCCCCCTTTCCCTCCCCACAACAGACACTCTGAGAGGTAGGTGGAGCTGAGAGAGCTCTTTGAGAAATGTTCTTGAGAGAACAGCTCTGACAGGATTTGTAACTGTCCCTTGGCCACACCAGCAACTGCATGTGGAGGAGTGGGGAATGAAACTGAGTTCTCCCAGATGCTCTTAACCACTCTCAACCACTACATCAAACTGGCACCACAGGGTGAAGCTGAGCTGGGACTTAACTGAAATTTATCTCAGAAATAGTTTTGAACATCAAGGCTTAGTCCTGCTGACATGCAAAAGACTATAGGAGTGTTTCTTTGAGCATATGCAGCATGTTTATCTTTCCTCACACTTCAACCACAAACCCGCCTTAAAACACATTAGGGACAGAGCCTCCAGAGAAGGTAATAAATTTGAATCCCTCTTGTTTTAAACATTAAATGCTGACCACAATCTTTTTTGGAAGATACACATTCTCAACAGGCCAACTCACTGTCAAATGCCAGAGTAATGACATGCAGGATTTGGACAGGTCCAATTAGTGGTGATTAGGCAGTGACTAAAGGGAACCTCCATGACTTGAGGCACTAAACCTCTGAATACCAGAGCTAGGAAATAATGTCAGGCTATTATGATCTGTTTGTTAGCTCTCCAAAGCAACTGATTGGCCACTGAGAATACAAGATACTGGGTTTAGATGGACCACTGGTTCAGTCCAGATGGACAGCCCATATAGTTTTAGGGCCTGAACTGTATTGGATCTTTTCATGGAACAGATTGGATGATCTTCAGCTTATTTGTAGACTAGTATTCGGTGATTTTAATTTAAAAGAAAACTACCAAATGTTAACTAAACTCTAATCAGAAGTGCTCTTGAGTTGTTAATCAGAGGGAGTTTACGCTTAAGAGCAAGAACAGGGAAAGTCCAACGCAAGGTGAGAAATTGCTTCCAATTCTTCCACAGTACTTGTTCATATAAACACATTCATTCAAATACAGTATTGTTAATTTTCAAGCGACAGAAAAATCCACTGCTGTATCACCAGCTCATACTCCATGTTTGTGCTCATGGAAAAATGTTAGGACATTTCTCACCTTGCGGTGAGACTTCCTTGTAAAATGACAATTGTGCAACTGCTGCACCTTGTGCCATCTACATCCAATCAAGCCACATTTTTGACAGGCCAATACATTGTCAAATGGCAAAGCAGAGACATGGCATATCTGGAAATCTGCCATGTATACTAGTTCTTAGGACAATCCATAAGGCCAGTCACAATTATTCCAGTTTAGTCTCCAAATTTCAATTACCTAGCTGGGTCTTAGATCTGGGTGAAGCCCTAGGAACAAATGGAGAAGGAAATCCTCTTTTCAGTTTGGATACCACAGTTCTTTGCTTCAGTGCAATTATAGGTTGGATTCTGCAATCTACAGGTGCAAGGATTATGGATCTTTGCTACATTCCCCTCCCTGTTAGTGTCCTTTCAATTTATCCTCAGGTTCACAAGGCCTACATGATCTAAACCATGCAGGTCTGAGACTGTAGTGCTGAGGGAGGGAACAATAGAAAGGGAAATTTCATTCCCTTTTCCCTTCCCACAGCAGCCTCCCAACTCCCTCATGGCCATTAGACCACATGGGTCTCATTTCCTAGGGTCTGAAAGGATCACTAGGAGAGAGGAAACCAAGGAAGACTGCAGGATCTAACCCTAGATCCTTTTAAAAAAGATGAAACTCCCACAGGAAAAGCTCTTTAATCTCCGCCCTTCTTATTACTCCAATTACAGTGCCTTCCAACCATCCCCACAGTGAACCACTGGTACCAAACCACTGAGGGGCCATCATCTTTTACAGACGTCACTCTTCACTCCTCACTTGGCAACCCTGCCAAACAGCCTCAACCCCTCTAACAACCTGATTCGATCCATGTTTGCTCAGAAAGAAGTCCCATTGAAGTCAATGGAACTTATCCCACGTAAACACTTGGGATCCCTCTTACTTTGGACTCTTACTGCACGTGGAATCTCCTGCCATTTGGGTAGTCCGTGGACTGAGTAAACCTGAAAGATGACCATGAATATATGGTCCAATTTGCAGCTATTGTTTTGTTTTTGTAATTCTGCCCTTGTTGGGAAATACCTGAGAGATTTGAGGGGGTGGAGCCTGGGAAGGGCAGGGTTCTGAGATGCCACAGAGGCCACCCTCCAAAGCAGGTCATCTGGAGATCAGCTGTAATAGTGGGAGATCTCCAGGTGCCACCTGGAGGTTGGCTGTTTTATTCATGGCCATAAGGGGTCCATAAGACCAATCTCTACACAATGGTGAAAGGTTTTTGAAACCTCAGTTACCTAGTAAAAAGAAAGTTGATTGGCAGTATTAGAACACACATGAGGGCATTGTAGTTGTTTTAGGAGGGACTACTATCACTTCGGGACTTGCTTTCCACCTGCTCAACTTATATATTGTTAGGAATTGTTATTACACAGTGTACCACAGGCTTCTAGTATGCTCTCCTCCAAAGGAAACTGGAAAAAGCTGCTCCCAGAAGTTTCTACAGCTCTGGAAACTGGGGGTACATAACTATATTTTAATTGGTTTTTCCTGAGACTGACATACATCCAAGCAAGCAGCAAAAGACTAAACACTGTTAATTATAGTTACAGAGGGAATGAAATGCACAAATTCCACAAGGGCCAGATAACCATCAGTCACTAGCCACTGCTTCACCTTTGATTTTTTCAAAGTCCTCCATTGCCAATAAAGGGAAAGCCATATGTGGGATTGGTCCATGCGGGGACCCAGTTTTGAAGGAGACTCACAACTTCTTTTCATATCTCTAGGAGGAGATATTGGGTGGGAAGGAGATGAATTAGAGCCAGGTCCCCAATCTCATTTCTGGGATCATCCCAGAAACAGGAGAATTCATTCTAAAAAGAGTCTTTCTGGATGTATGCGCAATATTTTGCTATCCATATTCAGCAACTACAGCCTGCCTGCAGACATCGGGACTCTAGAAATTAAATCCCAAAGGCAGAGCTTACTGGGAAGCAGAAATCTAAATCTATGTTCTTGTGGCCCCATAAGGAACAAGGCAGTTTTTACTGTCTCAGACAGCAACCAGGGCCTATGCATCACCTTCTACAACCCCTTCCCTTCCACTGGAGGAATATATGTAAGTTACTCACCAATACAATGGGAAACAGTGGGGGGACACCGGCATTCAGCACTGCCTGACACAAGTTCTACTAACCCACTGAGCCATATGGCTCCAACCAAAGTTTTGACTCTTTTTTTTAAGGTGCTCAAAGTTATGGGAAACATAAAATTCAGGATGCCTCCTAGAAGGATGTTGTATTCTTCCAGATACATCAGATTGAGGTATAAGGTGCAACGGCTGAGCAAACTAACACAAAGTGTTCAGAACCCAGAACAGAGGGAAGCTTCCTCTCCAGCCCAGCCCCCTTCCCTTGGTACCAAAACCACTGTCCTTGAGAACGGTCACTTGTCCTTGTGCCGCTCCACCTCAGAGAGGGTGCTCTGCAGGATTGTGGTGGTGACCGAGGAACGGAGGAGGGTGACGGTGAAGAAAGCGATGAGAACCAGGTTCCCCAGCAGGGCGGTGCTGAGGGTGGTGAAAGTGTGGGTGAAGGTGGATGCCGGCGCATGGGTGCTCAGCCAGTCCCGGCGCAAGTGCAAGTCACACAAGACGGCTTCCAGTTGGAAGTGGGTGCCAACCACCGCACAGATGTGGAACAGCTGGTGGCTGTGCCCTACGGTGGAGCAAGAAGAAGAAGTAATAAGAACCAGCCTCTCTTGCTAGTGAAGCTAATCTATTCTGCAATTCAACAGGAACCAAACTGATTAAAATGCAGATATAGTTTTATTCAGGAACTAACCATACTTAATAGTCGAGGAGAGACAACAGGATCCTAGCTACATCATTAGCTCGTGTGTGTGTGTGCTCACTGGAACTTCCACTGTTTGCAGGATATTGCCCTGGCAGTAGCAATCCGAAAACAGACAAGGAATGACACTTAACAAGATTCTGTCTAACGATCCTCTTGCTGCCTCCTGCAATCTCTTCTCTTTTTTGTTTACCAGACATTGCCTAGTCCAGGGGTGGCCAAACTGTGGCTCAGGAGCCACATGTGGCTCTTTCACACATATTGTGTGGCTCTCAAAGCCCCCATTGCCCCGTTGACTGGCGTGGAGAAGGCATTTGTCTCTTTAAATCGCTTCTCCAAGCCAAGCCAGTCAGCCGTTTGGAGAATGCATTTAAGGTTAAAGCTGCTTTCTTTCCACCTCACTCTTCCCCATCTTCCTTCCTTCCTGCTCTCAGACATCTGACATCTATTCTATGTGGCTCTTACATTAAGCAAGTTTGGCAACCCCTGGCCTAGTCCAACACCTTCTACCCATGCACCAATACGAATCAGACCCTGCATGCTTAGGAACAGTTCTGTGCCCCCACTGGGGCAAAAGTTCAGGTATAAATGAATTCCCAGCACAGGTGTGTTCAACATGGCGAACATGGTGCAGACCCATAACTAGTTGAATATATAGGTTTTAGTCCTTCTTATGACTGTAATGTAGGTTGCAGGTTGTTGATAGGTTCCCCTCTGGCCACTGGAGGAGGGGCATAGAGCTGCCACCTCCAGATGGAGAAATTCCTGGTGATTTAGGGGTGGGGTGGAGCCTGAGAAGGACAAGGACCTCAGTGGGATACAGTGCCATAAAACCCACCCTTCAGGGCAGACATTTTCCCCTGCCAGCAGAAATGATCTCTGTAGTCTAGAGATGAGCTGTAATTCCAGGAGATCCCTAGGTCCCACCTGGAGGTTGGTAACCCTGCTTTGGTTGGTTGGTTGGTAATGTTAGCACTGTTCGCAAGTCCCTGATGGTTTTTCCTATCCAAGTACTAACCGGGGCCAATCCTGCTTAGCTTGTAAGATCTGATGAGATCAGCCTATCCTGGGCCACCCTGGTCAGGTCTTATTCATTTGGTGTATTTCTGAGGCTTAGCAGTTCCAGGTCACTAGAATACATGTGGACACTTGGGTTTGATTTGAAGGTTCCAGAAATTTCTGTTGGTTATGAGGAGCTCGCTGGTTTTTAACACATTTTTCTGAATTCTCACCAGGAAGTAACGGAGCTCCACCTAGTGAGGAAGGCTGGCCACAGCTCTGCTCTTACCTATGTAATCGAAGCGACCAGGAGCCAGGCGCTCAGGCAGGTGGGATGCAAAGAGGAAACAAGTGAGGAGGGCGAAGAAAAGGTGATAGAAGTAACCAGCGATGGCATCGTTCCAAGCACAGTCTTCCCCAAAACAGAAGAAAAGCTGAAAAAAGAAGAAATGTGAACCAGAAAACGAAGAAACTGGGATTGTTGAGGGTGGCAGGCAGGGCTTTTTTTGAGCAGGAATGTGCAGGAATGCAGTTTCAGCTGGCTTGGCGTCAGGGGGTGTGGCCTAATATGAAAATGAGTTCCTGCTGGGAAAAAGCCCTGTGTGAAACAATGGTGACATCAGGGGTGTGGCCTAATATGCAAATGAGTTCCTGCTGGGCCTTTTCTACAAAAACTGTTTTGATGGCAGGTAAGGAAACAATTATTCCAAGCCGGGAGTCCCCAACATTTTTGAGCCTGCAGGCACCTTAGAAATTATAACAGAATGGTGGCAAAATGGTCAACGCAGGAGGTGGGGCCAGTAACAAAATGGCTACTGCACCAGCTTACCTTCAGTCACGCAGTGAAGATCTATGTGCACTAAGTACTTCTTCACGCAAAGGGTGATTAACACATGGAATGCACTGCCACAGAAGGTGACAGCAGCTACAGGCATAGCCAGCTTTAAGAGGGGATTGGATAAACATATGGTGCAGAGGTCCATCAGTGGCTATTAGCCACAGCAAACTGTTGGAACTCTCTGTCTGGGGCAAGTGATGCTCTATATTCTTGGTGCTTGGGAGGGGCAACAGTGTGAGGATTTCTAGTGTCCTGGCCCCACTGATAGACCTCCTGATGGCCCCTGGTTTTTTGGCCACTGTGTGACAAGAGAGTGTTGGAATGGATGGGCCATTGGCCTGATCCAACATGGCTTCTCTTATGTTCTTATGTGTTGTGGTAGCAGCTGCTGCCAAAGCAACATTTTTAAAAATCTGTGCAGCCAACCAAATCTCCAGTGGATAACCAAAAGCTTTGATGGGCAAAAGCCCCCCCTCCCCGACCCTGCCCACTTTCTAAAAACAGTCAGTGGCCCCATGGCACCGACAGGCACTACATTGGGTACCCCTGTTCTAACCTGTAACAGCAATACAACAAAATAAAACAGTATGATTTACTTGGGAGGAATCTCGAGGGGAAACCAGGTGAACAGACATGAGGATCATGAGAGTGTAGCCCTCTGGAGATGACATTTCATGAGCTGAAATCAACATATGTAGGCCTAAATAAGGCACAAATACTGTGACCTCAGGGCCAGACCAGAAAGTCTGTTTTTTTTATAGAGCTGGGTTCACATAGGTGTGGTGTGGTAGGGTGGGGTGGGGAGTAGAAGTCCTTCCAAGCCCAAACAGTCAATAATTTTAACAGAAGAAAGTTCAAGTCCAGTGGCACAAACAAAGTTTTATTCAAGTTATGAGCTTCTGTGTGCACACGCCTTGAATGAAACTTTGTTGATCTTAAAGGTGCCACTGGACTTGAACTTTCTTCTGCTTCTTCAGACCAACATGGCTACCCACCTGAATGTATTTTAACAGACGTTTCTTGTGGCTGCTGTGTGGCTTGGGGGAACTCTTCAAAAAGGGAGTGGGGTGGGGTGGAAAAGAGCTAGTTTGGCCTTCATTCTATCCTGGGAGACTGAAAAGTTCTTCCACTGGTTTCTGAATTGCCATTTTTAATATCAGATTTGTGTCAGCTATCTCCCAGGACTTCAGAATATAAAAGACAAAAATCAGGATAAAATCTCAGCTCTTTTTAGGAGGCAAGTTTCTAGCCCAGTGGTTCCTAATGTGGTGCCTTAAACTCACTGACACCTTTTCTGGCATCCACCAAGTGTTTTTAATAAGGTTGCCAATCCCCCAGTTGGGGGCAGGGGATCCCCTAGTTTGGAAGCCCTCCCCCTGCTTCAGGGTCATCAGAAAGCGGGGTGGGGGGGAATGTCTGCTGGGCACTGCATTATGCCCTATGGAGACCAATTCCCATGGAGAAATGATCCATTGGGATCTTGGGCTCTGTGGGGGGGCTGTTTTTTTGAGGTAGAGGCACCAAATTTTCAGCATAGCATCTGGTGTCTCTCCTCAAAACACTCCCCACATTTCAAAAAGATTGGACCAATTCAGTGAGCCTCAAAAGAAAGTGCCCCTATCCTTCATTATTTCCAAATGGAGGGGAGGCATTTAAAAGGCATGTGGTCCCTTTAAATCTGATGGCCAGAACTGTCCTTTTCCCATGATGCAAAAACTAAATTATGCAAGATAATCCAGCGTTGTTTACTGGATTACTCACAGTACAGAAGACAATAGGGTTGCCTGCTCCAGATTGGGAAACACCTGGAGATTTTTGGTGGCAGAGCCTGAGGAGGGAAGGGCTTTCAGTGGGGTATAATGCTTTCCAAACTGGCCATTTTCTACAGCTGAAGTGATCTCTGTTGCCTGGAGATCAGTTGTAATATTGGGAGATCTCCAGCCACCACCTGGAGGTTGGCAACCTTAGCCACAGAGGAGCATGAGCACATGCCGGGTGCTGAGTGGCTTCCAAAACGAACCTACCCTGTAGAACAGTGGTATGTTGTCAAAGATGAAGGGGTAGACAAAAGCCGCTGTCCTCAAGATCTTGCTCAGTGGAGGGCACTCCAGTTCCAGGAATCTGGAGACAGAGAAAGACAGAAAGAAAGAAATGGTAATTAAATGCAGCTTGGAAATGCAGCCAAAGCAACCCACTGACAGATAAAGAGGAGCCTCTGAAAAGCAGCTTGTACTTAACAACATAGAAGCATAGCTAGCTTTAAAGGGGGGCAGCTCAAATTCATGGAGAAGAGGTCCATCAATGGCTACCAGCTGCAATGAATTAACAGAATTTCTCTATTTAGAGGCAGTCTATCTATAAATAACAGTTTCTGGGCAGAGTAACAAATAGGGAGATGGCTGCTGCCTTCATGCCCTTGTTGGTGGACTTCCTGGGGGTATCTGGAGGACCACCAAAGGAAATAGAATGTTAGAGAGGAGAGATACCAAGAGATCAGAGAAACAAAAGACACTGTAGATGAGGGATGGAGAGAAGGAAGCTTCTAAAGTGAGGACTAGAAGCCTGACATTGGCAAAGTATGTTAAGAGCCTAGACAGAGAGATAAATGTGGTCCTAGTTTCCTCAGAGCTCCGTGGCGCAGAGTGGTAAAGTTGCAGTACTGTAGTCCTAAGCTCTGCTCGTGACCTGAGTTTGATCCCAGCAGAAGCTGGGTTCAGATAGCTGGCTCAAGGCTGACTCAGTCTTCCATCCTTCCAAGGTTGGTAAAATGAGTACCCAACTTCCTGGGCGGGAAGTGCAGATGACTGGGGAAGGCAATGGCAAACCACCCCATAAAAAAGTCTGTTGTGTAAACATCGTCATGCAACATCACTCCAGAGTCGGAAATGACTGGTACTTGCACAGGGGACTACCTTTACCTTCCTCAACTCCCTCCACTTTTTTCCTCCTCTTTAACTGATTCTCGATGGTCAATCATTATGGAAGTGGAGAAATCAATTATTTAGGGACCTTACTTATTTTACTAAAATAATCCTCTTTTTTAATTTATTTAGGCCATTTTTACACCCCTTAAGGTGGCTTACAATTAAAACTATGTTACAATATTTAAAATAAGCCACTGGACATAAGCAGCATAAAAACAATCCACAAAACAGAAGCAGAGCATTTAAAAGCTGATAAGGTAAAACCCCTAATTAAAAGCCTGGGTAAAAAAATGTATTTTGACCTGGCATCTAAAATAAAGTAAAGTAGGCACCAGGCAGGTCTCAAGGGTGAGAGCGTTCCAAAGGCCAAGGGGCCACCACAGAAAATGCCCGGTCTCTTATCACCACCTGTCTCACTTTTGAAGACAGAGGCACAGAGCGCTGAGCTTGAGAGGCAGATCTTAACTGGTAGGTACAAGGTTGCTAATCTCCAGGTGGTGGCTGGAGCTCTGGGATTACAACTGATATCCTGGTCCTCTGTTTGTGCTAGTCGTGGCCTAAATCTTGCACAAGGTGCATAGTGCTGTTGCAGAAAGTACAAATTATAATAGTAATAGCACCCATTACTCTTTATGCTGATATTCTTTAAATTCCATAACTGGTTATGGCATCTTACATAACTTGCTCTTAATCTACTTGCTATGTTTCTTATCTTTTATTTTCTTTTTTATACATAACGCAGCAGTTATGTTCTTATCCAACAGGGATTACAGCTTGTTTACACATACTTCTTACGTAGCTATAGTCAATATCAATGTTCCCTCTAAACTGTGGAGTCTTGTGAGCAACAAATCTACTTTGTGAGCTACAGGTATTAAAGTTGTGAGCTACTGCATAAATTAGTTTGCTCTAGGGCCATTTTTCCTGAGCTGAGACAAAAACATGTGAGCTGGAGGCTAAAAAATTGTGAGCTAGCTCACACTAATTCAGCTTAAAGGGAACACTGGTCAATATTATTTACTGCACTGCAATGTTATTTACATCCTTGTTCCTTTGTATTCTTGTGGGGTTTTTTATATTGGAAAACTCCAACAACTGATATCTTGGCAACAAATTAGTTCACCTGGAAAAAACGGCCACTATGGCTCTATGGGATCATAACCAGTGCCGGAGCTGGGGTACTGGTGCAAGACCAGTGCCTTAGGCAAGGCCCTGTGCTGCTGCCCGCACCTTTCCTCTCTGGCGAGCCCAGCGCAGCTGCTGTGCCTCAGAGCGTGTGCACTCACTGCCGGGCAGCCGTTGCTCCACCTTGGAACAATGGCAGCCAGGAAGTGGTACTCTCTGAGGTGCAAGCGCCACACCACCAGGCTCGCCTATTTTCCTCACCACAGAGGCGAGGGTGGGGGGGGGGAGTCCAAAACAGTCCTATCGCACCCTGTAAAAAATCCAAAGAACACTGTCCCTGACCCTCCTGGAACTTGTTCTACAAGGCAAGAGCCACTTTTGAAAAAGGATCAGGCTCTTCTAACTGCCAAGCAGACAACCTTAAGCAGGTAGAAAGCCGAAGCTGGTACACAGGGACGTATGGGAAGAGATGTCCTTAGGTAGGATTTCCACTGGAAGCAATGAGGGGGCAGAGACTTTAAAAATTGGCCGTGCACAATGTGTTATGACTTCCAGTTCTGGACCCGTGTAGCAATATTTTCACTACATCATCACTTTTCTCGCAAATCATGTATGTTTTCCTGTAGTATGTGCTCATACCAGGCTCAACTCAAATTGCAGAAGGGTTTTTAAAAAAAAAAAAAAAAAAACTTTGACAGCTAAAGAATTACAGAAATACAAGACTTGTTGCCTTTTAACAGAGATTAAGAGTTAAATGTGGCCTTCTAATCTTGCTTTAGAAAAGATAATGAACACTTATCAGACGTATTGTTACATTCAACTGTTTGATTATTTTATCAATAGTTAGGAACCAATCCTTTAAGTGATAAACAACTGATTACATAAAGAAATATTTAGCGTGTGATAAGACTGCTATTTTTAGACAAAAATGCATTGTGATAAGCAAATCAGATTTCTCTGGATGGAATTCTCAGAAGAGATCAGGTGAGATTTCTATGTGTTATGTGGTTTAAAGAAAAAATCCTTAAAGCATTTTAAAACAATAACCTCCGAAATGGTTTGCTTTAAATTTTAGTTGTTTTTATATGAGTGAGAAACAGTAAGAGCATTGAGTGTCCTGGGGGCATCTTCCTCTAGAGCAGCTGGCATGAGAACCGCTCATTGGACCATGAATCAGCACATGTCCCCTCGAAGGGCAGAGTTCTCTGAACGTGGGGGTGTATGGCATGTGGTGGTCCAGAGTGCATTTTGGGGTGCAGAGGGCAATCAATCAAAATAGTTCCTTATTCAAATCTCCTTTGAAATACAGGCTTCTAGGTGGCACCCCAATTGAAAGCTTTTGGCGCCGGAACGAATGTTTGGACCAGGCACCTCTGTATGTCTTCTTGAAGAGGACAGTGCCCCAAGTGTGGGGATGTGTCACTTGGCATGGTCCAAACATAGTTCTGGGGTACAGCCTGGCCCCAGTGTCTGCCTCTTTGAGTGTCCTGGGGGCACCTTCCTCTGGAACGGGTGGCATGAGAACAGCTCATTGGCCCATGAAGCAGCACATGTACTTTCAAAGGACAGAGTTCCCTGAATGTGGGGTGTATGGCATGTGGTGGTTTGAAGTTCATTTTGGAGTGCAGAGGGCAAGCAATCAAAATAGTTCCTTCTTCACATCTCCTTTGAAATATAGGCTTCTAGGTGGCGCCCCAATTGGAGGCTTGTGGCACTGGAACCAGCGTTTGGATTGGGCACCACTACATGTCTTCTTGAAGGGGACAGTGTCCCGAGTGTGGGAATGTGTCACTTGGGGTGGTCCAAACATAGTTCTGGGATACAGCCTGGTCCCAGTGTCTGCCTCTTTGAGTGTCCTGGGGGCACCTTCCTCTGGAGCAGCTGGCATGAGAACCGCTCATTGGACCATGAATCAGCACATGACCCCTCGAAGGGCAGAGTTCCCTGAACGTGGGGGTGTATGGCATGTGGTGGTCCAGAGTGCATTTTGGGATGCAGAGGGCAAGCAATCAAAATAGTTCCTTATTCAAATCTCCTTTGAAATACAGGCTTCTAGGTGGCACCCCAATTGAAAGCTTTTGGTGCCAGAACGAATGTTTGGACCAGGCACCTCTGTATGTCTTCTTGAAGAGGACAGTGCCCCAAGTGTGGGGATGTGTCACTTGGCATGGTCCAAACATAGTTCTGGGGTACAGCCTGGCCCCAGTGTCTGCCTCTTTGAGTGTCCTGGGGGCACCTTCCTCTGGAGCAGCTGGCATGAGAACCGCTCATTGGAGCAGGAAGCAGTACATGTCCCCTCGAAGGGCAGAGTTCCCTGAATGTGGGAGTGTATGGCATGTGGTGGTCCAAAGTGCATTTTGGGGTGCAGGGGGCAAGCAATCAAAATAGTTCCTTATTCAAATCTCCTTTGAAATACAGTCTTCTAGGTGGCACCCCAATTGGAAGCTTTTGGCGCCAGAACGAATGTTTGGACCAAACACCTCTGCATGTCTTCTTGTAGAGGACAGTGCCCCAAGTGTGGGGATATGTCACTTGGGGTGGTCCAAACATAGTTTTGGGGTACAGCCTGACCCCAGTGTCTGCCTGTTTGTGTGTCCTGGGGGTACCTTGTTTTGGAACAGCTAGCACGAGAACTGCTCATTGGACTATGAATCATCACATGTCTTCTCGAAGGGCAGAGTCCCCTGAAGAAGGGGGTGTATGATATATGGGGGTCCAGACCTTATTTTGGGGTTCAGAGCTTTCAAACTCTCTTCAGTGTTTTTGGTTGAATTCATGAATAAGGAATGAATAAGGATCTGTGAATAAGGAACCAACTGTAGCCTCCTGAGTGAGTGGGAATGGGAGATTTAGTGAGAGACACAGACAGTGCTGTGCCAGATTTGGTGAATGAAGAGCCCATCACTCCTATAGTGAGTAAATACTCTGAACTTGCAGTCATAACCGTAGCTCATATGTTTGAGTTGCCGAATGTTTTAAGGAACTCTACGGATAAGCTGGCACGGGCAATCTCAAGGTTCTCTGATGAAATGAGATCCAACTTAAGAACTCTCTCTACCACAGCTCAGGATGGATACCTGCAGGGATCTGTGAATTCCTTTACATAGGCAGCAAATTGCTCTTTACCACAAACAAAGCCACCAAAGGCTAATGTCATGGGTGCTGGGGACCCTGCAGAGGAAGTTGAGTCTGATGAGGAAACTGTGCCCCTGCCACCTGCACCAGTGCCCCTGCCTCCTGCTGGAGAAGATCCCAGCCCCCCTGCCTCGCCCTCTCGGGTGGCTCGTGTGCGTGACCGCCTCCGGCAGGACCTCAGGGATCGGAGGAGGGCGGCACGCTCACAAGCAAGACGCTCCCTGAGCCCTGAGTTCTGAGAGGATTCTGGCCCTCCTAAGAGCAAGGATGCTTGAGTTATGACAGGATCCTGGCTGCCTCCCTGAGCCAGCAATTAGCCCAAACGGGCAACAGCCAGCAGAGGGCTATATAGCTGTGGGCTTTGGGAGGAGACTTTGTGGAAGCAACTAGTCATCTCCCTGACATTCTAGCATCCACTCCGGCTTGACTTTGGTTCCTGACTCCCTGACTTTGGCTTTTGACTTCTGGACTCCCTGACCTCGGCTTCTGGACCTCGGACCTGCGATACTTGTACACTGATTTGGATTTGGCGCCTCAGACCCTCCTGCTTACTGGCTACAGACCTCGGACTGCCTCTGGACTTTGCCTGACCCGGCCCCAGCCGTGACAGATTGCTTCCACCAGACAAACACCCACTCCACAGGATGGATGCTGAAGCAAGTGAAACCACAGAACTACTGGCTGCGCTCCAAGCCCAGGTACAGCAGCTAACACAGGCAGTAGTGCACTTGCAGCAACAACCTGCGGCCAGTGCTCCAGCCAAGTGCCCAGTTTCCCCACCTGACAGATTTGGGGGTGCCGTGGAAGACTTTCCTGCCTTCCTAGCACAGTGTCGGCTGTACTTTGAACTGAGAGCACGGGACTTCCTCAATGACAAGACAAAGGTGTGTTTCATCATCAGTCTGTTAAAGGGGCAGGCGGCCAAATGGGCCACACCCTTGCTGGTCGCATCCTCTCCCCTACTAACTAATTACCAAGGGTTTGAGGCCCACCTGTCTGCTGCTTTCTCTAGCCCAGTCCAAGCAGCCACAGCCAACCGGAAGATCAGGGCACTGAAACAAGGCAAATCCTCGGTGGCTCAGTATGCCACCAAATTCAAGCTCCTGGCCCAAGACTTGGCGTGGAATGAGGCTGCCCAGATGGACCAGTTTACCGAGGGGTTGGCAGAGGAGGTCCTGGATGAACTGGCCAGGGTGGAGCCACCACCCACGCTTCAACAACTTATCACCCTCTGCCTCCGCATCGATGGCCGCCTGGAAAGTCGCCGCCAAGCCAAGACCAGAGGGCGCCAGCTCCCTGCGCCGTGCCACTTGGCTCCTCGCCCATCCTCAGCTCGTACCAGCACCGAGGACGAGCCTATGCGGCTTGGAGCTGCTCGACCCTGCCTGACCCCAGAGGAAAAGGCCAGACGCCGCACACAGAATCTGTGCCTCTACTGCGGCACGGCAGGCCACTATGCCTCTGGCTGCCCTGCTAAGCATCAGATACCCGGGCCTTCACCGCCACCGCCGCCAAAAGGGCAGCCCCAGGCGTAAGTGGACCCCCCAGCCTGGGGCGACTAGCTGGGTCCTCCGAACAGCGGGCTGATACCCCGGGCCCGTTCCTGCTACCAGTCAAACTCCGTCTGCCTGACGAACGCTGGCTGTTCGTGTATGCCATGCTGGACTCGGGAGCAGCCCACTGTTTTATAGATGCCGCCTTTGTAAAACAGCACCAGATCCCGGTGCAGACAAAAGAGACTCCGTCGCTGGTGGAGGCTATTGACGGGCGCCTCCTCCGTTCTGGGCCTGTCACCCAGGAGACCTGTCCCATCACCTTCCACGTCCAGCAGCACCAAGAACAGCTGCAGTTTAATGTCGCCCGCATGCCTCGCTTCCCACTGATTCTGGGCCTTTCCTGGCTGAAGCTGCACAACCCCATCGTGGACTGGGCCCAGCAGGAACTACGTTTCCAAGACCCATGCCCCCATCTGACTCCTCCCACCACTCTGGCAGCTGGCATCCCGAGTGGTGGTCCTCAGCTCCCTCAGAAGTATGCGGACTTCGCCGATGTCTTCGAAGAGACGGGAGCGGATCAGCTTCCCCCTCACCGGCCCTATGACTGTGCCATTGACTTGGTACCTGGGGCACCACTCCCGGTGGGGCGTCTGTACCCAATGTCGGAGCCTGAGTTGGCCGCTCTGCGAGACTTCCTAGATAAGAACCTGAAACGCGGCTTCATCCGACCCTCAACCTCTCCCCTGTCTGCTCCAGTCCTCTTCGTGAAGAAGAAAAGTGGGGAGCTCCGGCTGTGCAATGATTACCGGGCCCTGAACAAGATCACCATCCGCGACCGGTACCCTCTACCACTGATCCCTGAACTCTTGGATCGCTTAAAGGGGGCCCAAATCTATACCAAGCTGGACCTCCGTGGAGCGTACAATTTGGTGCGCATACGACCTGGAGACGAATGGAAGACCGCATTTGGGACCCGGTACGGGCAGTACGAGCACCTGGTGATGCCCTTCGGATTGACCAACGCCCCCGCTGTCTTCCAGAGGTTCATGAATGATGTATTCCGGGACCTGCTCGACCGCTTCGCGATCATATACCTGGATGACATTCTAATTTACTCCCGCAATCCTGCCCAGCACGCCGAGCACGTCCGCCAGGTCCTGCAGCGCCTACGAACCCATGGCCTCTACGCCAAGCTGGAGAAGTGCGACTTCGACCTGCGCTCTGTCGAGTTCCTCGGTCACATTGTATCCCCGCAAGGGATCCTCATGGACCCGAAAAAAGTAGAAGCGGTCCTGACCTGGCAGGCTCCTCAGAATCGCAAAGACCTGCAGCGATTCCTTGGTTTTGCCAACTACTATCGGCAATTCATCCCGGCCTATGCCTCCCTGACAACACCCTGACTCAACTACTCCGCCCCAAAGAACCCTTCTGCTGGTCCCCAGAGGCCGATAACGCCTTCTCCACCCTGAAGACCCGTTTTGCCACCGGGCCACTCCTGAGATACCCTGACCCCCAGCTTCCCTTTACGGTGGAAGCTGATGCCTCCAACGTGGCCCTGGGAGCAGTGCTGTCCCAGCGCGAGGAGCCGTCTCAGCCACTCCAGCCCTGCGCCTATTACTCGCGCCAGCTCACGGCTGCGGAAAGGAACTATACCATCTGGGAGAGGGAGTTGCTCGCGATCAAGGCGGCTTTTGAGGTTTGGAGGCACTACCTCGAAGGGGCTCGCCACCCTGTTCAAGTGCTCACTGACCACCGGAACCTAGAGCACCTCCAGACCACCCGCCGTCTCAACCAGCGCCAGATCCGGTGGTCCCTATTCTTCTCTCGCTTTGACTTCCGGATCTCCTACATCCCCCATACCCAGAACCGGAAAGCAGACGCGCTGTCCCGGAAACCGGAATACGCCCCTGCTTCAACTGAGGCCGCGCCCGCTGCTCCCATCCTGCCGCCCTCAGTATTTGCAGCCACCTCCACTTCACCCACACTCGTGGAGGACATTCGTGCTAGCCAGGCCAACGATCCCTGGGTCCAGCAACACCTCCAGGCACTCCAAGACGACTCAGCAGGCGAGTTCACGACTCGAGGCGGTCTCTTGCTACACCGCGAACGCCTCTATGTGCCGCCCGGGCCCTTGCGGGCAGAAGTGCTACGCCTGACTCATGACTCGTTACCCGCCGGGCACTTTGGACAGCATAAGACCACCCACTTGCTGACGCGAGAATTCTGGTGGCCACGAGTGCGCTCCGATGTTGCCCGCTATGTCAGCTCCTGTGATGTCTGTCGGCGGGCCAAAGACGTCCCGGCCAAACCCTCGGGGTTGTTACAGCCCTTGCCCGCACCCTCAGGACCCTGGGACACCATCTCGATGGACTTCATTACAGAACTCCCACGATCCAAAGGTCAGACTTGCATCTTGGTGGTCGTCGACCTATTTACCAAGATGGCCCACTTCATTCCGTGTCCGAAACTTCCCACAGCTCAGGAGACAGCCCAGCTCTACCTGCAACACATCTTTCGTCTGCACGGACTCCCAGCCCACCTGATCTCAGACCGGGGCCCCCAGTTCTCCTCTCGGTTCTGGCAAGCCCTCCATTCCAGCCTGGGTACTCGAGTGCACCTGTCCTCAGCCTACCACCCACAGACTGATGGTCAGACAGAGCGCACCAATGCCACGCTAGAGCAATATCTCCGCTGTTACACCTGCTACCAGCAGGACGACTGGACCAGTCTGTTGCCTCTAGCGGAGTTTGCATACAACAACGCGGTCCACTCGTCCACCCAAATGACCCCGTTTGCTGCAACCTACGGGTACCACCCTCGGTTCTTCCCGGCGATCCTGCCACCCACGAATGTCCCCGCCGTCGAGGCCTACCTGCAAGAACTCCGCGCCAGCCAAGACTTGCTCCGGGAGCAGCTACAGCGGGCCAAGGAAGCCTATAAACTGGCTGCGGACCGGAAGAGGCAGGAAGGCCCCCCAATCCTGCCAGGGGATCAGGTGTGGCTCTCAACTCGCTACCTGCGCCGGCCTGGTCGGTCTCACAAGCTGGAGGCGCGGTTCATTGGACCCTACCCCGTCACGGACCAAATAAACCCCGTCGCCTTCAGGCTCCAGTTGCCACCCCACCTCCGCATTCACCCTGTGTTCCATCGCTCCCTCCTTGTTCCAGCTGCACCCCCTGACCCAGCTCGGCCTCCTTGCCAACCGCCGCCACCACCGGTGTTGGTGGATGACGAGGAAGAATATGAGGTGCGCCAGATCCTGGACTCCCGGTACCATCGTGGAGGCCTCCAATACCTGGTGGACTGGGAGGGATATGGCCCAGAAGACCGGTCTTGGGAGCCCGAGGACAATCTTCATGCCCCGGACTTGGTGCACCGGTTCCACAACGACCACCCCGACCTTCCAGGTCCCTCGACGGAGGGGGGCCCTGGGGGGGGGATAGTGTCATGGGTGCTGGGGACCCTGCAGAGGAAGTTGAGTCTGATGAGGAAACTGTGCCCCTGCCACCTGCACCAGTGCCCCTGCCTCCTGCTGGAGAAGATCCCAGCCCCCCTGCCTCGCCCTCTCGGGTGGCTCGTGTGCGTGACCGCCTCCGGCAGGACCTCAGGGATCGGAGGAGGGCGGCACGCTCACAAGCAAGACGCTCCCTGAGCCCTGAGTTCTGAGAGGATTCTGGCCCTCCTAAGAGCAAGGATGCTTGAGTTATGACAGGATCCTGGCTGCCTCCCTGAGCCAGCAATTAGCCCAAACGGGCAACAGCCAGCAGAGGGCTATATAGCTGTGGGCTTTGGGAGGAGACTTTGTGGAAGCAACTAGTCATCTCCCTGACATTCTAGCATCCACTCCGGCTTGACTTTGGTTCCTGACTCCCTGACTTTGGCTTTTGACTTCTGGACTCCCTGACCTCGGCTTCTGGACCTCGGACCTGCGATACTTGTACACTGATTTGGATTTGGTGCCTCAGACCCTCCTGCTTACTGGCTACAGACCTCGGACTGCCTCTGGACTTTGCCTGACCCGGCCCCAGCCGTGACAGCTAAGGTCAAAGAGCGGCTGCAGAGTTCCCAGTGCTTAACTTTACAATCACATAGAGTATGTCTCATAATAAGCCATTACAGAGCCTATTTGAAGTCCTGGAGTGATGTTGGGGTGTCTTATGACACCAACCTTTGGGCCCATTTTGTTCCTGTTGCTTCATGGAGGAGCAGCAGGAGCGCAGACCTTGTGTATAAGAGCCTAAGTCCAAATCTTCCGCTATAGCTACTGCGGAAGACTTCCCAGTCTAGACTTCCTGATCCACAAGGCATCAGGGGGTAAATGGGTGGTAGCGGTCTGAAGCTGTGCCAATGCACAACTTCTAGCTTTACATCAGCGTTAACACTGTAGGATTCGCCTACAGTGTCACTCTAATTCAATTACAGTACTTCCGGTTTCATGCTGGAAGGAAGCAATGTCATGCACTGGAGTGATGCCAAATTCCTTATTCCTGTGCCTCTCCATTTCTCCAGCTGGAGTGCCAGTTAGCCTGGTAACCTCACAGGTATATAAGTCTTAGGCCATGAACTAAACTGGGAAACTCACTGACAGCCAAGATAGTTGTTTCAAGATAGACAATGTATCTTCGTTGGCTAGCCCCTAACAATAATTAGGCTGCCACATTCTGAACTCAGTGCAGTTCAGTGAAGGCTATCTTCAAGGGCAACCCCATGTAGAGTACATAACAATAGCTGAACTCCTCCCCTAATCTCCTTTTCCAGGATTTGATAATCTGAGGCCAGTCACCTGTAGGCCCATGTTTCTACAACTGAGGAGTTCTGAGAAGGTAAAGAAGGACATTGACTCAAAGGGTTGGTGGGGGCCATGTGACAGAAAGCGCTTGATGCGTATGTACTTTTAGAACTATCTGTCCATCTCTTGGACGCTAACCAGTAGTCAGTGAAAATGGATTCTCCATCCCCTTACTATAGTTAAAAGACTCATATGACAACATTGGAAAAATAAAAGCCCGCCTCCAGTAAATCAATGAATTGAGGACCTTAGAACTCTATAAATATTTCAATGCATGACAAATAGACAATTGCATATGAACATATTTTTAGATACTTGGAAACTGTTTATAGATGTTTATGTAGATCCACCAGTTGCTACTGTTGTTATATTTTTTGTCTTTATATTTTTGTCTTTCTTTTTAAAGACTTTATTTAGTTGGTGGATTTTAGTCCCCCCCTTCTTATTTTTCATGTTTTTAATAAATAAATAATTTTAAGAAGTCTGACACAAATAGTTTTAAGACTAAAATTAATATGCTCAAATAAAGCCATCACTAGGACACTCAATGAGATTTCAGAATAAGGGTTTCTTTCTTGGAAAACCCTTAACCGGGACCGTTACTCTAATTGAAATGGGACACAATCAGCTGGCAAGCTTTTCTTGACAAACCTCACTAAAATTAATGGATGCTCTTGAGCGGCCTTAATTTATTTTAATGAGGCTGCCTTGCTCAGAAGTACATGCCTGATCAGGTTAGATCTGTCTGTCACCCACACCTGCTATGATTGGTACCTTTGGCCAAACACTTCAGCTCACCTCACAGCAGGGTCATTTATGTATCACAAAGCATCTTGGGAAAAGATACAAGGCTTTTTGTTAATTCAACATCCCATCCCTTTTGGAAGAATACACTCAATAATACAAAAAGGAGCCCTTCAAAGTAAACTTCCTTCATGTGAGCAGTTGAAATGGTACCTGTGGCAGATCTGTCTAACTTTGAGGATAAGGCCTTCTTGGCATCCTCCGGAAACAACAATAATTGGGCGTGGGGGGGAGATCTGGCACTTGGAACCTAAGAGGATGTGTCAGCCAAGAACAGAAACCAAAGGCAGCAGCCATTTTGAGATCCAGCATTGTGAGAACATTAAGTTCGATTCCGCGCTTCAGTGTCTCATGGCATCATTTTCAGCAGGAAATATTCTGATATATATGTCAGAGCAATTAATTTGAGATTATGCAGTGCAATACCTCCCTTCTGCTCTTCCACTTTGTAAAGAGGAAGTAGTCCTCAGTGGAAGCTATCCAAACTTTTTGCCATGAGGCAATGAATTGTTCTCAGCCAATGAGGCACATGTCATCCTCAGTCCTTCATAGAACAGCTAACACCTGTTAGAGGCTTGTGCAACTGAATAAATACATGTTCAGCTTGTCGGCACTGTCCAAGAATACTGTCTTTGTGGGAGGCAGAAGACAGAGGTTTTATGAAGGTTTTCTGTGAAGTGTTGTCTAGCAACAGAAGCATAGGAGGCATGGCTGGCTCCTTTGTGGGGAGGAGGTGATGGTACTAGGAGGCAGACAGCCCAAAAGAGCCCCCCCTTAAATAGAGACTACATTTCTCTAGAGTTTGGTGAGGTCTTGGAGTGATGGGATAACTCTTAACCCCACATACTGCTGTTTTGTATTTCCTCCAGCAAAAATTTTTGGTTCAATGTAGTTCAAAATCAGTTTTCCCTTTCCTTATGTCTAAATAAAAAGGCTAGCCTTTGAAATTCCATTTTGAGCTTCCAAACAGGGAGATAACAGCTTTGTGATGATCAGATGATACCAAGGTACTGCCAAGGGTCAGGCAGCAGGATTACAAATGCATAAGATGAGCTACTCCAAAGGGCTGGATCCCATGGACCTGTCTTGTTATCGGGTTAGGCTCTTACATATGAGACAGTGGGGAAGGCTGTGAACTGGAGGTAAGTGCCCCTCCTGCTAGTGGAACCAGTCTGGGATCTAACCTGAGGTCTCTGTTCACAAGAATCATAGAGCTGAAAGGGACCTGAAGAAAAATTCTCCAAGACTTCCTTCTCTCCAGCTCCAGTTTTCTAGCTACTTCCCAGAAGATTTTCAGCAGATACTTAATGGGACAGAGACACTTCTCACCAGCCCATTGTGAACACTATAGCACAGATTGTGGTGACTCTATACTTTTAGGCCAAAGCAGACATGAATGGGAGAGCACTGCTAGGATGGAATGCAGTTGTAAATCAACCAGCCTGCATGGTCACAGATCAATCTAGAAATTCAATAGAACAATTAAAATTGCATGCCATAGTCCTGATCAGAACTGGAAGTCCTTGAATTTGCCTCAAGGGCAGTCAATCAGATGTGTGTTACGTGATCTTTCTTGGAAGCTCAGTTACCAGGCATTGAGGACCCAGTTCAGATGAGAACTATGGCATGCAGGGAACAGTTGCTTATGCTTTCAACCTAGGGCTGGAAGATCCAAGTTGGGAAATTCCAGGAACATCAGGGGTGGTGCCAGGGGAGGGCCGAGACTTCAGCTGAGCATAATGCCATAGAGTCCGCCCTCCAAAACAGCCATTTTCTCCAGGGGAATAGATCTTGGTGGTTTGGAGATGAGTGGTAATTCCAGGAGATCTCCAGACCCCACCTGGAGTTTGACAACCCTACTTCACCCCCACACTATTCTCATGACTTGAATTTACTTGGAAGGGTACTATTTGCCCCACTGGGGGCTCCACATGTACTGATAGGGTGCTTGTAAATCCACATGAGGGGCCAAATACTAATCCAAGGCCCGTTTCAGGACAGGAAAACAGGTGGGATCTGGGGATCCCTCAGTTGGGATTTGGGGATCCCCTGGAATTACAGCTCATCTCCAGACTACATACATCAGTTCCTTTGGAGAAAATGGATGCTTTGTAGAGTGGACTGTATGGTATTGTAACCCACTGAGGTCCCTGTCCTACCCAAGCCCCCATCCCTAAATCTCCAGGAGTCTCCCAACCTGGATCTGGCCACCCTACTCCTCCACCCCCTCCTAGTGACCACAGAGTACTTGGCAACCCTAGTGCGGGAGAAGGCACATGACCTTCTCCCTATACTCAAAGCTCCCAGTCTAAAAAAGGCCCCTGCACACCTAGGAACTGGGTTGTCAATGGGGAACACATCTTTTATTTATCTATTTATTTATTAGCAGTTCTGTGTGTGTTGTGCATGCATGTGGAAGTCATGGTGACCTCTGGTGACTAACCCCTATTGAGGGCCTGGGGGATATTCAGAGAGGTGGCTGAATAAAGCCTGCCCCTGCCTCCTGATACTTGGTATTCCAAGGCAGTCTTCTATCCAAGTACTTGCCAGAGTCAACCCTGAGCTTCTCAGATCTGATGACTGAGATCAGGTTTGCCTAGGCTATTCAGGTCACTACTAGTGGGAACCACATGTCTGATTGAAAGTCTTCTTGGTGGAATTAGGCACACAACCTGGATCTGGCTTTGTAACAATGTAGGTAGGCCCATGTGCATCAACAGCAATGAGAGGGGATGGCAAACATTTAAAATGAATTAGAGTTTGATGTCTAGCAGAAATCTAACAACTAAAACTTCTCTAGGTCATTGAACTATCACATTGGAAAGGTACTGCTTCTGTTTCATTTCTCCCTGCCTGGTAGCTGCTAAAAGCACAAGAGCTAGGGTTGCCAACTTTGAGTTGAGATATTCCTGACAACTTAGGAGCAAATAGGGTTGCCAGGTCCAATTCAACGTATATCTGAGGACTTTGGGTGTGGAGACAGGAGCAAGGGTATGACAAGCACAACTGAACTGTGAAGGGAGTTCTGGCCATCACATTTAAAGGGACCACGCTCCTTTTAAATGCCTTCTCTCCATTCGGAATAATGAAGGATGTGGCACCTTCTTTTGTGGCTCATAGAATTGGACCTTCTAGTCCAGTCTTTCTGAAACTTGGGAGAATTTTTAGGAGACACACCAGATGCTATGCTGAAAATCTGGTGCCTCTACCTCAAAAAACACACCATATTGTTACCGGAAGCATGTCACTTGTCCTTGGAATAAATATTGTCACCTTACACATCCATAATATTGATGGAGAGATATCAATTCTGAATATTGCGGACTCTGTATGATTATTTTGTTTATTGAATGGGAAATCATTGTTTAAAAAATTGTAATATTGTATGATATTGTAAGTGAGTGGTATAAATTTATTAGCAAAAGCATACAATTGGTGTAACAATTTCAGAGCAGTTTATGTAATTATTAGTATACTTGTGCACAGTTATCTCCTGTTTCCCACCTGGGGATTGGCAACCCTAGGGGTAAAGCTTAGGTAGGATGGGGTTTGGGGAGGGGATGGACATTAATGGGGTATAATGAGAATTTACCCTCCAAAGCAGCCATTTACTCCAGGGAACTGATCTCAATATTCTGGAGATCAGTTATAATTTGAGAAGATCATCAGACTTCATCTGATGGTTGACAGCCTTACAGGACTGCCAGCCTTCAGGTGTGGCTGGAAAGCTCCAGCTATTGCAGCTGATCCCCAGTACCAGAAATCAGTTCCCCTGGAGAAAATGGCTGCTTGGGAAGGTGGCCTGTATGGCATTGCAGTCCACTGAAGCTCCATCTCCTCAGGCTCCATCCCCAAAATCTCCAGGTATTTCCCAACCTGGAGCTGACAACTATACAGCCCTGTCAGAGAAAAAGCTGGAAACCCTCTTCCAGTTTCTCCTATTTTAGGCTGAAAGACAAGATATAAATATTTTAAATAATTACACCGTGTCTCGCCTCCCCTTTTTTATACTTTCAAGAGTCCTGGCGAGGTGGATCAGATGACACTGACCAAACATCAGCCAGTGAACTTTGTGATCAGATGAGGATTTGAATCCAGGTCTTCCTGATTCAAGCCCATGACTGCTGCATGACTATATTGAATCTTATGAGAATCATATTTATTTAAAATAGCACTGAAAAACCTAAATCCCTTTCCCTTGATGGGTGTGTATATATAAATATATAGAAAATTCTGAGAAAGTGAAGAAAGAAGAGATTTCTGACTGCTTGCAGAACACAGTTCTTACTTAGAGCTGAAATGAATTTGGACAAGATATTTTTTTACCCTTTAACTCATATTTGCTCAGAAAATTATTTGGATTTTGTTGGATTTGGGGTTTGATAATTAGATTTTAAGACTGGGTTTAAACAAAACTGAGAATCAGAATTTGGAACATTTCAGAAGTCAAAGGATTGCATCTGAATTTGCACAAAAACTCAGTTCATTTCAGCTCCTTTCTTGGTACTGCAAGAAAGTCTTACATACCGGGAGTAACAAGAGAGGCTTGTGCAGACAAAGGAATTAAAGGCAGCCACAGGGACAAAGTAATGGTGCAAAGGGCCGTTCACCCAGCGGTCGGGCATTGTATAGGCTCCATACGTGAAAGCACAGCCTATAAACAGACAAACACATGCTGTTAAGGGGAGTGACTCCATAATGGTTCTCCAGTGTGCCTGCCACAGAAGTGCAAAAGGTATGCACTGTTCTTTCCATAAAGGGATTCTGTGCTCTAGTTTACACGATAAACTCGCCACAGGGATCTTCCTGCTTTCTTGTAACATATTTGTTCATTTCAAAAGGCTACCATGTGCATTGGACATCTGACGTGTTAGCTTGCTATCTTAGGCATCCTCCTGATCTTTTTTGGCCTGTGGCAATTAGATCTCTAAATTGGCCATTGGGTTCTGATTTCAAATGGTCTAAAAGAATGAAGATGATCTAGGCTTTTGTGTGTCTATGGATCGCCTTCAAAATAATGGCTTTTGCAACTTCCTTCTAGAAAGGTGCCAAGGACCCATGGTCCCTGGAACCAAGTGATGGTGGCAACACATTCTAACTGAAACGGGTTTTTTAAAACATACCATGGCTTGCAGTGATCAACGCACATAGAAAGTGTGTTCATCAGACATCATGTCACAACCTAGGAAAGTGGCCAGCTATAGCATGTAGACCAAGCTCAGTTTTCAAGAGCTCCCACTGAGTGTTTGATGGGACAGTGAGCTGTAGTCCAAGATGGGTAAAACCTGACCTTCATTCCAGACACTGAGACCACCAGGGTTCATCCATCAGCTGCCATTCATTCATTCATTCATTCACTCATTCACTCATTCACTCATTCACTCATTCACTGATAGATGGGACTAAAGTTGAGGGACCATGGCTCAATGATCGAGCTAGAGTTGCTAGCTCTGGGATGGGAAATTCCTGGAGATTTGGGGGTGAACTGCAGGAAGGGCAGGATTTAGATAGGGGAGGGGCCTCAGCAGGACTCAGTGCCATAGATTCCACCCTCCAAAACTGCCAGTTTCCCCAGGGAAACTGATCTCTGTAGTCTGGAAAATCAGTTGCCATTTTGGGAGATCTCCAGGCCCTATCTAGAGGCTGGCAACCCTAGAGGAGAAAATACTTTGCAATGGAGAACTTGACCTAACACCCTATCCCATGACCAGTCCCTGCCATATTCCATTTTCCCTGGGACCTCTCTGGGAGGTCTGTACTATCAAATGTGTATAGTGAGTTCCATGCTTGAAATTTAATCTCAGCCATGCATAGACTCAGGTTAGACCAAGGCCATGCTGTGCGCAAAGAGTGGGATTATGCCTCCCCCCCACCCCCAATTTCCCAACTTGAAACAGCTTGGGGCCAATGTTCTCTCTAAGCTGTGGAGTCCTGTGAGCAAAAATTCTACCTTGTGAGTTACTGGCATTAAAGTTGTGAGTTACTGCATAAATTAGCTTGCTCTAGGACCATTTTAACTGAGCTGAAGGCCAAAAAATTGTGAGCTAGTTCACATTAACTCAGCTTAGAGGGAACACTGCTTGGGGCTAATTGCCCCATTGAAGTATACCCCATCAGTGCATGTAGACCCCTGGAAAAAGGCAAATAGCAGCCCCTTGGGGACATTTCAGGTTGAGAAAACAAGGTAGAGAGGAAAACCAAAGTCCACTGTCCCCAGCTGCAATCCAAAACAGGTCTGCATATAGTTCCCAGCACAAACTCACAATACACACTTGATTGCAGGGGCCCAGGGAAGACCTTGGGGGAAATATGTTTAGTTATTCCCTGAATTAGCCAGAGAAAGATCTTTCTGTGCCTGATACCCTGGCAAGATGCCGATGGTCAGAGTAGAAACTAATCAAAGTACACAATGTTGGAGCTAGGTGGTCTGATTTGCCTGCCTTTGGATATGGCAGCTTTAGATTGGAGAGGACCCCTAGCTCTATGCCAGGACACCTGATTTGCTTCAAATATGTCACAAGTTCAGTCCTTGGCATCTCCAGTTCAAGAATATAAAGCCTGGCTTAAAAGGTTATCCTTATGAGCCTTTGCCCCACCCCTACGGGTGACTTTGCATGGGTTTAGGGTGTATTTTAAAGTGCTCATCAATCTGTGCAAGTAGCTGCAAATTTTTAGGTAGCACACTGCACAACCCCACAATGGAATCCCATTACATTGGTCTTTCCACCTCCATTTTATCCTCACAACCACTGCCCTTTGATGCATCTTGGGTTGAAATCTATGTAATTTACCCATGGTAGAGCAGGGATTCAAACCTAGGTCTACAGATCCTGGGCTGATACTCCAACCACTACACCATGCTCTGTGTTACTTGATTTTTCTGAATCTGCCGGTAAAAACTAGCCTCAGCATTTCCTGCTTATTCTGCTGGTAAATCAATAGGATCCCCTTACTGGATATGAGCTACTGAACAGCTCAGGTTCAACAAAGCTGATTTTTAAGGTCCAGTTGCAAAATAAAATCTGAGGTTCTCCAGCAGATTGGTTTAAGCAAAACTGTGCTATATATTTGCTTAAAGAAGAACAGGAATTTTGGATAGACTCTTCTCAAGTCTGGCATATTTTATTTAAATGCCCTGGCATAAGAACTGAAATCTTGCAGTGAGCATCACTTGGAACCAATGAGCTCAATTGCCCCTGCTGCCTTCCCTTTATCTTTTATTCCTTTTATTCGCATCATTGCCTTACCTAAACTGTAAAGGCTGAGTGATCCATAGTCCATGAAGTAACAGATGTGTCTGGCATGGGTTGACATGGTGCTGAAAGTGTGGGCACAGCTGGATGCGAATGGATAGAGGCAAACAAGCCACATATAGGCCAGGAATGGCCAGCTGTAGCTATCACGCCAAAAATCCAAACAGTAGGACAGCATCAGGAATCGCCATAAAAAATACCTAGAAGGGGAAGGACATTAAACATACTTATTTCATCCCATTGCATTTCATTGGTGACTCGTTGCTTTCAGAGTAGTCTGTTTTCCTTTTCTAGGGTCACAGAAATGTGGCTAGAAAGGCTGCTTTGCTTTTGTGTTGCTTTGCTTGAACACTCTCAGTGAAGCAACCAATTGGCAAAGGTAGCTAAGAGTGTCACAGAAGACAGAGAATAAAAGTGGAGTGGAGAGATGGAAGTCCATGGCCAGAAACTAGGATTCCCACTCTCCTGGTCCAGGGTCTCAGGCAAGTCTTTCACATCACCTGCTACCTCATTCTTTAAATTGGAGGTGCCAGGGATTGAACCTGGGACCTTCTCCATGTTAAGCAGATGCTCTACCACTGAGCCATGGCTCCTTCATGTGAGACCTGGAGATCTCCTGGTATTAGAATTGATCTACAGACTAAAGAGTTCAATTCCCCTGGAAAAAATGGCTGGTTTGAGGGGTGGACTCTGCAGTATTATACTTCACTGAAGTCCCTTCTTTTCCCAAACCCCACTCTCCCCAGGCTTCACACCCAAGTCTCCAGGAATTTCTCAGTCCAGAGTTGGCAACCCTACCAGAAACTATCATAACACTCAGCAGTTAATGGAGAGGAAGCTGGTCTAAGACACGACCCCTGGAAAATTCAGATGTTGACAAATTTTGAAAGCTGTCTTAACTCAAATCATATAAAAGCATATTTGTGTATATCATACTATTTGTTTATTTACAAGACCACCTGGAAAACCCAAGGGAAAACTTATACCTTAAAATTTCAGACATATCCTACCTAGTTTCTGATATTAGCAAACCAGCTATGAAACTGAAAACTCAGTTTCTCTGCTGCAAAACTGCTGTGAAGGAGCCATAAAGCAGGTTGCTGGGAAACGCAGTAACTAGTAACACACAATAGTGCAGCAACTTGGTAGCTGTTCACAGAAGTGTAATCAGAAGTCCTCCTCACATTGACTTACCAGGTGGGGAGAAAATGTGTCCAAATGTTGATGGTTTCATTGTTCATTTGGAAGGAGCTGAGGATGCAGTCCAAGGCGGAGCTTTTGGGGTGACGGTAGCCCGAGATGATGCCATCTTCCCAGAAGATCTGCAAGACAAGAAGAATTGGTACAGACAGTAAGACCAGGGTATTTCACCCACTCTATGGAAATATATATACTCCAGGCACAAGAGTGGATTTAAGCTAAGGACTGAAACAGTTTTAAAGGTAAAGGTAGTCCTCTGTGCAAGCACCAGTCGGTTTTGACTCTGGGGTGATGTTGCTTTCACGTTTTCATGGCAGATTTTTTACGGGGTGGTTTGCCATTGCCTTCCCCAGTCATCTACACTTTCCCCCCAGCAAGCTGGGTACTCATTTTACCGACCTCGGAAGGATGGAAGGCTGAGTCAACCTGGAGCCGGCTACCTGAACCAACTTCCACCTGGATTTAACTCAGGTTGTGAGCAGAGGGCTCTGACTGCAGTACTGCAGCTTTACCACTCAGCGCCACGGGGCTCTGTTTTAGGGTCCTATAAATGCCATCCTGAGGCTGTAGTTGAATGAAAAGATACTGTAAATGATCCTCAACCTCATCACTGAATCTAGGATGTGTCCAAGTTCGTTCAACTGACATGAGTTCTCATTAAGAATCCCTGGCATTTGTAGTTCCCTAAAGAGCCCTGAGATAGTTCTGAGAACTACAAGTCCCAGTGTTCCTTGTAAGAGAAGCCATGCCAGTTGAACCTTTGGACACCTCCTCCCTTGTTAAGGAACCTTGGGATTTATCATCCACCCACCCAGTAAGAAGTACAAGTCCTGGAGTCCCTTGGATGGAGAAGCTGTATCAGGTGAGCCAGTTTAAGTTTAGACACTACAACTGATGTTCCCTTATGAGCTTCTTAGCATGGAGGGGAGAGCCAGTGTAGTGTAGTGGTTAGGGAGTCAGGCTAGGATCTAGGACAGCCAGGTTCAAATCCCCATTCTGCCACAGAAGCTTGCTGGGTGACCTTGGCCCAGTCATACCCTGTCACAAGAACATAAGAAGGGCCCTGCTGGATCAGACCAATGGTTCATCAAATCAGGCATCCTGTCTTACACAATGGCCGATCAGTTCCAATTGGGGAGAAAGGTGGAATATGAATGAAGGAAATAAATAAATAAGATAACACAAAGAAGGTGGGAAGTGCAACAGGTTCAGTGGGAGAATACAAATTCTGGCTGCAGAAGGTCCCAAATTCAATCCCTGGTTTCTCTGAGAGCCAGTTTGGTGTAGTGGTTAAGTATGCAGACTCTTATCTGGGAGAACCAGGTTTGATTCCCCACTCCTCCACTTACAGCTGCTGGAATGGCCTTGGATCAGCCATAGCTATCGCAGGAGTTGTCCTTGAAAGGGCAGCTTCTGGGAGAGCTCTTTCAGCCCCACCCACCTCACAGAGTATCTATTGTGGGGGGAGAAGATATAGGAGATTGTGAGCTGCTCTGAATCTCTTGATTCAGAGAGTAGGGCGGGGTATAAATCTGCAATCTTCTTCTTCTTCTCTAGTTAGTAATGGTAGCAACCATTGGGAAAGATTTTATTCTGCCTGATATTTGGAAGGCAGGAGCTGCTGCCAGTAAGCGAGCAGTCACTACTGCAAGTACTTCAATTTAATCTCATTTTGGAATTACATATTTATTTCTAAACCTGTGTTTGCACATAACAGGGGTGACAAAGGTGGGAAGGCAGAGTTTATAGAGAAGAACCAGCAAGGAGGAAGAGGAGGTTGGGTTAACCCTTCTTCCTGTTAATTCTCCTCTACACATACCTGCATCCCAAGCCTGTTTTTCTCATAATCTGTCTTTATAAAAGAACTGAGATCTTAGATGGGGGCAGGACTTTTTTTGTAGAAAAAGCCCAGCAGGAACTCATTTGCATATTAGGCCACACACCCCTGACCTCGCCATTGTTTCACACAGGACTTTTTAAAAGAAAAGACCCAGCAGAAACTCATTTGCCACATATTAGGCCATACTCCTTGACACCAAGCCAGCCGCAATTGTGTTGCTGTGTGTCCCTGCTCGAAAAAAGCCCTGGATGAGGGAAACAGGTGGGATGTGGGGAAACCTGGAGGAAAGAGTTAAGAGAATGGGGGAAAGGTTATGCAACTTCTCCTCTTGCTGATTCTTCACACCACTATCATGACCTAGAATTCACATGAGGAAGCAAACAGAAGGTTCCCTGATGTCTTGTAACATGTCATTCATTCCTCTTACTTGCTTTAAAGGTAACGTAAGTACCATCACCAACCTCAAAACAGCCTGGAGTTCTCCTGAGATTCAGACCTGTTCTCCAGAGATCAGTTCACCTCTAGGAAATGATTGCTTCAGAGGGCACAGAGTGTTGGACTGGATGGGCCGTTGGCCTGATCCAACATGGCTTCTCTTATGTAGGGCAGACTATAGGATCACATCACCTTTGAGCTGCTAAGGGGATCTAATCTGCAGATGGCACCTGGTGATCTCCCAGATCTTCAGCTGATTTCCAAAGTGCTTTGGGAGGTGGACTTTTTATGGCATTGAGATCCCTCCCCTTCCCATGATCCATCCTCAAATCTCTGGAAATTTCTCAATCCAGATTTGACAACCCTATGTGATCTCCCTTTCCTACCCAAACTTTGTCTGAATCTCTAGAATTTGCCAAAACTGGTTTGGCAGCCCCCAGCAGTATCCTAATATTTGACTTAGCAGCACAAGCCACTCTGAACTACTCAGACCTCAGAACCTTGTTAGGCACAGAAGGGAAAAGGGGCACATGCAACACTGGTTCCTGCAACCGTTGAGCTGATGCCCACATGGGCGTCAGCCCAACGGTTGCAGGAACCAATGTTGCATGTGCATGAAGTCCTTTGGTTGGCCAAGATATGAATAGTAGGAGTCTGGCTTTGGCCTGGTCAGCAGAGCAGTATTTTCCAGCAGATATACTTCAGGCTTCAGTTTCCAGCTCAAGCCACAGACTTTAGAAATCCCAAGATGGAGAACTCATGTAGATTTTTTCACTGTGACAAGGCTTCTTGGGCCCTTAAGAGCTGTACACTTTGTTAATAATGTGTGTGTGGGGGGGGGGCAGTGTTCCCTTTAGTTAGTGTGAGTTAGCTCAGTTTTTTAGCCTCCAGCTCACACATTTTTCTTTTAGCTCAGGAAAAATGGCCCCAGAGCAAACTACTTTATGCAGTAGTTCACAACTTTAGTAGAATTTTTGCTCACGTAGAATTTTTGCTCACAAGACTCCACAGCTTAGAAGGAGCGGGGGAGGGGTGCTTTACCTTTTAAATGACTACCTGCCACACTGTTCTTCAACACCTCTGCCAGTAAGAAAAAGGGGGGCAGCTTTATGCTGGAAGAGCTGGGTGAGTTATTTACTCACACGAGGTACTTGGTGGATCCTGAAGATCTGAGGCAGTTTTATTGTAAGCATTTCTGGTCACGACAGAGGCGATTTTTTCTTCTTTTCTTTTAATGTCAAAGGCAGCTTGGCTTGTGGGAGGACAAGATTTCGTCACGCTTTTTGAGCTGGCGGTGATCCTTTTCCCGCGGGAAGCACTGTGAAGGTCCAACATTTGGGTCCTGATGTGACACAGGAAGGAGCAGGGTGGAGACCCAGATGCACAAAAATAAAAATAAATCCAGCAAGGCAAACAAAGGAAACATTTAGTCAAATTGGCAGGACTTATTCCAACATTCAAGAGCAGGGCTATGTGATTCGCCAGTGGCTCCTCTACCAGAAACAGCCCTTATTTCTTAACAGAAATATTTAGAATTTAATTCATTCATGGTAATTAACAGATAGTATTGTTTTGAATTCACTCTCTAATGTCCCACAAATAAAAATATGGGTACGGTTATAATATCCCTGCTATCATACCGAGGAGCATGGACTAATGAAGTCTGCTTTTCAACCCATGCTTACATTGAAGCACATAGATAAAGTTTCTACTGTGTTATTTTATTCTTTCAGTGCTAGTTTCTGGTGCTGATGTCAAAGTCAAGATTGGTATTTTGCTAAAGGTGTACTAGAAAAACACAACTGTCCTATTGCAATACAATGCCAACAGTGTTTATTTGCTCATTAGAAATTTATATCACACCTTTCCTTGTGGTTCAAGGTGGCTTACAATATAAATTAAGGCTGCCTCTTCCGCACATTCTCTGAGAGGTGAGAAGTTCCAGAGGCAGTACTAGCAGGCTTGGTTTTTTTAGGATGAGAGTGCCTCCTAAGCAGGTCTAAATGGAAAATGTCCCTAAGATTAGACTATTGGAGACTGAAGGAATTTTTTAAAAAACAAAAAAAAACCCAGTTGCTGTATTCGTGCATATCATATACAAGTAGAGCAAAAATGGAGAAAAAGAAACATCCAGTAGGGCAGTAGATATGTTACACCACATCAGATCCCAGAGAGCAAGAGAGAGAACATTGGATCAGGCCAACAGCCTATTTAGTCCAACACCTTGTGTCACACAGTGGCCAAAACCCAGGTGCCATCAGGATGTCCACCAGCAGGGCCAGAACTCCAAAAGCCCACCCACCGTTGCCCCCCAAGCACCAGGAATACAGAGCATCACTGCCCCAGACATAGAGCTGCATCTATACCTAGTGGCTACTAGCCACTAATAGACCCTCTTGAAGCTGTCTATGTATGTAGAGGAGACAGGAGAGAAAGAGATCATGCATTCCCAAGCAGTGTTCCCTCTAAGCTGAGTTAGCGCGAGCGAGCTCACAGATTTTTAGCCTCCAACTCACAAAATTTTGTCTTAGCTCAGGAAGAATGGCCCCAGAGCACACTTAATTTATGCAGGAGCTCACAACTTCAATGCCAGTAGCTCACCACTTTAATGCCAGTAGCTCACAAAGTAGAATTTTTGCTCACAAGACTCTGCAGCTTAGAGGGAACATTGCTCCCAAGGTACTTCAACCGACTTCAGTGTGCCTTACCTCTAGAGAGGCCATTTTGTCTGCTTTGATAGGCAACATTCCACCTTTATTTATTTATTTACATTAGACTTTTATCCCGCCCTCTCTGCAAGCGAACTCAGGGCAGATTACAACAGTCTTGGGCCCCCCCAGAGTTGCCAACGCTATACTGGAAATTTCCTAAAGATCTGAAGGTGGAATCTGTAGAGGGCAGGAGCCTCAGTGGGATTATAATACCACTCTTCGAAGCAGCCATTTCCTCCAGAGGAACTGATCTGTTGCCTGGAGATCAGTTGTAATTGAAAATAGAGACCACCAGGGTTAACCACCATATGGCAGATGAGAGAGAATTGCCCAAGGCCATCTGGCAAATTAATCACCAAGGTGATATTTAGGCTGGGAACTTCCAGATTCCTACCTCAAGTTGCATCCTTTAAAAGTGCCAAAGTTGCTCATTAGAGAAAATGGCAGCAGCAAGGAACTGTTGAAAGAAAATGGCATCAGTGTGGATGGAACTTTCAAAAATGTGCTCCTTCTCATGCAGACACTGTCTGCTGTATTGGTGCCAACCTCCAAGTGGGGCCTGAAGATCTCCTGAAATTACAGTCAATCTCCAGAAAACGGATCAGTTCACTTTGATAAAATGGCTGCTTTTGAGGTAGAACTCTATGGCATTTATATCCCATGGAATTCCCTCTCCTCCTCAGGTTCTAGCCCCAAATCTCCAGGAATTTCCCAACTTATTGCTGACAACCCTATTTAACATACTTGCATGGCACTCTTCCCACAAAGATCAGAGCAAAGTTGGTACAGGCAGGGCCTTTTTTTTTTTTAAGCAGGAACTCACAGAAACGCAGTTCTAGCTGGCTTGGTGTCAGGGGGTGTGGCCTAATATGCAAATGTGTTCCTGCTGGGCTTTGTCTACAAAAAAGCCCTGTGTGAAACAATGGTGACACCAGGGGGTGTCGCCTAATATGCAAACTAGTTCCTGCTGTGCGTTTTCTACAATAAAAGCCCTAGGTACAGGAAAGGGCATATTGAGGAAAGAGAAAGAATGATTGGAGTGTGATTACAGCACAATGTCATGTGAATATTTCAAAAAGAAAAAGTTCCCCAATTTGGAAGCCAAAGTGAAGAAAAATGTCCAAGCAGGCTCACATGAAGGCCCCACACTAGCTCCTAAATAATGTACCCCAGCGCCTCTGTACAGTATACAAAAAAACAAAACACTAGGTGTCTGCCCTCAGGAGCTTACAATCTAAAATATTATAATTTCTCTGCTATTTATTAGCAATTGTAACTGTGATGACAAAGGCTGTTTCACAGTTCCCTTTCACCCTTCTCCATCTCTTCCTCTTTAACCAGCGTCGTGACCCAAAAAGGACCGAGTCAGAAAGAGAGAGCGCCTCTCCCCCTCTTTGTTCCTTTTACTAGAAATCAAGTTCTCTTTTGTTCTCTCCACACAAGGCCATCATTGACGGCCCACAAGCCCTGGTGCTCACGTGGCAAAGTACTGATGGGTCAAGACAAAAATGAAGGCAGGGCGGCCCTAAAAGATTCATTACTTTCCATCAATTTCAGATAAACAGATTTGGAGAAAAGCCGTCTGTGAACTTGGAGGGGAGGCCAAGAACAAAACCCTGGCAGTGGATCAAAGCGTGGAAGAGATTCGCTCTTCCCCTTTCCACAACCCCCGACTTGTTATTTGTTCTTCTAATTTGGCACAACGCTGCTACTGTCCAGCTCAAAATTACCCAGGCGATTTCTCCGTCTCGCTTCCCTCTCTGCCACCACCCAGAATCTGCCAGCTTGTTGCAAGCCAAACTCAAGGCTGAATTCCTGGGAGAGAGTCATTGTGCTTCTATTGTCCCAGAAGTGTTTTATAAATGCAAAGCTTCACAAGGACTGAAATGACCCCATCAGGTTTGGCTTGTGAGGCACTGAGAGCAAATCCCTTAGCATCAGCGCTGGGAAACTTCTCTTTGGAGACAAGATTGACTTGTGAACCAAGAGACAGTGTGGTGTAGTGGTTAGAGGGTAGGGCTTGAGCCTAGTCTACTTCACAAGATAGTTGTTAGGGTAAAATTGAGGACAGCCTTATATACCAATTATCTGATTTTGTGTGTGTGTAAATTTCATTAGATAAGAACATAAAAACATAAGAACATAAGAGAAGCCATGTTGGATCAGGCCAATGGCTTCTCCATTGTTGGAGTGTTGGATCCAGTCCAACACTCTGTATCATACAGTGGCCAAAAATTTACATATATATATACACACACACACATATATACACACTGTGGCTAATAGCTGCTGATGGACCTCTGCTCCATATTTTTATCTAACCCTCTCTTGAAGCTGGCTATGCTTGTAGCCACCACCACCTCCGGTGGCTGTGAATTCCACATGTTAATCACCCTTTGGGTGAAGAAGTACCTCCTTTTATCCATTCTAACCCGTTCTATCCCAGATCCCAGGTTCTGACCTTGGGCTAAGTTCTAGATCAGGGGTTGCCAAACTTGCTTAATGTAAGAGCCACATAGAATAAATGTCAGATGTCTGAGAACTACAAGACATGAAAGTCAGATGTCTGAGAGCAGGCAGGCAGGAAGGAAGGAAGATGGAGGAGGGAGATCTGACCAACAGGGTGGTGGGACTTCAAGAGCCACACAATATGTGTGAAAGAGCCACATATGGCTCCCAAGCCACAGTTTGGCCACCCCTGTTCTAGATCCTGCCAGGAATTCACAGAATAGCCTTCTTAAACGTCCAGCTCTCAGATTTGCCCCATCCATCCAGAATCTGGAGATAGTACTAATATTTTGCACATGGGAGAACAGAGGCATACTGACATAATACATACACCCCTGTTTCCACAGTGAAGATCGCTGTTTTACCTTCTCCCCACCCAATGTGACACTGCTTTTTGTTGGTGCTTTCACAGGGGACTACTTTTACCTTTAACTTTTTTTACATTAAACTGATCACTCTTTTGCAAAAAAAGAGAACATCAGAACTGTTCTGGTACAGGATCAGCATGGATGGCTACCACTCAAAACACATTTCTGCAGCCACAACTAGCTAGAAAGGGAGTTATAGTGAGGCAGGGTCTGTCCACACCAAATAGCTGCTGGCATCTCTGCGTGTGGTTCATTGATGGAGCATACACTTTGCATGCAGAATGTCCCAAGTTCAATCCCTGGCATCTTCAGCTGACAGGATCAGGCAGGAGATGATGTGACAGACCTCTGCCTGAGCCCTTGGAGAGCTGCTGCCAGTCTGAATAGGCAGTACTGACTTTGTGTGTGCCAGTCACAGACCCTCAGCCTGACCTATCTCGTGGGGTTGTTATGACAATAAAATGGAGGAGACCATCAGCTGGTTAGGTCTTCTTTGGGGGGAAATACAGGGTATAAATGAAGTGACCAGACAAAAGCGATCACTGCAGCTAATTCTCCAGCTGTTGAACGTTCCCTGCAGTCCAGAGCTGAACTCGTCTCCCCAAACTGCTCTTGTGATTATAAGAATACACAGCAAATGGTACATGCTGGTGGGTAGGGTCTCAGATAGCATTCCTTATCCTACCCTTTCCCCCATAGTAAATATTGCTCTCTTCATCGTTGGAAGGGGTGCAGTTTTTCCTCACAGAAAACAGATTGGCAAAGATTCATAGAAGGATATTGGAAATGAAGCCAATTTTATAAGAAATCCAGCATTCTGCAAGGCAGCAAAATCATGTTTAGTGCTTGAGATTTTCCATATTCAGAAGCACTTAAGACACATTAGCCACTTCAGACCGTACATTTCCCTTGCGAGGGAGTGACCAAATTAGCACTCTCTAACCTTCATAACCAGACACAATCCATCCCTCCAAAATAATTTTGCACTTTATACTGTGAGCACATGCCTCTAGCCTAAACCAGAATTACGCTAGACAACACGTTGTGTTGCATATTTGCTCTAATTTCATAACTGAGTCTATGTTTTCACATGCCGCATAGATTATGCTCCCGGCTCCATAGCAAAGCCTGGCCTTCCCCAGGCCTTTCCTGATGGCCCTCAATGGGCCATACTAGAGGTGACAGCATCCATAGGTCCAATTTATTTATTTATTTATTTATCTGGGATTTATATCCCGCCCTTCCCACCGAGTGGCTCAGGGCGGCTTACAACATATATAAAACTAACATAAAAATATAAAATTACACTTTAAAATTAACATTTCATAATATATAATTAAAATCAAACATTTGTTATAACTATACATCATTAAAACAGACAGCGGTCATTCCTTCATAGAATCATAGAGTTGGAAGGTACCCCCCAGGGCCACCTAGTCCAACCCCCTGCACAATGCAGGGAATTCACTGAAAAATTGAAACTCTCTTTTCAGCTTCTGTCATTCTAGTCCCTTATGAGGTGAGAAAAAGATGAATAGACAGTCCAGCACTCTCAACAAAAGCCTGTTGTCTGTCTTCACACCACCTCTTTGCTAGCAGCAGCCATGGATAGCTCCTGGTGGAGGGGGGGTGTGGATTCAAGAGCCTGCTTTGAGCTGGTGGAGGTGGGGTCAGCTCTGAAACTGTGCGTGAGAAATCTCAGTTTAACCTTCCAAGTACAGAGAATTGTATTATAGTCCAGCATAACACTGTGCTTCACAATAAGGATTGCTTTCCTGAGTCAGCTCAAAATCTAGCATAGTCTCCCACATCAGCCTCTCAGGTATGAAAATGATTACCATTCACCCTGTCATTTGTCCCCAGCACCTGACATTCAAAACTATACTGCCAGTGAACAAGAAGCCTGCATTTATCCATCATGGGTTATAGCAGCCAATAGATGTCTTGTACTTCCATTGGTTTGTCAGCTTTCCCTCAGCCCTTATCAAGCATCTAAGTCCATAGCCACAACCATGTCACATAGTAGTGGGTTCTTGAACTGTGTGCATTTTACAGTAGTACTTCTTGTTCTCTTAGCTCTTTACCAAGAAGTCTCAGGCTGGCAAACATGGTTCCTCTCTCTATTTTTTTTCCTGTGAGGGAACCTGGGCCTAGAGGCCGTGAATAGTTCAAGATTCTTTGGTCTCAAATTCCCTGTTCTGAGATATTGCCAATCAATTTTGTTGGGTGTAGTTATTATGAAACAGGCATAAATATTTCTCTATATGACTCCTAACTTTAGAAACCTCTCTCATGTCCTCCCCCATTTGAAGAATTTCATTTTTTCCTAAATTTAAGAGTCCCAAGTGTTTCAGCCTTTTCCCCCCTCAAGAAGATATTCCAAGCCCTTGGCCATTTCAGTTGCTCTTTTCTGCACTTTCCCACATCTCTGTGGTGTGCTTTCTGAAACAAGGCAAGCAGAACTGTATACAGTATTTAAAATAAAAACCTGGTCAAATCATACTAAGCTCCAAACACTTCCAAGATTTCAGAACTTGAATTTAGCATTGGAGAAGGGGATAACTGAGACCTGTCATTAATGAACTGATTCAACTAAAGGTTGAGGAGCTACAGGAGAGAAAATAATGTAGGGGTGATTAATTTATTTACTGTGCTAGGTACAATCCCACAGTTTGAAGGCTACTTATGCAACAGGTTTTTAAGACGTTCACTTATCCTAAAATTTAAGCCTATTATAGAGCTAGATAAACTGAGGCCATCTGGCAAGCAAGGAATGCAACATGCCGGTGGCAGATAGAAAAAGAACATCAGCTGTTGTTGTGTTTCTTCCCCTCAGCTCTGACCGCTAAAGTTCCAGCTTCCAAAGGGATTTTGCTGGATCAGAGCAACATCCATTTGGGTCCAGGTCAGGACACCCCTTATTTCTCAAACAGCAAGATCAAGATCTATGTACACAACTAAAGCCGCCCTCCTTTTATCGGCAAGCTTGTAAGTTGGTTTTGAAAAAAGAATATTACAATTAAAAAAAAAAAAACTATCGAAACAGCTGACAAGCACAGGAAGGAAAAGAAAGCCACCACCCAAGAGAAGGAAAAACAGACCAGAAAAACAAAGCAGCTTGTGTTCAGAGTCATTACCTGTTGCTGAGAGAAGATGGGAGGCGGAGAGGGTGGGCTGCAGCCCCCCAAAGAAATTGCTACCACTTCACCATGTCTGGACAGATCACAAAGTGCTGCTCAGGCTGTAAGGAAGTCTCCAAGTTAGTTCAGTGTTTGTCTTCCCCCCTTTAATTCCCCCCCCTCTAAGCTACATTCCTTGGCAATGGTGGTGGAGAGGCGCCAAGACACCCTCCTCTGTTGGCTGGAGTTTATTGGCGGAAGGGGAAGAAGCGGGCCTCTTTCGATGCTGAAGCCACGATCAGGAGCCAGGAACGCAATAAAGAAGACTCTTTTATGCTCAGAATAACTCATTATTCCCCCCCCCCCAACCCAAAGACAAAAACTCAACATGGCTTTTTAAACAGAAAATCTGCAGTATTGGGGTGGGGGGGAGAAAAACTGTCACTAGGTTCTTGGAACTTGTGAGGACAGCACAGTTCAGAAGGGTGCAGGTTTCAAGCTAATGTATGCCTTTTTTAAATTCACTTTTTTTTAAATCTTCTAATGTAAATGTAAAAAAGTAAAATGTTGACAGAAGTTATATCCTATTAAGTATGAACCTCGGATTCAACATTCCAATCTCCTTTCCCTGTGACACCTTCTCTTCCTTAGTAAGGGAGAGCCAGTAGGGTTGCCAACCTCCAGGTGGGGCCTGGATATCTCCCAGAATTACATCTGGTCTTCAATTCCCCTGCAGCTTTGAACTTAAGACTCTATGCTGTTATACCATGCTGAGCGCCTTCCTCTTCTCAAACTCTGTCTTCCTTAGGATCCCGTTTCCCAACCCAGAGCCAGTACAGTGGTTGGAGTGATTGGTACTGGGAAGACACAGGTTCAAGATCTCCCCTCCACTATGAAGGAGCTGGGATGACCTTGGGTGTTCTGTGACACTGTCTGTCACCTGTTTTTTTTGTGAGGATAAAATGGGGAGATCTCAAAAACATGCAAGTAATTTGAAGTGTCTAGGATGGCTCTGGGACTTCAAAAAGTTGTTTGCCAAGAAACTGCTTCCTACAAGAGGGAAATTTCAAATGCAGTTTTGGTCTGGGGCCATGGATTGTACTGTCCACGTGTATTTATTTAGTCTATGCTGCCTCTTCAGAAAAAGAAGAGTAGTTCTTTATCCCACATGTTTCTCTACCCCGAGGAGTCTCAAAGTGGCTTACAATTACTTTCCCTTCGTTTCCTCACAACAGGCACCCTGTGAGGTCAGTGGGGCTGAAAGAGTTCTGAGAGAACTATGACTGGTCCAAGGCCACTCAGCAGTCTTCATGTGGAAGAGGAGCAGGGAGCCCAACCCTGGTTCCCCAGATGAGAATCTATGGCTCTTAACCATTACACCACGCTGCTAAGGGTGGGTTACAATTAATGACATGACATACTGCTGTTACCTGCCCTGAGCCCACTCGCAGGGAGGGCAAGAGAGAAGTTCAAAATAAATAGCTAAATAAATAAATACTAAGTGCTCCCCAAAAAAGATGGGAATGACAAGCCACTTCACTTTTTAAAAAATGTTAACAGTTAAGGGTTCTTCCAAAATGCTGTTCATTGAGAAAGTAGGGCAGGTACCTAGAGGGGAAACTGAGGCAGACAAGAAATCTAGAACACAGCTCCAGTTCAGAATCCACCACAAGCTCCCTCCAAAAGACGGGAGTGGAAGGGGATTTTTGGTACTCTTTGGATGTATGGAAGCTAGGCTATGATTCTAAGCCAGGGATGTCAAACATGGGGCCCAGGGGCCGAATCAGGCCCCCAGAGGGCTCCTATCAGGCCTCCGAGCAGCTGGCTGTCATCTGCTTCCTTCTCCCTCTCTCTTGCTTTCTTCTACATCACAGCTGGCCTTGCCAGGCTTGCACAGGAGCTACAGAGCAAAGCCTTTATTGGCTGAGGCTCCACCCTTGCCAGGCTCTCAATTGCACAGCGGAGCTACTGTGTCAAGCTTTTCTTCCTTCTGTTGGCTGAGGCTTCTCCACATCCTGGTCCCCTGGGGAAGGAAGGAAAGCGCCAAGAAAGCACTTTTAAGACCAACAAGTGCTAATGTTTTAAGTTTTTAAAACCTTTGTGTTTGTCTGTGTGCTTTATAAAGTATATATCTCTGCTACCTGGCTTTGCATTTTATGACACACATGGCCCAGCCCAACAAGGTCTCATTTATGTTGTGAGGGTCATAACAAATGAGTTTGACGTCCTGTTCTAAGCATGTTTTTGAGGGTGCAAGACCTACTGAATTCAAGAGGCACTGTGTGTTAACATACAGTACTTGGAATAGTTTGCTTTCATGTGATTGAGGGGCATTTCCAGGCTGTTTCATCACAAGATTTCCTCTCAAAGGCATACCTCGGCTCAAGCTCAGAGCTGTTGCAAAGAAGCCTCCAAACCTCCATCCCCACCCTCTTTATGATTGCAACCAATTGAAACTTAATATAATCTGAACTGTGCAAAAAGAAATCACCTTTTCTAGATAGTTTTACCATTACGTATACAAGTTTACTCTGCATAGTTTACAACGTAATTTTCTAGACATAAATTACCACTTGAGAACCAGTGTTGTGTGGTGATTTGTGTCAGATAAGAATCCAGGAGACCTAAGTTTGAATCCCCACTTTACCAAGGAAGCTTGCTGAGTGAACTTGGGCTAGTCATATACTCCCTGCTTGACCTACTTCACAAGGTGGTTGCTAAAAATGGGAAAATGATGCCAGCCACTTTGGTCTTTATTGTACTGCAGACGAATCTCTCTGCTCACGACCTGCGTTTGATCCTGGTGGAAGCTGGGTTCAGGTAGCCGGCTCAAGGTTGATTCAGCCTTCCATCCTTCCGAGGTCAGTAAAATGAGTACCCAGCTTGCTGGGGGGAAAGTGTAGATGACTGGGGAAGGCAATGGCAAACCACTCCGTAAAAAGTCTGCTGTGAAAATATCGTGATGCGATGTCACCCCAGAGTCAGAAACCACTGGTGCTCGCACAGGGGACCACTTTTACCTTTTTAGACAAATCCATGGACAACAGTTTCATCAATGGCCATAGCTAAATGCAACTCATTTGTACACTAGTTGCTGGGAGGAAAAAATTGGGTTGTAGCGAACTTCCACTCAATGGCAATCAACCTTTTAATCCCAGAGCCAGGAGGTAACATTGGGATAAGGTCTTGGCTTCTGTAACCCATGGTTGACCCTCCAGTCCAGAGAAACTGGTTGGCCACTTTGTGAAACAGGATGCTAGACTAGATGGACCATTGGTCCGATCCAGCAGGGTTCTTATGTTCTTATGAGAGACACTGGCTCTTGTATCCCTGCTTGTAGACTTTCTCCAGTAGCATCTAGATGACCATTGTGAGAAACAGGAGGCTGGGAGGGACTCTGGTTCAGCAGTAGAGTATTTGCTTGGCATGCAGAAGGTCCCACGTTCAATCACTAGCATGTCCAGTTAAAAAAAAGGCCTCTGCTTGAAACCTTGGGAGACTTGCTGCCAGCATGTGTAAATGATACTTTGGTGGGTTGAAAGCCTGATTCAATATAAGGCAGCTTCATGAGTATGTGTTCATGTGGACTAGATTGTCACCTCTATGTCACTGAACAGTGCAGGAAGATCTCTTTGGTTGTTCAGACATTTTCACAACTGAATGAATTCAGTAAGAGACAGATTAAGAAGAGGTCTGAGTTGAAAGGGCCTGCTTTTTGTAAATATTTTTGGCAGTGTTGAAAGTCAACAGTGCTGGGCCTTGCCTGCAGCTTTTAGCGTTGAGGCTACTGGCCAAATGCTTCAAACTGGCACTACTGACTTTGAGCAGCTTTTCAGCCGCCCCTCCATTATTTCAGACAAAACCAGACATCCACAGTCATGTATAAAGCAGCACTGCCCCAGTTTCATCTGAAGGTAGGTGATATTGCCATCTCACAGTGGTGAGTGACCATTCCAGCTGCGCCAGTGAAACTGACCAACTCACCCACAGCAGTGGTGCTGTAAGGAGCCAAGGCCAGGGTGGCAAATGATACAGCCTGTTCATGAGTATGTCTCTTTCTCTCTCTCTCTAAAAAGAGGGGAGGAGACCAACAAGCCAGACTTACCAAGCAACTGAAGTCAACATCCATGGCCTCTCCCCGGGATCACTGCCAACCAAAGGCAGTGATAAATCCCCAGACCAAAGACCTACACAGAGTTCCCCCACCCAAAGCAAAAACAAAACAAAACATCACCACAAAGACCAAGAATAAAGATTTACAAACATCTTGCGTTTTTATTAAGCCAGTTGATGCATTCCAACCAATCACAGTCAAGGTGTGTTATGAAATCAGGGGCCAGAGTACATTGCTTCCTCCTCCTGCCACCCCCACTCATGAAAGAGCTTCACGTACGTTCATGTACGGCAGTTAGTTTAGCAACGGTGCCTGGGGCCATGAACTCATTGCGCATCAAGTGGCTGCTTGTAAGCACATGCGCGCGCGCACCTCCCACAGAGCATGTTGCCCTTTTGAAATCCCCTCCGTGTTCATCATTTACTGTGAAGACCAAGTATTTGGAAGCAGAGTTGTGACTGGCAGCCAGTTCCCTTTCCTGTGGGGAAACCTGGACTTCCCTCTCACATGCTAACAATGAACACATCAGCACCTCATGTTTCCAACAGTGGGATGGATCCCAGAGTCCTGTTTGGCTAATGGTAGTCTTCTCCCCAGTGGCAAGGAGCTGTCCTCTGACTCGAGAGGCTTTCTTGTTAAGGGAAAGGTCCTTGCACCAGGGAAAAGCATCAGGTAGTGGAACAGAGCCAGGCGATCCCACCCACTGTTTTCACAGATAGCCAGTCTTTTTCATGCAAAAGCACACAACACTCATCCTGCCTCCCAGGCACTAGATTTAGATCTTAAGACTTCCAAACAACACCATGGCAACAAATCACCAATGTGACAAGGGTTAAGGTCTGGGTAAATTTAATAATCTCAAAATGAAGACAAATGACCTGGCAGGCAGCACACCACCACCACCACCACCACCCCGCAACAACCAAAAGCCCACTACCCCAAAGCATTGAAGGTGGACAATTCAAACCCCTTTTTCTTTTTTAAACATTGGTTTCTTCTCTTCCTGCTTAGTTAGCTGGAGTTATCTAACTCTCAATAGGAAGAGCTTGGTAGCCCTATAGGAAGTGGCTGGTTACAGAGATGTTTTCCAAAAGGGTAGATCCAGATGTTTTCCTTCAGTGTGCTTTTCAGAACCTGGTGCTTGCCAAGTGCTGACATCAAGGGGAGCCAGCCTGTCTAAAAGGGGCTTCTCACATACTTTATGGCTTCCATAGCTAATGCTTCTTGGGATAAATTAGATGTTAATCATTTGTCAGACAAGCATCAACTGTGGACTTCGGTCAGCATTAAAACCTGCTGAACAAATCCCTACTGATTTTTTTTTTTTGGGGGGGGGGCTGCTAAAAAAAAGACAACAGCAGGGTACCCAGAAAGGACTTTTCAGCTGAAACCAAAAAGGCTGTTTGCTTCCTGGCTCCATTGTACAGCAGTCTAAGGGAATAACAGCAGAGATGGCAATTCCCTTACTTATAACCTACTTCCCTTCCTAGTTCTAGGAAAAAAAGACTGCTCCCCTGCCAGCATCTGTTGCTGAACTTTTTGAGATAGACCTGAGCTGGGTTTCTGAAATCTGAAGGCCAAAATTACTTGCTGGTGGAAACTGGTCTCGGTTCAGATGCGGCACTGATGGTGCTGGAGAAGCTCCCGCCAGTTGAGAATTTGGCAGAACGGTAGCAGAGGTCAGACATCGCATGACTCCTAAACCTGTCACTCAGCAGCCGTAAGTGCTCCCCAGCAAGCCTTTAGAATTCAAAATGCTGCTTTAGGATCATCAACCTGACAGAGTTATGCTCTGGGTAAACTTGAATTGTTTAAAAAATGGAGACAAGTTTCAAAGTAATTAAGGAGCATACATCTGAAACAACCTGCAAGGGCTGTGATTTTTTTTTTAAGTGTATGGCCCAACAACCCCCTCTCGAGGAGACACGTGGGCTGCCCCCCACCACACCCTTGGGAAGACTTTCCGATCAGAACGGTGAAGAGCAGCAGTTAAAGAGCCTCCTCACAAACTCACATGCTTAATGAGCAAGCTCTTGCCAAGTCTGTATTTCTAGAAAGCCCCACCCACTCCCAATTAAGCCAGGACCAGCTCAGGCCCTCCTGGAATGCGCATACCAGGGGCTCTGCCCAACTGTCAATGAAGGCCTTTTTGCCTACCGTCACTTTAAGAGAATCATGGCTTTAGATTGTTAGGAATTCACCTCAAGGCAGCTCACTGCAGACAAAGCCTTCATAGAACCCACTTCGCACATTCACTTCTTCTTAAAAGTATGTTTATTATGGCAATATTTTTAATTTAAAAAAAAAAGAAAAAAAATCAGTAAACTCTGCAAATATATGCACCAGACCTGACCTACCAAGCCAGCCGGCAACAAACTGGGGCCTCCGGGGTGTTTTTGCCGACCCAAAGCTGGCAGTCAAACAGAAGAGCCTTACCCTGTTCCTCATGGCTAGAGGGCTACACATGGCTTGCTAGTACACAAGCTGTGCAAGCCTTTTTTTTAAAAAAAAAATTCCCTTTCTCTGTTACCTCATGCACACGCACATACACACACATTTCCCCTGTCTTCAGCTGAACTCAGTTTTCAAGAAGTCTCTTTTGATGAGTTCGGGCTTCTGTAGCCTGTGCTCTCTAGATATGCTGATGGGCATTTCTCCTTCTCTTGCTATGTGGAGGACACATACTCCTACCCTCACCTCAGTCGGCTTCTCCCCTCCCACCCCCTTAAGCCAAGCCAGGAATAAATACTTTCAATGTGGAAAGAGGACTAGTGACACAGCTGTGAAAATCCCAGGTTGGAGCCTACAGATTCGCCTTGCTATCTGTAGCACCTTCCCCTGGGCACCAGGATACTTCCCTGCCTACGTCAGGGGAAAGGCGCACTGACCGGATTCCACAGGGCCCAACTCTTTGTGCTTTCAGCAAAGTCTTGCCAAGAGAACAGAAGCAGCGGAGTTTCTGCTCTCCATGTCTCTTTGTCAGATGTGGACAGAGGGTTCAACACCGCACAGGGAGACAGAGGATTTAATGCCTACTTGTCGGCAAAAGCACAGGGAAACAAGCCTATTAGGAAGAGCAGCAGAAACAGAAGGCCAAAGGCCATATGAACTATGAAAAAGCTTTGCTGTTGTCCAAGACGGTGCCACTGGATGGCACATGGTGCCAACAAAGGCCCAGGATCTACCTGGTTCTCTCCCCAGAATGAATGAAAGTGGGGCAAGTGGAAGCGGAGAGAAAATGCATTTTAAAAAAAAACAGGCAAGTAGTACACCTGGGTTTGCACTAGGCAATTTGGCCTTCTTTAACCGGCTTGGAAAGGGAATTGGAATGGATGGAAACTGGGGTCATCACTGTTCTCTTAGCATCTTCTTCCTATTGTAGAAAAGCTGGAGGGGCAAAGGGCACAAGGAACTTCGCTTAATGGGTAGGACAAGTGATACCTGGCCCCCAGATGCCTGAGAACTTGGCTTCCTTAAGGGATGCTTTGCCGTTGCAGTATCACCCCTTTCTGAGGCAAGCTTCCCCGGAAATACTGACACTAGCAAAAAGTCTGTACTGTGAGAGGAAGGATACTTGGAGACACTTTTATTTCCTCTGCAGACCAATGAACGTGGAGAATCCCACTCTGGAGCCCTGACTGCAGGGCAATGCTCATCCTGTTGGGATCCTTCTCTCCCTTCAGGAGACAGGCACAGGTGGGAAGACCCAAGAGGCTCTCAGGCAGCAAGAGTTCCGCCTGATCAGGGTTTCTCCCGACCAACCTTATTTGACAGATTACCTTCTTTCCTCCCCAAGTGGCTTAGCATCACTCGTGTCTTTCACAGGAAGCCACCTGAGAGAGGTTTCTTGGGGGTCAAATCTGCCTCTGTGTATTTCCAAAAAACCTGAAACCAAATCCAGCCACTTTTCTAGTCACTGCTCCCAGCCAAAAGGGGAATAGAAGGGTGGTGGTGGGTTAGCACCATGCTTACATTTTCATTTAACCCCAGGTTTAGGAGAGGGGTAAAAAGGAGATGTCTGCACTCCCTGTCCAAGCAGCCCAAGCCGGATCTACGTCACCACTCACAAAAACATGTCAACAATTTACAATAAAAGCAAAAAGGGGGGAAAAGAAAAAAAAACCCACAAGATTTTGGACAGAGAGGCAAGGCGCGGAAAAAGGAGGCAAACAGAGAAGTCACTTTTTTCTTTTTACACCAAACTCTTCTCCCTCTCTCAGCCCCAGTAAGGAAAAAGGAAATAAATAAGTTTTCTTCCTAAAACTCCCCATATAAAGAGCCTTTTATCGTTGTTTTTGCTTATCATGGTTTCCTTGTTGCTTTTAAATCTTTCAAACATTTGAAAGTCCAGAACCCTTTCTAAAGGGGGAAGAAAAACCAAGGCAGCAGGCATTTCTTTTTTTAAAAGCAGGGAGGATGGGAAAAACGATAATGTGTCCACTTCCCCCATCACCAGTCCCCTCCCCCCCAAGCCATTTGCAAATCCTGGTCCCCTGTCTCAGGATCACTGGCTCTTTCAGCCTCCTGTTTCCACAGCATGGATGCGACATCAAGTATCATGAAATTCTCTTTCTTTCTTGTTTAAGCGCAGGCAAAACAAAAAAAACCAAAAAAGCGGCCTGCGGATTTCCAAAGATGAGAAATCGAGCAGGCTTAGTGGAGATGAACGGATCCCCTCCCACTCGCCAACCTCGCCTGTCTCCATCAGCTGGGAGAAAGGAGACCATCTCTCCTCCATCCGGCCGAGATACGTCTCTCTTCTCAGAGCGGCTGCACTGTTCGTCACGAATGCCACCTGTTCTGTGAGAGGGGGAGGTGATGGCGGGGTGCGCACGTGCGCCTGTGGGTTCCGTGTGCACGCCCGACTTGCTCGTTTTCATGGGTTGTTGCTGCTGCTGCGGCTTCGTGTCCAAAGAGCGCCTGTTGTTTTGACTTCTTGCGTTCCAACGCTGCGCGTCCCGAGACGAGGAGACAAAGCTTCAACCAACCCAGCGGCTCCTGTGTTCCTCAACCCATTTCCTTCCACTGCTTGAAGAACTCCAGAACATTTTTCACCTCGACGCTGGCATTGGCTGCTGCCTGGATCGCAGACTGGAAAGTGAAGGACAAGGCAATTGGAACCCCAAGAAAAGAAGCAGAGTTGCCCTCTGACACCACTCTGATTCCCAGTGCTAACCTAAGGGCAGGCTAAAGGTCTTCCAACAGGAGCCAACTGGTTCCTCCCTAGAAATCTTGCAAGAAAGGCAAGAAGGTAACATCATCCTCTTATATGCTATTGCCCCTGCCCAAATCAGGTGGTAGGTAAAAATACGAGATTTCACTTTTAATGTGCCAGAAGCAGGCTTCCCTTCCATGTTCCCATTTCCACAGGCCACCTACAAAACTCATTGCCACAGGATGAGAGTAACTTTTACCTTCGAAAAGTATCACCTACTCATTAAGTAGACAGCTAAGTGTGTGCTTAAAATGAGAATATCCCATTTGTTGACCACCAATTCAATTTTCCTGCTTGTGAAACGACACTGAACTTCTACTTTGATTCCTAATTTGGTTGGGATTTTCAGTCTCCTCAAGCTAGTAGTCAGCCCGGGAGGGTGGGAGACCCAGGCTTAAGTTCCCACCCCGCTTTCTGGATGACCTTGGGCCAGTCAGGCTAACTCTCTCCCAGCCTAGCTTATCTTACAGGGTTGTTGTGGGAATAAAAGGGAAGAAAGACAAACAACAGCATAAGCTGCTCTGGGTTCCCCATCAGGGAGAAAAGCATGGCATAATTATCTACATCAATAAAATAGGGAAGGGTCCAACTAATTCAAGCTTTTCTTCAAAATTTATCTGCTCTACTGCCAGCCTAGACTACCTTTTGAACCTTTAGCTCTTAGCCAACTACCTGAACAGCTTTAAAACCCAACAGGGCCCCACAATGCATTATCTGGGGTTTATTTTTGCTCAACAAAACCCCACATTCCCCCCCCCTTGCTTTTCAACCAACAGGCAACCTGAATTTCAGCCATTTTGTTTGCTTGCACGCTGCAGCTTTCCACACTGAAAAATGCCACAGCAGCTTTCATAGTCTCTGAAGGGGCTGCCCCAAAAGACAATGCTGAAATCTAAGAGTTGCTTATACAAGTAGACTGCCTTTGCCACATGCTCCATCAGCACCTGAAAGGCAAGTCAGTGAGGCATCGCAAAGGAAGCAGAGAAGCCAAAAGAAGTTCAAGGTAACCAAACTGTGTCGAAAGAAGGGAAAATGAACAAAGAAACACTACTTTGTCAAAATTTGTTGCTATTTTATACCCCACTTTTCTCCTTCATCAGAGTTTGGCTACTTTGAACCCCTATTTGGCTTCTCTGCTTCCTAAAGTAGTAACAGCTTAAAAGCAAAACAATGGGCTAAAAGGCAGATGAGCCAAATAAAAGTTCTGTAAGGCAGTCCCCAGAACACAGAGCACCTCAACAGATGTGCTGTTGTTTTACTTTACTGTGAACATTCAAATCTTGCTATCATTTCTAGGATTTTTTAAAGAAGAAGAAGAAGATATTGGATTTCTATCCCGCCCTCCACTCCGAAGAGTCTCAGAGCGGCTCACAATCTCCTTTACCTTCCTCCCCCACAACAGACACCCTGTGAGGTGGGTAGGGCTGAGAGGGCTCTCACAGTAGCTGCCCTTTCAAGGACAACCTCTGCCAGAGCTATGGCTGACCCAAGGCCATCTCAGCAGGTGCAAGTGGAGGAGTGGGGAATCAAACCCGGTTCTCCCAGATAAGAGTCCGCACACTTAACCACTACACCAGACTGGCTAACAGTTCCTACGGGTCCAGTGCAGCTAGGCGGTTTAATTCTCCCCTTTTAAGCATTCCATCCCAAAGCCAAAGGAACAACAGCACCTAGCTCTTCCTTGTTTGGCTCCCAGAACACTAAAGACTTCTAGTCCCAGGAAGAAGGGGGAATAAGATTTCAACCCATCCAAGTCCCTGACATTCTGAGGCCAACAACGGAACACTGGGGCACAGGAGAATTTGTAAGCTGATTTGGAGACCTTATGGACAATAAGTGGAATATATACGTATACAAATAAAAGCCACTCATTAAGTAAAAGCAAAGAGAGGGAGTTAGTGTCCCACTTTCATAAAAAATACCCCAATCATTTTTGTTTTGGAGCCTACCCACCTGCATGGGTGCTGAAAGTTTGCCTGCGTCGTCCACCTGCAAGCCTGTGATAATGGTCACCATCCCAGTGGTGTCATCTTCACTGCCCCCTTGTGACGCTGTCAGCTGTTTGCAGCTGTCCAGTATTTTATAGAGGTTCCTGAATTGGCATGGAAGAAGAAAGGGAAAACAAAGTTTGAAGGGATGGGTCAAACACCACCACCATTTCTCTTGGTAAACAAATCATTGCCCGTCTGTAGCAAGGCACAAACATAGATCTGAAGCAGGGAGCACCCCCCCCCAAGTCTATCTAGTGCAATGGCCACTTCCTAACAGTAGCCAAACATTAGGGTTTGTAGAATCTTTCTGGCTCAAGTGCCGTGTTCTACTAGAACACGGCACTTGAGCCCGAAAGATTCTACAAACCCTAATGATGTTACCAGCCGTGAAAACCTGAAATCTTTGATAGTAGCCGAACAGCCAGGCAGATGTTTCCAGAAACCCCACCAGCACACTATGAAGGCAGTGACTCTCCCCACTGACAGTCCCCTAGCAAATGGCATTCAGAGATATAGTACCTTTGAACATGGAAGCTTCATTTAGCCATCATAACTAACAGGTTTATCCACAAGAATGTGGTCTGAATTTGGCTTTCCAAAGTGCAGAAATCCATAAAACATGGTATGCACCACAGAGCTCAGCATCTTTTCAGCCTCAGCTCTCTGGTGTCTCCCCACCTCTTTAATAGATAGATAGATAAATTTATTGTCATTGTTCTCAACAAAAGAGAGCAACGAAATGAGGTGCTCTTCCACAAACATACCAACACATCAAACACACATATTCATAAACTATTTAAATACATCTAAAACCATTTAAACCATTAAAACCATTTAAATCCATCTAAAACAGATAATCATTCATAAAACCATTAAAACCATATAAACCATTTAAATACATCTAAAACAAATAATCATTCATAACCCTGCATTTAACCTAACCACAGCACTTGGATAGAAACTGTCCTTAAATCTGTTTGTCTTAGCCTTCAACACTCTATATCGTCTACCTGACGGTAAGATCTCAAATAGCAAATGGCCCAGATGTGAAGGGTCCCTTAGGATCATTTGTATCTTCCTTTTACATCCCATATTATACAGATCCACCAATGAGGGGAGAGAACATCCACAAATCTTTTGTGCTCTTCTCGTCACTCTTTGGAGCACCCTTCTCTCTGCTTCCGTGCAGCTCCCAAACCACACGCAGAGGCAATAAGATAAAATGCTCTCAATGGAACTACGATAAAAGGCAACCAGCAGACTCCCTGACAGTTGTAGTGATCTTAAGAGTCTTAAGTAGTATAGTCGTTGCTGGGCCTTTTTCTCTAGAGCTAAAGTATTTGCTCCCCATGTTAGATCCTGTTTCATGGTAATTCCCAGAAACTTCCATTCTGTCACCTGTTCTACCATAACACCATCAATAAACAACGGCTGGATGTCCAAACTACTCTTCCTGTAATCCACTATAATTTCCTTCGTCTTATTTATATTAAAAATAAGATTATTTGCTTTACACCAAAGGGACAGCTGTTGAACTTCCCTCCTATACGCAGACTCATCATTCTCAGAGATGAGCCCTACCAACGTTGTATCATCTGCATATTTAATGATTTTGTTACTCAGACTGCTAGAAACACAATCAGACGTGTAAATAGTGAAAAGAAGTGTAATTGTCAAAGTGTAATTGTCAAATGCTTGCAACCATAAAAAGGGTTTGCTACAGCATCACAGTAATGCGAGTGGAATTTCAGAATCCAGAGGAGAGAACAAAGTTTCATGAGGAGTTTGAGAACCCTACACTACTCATCATCCCACCCAATAGCTCCCCCCCAAAAGCATGAAATTTACTTAGTCTGCATAATTTCCCTTAATAAGATGTTGAGCAGCAACCTTACCAGGCATCCAAATCCTGCCTCTTCAGCTTATGTCTCTCGAAGCTCCTCCCCACTTCTTTCTGGCAGCGAATGTACCTGGAGACAGAAAGTCAGAATCATTGATCTTGTGGGCAGCAGGCATCTTGGAGAAGCTTGGAGAAACGTCGACTGCGGGGTGACATGATAGAGGTTTACAAGATAATGCATGGGATGGAGAAAGTAGAGAAAGAAGTACTTTTCTCCCTTTCTCACAATACAAGAACTCGTGGGCATTCGATGAAATTGCTGAGCAGCCAGGTTAAAACAGATAAAAGGAAGTACTTCTTCACCCAAAGGGTGATTAACATGTGGAATTCACTGCCACAGGAGGTGGTGGCGGCCACAAGTATAGCCACCTTCAAGAAGGGTTTAGATAAAAATATGGAGCAGAGGTCCATCAGTGGCTATTAGCAACAGTGTGTGTGTATATATAAAAATTTTTTGCCACTGTGTGACACAGAGTGTTGGACTGGCTGGGCCATTGGCCTGATCCAACATGGCTTCTCTTATGTTCTTATCTAACCCCCTCAGCAGTGCTTGCTTGAATTTGCAAGAGCCAGGAGATTCTTTGTACGTGGCTTGCCCAAATAAATCTGATGGGGAATTTTACCACCTTTCAGATATTAGAAGTGGAAGAGACAAAAGCTTGTTTCCAGAGCTTGTTTTGGAACGTGTGAACAACACTGAGCTTTGACAACAGTGTTTGTGTCAAGCTGGTTTGCTACAGCAGCCAAGAGAACAAGCTACCGCCAATTCAAACCACCTCTTGACCCGCTAAGGGTCTCATCAGGCCTCAGTTATTCTCTCCATCCCTCAACAATATGGGACTAATATGAACCTACTCTAACAAGGCTGTTGGTAAAGATTAGCGTCACAACAATACCAGATTGAACCTAAACGCTATGAGAGATGTTAATTTCTGGAATTCATTCCCCATATTCTTATCCGGCTCTTTTCCCCAAAAAAGCCCTGCAAGAATTGTAAAGAGCATCACACACACAAATGTTAACTTTTTGCACCTCGCTCTAGAACAGCATGGGCAACTTCTAAAACTCCAGAGTTCCTGGGGGCCTCATTCATGCAAGTCAATTATGAGGTCTGGAGCACCCCATCCCAGAGGTCTACACACCTGCAAAAATCTCAGTGAGGTATGGTGTCCTTTCACAAGGGGTCAATTACAAGTGTGAAGATACCATGTGTGCTTCTAGGAGGAATAATGTGTATGTGCATGGGTGGGGGGGGGGGAGGATTTATAGCCAGAGTCCCAAGTGATGTTTGCTACACAAGTAAATCAGACTGCAAAGTATCACTTGAAGAGAGTCCTTTCCAACATGGTGCTCTACCACTAATTTTCGACCAATTTAAAAAAAAAAAGGTTTGTCATTTTGCAAGGAATACCATCTAAAGTGAAGGAAGACCAACACACCTGTTTCCCTTTTTGAATTCTGCCTCCAGGTATCGGATACTGTCGCGAGCTCCTGCATTCTCTTTCTTCAGGAAGTCCAAGCCATCAATTACTAATTAGGAAACAAATGCAAGCTCCTTACCATTTGCTGTGCCACCCCAGGAACTACAGCCCCTTTCTAAATGCAACAACTCAAAAGATACACTGTGAGTAAAAGACATCCAATACCTAATTACAACAACCTTTCATAAACCTTAATAAAGATTCAAACATTTTATGAAAACCGTATGTGTAATTTTATATTATGAATTAGCGAAAGAACACGCCAATATAATACAATAATTCATAATATTTGTAACAGAGGGAAAATCATGAACATGCAATACTTTAAGTGGTCTTACAATTGCAAAAATATTAATGTCTAGAGTCCATAATATATCAAAGAAGTCCATTGTGGTTTCTGGATATAATCCATACACACGTTTCAAGGTTCCTTTTTCAAGAAGATATATAATCACATCCAATGGTATGTTTTGTAACGCGTTATCTTTGGGCATGTTTAGCCAAAAGCCCTTCGGTTACATTAAAGCAAAGAGACCTGCGGAAGTGTAAGCTTGGTGCCCACTCACTCCCCTCCAGGCAGTGTGGGAGCATCTGCCCAGCACTGCACTGCTGGTCTCCAGTCTGCCCATATGGGTTTTTTGCTGCACCCAGCCCCCTCCCCCAGCCTATGGGGCCTTGCAGTGAGGTTGCACCAACTGGAGCTTATCAGCTACTGTCCTTTTTCCAACATTTGTATCTCTGGCACCTGGCATTACATTTTATGGTGCACATGGCCTGGCATGACAAATGATTATGTCAAATCCTGCCAGATCCATAACAAATGAGTCTGACATCTCTGGTCTAGCACTGCTCTTTGTCTGTCATCCACCCCTCCGACATGGGAATAATTCACATTACAAGGCTGTTGTAAAGTTACAGTAAGATAACACTATATAAATGTTAAGGCATCATGCTTCTGAAATACCTGTCCGTGGGATGATGACGATAAACCTTCCACTGGTGGCCAGTTGCCTGATGGTGCTGAGGTGCTGGCAGAGCGCTTGGGTGTCGGGGACTAGGTAGGGGGACATGACACACTGCGCTTTGGGCTGCTGGAGACTCCCTTCTAACTGCGACACCTCCAGCTGCAAATGTGAAAGGAGCACATGACTTTAGGGAGCAATTCCCCAGCAACTACCCTTCAAAAACCCACGAGTGACCTCAAATGCAGGAGGTCACTTGGAAAGGACGGAACCAGCTGCATGCAGAGGGATGTGTTTTGTAGGAAACTAATCAGACTCATGACTGTCTACCCAATTAGCATCAGCTCCCCAGAAATTCAGGCAAAGGTCTCTCCATGGGAGATGCCAAAGACTGAAATTGACCCTTTTCACATAAAAACAGGTGCTCTACCCCTGAATGACAGTCCCTTTTCCTTGGAAAGAACCATGAGGCTCTTGTCTGAGCCAGCATGGGTCCCAAACCAAGACCCTGGCACAAACAGCACCATGTTCTGACTAACAATGACAGATTCTCTCTTTTGAGACAAGAGGATGTGCCTACAAGAATGGCCTCTATCCAGCCAAGTGCTTTTCAGTACCTAGTCATATTGAATACATGCACCACTTCCCCACATCTCCCTGTAAAGATTTAATACTGCTATCCATTCTGCGAATTACACTCCCGCCCTCCCCCCTTCATACCTGCAGCCGAAGCTGAGCCATGTCTCTCATGAGCCTGTTCCGCCGTGCCTCCTCAGCAGCCTAGCAGGAAAAGGAAAGCCCAAGTCAACCAATAAACAATATTAGGATGCAGATCAGAGCAAATATGAAAGGGTAATACAAGCTTTGAACCAGCCAGCATTCAGGAAGGATCACATGAAAAGAGGAAAAAAAAGGTATTGGTCATAACATTGTCACAGGCTCCAGCTGACTCTAATTCCTAATCGCTAAAGTGGGTAGAGTACAACTCCTTATGCTGTAGATACAGCACTACACAGCCTCCTGGAAATGTCCAAATTCTCAGATGCTGTTCTCCTTTCAGCAAAAGTGCCAGGATCAGAACTGTTTGGTGAGGTAGCCGCTCTCAAGTTGGTAAACCTTCTCTCAATTACAACAGCTGGTTCTAGTGGTGGATTATATTGAGCTGGGCAGTCTTTATTTATTTATTTGATTTATATCCTGCCTTCCCCCACTGAAGCAGGCTCAGAGAATCAAAGAATCAGGCAGTCCAAGCTCACGTTCCTCTAGGTAACGACTGAAGGGCTCTGTGTCCAAGCACTTGAGAATCCTTGGGAAATGCTGACCAACTGCCCAGGTATGAAAACCAGACTCATCTCCTACAGCCTGACAATCAAGAGGGTTGGTATCCAAAGATGATGCTTCGTAAGGTATATTGTCTTTGCTGGAGTTTTCAAGATGAAGACATCCATTTCCTCTTTGAAGCTCTTTAAGTGTGCTACTTTTTACATGTTACTTTTTGCCTGGATAGGTAATACTGTTGAAATTTTCAAGGAGGAGTCATTTGTATTAAATAGAGTCTTTGCAAGATCAATTCTTGGGAACAGAGGCATAATTTTAGTGTTAGCAAAGACTCTAACTGGGAAAATCCCTCTGGATCTCAGAAAAGCTTTCTGATGTAATAATAAAGAGGGCCGCCTGGGGCTGTTAAAATTTAGTAAAATCCTCTGTGATTGATTGTTGCTAGATGTTAAATCTATTGAAGTCTTGATCTTTGGAAAAAGCGTCCTCAAATGAAAAACTACTTGTTTCTTGAAGCCCAAGTCAATTTGACTTAAACTCGCCCCTAATTTCCATGAGGCTTAAACAATACACGGCAGTGACTGTGTTAATAAAAGTTGTCTCAAATGTGTTTTCTTTCATTCAATTGAATTACTTTATTACTGTGCACATTTATCGTGCTAAATCTCATAATCAGTTAAGATGCCTTTAATTCAGTGGCAGCAGAAATACTAATAGGCCACTTCTTCTAGACATGGGGAGAAAGCAACCAGCTCAGAAGACTGAAGTCATACTCCCATGCTCTTTCCCATGACCATTCTACCAGACACTTCCTTATCAGGCTTAGAGCAGTGGCTCCCAACCATTTTGGCCCCAGGGACCAGTTTCATGGAAGACAATTTTTCCATGGACCAGTGGGGGTGGTGGTGCTGGGGGTTTTGCCACCCAAGGCTGCCTCCACCCATGCTCTGTCCCTGCCCCCATTAGGGTCTTTAAATGAGGGGTAGGCAAAGGTTGCTGCCACGCTACCCCTTCTGCCCACCCAGGACCTGGGTAAATGAAAAGAGGTAGTGCTTCAGAGTGTGGCTGCGCTGCCTCTTTCATCCACCTGGGTCCTGGGCGGGCAAAAGGGGTGAGGCAGCACCTCTGCCCTGCTCCGCAGCGTGGTTGCTAACAGGCCACAGACTGGTACTGGGGACCCCTGCTTTAGAGTGATGATGGATGAGGAGGAGGAGGAGGAGGAGAAGGAGAAGGAGAAGACTGCAGATTTATACCCCGTCCTTCTCTCTGAATCAAAGAGGCTTACAATCTCCTATATCTTCTCCCCCCACAACAGACACCCTGTGAGGTGGGTGGGGCTGAGATGGCTCTCACAACAGCTGCCCTTTCAAGAACTCCTCCTACAGGAGCTATGGCTAACCTAAGGCCATTCCAGCAGCTGTAAGTGGAGAAGTGGGGAATCAACCCCAGTTTGCCCAGATAAGAGTCCGCAAACTTAACCACTACACCAAACTGGCTCTCTTCACAAGGGCTAGAAAACTTGCATTTTAGAAGAAAGAATTGACATATTTCAGGGTGCAGAATTTTGTGAACATGCTACATTCTATGATGCAATCCCTGGTTATCAAGTCTCTGGGGTGGGGCAGTCTATCTGGTCCAGAGATAAAAGGGTGATGGCTCTGCCTCAGATCTGTTCCCCCCATAAGCTCACCATGCGGAACTGGGCCTGGGCCTGCTGCAGCAAATTGTCCTGCTCGGACTGAGCGATACTGATGAAGATCCCGACTTCAGAGTTGAACTGCAGGATGCTGCCTTGCAAGTGGGTGATGAAGTGGCCAAAGCTCCGGATGCAGCAGATGCGAACCACTGACTGAGGAGGGAAAAGGACAGGTGTCTGTAAGACGGGGAGACCAGCAGGAGAGCAAAGCCTCTCCTATTCAACATGTGAAGACAAGAACCACTCTGCTCGATCAGCTCTCCAGCATCATTCCTCCCCTTGCCCCTCCCCCAACAGCAACTAGCCTGATGCTTCTGGGAAGCTCCAAAGTCAGGCACACAGGCAACAGCACTCTTCCCACTGATACCAGTGTGCAGGGTCAAGAGCCTGGGAATGCTACTGGAGCCCTCCCTGACAATGGAGGCACAGATAGCAGCCACTGCTAAATCCGCCTTCTTCCATCTTAGAAGGGCGAGGCAGTTGGCCCCCTTCCCAGAACGTAGCGACCTAGCAACAGTGATCCATGCAACGGTCACCTCGAGATTAGACTACTGTAATGCCCTCTACATGGGGCTGCCCCTGTGCCGAACTCGGAAGTTGCAGCTAGTGCAGAATGTGGCGGCCAGGCTGCTACTGGGACTACCTCGGTGGGAACACGTGCGGCCTGGGCTGAAGGAACTGCACTGGCTTCCAATTATATTCCGAGTTCGCTACAAGGTGCTGGTTATCATCTTTAAAGCCCTATATGGCCGAGGACCTGCCTACTTTAGGGACTACCTCTCTCCACATGTTCCCCAGAGAGCACTAAGATCTAGCTCCCAAAGTCTTTTAAGGATCCCTGGACCAAAGGAGGCCAAACTGAAAGCAACGAGGGAGCAGGCCTTCTCTATAATGGCCCCACACTGGTGGAATCAACTACTGGAGGAAGTGCGAGCCCTGCGGGACTTTAATCAGTTCCACAGGGCTTGCAAAACCACCCTCTTTCTGCAAGCTTATAAGGAACCCTGAAAGCGACACCTAGCCATCGGAATATACCTATTGAATGCAGCACCTTAACTTATTGTAGTTTTAAATTTTATGTAACTGTTTTCTAAATGTATTTATTAACTGTATTTTACAATTGTTTTATACAATAATCATGGTATATACCATGTCCTGTTAGCCGCCCTGAGCCTGCTTTGGCCGGGAGGGCGGGATATAAATAAAATTTATTATTATTATTATTGTCCACAGCAATTTGTGTGGAGAGGTTCCACTGGGGCTAGCCACTAGATAAACCTGCCTCCTTCATGAGTCTTAGTCCCTCTTTTCAAGCCATCTAAGCTAGTGGCCAGCTGTTAACATGTGCTCTCTCTGTTTTGTTCACACACATTCGCCTCTCCACTAAGATGCCTTTGCCTCCGCCATCAATTACCTACAATATGTAGGCGATGACACTGGTCCAACTCATAGGGTTATTGCTGAGACGTGGCTCTGAGCACCAGAAAAAGTGTGGTAGTGAAATATCCAGAATTACTGTGGCTAATATCTCAAGCCAGTACTATTTCATCTTAGCCTACCCATATTTAAGTAGCTGAACAAAGGCTCTAGACTCTCTCTCATTCCTCATCCTCCAAAAATAACCTATCAAAAGCCAGGCTCTCACCTCCTCCACTTCTGAAAGCACAGGTCTGTCCTGCTCAAAATTAAACCTCTTGTGCGCGTTCTTCAGTGCGGGAAGGTTACGGAGGGCCACGTCTTCCGGAAGGAGCAAGCAGGAGCTCAGGTCTGGAAGCTCACACCCTGGCAACATGTTCTTCACCTCATTGCAGAAGACCAGCCCTGGGGGAGGGGGGGAATACAACCTCTCAGTATTTACCATAGCAGCAGAAAAGGACAGACTTATCACAGCCCTCAAGTCTGCAACTGAAAACTGGCTGTCCACTCACTTTCTAATGCAAAAAAGAGCATATAAACGTGCTAAAGGATTGAGTGACAACTTCCATGCCCAGCACTGTGAGAGTCAGTGTGAAATAGTGGCTGGTGTGTCAGACCAGGACATAGGAGACCCAGATTTAAATCACCACTCATGTCATGGAAGCTTGCTAGGTGACCTTGGGCACTCTCTCTCAGTCTAACCTACCTCACAGGGTCACTGTGAGGAAAAAATGGAGAAGAGGAGAACAATCAGCTGCTTTGGGTCTCCACCTGAGGAGAAAGCCAGGGTACAAATGAACTAATAAAATGAAAATCACAAACAAGGATGACTTTCTGTTTTTACTGACATTCAGGATGCACAAAACTCCAGCTGCAGACACCTGGTAAGTGACAGGCCAAAGATAAGTCCTTTTCAACCTTTATGAAGTTCTCAGGTCAGGCTTACTCACTGGCCTGAGCTGCTGGTTCCAAAGAGAGAGCAGCCATAAAATATGCAACACGTCAAAGAAGAGGAAAGGACAGGAAGGAAGGCCCTTTAATTTAATGGAGCAAAGTCGAAACAGGTCTTTACTTAGAGAAGTCTTTGAAGTAGTGTCATATGCTTTTGGGCAGTTCCATTTTATCCACCCCTTCTCCTCCTGTCAGACACAAATCAATCAATCAATCACTCTCTTTCTCACACACACACAGACACACAAAATCTTAGTCAAAAGGCCAAGAAGCATCAGACACAAAACAGGCTTGAGGAGCCAAGAAGAGAGGCTGTTGGGACAGGGACATTCTAACTTCCCCAGGTGGCAGTTGCATCCATTATGCTCCATACACTGCCCAACCCACCAACTGAGCATTACCGCACAGCAGAGGCCCAACACTGAGAATTCCCATGATCCAAGGGAACAAGCCATAAAGGGAGCTTGGACTCTCAAAAGCTACTGGACTCATGATGCTACTGGATTCAAATCCAGCTCTCCTCCTGCAGAGCAACACAACTACTCTCTAAAACTAAACCTCTATCTGGATCGAAAACTTCCAAGCCATTAAGCGTGGGTAACTCTGGATGGCTGTTAAGATTTTTTTTGGAAGGGTGCAGCTGCTGCCAGAAGCAGGCACTGCAGGACTTGCTACCATTCTCCGCCCCCCCCCCCCCAAGTTATTAACAATCAGAGAAGAACTACATTGTATCTCGGCATCCTTTACCTCCTGACTAGGATAAAATGACTTGGAGATCTCCATTTCTAACTTGCGTCTGACGAAGGGAGCTTTGACTCTCAAAAACTACTACTCTGAAATGCTTGCGGGTCTCTACAGTGCCAGTGGTCTCAAATCTAACAGAAGAACTAAGTGCAAATAAGAAAGCCCCGTCCCAAACTCAGGATGGTGATATCTGAACAGCACAGCAAAGGTTAAGGAAGGGTTAGCGATAATTCAACGCGTTTGCAACATTACCTGAGTCTTGCAAGTCTCTAGCAGAAGGAAGTAGGTTCAGAAGGACAGACAGTCTGTTCCACAGACTCTGAGAGCTCTACAGGAAATAATTAAACACACACACACACAAATTAAAAAATGGAAATCAAGTTGAAAAATACAGCAGAAGGACCCTGGACCAAGGAGACCCAGATGCACATTTTATTTCTTATGAAGATTCTGCAAGTTATTATTCTCAACCTAGCTCACAAGCAGCAGCAATAGGAAAGGGGCTTCAGGCATGCATGGCCTATTCACACCTAAAGTGAAGCATAGTGAACTCAACCACAAGTTTCATTTGAAGGGCCAGAAGGCCATGTAACCAGGGAATGCTGAAGATTCCTCTACTCATACAGTCCATGCCCTCCATACATTTACGATAACCAACCATGTGCTCAACTCAAAGAAGGGCTGTGAAGAAGGATGTCAGGTAGGCAGAGGGTTCTGCATTCTTCCCACCATGCACTTTTATAACTTGAAGTCTCACCCCAGCCACAAGACATAGCCGGACCAGACCCCTGTTTGAGGCACAGGCCCAGCTTCAGTGCATGTTATTTGGGCTTCATTTATGCCTCCTTGAGCTCCCTAGCAAGACAGGTGGAATAAGAACATTTTTTTAATTAAAAAAATCAAAATTGCAAGTTAGGGGGAACAAGATTTCTAAAACCTGCAGCTTTTTAACAAGCCAAGTTTCTAATGGTCCTCATTTTACTGGAGGAACATTTAGGGGAAAGTATGTGGGTAGCTGCCTGCATGTTAAGGGGGGAAACTCTGTGCTCTAGATGAATCCAGACATACACATTGCTGGCAGGCACAATATGGCTCATCTGCAAACTGCAATACCCACACTTACTGCCCCAACCACTGCATGTCACCACTGCAGTATGAACTCCAATTCTAGGCAGGTTCAAAACACCAGGCCCTGAACTTACAAAAGTAAAAAGGTAAAGGTAGGTGCAAGCACCAGTTGTTTCCGACTCTGGGGTGACATCGCATCATGATGTTTTCACAGCAGACTTTTTGCGGAGTGGTTTGCCATTGCCTTCCCCAGTCATCCACACTTTCCCTCCAGCAAGCTGGGTACTCATTTTACTGACCTCGGAAGGATGGAAGGCTGAGTCAACCTTGAGCCAGGTACCTGAACCCAGCTTCCGCCAGGATCAAATTCAGGTCATGAGCAGAGCTTCAACTGAAGTATTGCAGCTTTACCACTCTGCGCCACGGCGCTTCAGTTACAAAAGTAAAAATGAGCAAATTTTACCACCAAACCAGGATCTTGATGTGTAGTAAACTCAGTTTGGATTATTTTGACAGAGTCTGAGCTCATGGAACTCTCCCTCCTCTTCTCCTAACTGGCATACACATTTACCTGTGCACACATAATGATAAGATCCGTGTTTGTTCTCAGCCAGTCCAGGAAGACCTTGACAGTCGGCAGCAGCCCCTCCTTGGTTATGATCTCCAGCTTCTCCTGGAGAGAACGCTCGTTCCTGCACGATTTGTTACTTGCAACACTTTCTTCGGACTCTGAAGCATCATCTGGAGACACAAGCAAAGAGAGCATTAAAATACAAAACGCGGGGGGGGGGGGGGGAATGCATCTTTCCCCCTGCCCAGCAATTTTATATGGCCCCCAAAAACCCCAACCAAATTTTAATCAAGGTGAGGCAAAATTGTTTTTGCCCACAGTTGCTTATAAGGGAGAGAATCGTGGTTATCAAAGGAAGGGAGAAAAGGATCTCTTGGCTTTCACTGCAACGCTTCAATCATCAGCTACTTTTGAGTTCAGAGAAACTGACCACCTTGAATGGCTATGCAGAAATGCAGTTTCCAGCCCCCAGTCCATAGCAGTGCCCCCCAATGTGGCATCCTTTTCAGAAAGTGGATAAGGCAATTTTAAGGCAGGGTTTGCTATTGGCTGCCTTCTTTCTAATGAAAGCGGGGTTTTTTTTAAATGAACAGGAAAAATGGTAGGCACCTGAATTTTCCCTTACTCATTGTGTGGTTTCATTCCTCCTTTGGGATTTTCTTTTTCCACAGCAGGTGAGAGGAGAGAGGTAGTCTGTCTGGCCCTGCCTCCCCAGGCAGCCATTTTGGGATGGTAGTACCACCCTCTCTCAAAATCCCAAATGCTGTCAGGCTCAGAAAGTAGGGGCTTTTGGCCTAAAGCTGCAATGAAGAACTGGCTGGATACAGTTCCTGAAAGCACAATCTTTTATTTATTTGGATGCAACACAAGGTGACAGTTTTATATCTGCAGTGCTTCTTGGCAGTTATCAAGTTAAATTTTATTCTACCTTTCTTCCAGTAAGCTTAAGGAAACACACACACGCATCCTCAGGGCCACCTGGTGGACATAGGGTAGGCTGGCCAGTCACTGCCTCTTAACCCAAAGTCCTTCATTCAAAGTCATTCACTGTGCCTTCAAGGCACAGTGGGGATTTAAACTCTGGTCTTCCTGGGGCTAGAGCCTACTCCAAAATGGCTCGCAGGAGTGACCTAGAGCAGGGGTGGCCAACGGTAGCCCTCCACATGTTTTTTTGCCTACAACTCCCATCAGCCCCAGTCAGCATGGCCAATGGCTGGGGCTGATGGGAGTTGTAGGCAAAAAAACATGTGGAGAGCTACCGTTGGCCACCCCTGACCTAGAGAACAGGGGAGTCCCTAAACACAAATATATCAGAGCTAAGCTTGCTGGCAGGTTGCATAATGCCCAAAAGCATCCCCAGAAGAGGGTGGTCTAGTCCATTCTTGAAAATATCCACAGAAGGAAATGTTCCTTCCTCCCTTGTCATCTACAAACATACTACCCCACAGTTTAGAAATATGTCTTCTTACCCTATTTGCATCTTGGCCATCAATGGCATCTGAGGGGATGAGGTTAACTAAGTAAGTTTTCCCCCCTTTCAGATGTTTCCCCCCTTTCCCCCCTCCACATGTTTTTTTGCCTACAACTCCCATCAGCCCCAGTCAGCATGGCCAATGGCTGGGGCTGATGGGAGTTGTAGGCAAAAAAACATGTGGAGAGCTACCGTTGGCCACCCCTGACCTAGAGAACAGGGGAGTCCCTAAACACAAATATATCAGAGCTAAGCTTGCTGGCAGGTTGCATAATGCCCAAAAGCATCCCCAGAAGAGGGTGGTCTAGTCCATTCTTGAAAATATCCACAGAAGGAAATGTTCCTTCCTCCCTTGTCATCTACAAACATACTACCCCACAGTTTAGAAATATGTCTTCTTACCCTATTTGCATCTTGGCCATCAATGGCATCTGAGGGGATGAGGTTAACTAAGTAAGTTTTCCCCCCTTTCAGATGTGCCATACCAGAGGGCTAGTGACTTTTAAAGACGTTTAGACACAGCAGGAATCTGAAGAATGCAGAGTGTTATGTGGGTGGATGGGGAGATCTGGGAAGCTCATCCTACTGCAGAGCACAGCATGGAATGAGGGAGGGGGGACTAACTGAGCAGGAAAGTGTGCAATTCATTCACATATCAACAGAGCAAGGAGGTGGTATAACCCACAGTAAGGATACCTTCCTCCACTTATGGGAGTATGCAAGTCCATCTCTAATGTCTAGATTGACTGACAATAGCCATCTCAAGTCTCAGACCAAGATCTTTCCCCGTCTCACTAAACCAAGGTCTGTAGTGGTTAGGAGAGCTCTCAGTAGCTTTTCCCAGAATACCAGAAAGGAGGTCTCACAAAAGCCAAGCCAAAGAGTGTGGCTGGTTCCTGAGCTTTGGAAATGGCGGCACTAATAATAAATATTTCAAAAAAGACATCTGAACTGCCAGATTCACATTTCAAAGTAAAAAACCCCCCTTCAATTCCTGACCTTAGCACACTCCACTCTCACACATTTAACAACTCACCAGAATCTCGCTCTAGAGTCTCAGTTCCCCTGCATTTTTAAAAACTACTATCAGCTCCCTGTTATTCTAAGCCCCATCCACCACAAAATTCGGCAAGCCTGAATTTTCATTAGTTTTGGCTGCTGAATGGGAAGGATGCCATTCAAAAACCTACTTAATCAGTCATATCTGCTTTTATTAGGCACGTGTATGTAATATACAAAGCCACCAGTTTTTCCAGTGAAGGTCTGGCTTCTTTCTCCATAAAGAACATAAGAGCCCTGCTGGATCAAACTAATAGTCCATCTGGTTCAGCATTCTGCCTCACAGATGGCCAACCAGTTCCTCTGGACAGCCAACAACAGGGCATAGAGGCTGATGTTGCCTCCTCCCTCTGGGATTCAGAGGATTATCATCTGAATGCGGAGGTCCCCCTCAGACACCAGGGCTAGTAGCCACTGCCAGATTTATCCTCCATGAATCTAATTCCCCTTTAAAGCGGTTTATTCCTGTGGCCATCATTGTATCACCTGGCAGCAAATTCCACATTTTAAGCAGCTTCTTGATTGAAGTTTACCCAAAACCAATATCCTTTACAAGTGAAAGTGTAAGCCAACATCTATCAACCTTAAATTTGGAGCCTGTGTGGTGTAGTGGTTCAAGTGTCACACTAGGATCTGGGAGACCCAAGTTCACATCCCCACTATGCCATGGAAGCTTGCTGGGTAACCTAGGGCCAATCACACACTCAAAGTCTAAACTTGCTTCACAGAGCTGGGAGGATAACATGGAATAATACTGTAGGAAGAAGACGACTGCAGATTTATACTCCATCCTTCTATCCGAATCACTCAGAGCGGTTTACAATCTCCTATATCTTCTCCCCCCACAACAGACACTCTGTGAGGTGGGTGAGGCTGAGTGAGCTCTCGCAGCAGGTGCCCTTTCAAGGACAACTCCTGTGATAGCTATGGCTAACCCAAGGCCATTCCAGCAGCTGCAAGTGGAGGAATGGGGAATCTAACCTGGTTCTCTCAGATAAGAGTCTGCACACTTAACCACTACACCAAACTGGCTCTCCGCACAGGAGAAGGTGGGGTATAAAAACAATCATTTACTCCATTTATACCTAGTTTTTCTCCCCAACAAGGACCTAAAGTGACTCACAAATTTTTCCACTTTTCCATTCTATGAAGTAAATGAATACATCAGCAGTTCACAGGCAGTTGCATAATGTACTGTGAATAGCCATATCTTTAATGACAAAATCTCAGGGACACAACCACTGTAAATGGACTTACCGCAAATAAACTATCAAATATTGAGTGTTTGTGTGAGTGTGTCCACATATACCCCCAACTTTGTCATCGGTTTGTCAAGAGGACCACTTCCAAGAGGAAAAGTAGGAAGTGGCAGAAAGTAAGGAGGGGGAAAGCAAGGAGGAAGCCACATTTAACCCCACTTTCTTCCTCTCTCTCTCTGTGCAACTGTGGGAACCAAAATTGGGCAGATCCAGAACAAAGGCCACTAACTGCATGCGCCTTGTAAACACTGCGTCTGTGGTGGTAAGAAATCTCATTCTGTTACCTTGCTCCGCCATGCCAGGCTTCTCCATGTCCCCGTTGACACAAGGCCTGCTGTCCGCTGCTTCCTTCTGTGCGGGTGGTTCACAGTTGGGCTTGAGGAGGACGTTGCTGAATGTGGGGGCCAGTCGGAAGCAACGCTTGGTCTGGAAGAGCTGCGTGGACATGGCTTGGAGGTTGCTGGCTATGCTGGCTTCACTGGTGCCCAGAGAGCCTGGCCCATTGGCCACCGGCTCCGAGGGCTCAGTCTTGGTGATGCCAGGGCTTTTGGAGTCCACCAGCCTCCCTTCACTTTCCACAGAGCCTAAGGTCTCCCGGTCTCCGTTCCTCATGCTCCTTGCTTGGCTTCCCCCTTCTGCATCCGGCTCGTCCTCTATATCCTCCAAGTCCGAGCGGGACTCCTGGCTGTTCATGTCAGAGTCAGTCTCCATATCGAAAGCTGCCTCGGCTTCCTCGTCGCTCTTCTCGGAGCCTGTCTCAGAGCCATCGCTGCCCTTGGTGGAATCGGGGCTGGAATCGGAGTCAAAGCCCTCGCTCAGGTCACTCTCGTCCACCTTCTGGGCATGCCGGCGGCGGCGAAGGCAAGAGAGGCGAGAGTACTTCTTGCCCCTTTTGCTCTCACTCTTCCTCTGCTCCTCGCTGGGTTGGTGGTTGGCCAGGTCTGCCTCAGCTTCCCTCTCGACGGAGTTGCATGACTCTCTGGTCTCTGGCTCCTCTGTGGAGAGTACCCAAAAAGACAACTTTTGAAACTTGGATGACCATCCTCAAAAACAGTCCTTCTAAGCCAGTCTGAGGAAGATACCTGGGCCAAATTCAAGCTTAACACTAAGAGCAGACATTAAGCAGGGGATACCCAAGTGCACTGGATTGGAAGAGAGGCAGTCGGCATGAAACATCATTAGAACAGTAGGTGCAGCAGCCTCCCTGCCCCACCCTTTCATCAATTCTGGGGATTCAAGTCACTGCTCGGTAATGGTGCCAATCGAGGCCACTATCCTCAGTGTCCCCTATTACTTTCCTCCAGGAGCCACAGGAGCCAATGCTTGTTAAAGACAGCATGGCAAACCAATGACATTTTGTCCTGTGATTATGCGGGGGGTGGGGGGGCAAGTAAGTGAAGCTAATGTAGAATGCATAACTTCCCTGTTACAGGAAGGAGGATTTTAAAGGAAGAAACAATGTCAATGCAGCAAATAGGACAGGCATGGGGGGAGGAAGACGAGAGTGATGAATGAGTTTCACATCTTCACAACAAACCCTTTGAAACAGAAAATGTTCAAAGTGGATCATGCAGACCTAAGCTGTACTCCAAGTCCGGGAAACTCTCTCACCTGTAATTATTATTTATCGTATCCTCTTCTCCAAGCAGGTAGCCAACTTTAGCCTCACAACAACCCTGTGAAGTAGGCCAGAGCTGCTATAGTGCAGTGATAATAAGACTGCAACCAAGAAGCAAGCCCCATTGACATCGGTGGAATATGCTTCTGAGTAAACATGTTTGGGACTGAGTTGTAAGTAGGCTGACAATCCACGAATTCCATGGGCAGCTTCATGCAAGCCACTGTTCTTCACAGCACACTCCTCTTCTAATAAGAATTAAATGCTGATCTACTTTGCAGGGATGTGGGGAGCATCACTAAAAATATGCATGTGTGAAAAGCTTTGAATATTAATTTTTTTTTTTTAAACTGTTTAGTATTAGTATTATCAGGCATTCTAGCCAGAAAGAGCAACCTGTAGTGGGGAAATCGGAACCTGAGTGGGGCTTTGAACCCGGGGCTTAACACCCCACCCAGCATGTACACCATGGTGGAAATTATTTTTACAGCACATAAAGCCTGAGCTACTTTTAATGTAGAAGATAGAAGATATTTGATTTATATCCTGCCCTCCACTCCGAAGTCTCAGAGTGGCTCACAATCTCCTTTACCTTCCTCCCCCACAACAGTCACCCTGTGAGGTGGGTGGGGCTGGAGAGGGCTCTCACAGCAGCTGCCCTTTCAAGGACAACCTCTGCCAGAGCTATGGCTGACCCAAGGCCATTCCAGCAGGTGCAAGTGGAGGAGTGGGGAATCAAACCCGGTTCTCCCAGATAAGGGTCCGCACACTTAACCACTACACCAAACCGGCTCTTAATGGAACTTAATGAAAGGCGCAAGCTTTTTAGACCTCAGGGCTCCTAGGGTTCTTAATTTTAGAAAAGTGGCCGGTATTTGACCACTTTGCAAATGGTTGTGTATTTAAGATGCTGTTATTATTGCTGGAGTTAGCAATGGCACCTCTACTCCTCAAGCATGTATACAGATTATATTCACATCCCATCTGTCCACTAAACGGCTCAGGATAGTGGAGCGCACAGTTCTTTACCACCATGTTATCCTCACCACTATTCTGTGAGACAGGCAAGATCCTTTCTTTCACCCTAAACCAAGGCAACCCCAAAGATTGAAGGGATGAGAGGATCTGAATCAAAATCTACTCTAAACCTTAAATCAGTGGCAGCGAAATGACGGCAAGGGGTGGGGTGGGGAGTGCTTGCTATTCATTGCCTCTCCACATCAGTAAAATACTTTTAAAATACAGCATTCTATGCAAAGAACATGCAAGTCTGCTTAACTGATATGAGTCGCAAAATCCAGCTTTATTTGGCAGGTAATCCGGGTTGGTTTGGCACAGTCATTTGTTTGTTTTGATACACACAGCAGAGAAAGCTTGAAAAGCACAAATGTAACAAGCTTGCTCCACTGACAGGATGCTGGCAACAACTTTTCTTCTCTTACAATCTGTTTTAAGGGGTGGGTAGGAGAGGTTTTAGGTTCCTGTAAAGCCTGGATACTTGAGCCTCTAAGCTATTGCCAAGAAGGTTAAGAAGTTATGAGCCATGACTTAATTAAAAAGAAGCTGACTGCTACGCTAAGTAATCTTGTGCTGGGCTGTTATAATCCCCTTCTGTTAGATCAATAGCGTTTGACGACTTAAAGGAGCTTAGCACCACCTTCCGTGTTACACAAAACCCAACAGAGAGATGTTTGAAAACTACACTGACCAAGGGAACCCACCAGTCTTGCAGTTGTGGGACCCAATGTGACTTTCAGAGCAACAAGAAGTGGCTAAGGCTATTCTGTATAGAACGAAGTAATCCTGCTACATTTTTCCACACTGCAAAAGCTTTTATCCATAACTATGAAGCTTGGTAAAGGTAGTCCCTTGTGCAAGCACCAGTTGTTTCAGATTGGGGTGACATTGCATCACAATGTTTTTGCGACAGACTTTTTACGGGGTGGTTTGCCATTGCCTTCCCCAGTCATCTACATTTCCCCCCCAGCCAGCTGGGTACTCATTTTACCGACCTCGGAAGGATGGAAGGCTGAGTCAACCTGGAGCCAGCTACCTGAACCCAGCTTCTGCTGGGACTGAACTCAGGTCGGGAGCAGAGCTTAAGACTGCAGTACTGAAGAAGAAGAATTGCAGATTTATACCCCGCCCTTCTATCTGAATCAGAGACTCAGAGCGGCTTACAATCTCCTATATCTTCTCCCCCCACAACAGACACCCTGTGAGGTGGGTGGGGCTGAGAGGGCTCTCTCAGCAGCTGCCCTTTCAAGGACAACCTCTGCCAGAGCTATGGCTGACCCAAGACCATTCCAGCAGGTGCAAGTGGAGGAGTGGGGAATCAAACCCAGTTCTCCCAGATAAGAGTCCACTCACTTAACCACTACACCAAACTGGCTCTCGCAGCTTTATCACTCTGCGCCACGGAGCCTGACGTCACTTTAAAAAACAACAACAGGAAGGACACACTTGAACCTTTTCTCCTAACAGTACATGGAACAAGACAAGATAAACCAAAGGATTAGGGTGACGGCTTCTGCCTTTCCCTTAAAGGATTCCCTGATGTCAGAAGAAACATGGAATGAGGTAGAATTTGCCATTTTAGTACTTATTGTTCTCTGTAATTTTAAATTTTATATATTTTAAATTGGTTTTTTACTGTTGATTGTTTTTATGATGTAACCCGCCCTGAGCCTGTTCTACGGGAAGGGCGGGCTAAAAATTGAATAAAATAAAAACAAAATAAATAAATGAACGAAAGTCAGTGAGGCCTGCCAGAAATATGCTGCTCATTGAACCTATCTACATTACAAAATTGTATCTGTTTCATACAACAAACTGTCCTGATTTCCTGCAAAGAATCCTGAAAGCTGCAGGTTGGTGTGCTGTTAAGATTTCTGTTAGGGATCCTTTGGCCCTCCTTGGAAGGACAGGGCCTCTAGGAGTTGGAAGAGAAACTCACTCAAAGATACCCTCCTCCACTGATAACAACCATCCCCGAGTGAAGAGAATGACTTAAACCAGCCTGTGTGTAGTGCAGATGCACCAACGCTCACATGTACATGAAATGACTCCAATAAGAGGTTTATGCAATTACATAAACATATATATTTTAAAACAGAAACAGTATTGACACAAGGAACTCCAGTGCTTGGGAGAGGTACACGATTGCATCAGAAGGGCTGCCCCGCCACGACCTAGTCACAAAGGCTCTTGGCAAATATTGCCTGCTTAATTGCTGTTAGCAGACAACCTGGTGATGAAGGGCTGCTGGCTGAACCCGAAGGGAGAGTTTAAGAATCTTCGTGGGTGATCCCCTGCCCTTACCTGCACCATCGTTCTGGAAGGCTGGAACTGGGTTCTCACCTTCTTCCAGCTCTGCCTGCAAGCGAATGTTGACGTGGTTGATGAGGTGTGAGAAGAGAGCCAGCGTGAAAGCGATAGCTGCGCTATACTGCTTGGAGCCTGCAGAGAGAGAAAGCAGTATGGAAGAAAGGCAACAGCGGAGGAAGCGAGCCACTGAGGCCAATAGCGGGATGAGAAAGCACAAGACTCTGCTCTGCTGCAGCCTCCAACTCCAGTGTGCACATCCACATTCACTAAAAATCCTAATTCCTTATGGTTTGCCACATGTTCTAGATTCAGAAATTATTGTAGCCAACATCCAAAGATTTTAAAAATTCTTTGTGTAAATTTAGGAACCCCTACTTTGCAGTTCCATGAATATCTGTATACAGAAATGTGCCCACCGCCCACCAGTTATTATCATCCTGCTGTTTATAAATAGTTTTTATCCTCGGGAAGAGACAAGCTTCCCTTGGGAACAGCTGTGACAGTGGGAGAAAGCCTGCTTCACATACCAAAGTTGTTCCCAGGTTCAGTTCCCGGCATCTACTATTAAAAAGGCAGCAGGTGTTGGGAAAGACCTCTCTGACACAGCCTTTGAGGATCTGCTGTCATAAGAACTGTCACTGCTGGATCAGATCAGTGGTCCATCTAAGCATCCTGGCTCACCCAGCAGCCAACCAGCTGCCAGTCAGTGGAGACAACAACTGAGTTAGATTGTCTGTCTTCATATAAGGCAGCTTCCTATGAATGCCCACAGACCTGCCAGGAGGATTTCGGACTCTGTCTCAGATTCCTCTCCCTGAAATGCCAATCCCACACCCTCAATTCTGTTGTTTGAGAGGTTTCAGAGGTGCCAACCTCTAAACTGACAACAGAAATAGGCAAGTGCTCAGGCAGCCTGCAAGCAACGCACTGACAGCAGCTGCACTATTCTGGAGTTAACCCTGCCCTTTCCCAGAAGCATGAGTTACAGGGACATGCTGCTTACCTGCCCTCTTGAGGCTGTGAACGCTCATCAGGCAGACAATGACCATACGGAAGATAAGGAGGTCTGGCAGGAAGGAGTAGCCATTCTCACATTCCTCTTCGTCATCGTTGACAGAGCTCAGGTTGGGTGAAGAGGGCAAGTAGAACAGACAGAGGTTGAAATCCTCCAGGACTGACTGGCAGAGAGACGTAAGTTCAGAGTCCACAGAACTAAGTGTTGGGGGACAGAAGGAAAAGAGACAGAAGAATTTCTTTTTAACATTGCAAGCAGTTGTTATGGGAGTCACAGAAGAACTACCTGAAGCACTTTCCCCTCCTAATCAAATGGATGGGCTTGCCTCAACTGGTGGTCATGAAATCCCAGGAATAAGCTATTTTAAAAGAGTCCATATTGATACAGTGTGCCCCTTCTAAGTGAAGGATGCAGGCAAATGGCAAGTTCAATATTTCAACTTGTTCTTTCAAATTGTTAATTGGACTATTTTGCCATAGATTCTAGCGGTACTCTTTTGCATGCTTAACCACTGCCCACCAACTATATGTAACTCTGCTCATAGCACCTCATTTCATTATCTGAAGTGTGCATTTAGCACACAAAAGCTTACATTCTGAATAAAACTTCATTGGTCTTAAAGGTGCTACTGGACTCCTACTTTGTTCTATTCTTTCAGACCAACACGGCTGCCCATCTGGATCTATCACAATGTTTAAACAGGCAGCAGAGTGCTCCCTACAGTACACCCAAAAAGCTGGGGCAGGAGAGAAATTTCAACAGCAGTACACCCACATGGAGATGAGAGGACTCTTTCAGATCCAGGACACCAAGTAAACACAACCAACCAAAATGCAGCACAGTGGTGTAAGGAGTTCTACCCCTATGGGAAGACATCCTAGATTGTTAGGTGCCTTTCAAATGGATAAGTACCAGGTTTCAATTTCTTGTTATGCTGCTAATCCCTGACCTTGATGGACCAATGGCCTGATTCAGTTAAAAGGCAGCTTTGTGTGTTCAAGTTTATAGACAAAGATTCCAAGCTCTTACCTGCTCTTTGGCTGCAGGAGGCTATGCAGGTACATGAAGCTCACCAGTAACCTTTTTATGTCTTTGCACCTATTTGGGGGAGGGGGGCAAAGAAGAACACATCATAAACATCTAGCAGACACAGATGAGGTACAGAAACAAGAGAAGAGGGACAGTTGGTTTTTAAAGGCAGAAGCCAGGGAAGAGGCATCAAATACAGAAGGTTAAGTTCCATATATGGCAACACTAAAAGGCCCCACTGCCCTGACCCAGATAGCCCAAGTTTGTCCTATCTCGTCAGATCTTGGAAGCCAAGCATGATCAGTCTTCATCAGTATTTGGATGGGAGACCATGGATGGATAGGAAGACCAGGGTTGCTATGCAGAGGCTGGCAATTAACTTCTCTCTTTGCAACCCCATGGGTTACCACAAATCAACAGTGTCTTGACAGCAAAGAAACCCAAACCACCCATGAGCTGACCATCTGCTACCTGCTCTTCCCCTGAAATTTCACAAAACATCATAAACTGCAGCTTGGTGGGGGTTTTAAAAGGCTTTTAGCAGCATGTGAGTTCCTTACACTCCTCTCTGTGACCCCATTCTTGCCACAGTGACAAACACAGGGAACGTGCAGAAAGGGGTTCTGTCCTACAGCTCAGATGGAGCCATAAAACAGGAATCTTGTCACCGCCTGACTGCGCTGTCAAGGAAGCCACCATTCCAGCTGGACCACTAGCACAAAAGCGAAGTCCCATGAAGCATCAGCCATGTGAAAATCCTTTTGCTTCAGAGCAGGTGGGCCAAGCTCAGGTGCGCAACCTCACTTCCAAAGCAAAGGAAGAGGTGCAACACATCCTGTGCTAATGTGTTCTACTGAAGGAAAAGATGATATTCCAAAGCAGCAGAACTCCATCAAGTCTCAGGGCCATAGTAGATGAGGGAAACTGTGGCTATAGGGTCAGATGTGGCCCATGGTACAGAACCAAACATAGCCCTTTAAAAAAATAAAATAAAATATTACAATTTACAGTTAAGGTATACTGGAAACGTGAGATGCCAGAATAACCAGCAGGTAAAGGGAATGGCTGGGAAAAGATTATTTTTAACTGAATGTCTTCTTGGAGATGCTTTACAGAAATGGAAAGGGTAGTGCCAGTAATCCAATACCTATCATGCACAGATTTATGCTACAACAAAGCCACAGGGTACTTCTGTGTGCATTTATTACTTTAATGTAAGATCTTGTGGGTAGCATTTCCTAATAAAGGACATACAACAAGCAGTGTTTGGAATACAGAACATTTATGGTCATTAATCAAGACTTCATTCATCCATAATGTTAAGTTCTATGTCTGCACTTATGCACTGTTTCCCAACCCTCGGGGCTCTGAAGGCTAAGGTAGTTTGGCTCTTTAATTAGAAAAGGTGGCAGACTTCTGCGCTAGCTACTCTCCAAGCCTTTTCCTGAACCTGCAGTTCAGCCTCAGGTTTTTCCAAAGCTTTGTATGTGCTGCAATTTTGCAAGAGAATGGGGTGGGACACACAACATGTGGCAAAGTGTAGCTTCCTGAAGAACCCAGCTCTAACATGAAATACAAACAAGGTCCAGAAGTTTGCTGCTTTTTAACAAATCTGAAAGCATGTGAGGCAATTCCCAGTGCAATTCCAAAAGCCAAAGAACTCAAGAAGGTTTCCTGGGGGTTAAGAATAAGCGACCTGTAGCAGTTCTTTGTCATTCGTTAAATCTAGAAAACAGATATAGTATGCAAAATAACAAGAAGTCGCTCCACGAATCATGTAAAATGTCCTTGAATCTGCATTGATTCTGTCCTAGTTGGAGAATTTAGACAGCTTGTACAAAGGGTTTTGGTTTGGTTTTTTGCTCTAAAGATCTCCACCTCACTATCCTTTGTGTTTGTCCACCTGCACTGAAACATGCCAGTCACCGAGCAAGCCCCCTGGACTTACAGCACCTTGAGGACAAGAGAACTTTGAGGCTTCTCTCACAGCACACAGTACAGTTGTTATGTAGCAGCACAAGTTCTCTAGTTTGGAAGGAAGAGGAGAAATAACGGCCTGAACTCCAGCTGTCGCTTATCCTCCCACTGCCACCTTACCCACCCAGCTTACACTCAAAGCTCCACACTCCTAAACTTCATGCAGAAGAACAAACAAGTGAGACTGAAACCTAGTTTGCATACACAGCAGAAAAAAGTGGAGATAAAAAGGCAAGACTGCACAGGTGGTGGTTTCCAAATACTTCCCTGTAATAAAACACACACCCAGAGTGGGGTGGGTTAGCAACTCCCCCTCAGGTGCTAGATTTTTCACATCTGGGATCACTCCAAAATGGCAACATTTCATCAGTCTCAACAACAACAAATGCCACCTCATAGAACCCTGCATGGCTACTCTTGTCTCTAAATGCTGAGAACTTTACACACCACAAGAAACCTGCCACAGTTGTAAGATAAAAGTTTTTAACAGCACTAACCCTAAGGTGCCTCGGCCATACACTCTACTGGCACCCCAGACCAAGCCATTTCTTTGCATGCTTCAGCCAAAACCTTTAAAATGATAGTGAGTCATCACAGTGACCAGCCTGCAGTATCCTCTGCTTTCCTGCTCCTGCTTTAACAAAAGGCCCCAAACACATTCCAAACAGAAGGGGCCCAACCAATTTGTGCATCTTACATAAGTCAGAAAGAAGCAAAGAAAGAAGCAAAGAAAGAAAGCGATTGCAGCAACCACCACCATGCAACAATCATTCAGAAGGGGTTTTAACAACACAATCCACCCTTGGTTCAGACAGAACGACAAGCTGCTATTGTCAGGAAAGCAGAATTACTGAGCAATTACTGAACTGCGTGCCAGGTGAAGAGGCACAGGAAGTGTATGAGCTGAAGGACCTCCTGGGCTCATTCCTATCTGCAAAATGTGAACAATGGCCTTGGTTACGGCAGCCAAGAGAACAGCAAAACATCCTGGCATACCAGAATAAGGTTACTGTCAGGAATGCATTCACCCCATACATCCACTCTTACAGGCAACATCACAGAAGTAAACTTTAGAATGTGTTTCTGCCCTTTGGCAAAATGGGCCAAGATTCAAGTTACTGTAAAACAGGACAATCCACATAAAACAAGCAATTACTGTGCATTTTCAGAAACAGATATTATTTGTCATGGGATACTCATTCACTGGCCCCCGTGTTTCTCTACAGAAAAATTCAGGGTAGAAATTCTGTTCTGCTTATATACAGGCTGCCCAGCTTCTGTATTATGTTCTATTCTCCTAGTCATGGGACTGAGCACTCTGGTACTCAAGACAGCAGAATCCATAATATGGCAAGGGCCATCTGATAGTAAAGGGTCCAGAGTTTTAACAAATGCAGTCAGAGAATTAGAAAATCCAAGAAGATGCACTACACAATCTGTTTCTTACAAGCCAAAAAAGTTTCTCTACACAAAAGAAACCGCAGAAAAACTTCTGACTGTGTACAATTCAACTGAAGTTTAGCAAGGCTGCAGGGACAGCTGTGGAAGGATTGTCAGTTAAAATGATTTGGAGGTCCAAACTCAAACCACGAACTAGCAAATGGTCATGTGAATGAGTATTTGGGGATTCTTCAGCTCCTTTCCACTAAATTTCTCTTTGAACAAGTCAACCAAAGTCTGAAACGGGCTTGGGTTTTGATAATTCCAAGTTGATCCTGAAAGCTCTTACCTCTTTTTACTTGGTGACAGTTTCCTGGTTTCACATTTCTTCAGCTGGTGATACATTTTGGCAGCCTTGTCATAAAGACGTTTGAGGTTCCCATAAGCACCTTCGAAGGACACTTCAGACTGGATACTGAACAGGCACAGGGTTCCACAAAACAAAACTGTTAATTTCTCATAAACCTACTGGTCCATTTTTTCTCTCTCTCTCTCTCTTTTTTTTTTTTTTAAAAGCTTGTACTCCTCAAACTACAGAATTAACACAAATGTAAACAGCTTTGCACATACTTGGTTCTTTTCTATAACTAAAAGAACTAAGAGCTCTGGAAGGCATGAGTATTTTTTCAACCTCCCTTTTAGTTTCTACATCTTCATGCCCATATGTTTTCAAGCATATGGGCATTTCACATGATACAGGCAAATATGAATGCACTCTCGTTCCCCAAGGAGCTCTGTGTGAAACAACTCACCAGCGCAGGTAGCAGTAAGTGGCTTCCACGTTGTAGTATTTACTCCCAGCCAGTGTCCCCAGCTGATTAAAGGGCATACCTAATGCAACAAGGCAAAATAAGAGTGATGCTACCTGCATTTGTTCATACATCAAAACGAAACAGGATATTTAGTTATTACAAGGACTACAACCTGCCTGCAAAGCACAGGATTCAGTATTTTTGAAACATGCAAGTTCAAGATGGAAGGAACCATCCTTATACTGATGCAACAGTCTAGTAAGACTGGGAGGGAACTGGTGCCTAGCAAGGGGGCAGGGGCTTTCCAGGCAAGAAAGATACTGCCTCACTGGGCCACAGCTGGGAGGCAGAACGTTCAGGAACCCATGCGTAGCAGGACAAGAGCACCAGAAAGCCTGCTGCTATGCCGTTAGGCATATGAAGTTTGAACAAGTAAGAGGAAGAGCAGATGGCAGACATGAAGGAGCCAAGTGGTATATATAATAAAAAGCATCAGGATGCAGTTCTTCCTCATCCTTCCCCAGCAGTTTCTCAAGACCCCCACCACACTGGTGTGGAAACATGGCTGATGACTGTAACGCTGGTGTAGCCAACTAATTATTTTTCAAACATATGTACAGCCTGTTTACACGTGGTGGCTCCCTAAAGGTTACTGACCAGCTCCATACCTACTCAGCTTCAGTAATCCTGATGTAGTCTGAGCCTGTTCACTTGGGGCCACAGCAGTTCATGCTTAATAGGCTGATAGGCCAGGGAAGTGAGCTCTACACTCTGACTCACTTCTAACTAAGCAGAGAAATGGTTGATGGGATCTTTAATCCCCCTCTGATCCAGAATGAACACAAAGAAGCACTGGCAGGTTCCTCTCCTTATTATGCACCACAGCTGCTGATGCCCCAGCCCTTTGCCTTGCTTTGGGATCCTGAACAGGAGTTTCAAAGAGTTGAAAGCCTCTGGGGCTGTTCATCCTGGAGAGGAAGGGCTTGAAGAGGCCCTCCTGTCTGCAGCCTACTTAGATGGGAAAGTGAGGTGCACAAAAACCTGAATGAGGTCCCTGGGATAAGAGGATATGCTATGGGCTAGACTGGAAACCTCAGAAAAAGAATTGTGACAACTTGTCCTCTGCAGGAGCCTCTGCCAGACAGGCAACGTGGTAGACAATGACAAAGGGTGGCGATCGAGGAAGGGTGAGGCAGGAAATTCTGCCTGTTGACCCTGGTACCCTGTAGAAACCATGCTGGGACTACTGCACATGAATTTATTCAAATGATTTTTTTGTAAAAAGATTTTAATAGTTTGTGGGCAATAAAGAAGGACTGAAGATGTTCAGAGAGGAAGAAAAAAGAAGACAAATTGGTGCAATGGATTGCTCAGAAATGGCTTTTGCCTGGAGAGTGATGGTTTCAACTCCGACTTGTAAAACATTTTCTCTTTCCCCTAAATGCACAACTCAACAACACTTCAATACCTTACCCTAGACAACTTCGAAACTCCCTTCCAGCTTTGTCACCCATTTGCCCTACACCCAAGCAATCACCTGAAAAACCAGGGCTTTCCTCCCTTTTTCTGCTTACATCCTACTTCTCACACACTTACACTTCCAGAGATGCTATACATCAGCATCCTTATCACCACCTCCCCATAACCTTCCTACATTACAATAAATCATCTTTTAGAAAGAAACTCAGGCTCCACACTTACCAATCTGCGGTGCAACAGAAAGGGCCTGATAGTAAAACCTCTCAGCCAGCAACTCTGTGTCCACACCCGCCAATTCATTCTGATACCGAGCTGAAAAGGAACACACATGTAAGGGTATTATGGTTGGCAATAAAGCAGAGGTCTAGCATTGCTAAGTCACCACAATGCTGCAAAACCTTCTGGCAGGCTTGACAGACGTGTGAAATTATGAACTTTTATTCAAAGAGCTCAGTAAATTTGCTTCTCTAGGCAGCAAGTTTAAAGAAACAAATGCAGTTTCATTAAAATGATGTAAAATCCAAAATAATATTCAAAACATAGCATTAGAACCCTTCCATTCTATTGGGTCACCCCTTGCTGCCAGACCAAAATACAATTGAAGAGGCTCAGGCTTTGGAGGGTCTCCACAAGAGGGTGGATTAGCCCAAGCCATTTACTGCTTAATAACCCAGAGACTCTGCTTCTCCTCTTCCCTGTAGGTCAGCCACAGACTGCAAGGATCAGAAGCCTAACCACCTTCCACCCGAGAACCTGGACATATTGAACATTTACCCCCATACCAGCTCTCACCTAAATCTCCAAGATAAACCAGACACCGGTGGCAGGCCATCTGAGCCCACTCCATCTCCTTCTCCGATGCAGACACAGGTTTCTTGCAGCCTATGCAAGAGATAATTAATTAAACAACCAGGATAAGCCATATAACCAGGACTCCAAGTTGGCTTCAGCAGCCATGGACAAGATCCACACATGCCCACACACAACAACCCATGAAAACACTTGCCCAAATAGCCAAGCACAAGCATTTCCATGATCTCTCAAGCAGATCACAGAGTGGTGGAATCAGCTACAGCAGGAACCTCAAGTCTTGTTCTTAACAAATGAAAACCGAAGCTTGAAATGATCTGTGGACACTAATCCTAAGGAAGCTAAGACCCTGTTGTGGACAAGAAGTGGACCTTCAGTGCCATGCTCTACATAGCCCCATCCTATTAGAATGAATAATGTAAGAATCAGCAGCACACTTATTCCCATTGCACATTTCTCAGGTTCTTCTGAGGTCTTGACGCCTGCAATTTTATTGTACACATAGTCCTGCAAGCTTGATGTGGTAATTTTCCACAATAATCTGTTTTTATGGGGTTTGTGTATTTTAGCTAGTTTTAATTGTTTTAATGATGTGTTTTAATTGGTTTTAAGGGTTTTTAAGATGCGGTTTATTATGTATGTTTTGTTAGCTGGCTTGGTGACCCTTATGAGGGTAGAAAGGCAATGCTGTTTCCTTTCTTCCAAATCTAACCCCTCCCCAAGAGAGGACATGATGATGGTTTCATAAATTCTTGCAGTGAAGAAGGGAGGTTTTGCTCATCCATACCACACTATAGAGTAATGAAACTGACCAGCTGTTGCTTCAGGAAGGATAAAAAGGAAGTGTTTCTTCACATAATGATGCAATGTTTGCTTGTGAAATTCACTATGACAAGATGTGGCATAGACAGCTTTATCACCGATTACTGTTCAAGAACATAAGAACATAAGAGAAGCCATGTTGGATCAGGCCAATGGCCCATCCAGTCCAACACTCTATGTCACACAGTGGCAAATATATATATATATACACACACACATATATATATATATATACATACACATACATATATATACACATACATATATACACACACACACACACACACACACACATATATATATACACATTGCGGCTAATAGCCACTGATGAACCTCTGCTCAATATTTTTATCTAACCCCCTCTTGAAGCTGGCTATGCTTGTAGTCGCCGCCACCTCCTGTGGCAGTGAATTCCACATGTTAATCACCCTTTGGGTGAAGAAGTACCTCCTTTTATCCATTCTAACCCAACTGCTCAGCAATTTCATTGAATGCCCACGAGATCTTGTATTGTGAGAAAGGGAGAAAAGTACTTCTTTTTCTGCCTTCTCCATCCCACGCATAATCTTGTAAACCTCTATCATGTCACCCCGCAGTCGACGTTTCTCCAAGCTAAAGAGCCGCAAGCGTTTTAACCTTTCTTCATAGGGAAAGTGTTCCAAACCCTTAATCATTCTAGTTGCCCTTTTCTGGACTTTTTCCAATGCTATGATATCCTTTTTGAGGTGCGGTGACCAGAATTGCACACAGTATTCCAAATGAGACCGCACCATCGATTTATACAGGGGCATTATGATACTGGCTGATTTGTTTTCAATTCCCTTCCTAATAATTCCCAGCATGGTGTTGGCCTTTTTATTGCAATTGCACACTGTCTTGACATTTTCAGTGAGTTATCTACCACGACCCCAAGATCTCTCTCTTGGTCAGTCTCTGCCAGTTCAAACCCCATCAACTTGTATTTGTAGATGGGATTCTTGGCCCCAATGTGCATTACTTTGCACTTGGCCACATTGAACCTCATCTCCCACGTTGATGCCCACGCACCCAGCCTCAACAGATCCCTTTGGAGTTCCTCACAATCCTCTCTGGTTCTCACCACCCTGAACATCTGCAAACTTGGCCACTTCACTGCTTACTCTCAACTCCAAATCATTTATGAACAAGTTAAAGAGCATGGGACCCAGTACTGAGCCCTGTGGCACTCCACTGCTTACCGTCCTCCACTGCGAAGACTGCCCATTTATACTCACTCTTTGCTTCCTATTAATTAGCCAGTTTTTGATCCACAAGAGGACCTATCCTTTTACTCCATGACTCTCGAGCTTACTAAGGAGCCTTTGATGAGGAACTTTCTGGAAGTCAAGGTAAAAAGTCAAAAGCTTTCTGGAAGTCAAGGTAAACAATATCTATCGGGTCTCCTTTGTCCACATGTTTGTTCACCTCCTCAAAGAAATGTAACAGGTTAGTGAGGCAAGATCTTCCCTTACAGAACCCATGTCGAGTCTTCCTCAATAACCCGTGTTCATCAGTGTGCCTACTCATTTTGTCCTTGATAATGGTTTCTATCAGCTTTCCCGGTATTGAAGTCAGACTGACTGGCCTGTAGTTTCCCGGATCTCCTCTGGAACCCTTTTTAAAGATGGGGGTGACATTGCCACCTTCCAGTCCTCAGGAATGGAGGCAGATTTCAATGAAAGATTACATATTTTTGTCAGAAGATCCACAAGTTCAACTTTGAGTTCTTTCAGAACTCTGGGATGTATGCCATCTGGACCTGGTGACTTATTAGAAAAAGAATAGGAAATTGGATTTATACCCTACCCTTCACTAGGAGTCTCAGAATGGCTTATAACCTCCTTTCCTTCCTCACCACAATAGACACCCTGTGAGGTAAGTGGGGCTGAGCAAGCTCTCAGAGAACTGCTCTTGGGAGAACAGCTCAGAGAGAACTGTGACTGACCCAAGATAACCCAGCTGGCTGCATGTGGAGGAGTGGGAAATCAAACCCGGTTCTCCAGATTGGAGTCCATTGCTCTTAACCACTACAACCGAATTGGCTCTACCTTTGTGTTTTGAGGCAGTATTGAAGGGGACAAACAATAAAGAAAGGCTGCAGCCTTCATGTTCTGCTCATAAGTGTCCGTGAAGCACGAGGCCTGGTGCTGCTGGAAACAGCATGCTGGGCTAGATACACCTTTGGTCTGATCCAGCAGCCTTGTGAATAATTCACTGTGTTACCAGTCTCAGACATGACAATTCCTTCAAAAGTGAGCTGTCAAAGTTCATACCAAGACAAATTTTCTCCAAGGAAAATAGAGAGACCATATTTGGGCAGTGGAGAAGACCCCAGGAGGCAAGTCTAGTACTTTGGACAGCAGCTGCCACTGGAGATAACAGAGAACCAACCATCTGGCAGCTTCACCATGTTCACCCTGCTGCAGCAGGACCTAATGGCCACTTGTATACTTGTCAGATTTACTAGAAATAGAAACTGCAGCTATATTTCCTTTTTCTAGCTGAGAGTTCCTTCCCAAGCCAAAAAGAGTGTCATCACTCCACAGAGGCTGTACTGCCCCTCCTTCATCACTGCAGAGAAACAGATGCAAACCAGCTAATTACAAGAACACGGGCAAGGCGTGAAATATATTAAATGGCTGCAATGGCCAAGGGTATAAAAAGTAAATGCTTTACACCTAGTGACCACTGGAAGAGCTGCATGAAAAAGTCACCTCTGAAACCATTATCAGTACAGTGGACACCTCTCCCACCAGCTTCTGGGTTTAAATTATAATGTTGAAAGAAGGTAAAATTCACAAGGGCTGTTCAGCAGCTTAGGCATGCAAAATGCATTTAATGTGTCAAAGAACTCCTGGTCTGGAAGTCACTCAAAGGACTCCACCAGTTCTGCAGTGATATGAACGAGATCCTCACGGCAACGGTTGCCAAGGACACCAGATTTTTAGCGCATCATTCAGGGAGACAAGACACAAGGCAATGATAGACTTCCACCGTTCAAGAACTGAATATGTCTAATAGACAGAGCTCAGAACACCATCAAGTCAAATATAACCATTCTCCAACCCCACCCTGTAAAACACAATCATTCACATATATTTGAAATTTGCACCTTACAGAAAATTCTAAATATATTATAATGGGTAGGACTCAGAGGTGACCTTCTGCTAGCAGGATGCACTCCAGCTCACCACCAAGAAATTGCTATGATTTCCCATCTCTGCACAGCCCCCTACACCACTCCTGAAGATCCCAAGGCTCTTAGATACAGCTTGTGGGGGGGGAGTAAGGGGTGCAGGGAGATGCACATATGGAAAGAGTCTGTTTGGTTTCTTAGATCCAGCCCAGCATAATCTAAAACTAAGGCTATACAGAGTTAACACAACCAACAACCTCAACATTTTTAAAAAGTCCCATTTAACAACAACAACCTCAACATTTTTTAAAAATCCCATTTAACATGAAGCCATTTAACATGAAATAAAAACTTTAAACTTGTACTTAAATAACCCAAATTTGAGGCTGCATGAAGAAATCCACATCAAGATTCAATTAGCTATCAATTATTTCTTATCTCCAGCACAAAGTTTCCACTGATTACTGACATGTAACATTTAACATATAGCATTGCAAATAACTACATACAGACCTCCTGTTGTATACTTTTTGTTCCAAACATCAGTAACCAACTTCCAGTCACGTACAACCTTAGCAACAGTATTTGGTTTATTCAAACGTGTGAGATCTTCTTATTCAGCTGCATCATTACACACACAACACTAGCAGCAGGGACAGGGAACTGTAAACCGCAGACGTATGTTCATTCTGAGGAGCAGAAGCCACCAGGGTGATGGGTCCCTGCCTAACATCCCAAAGAAAGGAAGAGCCCTCATACCAGACGAATCTTTGCTTGCATGAAGTGGTATTCAGGCTCTCTGGGGCTTAATTTGGGCCAGATTTTTTATTGTGGGGGGAGGGGGAGCAACTATAAACACTCCCTGAAGAATGACACACAAAATCCAGAGCGAGGCCTGTCCCAAAAGAGGGAGAGCAGGTGGCAGAGCTGAAGGAGTCAAGTGGCATATATAATAAAAAGGCTCGAATCCTGGGATACCAAAGCATCAGGGTGCAGCTCTTCACACCCTTCCCTTGCAGTTTCTCAAGACCTCCACATCACTGATGCTGCAGGCTGAGGGACTTGCATGATCAAAAGACCAGGCAGTAAAGAGAACCAGCCTTCCTCCCTATCACCTTGCCCTTCTGCTCCTGTCAGCAAAAAGTCCATGGGTACAGGGGTAGAGTCATCCCAGCTGCCACTCCTCAACCCATCTCAAATTCTACAACAACCAGCATCAGTATTTAGGGCTTAACCCAAGTCTTGGGAAGCTAGCACAGAAAGGGAGAGGGGGAAAAAAGAGAAAAAGAACAGAATCCATTCACATCCCTATGCGTTTGCTCCATAGGATCTGAGCCAATGAAATACACTAACACGTGCATACTAACCTATCAGGGGATCTGTTACATGTGTCCAGTCAATACAGCACTGGAGTTCGAGCTGATAGTGAGACTGAATGTAGAGGAGAAGGTGCTGGTAAAATCCAATGCCAGCAATAAGGTGAGTACGGTAGGCACACTCCAGGGTACTGCGACTATGAATGTGCTGTGGGAAGGAGAAAGAGGAGAGAAAGTAAAAATCACAATACTTCCACAGGACTAAGCGCAGTCCCAAATTAACTCTGCAATAATCTACTTGCATTTTGGTCCTTCTATGCTGCATTACCATCACTTTTTACAACAATTCTGACATATGTGCCAGGTGCTAGTAGTTTGCTGTTGACTGTGCAGCTATGACTGCAGGTCCCACACATGACCACCTTAGAAGTAAATCCACACTGGCCTATACCATTCGCAGGGCTCCTAAATCAACTCAGCCAGCAATTCCTGTGTTTCCAGCAAAAGCCATGCTTGCAGGAGAAAAACCACTATTTTCTTCCAAAGAGATATGGAGCATTCTTTTTCTGCATCCTCCAAAAGTCCATCATATGGGACTCATTGTTCTTCCTGAGCAGAAGCAATGTCTCTCTTCTAAGTGCTAGAATTTCTAGAGAAATTGGGTTTCTCTCCAAAGTGCAGTAGAATTAACTACTACATTTCCTCCCCAATAAAGCACTTGCGGAAGACACTAGCAGTACTTTTCCACTGCTTCCATCTATGGGAAAAGCCCAATGGCAGAGGAGAGCAACCATCATTTCCTTTCCTTCCTGTAGAACTTCAGAAAAGGAAAGGAAGGAGGCTTCCCACATGGCACTTTGAAGAGCCAGCAGTGAAAAAGCACTTCTTGCACCTGCTCCAAACACCCAGTGCAAAAACAAATACCAAACCTTTCCCCAAACAACTAAGCCAGAGTATCACCTTGACATGCTAATTTTCCATACACAAAGAATGCTTTTTGTAGAGAGGCATTGGATCATTCAAGTCTTTGGCTGCAGTATGAACTGAAATAGCTCAGACACAAATTGAAGGCCTTCTTCAGAACTAAAGTGGAAAGAATGGATGTTTTAACCTTTCTTGGGACTGTTTTGAGGCAGTGGTGGGTGGGTGGTGCTGTCACCAAAAGCAGTGAATGGTGACACGGAAGGAGCAATAAAGGGTAATTGCACAATAGCAGCAAGGAGAACCAGAAGACCTACTATGAGGGGCAAAGGAAACCCTACAGGCAAAAATATTTGTGCACCCTCCTACTACTTAGTTTCCATGCCTGCAGCCTTCTTTCCCTTTACTCATATAAAAGGAGCAAAAATTCCTGAAATTAGGACACCAGCAGCTACTGTGTGTGTTTTGCAATCAAATCCAGAGACCCAGCTTAACAACCATGGCCACAGCCTAATCTACCCTTGCTGTTAACTGCCCTGAACTAGCCCATCTCAGAACAATGGACTCAAAAGTATTGATAACCTGCCTTCTTATTTGTTTTAATGAGCTGGATGACTTCGTAGTAAACTTTCCTCCAGAGCAATTCCTCCGCTTTCCTCCCATAATCCACCGGGTGCAAGAACATCAGCTTCACACATAATTCACGTAACCTGAGGAAGGGAATTGTGTGGGGGTAGGGGAGAAAAGGAGGGAGCATTATACTGTAAACTTGGCTAACAGAGCCATTTCAAGCCATTAACCCAACCCACCACAACAGGGACAAAACCATGGCCTGAAGTTATCCATCTTTGCCACAAAACCTAGTTGTGACAAACAAGATTTCCAAAAGGGAAATAGTAATGGGCCAAGTGGCCAAAATATCTCCACACAGGCTAGTAAAGAAACCACTTGCCAGGTCACCCAAGGCAAGGAGGAACTGCTTCCAAGAGCTCAGGTAGAGAAGCTTTCAGAAGAGCTAAGGCAACATCTGTTTGATTCCATGCATAAGTTTCAATGAAGGAAGCCGCATGGGAACCCTTGCTTCTCTCACTTCCAGGCTCTTGATAAGTCAAATATTATTAATTTAGACAAGCATTTATTTTATATATCCCACCTTGTCATTGTTCAGACAGAGTTCAAATCAATCAACGCAATAAATTCCAGTATTTAAACTAAGTTGACATTAAATAAACCAAATCACAGCTTTTGGGATAAAACTGTCGTACAGGCCCAAGTTAACTTGCTTTGCAAACCTCATTCGATTATTCCCAATTACTGAAGCCATCTGTGAGAAGGCATTTTTCCATATGGGCAGCCATGTTTGTCTATTCATTATAAAGCTTATACCTTGGGAACCTTGTTGGTTTTTAAGGCACCACTGGACTTGAACCTTGGACTTGAACCTTGCTAGAAGGTATGTATTCTAGTCAGCACCATGAGTACCAAAGGCTTTCCTGCTGGTCAGATCTCAGGTAACATGTAGATTCATGGGGAGGGGGGAGGAATTTGTGAGCCAGGAAAGTGGGCTAGTGCCTTTTGTACATGGCATTTGTAAGGCTGCTCCTGAAACTCATTCTGCAAGAAAGATCTGACTTCCTGTAACATGAAAACTGATACTGAACCAGCAGGATCCTGTGCTGAAGGAACCATGTGGCCTCCTCATTAAGGCAGGATTTTGAGTTTCTGTACCATGAGAAAACATAAATCAATGTGCTTACTTGTTTCGCAGGCTGATATTCTCTGGTTTAAATACTTCTTGATAAGCTGCCTTGTTTCCAAGAATGAGATCCAATCTATGCACTGCTTCTACCACCGCTCTACAAAAACACACACAAACAGAAGGGCAGAAGACATTAAAGTCAGGAGGATATTGTTTTGGAAACTACACAGGAATTCTATACTGCCTTGATGACTCCTATCCCTAGACACCAAAGGCTTGTCCAAACATTCAGAGATTCACAATGGGTCACCCCCAAATTTAGTAATCCAAGACAACCATTCCTTTCTCCAGAAATGAGGGATTCCAACATACTGCAGTGAAAATACCCCAAGCTAATTATCTTTAATAACTCTCTCTGTATTTATTCCAGGATTAGAGTGAGGCAAGGCCCCTCATTTGTGAGCGCTGTTCAGGCTTTTGCAGTCCTCCAAGCACCACCAGCCCCAAGGCAGCAATGACCCAGCATATTCACCACCACCATCACTGCTGTTTGCAGACAGCTGAAAATGCAGCACCCAGCAAGGGGTTTCAACCCATTAATGTTTCTGCCACAATAACATCTTAGCTGCTTTGTTTTGTTACAAGGGACTGATTAACATAACAACCCTTCTGGAATTTAATTTCATTACCTGAACAGTCAGTGTCTAAGGAACAAAGACTACTTGTAGCCAAATACTGACTGGACAGTTTCATCTAGACCAGGGGCAGCCAAACATAAGAGCCACATAGAATATACGTCAGATGTTTGAGAGCTATAAGATATGAGTGTCAGATGTTTAAGAGCAACAATGAAGGAAGGAAAACAGATGGAGGAGTGGGGGAGAGGTGGAAAGAAAGCTTTAAACACATTCTTTAAACTTTAAATGCATTCTCCAAGCTGCTGGCTGACTTGGGTAAGTGATTTAATGTGGAGAAGAGATTTATAGAGAGAAATGCCTTCCCCAAACTGGCCAACAGGGTGGTGGGGGCTTTGAAAGCCACACAATTTGTGTGAAAAAGCCACATGTGGCTCCTGAGCCACAGTTTGGCCACCCCTAATCCAGACACTACAGGGCTGATTCTTCCTTTGTTTCCTCTGAACTGTAGCTTCCCATGATGGCTAAAAGAGCCATCAGATGCTCACATGGTGTTACTGATGGAAACCAAAGGAGCTTGGCCATCATATACACAACGCTATCTATTCACTGTAAGAATAAATTCTTGCCAATCACTAACTAGGCTTTGAACTTGCCATCACTGATATGTATTAGAATCCCTGCTTTGTCATACATAGGCATTAACTCCAAGTACATTGTGTGAAAAGTGTTAAGAGGCAGCTTGCCCAAATTAAGCCCCCTTCAGATCTACAGTTTTTTGTTCAGTCTCCTAAAAGAAAGATGCCCTGTAGGCCAAACTGAGCATAGTAGCAGACAGATCAGAAACCACAGGGCAAGGCTGTTCTTTTGCAAGGTGGGGGTTAAAGATACCATATGCATACAGTACACTCAACATATGTGCAGGGAAAATATGGGGGAGTGAGTTAATCACCACAAATTTTGTGCTGGGGTACAAGCAGACCTGTGCTGAAGCCTAAGCATAGAATAGCAACAGCAAATGACCTTCACTATTTGGTATTTCCACTGCACTTAACAGCAGCGTGACCTTGGGGGCATTAAGAGGTTGCTTTTGGGCCCGGCTGGTGCATTCTGATGTCTGGTGCAGAGCTTGCTCATTAGAGAGAAACAACTTAGATGCCACAGTCTATTAAAAAGCTGCTGAAGTGTGTTGCATACCAAATTCTAGGGAGACAATCCAATTACAAGTGTTTTGCCATTCTTCCTGCTTCCAGAAGGAATTGCTCTAGCCTCAGGCTTGAGTCCATGCTAACCAGAGATTGTACTGCTTGCTCAGCTCAGGGTTCAACAGCCAGCCCAGTTACAGACTCACCAGATGAATCTGGAAAAAAGTCACTCTCTCACAAGCTTCAAACCCATTTCTTCACCTCAAAGGCAAGCATCTGACTTGCATGATAACAGGCCAATGCCTAAGTCCAATGCTGATAAATGGAAATGTCAGGAAGGAAAGAACCATTTCTTTATGGTTCAGAGGGTCCAGAGGAGGGCGACAAAGATAGTAAGGGGTCTGGAAACCAAGTCCTATGAAGAAAGGTTGAAGGAGCTGGACATGTTTAGCCTGGAGCGGAGGCGGCTGAGAGGTGATATGATCACCAAGTACCTGAAGGGCTGTCATATAGAGGATGGTGTGGAATTGTTTTCTGTGGTCTCAGAGGGTAGGACCAGAACCAATGGGTTGAAATTAAATCAAAAGAGTTTTCGGCTCAACATCAGGAAGAACTTCCCGACCGTTAGAGCAGTTCCTCAGTGGAACAGGCTTCCTCAGGAGGTGGTGGGCTCTCCTTCCTTGGAGGTTTTTAAACAGAGGCTGGATGGCCATCTGACAGCAATGCAGATCATGTGAATTTAGGGAATTTGTGAGGTTCCTGAATTGTGCAAGGGATTGGACTAGATGACCCTGGAGGTCCCTTCCAACTCTATGATTCTATGGAGTGGAACCTGGTGAGGAGTGGGGGAGGTTTGAAATGCTGAAATAAACAGAAGTCTTGCTGCACATTAAAAATTAACAACGTTATTTCAGGATAAGCTTTCAAGCCACATCAAACACTCAGAAGCAGTGTTTTACAGAAGTGGGTGGAGAAACAGCATGGTGCACTGGTTAGAGTTTCAAACTAGGATCTGGGAGACCCAGGTTCAAATCCCCACTGTCTCAAGGAAGCTTGGGCCAGTCACACACTCTCATGCTAATATACGTCACAAAGTTGTTCTGAGGATAAAAAGAAGAGAAGAAAAATTGTTAGCAGCCCTGAGCCTGTCAGGAGAGGAAGGGATATAAATGTGAAATGAATAAATAAATAATATTCAGATTATTTTCAAAATGATTGAAAATAAAAAAAACGATTGAGATCCTCACTGGGAAGGAAAAAAGGGTCTAATAATAAATTAAGTCACTAAATAAACAGGGCCTCTTGTTTGGCTACCTCTCCCCCTCTGTGGGTTGGTGCTCCTTCACAGGCTTCTTCCTTTGGCTCCTGCTACATACCTCAGTCAAATCATATGTGACCCATAATATACAAGGTCCCTGCCCCATAATGTTCTATTAAGGGGAAAAGGAGAAATAAACCAATGGAAGAAAAGGAAGATGAGTTTCTAAAAGAAAGTGAGAAAGAACTATATAAAATCGAAAAAGAGCAAGCAGAATTGCTGGACCTTTCTCAACACATGGTGCAGTGGTTAAAGTGTCAATCTAGAATCTCAGTGAACCAAGTTCAAATCCACACTCTACCACAATGCTTGCTGTGGGGCCTTGGTCCACAGTCGCGTTCAGCACAACCAACATCATGGGGTTGTTGTGAGAATAAAATGGTGGAAGGAGAACAAAGTAAGCTGTCTTGGGACCCATGGGAGGGGAAGGCACGTATAACCAAAATAAATAAATAAATGTTCGGGGGCTGAATTAGGCCCCCAGAGGGCTCCTATCAGGCCCCCAAGCAATTCTCAGTCATACAGCAGAGCTCCGGAGCCAAGCCTCTCTTCCTTCTATTGGCTGAGGCTCTTCTCTCTCCTGGTCCCTGGGGAAGGAAATAAAGACACAGAGCTTCCTTTGCCCAGTTCGCTGGATCTCATGGGAGAAATACAAAGAAAGCACCTTCAAGAACAACGTGTACTAATGTCTTAAATTTAAGTTTTAAGTTTTTAAAGCCTTGAATTCTGTTTGTCTGTGTCCTTTATCTCTGCTAGCTAATCTTAAATTGGTACACACATGGCCTGGCTAGGTCTCATTTATGTCAGATTCAGCCCTCATAATAAATGAGTTTGACATCCCTGTGTCAGTGGGACTGGGCAGAGGAGCGGAGTCATGGATCCCCTTGCATCAGAGATCTTCTACCCCTTTATGGGACAGCATCAATATTATAGAGAAAGGAGAAAATGCCCACTTGGAATGGGTGCATGAATGCCCCATTACAATTTACTTCGGTCAAGGAGGGCTCTACAGACCTCCACTAGGTGTGCTGAAAGAAAACAGCAATAGAAGATGCATCTTCTCGCCCTAGAAGCCTCTTGGTTTTATAGGACTAGAGAGGGGGAGGGGGACTGAAGCCCTGGGCGACTCCTTGAAGGGGGGATGCTCTACCTGAGGACGGGGAGAATAGACCTCTATAGGATACGGGGACATGGCACCTTCGGCTCTTTGCTCTGCACCGCCGCCTTCCCTTACTCACCGGTAGAGTCGCTTGGTGTGGAGGGCCTTGGCCTCAGGCTCCCCGCCGCCGCTTCCGCTGCCCTGGCTCATGGCGCCCGGCCTGGCCCTCTGGCTGCCTCCGAGGCTCTCTCAGCAGCACCACCTGCCGCTCCAAGCCCGGCCCGCCCTGCAGCGCCGCTCCACCCCCGGCTGCTGCTGCCGCATCTCTCGCCGCCCCCTCTTCAGTCCCGGCCGCCACCGGCCCCGCTTGGCCGCCATCACGCCCTGCCTCTCTCCCCTCCCTCTTTGGCTCCTCTGGCGGCTGCGGCTGCTGCCCACCTCAGCCAACTCTCGCGATGCCTTGCCTCAAACTCTCGCGAGAACCGGCCCGCCCGCCTGGGCTGCTGCACGCGCTATTCCCCACTCCCGCAGCCAACTCCGGGTCGTCCGAGCGAACGTTGTGACGTCAAACGCCGTCTGCTGGCAAGGGAAAGGCTTCAGTTCGCGAGATCGTCTGGGATAGTCGCGAGAGTGTGACACAAAGAATGGGCGAAGGTCGTTTGGCGCGCAAGATGTTCCAGGACTAGAGTGAGGGCAACATGGCTGCTTTTTCGGCTTCAAAGAGCATTCAAATAAACTTTATTGATAATTGTAGTACCGGACAAGTTGGTCAGGTTTTGGGAAGGAGAGAAAGGCAATTTTATTTCCATGATTTTACCTATCTAGCATTTATTTAAAACATAATATGTAATAGAGCGATAGGTACAACTATCTCTTTCGGTATTGTTTTATTTTATCTATCATATATAGAATAATTCATATTATATTATGCTTAGCGTTTATATAAACGCTGCAGAGTATTCAGTTATTTTCATTTCTGCATTATCCATACAACTTTCCTTTAAGATAAGTCATGGTGCAATCCTAAAGAGTTACAGCCTTCTAAATTACTTGGTTTTAAAAGAACATAACTGTGTAGAATTGCAGTGTTTGTATCCACAGATCTTTTCTTTGTGATGAGTGCTGGAAAGAAGCCAGACCTCTTAAAATATTCTTCAAGTTATTCCAATTTGGCAACTAAATTCAGTATAAAACTTTGCCATGATTTAGATTTCTTCTCTCATTAGGGCAGCTTACAGTTCAACATAATACTTACAGTATGAAGACAAAAGGTAAAGTGGACAAGTAAAGGAAGTGATTCATATTACATGAATCTCTGTGTAAGGAGCAGTAGGAAAGAGTAAGAGGGCAGTAGCACCTTACAAATCAACAAAATTTCTGGTAGGGTATGAGCTTTCATTAATCACTGCTCATTTCTTCATATAACCTGAAGTGAGCAGTATCTGCAAAAGTGAGCAGTGACTCACAAAAGCCTACCACAAATTTTGTTAGTCTTTAAGGTGCTATGGGTCTCTTTTCTACCACTATAGGCAGACTAACATGGTTACCCATCTTGTTGTAGACCAAATTTTATTATTTTTGCAATATATTGAAAAATATACTTCAATCAAAACCCAAATATAATCAGTCAATACATTACAAATTTTCCTCCCTCCCTCACCTCTAATTTATGACCTCCGCCGGTATTCAAAATATATAAAAAACATTCTAAAGGTAAAATTCACAGTAATAGAATCTTCACTAAAAGTTACTATTATCTTAACTCAAAGAAGATTATTATGCTTTATCCTCAACTTAATTCTTATTCATCTAACTTACATATTAAATCAAATAACAATAATCACAGTTCTTCTTTTCTCTTTAAAAGTTCAATTATTGTTGCCAAAAACCACTAAATATCTCTTCACTTTCCATTGTAACTCCACATAGTTTTGAAACTTCTCCCAGTCTTCTTTGAATTTCTCCAAATTACAGTCTTTTAAGATTCTAGTAAGTTTGTCCATTTCACTCCAGTTTAATACTTTTAAGACCCAGTCCCATTTTTCTGGTATTTTGTCTTGCTTCCACATTTGTGCATACAAAGTCCTCGTAGCTGAAAGCAAGTACAACAACAATGTCCTGTCTCACTTTGGAAAGCTTTCCATTTGTAATCCCACCAGAAAGACATCCGGTGCTCTCTTAATATTATATCCCAAGATTTTAGAAATCTCTTGTTGAATAATAAGCCAAAATTGTTTCGCCTTTTCGCAAGTCCACCACATATGGTAGAAAGAACCGTCATGTTTTTTATATTTCCAACACCTATCTGAAGCTTGATTGTTCATTTTTGCTAGTTTTTTAGGTGTCATATACCACCTATACAGCATTTTAAAACAGTTCTCTTTTATATTATAACACGTCGATATTTTCATGGAGTTCTTCCATAGGTGTTCCCACGTCTCCATTTGTATTTCCTTGTTAAAGTTTATTGCCCATTTAATCATTTGAGGTTTCACCACCTCCTCTTCCGTAGACCATTTCAGTAACTGCTTATAAGTCCTTGAAATCAGTTTTTCATTTTCACCCAACAGCATTTTTTCCATTTTGTTTGTTCATGTCTTATACCTGTATTCCTGATATCATTCTCTACCAAGCTTTTAATTTGTTGCAATTGAAACCAGTTAAACTTATCCTGCAACTCTTCGGCCGATTTCAATTCTACTTTGCCTCCCTGAATCTTTAGCAGTTGTTTATATGATATACATTTTTCTTCCTGTGGCCTTATAGACAACTTTATAACTTCTGTTGGCACAATCCAAAGTGGTTTTCTCTCATCACCATATGTACTGTATTTTTTCCAAGTATTCAACAAGTTCCTCCTTATATGATGGTGTGAGAAAAGTCCATCCATCTTCTCCTTCCCATAATACATGTATGCATGCCAACCAAAAATATTTCCATAGCCTTCTAATGCCAATAATTTCTGTTAAGCAAAGTTATCCAGTCCTTAATCCATACCAAACAAACTGCATCATGGTATAACCTTAAATCAGGTAACTGGAAGCCACCTCTTTCTTTCGCATCCATTAGAATTTTCATTTTAATTCTTGTTTTTTTGCCCGCCCATACAAATTCTGAAATCTTTCTTTGCCACAGATAAAATTGTTTCTTATCTTTCACTATTGGAATAGTATGGAAGAAAAACATAATTCTTGGTAGAACATTCATTTTAATTGCATATATCCTTCCCAGCATGGATAAATTCAATTTATTCCACTTTAACATATCCTCTTCAATTTTATGCCAAAGCTTTTCATAATTATTCTTGAATAAATCAATGTTTCTCATCGTAATCTCCACACATAAATATTTTACTTTTGAGGTAACTTCGCATCCAGTAGCATTTTGTAGCTCTTTCTCTTTGCTTAGTGACAGATTCTTACTAAGGATTTTCGATTTTTCTTTGTTGATATAAAAACCCGCCTGTTCTCCATACTCTTTGATTTTCTTTAACAACAAAGGCATCACTTGTAATGGATTTTCATTGATAAACATCATCTGCAAAGGCTCTGTATTTAAAGGAAAAACCTTTCAACTTCAGTCCCTCTATTTCTTTATCCTCTTCAATTTGAGTCATTTGAGTCTAGGGTCATTATAAATAGCAACGGAGATAGAGGGCAACTTTGTCTTTTGCCTTTGCTAATTATCATTTGTTCTGTTAAGTCAGCATTCACACAAAGTTTCGCTTGTTGTTCTGTATATATTGCCTTAATCATCCTTATAAAATCATCTCCTAGTTTCATTTTTTCCATCACTGCAAACATAAAGTCCCAGTTGAGATTATCAAAAGCTTTTTCTGCATCAGCAAAAAAATAAAGCCACCTCTTTTTCTGGATGCTTTTCTTAGTATTCTACAATGTCTATTACTGTTCTGATATTGTCTCTTATTTGCCTTCTGGGGAGAAAACCTGCTTGTTCCTCTTGAATAGAAATGTTCAAATGCTGTTTGAGTCGTTCCGCTAGAATTCTAGCAAAAAAATTATAGTCATTATTCAGTAGTGAAATTGGTCTATAATTTTTGACATTTGTAACATCTCTTTCTTCTTTCGGTATCAATGAAATAACTGCTTCTTTCCATGTATTTGGTACCTTCCCATCTTGTCTAATACCATTCATCAATTTTTGAAGTTTAGGTACTAATACTTCTGCCAGAACTTTATAAAATTTTACTGAAAAGCCGTCAGGACCCGGAGCTTTTCCTAATTTCATTGAACAAATTGCTGCTTCTATTTCTACTTTTTCAATTGGTTCATTCAAAGTTTTTTCCATATTTTCTTTTAGGGGTTTCACTTTTATTCTATGCAGGTAAGCTTCTATTTTCTCTTTGTTTACTTGATGACCTTTAAATAATTTAGCATAGAATTTATAAAATTCCCTTTTAATTCCGGCTTGATCTACAATTTCTTTACCCTCTGAAAAAAATTATAAATTCCCTTTTAATTCCGGCTTGATCTACAATTTCTTTACCCTCTGAAAAAATTCTATTTATGAATTTTTTCTCCCTTTTTTTCTTCAATTGCCAAGCCAAGTATTTCCCCGGCTTATTAGTGCCCTCAAATGATTTCTGCTGTAGCCTTTTTAAATTCCACTTTTTATTCAATAAGTGTCTCAATTGGTTCTGCAGAATTGTAATCTCCTGCAATAATTTCTTTTCCCCCCAGTCTTTTTTTCTGTTCATTTTCTTTTTTACCTATTTCTGTTTGTAAGTTCATCAGTTGAGTTCTTTAGCTCTTTTATCTTGATTGTTCAATGTAATTAGTATTCCTCTCATAACAGCTTTATACGCATTCCATACGGTCTGAATTTTAACATCCTGATTTTCATTCACTTGGAAAAAAGCTTTAGTTTCTTTTTCCTTCTCATCTTTTTTCTTTCTTTTGCTAACCACATTAATGGATTGTGGTCTGCACCTATTTTCGGAAGAATCTCTATTTTGTTAGTGATAAGTCCCAAAACTTTCATAGACCATACCATATCAATTCTTGAGAAGGAGTTATGCCTTGCTGAAAAAAAAGTATAGTCACGCATATTAGGGTTAAACTTTCTCCATACATCTTCCGACTTTCTTGCTTTGTTAGTTCAAAAACATTACTTTGGCAGCTTGCCATCTTTATTCTTTTTGTTTCCAGATCTGTCCAAAGAGTTCTTAATAGTTCCATTGAAGTCTCCCATTAACATTACTTGATCATAGGTCACTTGGTCTAATTGTTGCATAATGTCTTTAAAAAAAAGCATCTTTCGCCCCATTAGGGGCGTATAGTCCCAATAACCTCACCAAACCACAATCTGATAGTTGCATTCAATAGATTGGATGTTTTCATGGCAGACTTTTTACGGGGTGGTTTGTATTGCATAAAACAGTTTGCTGTGAAAACATCATGATGCGATGTCACCCCAGAGTCGGAAACAACTGGTGCTTGCACAGGGGACTACCTTTACTTTTTTTTTGCCATTGCCTTCCCCAGTCATCTACACTTTCCCTCCAACAAGCTGGGTACTCATTTTTCGACCTTGGAAGGATGGAAGGCTGAGTTAACCTTGAGACGGCTACCTGAACCCAGCTTCCACCAGGATCAAACTCAGGTTGTGAGCAGAGAGCTCATACTGCAGTTGTACCTTGTCATAGTAAATTATTGCACCTATCCTCAAAATTATATTCATCCTAGCGAGTCTAGTCCATCAAATCAAATGTGAAATGCCACAGCTACTTGTTAAGAGGCAGGGGTTGCAGTTCACAACCAGTACCCCTTTTTTACCATCAAGTCAGTCAACTTATGGTGAGACTATAGGGTTTTCAAGGCAAGAGACTTTCAGAGGTGGTTTGCCATTACCTGCTTCTGTGTAGCAACACTGGTGTTCCTTGGTGGTCTACCACTGAAATACTGAGCTGGGCCAACTCTGCTTAGCTTCCGAGATCTGACAACATTGAGCTTCCAAGAGCTATCACAAAACTGTACCATTACTAAAACCAGCAGCAATGTACAGGGTTTCCGGGTCTCAACCTTTGGCCCTGTAGCTCAGATTTTCTGCTTCCTTCATATTGAAAACTCAGGGCTGTTAGCTGGCCCTCACACTTGATATCCAGCTAAGACTTATATGCATGCCTATTTATAGTAAGTACTGCAGATTTAAACGGGGAGCAATAATCTGGCATGAACAGCTTAACTGTGGTTTCCATTCAACAGTTAATTTCCATGGCTTGATATGTGTGTGGTGAACAGTCTGTCTCTTCAACACTACATCACACATTCACAGATGATTGTGGGGAAAGCCTACTACTAATGTTGCTATTCAATAAGGCATCACCTTGTCCTGCCTCTGGTGTCTCAAGGGGGATCAGGCAACCTAGCAAGAAATTCATTCGAATTGCCAGCTCTGGGTTGGCAGGATTTGGGGAGGGGAGGGATCTCAGAACGGTACAGTGTCATAGAATTCACCCTCCAAAACAGCCACTTTCTCCAGGGGAACTGATCTTTGTAGTCTGGAGATCAGTTGTAAAAGCGGGAGATCTCCAGGTCCCACCTGGAGACTGGCAGCCCTAAGATTCATTGATGTAGTGAGTCCTTTGATGTACCACCACTATAAGCAACACCTTAATTTGAGTGAAAATGGAGGGTTGAGGGTAGCTTTAGTACTCTGGTATGGCTAGTGGATAGAGTGTCAGACTGGGTTCATCAACAATCCACGTATGAATCTACACTTGCACCATGGAAGTTCACTGGGTGACCTTGGTCCTGTCACAATACTCACCCTGGCCTACCTCACAGGGTTGCTGTGTTAAAATGGAAGAGGGGAGAACAGTGCCATAGACTGCTTTGAGTCCAAATGGGGAGACAAATGGGATATATATAAATGCATCAATCAGCAAGGCACATAACAAAAATTTCCCTTTAATTCCCAAGTCCTTGGAACATTCACTTGGAAAGTGATCTCATCGAAAAAGGTTGCTTCCTTTAGTGGGTAGTTCCAAGTCTGCAATGCAAACCTGTCTCCAGTTCAGGCTGCTATGTACAGTTCTGCAAAACAAATATTGACTGAACAATGGGCCACTTTAGTCAATAATTATCTTGCCAAGCTTATCCCAGTGATAGAGAAACATAAACCAATTAAATAGCACTGAGCATGCTCCCCGTTTACAGGTGGTAGGAAGTTGCAACCAGCTTTTAGAGTATTTCCTAGGAGAGGGGACTGCACCAGACAACCCCACCCCCAATTTTATAACAGTTTGCAAATGTACAGGTCGAAGTTGATATTACTAGTGTGAGCAGAAGTGAGCACATTGGCAGCTGCAGAACAATCACCCTGGAATGCAAAAGTTGTTCCCCCCTCCCCCCCAAAAAACCTCTTAACATCTCTACCAACAGCTGGGACTGGACCAAAGAAACAAGATGGTAGACTAGATGTACAGCTGGCCCAATCCAGCACAGCTCTTCTTCCATTCTTATGTCTTCCACTGGTGAAAACAGAAAGGGAGGTCCTCACTGACCATTAAAAGGGGTGCTGTGGATTGTGGGACCTGCATGGATAAAAGTCATATGGAACAGAACCTGTAATAAGGAGGGGAATTGTTGAAGGCTGAGTGAAAAAGCTGGCTGGATCCAACCCCTGGTTTCAGCTCCAAACTGGCAAGGAAGAATGGATTCAAGGACTTTTCAGGCATCAAAACAAGGTTTGTGCCCATTGTATGTGTAGCATTCATTAATCCATGAGGTTTCTCATCCATCTAGGGCTGGAAACCTCCATATGATGGCTGGAGATCTGGGATTTCAACTGATCTTCAGGTGACAGAGATAATTCCCCTAGAGAAAATTACTCAAACCCAGGGGAAAAGGCTTCTGTGGAAGGTAAAGTCCATGTTCTATACCCCAGTGAAGCACCCCCAAACCCCACCCTCCCCAGACTCCACTCCCCAAATCTCAAACCCAGAGCTGGCAACCCTATGTATTTGACCAGGACATCAGTCTTGAAAGAGGACAGGACTTTTGTAACCTTTACAATTATGAACAAAATAGCATTTTGATCCTTGTATTTCTCAACCTTGTAGCAGTACAATGTGACGAACAATGCTGGTAAAAATTCTCTCCTCTTTGGTACCAGCAATGGCAGAGGAATGGCCCTGGCCTCTGGAGCTGGTTAAATTAGCTTCAGATTGGGGAGGCTGAAGATTTGGGGGGTGAAGTCTGAGGATGGTGGGGTCTGGGGAGGGGAGGGACTTCAATGGGGTCTTATGCCATAGAGGCCACCTTCCAAAGTGGCCATTTTCTCCAGGTGAACTGATTTCTATCACCTGAAGATCAGCTGTAATCCCTGAAGATCAGCTGTAAATTCAACAGCTGTCCCTTTGGTGTAAAGCAAATAATCTTATTTTTAATATAAATAAGACGAAGGAAATTATAGTGGATTACAGGAAGAATAGTTTGGACATCCAGCCGTTGTTTATTGATGGTGTTATGGTAGAACAGGTGACAGAATGGAAGTTTCTGGGAATTACCATGAAACAGGATCTAACATGGGGAGCAAATACTTTAGCTCTAGAGAAAAAGGCCCAGCAACGACTATACTACTTAAGACTCTTAAGATCACTACAACTGTCAGGGAGTCTGCTGGTTGCCTTTTATCGTAGTTCCATTGAGAGCATTTTATCTTATTGCCTCTGCGCGTGGTTTGGGAGCTGCACGGAAGCAGAGAGAAGGGTGCTCCAAAGAGTGACGAGAAGAGCACAAAAGATTTGTGGATGTTCTCTCCCCTCATTGGTGGATCTGTATAATATGGGATGTAAAAGGAAGATACAAATGATCCTAAGGGACCCTTCACATCTGGGCCATTTGCTATTTGAGATCTTACCGTCAGGTAGACGATATAGAGTGTTGAAGGCTAGGACAAACAGATTTAAGGACAGTTTCTATCCAAGTGCTGTGGTTAGGTTAAATGCAGGGTTATGAATGACTATTTGTTTTAGATGTATTTAGATGGTTTATATGGTTTTAATGGTTTTATGAATGATTATGTGTTTTAGATGGATTTAAATGGTTTTAATGGTTTAAATGGTTTTAGATGTATTTAAATAGTTTATGAATATGTGTGTTTGATGTGTTGGTATGTCTGTGGAAGAGCACCTCATTTCGTTGCTCTCTTTTGTTGAGAACAATGACAATAAATTTATCTATCTATCTATCTATCTATCTATCTATCTATCTATCTATCTATCATCTACCTATCTATCATCTATCTATCTAAATCTATCTAATCCCAGGAGATCTCCAGCCACCACCTGGAGGGTGGTAACCCAATGTTGAATATACAGTCCATGAACCTCATTTAGTTGCCTCTGTTTACCAGGGAAAATACAATCTCCTAGTCCCTGCCCTTGATAAATCACAATCCCTGCTTTAGCCTTTTATTAAAATATTTATGCCCTACTATCCAAGGGTGGTTCAAGTTCACCTCCTCCAGGATCTCTAGAAGTGAACTGTTTAATTGAGGAATATATGGGGTTTTTCTTTAATACACATGGATATCAGTGAGTGCACGCATATAAACACCAATGCACCATGCAATGCACAGGCTGTTATTTCCCGCACTGCAGCTGCTGAGGTCTGCTTTGAATTGCTGATAAGGAGAATTATGTTTTCTAGCTTATCTTTCACCTAAAGAACAAACCGCTCCTTGCTTTTAAATCAGTACTGACCAGGGAGCTGGCAGAGTAAATTAATAAACATATGGCAAATGAAGATGGGCAGATTCTTCAATGATGTGTGTGGAGAAATGCCCTCCACCATAGAATTAACTCCAACAACACAACCATAAGGACTGCATTCTATTTGTGAGGCAGAAGCCAGCTGCAAACTCATAGCTGGGAGAAAAGGGGTTAAGGGGATGAGTCCTCACGCCTCCCAACATAGTAGTGCTTAAAGAAACAAATGGCTGTGGCCAAAGTAAGAATAAAAAATTTCCCTTGTTAGAATGTCTCAGCTAAAGGGATGGAAAGCCAAAAGCTAGTAGATAGTAATGTCTTCCTTTCAAAGCATGGAAACCAGAATGATCTCCAGAGTGAGTAGGCTCTCAAATACAAGATTATTACATTCTCAGGACATAAGGAAGACGCTCTTCCTTTTCTTTCTATTCTTGGTCAGGAAGACCTAAGGGCTCCATTTTATCTATGGTGTGAGGGGCAATAGGTAGAAGTCCCAATGCTAGAGTAATGAAGGACTTTTAAATACGAGTTCTTAGGCTATCACCTTTTCTTTGTATCCTTGCTCAGCCTGATGCTTCAACAGATCATGTGTACTCTTTTTGTTTGGTAAACTTTATAAGTAATTGAATGCTCAAAGCCTGATTTCTGTAAACACACTGCAGCTATTCAGTCTTGTTATCCAAAATGCCCTAAAGGGGAGTGAGAGATGGGAGTGAAAATTTAACACGGAGTTAAAATTTGGTGCATTTTCCACAAAAAATAGCAAACCCTAGGAGCCCCAGATATCCACAGATCAATTATCCATTATACCCTATGGAGATCAGCCTCCATAGAGAATAATAGAGTGTCCAGCAGATGTTCAAACCCCACACCCCTTTCTGATAACCCTGAAGCGGGGGAGAAGACCTCCAAACCAGGGGATTCTCTGCCCCCAACTGGGGATTGACAACCCTACCTGCTGATCATATTGACTTATTCTGTGTAATGTGCCTTCAGTCCCATCAAGAAAAACTGGACTATTAACAAAACGCAAAAAAAAAACCCCTATAAAATGAACAAGAAAATAAAAAAGCAAAGAAAAAAGGGAATATATCTTAATTTTCACCTACAACTGATACAATTCAGTTCTCTATTTACTCTCGCTATAGCTACATAACAAAAAAGTTCATACTCATATAAAGTCCACCTGCTTTGCATTTCATAATGACATATTGTGGGTTTATGAAAGACCAGATGAGTTTATGGCTAATTAATTTTTTTTTTTTTAAAAGATCAATTTTCCTTCCTGTTTTTGGATTTGATGGAAGTGGTTCTCTTTAATTGCAGGCTGTGAATGCCGCAATATGTGTTGGGCTGTTATAATGCAATAAGTTTCTTCCTTTGGTTTGGATCTTGATCTTATATTCTATCTGGCTAAACCAGCGTTTCTGTTAACATAAAAAGGAAAAAAAATAACGCATTGTTTCATTTGCAAGTGAGTACATCTACATTTAAAAAAACCCAAGCCAAACCGCTTTGGGCCGCCCCTGAGTCCTGGAAGGTGGAGCCAGGCCAGCCAACCCCCCTGCTCTGTAATTCCAGCTCCACCTGGGCTGGTTGGACTGGTTTGAAAGTCCAAGGGAAAGCACAGAGAAGGCATTGCAAAAAAAAGAATTACATCTCCCAGAAGGAGCTGTACTTCAGTAACTGGATTCACTTCCTAGCGATCCGAGTAAGCTCAGTTTTGTTTCCTCAGGTGAAAAAGTGAGTCGCAAAGCAGGGAGGTGGGTTGGGAGGAGCAGATAACAGGGAGAAGGGTGTGTATCAGGCAGAGTTTATGTATACCTGTCGCCGGTTAGGTAAGATCAATTTTCTTTCTTCTATAATATTTCCTCCCTGTACTCCCCCGTCCTTGAGTTGTTTTCCCCTGTCAATTTGCTACTGACTTGACTCCTGTTCTAAACTGGCTTTGAACATTTTCTTATTTCCTGATGGTGGCTTGTTTCTTCCTCCCTTTTTTGCATTGGCTGGCCTGGTTTCTAAGCGCAGGACTTTGGCAGGGGTGAGAGTAGCTGTAAAACAATCCCTAATGAGGGAGATTAGTTTCCTCTTGCAGTATTTTCTGTGTAATCATCCTTGAAATACTACCCTGTTTACTATGTTCTTCCTCCCCAATCTGGTTTAAGCCAAATTGTAATGCTAGATATTTGTATGTGTGTGTGTGTGCCAGGCCTCAGCAATTAAAAAAGGGCTCCTTTGAATATTACAGAGCCGCCTTATAGATTGGGGACTACAGGTGTCGAGGGCATTTTCAGGCAGGTATGAACCTCTAGCATCTCTGACTTCAGGAATTCACAAATTCTAGAGTGGCAAAACAGAATGTTGTTGAAGGGTGAGAAGGCCCAGTATTTTTTTTCCTCTCGTTTATTCATCCCTACAGAAGTCCTGACTCTAGTCTTTTCCCTCCTTGTTGTTGTTGTTCAGTCGCACAGTCAAATCTGACACTCTGCGACCCCATGGACAAAGTCACGCCAGGCCCTCCTGTCTTCCACCATCCTCCGAAGTCTGCTCAAATTCTTGTTAGTTACATCAGTAACGCTGTCCAACCATCTCATCTTTTGCCATCCCCTTTTTCCTTTGCCTTCTGTCTTTCCCAGCATCAGGGTCTTCTCCAGTGAGTGCTCCCTTCTCATTTGGTGGGCTTCAGTTTCAGCATCTGACCTTCCAGAGAACAGTCAGGGTTGATTTCCCTTAGGACTGACTAATTTGATCTTCTTGCAGTCCAAACTCTCAAGATTCTTCTCCAGCACTACAGCTCATAAGCATCCATTCCCCTCCTTAGATTTAAACTATCTTCCCTCCTATCAAGCCCAGGGCAGGGAGGAGAGGGCCTCTCAGCTGCAACAGAAGTCAGGGGTGGTAAGTGGTGGGACTGGGATCTTGGCCTCAGCGCTTAAGTGGTGGGGCCAGGATGCTGTAGGCCCCGCCATAGCTATGGGCTTGCCTCCTACATTCTACATATTGCTGCTATAGGAAATGATCCCAAAGCAGGTCTACTTGGAATAGGAACCGTTTTATTCAGTGGGACTTACTTCCAGGCAAGTGTATTCAGAACTGCAGTAGAATAGCAGGGATGTAGGAGAGAGATAGACTGGGAAGTCCCTTATTTGAATCACTTTTTGGGAATGAACTAAATGGCCTCAAGCACATTAGAAAAGGGCAACAAGAATGATTAAAGGGTTGGAACACTCCCTATGAAGACAGGTTAAAACACTTGGGGCTCTTTAGCTTGGAGAAACACCGACTGAGGGGTGACATGATCAAAGTTTGCAAGATTATGCATGGGAAAGAGAAGGTAGAGGAAGAAGTTCTTTTCTCCCTTTCACACAATACAATACAAGAACACATGGACAAACAATGTGGTTAACACATGGAATTCACTGTCACAGGGGGTGGTGGTGGCTACAGGCATAGATAGCTTCAAGAGGGGATTGGATAAACATATGGAGCAGAGGTCCATCAGTTGGCCTGATCCAACATGGCTTCTCTTATGTTCTTATGATCTCAGCCTGCAATGATAGTTTTATGATAGTCTTGACCTACCTTACAAGGCTGTTGTAGGGATTATGGCTCAATTCAGATTTTGGAGCAAATCACAGTGAAGGAAGTATAACTTTGCTGGGTGCAGGGCTTTTTTTGAACAGGAACATACAGGAACGCAGTTCCAGCTGGCTTGGTGTCATGGGGTGTGGTCTGATATGTAAATGAGTTCCTACTGGGCTTTTTCTATACCCCCTGATATCAATGGTGATGTCAGGGGGTGTAGCTTAATATCCAAATGAGTTCCTGCTGGGCTTTTTTCTATTTAAAAAGCCCTGGCTGGGTGTGACATTTGAGCTGACAGAGCATGGTTTTGCTATCGATCAGCAATCCAGAATTGCAAATCATGGTCTGAGGTGAATTTACAGACAGCTGGCTGTGGTGACATGCTGGTGTCCTGTAAAGGTGCATGCAGCTGTGCAATCTGGTCTTTAGGATGTATGCAGCACTGCTTGTGGATGTGTGGTGCTTTGAAAATAAAATTACTTATTAATTTATTTCATAGCCTACCTGTCTCGCTGAAACTCAAGGGGGATTACAGGGTTAAATAGAGAGGTCCCATCCTCCTTTTAGACACTAAAGAAAACAGTAAGGAGAGGTTAATGGTAAATGAATATGAGTAAATGCAAAAACAGGTACTTAATAAGCAATGATTGGGTTAAATGTAAAAAACCAAAATTGCCTTGGAAGCACAGCAGCTTAACCCTGGGAGTCAAACATGTGGCCAGGAGGCCAAATCAGACCCCCAAGCAACTGGCTGTCATCTACTTCCTTCACCCTCCCTCTTGCTTCCTTCTGCATCAGTTTGCTTTGCCAGGCTTGCTCAATCGCACAGGAGCAACAGAGCAAAGCCTCTATTTTCTCCATGGCTGAGGCTCCTCCCTTGAAGTAGAAGGGGGGGGAGAAATGTTTTGCCAGGCTCTCTCAATCGCAGAGCAGAGCTACAGAGCCAAGTCTTTCTTCCTTCAATTGGCTATCCTTCTATTGGCTACCTCCTCCCCCTCCTGGTCCCCTGGTGGAAGGAAGGAAAGAAAGAGCCAGAGCTTCCTTTGCCAGTCCCTAGATCCCGTGGAAGAGATACAAAGAAAGCACCTTTAAGACCAATGAGTGCTAATGTTTTAAGCATGTTTTGTTGTTTTTAAAAATTCTTAATTGTGTTTGTCTGTGTGCTTTATAAAGTTTATATTTCTGTTACACACATGGTCTGGGACACACATGGTCGAGCTCGACAAGGTCTCATTTCTGTCAGATCTGGCTCTCATAACAAATGAGTTTGATGCCCCTGGGGTTACACAGTATCCCTGATCCTTCACTTTTCTGGTTAAGGGGGAAATGCTGTTCAAACAAAGTACAAAGATGAGCTAACTCCAAGTGGTAACGAGAATAATTTTAGTTACAAAAATAGAAGCACATCTTACAAGATAAATTCATGTAGGAACATTTAACTTACTGTGAACAAATTAACTTCAAAAAGGTTAACTTGCTATAGCTCCAAGCCCAGGTAAGAAAGAGAAGATAGGTCTGTATAAGATGAAACAGAAGGCAAGCAAGGGCCAAAGAAGCTCAAAATCTGATCAGAGGGTGAGACTAACTGCCAAGTATACCTGAGAGAATTCTCTTAAACCTTTCCCTCCAAGATCCTCGTGCATGCGGAGTCACAATATCCAACAGCTACAATTGTCCTTATTTCAGGCCTGTAGCTACAGGGGGGCCTGTGGGGGCCCTGCCCCCTGAATTCATGTTGGGTGCCCCACACCTTCCCTTCCCTTCCCCTGCTGCAAGGGTGAAAGATGAGAGGCCAGAGCCGATCCCTCCTTCTCCCCGCAATTTAAATTGCATGGGAGGGGTACCCAGGAAGAGGTGCTGCCCCTCCCATGGTATTTAAAGGGCCTGCAGATCAGTCAGGCACCCTGAGTCGGGCACACTGAGTCATAGCAGCAGCAGACGGGAAGGAAGATTCTAAGTGCCCCCTGACTTTTTTACATGCCCCCCAACTTTTAAAATTCTGGCTCCGGGCCTGCCTTATTTACCAAAATTCCAGTTTTTTGTTATCTCTCCTTAGTAAATTACGGTTCTTGTCTGCCTTTGGAGGATGTATTGTTCAAAGCCTTGTGAATGCAAACTGCTTTCATTGCTTCAGGGTTCAGTTCCCTCCCCAGTATCTCTGCAAGTGAAATCTCTGTCTGAGTGGATGTGTCTCGTCTTCAGACACAGCACTGATCTGCTGCATAGGTCAGTGCCTGTGCATGAATGCTAAGACGCCACACAGGGCTTTTTTTTGTAGTAGGAACTCCTTTGCATATTAAACCAATCCTCCAGGAGCTTACAAGGCTCTTAGTACAGGGCCTACTGTAAGCTCCAGGAGGATTGGCTACACCAGTGTGTGGCCTATTATGCAAAGGAGTTCTTGCTACAAAACAAGCCCTGGACTGGGTGATGAGTGCATAGCCTGTGGTTTAACACCCTGAAGTTGCTGAGGTCTCCTTTAAAGTGTAATAGCGTGTTAGCAAGCCATGTGCTTTTCTAATCTATCTTGAACAAACACCATTTTGGCTTTTAAATGAACAGAAGACCAGCTGTGGCGGAGTAGAGACTTGAGCTAAGGGAGATGTGAGCAGTGTCTTTTGGTATAGGAATGGGGTGTTGCAAATATTTCAGGTCCAGTGATTAGGACTAAGGAATAAAGGCAGGCAGAAAGACTTCTCCCTGCAGTGTGTAATGTTCCCATCTCTTCCCTCCCACAGCAGCTCCAAAAGTACCTCCAAATCCCTCAGCAATAAGATGAGAGGAACATTTTGGGCTGTTGCAGGAGAGAGGAAGCAATGTGGTGGTATGTCTGGACACAACCTGATAACTTTGCCAAAAAAAAAAAAAAAAGGTTTTAAGAGGGATTTGAAAGGCAGAGAGATGGGAGTAGCGCTACATTTGGGAAGACGTTCCTGGAGTAAGGAGTAGCACAGCAAGGGAGAATGTGTAGAGTTGCTTAAAGGAGCAGCAAACTCTTGGGCAGTTTAGCTAAAACCACCCCCACCCCCCAGATAAACATCTTCCAGCCTTAGCGATAGGCCAAGAAGGAAACATACTGGTTAAGTTTGTGTCGCTTCCACTCCAAGCTTGATGTTTGACATGTCTCTCTTAAAGATTAACCATTGACTAGAGTTCCTTTTATTTATTCTTTCATAGGCCATTGTGGGGGGAAAACATTGGCCATGTGGTTCCCTTAGTAGCGGCAAGGTTGGCTTGTCTCGGAGGTTTAGTTTACAGAATGACGATTACGTCAGTTTATGCATGTGTGTCTTTAAAGCTTGTGTATACTTTTCCATCCCTTTTGTAGAAGAAGGACTGTGCCGGAGAAAATGAGATGACCCACTAAACTTTCCGTGGATGACTACCTCTGCTTCCCAAATCTACACAGAGGTATTTTGCTCTCTTGAAGCATGTTATTTGTGAGTTAAGAAGAGATCACAGTCATGGACATCTAGCTTGATAAACTTTTGCAGCACAAGGAGTAGCCAGAGTTTGGAACAGCCCTGAAAAGGGTTGGAGGCTCATAATGGCAGCCACCAGTTCTGTTACCCCTTCTGAGGAGGTGGCATTGGTAGTTTTGGGGAAGGACTTTCCCAGGGACAAGGTGAACCAAAGTTACCCTCAAGAGCAGAGGTCTGAGGATCCTGAGGCTACCCTACGATGGAATGAGGCGTGTCACAATTCCGCTTGTGAGACTGCAGTGCTTGAAGTACCCAAGAGTGACATGAGGCCTAGTCCTGAGGGAAGCAGAGAAGATGCCAAAGTGGGGCCTGTTGTGGACGATGAAGCCTTCTACAAAGCTCCCACCCCCAGGGAGGAGGATGGGGATAGCAACGGAATGCCTGAAGTGGCAGCTCACGTCTTTGTCCCGATTGACCCCTGTTGCATTGAACACACCCCAATGGGAGATGAAAAGAAGAGGAAACAACAGGAATTCGAAGAGGAAATTGTGCTCTGCGAGAAGGAGAAGGGTGACTCGGAGAAGCAGAATTTCATCACTAGTGGGTATTCGGCACACTTTGATGACTTGCCTAGCTATGATGGAGAACGAGGCAAACCGTTCTCCGAGAGTCTACAGTGCCTACTATGCCGGAACTGTAACCCTACCAACCTGAAAGCTGTGGCCTCTATGATTGGAGCTACGATAATTTTTCCTTGCCTACTTTATGGCGCATATGTCTTCCTGCCCTTTGATGCGCCTCTGATGCCTACCATGAGTGCCCGTTTGGTTTACACACTTCGCTGTGGCGTTTTTGCCACTTTCCCAATCATTATAGGTAAGCAAAACTGTATGGTTTGGGTCTCTTCAGCAGGAAAAGGATGGTTATAAGAAAGGATGGATTTCCTGGAAGGGTCAGTAACTCAGCATCCTGTCTACTAAAAGTAGCTAGTTAGGTGCCCCAGGCAGGGGTTCATAAACAAACTATGGTGGGCTACCTCTACTCATGCATTTTACAACGAGCTCTGTTCCTCAGTCTTCATTAATGGTACAAATACATTTTCAATGATAATGTCTTAATTGTACAGTTTTGTTAAAATGGGCATGTTTAGCCTGGAGAGGAGGCGGCTGAGGTGATACAGTCACCATCTTCAAGTACTTGATGTGCTGTCATATAGAAGATGGTGCAGAATTGTTTTCTGTGGCCCCAGATGGTAGGACCAGAACCAACAGGTTGAAATTAAATCAAAAGAATTTCCAGCTCAACATTAGGAAGACCTTCCTGACCGTTAGAGCGGTTCCTCAGTGGAACAGGCTTCCTCAGGAAGTGGTGAGCTCTCCTTCCTTGGAGGTTTTTAAACAGATGGCCAACTGACAGCAATGCAGATCCTGTGAATTTAGGGGGAGGTATTTGTGAATTTCCTGCATTGTGCAGGGGGTTGAACTATATGACCTTGGAGATCCCTTCCAACTCTGATTCTATGATCTTTTGCTGGTTTTGGGGAAGCAGTGAGGTTCCTCCACTGCTCAGCCTCTCTTATGTTTGACATTTTACTTTTGTAATCTTTTGTATGCATAGAAACTAGAACCTTGCTTTATATTGGGTGTATGGAGAAGAAAGATGTGATTCTTAGTGCCCAGTATCAGAGTTTGCATTCCTGCAGATACTTTTAAGGATATTTTTTTTCCTATTAATAATCTTGTGTTATTTAGAAACGTATATTGTCCAAGTAGTCCAGCAGCTTCAGAAGCACACTTACTCCACTGTGGTGAGCTTTGTGGAAACCTGTTCTGTCAGTTTGCAGCAGAAGCCATTTTGCTCAGCAGTGACTGGCTAGCGTTTGTAACATCACAATTCCATATCCCCCCACCTGTATCCCCAGAACCATTTTACAGTGTTGTTAAAATAGACTTTCCTTGCTGGGGTGGGGAGGAGATCCTGAGGGCATATAATACTGCATTTAGAAGAACCTTAGAAGAGGGACAGTAGACCAAAGTTTGAGTTCAGTGGCACCTTTAAGACCAAAGTTTTATTCAAGGTATGAGCACGCACACAAAAGTTCATACCATGAATAAAACTTCATTGGAGTACATCTGTTGGATAAATTGGGAAGGCTAGGGAAGCAGGCACAAATGTTTAGTAAAGGGGGGACAACTTGCTTTGGGGTTTTAAGGGGACATTTCTTTTTCAAATCTTCAGCATGTGGTGGTATGGAGTAGGCACCTTGTCTCTTAAAACTGAAGGTTGTGGCACTGTATAGAACAGTGTGTGGTGAAGGACCAGCGAATTCCCACTCTGCCATGAATCTTATTGAGTGATCTCAGTTATTTAAATATTTCTGCCCTGCTTTTTTCCTGTGAATACAACTCTGTTACTAACACCAAGACTTTGGAGGGTGCCCAAATGAGCATAAGATGAGAGAGAACCATATTTCCTATTCTGAGTTCTTTGGAGAAAGGCCAGGAACAATGTGTCATAACGAAATATGCTTCTGGCGATGACCAAATAGTTACTGCTTCCTTCCCCCCCACCCAAGGAGTTCAGAGAATGTTGGTTTCACAACACCCCTGGTAAAGTATGAGAGTGAGAAGATTCCAAGTTTCTCAACTTGAGATCTAACTTACTGTAAAGCTGTATAACTGGCTGCCTTTTATGAACCAATTAGGTGATGTATAACCAACCTGATTACATCTATGTATTATGTAACCTCAGCAATGCTGCAATTGAGAGAGGCGTTCAGGACCGACTGCTTACTTCCGCTAAACGTCATTATTTTATTATACATTATAACTTGTTCCTCACCCAAAATGATAAAAATACACTGTAGGATATTAAGGATATGTAGGTGAGTCACAGCTAAAAAATAGTGGAAACATTTGTGTTAACAAGGGGAAGTGTTCTGCACATGCCCAGAAAACCTCTCAAAAGTATATGACACAGTCAGAAGCACTAAGAACACATTTTGAATCTAAGCCTTGGTTAAAAATATGTAAGTTGTGGTAATGATTGTGGCTAGGGTTGGAGTTCTAACTTCTCTGTGCCAGGAAGTTCACACAGAAGTGGGTGCCATTTTGTGGTTCCATTGCAGAGCTGCAAAAGTGAAAACTCAAACTCAAAATTACATACTCTAGGAGATGGCTACAAAGCCCAGGCAGCCCTGATGCCAAACACTGATATTTCTTAATAACCAGTCCTTTGTTTGAAATCAAAAGTAGGTTTATTATTAGAAATTCAGGAGCTGTGCCAAGGACACAAGCCTTGGGAGTAATGATGTACAAACAGTTACACAGTTGCTATATAGGATATCATCAAAGGTTACCATACAGATGCATACTTGAGTCACAGGTTCAAAGGTTACTAACCAACTATCTATTTTATTACTAAGGAATTTTAGACTGTTGGAAACATCAAACATTCTCACACTACTCTGGGAAGACATAAGTGTTGTCTGTGTGAAACTGTGGGAGGGGAGACTTGAAGGTAACATCAGCCAGGCTGTAGCATAAACATCCTAGGGTCAGATGGATTTATTACTTGCCTCTTGGCAGTAAATAGGGGGGAGGAGAGAAATGGAGAGCTGGTGACCTGCTCAGTGTCTAGAAAAATGCAGTATAGAAATGAGTGCACTTGACACCTGGGTGTCAGAACTTAAGAACTTCAAACGGATCCCATACTTGGTTACAAAGTTAGGATTTTATTGAAGAGAACTAAGCACTGGAAAAGGCAAGATAACAGTGATGGCGAGAGCCAGCACCAGCACAATTTTATACACGTAAAGCAAACATCTCACAAAGCCACAATTCACACCGTTACAGGCACATCTGTCTTCTCACCATCACTATCAGTAGAGAGGATGCCTCCCTACTCCGAAGGCCATGCTGCTCGGCTTCAAAGGGTCCCAGTGTGAGAATGTGCAGAGACATAACATAACTCATTCTACAGCCCCAAATATTTTGGATACCAGTGGGGCAAGGTTAATTACTATTCAAGCACTTTGGGTCAAGCAAGGGTTACAACATGGAGTCAGTTTGGTTCAGTAACAAAGCAGCTCTAAGCCACAGTAAGAGTACAATACAGCATTGGTCACATTATAGGGAACCAGCAGTAAAGATACAAGTTCTGACACTGGGTAGAACTTCTGAGCCGGCACTAATGTAAAAGGCAAGAAAGGAGTTGGTTTTTGGATTAAAGCTGTACAAGAAAAACATATGTGCCATCATAGTAATTACCTCATGTCTCATTTGACGGGCCAAGGTACAATTAAATGATGGACTGATTCTGCTTCTCACCCTGGTGGTGACATCCCCCGTGAGATGGGTTAGGCAAGGGGGGGCCCTATCAGGCCTGTGAGCAAATCAAAAGTAGGTTTGCAGTTTATAGAAACACACCTGAACAGCATACTCAAGATTGCTACAGAACAGACATTATCTCCAGTTTTTGATGCAATAATTCAGAACAAGAGGTGTCAGAGACTGTAGTGTTAAATAAACAAAATATTGCAAGAGTGCTAATGTTCTAAGCATGTTTTAAGTTAAAAAAAAATCTTTGTGTTTGTCTGTGTCCGCTACCTTGCATTACATTTCATGTCACAAATGTCTCGGCCCAACAAGGTCTCCAGCCATGTCAGATCCAGCCCTCATAACAAATGAGTTTGACACCTCTGGGTTAGCAGAAGACAGATCTCAGTGAGCATCATGGCTCAAATGGGGTTTTGGATTCAAGTCTGCAAGTCCAACACCCTGACCTCTCATCTGCACCTTTGATCATCCTTTAAATAGTTCAAAATATATCAACAACCTATTCCACAATGGCTGCTGTGTGTAGAGCAGCGAACAGTGTGCCGTATGAGAGGAGTCCTCATCATGTGCACTAACAGCAGCCATTGGCAATATATCTTATTCACATGAATATGTGCTGTAGCCTCCATTCCCTACTGTGAGACTAAATTCTCTGTGTCCCTGGGGAAGGAGCTGAACCCTGAAGGAAGACATGTGTAGCAACTCGCATTTTTAAACATGAAAATGGTACCCCCAAAGATAAGAACAGGGAAGGAACAGGAAATTGGGACTGTACCTAGTAGCTAGGGATAGCCAGAATATCTCTGAAAAGCGTAGTAATGCATACTTGTATTATTTATAGATACAGGTGAGCAGGGCTTTTTTTGTAGAAAAAGCCCAGCAGGAACTCATTTGCATTTTAGGCCACACCCCCTGATGTCACCATTGTTTCACACCAGGTTGCATTTAGGCCACACACCCTGATGCCAAACTAGCCAGAACTGCATTCCTGCTCAAAAAAAAGCCCTGCAGGTGAGCAGCTGTGTTGGTCTGAAGCAATAAAACAAAGTTGGAGTCTAGTAGCACCTTTAAGACCAACAAAGTTTTATTCAGGATGTACAGCAAAGGCAATAAGCATCAGAATTGGAGATTGGTATCTGTGTCACCTAATGACAATCTCCACATCTGATGTTTATTGGCTTTGCTGTTTTTTCTGTCCAGTCAACCCAAACTGATGATTATCAAACTCCAACTTTCACTATTTTGCATACTGTTTCACTGCCCACTCTCTATATATGTAGGACTGCTAATTCCATAACATGCTATTGTCTGATGAAGTGTGCATTTAGTACACGAAAGCTTACATCCTGAATAAAATTTGAAGAAGAATTGCAAATTTATATGTGCCCTTCTCTCCGAATCAGAGACTCAGAGCCGCTTACAATCTCCTTTATCTTCTCTCCCCACAACAGACACCCTGTGAGGTGGGTGGGTCTGAGAGGGCTCTCACAGCAGCTACCCTTTCAAGGACAACCTCTGAGATAGCTATTGCTAACCCAAGGTCATTCCAGCAGGTGCAAGTGGAGGAGTGGGGAATCAAACCCGGTTCTCCCAGATAAGAGTCCACGCATTTAACCACTACACCAAACTGGCTCTCCTCTCCTTTGTTGGTCTTAAAGGTGCTACTGGATTTCAATTTTATTCTGTTTTATTATTTAGGTAGGTCCCAAATTCCAGCTTTGCTTAGAGCTGAATTAGACGGTTTTTCATTTGGGTGTCAGTTCTCCAGCCAGACTTTCAGACCATCAGGCACACAGCATGCTGCTGAGATTAGGACGATGGTGGAGGCGGAAGGTGGCTTTAGCCTTCTCCTGTGCAGTTTTCCCACCCTGAAACAGTACATGTATAGCTCCCCCCACCACCACCAAGCCACCAGAAATAGGTCAAATAGTACTCCCAGATACTTACAGGTTGGGCACTGGCACAGGATTCCGGCCTTCCCTCAGCACTGAAAATATCTAGGCCCTGGTAGCTACTACAAAAAAATCACGTATTGATATTCAGATTTGCTATATTTTTTGCCTTTCCTTTCCGCTCCAGGTATGGTTGTATATGGGGTGTCCCGCCTCTGCTTCTCCTCCCTACAGCCCTTTGGGGAGCTCCGGCGGGAAGTGGAGATCCACCGTCACTATGTGTCCCAGTCAGTCCACCTCTTCATCTTGTATTTCTTCAACATCGCCGTTCTTGCCACTTACCTGCCCCAGGAAGGCCTCAAGCTCATTCCTCTGCTGACAGCCCTCTTTGCCATTTCACGGTAAGAAAACCACCCTCCCACAACTATGGCTATCTTAATAAATTCTCCTTGGTAAGGCTGGCAGGTAGCTGAGGAGATGTATCTGCTGCAAGGAGAGAAGAGTTTAATCCAGACCATTACAGTGGAGGAACTATGAGAGGAGTGTCTGTCTGACATACAATGAGGAGCAGCCAACTTTTTGTTATTTAATTTATATGCAGCTTTTCTCTCTCATGGTCCCCAAAGTGCTTCAAACATTGTTCTCTTTTTTTTTCTTCACAAACAAAACTTTGTGAGGCTGGCCTATAGCCACCCAGTGAGCTTTCACACCAGTGTTGGGATGCAGAACTGGTTCTCCTAGATGCTAGTCCAGATATCTAACCATTGTACCATGCTGAGAAGTATTGTGAAGAAGCTATCCATGAAAACAAAGATCGAGTACTTCTATAAACAAAAGACATTCTGGAAGCAGGCCTGTGACAACCAGTGTTCCCTCTAAGCTGAGTTCGTGTGAACTAGCTCACAGTTTTTTAGTGTCTGACTCACATATTTTTGTCTTAGCTCAGGAAAAATGGCCCGGAGCAAACTAATTTTTGCAGTGGTTCACAAAATTAATGCCAGTAGCTCACAAAGTAGATTTTTTTGCTCACAAGACTCCATAGCTTAGAGGGAGTATTGGTGATAAGAATCCCACAAATTGGAGAACTCATATTTTGTTCTTTTCGAGTCACAAAACCTGTTTTCACAAACTGGGTTTGTTCCTCTCTGGAGAAATAACCAGACTGGCTAAGCTGCTGGAGCACGCTGTAAAGCTACTTCTGTTGGACAGATGGAGCCATACAGGCACTCCTTCCGAAATACCCAAATAACTCTTAATGGGTAGCTCTTGTTCCTTAAAGTATTTCCCCACCATCGCCCTGACCAGGCAAGCCTGATTTCAGAAGCTAAGCAGGGGCGACTCTGGCAAGTACTTGGATGGGAGACCTCCTTGGAATACCAGAGCCTGGAGGCAGGGGCAGGTTTTATTCAGCCACCTATCTGAAGATTATCCAGGTCCCCAGTAGGGGTCAGTCACCAGAGGTTGCCATGACTTCCAGCTGCATGCATGCACACAACAATTCATTAAAACAAAACCCCCCCACACAAAATATTTCCCTACCATCTTTTTGTTCTTTGAGTATATTTTGAGGCTTGGGATTCTAATTTTATTTACTTCCATGACTGGGTTTTTAGTGTATAGCAAAATTCTTGTTCCCCAGTTAATGGCCTTAATCAAGCAAGTAATTTTGAAGTAGTAAAGCAGTGGTAAACCCCACCTCCTGCTTGAGGTATCACTAAAATGAATTAAAAGTTCCTTTTGGGGGTAAAGGCAGTTATGGAGTGTTGGCAGGGCTTTTTTTCTGGAAAAAAGGTACCAGAACTCTCAAGAAAGAAATGAAGGAGAAATACACAGGTGCCCCTCTTGAACTTTTGAACATTTTTTTGAGAATTTTATTTCCAGAAAGAGGTTCCAGAACTCTGTTCCACCACATTCCCCCAGAAAAAAAAAAAATCCCTGAGCGCTGTCATTCTTTAACCATCTCCATGCCTTTAGGGTTGCTAACTCCAGGTCAGAAAATTCCTAGGGATTTTGGGGGGGGGGGTGGAGTCTGGGGACCAGGGAATCAGTTGTATTTCCAGGAGATCTCCAGCTGCAGATTGGCAACCCTACTTTACTCTCTTTCACCCTCTCAGGCTCCTCTACTGGCTGGCCTACGCCATGGGTCGTTCTTTCCGGGGCTTTGGTTTTGGCTTGACGTTCCTACCCCTTGTCGCTATGCTCCTGTTCAACCTCTACAGCATGTTTCTCATAGATCCAGAGAATATGTTTGCCTTGGGAGACAGTGCAGAACCACCACTGGAGAAGGAGAAGCAGTTACCAGGCTCCAAGCCCAGATACTGGGGGTGAAGAGAACACAGGAAGCAAATGGGGCAGGAATGAGATGAGTGAGACACATGCTCCTTGATGGCTATTGCCTTCAGCTCGACAAAAGGCCTTGAACTTAGTCACAGAGAATACAGAAATATTACATGAAGATGGTCATGTTCTACTGCATGAATGACTGATGGGTTATTAAAATGGGTGAGGTACTTCCTTGTGTGAGCCTTAATTTGGTAAAAGGTGTAGGCTAAGATGCACCACTAATGAGAAAAAATCTCAAACAGTTTACCTCAAGAAGTAGACTGAGGTTGTGCCTCAAAATAGGTGTGTTTCTCTGCTGTTAGTTCCAAAGTTGAAATGTGGAACATTTTGCCCAGAAATTCCTGCTTTTGTAAAATGACTAACAGTGATTAGGTGATTGGGTAGCCCAGGCTTGTCTAATCTCAGAAGTAAGCAGGGTCAGCCCTGGTTAGTACTTAGATAGGAAACCAAAGCTAGGGTTGGTATGTAGATGCAGGCAAATGGCAGACTGCCTCTGAACATCTCTTGCCTTAAACAGAATCAGCATAAGTTGGCTACGACTTGATAGCAAAAACCAAAGAAAATGGTGGGGGAGCCACATACAGATCTGTCCTTTAAAAAGGCGAAGGCAAGCAGTAGGATTTCCCCAAAGTTCCAGGTGAACTGTAGACTAGAGCAGGGGTGGCCAAACTTGCTTAATGTAAGAGACGCATAGAATAAACATCAGATGTTTGGGAGCAGTAATACATGAACATCAAATGTTTGAGAGCCACAGGAAGCCCAGGGAGGGAAGGGAATAGATGGGGAGGGAGAGGTGGAAAGAAAGCAACTTTAAATGCATTCTCCAAGCTAATCCAGGCAGTGGCTTAAAGTGATTTAAAGAGAGAGATGCCTTCTGCAAGCTGGCCAACAGGGTGGTGAGGTGTGAAAGAGCCACAGTTTGGCCACCCCTGAACGAGAGCAATAACTTCCCCTGGAGGAAATAGGAGCTTTGGAGGGCAGACTCTATGGTATTACATCCCTGCTGAGCACTCTGCCATCCCCATGTAGCTCCCCCAACGCAAGCTTAATTTATTAGGTTATGAAGAAGGTAGTCCCTTCTACTAAGTTAGACCAGTGTCAATTTAGCCCAGTGTCTTTTTGGCATAGCTCCCTCAAGGCTTTTTCCTGCGCTATTGCTCAAGATACATAAAGGCCTTGTCTTTTCATGTTAAGGTTGTTCTTTATCTCACTTGCTGACTTTGGTTGCTTTGATTTGATGTAGTGCCTTCTTGAGCTTCAGGTAACCTTTGCAGAGTAAGCTCAGAGAGAGAAAGATAGCCTGATGCACCCTGCTTCAAAAAAGCAATTTGTTTTGCTACCTAAAACAATAGGAATAAACACAAGTCTTTGATCACAAATACATATTAGTGTTAGATGCCACCTTGGGCTGCATTCTCACCTAAGTACCTTTACTGTGTCCTATAGTTCATTTTGAGTCTACATTTCTTGAGGGGAGGGAGGGAGAGTTTCTCCCACAGAGGGATGTCTTCTTTTCCTCTGTTTCAGCCTGGAAAGGGAGTACACTGAAGCCAACCACTGAAGCCTTGCATATTGGCTGGCTACAGTTCAATCCCACCCCACCCCAAGACATCAGAGGAGGGCAAGCCTATAGACAGGCACCTTTCTGTCCTTTCTCCAAGAACATTTGTACTGAGTTTTACTGTCATGTAAATATATATTATGTATTTTAATTGTGTGCACTACTTTGAAATTCAATTCTGGCTGAAATTAATAAAAATACAATCTATATTTAGTTTCCAATTCTTATTCAAGTTGATGGGGAAGGGGGGACATAGTAGCAAGCTAACACCACTCCCCATTCCTAATGCAAGTTAAGATGCAAATGAGGGGTGGGGTAAAGGTATAAATAGGTATGTCTATCTGCATATCTGAGATAAGTTTTTAAAAAAAGACATAAGGGCTGCTTTGAACTAGATTGTTAAATCCCGCCCCTTAGCTCCCACATTCAAATTTAGGCAGGGAAAGGGGGTGGGTGGGTTGTTCTTCTCATTCACAGGTTCTATTTCCAATTTAAAAAAAAATAAGTTTACTTGGCCTATGCATCCTGTAAGAATATTCCCCACAATTACATCCAGTTCCAGGGAACATAGTACGGGTTGAAGAGAGCATGAACTGCAGCCCTTGTAAAATAAGACTGGTAGCAGAGTTTTTTAAAATTTGAGCTTAGACCACATTCCCTTTAAGCAAAGTAACTTCCTAGTAATTTCAGAAAGGCAACACAAATCCAAATTCTCATTCCACATTAACTGCAATTTCCTCATAAGGTAGCCTTCCCATGTGACACACCTTTAAGCTCTCACTTCCTTCCTACACACTCATGCAAATTCAAAGAGTAACCCCTCCCCAACAGCTCTGAAACAGTTTTAACAATTAACAAACATCTAAGACAGCAGGAACCATTCCAATATGAGAGCAGGCAATTTCTGTCTCATTCTCCATCTTTTTTTTATTTCTCCAAGTTACACCTATGATTGCAACAAAAAATGGCAGTGTAGTGCCATCAGTGGATAAGACCTATTTAGTTGAAGGATATGCCAAACTCAAATGACATAGAAGTGGATACCTTTCATTAGAGCTGTACATACTTTGTGATCCCTTGCAAGTGCAAAAGAGAGGCCAGGTAGTGAAACCAGCTGCAGAGCGGGGCCATGACAGAGTTTCATAGAACCAAAAACAATACAGAGAACATGAAAGAACGTTTTCTCTTTCACTTATGGTAGAACCCAGAATCACCCAATGTAACTGATGGGCAGTACATTCAGGACAGACAGTAGCACAACTTAAAGCATAACTCTCTTAGGGATTTGCCATACCAAGACTGGCTTTGATGGGTATAAAAGAGGGTTAGACAGCTACCATCCACGGTGGCTAAACAGAACCTCCATGTTCAGAGGCAGTGTACCTATTGGTACCAGCTGCTGAAGGAGCAACAGAAACGGGAAGACTGGGTTCAGGTAGCCGCCTCAAGCCTTCCATCCTTCTGAGGTTGGTAAAATGAGTACCCAGCTTGCTGGGGATAAAATGTAGATGAGTGGGGAAGGCAATGACAAACCACCCCGTAAAAAGTCTGCCAGGAAAATGTTGTAATGTGACATCACCCCTTGTCAGTAATGACTTTACCTTTTTACTTTTTGAAGGACATCTACTAGCTGGACAGACTGATCTGACAAAGCAGTTACATGCTTTGTACAGCATCCTGAGCATATTGTTAATCACTTTCATTGGCTCCCCTTGCCCTCCAAGTATCTTAGGAAAGAGTGAGAATGGTGTGTGAGGTACCTGGAGATTTCCTGCTATTTCCAGACAGTCAAGATCAGTTCCTCTGGAGAAAATAGCTGCTTTGGAGGGTAGACTCTAAGGCAATGTACTCTGCTGTGGTCTCTCTCCTCCCCAAACTTCACCTGCAGACTGTCTCCCGCCCCCCAAAAAATCTCCATGAAATTCCCCAACAAGGTCTGGCCACTCTAAAGCTTAATTCTGGAAGGAGAGATATTCCCATATTGTTCCCTCTTCACACAATTCCTCCAATCTTACCTAGATAACATTTCACTTCCACTTCCATTAATTCACACATTAGAAACTCTGACACAAAGCAACCAAAAGAACACAGTATGGAAAAAAATAAACTTCTTTAATTGGTCCAAGACAGATGACATGAGAGAGAAAATAACCCAGAAGCCCGCTCCCTCCAAAAACCACAGCATCAGTTTGGCTACAGTTCTGTGCAAAGTAAAAACTGCAAGTACATCCATCCTGAAAGGCACACACACTTAAAGGAAAACTGTTACCATTGCTCAGTTGAAGGCCATATCTCAATGGGAACTTCCAGTTCATCAGGTACCTTCTGGAAATGTGGCCCCAAAACTTCCCCAAATTCTCTTAGGTTGAGAAGCTAGAAGTAGGGCTAGCGAAGATCATGTTGTGCCCACCAAGGACCCTGCTAAGGGACCTAGATGGCTGGGGAATCTTCTAATAGGTCAGGGTCCATGAAACATGCCCATCCACCAGCATCTGGCACCAGAGCCTCAGTGTCCTACAGCAAGGCACACTAACAGCTACCCCTGTGGGAGAGAAACAAAATGGCTGACAGCAGTCCTCAATTTTAAAATTACCTGATCCCCACCATGGCTTGAAAGGTTTAACTTGGCCTTGGCAGAAGCCATCCTTTGCTCAGGAGACCCAATAGGAAGGTCAAATAGAACCAGCCTTGTGGTGGGGGAAATCAATAATCTATTAATATGCCGTATATTTGGGGGAGGGGAGCTAACCTCTACAAGAAAAAAAGGTGCATGACTTTATGAACAGTGCAATTTTGTCTCTTTAGAGGCCAGCACAGCCTGTAAACATCACAACTAGTAATAAGCTTTTAAAATAAAAAAGGATTTTTTTTTAGAAATAAAGTCATTCATATCAATAGAAACTGTTGCCATGCCTGAAGGAGAAGGACTTCATTTCTTAAAGACACAGGAGCCTCAACCAGAGAAATTAGCAGCAGTATCAAAAATATTAGTAATTATTTATGAATGTAACACTTGCATTAAGAAGACAAAGTTTTGTTTTAAAGGCAAAGCAAAGGGGTTTTTTTTTGTTGGGGGGGAAAGTAAAGGGGAGGTCTGAATGCTGATTGAAAAGACATCTCAAAGCTAAAGAGAGGGACAATTTCAAAACCAGCTTTTGGTAAGTAAGAGGAAAAATGGAGAAAAGCCCCCTCCCTGCTTTCAAGGCAGAATTTTCTATGGACAGGCAAAAGAAAAAAAGTATCATGTAAATATTTTCATCTGAATGTCTGTGTGAACTGAGAACAAAAGCCCACAAATTCTGCTTTCCTTAGGGCCCAAAATTTCTTGGAAGATATGGGAGGAAGGAAAGTAAATCCAACTTATTCAGTGTACCTAATTTAAAACACATACACACAAAACAAAAACACAATTACTTTGGACATGATATATGTAGGACTAGAGTCTCACTGGAACTGAAAACAGTATCCCATGCATCCTAGAGGAATACATTAAATGGTGTATAATTTCAAGTATACTTAGAAGCTAACATGTTAAAAAAGTGGTCATTTGAAGCAGGTGAACTGTTCTTTTCTTTGCTTCACAATAAGCTACATGTCAGGAGAAGAAAGTACAGCCCCTTCCCCCCCGCAAGGTAGCACCATGTTTGTCAAGGATACCCAAAAATATTAAAATGTATCAGAACATCCACTCTTGAGAACATGATTGAGATATCAGTTATGCTACCATGAGGCAATCCTGTAGCAAATGTAAATAATTTGCCCCAACAGCAGCTTCCCTTTGGAAAAAACACCAGAAAAAGTTCAAAGTTGTTCACATAGCCTGAGACAATCGCTGGCTTCACAATGATCAATTGATTGGTTCGTATTCAGAATACCGTTTCTTCTGTTTGAAAAGTACGGTGATGCTCCCTGCAACCAACAACACCACTGGAGTTCCTAACCCAACTGCAAGGATAGCAATCACTAAGGTGGAAAAAGTGTCCTCGGGTGGTTCACCAAATCCAATCAAGGCAGACCTAAAAGGGATGGCAGGTATTGGGGGAAGAGAAAAAGAGAAGCGTTCATTAGTGATGATCAGCTTGTAGTTATTGCTCCCACCCCTCCTCCATAGATTCCCCCACTACCAAAATCTACCACAGGAATCTCTTGTTTTGTCTTAAATAATTAAGATTTTCAAAGGGGGGTGCTGTCATCATTGGTGCTATTGGTAGTGTTAGAGCACTTCCCTTTTTTAAAAAAAGGTCCTAAAATATCAATATCATTTTGTAATGGTAGTTTACGCAGGTTCTCTGAATTGCCAGCTTTTTTTTTTTAAAAAAGGTAAGTCTCTTTCCATTTCCCTCAGATATGAAAAAGGGCATATCTCATTGAGGGAAGATGCTAGAAACTTGCTTTTTAAAAAAATTAAAGCTGGCAATTCAGCGAACCTGCTTAAACTATAATTACAACACTACAATGAGATATCAGATCAGATTTTATTAACGACCCACAGCCAGTATATATAGATACTACATTACTCAAAAGAGAATAATAAAACCATAAAATGATAAAAACAACCTAAAATTAAATGCAGATTTACAGCTCTAGTAGGACAGTTAAGCAAATCAAGTTCCCACAATTCCTTGAGAAACATAAATGGAACGCAATTTTATTTAGTAGTCTCTGTGTTCTCATCAGAAATAAATTTACTAACGATCTCCATCTGAGCTTTCTGGTTTCTCTTCAGATCGGGCAATGAGATATCAATCTTTCAGAGCTGTTTTAGAAAGCCCAAAATTTCCTTGCCTTCAGGGTTCTTTAATGATGACAGTCCAATAACTGAAAAGTGAGGCTGGAGGTGTGTGGAACAAAGAAAACTGAAAAGAAATGTTATGCACAGTGAAGGCCAACTCAGAATTGGCTTCCAGAAAAACACTGGGGGGGAAAGTGGTCTCAAAAGAACCAGAAAACCTCCCCCAGAGGGGAGAAACAGAAACCCGCCCCCCCTCAAAGTGAAATTGATAGGCAGAAAAATGCATGTGGAAACAAGGGGATAAACTGAAGCAGAACCAACACAAAAACCCATGGAGAAACCCCTTTCTTTTTGTTCCTATTGCTGACTTGTGAGAAGGGACAGGTTGCTCTGTACAAATGTATTCCTGGTCAAAGGGTCCATTTGCTTGCCATCTTCCTTGTCTCCAAGCTCTTTCCACACAATTGGATGCTTATTGATAGGGATAGACATTTTTCTTACCGAACTACTCTGCTTCTAGTTATAGATCCCAACAGATACTTTTAAAGCTTATGTGACATAGACACACACAGAACACCCAACAGTTCAAAGATGACCTCTCACCAGCTCAAGTAGCGTCTCTCTTCATAGGCCTCGCTGTCCTCACTGCCAAATGAAATATTGATGCCGGCCACACCATGGTGACTCTCAAGCTCCTCTCCAAAATAGGCATGGGCTATGCTAGGCCTGGGAACCGTGCAGTTGGTCGTCTGCAGAGTATAATACTGGCAGTGGATGGTGTCCGCCCGCTCAGGACGCCGGGAGCTGTATGCTGTCGTCTTCCACTGGAAGAAGCTAGACATGGTACTGTGGTTTTGGGGCACAGAAACCAGCTGTGCCATCTGCTCCAAGAATGAGGGAAAAAAGGGGGAGATGTCAAATCAGACTAGAGAAATATAGTGGGAGGACACAATGCAAATCTTTTAACATCACTCTTTTAAAAGGCCAGAGAGATTTTCTGAAAACTTTCTTCCTTTCGAAAATCCTTTGTCAGATCTTCTGTTGAAAAGCTCTTCCAATGGAAGCTTGGACATTGCAAAATAATTCTGGAAATTAGGGAAGAAGAGCCATGAGACAACAGCCTCCCTTCTCAGTGCAGGTGGTGACAAATCACTTTTTATGCTTTCCTACAAAAAACCCTAGATCTGCAACATGGCCAACCCAAACCTCTTTTTCTTTACTTGTTAGTCTCATAGATGCTAATGGTACATGCTCCCAAGCATGTGTGCAAAATATAGACTCCTTATTCAGCTAGATCTGCAGTCCCCAACATGCTGTCTGTGGGTGTCACAGTACCTGCTAGCACCTCTCCTGGTGCCTGTCAAGCAGGTGGGGTGAGGTGGGGCTTTTGCCCAGCAAGACCTCTGAGTAGCTGTTAGAGACAGAACTGAGCCAGGTTATGACAGGCCAGCTATGCTTTGCCCTACAACACCCCCTTTTAGCCTATGGACTACACAAACGCTGGCATTCATGCCATGCTCTCAGTAGGCAGCCAGCCCTTCCCCAACTATTGGACTGTGTTACAACTAGTGCGCATGTCCAGGCCATTCAGCCCTCATGAACTGAAAAGGTGCCAGACCCAGCCAAGCACCTCACAGATGGACTATTGCACTATGGGCAGTTGCTGTCCATAGAATCACAAGGACCTCGAATTGTGCTTCATCTCATCGCTGCCTAGCTCTACTGCAGATGATTGTAGCTATGTCTATACAGAAGTGGGACAATCAGTAAGCCTGGGAGAAGCCATGAATCTGAGGATTTCCAAAAGGCCTCTGTCTTCCTGTCTGCAGCTGCCATTCTGAAATTGCTCTTCTGACACGTCCTAGATTCCAGAGTCTTTGATTATGCAGTGGCTGCTAACAATGGGACTGTTGCAACACTCACCTACCAACAAAGAGAATCTTCCTATTGGCTATACAGAAAATCACTTCAGTCAATAGAACATCAATGGATTAATCACTGCACCATAAACCGGATCCTGTCATCAATTTCCTGTCTTTCTCAATCCTTTATTCTCCATGAGGTGTCACCATCAAATACAATTAGACTCCAAACTGGCCATCATTGTTTATTTGTTTCTCAACCCAGAGTACTCCAAGTTTATTGTCATATTTCCTGGGAACCTTTTAACTGGCAGATAATCCTGTCATGGGACCCTGCCTCAGGTTATGAATTTGGTTATTTAAGGCAGAGCTTTCTGCCATGCAGGGTGCCTCTTTCAGACCTCCACCTTGCTGAAAGAGTCGCCTCCAATCCTGATCAGTTTGGGCCCATTAATGTGGGTAATGCTGGTCACTGCATGCACCCCCTACCGTTCCCTTCCTCATCACTGCTGGATCTTCTTCTCATCTGAGAGAGATGCATCCTGCTCATGCAAATGTCTATTATTTTCCCTCCTATTTTCCTAGCTCTGTATCGTGTGTTGAATATTTGTGTTTTCCTGTGTACTTGAACTTCCTTAATAAAAACTATTTAGTTTAAATACAATTCTCCTAATTAATGCTTGGGTGCTCCTGCAAGCTCTGACTTCATTATACACTGGTTATTGATCCCATAGTAAGTAGTAGGCCATCTTGCCCATCTAACTGAAAATTTCTCCAAAAAACTCTTTTTGAGGCAATTTGGCTAACAAGGCGAGCTGGAAGAAAGAACTCAGGAGAGAGCTGCTGCAAGGGTTGGTGGGGTTTTTTTTTTTGGGGGGGGGGGGGGTTTGCCTTTCCTAAACTGCTAAATTGCTGGGAGCCATTAGCTGAGGTTGCTTTGTGAGAAGACAGCATTTGAGAGTGAGTGGGAGCTTGTAGCCTGCTGGAGAGTGGTACTTTTGTCTGGGTTTGTTTGGTTTGGAGATCACTGAGTAAGGTCTGTTTGCCTGGGGCTGATTGCAAACCCCATTATCTGCAAAAGGAAATCCTGCCTCTCCAACCTTTTGGAGTTCTTTGAAAAACTGAACAGACATGAAGACAATGGTGTCCCAGTAAACATTATATACCTGGACTTTCAAAAGGCTTCTGACATGGTACCTTGCCAAAGACTCCTGAGTAAACTTAGCAGACATGTGATAAAACAATGAGTTCTCTTATGGATTAAAAGTGGTTAAATGACAGGAAGCAAAGAACAGGAATCAATGGACAGCTCTCACAATGGAAGTAAGCAAGCAGTGGGATCCCATAAAGATTGCTAATGTGGCCAGCACCATTTATTCATAAATGATCTGGAACTAGGTGTCAGTAGTGTAGTGGCCAACTTTGCAGATGACTAAATTATTCAGGATGGTGAAAATCAAGGCTGACTGTGAAGAGCTCCAAGGGGATCTCCACAAACAGGGTGAGTGGGTGACAATGTTGCAAATAAAATTCAGTGTTGGTAAGTGTAGGCTGATACACACTGGGACCAAAAATCCCAGATTCAAGTATAGGTGAATGGGGTCTGACCTTGCTGAGACTGAGAGGGAAAAACATCTTGGGGTCACATTGGAAAGCTCAATGAAAGTGTCAACTCAGTGTGCTGCAGAAGTAAAAAAAGCAAACTCTATGCTAGGGATTATTAGGAAAGGGACTGAGAATAAAACTGCCAATATTGTAATGCCCCTGTATAGATCTACCGTGCAGCTTCATTTGGAATCCTGTGTACAGCTGGGGTCACCATATCTTACACAGGACACTGCAGAGCTGGAAAAATACAGAAGAGGGCAACCAAGATGTCTATGAAGCTGGAGCAGCTTCCCTATGAAGAAAGTCTGAGGAGTTTGAGACTTTTCAGTTTAGAAAAGAGATAGAGGGGAGCGTGATAGAGGTTGATAGAATTAAGCATGGGGAGGAGCTGACAAAAAGAAATTTGTCTCCTTCTCCCAAAATACTAGAACTTGAGGGCATCCAATGAAGCTGATAGGCTTTGTAAAGATCTTTACTATGTGATTGAAGATACGCTCTGGGGCAGTGATGTGGCCACTGTGTGACACAGAGTGTTGGACGGACTGGATGGGCCATTGGCCTGATCCAAGTGTCTGCAGGTTCAAAAAGGTCGGGGTCTCCTAAGTTAGATCAATCAGAACATACATTAAAAAAAAGAAAAGTAAAACTGCAGATAACAAGTACCCTCTCAGAAGAGGGATAAGGTGGTGGATGCCATCGCAAAATGTCTGCCGTGAGGAGAAGGTGGGAATACACTGTACTTTAAAGAAGTGTTGTGGTTTGTTTGGATGAGTGTGGGACAAAAATGTAATATGTGTTTAAAAATTAAAACTAGGAATTGGGGCTGGGTCATGCCCTTAATGTATATTTATGTTCCTGAATTCAGAGGAACATAAGAACATAAGAGAAGCCATGTCGGATCAGGCCAATGACCCATCCAGTCCAATATTCTGTGTAAAAAAAAAACCCAGGTGCCATCAGGAGGTCCATCAGTGGGACCAGGACACTAGAAGCCCTCCCACTGTTGCCACCACACAAGCACCAAGAATACAGAACATCACTTTCCCAGACAGAATTCCATCAATAGGCTGTGGCTAATAGCCACTGATGGACCTCTGCTCCATATGCTTATCCAATCCCCTCTTGAAGCTGTCTATGTCTGTAGCTGCCACCACCTCCTGTGGCAGTGAATTCCACGTGTTAACCACCCTTTGGGTAAAGAAGTACTTCCTTTTATCCATTCTAACCTGACTGCGCAGCAATTTCATCAAGGAAATTCTATCAGCCAGACTCTACTGAAATACAGCACAAAACCCACCCTGTTAGAAATTCCAGATAACTACCGGGGGGGGGGGGGGAGGAAGCGCCAGAGCAAAGATGAGTTCTAGACAAGGGGTGAAGCTTATTTTGAATTAATTATACCTAGCCACAAATGCCGCACCCTGGAAGCCCACTTCCATAACCTCATGTATGTGTAGACAAATCTAACATTACAGGTAAAGGCTGTTTAAAAGGCTGCCTTAATGGGTGTCCCAGGTCTTGAAGCAATTTCAACAACAGGTCTGCACTGTACCTCAAAGATTGTTGGGGTATATTCGTCATCAATGGAGCGGAGGGATTCCAGCCGCTTGTGCTCCTCTCTCTCTTCCACTGTGACGATCTCCAGAGCAAAGCGGGAGTGGTTGCCCCGTGGAGGCACCCCATTCATGACAAAGTTGACCTTGGAGCAGTTGGCTGTGTGGAAGAGATGGGGGAGGCGGGTGTCACGGCCACTCTCCTCATAAGCCGTCACCTGAAGATGGGGAGAATGACACCATGTTGGAAGACAATTTGGCAAGTTATTTCCTCACGTATTTCTTTGCTTCTGCTAGCTGTGATGGAGGAATGAGGGGTTATCAAGTGGCAAGTCAGGCCAACCACAGGGAACTTTCACCACCTTCAGTTTCCAAAGTTCCTCTGAGAAATGGCCAATGATTCAGGTTTACAGGAATAGATACTTCTCTCTTTTCAGCTCCTCGGCCTCTCAGTTCCCTACCTCCACCTTCTCCTGACCCACTCATCCTCCTCCTGCTCAGTTCCTGGTATATCAGAAACACTCAGACCCTTTGGGCCTAGCATGAGCTCTTTGTTTAAAAAAAAACCCCAAAATGCAAGTCGTAGTTGCTTTGCGTATTTCAACAGAAAAGTGAATAAGAAGTATAGGGGGAGGATTATTGGGGCTGACAAAACCAGGGGTGGAATTCTAGCAGGAGCACCTTTGCATTATCAGGCCACACACCCCTGATGTAGCCAAGAGCTATCCTCCAAGAGCTTACAAAAAAGAGCCTTGTAAGCTCTTGGAGGATTGACTACATCAGGGGTGTGTGGCCTAATATGCAAAGGAGCTCCTGCTAGAATTCCATCCCTGGACAAAACAGATGTAAACTGACCATGCAGGGTTGCCAACTGCAGCTTGGGAAATTCCTAGGGACTTGGGGCTGGTCCCTGAAGAGGGGAGAGAGATCAGCAGGGATGTGATGACACTCTAGGACAAAAAAAAAATACTGTTTCTCTTTCAGAGAGAAACTGATCTCTGTAGTCTAGAGACAATTCCAGGCCTGAGCTTGAGGATGGTAATCCTACTACCACATTTCTGCAGCAGTGATAACTTATGTTACTCCTGGATGCATCAGCAGTGTTTTAAAATTGGCTCTTAGTTTCTTCATTACAACCCCCCCCCTTCATTTAAAGACAAAATGTCTAGTTTATTTGAAGAACTGTACAGATATCACTTTTGGTGAACTCTCTCGTTCTACTTAACCACTATCTCTCATAATACTTTTTTATATGGCTACAGGCAGAAGAGCTCATTTCCACAGCTGAACCTGACAAGTCCAGCACTTGCTACCAGGGTATAGGGTTGCCAGCCTCCAGGTGGGGCCTGGAGATCTCCTGCCTTTACAAGTGATTTCCAACTGGCAGAGATCAGCCCCCCTGGAGAAAACGGCTGCTTTGAAGGGTGGACTCTATGGCATTATACCATGCTGAGGCCCCTCCCCAAACCCAGCCCTCTCCTAGATTCACCCTCAAAGTCTCCAAGCATTTTCCAACACCTGGCAACCTTAGTTGCCAGCCTCCTAGCAAGGCCTAGAGAGCTCCTGGAATTACATCTCATTTCCAGACCACAGAGGTCAATTCCCCCGGAAAAAATACGTAGCTGCTTTGGAGGGTAAACTGTGGCTGAGGTCCCTCCCCAGGTTCCACTCCCTAAATATCCAGGAAATCCCAACTTTACTTGGTACTATTGCATATACAAAACTGCATAAAGTGATACGTGCATGCAAATTTATTCTGCTTCTACAGAACCTAGGAAGTAGCAAAGCAGTCCATGAACACTGAATTGCTCTGCTTGCTAATCAGTAGAATTCCTGCTCAGGCATCCTTCTTGGCTGTGGAGATCCAACAATTTCTGGCCCATTTTTACATCCCTAAGGGCTAGACTGAGCCAACATTCTCAGGATTGTAGATCCAGAGCCTATACCAATTACCAAGTACAGACAATCCTGTCTTTGTCCTAGGACAAAGGAAACTCTGCCACTTTCAGCGGCCCCCCAACAAAGAATCCCCACCCCCATACATCACACAGACCTGTCACAAACAGTATGTGAAAAAATCAGTGACGTGCGATAACAGATGTGTAACCTCTATGTGCACAGTACTTCCCATACCTACACACATTCTTTTCCTCACATTTACATCCTGCCTGTCTACCATGAAATTCAGTACAGTGATAAACAAGTGATCAGCCACCCATTTTATCCTCACAACAGCCTGTGAGATGGGTTTGGCTGTGAGAGACAGAGACAGACGGACACAATGGCCCGCTCAAAGTCAAATCTTCTCCTTCCCCTCAAGGGGGTTGCTGAATATATAGCCATCCTCTCAGTGTCACCTTGCCCAGCTGTCCCCCTCTGTTGCCCTGCTATTTACCTGGAAAGATATACTGCCATTCCCAAAGGCTTCATGGGGGTTTGAGGAAACACCTTGAAATGTAGCTGTCAGCATGGTCTCGTTTATCTTACCACCGAGGCTTTCCCAGGTAAAATTGGCCAAATTGTAGGTTGGGTAGAACTCATCCATAGGGACCTTGAAGAGATCTGACGTGTTGGCACCATTATATTCAAACACCTAGAAATACCCACATTAGAAACCTATGAATATATAGCCTTTTCCACATATCAGTTGTTTAGTAGCTGCCTATGAAAAAAATAAATGGTCTTTTTACCTCCACCAGGCAGCAACACCTTTATTATTATTCAATGCATTTTTATAACTAGGGTCCTCAGGGTAGCAAGCATGAACACATTAAAACATCTGAACATGAAAACAGCATTTAAAATAAAACAATTAAAACACACACACATAGGCATACAACATTAAGATCAGGGAGCAGAACAAAACTTGAGTCCAGTGGCACCTTTAAGCCCAACAAAGTTTCATTCAAGTTAGGAGGCCAATAACAGTTATTGATTGGGAATACGCCAAATGAAACAAAAGAAGTCTTTGCCCACTGGCAGAAGGCAGCAACACAATAGTAGATGATGATATTGGATTTATATCCTGCCCTCCACTCTGAACTTCAGAGCCTCAGAGCAGCTCACAATCTCCTTTACCTTCCTCCCCCACAACAGACACCCTGTGAGGTGGGTAAGGCTGAGAGGGCTCTCACAGCAGCTGCCCTTTCAAGGACAACTCCTGCGATAGCTATGGTTAACCCAAGGCCATTCCAGCAGGTGCAAGTGGAGGAATGGGGAATCAAACCCACTTCTCCCAGATAAGAGTTTACACACTTAACCACTACACCAAACTGACAGATGAATCTCCCTGGAAGCAGCAGAAGCAGGAGGAGGAGACTGGATTCATACCCCACCCTTCTAGGGCGGCCAGCTCCAAGTTGGGAAATACCTGGAGATTTGGGGGGCTGGAGCCTGGGGAGAGTGGGGTTTGGAAGGGGACGGAACCGCAGCAAGCTATAATGCCACAGAGTCCATCTTCTCCAGGTGAGCTGATCTCTATTGCCTGAAGATCAATTATAACCCCAAGAGATTTGCAACCCTATGCCCTTCACTTAAGAGTTTCAGCGCAGCTTACTATCGCCTTCATTTCCTCTCCCCACAACAACATCCTGTGAGGTAGATGGGGCTGAGAGAGCTCTGAGATAACTGCTCTTGAGAGAACAGCTGAGAGAACTGTGACTCACCCAAGTTCACTCAGCAGCTGCATAAAGTGCAGTTGTACTGCACTGGAGTTCCAAAGTCTTGGCACCATGATTGAGAAAGCCTGTTCTTGGGATGTCATCCGTCTAGCAGTGGCAATTGAAGCAGGGCCTCTGAAGGTGACTGGACTGAATAGGTAGGTTCACAGGGGGGAAGACTGTTCTTAAAGTATGTTGGCTCCAAGCCCTATATGGCTTTAAATGTCAGCACCAACACCATGAATTGAGTCTGCTAGAAAATGCGCAAGCTCAGACTTTGGCACATCTCCAAAGTCTCAAAACAGTGAGCAAGAGCTCCTTTGCAGCTACCCTTTGACCCCCACATTTTGCACACAGAGGAATATCGAAAGGATCATAAAGCCAGCTGCTGGTTGGTGCAGTATATCTTGCAGTCTTGCAGAAAAGAACAAAAAGCCAGAATGACCTGTGAGTCATCTCCCATCAATCATTAGGTAGCTTTATGCAAACTGGTTTCTCCAACCCATCCTCCCAGTCAATCCCAATCAGTAAGATAATGATTGTAACAAGGCATCCCTTACAGGGACTTTGTAAGAATAACTGACAAAGCATGATAAAATTGCACAGGTCCAGTCCAGTATGGTAGGGTAAGAAACTCCAACACTCTAGTAGTAAGCCTGATAACCTCTGGAAGACTTACGCAAAGTGTCAAAGTGCCAAGACACATTCAAGCAGGTAAGTGTGCAATCCTGTGCACACTCATCCAAAAGTAAATTGAACTGAACCATGCTTCTGAGTAAATATTCACAGGTCAGATGCAAGAAGCCATTCCCTGATGCAAGAGGCTCTTCAGCTAAAGGAATGGATTTGCAACCCAACTCCTTCAGTATGAGAAATCAAGTGCAAAAGATTGCACTCTCTCCAACAAGCAGTAGGTAGGGAGAAAATCTTCTGAGGTCAGAGAGTTTTGGACTCTGCTGCTCTCATTTCACTGATTCCATACCTATCAATGACCTGCCACCACAAGCAACTCTCCTCTGCCTGTGCATGAAATATTTCCTGCATTTTCGCAGGCTTGCCAACTTCCAGGTGTAGCCTCCTATAAAAACATCCACCCTCCAGACAACAGAGATCGGTTCTCCCGCAGAATAGAGGGTTGACTCTATGGCATTATACCTTCTCCAAACCCTGCCTTTCCCAGGCTTCACCCCAAATCTCTAAGAATTTCCCAACTTGGAGCTGGCAGTCCCAGTTTTTTTTCTGGTTCTGTCCTCAGTCTTCAGGGTCCAGAACAGAAAGGATCTTGCACGGAATGAAAGAAAATAGGAGCTGTGGATCCCTTCCCTACCAGCTTATTAATCACCAAAGCCATGAGCTCATCCGGAGTACTTATGTGCCCTCAGTTTAGTCATAGGCCCAGACTTAAGTCTGTGAACTTAACACTACTTCCTGCACCATACTGGGAGCAAATCCTCTCCTCACTTTGTAAAATGAAAACAAACCGCAACACTTCTTCAAAGTACAGTGTATTCCCACCTTCTCCTCACGGCAGACATTTTGCGATGGCACCCACCACCTTATTTTCCTCAAAGGATAGTGTGTTCACACTTCCGCCTCGTAAAAGCCATTTTGTGATTGGCCATACCTCCTGGCAGCCATTTTGTGATGGCACCCACCACCCTCTCAAAATTCCAGAAGTGCCTGCAAACTTTCCACAAAACGTACCTTGGTGAAGATCACTGCTGTGGAATACAAGACACTGCTGGTGGGTTCAACGTGGATGGCTCCAGAGGAAAACGGAGATAAGAGCTTGGTCCAGTTCACATGGAGGGTGCTGTTTGGGCTTCCTGTGTACACCAGCAGCACTGTCGGTGCCCCAATGGTGCTCCACACATAATGGATTGTATCATTGTGGCCCACAGCCTGGATGTGCAAGAGGTTGTTGGCAGAGCTGTTTGAACCAGGGTTGTATTCCAGAGAAACCTGAAAAGGACATTTCATGCCAAAGTTTAATTCAGCAGCACAAAGATGGACTCCAGTTCTAATATAACAAGCCAGGATTAGGTTAGTTATATCGACTCAACTGGGTTACAGAGAGCAGTTTTGCTGAAAGAGGGCCACTGGCAGTAGTAGTGGGGAGTCTAGAAGTTCATAAACCCGTTACCCCTTTCTTCATTCTGTTTAAAGTATTTATAGCCTCCTTTTGCAATATTAAAATAGTAATTTTATGGTTTTTTACATTAAAAATTAAACTCAGCAATACTAAATGTAATAAGTCTGACACCACAAGAAGCTGAACATAACCATCATATGTAGGGGAGACTGAGAAAAATCCTGTTCTGTTTTGCAACTAAACACCTTAAAACACATTAAGGTGGGTAGCTGTGTTGGTCTGAAGCAGCAGAACAAAGTTAGAGACCAGTGGCACCTTTATAGACCAGCAACTTTTAATTCTGGGTATAAACATTTACACATGAAACAAAACCACATTAGTGTTAAAAGGTGCAACTGGATTCAAACTTCGTTTCTTAAAGTTTTCCTGCAGGCTTTCATGCTGGCTTGCAGAAAAGATCTAAGAGAACACACAGACTTATAAGGGCACAGAAGGTCACTCAAGTATCTGGGTGCTAAGCTATTTAGGGCTTAAAAATCCATACTGGCACCCTGAGCTCAGGCAGGAAGCAATCCAAAACGGGTGGGTCCAATCTGAGCAATACATTATTTGTGGCAATTTCTTTCATCTGAAGCACTTTTATTTTAGAAAGAAAAAAAAGATGTGAAAAGAGGGAACATTAGCGAGGTTTTTAAAACCACATGTGGTGTGGAGAACACATGTATATTTTCTTTCCACCTAGAACAGGGATGGCCAAACTTGCTTAACGTAAGAGCCACATAGAATAAATGTCAGATGTTTGAGAGCTGCAAGACATGAATGTCAGATGTTTGGGAGAGGAAGGGGGGAAAAGCAACTAATTTTAAATGTGTTCTCCAAGCAGCCAGCTGGCTTGGCGAAGTGATTTAAAGAGACAAATGCCTTCTCCAAACTAGCCAACAGGGAAGTGGGGACTTTGAGAGCCACACAGTATGTTTGAAAGAGCCCCATGTGGCTCCCAAGCTGCAGTTCGGCCACCCCTGACCTAGAACATTAGAACACCAAATGAAACTGGATAGGTAGAAGCTTCAGACCAAGGAAAGAAACACAGAAAACATTGAAACATAGAGCTGGAAGGAACCTCATGGCTCATCAGTTCATATAATGCAGGAAATTCATAGCTACCTCCATCCCCATTCCCCCAGTGACTCCTTCTCTATGTCCTGAGGACGGCAACAAACCTCCAGGATCCTTGGGCAGGTCTGATCTGCAGGAAAGTTCATTCCTGACCCCAGAGCGGTGACTGGCATTACCTTGGTCAAATAGGGCCACAAGAGCTCATTCCTTCCTGCCCTCCCTCTCACAACCTGCCTGAGTTCACAGAATCACCTTTGCTGGCCATTTAGCCTCTGCTTAAAAAAAAAAACCCAATGAAGAAAGTACTTCACACATAATGACTGCAAAGGATGTGATCACTGGCTTCCCCGGCATTAAAAGAGAAGTGGAGAAATTCATATGATTAACACCTCTGCTTTTGAACTGTTCATAAGATTATTAGGTCACCCAGCCTGTTATACTATACCCAGCTGAGGTACCTTGGCACATTTTGATTTTATGAGGGTTGGATGTATTCTACAGACCACCACCCAAGAATTTTTACCACCCATCTCATATCAAGAGTATGTGTAGAATTTTTTTTAAAAAATGAGCATGTGTGGATCACCTTCCAAGAATGTAAGCATGCCTCCAGGATTAGAGACACAGCTGCCAGAACCTAAGGTCAGGTCTAGAAGCCCCTGGTAACTGTCTTTTAGGAACAAGCATGGGCACACTCAAAAGATGAACTGAAATTACTTTTGAGCAGTTAAAAGATTTACAAGCTGCATCAAAGGCTCTGAAGACAAAGCAAACTGGTTGAAACCCCCACCCTCTTTAAGCTTCTAAGAAAAGTGCCCACATCAGCTTTTCGGCTTCTTCCTCTGAAAAAACCAAAGCTGACATACTGCAGAGATGAAACAAACAAGGAATGTTCACCCCTTGCCAAGTCACCCAGAGAATTTTTATATTGGGCAGGACACTTAAAAAAACCCAACACCATACCCCTGCCTTAGGGTACTATCTCTAATTTGGATTCAAATTGACAGGAAACAGTCAGATTTAATTTGCTTTCACTAAGAGCCTTACAGGAAGAAATGGGGAAAGCAAACTAAACACAACCACTTAGAACTACCCTGCTGGATCAGGCCAATGGTCCATCTAGACCAGCATCTCCCCCACCCCCAAGGCCAACTTGATGCCTCCAGACAGTCCAATCAGGACCCCCAAAATAATCTCTCCCTATCGTTTACTCCATCATTAAGTATTCAGAAGCATATGAATACTGAATATGAACGCTCCCCATTTCACCATAATGGCTAATAGCTGTTGATAGATCCCTGTGCCTCTCGGAACCTTAAAAAATAAGCCATCCAAGTTCATGGCCATCTCATGGTAGTGAATGTCTCAAATTAAAATTGTGTAATTTGTGAAGACACAACTTGTAATTCTGGGTTCAAGGTGGGGAATTATGTTGTGGTGGTGTTTTGGATGACTCTGTTCAACCTTGGCCAGGTGTCCCCTGTAGGCGCCAAGACACCAAGTGCTTTTTAAAAAGTAGAAAGGGTCAGGGTAAAGCTTTTGCCCAGCCACTGGAAATCAGATTGGCTATGCAGATTTATAAAACTTACTTTGGCAGCAACTGCCACCATAGCACAAACATCTTCACCAACTTGGAGAAGGCATTTCTCTCTTTAAATAACTTCGAATCATAGAATCGGAAGAGACCTCCAGGGTCATCCAGTCCAATCCCCCACACAATGCAGGAAACCCACAAACTTTCCCCCTAAATCCACAGGATCTTCATTGCTGTCAGATGGCCATCTAGCCTCTGTTTAAAAACCTCCAAGGAAGGAGAGTCCCCCACCTCTGGAAGAAGCCTGTTCCACTGAGGAATCACTCTAACAGTCAGGAAGTTCTTCCTAACGTTGAGCCGGAAACTTGGTTCTCCTAGCCAAGCCAGCCTGCAGCTTGGAGAATGCATTCAAAGTTGCTTTCTTTCCACCTCTCTTCCCCTCCTCCCTCCCCATCTATTTTCCTTCCTTCCAGCTCTCAAACATCTGATGTGGCTCTTACATTAAGTTTGTCCCCTCCTACACCGCTTCAGACCAACACAGCTACCAACCTGAACAAATAAATACTATTAGAGAATGCCCGCTTCCATTATAAGCTTGTTTATGAAAGCCTAATTACTGTGTTCTTAACGTAGACTAAATTCACATATATAGTACCTACACAAGGCCATGTAATTCACATATATAGTACCATCTATCCATCATTGTTACATAGATACTTAAAGGACAGCAATTACAAGCTTTTTTACCCCCAAAGCAAGCAGGTCACAGGCTCCAAGAAGAAGCTCTCAATCAATACAACTCCTATTTATAGGCTTTTAAAATAACCTCTTAAAAATAGCTCACTGTCCCATCACTCATTATCTCATAACCTCAAACACCATACAAGGTTATTTATACTTAAAATAACTTCTGAAAATACACAAAGAATTTCAATTCATTCTCACTACTTTTCATCTTTTTAAAAATAGCGATGACAAGGTTCTCACACATATGAATATTTTTTGGCTCTCAACCAACATTCCCACCCTTGAATCATATTTTCTGTGAAGCTGGACATTCTTGAAATTCTCAGACGCTTCTTCACCTGAGTCTCATCAAATGGTATCTACTGATAATGGGTTAGGTGGCTTCTAGACTACACAAGGCCATGTAATTATTGCCACTTTTGTCTTCTTACTGCCCTTCAAGGCTACTCTGTTCTGGACCTCTAGACCCTCTTCTTTAGCAGGCTTCCCTGAGAGGCCAGGTTTGTTTTGATAAGGTGTGCCACAACGTTATCTCATCTCTATGGTTAAGTCCAACAACTGTTCCCCTATATTTCTAGCCATACCTGTGAGAGGGGGGTTGCATTTGAAACAGATTTCAAAGTCATAATGTCAAAACCCCTTGGGTGAACCCCAAGTTGGCATATGCCGTATAGGAGGCATACCCAAGACCAGAGGATATGTGGAGTTAACTGTGCTGGAGCTGGGCCAAGGCCCAGAATCTTATCAGAAATGAGGTTCAGATAGACTTCTTAGATTGCCTTGTCAGGCTATGCTCATGTATGAAAGTGAAAGAAAGAGAAAGCAAAGGTTTTATCAGGGCCAGACAGAGAAGCCAACACTATGCAGCTTGTAGAGCAGGGGTGGCCAAACTCGCTTAACAGAAGAGCCACAAAGAATAAACATGAGATGTTTGAGAGTTGTCAGGCATGATCGTTAGATGTTTGAAAGCCACAGGACAGGAAAGAAATGGGGAGGAGAGGTAGAAAGAAAGTAACTTTAACTATAAAGAGTCAAATGCCTTCTCCAAGCAAGCCAATGGGACAGCAGGGACTCTGAGAGCCACATAATGTGTGTGAAAGAGCGACACGTGGCTCCCAAGCTATAGTTTGGCCACCCCTGTTGTAGAGTTTTAAAGTAAAATTATAGCTTTCCTTGTAGACTTAAATGGATTCAGGGTTTGTTTGTTTTTTAGCAGGAACGCAGTTCTGGCTACCTTGGTGTCAGGGGTGTGGCCTAATATGCAAATGATATCCTGCTAGTTTTTTTCCTACAAAAAGCTGCGTGAAACTGGTGATGTCAGGGGGTATGGCCTAATATGCAAATGAGTTCCTGCTGGGGCTTTTTCTACAAAAAAAACCCTGACTGAACCAAAATGTATTGCTGCCAAGCCTGGGTTGTGAAATTCCTGCAGATTTGGGGGTTGAGTCTGGGAGGGGGCTCAGCAGGAATGTAATGCCAAAGAGTCCATCCTCCAAAGCAGCCACTGCCCTAATGGGATCTGATCTTGGGGGGGGAGGGAATCACTAGTAATGGTAGAAGATCTTCAGGCCCCACTTAGAGACTGGAAATCCTAGAAGGCAGGAGGCATTATCACAGAGAAGGGGGGGGGGGGGGGGGAGAGAAGAGAAGAGAAGCAACTCCTGATGAGAACATAAAAGCAGCAAAACAAGATGCCAGATTATATGATAGTGCATTTTACAAGAATCCAGAATTACCAGCCCCATATTGCTGATGAAGCTGGGGCAGAGAGGCTTGTCGGGTAGCAAACTAAACACTGGCGGCCTCCCAGATTACAGTCCACTTTCTTCACCACTATTCTGCCCACAAAGCTTCCGGACATACTGGGTTTGTAAAACAGCTCTTTTCCAGTTACTTTGGTTTCTCTTCCTCTTTCCTTATATTCGTTTTCTTCGGTGAGCTTCAAAGACAACAGTCGAAGGCCTACTGTTGCACGTGACACTTTCAGGGAGATAACAACCCCGCAACAGAGCAAGCGTGTGCCTCTGATCATATACAGAGTGCCTTTCTTCCTCTACAGTCCCTACTTATCTTCGCCATACTGAGGACTCAAAGGCAAGCTCCCTAGGCCAGACAGAAAGGCAGATGTCCGCCCCGGCACCAATTTTAAGCGTTAGCCACAGAACGGACTATAGCTAAATGATCCAATTAATATTTTTAAAAGATAAATCTTAACAGGACAAGATTACCGTTCTAGAGTCTAGCCAACCGGCTGTGCCCCCGAACCTACCTTCCGCCTGTAACCCGCTGGATCCCTCGCCAAGCTTCCCACCAGCCACAGGAGAGGCAGCGAAGCCCAGCTTCGCCTAACCAGCATGTTGATTCCAATGTAGCAAGTCTTCGCCTGGCCACATGATGCAGCAGCTGATCATTCCGGTTCTTTCTTAAAAGGGCAAGGCGTTGGCCCCCTCTTAAAGGGGCAGCGGCATGTTAGAGTCCGTACCGTACAGAAAGGAATTTTGGATTGAGACAGATTATTAGGATACATTTTCGGGTTGCCGAATCTGTGTTGGAAAATATCCGGCGAGTTTGGGGGTGTATTCAGGAAGGAGGGGTTTGGGAATGGAAGGGTCTCAGCATAGTACAATACCACAGAGTCCAACCTTCAAAACAGCCATTTTCTCCAGGGGAGCTGTTCTTTGCCAGGTGGAGATCGGTTGTAAAAGCGGGAAATCTGCAGGCTCCACTGGCAACCCTAATTTTGAATCCTTCTGTGCTGCATAAGTAACGAGAAGACAGTTTCTAAAGACAGTAGTTAAACTGTTGCAGCAAAACATTGACCAAGAATCTTGTGACTCCTTATGGATAGGACAATGCTTCTGTGCATGTGTTTGTTGTTGTTCAGTCGAGTCCGACTCTTTGCGACTCCTTGGACAAAGGCACGTCAGGCCCTCCTGTCTTCCACCATCCTCCGAAGTCTGCTCAAATTCGTGTTTGTTACATCAGTAACACTGTCCAGCCGTCTCATCTTTTGCCGTCCCCTTCTTCTTTTGCCTTCTGTCTTTCCTAGCATCAGTATCTTCTCCAGGGAGTGCTCCCTTCTCATTTGGTGCCCGAAGTATTTAAGCTTCAGCTTTAGCATCTGACCTTCCAGGGAACAGTCTGGGTTGATTTCCCTTAGGCCTGACTGATTTGATCTTCTTGCAGTCCAAGGAGTCTCAGGAGTCTTCTCCAGCACCCCAGCTGTAAAGCATCTATTCTTCCGGAGAGCCAGTTTGATGTAGTGGTTAAGTGTGCGGACTCTTTGATCCCCCACTCCTCCACTTGCACCTGCTGGAATGGCCTTGGGTCAGCCATAGCTCTGGCAGAGGTTGTCCTTGAAAGGGCAGCTGCTGTGAGAGCCCTCTCAGCCCCACCCACCTCACAGGGTGTCTGTTGTAGGGGAGGGAGATAAAGGAGATTGTGAGCCGCTCTGAGACTCTTGAGTGGAGGGCAGGATATAAATCCAATGTCTTCTTCTTCTACACTCGGCCTTCCTTATGGTCCAGCTCTCACAGCCATACATTACGACTGGGAATACCATCACTTTGACTATACAGACTCTTGTTGGCAGGGTGATGTCTCTACTTTTTATTATACTGCTCAGGTTCACCTTAGTTGTCCTCCCAAGGAGCAAACGTCTTTAATTTCATGGCTACAGTCACCATCTGCAGTGATCTTGGATCCCAGAAATGTGAAGTCTTTCACTACTTCCATATCTTCCCCTTCTATTTGCCAAGGTATGATGGGGCCAGATGCCATGATCTTAGTTTTTTTGATGTTGAGTTTCTACTTTTGTGCTTTCCTCTTTCACCCTCAACAAGAGGTTCTTTAGGTCCTCCTCACTTTCTGCCATTAGAATAGTGTCATCTGCATATCTGAAGTTGTTGATGTTTTTCCCGGCAATCTTAATTCCAGTTTGTGCTTTATCCAGGCCAGCATTCCTCATGATGTACTCTGCATATAAATTAAATAAGCAGGGTAACAATATACCATATACCAATATACAATAAGGAGGGATGCTGGCTCAGTGGTAGAGCATCTGCTTGGTAAGCAGAAGGTCCCAGGTTCAATCCCTGGCATCTCCAAAAAGGGTCCAGGCAAGTAGGCGTGAAAATCCTCAGCTTGAGACCCTGGAGAGCCGCTGCCAGTCTGAGAAGACAATACTGACTTTGATGGATCAAGGGTCTGATTCAGTATAAGGCAGCTTCATATGTTCATGTTCATCCTTGACAAACTTATTTTCCTATTCTAAACCAATCAGTTGTTCCATATCCCATTCTGACAGTTGCTTCTGTCGGAGCGGGAGTAGCAGAGTGAGGGAGATGACTTGCCCGACACAGGGCTTCAGGAAAGAAAATCAGGCAGACACGTGCAACTAGTGCCAAAAGGTGTATTAACATATATACACAACAAGTGCTCTCTTGTGCAGTCTATACAATATCACCTCCACGGACAAAGTGCTTCGCCTAACCACCATCTCACAGGGAGAGACCTGTGTGATGCACACACAGATCATATATAGTCCAAGCAGCCAATCCTGGCCATGCTGACTCAGCAGATTGCATCACTTGGCTTCTGCCGGCTCAAGCCGGTCTGCTGATCAGGTCACTGTGACCTAGCCTGGCAGCTAGATCGCCAGCTGTCATACTGTGGCTGTCAGACTGGGTTTATGTAGATTCTTGCTCCAACACACCTCCTAATCTATTTAAACCCAGTATACCCAAAACACTTTACACAGTTTACATACATGTCCACCAGCAACATTACAGTTCATATTTACGTAGCTCGGAACCCTTTCCGGAATTCGTTCAGGAACTCATCATGATTGTAAAACACATCATCGTGTTCCTGTTCAGCCAGCTCTTTCAGACGCTTGGCTTCAGCCTCCTTCTCCCTTGCCTCGCACTCTGCCACCCAGGCTTTCCATTTCTTAGCCTTTTCTTTTAACATTTCCTCTAATCCGGGTGGGTCTGGATTGACAGTCAGAGTGACATAGGGACACTTGTACCTAGCGGGACGTTGGCCTTTGGTGGACCTGGCAGACACCCGTGGCCCTGTGCTTGGACCAGCTTTGTCTTCTTCGGGTTGCTCTGTTCCCACCTCCTGGGCTGGTTGCTCTGCCCCTGTAATTGGGTGTTGAACCTCCTGACTCTCACACTTTACCTCCAGTTCCTGCATTTGAGGCTCTGCCTCCTGACTCTGCTCGTCGGGCTCTGTGCCAGCATTCGGCTCACCTTCTCCAGCCCCACTGGGTGCCACCTCCTGGGCTGGAGTTCTGGGCTGCGCTCCAACATCGTTATCGCTACTTGGCAGCAGGACAAATTGTTTCTGCAAGGAGTGCAACCTTGGCCAGCTGCTCTCTTCATTGAACTGGGCACTCTGACTAAGTGTTATCTTGCTTTTGCTATTGCAGAAACGATAACACCTGGCCCTTGGCTTGTAGCCCAGAAAAATTAGGCTCTCTGCCCGGACATCCCCCTCCCCGCTACTCGTGGAGTGGATGCCAACCCGAGCCCGTGACCCAAAGACTTTTAAAGAACTCAAATCTGGGGTCTTGTTCAACAGTAACCTGTAAGGCACATTTTTCACAGTATTACACCAAACCCTATTTTGCAAAAAAACAGCTGCATGTATGGTTTCTGCCCAATAGGTCATTGGCAGTTGTGCATCCTCTAACATGCAATACATCACATTCTGCAATACAGCCCCATGCCCATTTTCTCGGGGCGTTGCCGGGTTCGTCAGACGGTGGGCAATGCCCTTGTTCTCCAGCCAACGTTTCATCTGGTTAGATAAGAATTCCCCCCCTCTGTCGGTTTGTACAGCTAGGAGATTAACCCCTAATTGTCTCTCCACTGCTTTGACCCACTTGGTGAATGTCTTATACACCTCAGACTTATGCACCATGGTGAAAACCCACGCGTACCTCGTGTGGTCGTCGGTGGCCACCAAGCAGTATCTCCTCCCCGACAGACTCTTTGGCAATGGGCCACAATAACGTCTAAATGGACTAGTTCCAGGGCTCGTGTGCTTTCCCTTGAGCTTTCTTTAGCAACAGCACACGCCTTGCTTTTGGTCTTCTTGCAGACCTGGCAATCCAAGTAACATTTGCAAGGATTTACTTTCAAACTAGGCACAAGCTCCAGGGTTTTCTTTAACGCCCTAAATCCGCAGTGCCCAAGTCTCCTATGGAGCAAATGTATACAATTATTGTGCACAGGCTCATTCGACACCTGAGCCACCTGGGCACAATCACTCTGGACCACATACAGTTTACCTCCCTCTTTCCTGTCACAAGCAACTTTCCCCCACCTCCCAGGATTTTGCAGCAGGTTTTCTCAAATCTCACCTGGTATCCCTGGTCAAACAGTGTGCTAACACTCAACAGGTTAGACTGCAGTGAGGGTACATACAACACATTTTGCAACATTACATTTCAGTGCAGGAAATTCCACATTGCCTGAGCAAACAGAATTGGCAGTGGTCCCATCAGCCAATCTCACATACTTATGCTCAGGACTGTCAATGTTTTTCAACAACTCCTTCTCGCAGCAGAGATGGCTCGTTGCCCCGGAGTCTAAAATCCAAGCAGACCCCTGTGCTCTCTACTGCAGACGTGACCAGCCGGGTTGCTTCCTCACACGGGCTGGCGGTCCTCCGCTCTCGCCGCACACGCCCCCGCCTCTTCTCCTCTCAGGGCAAGCTCGGAGCAGGTGCTGCGACGACCCGCATCCATAGCAGCGACGGACTGCAAACGCAGTCGGCTCCACTTCCTCCACCTTCGGACGCCTGCCAGCAGCAGAAGCTGGCTCATTCTTGGCTGTCTTCCCGGACACACCGATAACAGCACGCTGCCCGGCCGACACCCCCGGACAGCTCACGGCCGCAATTCTCTCTTGGAAGTCAAGCAGGTGGGCACAGACGTATTCCATGGTCAGGGTCGCTACGTCCACCGTCTCCAGAGAAGTTATCAGGGGAGTGTACTCAGGTGGCAACGACGACAGCAAAATGTACACTCTGTCGTCTGGAGCTACAGTCTTGCTCTTGCCTCCAGCTCAACGAAACAGTCCGTTAGCCGTTTGATGTGATCTTTCACACACCCTCCAGCCGGCATAACGGTGCGGAACATCCTCCTTGTCAAGGCCATGAGGGAACCAGCAGTGGTGCTAACATGCACCGCACTCAACGCGTCCCAGGCAGCCTTGGGAGTGTCCTTCCCTCGCACATAAACCAGCTGGTCATCTCCTATAGATAGCACTATGTTGGCCAGTGCCTTATCCGATAACACAGTCTCGGCAGGAGATAAGTCAGCAGGGGGGTTACTCACGAACAGCATTGCCCTTCACGCTTGAGGTAGTGTTGCATTCTCAGGCTCCACACCGCGTAGTTGGCTGAGGTGAGCTTCTCAACGGCTACTCCAAGCTGTTGCTGAGCCATCGTGCCGACTCCTCCTCACAGCTGGCTGCCGACGTCCCTCTGGCTCTCAAACAGAGAACGGTGGTGCTTCTGTGTCCTTCACCGGCGTTCCTCGCCTCCGGCTCTTTCCAAACTCACAGTCAGCTCAACTCTCAACTCTCTCCTCCGCGCAGCGGAACCGCCCTGGGCCCATAACCCTGTCGGAGCGGGAGTAGCAGAGTGAGGGAGATGACTTGCCCGACACAGGGCTTCAGGAAAGAAAATCAGGCAGACACGTGCAACTAGTGCCAAAAGGTGTATTAACATATATACACAACAAGTGCTCTCTTGTGCAGTCTATACAATATCACCTCCACGGACAAAGTGCTTCGCCTAACCACCATCTCACAGGGAGAGACCTGTGTGATGCACACACAGATCATATATAGTCCAAGCAGCCAATCCTGGCCATGCTGACTCAGCAGATTGCATCACTTGGCTTCTGCCGGCTCAAGCCGGTCTGCTGATCAGGTCACTGTGACCTAGCCTGGCAGCTAGATCGCCAGCTGTCATACTGTGGCTGTCAGACTGGGTTTATGTAGATTCTTGCTCCAACAGCTTCTTGACCCTTATACAGGTTTCTCAGGAGACTTGTGAGGTGGTCTGGTACTCCCATCTCTTTGAGGACTAACCACAGTTTGTTATGATCAACACAATCAAAGGCTTTAGCATAGTCAATTAAGCAGAAATAGACTTTTTTTTTATACTCCCATGCTTTCTCCATAATTCATCGAATGTTGGCAATTTGATCTCTAGTTCCTCTACCCCTCCGAAACCCAGCTTGAATTTCTGGTAGTTCCCGATCTACATACTGCTGAAGCCTAGCTTGTAGGATCTTTAACATGACCTTGCTGGCATGTGAAATGAGTCCAATTGTAGGATAGTTTGAACATTCCTTGGCATTACCCTTCTTTGTGATTGGAATATAAACTGATCTTTTCTTTTAGCCTTTTGTTACTGTTCATGGGGTTTTCTTGGCAAGGATACTGGAGTGGTTTGCCATTTCCTTCTCCAGTGGATCACATTTAGTCTGGGTTCTCAGCTGTGGCCTGTCCATCTTGGGTGGCCCTGCATGGCATAGCCCACAGCCTCATTGAACCGCGCAAGCCCTCTTGCCAGGACAAGGCAGCAATCCATGAGAGGGTGTGCATGTGTAGACTGCATATAATAAAGAATGCATCTTTTTCATTTTACAACAGTTGCATGTGGACGAGCACCTGGCTCCCCTCACTGTCTTCAGGTGCAGCTGAAGATGATTTGATTCAGAATGGTATTTCATTAGTTTCCCCCCTCTATTGGCAGTTTTCTGTAATTTTTGTGTTCTATGTGCTCTCTTTACATTGTAAGCCACCATGAGTTCTGTAAGGCGTGATGACGGCCAATAAATGTTTTAAATAAATAAAGTCTTTAGAATTGAGGCTTCTTTTGAGGTCCCCAAGAGGTAAACCATTATTTATTGCTACAAGCCAGATGGATTCTGTTATGACTAGCAGAAGTGAGGATAGAAGAAAAATATGTCTGATGTAAGGAACTCTGGAGGGTGCATCTGTTCTTATTCATCAGAGATGGTTCCTGGTAAATCACTGATCCTGTTTATTGTCTTAGGAAGATGTCAAAAATGCTTGTTTTGTGTTTGTATACGTGTGTATGCGCATATTGAAGTACCTACACTAACTTACCCTCCATCCTTTCCCTTAAATGCTGACAGTTTCCAATAATTTACTATTACTCCATAATGAAAAGTCAAATCCATAATGAAATACATCGTTAAAGGGTGGTAGTCAATTAACTAACACTCCTCATGACAGAATTCCTGCTAGAACACACTACTGGTCCATCTAATCCAGTATCCTGTTTCACACAGTGGCCAACCAGTTACTCTGGAGGGCCAAGAATCAGGGCCAAGAGGAAGAGGCCTTCCCCTGATGTTGCCTCCTGGCACTAGGTTTCAGAGGCAGAGTGCCTCTGCATGTGAAGGTTCTCTTTGCTCACCATGCCTGGTAACTACTGATAGACCTATCCTCCAGGAATCTGATTCCCTTTTAAAGCCATTCATACTTGTGGCCACCACTACATCCACTGTCAGTAAATTCCATAAATTATTTACTAATTGAGTAAAGTCGTGTTTTCTTTTGCCCCTCCTGAATTTATTGCCTATTAACTTTATGGGATGCTGCCTAGTTCTAGTGTGACAGGAAATCTGTAAAAAGTCCCTCTGCCCACTTTCTCCACCCTATGCAGAGTTTTCTAATATTTATCCTAACTCCCCCATTGCCTTTTTTTTCTAAAATGAAAAGTCTCATACTTCAGTTCTTCCTCCCAGGAAAGACTTTTTCCACTTCCCTGACTCATCTCAGTTTCCCTCTTCTACACTTTCTACAGCTCTTCGGGAACTAGGGGAGAATACTATAAAATAAATTAATGCAGTTTATTATGAACATTCTGATGGCACCTGGGTTTTTTGGCCACTGTGTGACACACAGTGTTGGACTGGATGGGCCATTGGCCTGATCCAACTTAGCTGATCTTATGTTCTCTTAAAAGCCTTCAGCAATATGCAATAGTAAAAGGGGGGGGGGTGCTTAAGTGTGATGGGCTGTGCTCTTGGGTGTGAAGAAAGACAGGGATGATAAATATGCATGAGTGTCACTACCCTGCATCTGGGTCAAGGTAGGGCACAAAGTGGCTGCATGTTGTTGTTGCTATCAGGGCTTTGTTTTTTTAGCAGGAATGCACAGGAACACAGTTTCAGGTGGCTTGGTGTCAGAGGGTGTGGCCTAATATGCAAATGAGTTCCTGCTGGGCTTTTCCTACAAAAAAGCCCTGTTGCCATCAAGTCAGGTCTTCAAGGCAAGAGGCATTCAGAGGTGTCACACAACCCTGGTATTCCTTGGAGATCTCTCATCCAAATACTGGCCAGGGTCAGCCCTGATTAGCTTCGAGATCTGATGAGAGTAGGAAAAGCCTGGGCCTGCACGTGGAAATAGTTTATGGACCTGTGCAGGATATCAGTTTTAGGTGAAGATTCCCATCCGCAGCTATCTGAAGAATCTCCTGCTCCCCTTAAGTACCTGCCCATTTGGTCCTCCTTGGACCAACATCATTACCAATCCTCTTCTTCAACAATCCCATCAGCACCCCACCTGTCTATATTGAGTGCCTATGACAGGAGTCCCCAGCGCGGTGTCCACCAGCACCTTTATTGGTGCCTGCCAAGTGCTTTTAGAAAGTGGGCAAGGCCAAGTGGGGCCTTCTGATTGGCTGTGCCAATTTTTAAAAAAAACCTTGCTTTGGCAGCAGCTGCCACCACAGCTGCAGCACAAGAATCTTCACTGTGTGAATAAAGTAAGCTGTAGCAGTGGCAGGCCATTCTGTGCCTGCCACAACTGTTCTGTAGCAGCCTTTTTATGGCTGTGCCCACCACACTGTTTTAATTCCAATGGTGCCCACAGGCTCAAAAAGGTTGGGGACTCCTGGTCTATGTCTTATGTCAGAAACTTAAAGTTATGTTTTGGTTCAAAAATTATATGCTTTCTTAACTCAGTCTTCGTTCCATTTCTGTATCCTTCTGAGCTCACAGCAACAGGTGCATCATGATTCGAGCGCTTGCAAAAATCCACCCCATGGCTGAGAAGTATGATGGCATACTGAAATCCACTCATTGGAGCTGAAGAAGTGGATTCTAGTTTAGGAAAGCTTATCTGAGAATTGTTTGTAAAATGCTGCAAGATTTATCTGCAGAGCTGGATTGGCGGGTGGAAGTTAAAGCTTACCCATGTTTAATGTTTAACTAGAATCTGTCTTGTTCTTTCATTGAAGCTCCTGTCACAAGTTGATAAACCTAATCTTAAGGAATTCTTGACGGGGTGTGATCAGTACCTCAGACAGACCTGTACACCCACTTACCTCACCTCAACTTCTAAACTTGTGACACAAAAGGTTCATTTGAAGTGTGAGAGTTTGTTTTATAAGATGACTTGGAATAAATAGAAGAGGGTTTGTGCTTTAGAGGTGACTATCACTCTTTTTAATTTGGGCAATGCTACAAATCATTAGGAATTCCATGGCATTAAGCTTGATTTAAACACAACACGAACAATCCTTTACATATATCTTTGCATTTGTGGAGCAGCTAGACAGCCATTTTTAATAAAATGCTGAACAAGTACAAAGTCCTTTGGCTAAGTGCTGTTTGGCACACTGGTGCTGTGTTTAAATTGGGCCTTGGTTTGCCGTTGTTTCCTTTTCTAATGAAGGTCTATCTTTACGGCTCATGCCCTTTGCTCTTAAAAGATGAAAAGAGGACTTTCATCCCACTGGCAGGCTGTATGGATGCAACTTCATTCTTTAGCCCATTTCTTTACTCAGACACTGAATCCTAGAAAAAATTCATCTCCTGGGATGCATGAGCAGTAAGCCATGTGTTCAGAGATTATAAAGGATTAGGGCACACAATAATTTTACAACAAGTCAACACGTAACACCATTGAGTTTCGAATAGGCCTATGGAAGAAATAATTGCATGTAGCATGCAGCAATCAATAATCTACTTGGGTGTTCTGTGGTGCTCCCCTATCAGTCTGTAGTAGCATATCTGGGTCACCCAACCCCTCTTTGTTACTCACTTTGAACACATGGAACTGCATTCTACTGAATCAGACCATTGGCCCATCTAAGTCAGTATTGTCTACTCAGACTGGCAGTGGCTTTCCAGTCTCTGGCAGAGGTCTTTCACAGCACCTACGTCCAGATCTTTTAACTGGTTATATCAGAAATTGAACCTGGGACCTTCTTTATGCCAAGCAGATGCTCTACTATTGAACCACAGCCCCTCCCTGGACTACAAGCTTAACTAGGGCTTGACATGGTGAGTGAAATGATAACCATGTGGTTTGTAGACAGTTCATTGGAAGTGGATATGCCAAGCGGGCCTTTGGGCTATGGGTTGCTGTGATGCCTGAACTCATGATAGATATCTGTTATTGCTCCATGTCTGGAACCTCCTACTGACAGCCACAAACAACCTCGGCAGACAGAAACACAAAAGCAGCTCTAAGCCATCCTGTTGCATGTTTGGGAGCTAAAACCAGAATTTGGCTTGTGGACTTCAGTCTGCATAAACCACAGCTTGGCATGATGCGGTCCTTGCCAGCTCCAGACTGTTCTTTATACTATCATCACAGGACTTTCAGCATTATGAGTACCATGCGACCCCTTCTGCTTATCTTGCAGGAGATCACTGTTAACTCTCATTTCACGTGGGAAAAGAAGTAGACGGAAATTCAAGTGAAAATGTGTTGCAAGACTGAGACCTCCAAGAATGAACAGTATCCAAGCACTAAGTTAGGATTTGACAGCAAGTGCAACGTTCAGGTGCCCTCCACCCCCACTGCAACTACAGCCACAGGTTTCTCATTAAACAAGGCCCCTCACAGCTGTCTTGTACATGTAACAAGCCTTGCATGTCGACAACACTACAGTAATTGCTCCCCCCTGCCACATCTACAGTAGGACCCCCTGGTGCAGAGTGGTAAGCTGCAGTACTGCAGTCCAAGCTCTGCTCACGACCTGAGTTCAATCCCAGTGGAAGCTGGGTTCAGGTATCTGTCTCAAGGTGACTCAACCTTCCAAGGTCGGTAAAATGAGTACCCAGCTTGCTGGGGGGAAAGTGTAGATGATTGGGGAAGGCAATGGCAAACCACCCCGTAAAAAAGTCTGCCTTGAAAATGTTGTGATGCGATGTCACCCCAGAGTCGGAAACGACCGGTGCTTGCACAGGGGGACTACCTTTACCTTGTACCACAACTACCGTCTATTCCATTATTTTCCCTGTTATATTGACTTTTAAAGCATGTGTTTAGCCCTTTAATATTATGAATCGCACTGCTACAGGACCAACCCTAAATCAGACTTTTCCCTGCAGCCGCTGTGGCCGGACCTGCCTGTCCCACATTGGTCTTGTCAGGCACCAGCGAGCCTGCAGCAAACGTGGACTATTGCACCCTTCTTAAATCTTCGTTCGCGAAGCCAAGCCGAGAGAGAGAGAGAGAGAGAGATTATATACATATATACACTGCCTAGTAATTTGTGCTTAGCAATTATGATTTTTCAGTGACTGTGCTTTTAGCACAACAGCAACATCTGTTGCCTTGGTCTGATCCCCTTTACGTCTATTATGTAGTTTAGCTGTGCACATCCAAAGCATATTTCAAAGCATAGATACTGACTTACACCACAAACCAATGCAGTGTTTGCCAATATGGTGCTCATGAGTGCTTATACATTTCCTAGTATCCAGTTGCTTCTTCCCCAAAGCTAAGAGCCAGTTCTGGTTTTCCTCCACCATAGCAGACGCTTCAAGAAAGAAGAGGGCATCCCCTTTGGGTCTGCGGAGGGGCCATGCATTTGGAAACAACTGTCTCCACCAGAGGCAACTTGGCTTAGTGCCTCCTAACATGTTGTGCAATCTTTTAATGCTTTGCACTTGGACTTAGACTGGCCCCATTTACTCAGCAGCAGCCCTTCTGCTGTTCCGCTCTCAAAATTCCAGCAGTGCCCACAGGCTCAACAAATTCAGGGACACTTAAGATAATGTGTGTCTGAACACTCGGAAAAACACTAAGCAGCATGTGGATGTGGGAATCAGTTGTTCGCAGCATAGAGATAACCAAGAACTGAACATACCCCACCTCCCAATGGCTGCAATCTTTTACAAATCTGGATTTACTGGTGTGTAATAGATAAAATGACCCTAACCACAGCTGGATTTGAGATCAACCCAAGGAGAAAAAAAACATGTTGCAGCTATAGGATAGACATAACCAATAAATGAATTCGATCTAAGCCATGAACTTGAAGTGACGTTTTTATTATCAAAGCCACGAAGAAGCTACAGTATATATACTTAAATAAAGCATCAGTGTCTCCTTGATGGAACCGGGCCGGGGGGGGGGGGGGGAAGCTAACATGTCGTCAGCACTTCCACCTTTCCCTTGCCAACTTTGAACAAACCAGTATTTAGGACTCTGACTGCACCTGAACCGAGAGTGGAAAAGGAAAGCAGCAGTCAGAAAGTAGCTCAGGTTGCTTCCATATCCTGCAATCCAAGGTGCGTGGCTTTCCCTTATAGGCTTCCTAACCCCACAGACTTAGTCTTGGGCTGCATCTGGGGCTGCAGACTGCTTGTTTTGATCATCTCCTTTCTTCTTGTGCCCCGAAACAATGTCATCAATACGCAGGAGGAGGACAGCAGTCTGTAGTGGAAAGTGGGGGGGAAGCACAAAAAGGTGTGATTAACAAAAAGAATTTTGGAGAAGCAGGTTACTCTCAAATTCCTTGCCTGGGTTTGTAAGGCTCAAATAGTTTTGTCACAGAAGCTTGCTGGGCGACCTTGGCCCAGTCACTCTCCCTAAACCAGAAGAAAAAGAGACAGAGGAAAAAGAAAAGGAGGAGGAGAAGATTGGATTTATATCCTGCCCTTCACTACCTGAAGGAGTCTCAGAGCAACTTACAATCTCCTTCCCCTTCCCCTCCACACAACAGACACCCTGTAAGGTAGGTGGGGCTGAGAGAGCTCTGATAGAAATTGCTCTTGGGAGGAATAGCTCTGCAAAATTTGCAACTAACTCAATCACAGGTGCATGTGGAGGAGTGCAGAATCAAACTTGGTTCTCCCAGATAAGAGTCCGCACACTTAATCACTACATCAAGGTGGTTGTTATGAGAACAAATTGGATGATAGGGGAACAATGTTGTGGGTCGCTATCAGTGCATGCAAACAAAAGTTTATACCCAGAATTAAACTTCGTTGGTCTTAAAGGTGCCACTGGGCTCAAACTTTGTTTTATTTTATAGCACTGTGAGGCAGGTTTAGCTGAGGCACAACTGGCCCTGAAAGCTTTGCAGCAAGACAGGGAACTGAACTTTGGTGTCCTCAGTCTCTCTCTTATTTCCAGATGTTCTTCACACTCCATGAGAGCTAGAACCTTTCTTGGTTGTACAGATTTGTAATCAAAGCTACAATTCTATTCAAATGCTCACTTCTATATTATACTGGACTTGTTCCTCATTGCACACAACAGCAGCTCACATTTATTAGCTACGTAAAAAGGGAGCATGCGTGCAAGGAATTAGCTGTATCGGGGTAAGAATAGCAGAAGGTTCTAGGAAACTTGAAAGGAACATGAGAGTCTAACTGCATAGCAAGACTAGAAATGGGAGGCCCTTCCTGCCATCAGCTGGGATAACAAACTTAGTTCATGCGCTTGCCCTGCTTTTTAAGTGGGAGATAGCCTGGATGCCCTCCATTAGAGAGAAAGAGAGAGAGCTTAGAATACAAGAAGTCATAGGAGGGAAGACTGTTTTTTTAAAAGAGAAACTAACATTTCATTGGAGAAGGATGAGATGACAAGGACACCACCAACTTTGGCCACAGATTCCATCAGGCACTCTCCTTACCTCCACAGCTGTCTTGTACGTCTGCAATTTCACTGACAAAGGCTCCCATATACCCAGATCCTTCATGTCTGCCAAGGCTCCAGTCTCCCCATTTACCCCCCAGGTCTGACTGCCTTCCTGGGTGTGTTTTGCCTGTAAGGAGTTGAGAGCAATTACTGTCAAGATGTCAGAAGGGCTGGTTTTCACAGATGGTTCAGCCTGATAATCTTCCCCCACTCCTTTCACCAGCACCCTGTCTCCAAAACATGGACAACAGCAGATACTACCTATATGGTGATTTAAAGACTACATCTAATAATCTTCTGCTCACACCCAGGTTTGTTTATAAAGATTTTCAGATCCACACTGTAGCCCTCATTCCATGGACAATAACTAACACAAAGGATCATTTCAGACCCCACATCAAATAGCAGCTAGAAGAGTGACCGAAGGGCCAGGATTTCAGTTTTTATTAACTATACACTAGTGATATTTAAAACTATCATAAAATAAGCACAGTTTAGTTATCGATAGGCATGATAGCTTAATCAAAACGGCTAACCTTAACGATTTATAAATTTTAATCCATCAGTGTTAGGCAAGTGAACAATTAACTGAACTGCTCTCTTCAGCTGCCACCCTGCCCGGACTACCTGACAATATTTAATCACAATCAACCAATAAACATGCCAGCCCCTCCTGGAATGGACATTAGGACAGCAACCACAGTGGAGCAGCGTGAATACGGTCCTTACCCGTAGCGAGGTGAGTGCACGGATGGTGCTAGCGCCACAGTTCTGAATAAGTGTCCTAGGAATGACTTCCAGGGCTTGCGCAGCAGCACGGTAGGGCCACTGCTCCACCCCAGTCATGACCTTTGACTTCTCCGTCAAGTAATGAGCGACAGCCATCTCGGAAGCACCACCTCCAGGCACCAACTGGGCATCGATCATGACATTGCGGCAGACTTGCATGGCATCGTGAAGGTTGCGCTCCACCTCCTGCAAGAAGGGAGGATTGCGCAAAGGGTTCACACCTCGAGTGAACAAGGTTCAACCAGCTACAGAAATGTTCAAATTGCTAGTGTGCTGCAAGATGCGAATGAATAAAATCAAGCCTACCTACCCACAGAGGAAACTACCTACTGCGTCTCTGCATGAATCACAGCTCTGTCTTTGCTGCCTTCCAACCAAGCTCTGGTAATTCTGCTGGGCCCTCTGCACTGGATGCAAATTGCAGTGGGAGTGCTTGAGTGCCCAGAGATACCACCCACACTAGAAGAAGCTGCTGTCTTTGTGGGGGTCACTGTCCTAATATTGTCTCTAACGAAGATGTGAAACTACCTGATATATCATTACACCACTAGTTATCTAGTTAGCTGAGCATGGTCTATTCAGGCTCTCTAGGGTTTCAGAGTAAGACACTCCCCCATTTGCTACTTGAGACCATTTAACTGGATGTCCCAAAGACTGAACTGGGGACCTTTCAGCATACAAAACGTATGTTGTTGTTGTTCAGTCGCACAGCTGAGTTCAACTCTTTGCGACCCCATGGACAAAGTCATGCCAGGCCCTCTACATATGCTCTACCACTAAGCGATGGCCCCTCTCCAAATGCCTCCTTCCAATCAGGAAGTGGACTTTAGTAAAGGCAGGTAATTTTTATTCCTTAACATTCTAAGGGAGACATTTTGTTTGTTAAGCATGAAGTGTGCTTCCCGCTTTTTTCAACATTAAAGTATGTCATGAGCTATCAGCAGCATGGAAGTTAGGTACTGAACACCATCCTGCAACGGGATAGGATACTGAACTAGTTTTAAATTACATAATTCAAAATAGGCCATCTCAAAACCGGGGAACCTCTTAGAACTCTCCCACATTCTCAATCATGACTCATTGCTCTCCTTTCCCCAGGAAAGGTTACTCACTGCTAGAATCTCTTTGCTGGCACCCCGAAGCATAATGGTGCAGGCTTTGGGCTCCTTGCAGTCAGTGATGAAGGTGAAGTACTCATCCCCAATTTTTTTCACTTCAAAAAGCGCTGCCCCGGTCCCGACATCCTCTTCGCGCAACTCTTCTGGACGGCTGACGATACGAGCCCCGCAGGCCCTATCACATAACAGCAAAAGAAACACCCATCTATGTTGAAGGTCTGTTTGAACCTGGAAGCAACAACATTACAATTCTGCACACATCCACTCTTCTTCCTTGGTGGACAGACTTCTGTCACTAGAGTATGACCTGACTAATGGTGAATTCTAAAGATGGGGAATCCGAAATCCTTGTTAGGATGACCATATCCTTGCTCTGCCTAGTTTCAGAAAAGTTTACAGTAAGCCAGATAATAAGACTTTCTCATCTTATAATTCTAACGGGAGCCTTTGAAATCCATCAAGCGGCTCCTCCTCTTAACAGCTGGCCTCAGGAGGAAAAGGAAGCTTTAAGAAGTTTCCCACAGAGCTCTATCATGCTTCCCAAACTCTCCTTCCCTGTTTGAAATGCCAGCAACAGGTCAGTCTAGACAGCTAGTAGATGCAGGGAACCAAAATGGGAAAGCTGGCATCCTTCAGCCTTCCTCTCTGCCCATTACACCAGCTCTTATCTTACCAATTCAGTGCAAACTGATGAAGTGAAGGAGACGCAAAAGCACCTCAGGAGGAATGACACCAGCATGTGCTTCCAAATCAGCTTAAGGGATTCCCAGCAGAACTTGTAGCAACTGAAGTTAGTCTCACCTTGCAATCCTGTTGTTATCTGTTTTCCTCACTCGGCGGATAGCACTGATGTTGGCTCTCATCAGGAAGTGCTGGGCCAAGTCTGAAGCCAAGAGAAAAGTCCACTGAGCACCACGAACACTCCTACAGTGAGAGGTTTTGTAGCCAGAGCTCCCCTGCCCCACAGTAGCATGCAGGCTACTTACCTGAGATTCCCTTCTCCGTGATGATGAGATCTGGCTTGACTTTGATTAGATGTTCACACATCTGCTGGACAAACTCCTCCTCCATCTGCAAGATGCGGGCAAAGTCCTCCTCGCGGGTGATTTCAATGTCAGTCTGCATGAAAAAAACACCAGCGCTTCTGACCAAGTCCAGCATTCTGGTTATGGAAGAGATCTCCCAAATATGTATTCATCATGGCATTGTGGACTGCATAAACACGTTCAGCTCTAAACAATGCAACCCAGTTTCCATGGGGCATTACTGGCTTCAGGATTAGCTTTCTCACATGCAAGGAGGCAGTGCTAAAGTCAAAGCTGTGTTTGTGCGCTGCAATTCCACTAAAGCACAGAGAGAAACCTGCAGTAGTAAGGAACAAATTCCACTTCTCTTTTGTTTTGGAAAGGCAAGTTTTGAGACTTATAGCCGCAGTGTACTTTCAACAGAAGCTTCTTCCAGTCCTCTATGTGGCTAGCCTGAGTATTTTTTTGCCTCTGTGTAGACAAGCTGGTACTTCTACCAACTTAAAAGAACTATCATACAAAAGTAAATATTCCAGCCAAGCTGTATACAATGAGAGGTCCACAGAACTGGTGCTCTCCAAAGCCCTGCTGCCTTGAACTGGCTTTGTGTGTATGTCATCTCCCTCAGGGAAGAATGAAGAACAGATGTTATTTGCCTACCTCTGAAGCAAATGGGACATTGCTTAGCTGGTTATGCAAAGTAGTATTAACCTGTGCCTGGACAGCCTTCCCCAGTTAAGAAGCAGAGCTAGCTTCTAATCCACAAGGTAGCCAAGACATATTTGAAAATCTGTGGACCATTCCTGCTGAATCTCAATCTTATCAGCCAACGTACCTGACTCTCTCCTTTCTTAAACTCCAAAGAGCAGTCCAACAAGACAATACGAGGGTTCTTGATGGTGCGACGCATTCGAGGGTGAGTGATATCTTTATTGACCATGACCCCACGCAGGACACACGAATCCTCAATGATGCCACCAGGAATCTTATGGATGAAAAACCAAATTTAGATTTTATAACAAGACAAAGCAGCAGGGGACACTTGCAATGGAATTTCCCTCCATGTCCCAGCAACATGACCACAAGTTCTAGAGTAAGCAGAAGAAACTATTTTGCCTCAAACACCTCAGTGACTCTGGATGTTCGTGTCATACAGCAAGTGAGCTAAGCTCTCTCTAGGCCAGAAAGTAGTTCTGGACCTCACCCCTGTAAGTGATGGGCGGGGCAACACCCCAAGGGAGGAAAGGCAACTATTGGGCCTAGACAAAGATTTAGACAAGAATCTGTTCTCCAACCCTTCAGCTTTTACTAGTCTCCTTCTTATAACCCCTTCCCGCTCTGAACTATGTTCTGGTGGGGGCAAAGTGCTGGATCTGGCTGCAGCAAGAAAGAAGTGGCCTGCCACTTACAGATTTGTTAGCAGAAGTAACAGAGGGAAGGAAGGATGCTGCAGTTCCTTGCCTTAAATTAAAAAAAAAAAAAGCTCTTCCAACTTGACTAAGTTGAGCTGAGCAGGATCAATTCCTTTCCTACATACTGGAGAAACCAGAAAAAAAGGAAATGTCATCTATTCTCAAATCTCTTCCGCCCAGGTCAACAGTAAGCACCACCTAGCAGAGGCAAACATATAAAGGTCCCTTTGCACCTTTTCTACTTTGGCGTATTTCTTGATGTCAATTTCTTTCCTGCCATTCTCATCAAATTCCACAGTCTTGACAGCATCCAGGGCAATGCTGCAGGCCAAGTCTGACCAACGACTGATGACCTTGGTGCTGATGGCACTGTTGATTATTTTGAGCATGGCTTCACGGTTGCTGACATCAACTGGAGTACTGTAGGAACAGTGCACAAGATACACGAAGTGTAAGACAAAAGAAACCAACAACATTAACTGCTGTTCGCCTACCTAACTGGCTGAACAGGAAGGGACTTTGGGGCATATTCATACAGCAAAGGTAGATGTCTGAAACTGAATTTGTATCTCTATAGTCGCACAGATGTACACAAATTCCCACCCACTTGCACACATCCACCACTAGGCTGTTCCAGAGATTCCACTCTCTCTTTCTCTGTCTGAGTGTGGCAAGTGGGTGCATGAGGATCAAGACTTGAGATAGCACTGAAAAAACAGTGCCAGGCAGTGGCCGAGACTGAGCTGCGCAGGCGAAAGGAAGCCAAGGCAAAGCAGTCGTAGTGGCACATAGGCAGGCCCGCCCCAGCACCTCACTGCGTGATGGGCAGTGAGGAGACAGAGCTAATTCGGTGGGGGTGTCACCTGCAAATGCCCCTCCCCCTTTGGCTACGGTACTGGTGCTAGTACTCAGTACCAGCACGCCTGAAAAAAAACCCCTAGTTCCCCCAAAGGCACTCTGGGAACTTTAGTTTGAAAGCATTAAGAATTATTTGCCAGAAATCCCTAAAGCTGCTTCAGAAACCTAAAATCTCCATGTTTCCTTGGCTGGCAGGCATAACAATCTGACTAGTCTGACATTGGTTTCTATTTGTAGCATCATCCAAGACACATCACTGGCCCATCTAGATTAATACTATCTACTCCCAACTCCAGTTCTCCAAAGCCTCAGGCAAGGAAACCTTTTCCTCACCTGTTACTCAAGATTTTTTACCTGGAAGGTACTGGGAATTCAGCCCTGACCCTACAGTCACTTCCAAACACATGAAGCATTCTTATGCTGCCATACATTTATGCTAGTGCTTTATTCTGACTGGAAGCAGCTCTCCAAGGACTCAAGCCAAGGTCTTTCCTAGCCCTGCTACCAGCAATCCTTATTTGGAAATGGCAGTCAGTGAATCGGGTGCCTTCCATATGCACAGTATGCTCTGTCACCAAGCTATGGACACTTTCCTTAAAGGCAGATTTAAATCCAGATCTAATAGACAAGCGTTTTGGTACAAATTTAGTTGTCATGCCTCTGGAACCACTTGCCCCCTGCCCGCCACAGGCTTCACTTCCTTTATTGCTTCCTCCCGTGGGTGCCCAAGAAAGCACCCAGCACTTTATGATACGTACACGCACTGCGCTCCATTCTCCCCACTCCCATTTCCAACCAATTCTGCTCACCTGATTTTTTTCAGTGCGCTGATCATGTCATCCAGTGCCTTACGGTATGCCCCAATTATTACTGTTGGATGCATCTGCTGCTCAAGGAAATGTTCAGCAACTGCCAGCATCTCTCCAGCTAAATAACAAGCAGAAACCAGTGAAACAGAACTATTACATCTGCCATTGGTTAGACTTGCATTGTGAAGAAACACCACTGCAATGAAGAGGACAATTCCCACTGATATAAATGCTTCCGAATTACATGCATTTCGAACTAGAATGTGCTTTGAATCCAATCCTCAAGTCCTTTCCTAACTGCCTTGCACCCAGCTGCTGCAAGAAGTGCAGCCCTGCTGGTCATGGAACAAGAAGAAGAGTCTCAGACAGCAACCATCTTATTATTGTATTCTATGGGCTGTAGTTATATTGATCTACAGACTGTGCCCAATTGCAATTGCCACCTATGGCCGTTATTGTTTTTATGGTTTTAATCTATAAGCTTTCATTGTGATTTAATCTATGTTGTTATCCGCCCTGAGTCCGCTTTTAGAAAAGGGCGGAATACAAGCCAGCAAAATTAACAAATAAGCATTCTTTGTGGCCCAAGGCACAAACAGCAGCACTAGATCAACAGGCCACTCTCTTTCCCACTCTGCCCCATCAGAAACCCTACAATGTCTTGCAAATGCCTCTACTCCCAAACCATCCCCCTGCTCTGGATTCCAACTGCCACTGCCAAGAACATCAGGGGAAAAGGAGTCGGTAGCCATGTACCCCACTGCTATGCCTGGATCAAGCACTGTTCATGAAAAAACTCATTCATTTTATGACTGAATTGTTTTACTTTTATGTAAATTACTTTGAGGATAGTCATGTTGAAAAGTAGCATATAAATAAAACAAACTTGATTCAACTGAGACAGTCTCCCCCACAAGGCATGTTGAAATGAATGGGAGCTACAAAAGAGCATTACCATGTTCTTGGGATTCCCCCATTCATTTCAATAGGGTGGGCGGCAGCAACAGAAAAAACCCCCTGCAAATTTATACTCCGCCCTTCTCTCTGAATCAGAGAGCGGTCACAATCTCCTATATCTCCCCCCCCCCCACAACAGACACCCTGTGAGGTGGGTGGGGCTGAGAGGGCTCTCACAGCAGCTGCCCTTTCAAGGATAACTCCTGCAATAGCTATGGCTAACCCAAGGCCACTCTAGCAGGTGCAAGTGGAGAAGTGGGGAATCAAACCTGGTTCTCCCAGATAAGAGTCCGCACACTTAACCACTACAGCAAACTGGCCCTCGAAAACTACCTCCTCTGAGACAAATCTGCCAATCTCACACCTTGGCTTTCACAACACCAAAAACACAGCACTCAAGGCAACAACCTCACACTTACTCCACAGCAGGTTTTAGAGAAACAGCAGTCATGTGGCCATCAACTGTACTCATGGGCAAGAGAGAAAGTATCACACAGCTAGAGCTCTTACCAAGAATAATGACAGATGTGGTCCCATCGCCCACTTCTTCATCCTGAGTGCGGCTTATTTCAATCATGGACTTGGCAGCTGGATGCTGGACCTGAATCTGTAAGAGGAAGGAAGACAGCATGCACCCTGAATTCTGGAGCAGATCTGCTCCCCCAAGCTCAACTGGAGCCTCTTGAAATACACTAAAGGTTTGAATGGGCCAATCTAGAGCTGGAGGTGCATATACAGATTCAGCTGCTGAAGTTAAGGGACATGAACCTAAGCAGTGCTTGGATGTAACTGTATGTTAGTTGTATTCCATGGAGAAAATATAGGAGATAACCAACTAACAAAGCTTGGTAATATACATTCCAAAGGAAATATTTCCCTTATGTTCACTGCATAAGGACAACAGCAGTGGTCAGAACAGCAGGGAGAGGGACGGAGGTTTTAATATTCGTATGCATCTTTTTCAATTATTTTAGAGCAAAGAGATAAGTCAAGAGTCACATTCCATCAGAAGTCTTTTTATAACATTCTGATCTAGTTTAAGCCAGCAGAGATCAACTGGTCAAAAAGTAGGGTATAGATCTTTAAAAGAGAATACTTGTTTCAAAATTCCAGGAGCATCCTAATTTGCTTAGAAGGGCAGCTTCAGGTGCACCAGAGGCTCCCCAAACAGTGCTGATTTTAAATGGAGCGGACTACTCCCAGTCAAACGCTTCCATCGGAGTCACCCGTATCCCACGTGGGGGCACTTTGGTGCGGTCAGACGGCTGTTGTACACCATCCCCATAGCTCGGTTTGGGTTTCTTTTTTTCCTTACATTTTTAGTGGCCATGAATTCATGCACCCAGGGCAGTTAATTTAAAAAAAAATACCAGTGAGCACCTAGAGCAGATTGGTGGGTTCACATTGCCAATCCACCTTGTTTGCACACTCACGTGCTCAGATGCCCGGAAAGGCGGATGGCATGTGGCAGAAGAATTTGCTATCACTACCTAAGTTGTAGCTTTTTGAGCTGCCTCAGAGACGCCAGATGAGGGGGTGAGTACAGGAGCGGGACAGGAGGCAGATGTGCATGTCTGAATTCGATTTTTAAATCTGTCTGAGAGCCATCCCTGTGTCAGCTTAAACTGCCTCTCTGGACCCAGCTCAAGTCTCAAACACTATCTAGTGGGGACTACTGTTCAATTTTACCCCATATTTTGGGCTTACTAAGACATACAATACCTAGCGTCAGAACCCAGATGACTTACTTCTCTAAGGATAGCATTGCCATCATTGGTCATGACGATGCCTCCCATGGGGTCCAACAGCATCTGTGTTGAAGATTTAAGAACATTTCTGTTAGTTTTCAAGAAATGTGTTGGTCAAAACACCAGCACAACAGCATTCATGTTATATCTTTATCATGAGTTTAAAAAACCCAATGAAATAAAAATGAATTTCTCACTTTCATCATAGCTCTTGGTCCCAAGCATGTTCTGATAATATCAGCTATGGTCTGAAAAGAAATAAAAAACACAATTTTAGGGGGGGAAATTAAGACACCCACAAAGTTGCAAGCTGAAGCTTGGGTTTCAAACATGTAACACAGCATCTTTGAATTCTGTATGAAGTATTCATAAACAATCTAAGTGTTCAGAAGGAAGCTACCACCAATAGCATGGTGACAAACCGTGTACTGCAGAGGGAAAAGAAAGGGCAGTTTGGCTAGAGAAAATGTCACACAAACTCAGGCAAGCTGCACGTTGTTAGCTAGAAGGACCTGAACAGACAAGGAAACTCTGGAAATGGACCGAATAAGAGCCAAGTAAGGTCAATTGTGTGGCACAGAGGTATCTAGGCCATGAGTGCCATACATTCCATAAGAATACAAAGGCAAAAAAATCTCTTCTATTAAAACCAGATCCCATTTGTTTCTAAAGTTGTAAAGAGGCAGCCAATTGTCTTTAAAATTGCAGAGCAAACAGATAATTAACAGTACAATCCTAAGCAGCTATTTCTTAACCCTCTGAGGTCAATAGGCTTAGAAGGGGCAATGCTTGCTTAAAACAACACTGTGAACATTTTCATTGAAGCAAGGTCCAGAAGATCAGTGAAAAAAGTGGACTCGCTGAGCAACATAAGTTGAACAACAATAAGAGGAGTACAAGATGCAAGCAAACTGATGAGACCTCCCCTTCAGCAGGCCCTGGCAAGTACAGATTCCATGCCCACTTTTGAGCCAGTGGTGCTTGCCAGAAACATCTGATCAAGCCTGAAGTATTTGTTTAAGAATTTTAGGTGCTTTTAACATTGCTCCAGCCTTCCCACAATTTTTGCCACTGATCATCTCTAACAGGCAGCTTGCTTTGCATATAGGAGGTTGCCAATTCAGTCCTGAGCATCTCCAGTTAAAGAATCACAGATAGGTGTCTGGAGAAAACTTTCTCTGCCCATCACAGTAGACAATACAAGGTAACAACAAATCATTATGTGGTCAGCCAGTCCACTGCTTTTCTGTGAACTGGCATGTCCATGAAACCAACAATGAAATAACACAATAGTTTATAGAAGAGATGGACAGGTTTTTCTTTGAGGAAAAATATCTAAAGCTATTCCCTCCAAATGCATGTTTCTTAGTTTTATTCTGTCTTCGAAATAAGAACAGGAACTAGGAAGATCACCAGAAATGAAACTATCAGCTAAGGAGCAGAGGGAAAAAAATCCCATTAAATAACTGTTTTAAAAACAGTTTATAGCAAATCCTTTTCTGTAATCTTTTCCTGGGTCTTCTGAAACATGTACAAGGTACTTTGCAGCAGCCAGCAAGCTATTGGTAGGAGATCTATTGTCTGCAGAATGACTAGTCTCCAACCAGAAGAAAAAATGGCTGTATGGAAAAGCAAAGCAAGATAAGGAGGATAATAAAACACACAACATATTTTCTCCACGCTTAATAAATGCAATTTGAGGCCAGAAAGATTGCAAAAGTTCTGCAGCATGGACAGGTGATTCAACTGGAAGCTTTCTTGCCACAGTTTGGCGCCTGTAGACAAATGCTGCTCTCACAGGGTGTTGGGACTCCACTGTTCCCTTTACTGGTTCTGTCAATAAAAATGGCTGAGAAATAGTGGAATCAATGACATTTACCAAAAGAGATAACTGGCTGGATATGACATATTGATTTCAGCCAGTGATCCAGATTTGGTTGCAGGTCTATAATATTTTATTCCCACAGTATTCAATGGGTTGGATCCCACAAAGCTGTTAGATCTGTTCCACTAATGATGACGCTTTTCTCCAGCACAGAGACTGTAACATCAGGGGAAGGCTCCTTGCGCCCAGAGAAGGGTTTTTGACAGCAAAATTAATCTTTCAGATCCAGCCCACGAATTACAATCCAAGGTTTCATTCAGCAGTCACTGACATTAGAGTGCTTTTCTTGTGCTACATTCAGGATTAGTAACCTCCTGATATGTACAGATTGCTGGTATGAATGAGAACAGAACTTATACTCTTCTTTTAAAAAAGACAGTATTCCCTAGTTCCTCACTTTCACCTTTGTGTGAACAGCAGCACATACAAAAAAAGCAATCAAGATATTGAGCTGACAGAAACAGGAATGTGTGGTGTTATGGCTGTAAGGGACTGTGGGGCAGACATTCACAATACAGCCTGAGCTACCCTGGAAGTATAATCCTATAACCTTTACCCAAGTCCCTCCTCGTTCAGAAGCATTACAACATTTCCATGCCATGCACAGTTCACTGAATGCTGCCTGCCATTTTGGAGAGCTTCACCTTACTTTGTGGCAATTGACACCTAATTGTTAAGTGCATGCAGAGAAGACAGGAACAGGAAGACGTAACAGCGAGACTTGAGATTACCCACAACTGGCTGCATCACACTGCCTGTTGAGACTCATGCACACGACAGAGCACATAAGCAAACCAACAACTGAAACAGACAAGCACCCTGTCACCAGGATGCCTACCCTGCAGTGCTAGCATCATTCTGTGTTTACTGATCCTGAGTTGATGTGCTTGTAGATAGACCCTAGCCTAAGAGTCCCTACACCAGCATGCAACTACTTAGAAGCTGGCAGTTATGTGAGAGCTGCACAGGAAAACTTCTTGCTGGATGTGACCAGATACACAAAGTGCTTTAGTTATGGCTCTGTTCTTCAAGAGAAAGGAGCACCTGGCTGGACTTCGTGCTTCACACTTTTGAGCTCTAAGCCCTCACAATTTCACAAGTGATGGTTTTTATGCTTTGATGTCCTAAAATGATTTGGATAAATCCTGGAGCATGTGTACAAATGCAACTGTCTAACTCGGCTACAATTTTTTTTAAAGCTGTCAGCAGGGGAAGAAGATAGAATTGAGTAGAACATAACTTTACTGCACAGAGCAGCTACAAGTACCTTGCCAGACATTGCCTCAACATGCATCTTATCAACAGGAATTCTTAGCAACTCCTTCCAAAGAGCTTGGGAGAGTATATGCATTTTATCCTCACAACCACTCTGCGGAGTAGGATGAGAGAGAGAACGACTGGGCCAAGTCCAAGGCAAATACTCCATCTACCACATTATGTTACCTTTAGTGTACCCAGCAGTAAAATGAGTTTTTCATGTCAAAGATTTCTTAAAAACCCCAAAATCAGCAACTTGATCTCTCAAATAGTGAAGCTGATGGCCGCATGCCTATCAATACGGCAGCAAAACTGAGCTACCTGCAGACAAAGTAGGAGTTTGTACATAGCAGAAGAGTGACATAGATATATAGAAAAATATTACTGAATAAATTGAGAGAGATCTCTCCTCCCCGATAGCCTGATGAAGTATAAGCATGCCCAATGCTTTTAGAATACTAAGTCAGTTAAAGAAGAAAAGCTCACAGGAACAAACTGACCAGCACAATCTATAACAGTTCATACACATTTAGATTTGAGTCTAGTATCTCACAGACGGACAAGAGTTTCTAAGATGCTACTGGACTCAAATTTCACTATTCTACTGCAGACCAACATGGCTACCCTCTATTTACAGTAAACAGGTAAATAAGGGTTGGCAGGGGATTTTGCAAATTCCACGCAAGCTCCAATTCAGAGTTGAAAGTGAATTCTCCCTCCACCCGTTTTCTCCTCTATCCATCTCTTGTAGCTGCCACCCACACACTATATTGAGACACAACAGTCTGAACATGACAGATTTCTGAAGAACCATCTTCCTCCTTACCATCCAGACTGCCAGGTAAGATCTGGCTCTCATGTCCTGCTCTGTGTGTGTGGTGATTAGAGACAAGGCATTTTCCGCAGTGGCATTGCACTTCTGGAATGCACTCCCCCTTCAGGCCTGCCTACTTTACTTTCTTTCAGGCACCAGGCCCAAACACGTGTTTTTACCCAGCCTTTAATCACAGGTTTCACCTTAGCAAAATTTGAGCCCAGTGGTACCTTTAAGACCAGTGAAGTTTTATTCAAGATATAAGGTTTCAAGTGCCCTTACCAGCTTTTAAAATTGTCTGTTTCCATTTAATGAATAGCTTTTACACTGTTCGTATCTAATTACTTTTGCTATTGTCATACTTGCTTTAATTTAAGCCACCTTGAGCAGGACTCTGACACCATTACCAACCCCCCCCCCCCCCCCCAGCTTATTAGTTGTCTGGCTTCAAATCAGTTTTTATACTGCAACTTGGCAGACTAACAGAAAAACTGCATTTGTCTCCTTGCTGCATCTCCAATATGTTTCACGCAAGAAAGCGTACCTTAGCAGCATTAATGTTTCCAGCCTGGACTTTTCTTCCAGTCTCACGCTTTGTGTTCTGACCTAAAACACAAAAAGAATGGGGGAAAGTACAGATTAGTACAACCACCTGATCAGTACAGATTAGTACAACCACCTCCTCAAAATCTTTTTACATCACCCCCATTTGCACCCCCCCCCTTCCACTGGCAACAAAACATTGGTATACATAACTATACTTGCTTTCATCCACTCTTTGCTACCCTTTGGGACAAGGACTTTTCTCTGTTGCTTATTCATGTGCACTGATGGCATGCTGATAGAACAACAGAAATTACTACTAGAACAACAGCATTTGTGACAAATTTTCATTTTCTAAACAGTGACAAACCCCCAAATCCAACTACCCAGCTCCAAAGACATAAGGGCACTTCCAGGACTAGGAGAAATGGCAGTGATTTCTGTCAATTTCCCCTCTTGCTGCAGATCCCAATTTTCCCCTTGTACTGTTTCTAAGAGTACATAATCAAAATTGAAGGGCTGGGGAGCTCAGTAGGCTGTTGCACAAGGAAGAAGCAGGGAATGTTCCATGTGATGCATTCTAAAAGTGGATCTTGTTGGCTACAAGCCACCATCTTCCACGACCCTTCACAACAAACAAAGCATGTAACTTCTCCTTCAACACACTGATCCACCACCCCACTGACAAAAAACCAAGCTGCCTTAAACAGCAACAGAGATACTCATGATCAATGCTCTTTCTAAGCTGTGGAGTCTTCTGAGCAAAAATTCAACTTTATGAGCTACTGGCATTAAAGTTGTGAGTGAGCTATTTGGCTACTGCATAGCTTCATTTGCTCTGGGGCCATCTTTCCTGAGCTAAGACAAAAATGTGTGAGCTGGAGGCTAAAAAACTGATCTAGCTCACACTAACTCAGCTTAGAGGGAACACTGATCACGATGCTCCTATTTTGGTATACTGCTGCAAGCATGGAGGTGGAACACAATGTTTAATAATGCTGTAGGCCCTTTTGACAAGTTGGTGTGACAGGCAGATTAATCCATGTGCTCTATAATATTTCATTCTGTTACAAATTTTACCTTGCCCCTTTCCTCAAGCTCAGAATAGCATGCAGGGCTCTCCTTTCATTTTATCCTCATAACAATCCTATGAAATAGGTTAGAACAAGAAAGGGTGACTGGCCAAGGGTCACCTAGGAGCTTCATCACTAATACTGGGTAGACCAGAGTACATGGGACACCTTCCATAAAAAATAAAAATAAAAAACCAAACACATATTTTTAAAAAATTTCCTTTCACTGCAGAATGCTTGCTTTCTCTAAACCAAAATTCTATTTATTTTATTTTTTTAGTTGCTGCTCACCTGAAGGGTCTTGTGGTGACTTATTGTTATAAGGTAAAAACAACATAAAATCAGGTAAGAATATTAATTATTAGGGTTTGTGGAATCTTTCGGGATCAAGTGCCGTGTTCTACTGGAGAAAGTTTTCCTTCCAGACGTTTCGTTCTGAGCTGCGGAGAACATCCTCAGTGGCGTTGCAGCCGGAGCAGGCGCTCAAACCTTCTTGGCTGCTGTGCATTGCACAGCAGCCAAGAAGGTCTGAGCGCCTGCTCCAGCTGCAACGCCACTGAGGATGTTCTCCACAGCTGAGAAAGAAACGTCTGGAAAAAAAAAAACTTTCTCCAGTAGAATACGGCACTTGATCCCAAAAGATTCTACAAACCCTAATGATGTTACCAGCCGTGAAAACCTGAAATCTTTGATAAGAATATTAACATTAAAATACATGGCTATCATTGTACCACAATTAAAACAGACCAGACACAGTGGCTACCCTCTAAAGGCCAACCTAAGCAATTCAGCCTTGGATGCTCTGCAGAAACTAAACAAGTTTAGGAAAGGAAAGGTCCCCTGTGTAAGCATCAGTCGTTTCCCACTCTGGGGTGACATTGCTTTCACAACGTTTTCACAGCAGACTTTTTACGGGGTGGTTTGCTATTGCCTTCCCCAGTCATCTACACTTTCCCCCAGCAAGCTCGGAAGGATGGAAGGCTGAGTCAACCTCGAGCTGGCTACCTGAAAACCCAGCTTCCACTGGGGATCGAACTCAGGTCGTGAGCAGAGCTTAGGACTGCAGTACTGCAGCTTTAACACTCTGCGCCACGGGGTTTAATATCTTCTTCTTAGCTGTCACCAGGGGAAAGGCCTGCTCATTTGTGGCCCCCTACCATGTGGAGTGCATTCTCATATGGCATTTGTAAACAAATGTACAGGGTACAAATGCCATGTGAGAATGCACTCCACATGGTAGGGGCCACAAATGAGCAGGTCCTTCCCCTGGTGACAGCTAAGAAGATGATATTGGATTTATATCCTGCCCTATACTCCAAATCTCAGTCTCAGAGCGGCTCACAATCTCCTTTATCTTCCTCCCCCACAACAGATACCCTGTGAGGTGGGTGGGGTTGAGAGAGCTCTCCCATAAGCTGCCCTTTCAAGGACAACTCCTACGAGAGCTATGGCTGACCCAAGGCCATTTCAGCAGTTGCAGGTGGAGTGGGGAATCAAAGATGAATCTGCGCACTTAACCACTACATCAAACCGGCTCTGCTGAAAGAGCTACCTGCCCTAGACAATGACCAAATGGAAAATGGGGGTTTGTAACAGCAGAGGTTGTCCCATAAATATGAGGGTCCCAGACCACTGACCTTCTTATTAAATAAAAGACTACTGGTTAAGAGTCTTTAAAGAGCAATCCTTCTCTAGCAAATAGTTAGGAAAGCAAACAAACTATGTTAAGAAAACCATCACTGAATGTCTATTTTTAGTTCTCTCTTCTTCACCCTTCCAAAAACCCATCTACATCTTGGGAGTGACCAAGGGAAACCTAACTACTACTGCCTGTCAACTGAGAGGTGCCCAATTATGTCTCTATAAGTCCATGCCTGCAGTAGAAGCTCTGTAGCAAGCCAAAAAGTTGATCTGAGGCTCTGTTCTCCCCTCTCCTAAACACACTTCAACCATTGCCACTTTGCCTAATCCAGATCTTTGCTGCTGCGCCACTAGCATCTTGGCAACCCATAATCAGCTCCACACATGTGGTTTTGTTCTGTGCCAGGGATCCATATTAGGTGATTTCCTGTGTTCAATAAATCTACTTGCCTCAAACCTCACCCTGATAGCTTTTTTTATGAATGGAAGGAAGGAGGACTCAAAGCAACACAGCAACAGTGGAATAATGCAAGCTCAAGGAGAGTACTGGAGACCAAACAAAACCAAATAGGAACAGTCTCCCATTGACAAAACATGCACAGAGACAAGGGCAAGGGGCCAGGCGAAAGTCTTTTGGGGCAGAGCAGATCCCCTTTTATTTCTGTAGTGTTCTGGGCATTTTTTGAATAAAGTAACATGAAAGGAGATAGGAAGCACTCTGTGGTTGTATGACAACTTTGGAAAAAGTGACTAGACTAGATTTTAATATGGGGAAAAGATTATTTTTGGTCCCAAACAGATATGATACAAGAAAAGGAGGGGGGAGAACAAAGCACTCACAGCCAATTACTCATTAAGGATGCAGACACAAAAGGAAGGATAAGATTATAGGGAGAAAGGTTGTGGAACATATGAAGCTGCCTTATACTGAATCAGACCCTTGGTCCATCAAAGTCAGTATTGTCTTTTCAGACGGGCAGCGGCTCTCCAGGGTCTCAAGCTGAGGTTTTTCACACCTATTTGCCTGGACCCTTTTTTGGCATCCAAGCAGATGCTCTACCACTGAGCCACCGTCCCTCCCCCAATCAAACTGGGCCATGTAAAAGGGGCTTGAACAAAGTGCAGAGAGGACTGTACCTAAAAGGCAACGGGACACAGCACAAAGAAGAAGGGGAGCTCACAAGCATGTAAGAGGGTGCGAGGCCAGGGAAACACGCACAAGGGAGAAAACTGAACGAAGCCGTCAAGTAGCACCTTTAAGACCAACGAAGTTTTATTCGGAATGTAAGCTTAAAGCACCTGAAAGCTTACATTCTCAATAACATTTTGTTGGTCTTAAAGGTGCCACTTGACTCTGCTTTGTTCTACTGCTTCAGACCAACAAGGCTGCTCTCCTGGATTTATCTACATGGGCGGAAATTGTAAGAGCTCTCTATAGGGGAGCAATATTAGCAGTGTCCAACCACGACTCGAGTTGAAGCATGCTGGGGTGTCCTTTGGATCATGCTGGTAGGAAAAAGCACGGGGAGATGCCCCCGTACCCTGCGCATAAGTTCTCAATATACGCTTGGGAAAAATGAGCGAAGCAGATAATGACAGGGAATATTTAGCGGTTTCAGGGCGGGCTCTCCATACACATTCGGCGGTGAAGTCAAAGCAGTAGGGAATAATCTAGGACACCGAGTACAGTGCGGGGGACTTTCATGGGGATCCATAAGAATTAGTTTGGGTGGGGAAACACATGGGGTGCAGAGAAGAGCAATGTAAATGAAGCAAAAAGTTATCAGGAATATTTGCGGGAGGAATCAGGAGGAGTTCCCACGGATCACCCCGCCTGGGAAGGACTGAGAGTGAAGCGCAGCACCTTATGGGGGCGGCAGAACAACGTAAGGAGGGAGAACGTTGGGAGGTCTTTCAGGGCGGGGGGGGGGGAGAAGGGCCAGTTAAAATGACAGAGAAGGTCTTTCGTTCCCTCCCCTCCTTCCCGCCGACTCACTGAGCACGAGGACAGGGCGTGGGCCCATCATCTTCGCGACGAGGCGAGAGAAGAAACCGGCGCGGAACCTTCTGGAGTAGGAAAGAGAGGGAGGGAGGAAAAAGCGCCGCTTCACCGCGCCCGGACAACCTAACCCACTCGGGGGCGCTCCTCCAATCAACTCAGGCACTGAGGGTACCTTGACCAATGGAGAAATCGTCTCTATCACGGAAGCCCCGCCTACTCCTCTTCAAGCAAGATTAGTTGACAGGGTAACGGGCTAGACTTTCCCCGCCCCATTTATTCACTCCAGCGCGTGCAAAGCCGCTTTAGAATGTTAAAGGAACGCGCTTGCGTGGCCACGCCTTGAAACGCATGCGTACGGCAGATCCAAACGAGGTGTGGTGAAAATCTCTGCGCCTGCGTAGGGAATTTAAAGACCCGAAAGACGCGCGCACGCGCAGTCTATAGTCAGCGGTTGGCTAGATGGATGGAGGAGGAGGAGGAGGAGGAAAGCCTTCGCATCGGCGGTCACTGCAGCAGCTGCCGGGCGCTGGTTCTGGCAAACACCTCAAAGGCGAGTTTTGGGGAATAACGAAGCAGCTGCGGAGTCCTGCCAATTCCTTGCCTAGGCACGATGGGATTTGTAGTCTTGCTCGGCTTTTACATAAGAGCATCATGGGAATTGGAGTCGTACTTTCCCTGCCTTACTTACGCCTCTGCCGCTAGGCATTACGGGAGCTGTAGGCTTCTCTTTGCCTAACATGCTTTGCGGTGGAAAACGTCGCTTGTTAAAACAGCATGTCAGCTGGAACTTCGTGTTCGTGGAAAGGCTTCTATATATATGTTCATGCACGTAGTAGTTACATCGTGCTTTATAACCAAACCAAATAAACTGGACGTGTAGCAGCGGAACAAACTTTTGAGTCCCGAGACAACTTTTAAGACCAACAAAGAATAAAACTTGGTTGACCTTAAAGGTGCCACTGGACTCAAACTATTCCGCTGCTTCTGAACCCAGAGCTTTTTTTTTTTTGTAGAAAAATCCAAGCAGGGACTCATTTGCATATTAGGCCACACACCCTGACATCACCATTGTTTCACACAGGGCTTTTAAAAGAAACAGCCCATCAGGAACTCATTTGCATATTAGGCCACACCCCTGATCCCAAGCCAGCTGGAACTGCATTCTTGTGCGTTCCTGCTTAAAAAAAAAAAAGCCCTGCCTGAACCTATGGATGTGTAGCACTTCCTCATATAATGAATAAGAATGCTTGACATGTATATTGGCTCTAAACACTTCAGTTGCACTCCTTACTATGTAAAATGAGCCAATATTATTAACCTCGTATTGCAGATAAAGGGATAAGGCTGGGTAGTAGTGGTTTGCCTGCTGATGAGACTCCAGAAAGGTACAGCCTGCTCTGTAGGTCTTATAGTCTGCTCCTTGTACACAAGGCTTCCTCAGAAATAAACTACTCTGTACCCAAGTAACTACATAAACCACAGGGCTTTTTTTAAAGCAGGAACGCACACAGGAACACAGTTCCAGCTGGCTTGGCATCGGGGTATGTGGCCTAATATGCAAATGAGTTCCTGCTGGGCATTTTCTGCAAAAAAAGCCCTGGCTAGCACTAATAATCATCCTTGATCAAAGTGGTGACCAAGGTACACTGCTTCTGCACAACCAAGTTGTGTTTATTTACATTATGTATACACACTTTTCTTCCTAGTTGGATCCAAAGTGGCTTACAACATTTTCCCCTTCCCAGTTTTATCTCCATAACGTGGAGGTAGGTCAGGCTGAGAGTGTGTGACTGGCCCAAGGTCACCCAGCAGCATTCTAGACTGACACTCTTAACTGCCACACCACACTGGTTCTCCTACCAGATTAATCCCTAGAAGGGGAGAAGAACTCTGGCAGTTTTTCCCATGCCATGCATTATTTTGTAAAGATCATAAAAACCACAACCACCTCTGTAACCCTTTGCCATCACTGCCACCTACTCCTGCCTGCATTCTTGCCTCTGAGCTGAGGGGCCACATTTGGCCTGTAGGCTGCCCACTGTTCAGTGTATTCAAATGTGATGGGGGGAAAGATCCCTGGGATTTTAATGGCTGCACAGAAGACAGAAGGTACAGCTGAGTGTCATATGAGACAGCCAGTGCAATGCAGTGGTTAGAATGCTGGAACAAGGATTAGGGCGACCTGGGTTTGAATCCCCACTCTGCCATGAAAGCTTGCTGGGGATCCTGAGCCAGGCACACACTTTCAGCCTAACCTACCTCACAGGGAAGTTGTGAGGATAAAATAGAGGAGATGCGAATGTTAGAAACCACTTTGGGGCCCTGTTGGGGAGAACGGCAGGTTATAAGTGAAGTAAATAACAGAGTGAGAGGCCCAAGTCAACAAACTTCCTGGCTGTCCAGAGATCAGGACCCAGTTCTTATAGTCCAACACTGCTAACTAACTACACAGGCTGTCTCTGAGAAACCATCAATCCAGATGTGCTGGACCCATTGTCTACTTCCTCATAACTGAACGAGGCATTTTGCTTGAATAGTTGTTGGGAGGATAAAACAGAGGAGACGGATGTAAGCCATTCCCACAGGGGAGAACAGTGGGGTATAAATGCAGCAAGTACAAATAAATAAATAAACAAATAGTGATGGAAGCCACACCTGCTAACATTGAAAAACATACTCAGGTATGTCATTACAGCCCTCGGTCCTTGAAATGTATTTTCTTTTAAACAAAGAAAGCAAACGTTCTTATGACACTCTTTTCTCTATAACATGAGAAGGAGGGCAGGAAGGTTTGCATCACTGCTTAGTTCTCATGGCCTTTCTTACACACCCAGGGAAATGCTGATGGCCATTTTGGGGTCAGGCAGCAATTTTTCTTTGGGCTAGCTTGGCCATGGATCCTGGAGAGGGGTTTTTTTGCCACCTTCTGGGCTTGAAGCAGGGGTCACTGGGGGTGTGTGTAGGAAGCTGGACCCTGGAGGTCCCTTCTAACTATGATTCTATGCCCAAGTCTGGCCTTACCTCTGCAAAAACAGAGCTGCCAGTTGAACCAAGCAATAGAAACAGAAGCATCAGAAGCGCCTTCATCCCAATATTAGGCCACTGATCCCCCTAGCCCTGACTGGCAGTTCTTCGGGGTCTCAGGCTGAGAAAGGTCGTTCCCAGTATTGGTTGTCCTTTAATGCAAATGCCTGGTATTGTGGCGGGGACCTTCTGCATGTGAAGCATGTGCTCTGCCACTGAGCCAAGGCTCCAACTCAAGTGGCCAAAACTGTGGGAAAGTCAGCAGATAAGACTGTTGAGTGATGCTCCAATTTGTCATTTATTTCTAACCACAGCAGTCTGAAACGGGGGAGAAACCAGATGGTCGTGAATAAGAAACCTCTCCCTCTCCCTCCACCACCAATCAATGGGGAGTTGCTTTCCGGCCTCAGACTTTATTCCCACCCCTTAATGAACCCTCTTGTAACATTCCACTAATTGTACAAGTAATGAGGCTTCCTTTTCCTTTTATTCTCTGTTGCAGGCTCAAACTGCAGCCCTGTTCGGATGGACCCAGATGTAAACCCTCAGGATGAAAAGCAGCATTGGAAAAGTAGGTTGGCCCACCCTCCTCCGGATGCAGGTTCACAAGCTCAGGCTGCATCTTATCATGGAAGTAGGGCTGCCAGGCTCCAGGAAGATCCTGGAGAGCTCCTGGAATCACAACTGATCTTCAGTACAGAGATCAGTTCTCATGGAGTAAATGGCTGCTTTGGAGGGTGGATTTGATGCCGTTATGCCCTCCTGAGGTCCCTCCTCTCTCCAAACCCCACCCTCCCAAAATCGCCAGGAATTGCCCAAGCTGAAATTGGCAACCCGACCCTGAAGCAATGGTGTGGGATCTAATGGGACTGAACTCTTGAGACCCAAGTGGTGGAGGTTAAGGGATGAAGGCTGGTGGGTCAAGGGGCAGAGTCTCTCTGTGCACACAGCCTCTGGGATAGATGGAAGTGGAGGTGATAACATATGAACATATGAAGCTGCCTTCTACTGAATCAGACCCTTGGTCCATCAAAGTCAGTATTGTCTTCTCAGACTGGCAGCGGCTCTCCAGGGTCTCAAGCTGAGGTTTTTCACACCTATTTGCCTGGACCCCTTTTTGGAGATGCCAGGGATTGAACCTGGGACCTTCTGCTTCCCAAGCAGATGCTCTACCACTGAGCCACCATTCCTCCCCTTATGAAGCTGCCTTATACTGAATCAGACCTTTGGTCCATCAAAGTCAGTATTGTCTTCTCAGACTGGCAGTGGCTCTCCAGGGTCTCAAGCTGAAGTTTTTCACACCTATTTGCCTGGACCCTTTTTTGGAGATGCCAGGGATTGAACCTGGGACCTTCTGCTTCCCAAGCAGATGCTCTACCACTGAGCCACCGTCCCTCCATGCACCATGCTGAGGCCCCTCCGCTCCCCAAACCCTGCCCTCTCCTGGATCTATCCCCAAAGTCTTCAGGCATTTTCCAACATAGACCTGGCAGCCCTAATAACCTCCATCTCATCAGGATTCAGTGCTCATCAGTGCTTCAGTAAGATTAGTTCAGCAGTGGGATTGGCTGCCTAGAGAGGTGGTGGTGAGCTCCCCCTCAATGGCAATCTTCAAGCAGGGGCTAGATGAACATTTATCAGGGATGCTTTAGGCTGACCCTGAGATTGGATGGCCTGCATGGCCCTTTCAAACTCTATGATTCCATGATCTAACTTTACACCTGAGCTATCAAGTGGCTGAGTTTCAGTGCCTAGGATCTGCACACACACAAAAATTAAATCAAGTTTTGCTTTGGCGTGGCGTCTCATTTTCTGTAAGGCCCAACCAACCAAGATAGTAGCTACACACGGGACCTCAATTTTAATTGGGGATGTGGTGCAGGGAACTGTGGGGGTTCTGCATCAGAAGGAAGGACTTCAGGTTACAGTGATAGGGAGAAAACTTCTCAGATTAATTCTGTCAAGCATCTGCCCCAATGTAATTGTTGTCTTTTTCAGGCACAAGAAGATCCTCGCAAGTCCCACGTAGGTGTCTTGATTCCTGCTGTCTTTAGATACCTCAACCCAAGCTAAACTTGTTAAATAGTTAAATGTATGAATGGATTTGACTAGGGTTGCCAACTTTTGGGTTGTGCCCTTACCATCTGAAGAACAATGGGTGGCTTGTTCAGGGCCTGCTTGGTAGGAACACCGGAAGAGCAGACTTCCCACAAAAGTTTGCAGTGTTCCCTTTGCTAATTGTTCACTGTCAGTCTGCTGAGAGATAAATAGCTTAAAGTGCCCCTTAGTCGTATCACTTAGGGGAACTGCTTATGAGGGTGCTTAATTAGAGCATGAATGGATATGGCAATGATTGGCTGGGATGGTTTATTGTGCTTCTCCCTGGAAGATGGAAGGGGTGGTATTCCTATCCTCCTGTAGTCTCTTTGTGCAAGTCCTAGCTGTCCCACAAGGTTTTGCAAATTATTGCTACACCTTCTTCCTCCCAGGCATTGGGTGGCGGCTGCACCCCTCTGGTATCTGCTGCCCCAATCCTCAACCAACAGCTACCCAGCCAAGTGTCAGATGAGCTCTCCACCAGGGGATATCTCCCTGGTAGGATGGTTCCCAAGCCTACCCTGTTCCTGCAGCCTTCGGCAATCAGTGAAGTGTTGTAATGTTCCCCATTGGGTTCCCAGGTTAGAGTACTCACTTAGGCATCTGTTCTCAGATCCATTCAGCGGAGGCAAGCTGGCTCAAAACATCCGTTGTTTATTTGCAAGGAGACCACTCCACCAACTAACATCTTCAGCTAATATGCAGAATTGGAAACTGAAGCAAGAGTTCCACACAATAGGACCAAACTAAATCACACAGATATTAGGGGAGGAGCCAGGGCTTTCTTTGGTAGACAAAGCCCAGCAGGAACTCATTTGCATATTAAGTCACATGCTCGTGACACCAAGCCAGCCGGAACTGCATTCCTGCTCAAAAAAAGCCCTGGGAGGAGCAGACTGTTCTTTTACATACATACATACAATAAATATACCACAGGCTTGAGCCCCCACCAGCTTACCATTCTACTGCAGATGCAGAGGCATTTGCAGCAGCAAAGAAGCACCTACATGGGTAGTTTTCCTTGCACTTTCTTTGCCACAGCTGGTCCCCCTCACCTCCCTTCTTGGTAATTACCTGGTCATTGATGCAACTTCACTATAGCTTCGCACTGGTAATTGGCCTATTGCTTTAGCTTACAGTGATGTGTCAATTACTGTTTAAGTCCAAATGCATGCCTTCCTGCCCAGCCACCATTCCCAAAGGCAGGCTGACTGTGATGTCTGGGAAGAATCACAGGAAAGTGGGACAAAATGGAAAGTCAGTGGTATGAGGACAATTCAGTGGGGATAAACTGATTACCATGTTACAAATTTTAGCTCCACAATTCAATGGGGATAAGCTGATTACCCTGTTACAGGCCCCTTTCAAGATCTTTTGAATGCAGTTCCCACTTGGTGAATGCTAGTATTAATCCCACTAAGGTAATTCAGGGCAAACCTAGATAGCAGGCTAAGCAGGTGAGTGCTGCCCAAAACAATAGCCATGTCTTTAGTTCAGCCTCCTATCTGTGACATCCACCAGTTGAACTTATTTGTTTCTTGAACAAAGTTAGAGTCCACTGGCACCTTTAAGACCAACAAAGAGCCGGTTTAGTGTAGTGGTTAAGTGCATAGACTCTTATCTGGGAGAACCGGGTTTGATTCCCCACTCCTCCACTTGCAGCTGCTGGAATGGCCTTGGGTTAGCCCTAGCTCTAACAGAGTTGTCCTTGAAAGGGCAGCTTCTGGGAGAGCTCTCTCAGCCCCACCCACTTCACAGGGCATCTGTTGTGGGGGAGGAAGATAAAGGAGATTGTGAGCCGCTCTGAGATTTGGAGTGGAGGGTGGGATACAAATCCAATGTCATTATTATTCAAGCTATGCATATGAAAGCTTTGTTGGTCTCAGAGGTGCCACTGGATTCTTAGTTCTATTACTTCAGATCCCAGCATAGCTGCCCATCTGGATCTATCATCTGTTTCTTGACATCATACCTATTCTGTGTTTCTCCTGCACCCAGCCAGCAGCAGCCACTGATGTAGAGGAGGAAACATGGAATGGCATGAGGTCAGAACACAAATAAGTGTAGCCTGCAATTAGACTCACAGGTGCTGTTGTCCTGAGCACTACTTTGCCCCTTATTCTCAGGCAGGATAATAATTTTCCAATTAGACAGGAAATAGTAGCAGCTGTTACCTGTGAAATGAATGACATGAGATCATTCCCCACCCCAGAAAACAATGTAGGAATTGATCTCACGTTTCCAAATGTTCAGGCCATGCAAAATATATTTTGCCTCCTCTGTTCTCTTTCTTTCTCAACAGGAGATGAGTCTGAAGGCCCCCCGGCTTCTTTTAAGCCCCTCTGTCCAGCCAAACCCTCACCCAGTTTCCTAGAACTTCCAGCTTCTCATTGGAGGCCTAGCCTGAGCTTTCCAGCAAAGATAGGGAAAGGAAAGAAACATTTCTGTAAGTGATAGAAATCCTGTTGTACTTCCTGTTTGTGTGTAGTCAACAGCCCTGGAAGCTGCAACCTTCAATATATGATGCATTTTGGGAGGTAAACATCTGAGGCTGATTGGCTGCACTGGTGCGATGCCACAGAATGTTCAGTTACTCAGGGAATGTAGTCGTTTGTAGTCCAGCTTCTATGAGGGTAGGAAAATTGCCTGTTTGGATGGGGTTTAGAATTTCACACGAGGAATGGTTGGAGCCTGCTGGGAAGAGGACATGGGAAGTTGAGAGACAGTGAGAAGCAAGACAACTGAGGGAAGAATATCAGGCAAGCAACAGACTGAGGAGAAAACTAAAGGAATGGTAGGTTGGTAAATACCCATCTCTGCGTTGTGGAGTCCTGTGAGCAAAAATTCTACTTTGTGAGCTACTGTCATTAAGGTTGTGAACTACTGCATAACTTAGTTTGCTCTAGAGCCATTTTCCTTGAGCTAAGACAAAAATGTGTGAACTGGATGCTAAAAGACTGTGAGCTAGCTCACATGAACTCAGCTTAGAGGGAACACTGCTCACAAGGTGCCTGTCGAGGGAGAGGAAGGGAAGGAGATTGTACGCCGCTTTGAGACTCCTTATGGTAGAGAAAAGCAGGGTATAGAAACCTACTCTTCTTAGTTAGTTCAGGGACTATGGCTCAGTGGTAGAGTGTCCACATTGCGTACAGAAAGTCCCATGTTCAAGCCCCAGAATCTCCACATAAAAGGAACAGGATGTAGATTATGGGAAAGACCTCCCCCTTGAGATTCTGAAGAGTCTCTGAGTGGATCATACTGACTTTGTTGGTCCAAGAGTCTGATAAAGCAGCTTCACGTCTGAGTCTCAGGGATGGGCGAGGCTATAGATCCATGTAAAGAAAGCCCAGTGAGCCAATAGATGCCTGTATCTCCTTTCCCTCCCCAGCGCCTGAACATCAGCCCCAGGAATGCTTCGGCCTCCTCGAGTGCATTCACAACAACATCCAGGTGCAAACGCAGATTGCCCAGGCACAGCTATCCCTCATGGAGGACATGCAAGAGACCATGAATGTCCTCCTCTCCCGGCAGGAGCAGAAAAGCCAAGAGACTCCAGGACAGTCAGAGCACCGCACCTAGAAAGGGTCAGTCTCCTTGTCCCACCCCTCAGCTAATAGCACTTACCAGTGACCTCCGTCCAACCTCAAAGCCCTCACCATCTGTCCAGAGCAACTGTGCCTGCATGGTGCATTCCGTGACAACACAAGGTCTTTGTATATTACTTGCGGCTGCAGAATTGGGGTTATTGTGCCAGCCAGGAATGCTGAGGGATGCAGAACCAGATGGAACCTGGAAATAAAAAAGAAACAGTTATACATTCTGCAGTATGATTCCCCTCTTCCTTTTGCACAAGAGGGGACTGGATAAACATCTGGAGCAGAAGTCCATTAGCCACAAGGAACGGATGGGACACTATGTCTGCTCTGTGTTCTTGGTGCTTGCGGGGCCACAGTGGGAGGACTTTTGGAGGCCTGGCCCCACTGGTGAATCTCTTGATGGCTCCTGTGTTGGACTGGATGGGTCATTGTCCTGACCCAACATTGCCTCTTTTATGTTCTTACTCTGTTAGGTGGAACATTGCAGAAGTGGGGGAAACATCTGAAGCAGTCATGTAGCCAATCCTATTTGCCTAATGTGACATTCTTCCTATTCTTTGAATATCCCTAATTTTTATTTAGCCTAACAACAGGCTTTGCAAAATAAGATAGGTAGTGCAAAAGTGACTTTCCCAAGCGTATCTGGTGAGTCCCTGGATAGCCATCAGATCTCAGAAGCTAAGCAGGGTTGTCCCTGGTTAGTATTTTGTTGGGAGACCATTAATGGTTGGTCAAGAGTTGTTATACAGAGGCAGGCAATGGCAAACCACCCTGGCCTTGAAGACTCTACAGGGTCATTTGGCTGCAACTTCATGGCACTTCCCACCACTGTCATCTGGTGAGGCTTATACCTGTGCACCAATTTGAACTTGTGTCTTCTCTGAAAAACCAATTAGTAATGTCTTTGTATTCTTATACACATTTATGGAGAACACAGCAATCAGTGCCTATTGGCTACAACACTTTAATGGCCAAAGCCCTCACAATCTGCCCAGAGCAACTGTGCCTGCATGGTGTATTCTGTGACACCACCTGGAGGTTGGCAACCCTAATTTATTCCAAGCTCACCTGTTCTCTTTTGATTCCATCTCAGCTATATAGACCACTCAAACAACCCTTCTTGGCAGCAAAAGCAGCATGCCATGTTCAGAACGTGAAGGTGCCTAAAGAGACATTCTTGATTGTTGACTCACAGCGTGGAGACTCTCTTCCTCTTAGGGTTGCCCCCTTGGCCACCAGCAAGGGAAGGAGAGGATGTAGGACTGCCAGCTCCAGGATGGGAAACTCCTGGAGATTTGGAGATGGCACCTGGGGAGGACAGGGATCTCAGTGGAGTACAATGCCAATGAGTCCACCCTCCAAAGCATCCATTCTTTCCAGGGGAACAAACAGATGTAGTCAGCGGATGAACTGTAATTCTGGGGGGTCCCCAGTTCCCACCTGGTGGCTGGCATTCCTACTTGTTCTGGAGGTCCATACATTTTCCTGAAGAGCTATCTTTGGCCCTGGTATAGAGCAGCCAGGATTAAATAAGCACAGAGGGCTAACTTTAATTGCACAGAAGCTAACTGGGGGGACCCTGAGTTGGGTGGTGCCGTGGTGGAAGGGCCACTTTTAATAGCTCAAAAAAGGGTCCTAAAAGCAAAAAAGGGGACTTTTTTTCTCAAATGACTACAAGTGATCACTGTGACAAATCTCATTTTTAATAACCCCTACTGTGATAATTGCTACTAAGTAGTAATATTCCTAACCTTCCAACCCAAAAAGAGGGCCTTCTCATCAGGTTGTTTTTTTTTAAAGAGCCCAAAGAGGGTGGACACCAAAAGAGAGAGAACACCTAGTAATCACTTTTTTTATGGGGTGGTTTGCCATTGCCTTTCCCAGTCATCTACAGTTTTCCCCCAGCAAGCTGGGCACTCATTTGACCGACCTCGGAAGGCTGAGTCAACCTGGAGCCGGCTACCTGAGCCCAGCTTCCACCGGGATCGAACTCAGATCCTGAGCAGAGAGTTCGGACTGCAGTACTGCAGTTTTACCACTCTGCGCCATGGAGCATAATATACACATTATGAAAAACGAGTATTACGTGCAATGCAATGGTTTTGATTGAAGCAGCCTGACCTGTGAAGAGCTGCCTTCCATTCCCTCTCCTAGCTTCACACGTATGCCTGGTAAAGGTGAATCTGGCTGCGTAGCTTGTAGAAGGAGTACCGTTGCGCCCTGCGGCGTTTCTCTTAAAAGCAACATAGCGGAGCAACTTGCTGAAGACCGCTTTAAAAGCATCACCCAACCTTTTGAGTTTGTCTGATCAAAATATTGCGCCGCTGCCCCTTTAAGATTCCCCCCTTCCTAGTGGCAGACTTTTTTTTTTGAGTCTGCGTTTTTTGTTCCTGGCGAAACGCCGAACTCTGAGGTCACGCCTTACTAAGTCCCACGACTACATTTCCCTGTAGGCTCCGCGACGGCAGGCGAAAGCCACGTGACATCGCTAGTGGCGGGGTTCCGGCGAGCTCAGTCGGAGCAGGCAGTGCTGACGCTCTCTTCCGTTCTGTTGGCAGCGGCAGAAGCAAAGGTGGGAGAATCCAGATTCTGGCATGGGTAGAGGAAGAAAGCGTTTGGGAGGTTCTGGCAGAGAAAATGTAGAAGGTCCCGCAAGAGGGAGGTTGTTTGTTGGATATCTGGTAGAGAAAAGGAGAAAGAGGTGATTGAATGGGAGATGCTGGCAGAGAGAAAAGTGGGAGTCTTGGCAGAGGAAGGTCAAACTTGCGAGTGGGAGGGTAATCCAGAAATGGAGTAAGCAACCTGTTAGGGTCCCAAAAAAGTAAAGGGGATATTCTGGATGGGCTGAGCCCTGTGGGTTGCCTGTCTCTCCCATTCTGTTGCCCTTCATAGGACTACAAATCAGATGCCCAAGACAGTCCCCTCAACTGGTCTCCTGTTGGCTTGGCTCTGTTGCAGAATAAGGTGGGATTGGGGAGGTCGTGAGGCAGTCAGAAGTGGCTGGTCTCTTGCAGAAATGTTGCTTTGGGGCATGGCCTAAACTTTCCCCCTTTGTTCCCTTCTTTCTTTCTACATTCACGGATACTCAGGATCACATAAAATGGGTATTTAACCCTCAAACAGACTTTAAGCAACCTTTAACCGGCTCTAAAGCCTGTTCATTTAGGGAGGGTTTTGGCCTATGTTAAGCAGCTCTGACTACAGAATGGGGTAGGCTAGCTCCAGATTAAATGTACTTTGGAGAGAGAAGCTGTTTAACCCTGAGCTGGGCAAGGTTTTAATTACTCTTTTGCAGTCTTTTATTTCGGTTTTATAAGTTGCCATGGCCCTGACCTGGATGGCCCAGGCACACCTGATCTTGTCATATTTTGGAAGCTAAGCAGGGTTGACCCTCATCAATGTTGGGATGGGAGACCACCAAAGAAGTCCAGAGTTGCTCTGCAGAGGCAGGCAATGGCAAACCACCTCTGCTCATCTCTTGCCTTGAAAACCCTACAAGGTCGCTGTACATCAGGAGGTGACTTGGTGGCACCTCCTACCATAAGCTGCCTTGAGCAAGTTTCCTGGAGAGGTGGCATAAAAATGTTATTGCTGCTTTTCTTGCTGAAAGTAAAAAAAAAAAGATAATAGGTCCCCTTTTCATTGATCTCTCAATGAGGAAAACCACAAAGGGGAGGGAGGCATGTCTTTTTTTAATGGACAGGTGACTTGAAAGGAAAAGGTTATCCCTTTTCCCAGGCTTCCCTACCTCGTCTTAATGTGGAACCATAAACATCTGCTTTATCTGACAAAAGAAAGCCTGTGTGTGTGCGGTCAAATCACTAACCACTTATAGCAACCCCGTGAATTAATGACCTCCCAAATGTCCTAGGGTTAACAGCCTTGCTCAGGTCTTGCAGACTGAGGACTGTGACTTCTTTGAGTCCATCCATCTCCTGTTGGGTCTTCCCCTTTTCCTGCTGCCTTCAACTTTTCCTAGCATTATTGTCTTTCCCGATGATTTTTGTCTTCTCAAAGTGTGACCCAACTACAATAGCCTCCCAATTCTGAAGGCTTCTAATGCAGATGCTGGTCTGGGGTTCAGCCTTCCCACAGTGTACAGACCTCCCCACAGTATACAATTCTGTCCTAACAAATATGGCTGTATGAAGCTGTGCATGATTCAACATGGAGGGGCGGTGGCTCAGTGGCAGAGCGTCTGCTTGGTAAGCAGAAGTTCCCAGGTTCAATCCCCGGCATCTCCAACTAAAAAAGGGTCCAGGCAAATAGGTGTGAAAAACCTCAGCTGGAGACCCTGGAGAGCTGCTGCCAGTCTGAGTAGACAATACTGACTTTGATGGACCGAGGGTCTGATTCAGTAGAAGGCATCTTCATATATGTTCATATGTGTGATGCAAAGTGCCACCACTTTTTTACTTCCCTTTGCAATCTGCATTGCTTCCCACCCTCTTTGAAGACTGCAGGGCTGTCTTTTGCCTGTTTGCTTCCAGAGTCCCTCCTTTTCCCCCTCCCAAAGTCCATCCCTGGATGGTGCCTCCGGTGGGGAGCAAACGCATCTGACCTTCTCTTCTCTCTTGGCAGATGAAGTTGCTGGTCCTGTCTGCGCTGCTCCTCTTTGCCTCCGTCCATTGCGAGGAAGGGGCCAGGCTCCTGGCCTCCAAGGCTCTGCTGAACAGATATGCCGTGGAAGGCAGGGACCTCACCTTGCAGTACAACATCTACAACGTGGGTTCAAGGTAAATCCCGGGAGAGTAATAAGGGAGGGCTGGTGTTAAGAGCTGTTATAGGGTTTGAATGCCCGCTGTCCAGGAAAGACCATTGCTGTGTTTGAATGGAAGGATGGTGTCCTCTTCCCCAAAGGCATCCCAGTGCAGTCTTATTGGACAATTCAGTACAAAATCATCTGCATTCGTTTGGATGGCAAATATTAGGCCCTGGGGGGTTGTGGGTGGCTTGTGGAGGTACAGGTGGTTCCGTCTGAGTCCTGTTCTTGACATTCAAGTGGGCATTCTGAGTTTGCAACCAGAAATTCAGGGCAAACAGCTCTCTGGTATATTCTTAGTAGATGATCTCCAGTGACAACTGGATTGAGGCGGGTCAGCAATACTGTTGCTGTTGGACCTGTTGGCAGTGTTCAACAGTTGCTGGTTCACTGCCTCGCCGATGTGGGGATTCAGGGGTTGGCCTTACAATGGCTTTCCTCCTTTCTCTGTGATCCGGACAAAGGGTGGCGATCGGGGGACGATCGTCTCAGAGGCATCTGCTTAATTGTGGGGTGCCTCAGGGGGCGGTGCTTTCCCCGATGTTGTTTAATATCTATATGCGCCCCCTTGTACAGATTGTCAGGAGGTTTGGGCTGGGTTGCCATCAGTATGCAGATGACACCCAGCTTTATCTGCTGATGGATGACTGGCCTGCCTCTGCCCCAGAAAAATTGTCCCCGGCGTTACAAGCCATGGCGGAGTGGCTCAGGCTGAGTCGTCTGAAGCTGAATCCAATGAAGACGGAAGTCCTTTGTCTGAGTCGTGGTGGCCTGGGAAGGGAAATCCCTCTACCAGCCTTTGATGGGGTGCCACTGATATCGGCGCCTAAAGTCAAGAGCTTGGGGGTGATACCGGAGCCCACATTGGCTATGGAGGCCCAGATAGCAGCTACTGCGAGATCCGCCTTTTTCCATCTTAGGCGGGCACGACAGTTGGCACCCTTCTTAGAGCACTTAGCAACAGTGATTCATGCAACGGTCACCTCGAGACTGGACTACTGTAATGCCCTCTACATGGGGCTGCCCATGTCTCGAACCCGGAAGCTGCAGCTGGTGCAGAATGCTGCGGCCAGGCTGTTACTGGGTCTCTCTATTCGGGATCATGTACAGCCAAGGATTTGCTACAAGGTGCTGGTTATTACCTTTAAAGCCCTATATGGCCGAGGACCTGTCTACCTTAGGGACCGTCTCTCCCCATACATTCCCCAGAGGGTACTTAGATCTGGATCACAAAACCTATTAGAAATCCCCGGGCCGAGGGAGGCGAGATTGAAGGCTACCAGAGAACGAGCCTTCTCTATTGTGGCCCCCCACTTGTGGAACCAACTCCCAGATGATGTTAGAGCCTTGCGGGCCCTTGCCCAATTCCGCAAGGCCTGCCAAACAACATTATTTCGAACGGCCTTCAACTAAAGCACGGAGCTGCTCAACATCATGTTATGGAACTTAGCACCAAAACTGTTGTTTTATAATTGTTTAGTATTTTAAATCGCAATTGTTTAATTTTAACTGATATTATTGTAACTGTTTTTTTACTGCTTTATGGTTTTATTGTTCAATATATTCAATGTTGTTAGCCTGCTTCAGCGGGGAGGGCGGGATACAAATACGAAAAATAAATAAATAATAAATTAGCTCTAGGTTTTTGTCTCCTCTCCAGATCATAGCTTGTTCCTAATATACGGTATTCTCCCTAATCTGTTTTATCTGCAGTGCAGCCTTAGAAGTGGAGCTATCGGATGATTCATTTCCTCCAGAAGATTTTGGGATCGTTTCTGGCATGCTCAATGTCAAATGGGACAGGATTGCACCGTATCTTTTTTGTGCAGAGAGGTTCTTGGTTGGGAGACTCTTGTTAGAATGCCAAGTGCTCCAGCTATGTTTCTAGCCCTCATGGCTGTAAATAGATGGGCAATTTTGTTTCCATATCTCCAAAAGCAAATGAAGATCCCATAAAGCCTGCTGCATCGTTCCTTAATGGGTTGGATCTAAAGTGCTACATTGCTTGAGATTCTTCTTAAGAACGTAAGAACATAAGGGAAGCCATGCTGGATCAGGACACTAGAAGCCCTCCCACTGTTTCCCCTCCCCAAAGTACCAAGAACACAGAGCATCACTGCTCCAGACAGAGAGCTCCAACAACACGCTGTGGCCAATAGCCACCGATGGACCTCTGCTCCATATGTTTTTCCAATCCCCTCTTGAAGCTGTCTATGCTGGCAGCCATCACCACCTCCTGTGGCAGTGTATTCCATGTGTTAATCACCCTTTGGGTGAAGAAGTACTTACTTTTATCAGTTCTAACCCAGCTGCTCAGCAATTTCATTGAGCGCCCAATAGTTCTCGTATTGTGAGAAAGGGAGAAAAGTACTTCTTTCTCTACCTTCTTTATTCCATGCATAATCTTGTAAACCTCTTATCATGTCACCCCTCAGTTCTTGTGACAATTTGGCATTGTGGCAGTGCCGGGGGGGGGAAGTACGTCTGTGGTTCTTTCCTCCTGCAGCCTGTGACAAGCCAGATGCATATTCCAACTGGACTGTGCAGGATTTTCAGATGCTCTGCCTGTGAATTCTGTGTATGTAATGTTTGTGTGACAAGAGCTGGAGTCTTCTGGACTCAATGATGCGAGTGTTTCCTTTGCCTCTTTTGAGTCAAAGGATCCTGAGTCAAATAATTAATCAGGATCCTGCTCTGGATCCTGATTTATTATTGGGTCCTTCTTGTTTTTCTGCCAGCATCCTTCTGTCTCCCCCTTGCAGATCCCTTCATCATATCCAGCCCTGGAGTTTCTCCTGGAGAAGGAATAAACTTCCGTGAAGCAATGTAGCACTTTAGATCCAACCCATTAACATTTTCAAGGAAGAAAGAAAAATGCAACGTCACTTAGCAACTGCAGCAGTATGCTTGATGTTTCTAGTGTACGTTGCAGATTCTAAAGGAGCAATAATACTGAAGGCATCCTCAGCCAGGTGCCTTTACCTCCTTAACCATCGCCTCTTTTTTTGTCTCCCTTCTGTGATGAAATTTGCTTCCTTAACTACTGGCTGCTCAGCGCCAGCAACGTCTCCCACACAGTGGTCCTGAGACCCTTGAAAGCTGGCTACTTCAACTTCACATCAGCTACCATCACATACCTGGCTCAGGAAGGGGGACAGGTGGTGGTAAGTAGAACTTGCTCTGGGGTTGCGTTCAAGGCAGTTGCAAGACCTGTGGGGGTCTAGGTTTTTTTGCTCTACACACCCTGTTACTCTGGATGGCTGCTGACCCACCAACTCAGGCACCAACTCTTATGTTCGCTCTCACACTGTTCTTTTACAGAAGGCCAAAAAGAGCTCCTTGCCGGAAAGGCAGAGAAACCAGCTGCCTTCTCCTTCCTGGAGAAACTCGCAGCAGGAAAGCTGGGTTCTCTCCCATGAGCTGGGTTTTTGCTGGAAAGTAATGCAGAATTGCTCAATGGAGGCGAAAAAGGATGCTCGCCCTTGGTGGGGAGAAGTGTGAATTTACAAAACCTGCAGCCAACGACTATGCTACCCCTCACCTTCACCAAAGGAGGTGCCCTGCAGTATTCCACAGCGCATTTGTGCCGGGGTGTGTGTGTGTGTGTGTGTGCTTTTCCCTTTCTGTCCATGAGGTATCACAGAGTCTGGAGTAAATGGCCCTTTTGATATCCGGTGGATCCTTACCTAGCTTATAGGGAGATCTTTGCCCCAAAGCTGGGAGTGGGTTTGGGTGAAATAAAGAAATCATTCTTTCACAGAGAAGCTTTCCTCCATAAAAGCCAGCTTTGAAGGGGGGTGGTATGCCTCAACCCAGCTTTGGCAGCTCCTGGAAATGTGCTAGATTTTGAGTTTCGATTGCTTAGATTTCCTCGTATTGCTGAACCACCTGGAGGTGGGTGGAGGCCAACCAACAAGCTGATGGTCAGGCTGGGTGCTCCTCTTCATGATCAGCGGGGTAGAGGAGCCAGGAGGCAGGGTCTGAGGTCTTCAGCAGTTTGGGTTGTGGGGTATGGATCTGGCTTCCAAGCTGTTTGGTGTCAGCTATGTCTCCCATGCCACGGTTCAAGCCAAGTCTTCTATTGGGACCTGTAACTAACGCCCCCGCCCCCTCCATCTGATTTTCAGGTCGGCTTCACCAGTGCTCCAGGGCAGGGAGGGATCCTGGCGCAGCGTGAATTCGACAGGAGGTTTTCACCGCACTTTGTAAGTACATGCGAAGTCTGCCTCAGACAACCCATAAGTGCCCCTGATTTTGTAGGCAGAGCAAGCGTTCTGTGTTGTTCATACTGTTGGTGTACCATTGAACAATTTGCTGAAAGGAAAGACTATTGCTTCACAATACTGGAATGATTTCCGTCTAAAGTCTTGACCATAGCTTGGGGTCGAAGAGCCGTGGCCGAGTGGTGAAGCAAATGGCTTGTCTGCAGAAGGCCTTAGGTTTGATCTCTGGCATCTCCAGTTAAAGTATCAGTGAGGAGGGCATCTCCAGTTAAAGCATCAGTGAGGAGGGCATCTCCGGTTAAAGTATCAGTGAGGAGGGCATCTCCAGTTAAAGCATCAGTGAGGAGGGCATCTCCAGTTAAAGCATCAGTGAGGAGGGCATCTCCAGTTAAAGCATCAGTGAGGAGGGCATCTCCAGTGAGGAGGGCATCTCCAGTTAAAGCATCAGTGAGGAGGGCATCTCCAGTTAAAGCATCAGTGAGGAGGGCATCTCCGATTAAAGCATCAGTGAGGAGGGCATCTCCAGTTAAAGTATCAGTGAGGAGGGCATCTCCAGTTAAAAGTATCAGTGAGGAGGGCATCTCCAGTTAAAAGCATCAGTGAGGAGGGCATCTCCAGTTAAAGCATCAGTGAGGAGGGCATCTCCAGTTAAAGCATCAGTGAGGAGGGCATCTCCAGTTAAAGTATCAGTGGGTCCCAGGCGAGTGAAAGGGGCAGTGACCTTTGCCTACCCCTCATTTAAAGACCCCCACGGGGTCTTTACATGGGACCTTCTACATAGAGAACCTCTGCCAGAGACCTTGGAAAGTCACTGCCGAAGTAGATAACACTGATCATATCTGTTTGTTGTTGGATAACTTCAGCAGGGCGGTGTTGCACAGCAGAAATAATGCATTGTGGAGACGTGTGTGTTTCGCTTATAGGGAAAGTTTACCAGAAAATAGGAAAGGGTTACATGGAGAAAAAAAATAACATCCTGACTGACTAGTTCTGCAACTTGCTCAGACTCGTGTCTTCATCATCATCATCATCATCATCATCATCATCATCATCTGGGAGCGAGAAGAAAGAGAAGGAAGCAAACCCCCCCCCCAGCTCCACCCCATATGTACATGACAAACGGCATGTACCACTAATCAATACACCCATTAGCCAGCAGTTATTCTCAAGCTAGCCTCATTAGGAATAATCCCTCTCTTTTACTGGTGGAACACTCTACAGCAGGGGTTCCCAATCCCCGGGCCATGGACCAGTACCTGTCTGTGGCCTGTTAGCAACTGGGCCATGAAGCAAGGCAGAGATGCTTTCAGGACCTGGGTGGACAAAAGAGGCAGCACGGCCTCACTTGGAGCAGGGGACGCAACCTTGGCAGAGCAGCCCCATCCCCCCTTCCACCCGCCAGGGATCCAGGCAAACAAAAGAAGCAGCACAGCCTTGCTCCGAAGCACCACCTCTTTCATCCACCTGGGTCCCAGGCAAGTGAAAGAGGCAGTGACCTTCGCCTACCCCTCATTTAAAGACCCCCACGGGGTCTTTACATGGGACCTTCTGCATGCAAGGCTGATGCTCTGCCACTGAGCCACGGTCCATTGGTGGAATGGCTGCCCAACCTCTACACATCAAGGCCCATTGCTGTTGACAGGTGATACCCCAAGGCAGCATTTGGCTACCTGGGGAAAGGTCACACAACTGTTGCTTTACCTTTTGCCTCAGTATTTCCCTTCTATTATTTCACCCTTTCTCCTTTCCTTTTTTCCCTCTCCAAAAGCTGGACTGGGCGGCCTTTGGGGTCATGACTCTCCCTTCCATCGGCATCCCCCTGCTGCTGTGGTACTCGAGCAAAAGGAAGTACGACACTCCCAAGACCAAGAAGAACTGAGCCATGGAGGTGACCGTTGAGGTTGACTTTGGGAGTGACAGCAGTGCAAACAGCGGCTCCACGCTCTTTTTCAGATGTGGAATTCGTGTGTCGCTGTTCGGGAAGCAGCTGCCATTATTAAAGCAAATGCTGGAGAAACAAGCCTCCACCCCTCGGGGCCATCCTTTCCCTTCCTTTCTCCTCTCCTCTGTGATCCAGTTCTGGCCACGCTGCTGAGAGATCCACCCAGCTTCAATAATGGAGACTCTCCTCTCATCAAAACTCCCCTTTTCTCAGTCAGGAATTTGTTTAGCAAAGAAAGAGGAGAAACCATGAATGCATTCAAATGGGGGGACACTTTGATATGAGTCTGAAACAGAGAGAGAGCTGTCATGTTCTGTGGGAGGGTTTTTTAAAATCACAAAAATAATAAATCACAAATGATGAACCTGGTGTGATTTCTTTTGTTACTGTGAAGCTTCTCAGCTGATGTGTTTCAAAGTGGTATGTTGAAAATAAGTTGCACACTTTGGTATCCTTTAGTGTGCCTGTTGGGTTCTGTTAAGTTGTGTTCAGGAGCCGACCCTTCCCTTCCAAGATCTGAGAAGATGGAGCTAGCCTGGGTCATCCATCTTAGGGCAAGGTGGTCATTTTCTTGACACATAATTAGCAGTTTGAAGTGCAGAATGGTGGGGTTGCCTGTTGGTTGAAATGGGAAGAGCAGTTGTGTAATGGCTATTCAGGTGGATGACTAAGTCATAGAATCATAGAGGTGGAAGAGACCTCCAGGATCATCTACTCCAACCCCCTGCACAATGCAGGAAACTCACAAATAAAAAGGTAAAGGTAGTCCCCTGTGCAAGCTCCAGTCGTTTCCGATTCTGGCCTGATGTCACATCACAATGTTTTCATGGCAAACTTTTTACAGGATGGTTTGCCAAAATAAAAAGGTAAGGGTAGTCCCCTGTGCAAGCACCAGTCGTTTTTGACTCGGGTGACGTTGCTTTCACAATGTTTTCATGGCAGACTTTTTACCATTGCCACTGCCTTCCTCAGTCATCTACTCTTTCCCCCCAGCTGGGTACTCATTTTTACGATCTCGGAAGGATGGAAGGCTGAGTCAACCTGGAGCCAGCTACCTGAACCAGCGTCCGCTGGGATTGAACTCAGGTCGTGAGCAGAGAGCTCCGACTGCAGTACTGCAGCTTTACCACTCTGCGCCACTCACCAGCAAAGCCCCCATGTTAAGAGGCACCAGACGCAGGAGACCTATTACTTTCATGTTCTGCTTGTGCGTTCCCCAGAACCATCAGATTGGCCATAGGATGCTGAATTAGATGGATATCAGGACTTTGTGTGTGTCTGGAATTTGGCCAGTGGTCCAGTTTTTCACTACCTCCTGTCTGCTCACGGGGTGGAGGAGTGATGGAGAAAGCAATACACGGCAGTGAAATCTGTGGGAATGAAGCAGTTGGGAAGTGGGCTTTAGAAACTTGAATAAAAGTTAAAAAGCACATCTTGGGCAAAGGCAAATTCTGCAGTGTGGCTGGCTGCATTCTGCACTCTATAAATGAAACATGTTTTTGCATAATCTTTTTTAGCAGCATTGATTTCTCCCCCCCCCCCCCCCCCGCTACTCTCCATTAATTTATTATGCTTTTGCTAGTTGTGGGGATGCTCAAGCTCTGCCCCAAGGCAACGGAAATCTTACTCAGCAGTTCCTTCTGCTGAGATTACACCCAGCATTCTCCTCCCACACTTCCCAAGCACATTTTTTTGAACACAACAAGAGCTAGAAACTTGCTTCATATTTGTAAGAGAAAGCTGATCTTCCCAGGAGGATTATTCTACAGCCAAAATGGGTGGCTTGTCTATACTTCTGCGGCTTGCTCCGAGCCCCAGTGATGTGTTGTGTTTTCCCTGTTGTTTATTTAGCCCTTCTAAATTTGGCTGATTCGTGAGTGAAGCAGGCCAGAACTCCCAGCTGCTCGCCACCCGGGGCCTCGTTCTCCACGAATTCTGTGGTGTAGGCAAAAAAAGCCCTTGTAGGCTTTTTCTTTGAGCAAACACTGTGGCTTTTGTTAACTGCAGCACTTTGCAGGATTCCTCACCCCCTCACTGCCACTGGGTCACTCCTCTTGAATGGCACTGGCACGGAAAAGTGCAAGAATTGGGCTCCATCGGTGAGCAAGAGAACCCCCAAGGATAGGACAACCCCAACTGATGCATCCCCCCTGCCTGAACCAGAGGGGTTTTCTTATCCCTAGATTCCAGCCTGTTCTGAATGGCTTCTGGCTTAAGAGATTCTTTTACAGACATAACTGTATATGCCTTGGATGAGAGACTTCAGCCTCTAAGGATTTGGGGCCAGCTGTCCGGCAGTCTGGGAATCCGATCTTAAGTGCAATGGGGAGGATGTCAGCTGGACAGGTAAGAATCTCCTCTCATTGTGTACTTTTCAGGGATGCTTCCTGACTAGTTTATACCCTGTCTGTCCTCTTGGTTTAAGGTACCTTACAATAATAGTTAAAACAGGGGTGCCCAAACTTGCTGAACATAAGAGACACATAGGATGAACGTCAGATGTCTGAGAGCCACAAGACATGAATGTCAGAGGAAGGAAGGAAGGAAGGAAGGAAGGAAGGAAGGAAGGAAGGAAGGAAGGAAGGAAGGAAGGAAGGAAGGAAGGAAGGAAGGAAGGAAGGAAATAGATGGCGAAGGGAGGAGGGAGGGAGAGGTAGAAAGAAAGCAAGTTTAACTTTAAATGCATTCTTCAAGCCACTGGCTGCCTTGGCTTGGAGAAGCAATTTAAAGAGACAAATGCCTTCTCCAAGCTGGTCGACAGGGCTGTGGGATCTTCGAGAGCCACACAATATGTGTGAAAGAGCCACATGTGGCTCCCGAACCACAGTTTGGCCACTGCTGAGTTAAAACATCCCTAACTAAAAGCACTGATAAAATAGCAAGTCCCAAATCCTCCCCCTTCCCCCCCCCCCCTTAAAAGATGTCTGTCAAAGCCTTGGCAAACAGGCACGCCTTGCAGCTCCTCCTAAAGACTGACAAGGAGGGAGGCCCTTCACACCTCTTTGGGGAGCCCATTCCCCAGAGCTGGAGCCAAGATGGGAAAGGCCAGGGGCTCTCGTCAATGCCAGACGGGCTACCTGAACTGGTGGGATAGGGAACAAATGGTTGCCTTAGGGTTGTCAGGTTTCCCCGGCCACCGACAGGAGATGGAAGGAGACGGTAGTTGGCACACACGTGAACATATGGAAAGAGACGGTCTTTCAAATGTGAGTCTTGGGGCTTTAAAGTTTACCACCCTCCACCTACTGTTACCTACACATGAAGCTGCCTTCTACCGAAGTAGTGCAGCAAGGTCAGTAGTGTCTACTTGGACTGGCAGCAGCTCTCCAGGATCTCAGGCAGAGGGAGGTCTTTCACCATCACCTACAACCTCATCCTTTAACTGGAGACTGGACCTGGCGCCTTCTGCATGCCAAACAGGTGCTCTGCCACTGAGCCGCAGCACCTCGCTGTATCACTTCAACTTCATATAATTCCATTTAACAATATTATTTAACTTCATTTATGCTCCACCTTTCCTCTCCAAAGGAGACCAAAGTAGCTTACATCATTTCCCTGCAAGTGGCTCTCTAGGGTTTCTGCCAGAGGTGAGCCTTTTCCAATGCTGAATGCCTGAGAAGAGGTGCTGAGGACTCAACCCGGGGTCGTTCTTTCTGAAAGTCACTTGTTACCAGCCTCCCCCTTTCATTCCATCCCAGTGCTATAAGATCTGCTGGACCTGGACAATAGGCCATGTCTGTGAGGCAGAAGAACCTGCCATTTTAGTCTCTATTGTCACTCTGTAGTTTTAGATTTTATATATTTTAAATTGGTCTTTTATCGTTTGTATGGTGGTTTTTATGATGCAATCCACCCTGAGCCTGTTCTGTGGGAAGGGCAGGCTAAAAATGGAATCAAACAAACAAATATGTGGTCTGCCCCTGAGCTAGGCTAGGTGCTAAGCTCGCAGGAGAAACAGAGTCAGGCTGTTAGCACTATTAGGGCATCAGTGTCCTGCAATTTTCTGGACCCAGTTCTCTCATAGTCCAAGAGAGCTCAGCCTGAGCTGCAAGTGGGTGCCCTGAACCGCTGTCTGAGAATGCGGGCATTCTCTTCTGCCTGCAATCTTTCCAAGACTGAGCCTCTGCATCTTCTGGAAGCACTGGGCAAAGTGGGTGTGGGGATTTGTTGTGGCTTTTTAAGACTGGGAGAAGATAAAATAATCAACAAATTATTACTAGTTCCAAAGCCCTTGGGAAATAGTACGTACATGATAAGCCTGAAAGTTAGCAGGAAAAGAAGCCATGGATTTACTTTGTTCATTGCTCAGTCACTCTTACCGATCTTCCTCATGCTGATGTACACGTGTCTTCCGTTTTCTATTCTCCTTGCAACACCCCTGTGGTGTTGGGCTACTTTGAGTGCAAAGTATAGACAGCCCCATATCTGAATCAGGAAATAACAAAATAAAATTGAGGCTTCCATCCCCTCCTCTTAGACCCCATGCCAACCCTTTAGTTTATTTATTTATAGTGCACCTTTCTCCTTGAGATTGAAGGCAGATTACAACAGAGTGAGGCCATATGATCCACAGGCTGGGACATCCAAAACAATTCAATAGGATTTGGACAGCAGAAGTTTGAAAACACCAGAAATCTGATGCAGACCTGAAACAAAGAATACACATTTAAACATGATACCTTGAACAGTGTAGAAACTACATAGCAGCAACAGACTTAGCACGGTAGTACTGCTCACACTCCTCATCTCTTTGCCAAAGCATCTTTCTGCATCATTTCATTATAGTGTAGCCCTGCTACCTGTGTAAGCAAACAAAACCTGAACAATTCAGTTCTACATAGTTTGCTGAGAACCAGGAGACGCTTCCTGGCACCATCGGACAAGCCATTCCATAAGGTAGGGGCTACAACTGGGAATGCACACGCAGGGCTTTTGTTAGTAGAAAAAGCCCAGCAGAGACTCATTTACATATTAGGCCACACCCCTGATATCACCATTGTTTCACACCAGGCCTTTTTTGTAGAAAAAGCCCAGCATGAACTCATTTGCATATTAGGCCATACCCTTGGCACCAAGCCAGCCGGAACTGTGTTCCGGTGCGTTCCTGCTCAAAAAAGGCCCTGTGCACATGTATGGGCCTTTGTTGATTTTGCCCATTTTCAGAGTGGCACCCTTAGAAGGCCCTGCTCAGATAAGTGAGTCTGTCTTGGTACTTGGTAGAGCATAGGGAGACAAGCACTCCTGCATGAGGGACTAAGGCCATGAAGGGTTGTGTCTATGACAGCCATTGCCTTGAATTGAGCTTGGTAACTGATGGAGTAATGGCAGAAGGGGTGCAATATGCATGCTGTGATTAGCTCCTGCCAATAACTGAGCTATGGCGTTCTACACCAACTGAAGTTGACTTCAAGAGGAGACCTCTAAGCTGTGTTAGCGTGAGCTAGCTTATAGATTTTTAGCCTCCAGCTCACACATTTTTGTCTTAGCTCAGGAAGGATGACCCCAGAGCACAATAATTTATGCAGTAGCTCACAACTTTAATGCCAGTCGCTCACAAATTAGAATGTTTGCTCACAAGGCTCTGCAGCTCAGGGGGAATATTGCAGGAGACCCAGATACAGTGCATTGCAGCCCTGTAGTTTTGATGCAACCATGGCACAGTCTTTGCTGACCAGACTGGCTGTGCCAGGGTATGAGGCCATCTAGTGTCCCCTCTAATTTCCACCCCCTACTGAGCAAAGCAGTTCAGGTGTTTAGCAGAAGAGAACTGCTGTAACCTTCAAATGAACTATGGAAGGTGCATGACCTTGTGCAGCTCTAGATTGCTGCTGAGCAGGGCTTCCTGTGCTAATGAGCGGCTGCTCATTTGCGTTGCTTAGAAGGAACTCTGGAGCCATCTTTTGGTCTTCTAGACTGAGTGGTTGAGTGATTTGCCTAAGGCCATGGAACTATGTCAGTGGCAGAGGGGGTGGGATTAGGATCCGTGCCCTTCACTCTCATGGACCCCAGTGCGTTCCAAGACGACTGAGGGCATGACATGGAAAATCCAGACAAAGCTCAGACTCCTCTAAAACCATAGTACTCACTCTGGCAAGAGGTTCTTTTGCATAAGCACTTTTAAAATTAATTGACCAAGATCCACTCTGTCTCCCCATCCCATCCAGGCACCTGAATACCACCCAAAATGCAGAACCTTAGGTGTGTGGATTGGTAACTAATGACAACCTTGCTAGTTTTCACAGTATCTGAAGAAGTGTGTGTGCAAACAAAAACTTACACCTTGGCTTGAATAGAACTTTGCTGAACTTAAAAGGTGCCATCGATGGGACTACAACTTCATTCTCTTGCTACTCCAGTTGGTTTATTATTTTGTCCACCAGGAGGCGCTGTACACTTTCCTATATGATTCAGAGACCACCTGACATCAACACAACTCTTCTCTGAATTAAAACGGCATGGGGGGCAGAGAGAGAGTAATAGTAACATGTAGTTAGAGCTAACTTTTCCTGAACTGTGCCCAACTGCAGTGCTGGATTAAACCCTGTGGAAACGTGGGGGGCGTGGGGGGCAGAGGGAGAGTAATAATAACATGTAGTTAGAGCTAACTTTTCCTGAACTGCGCCCAACTGCAGTGCCGGATTAAACCCTGTGGAAGCACCCAGACAGTCGAAATCTTGGGGGCCCCCTCACAAATTATCTCAGAGCCTGAGTGCCTGCCCCACTGCCCATGGCTCCTGCTGCAGCATGCAGGCACCTTCTTAAAAACCCCTTTTACTAAGCTACAGGGGAGAGGCAGAGAGAGGAAAACGTGGCAACACCAGCAGGCAGCAGCAGTACCAGGCAAATCAGGCAAAGAACAGCTCAGTTGCTGGCTGCGTGAGCAGGCTGGGAGAGCCGCAAGCAGGGGGAAAACTAGGGGGGAAGCCAGCCCGAGGCCCCTAAAGGTATGGGGGCCCATGGGCCAGTGCCTACTTGGCCTAATTATTAATCCGGCTTTGCCCAACTGGAATTAGAGGACTGTGGACTATCTAAGGATTGTTCTTCACTTGCAACGTAATGAAATGGTAATGAGGTAGAAAAGTAGATTTGCATCTCTTTAAGACAATTGATGAAGAAATGCATTTTTCAACGTTTCCCTGCATAAATACTTCCCTGGAAACTGCCAAAACATGCTAGAATTTTTCTCCCCGATGTCCTATTTTTTGAAAATCTGTGGGGAATTTCACATAAGATAATATTTACAAAGTGACACCCCCCGCCTCCCCCCCCCCCCCAGGTTAGGGTTGCTAACCTTGAAGAGGTGTCTGGTGATCTGCTGGGATAACAACTGATCTCCAGTCACCAGAAATCAGTTTATACGGAGAAAATGGCTGCTTTGGAATTCTATGGCATTGTAACCCACTGAAGACATTCCTCTCCTCAACCCCCCATCTCAAATGAATACACAAGAATAAGCTTACAGACCAGTGTCTCTGAATATGCACAGAGTATATTTTGATGATCTTTAAGCAATCACAGTTAATTCTTGTGTATTCATTTGAGACGGAGGGCAGGGGAGGGACGGTGGCTCAGTGGTAGAGCATCTGCTTGGTAAGCAGAAGGTCCCAGGTTCAATCCCCGGCATCTCCAACTAAAAGGGTCCAGGCAAATAGGTGTGAAAAACCTTAGCTTGAGACCCTGGAGAGCCGCTGATGGTCTGAGTAGACAATACTGACTTTGATGGACCACGGGTCTGATTCAGTATAAGGCAGTTTCATATGTTCATATGAGACATGTCAACCTTTCTGCCCTAAAGGCAAGCTCTGAAATAATGAAACAGGAACATAATAATGATAGTGCTCGGGGTATATTTTGCCTGCCGAAGAGAAGGGGGATGTGGAAGATTTCTTCTCTGCTGCTCCAGAAGGCAAGACTATATCTAGAGCCAGTTTGGTGTAGTGGTTAAGTGTGCAGACTCTTATCTGGGAGAACTGGGTTTGATTCCCCACTCCTCCACTTGCACCTGCTGGAATGGACTTGGGTCAGCCATAGCTTTGGCAGAGGTTGTCCTTGAAAGGGCAGCTGCTGTGAGAGCTCTCACAGCCCCACCCACCTCACAGGGTGTCTGTTGTCGGGGAGGAAGGTAAAGGAGATTGTGAGCCACTCTGAGATTCAGAGTGGAGGCCAGGATATAAATCCAGTATCTTCTTCATCTAATGGACTAAGGAGGTAGCTTTCAATGGAACATTATCTTCCTACTGATAAGGCCAGTCCAATGGCGGTGTAGTGGTTAGAGTGTTAAACTAAGAACAGGGAGACCCAGGTTCGAATCCTCACTCTGGCATGGAATCTTGCTGAGTGATCTTGGGCCAGTCTCTTTCTAGGTCACAGTGTTCTTGTGTGCTAATTCCTGATTTTTGTGGAATTAACTGTGGTTGCTTAAAGACCATCAAAATATACTCTGTGCATGTTCAGAGACACTGGTTAGACAAAGTCAAGTAAACTGCTTTGGTCCCCACTGGGGAAAATGGAGTATTAATGAATACAGATGTATAATAAAAATAAATTACCTGGCAGGGGAGGGTCTCCCTCACTACAGGTCTTCAAGAAGAGGCTTGTATAGCCTTCAACTGGGAATGTTGTAGGTCTGTGTTTCCTGTAGGGTTGCCAAGTCTAATTCAGAAAACATCTGGGGCCTTTGGGGGTGGAGCCAGGAGACTTTGGGCGGAGCCAGACTTTCCCATTTCCAAAATAAATGCATAAAAATACAGCAGTGCAGTTCACCTTAATAGTCATCATTTCCTCATCCCCCAATAGCTGCAATTCTAGTCAATGAAAGTGTAAACACACCGAAAGCAGCCAAAATACACAGAGTTTGCAAGCTCACATTTTGTGATCTCGTTGGGGCTTTACTCACAGGAACTGCTGTTCTTCAGCCTAACAGAGGCAAACAAAAGAGAGAGAGGTGGAGTTTTCCTCTATCCCATAAACAGGCTCCTATATAAAGACGCTGAAAACAATGCAAAACGAGCACAGAGACACACACACACTATTACTGCCTCCCCTACAAAGACTTCTGAAAAGTTCTCTCTCTCTCACTGGGTCTGGTTCCTCCGCAACGACATCTTACAATTACAGGGGCTACGCTGCTCTTTCTCTCACACACGCATACTCTTACTTACTGTGAAACGAAAGCAACGTTAAAGGGGCACACACACACAAAGAGGCATTTTAAAACGGGACCTGTTTGCAGGTTTCTTAACCTGCAGGAGATCTAGAGGTAAGGCTGGCTGTGGGGGCGTGGCTTCACCCACCGGCTAGCTGGCTTGGGGGGATCCCCTGCTGGAACCTGGGGATTGGGAAGCCTAGCTTCGTGTTGAGCCACAGGTGCTGACAGAGGAGGACCGGTGGGACAAAATTTGTGAGGCCCAAGTCAGTTTGGAGGGCCCTGGAAGCTAGTGTCACACTCACGCTGCACCTAGCTGAATATCTTTCCATTTATTTTTGATGTAGTAGAAAAGAGGAAGAGTCCAGTAGCACCTTAACACTAACAAAACTTGCGTAGGGTAGGAGCTATCATGAGTCGCTGCTCACTTCTTCAGATGCAGGGTGGGGTGGGCAGGCCCAGCCCAGCCCTAGACCCTTTGGCACCCTAGGCAAGGCTTACTGCTTGTGCCCTGCCTGCCCCCTTCTCTGGGGCCGCTGCAGCCAGATCTCTCCATTCTATCCTATGGGCCCATAGGATAGAATGGAGAGATTGGGCAGCCACAGTGTCGCGATACTACAAAAGGGGTTTTAACTTTAAACTCCTTCTGCCAACTCCTAGTGGGGCATGGAGGACGTCCAGGCTCTGGTATACCTCGGAGGTCCCCCTTCCAAGTACTTGCCAGGGTCAGCCCTGCTTAGCTTCCAAGATCTGAGAAGATTGGGCTTGTGGTTGATGCAAGTCTGGGTTTCAGACGCCGTTTTGGTGCAGTTCTGGCTGCAGCCACTAGGGGCGCCGGGAAGTCTGAGCATAACAAAAAGCACTCTGGGATCGGCTAGATCTGCCTGTCTCCAAGTTCGAAGCAAACTTGCCTAACAATTATTAGTGTACCCATCACCCAAGTCAGCACTGGACCACGACAAGACAACACACTGATGGCTGCTTCAGCAATTGACAGCCTGCAGGTCATTTTCTTTAGTAGTCTTGTCTGTCTTTCTTTCTTTCTTTCTTTCTTTCTTTCTTTCTTTCTTTCTTTCTTTCTTTCTTTCTTTCTTTCTTTCTTTCTTTCTTTCTTTCTTTCTTTCTTTCTTTCTTTCTTTCTTTCTTTCTTTCTTTCTTTCTTTCTTTCTTTCCCCCAGCTCAGCCAGATCTTGCAAAGTGGGAGCAAGATAGAAGAACCTTTCCCTCTCTTTTCCTTACTTTCTCTCCCTCTTTTCCACACTTTTCTCGTTTTTGTCTCCCACCACCTAATTTTTCCGTTCCTTCTCCTCCTTTATTTTCAGTTTTTGGTCTCAAGACCTTCTCATCCTTCCTTCTTGGCAACAGAATGTACTTAAGAACAGTAGAGTACCAAGCCTTTGCTAATAATATTATGAACAGAAGGGAGGGGGAGTTAATATTTCCTCATGATCTAAGTAGTAAAAGGATGCTTCCCCTCTCCTCCGCCCTTTATATACATGGAAATGGAACATTAATCTGTTTTGTGGTTATGCATGAGGAACAGAAGTTATTACAACTCCCAGTTCTTGCACTGGGTTGTTAATCATTATTATGCTTTTGGAAGGTCTAATAGCCCTTTGTAAAGGCTCCTTTGCTATATGACAAAGCATGTAGTATTTTTAATATCAATAAAATTAGATTTATAATAAATATCATACCAAGACTTACACTCCAGTGGGAAACCACAGTGGCCTTGTTTTCCCATCTTCCATTTTAGCATCACAAGGTAGACTGAGACTGTGTCATCCAGCAACTTTCTATGGCGGGTTGGGGATCTGGGTATTAGAGACAAATGACAAGCTGCCTAAAAGTTCTTATTCCACGTTGTCTGTTGTGAAGATAATCTGGTTCAGGCTGTTCCAGTTCCCTTCGTTTTTGGCAACTTCCACCAACATTTTGGGTTAGTGGCCAGTTTTCAAACATGTAGCATTATTTTCCAAGTTAAGGAGACCCTTTGCTTCAGTTGCAAATTGCATTGGATGGTGGTGGTTTGTCTCACCTGGGTTAGGATTTTCCCCATGCCTTTCAGTTTTAGCCATGGAACTCCAACAATCATCCTGAAGCTGGTGGCCAGTTTCGAGTCTCCTACGTTTGTTTTCTGATGAGTTATGCCTGCCAGTGCAGTGTAGTGGTTAAAGTGCTGGACTAGGATCTGGGAGTCCCAGGTTCCAAGTCTCGACTTTGTCATGGAAACTGGCTGGGGGACTTTGGGCCAGTCACAGACTCTCAGCCTGACCAACTTCACAGGGTTGTTGTGAAGATAAAATGGAGGAGAGGCAAACCATGTATGCTGCTTTGGGTTCTCCTTGGGCAGAAAGGTGGGATGTAAGTAAATTAAACAGGGTTAGCATGCAGGGCTAACTAATGGGGAAATCACACAGGAGTGTGCAGTCTGTACAACTGCCTTTTAAAAGTGTGTGTGTGTAAAAGTAGTGTCCAGTCACAGCGGCTTTCAAGGCAAGGAAAAGGCAGAGGCGGTTTTTCATGGCCTTCCTCTGCAGAGCCTTCCTTGATGATCTGCCTTCCAAATCCTGACCCTGCTTAGCTTCCAAAATCTGCTGAGACTGAGCTGGCTCACACCAATCCACATCCCCTTTTTAAATTATAAAATAGATTATAAATACATAAAGATTATAAATACAACAAAATACACAAAGAAGAATTTTCCAAAGCTTTAAGATACAAAAATAAACCAGTCACAGCCACAGAAAATGAGAGGACATGAGAGGAAAACAAATTAATCCTATCAGCTAGCAAATCAGATGTCAAGCATAGAAGTTTCTGTTTTGCAAAGTCAAGTACAGAATTCCAATTACCAGCTATTTCTGGTAAGAAAGCCTGAGGGCTTTCTGAAAAGCAGTTAACTTCATATAAAAACTTATTTGGTTTTTTTTTTTTGCGGGGGGAGAGATGGCTTAGATTTCCAACATATAGCTATGGTAATGACATACAAATTACATAAAAAGTGATCTGCTGAAAAGTTTTGGGATCATAATGGCATAATTCAATATGTAAAATTCAATGGCGGACTCTGTACATTAGTACCAAATGCAGGTGACAACAATGGCCCCTTTCATCCCACATATTTGAGACCCAGTGTGGTGCAATTGTTATATTAGGGCAGGGGTAGCCAAACTTGCTTAACGTAAGAGCCACATGGAATAGACAGCAGATGTTCAAGAGCAGCAAGACACGAACGTCAGATGTTTGAAAGCTGCAAGGAAGAGAGGAAAGAAATAGATGGGGGAGGTAGAAAGAAAGCAACATTAACTTTAAATATATTTACCAAGCTGCTGGCCAGCTTGGCTTGGGGAAGTGATTTAAAGAGACAAATGCCTTCTCCAAGCCAGGTGGTGGGGGCTTTGGAATCCAAACAGTATGTGTGGAAGAGCCACATTTGGCTCCCGAGCCGCAGTTTGGCCACCCCTGCGCTTGCCTCTGGAAGACCCTGGTTTGAATCCCTGCTCCGTTATGGAAACTTGTTAGGTGCCCTTGGGCCATTCAGTCTAACCTACTTCACAGGGTTGTTGTGATGCTAAAATGGAAGAGAGAAGGATGTAAGCCACTTTGGGTATAAATGAAGAAAATAAATACCGTAATACTCCCTGGGCTGGTCATTGGCTTGGATAATCTGGCAGTAGTGGGAAGAAAGCACTCCTGGCTTTATTATCACTTCCACGTGATCAAAAGCTGAGCTGTGATGTTAAAAAAAAAAAAAAACTAACAAAAAACTTCGGTGTGGGTTGTACCTTGCTGATCAGTGGGCAGAGAAATGTTTGGCAGCGCTCCATCTTTGTCACACTCCATAAAGATCTTGGGAACCACCTGTTTGTTTTTCAGGCTGTGAGAAAAACACTGTTGAAAAGGTGGGAAATGGTGCATGGCAGCTGAGAGCCGGCCTTGACCCCTATTAGGATCATTGCAGAAGGGCATCTAAGAAGCTGTTAAATCTGTCCTGGGCAGATTGTAGAAAGTGCAGGAGATGCATTTTATTTTATTTTTTAAGCAAAGCAATTAAAAGGGCAGGAAGAGGAGAAGCTATAGTTTTACAGTGGAGCTCCTCCTTTGCACGTAGAAGGGCTCAGGTTTGATCACTGTCATCTCGTCTTAAAAGACCTTGGACAGAAGAAGTTGGAAAAAAGCTGTCTCTCCCAGAGGAGTCACTTCCCGTCAGAATAGGCTGCATTGGTCTTGACTGGCGATTGGCGAATGATCTCAGTTGAAGCCAGCTTTATTTGTTCCTGGAAAAAATTAGGCAATAGCTTGGATCCACCAGAGTGTTGCTGTGGACAGAAGGATTTCTGAGCACAAGAGTGCAACTTTCTACCCCCCCCCCCCCCATTCACTTTGGGAGGTGTTTTAGCTGCAGTAGGGAAGAAGGTGAGATGCTTGTGCTCCATGGGTGAAAATAGTTCTACCTGCCGAAACGCTCTGGTGGATTCTAGCCTGTATTTCAGCTTTTACAGTTTCAAAATGAAACAGCTGTTCTTGAAATATCTGCCTTACAACTTCGTCTAAAGGATGGTATTGCTCAGCCAGTGAATCTGTCTCATGGACACATGACATTACTGAGTCAGATCCTTGGTCAGTCTTGTCTGCTTTGCCTGGCAGCTGCTCTCCTAGGTCTCAGATAAAAGATCTTTCCCACCACTTCCTACCTGATCCTTTTAACTGGAGATGAAACCTGGGACCTTCTGCATGCCAAGCAAACACTCTGCCACTGACAGTCACAGCTCTTCCTTTCAGGTGGGTAATGTTATGGTTTCCTGCTAGGGTTGCCAGCTTAGGTTTGAGAAATTCCTGGATATTTGGGAGTGATGCCTAGGGAAGGTGGACTTTGGGAAAGAGTGGGTGTCAGTGGGTATATAATGCCATGGAGTCAGCCTTCCAAAACTGCCATTTCCTCCAGGGGAACCAGTCTTTGTAGTCTGGAGATCAGTTTGAGTTTGGCAACCAAAGGGCCTGCTCCTAATCTTGGACATGGTTTTGTCTGGTGCCTTACACCACATTGTGCAATGCTTTAGGATTTCCCTAAATCTATGGCAAAACTAGGATTACTGACTCTGGATTTGGAAAATACCTGGAGATTCTGGAGGTGGAGTCTGAGGAGGGTGGGGCTTGGAGAGGGGAGAGGCCACAACAGAATATCATGCCACAGAGCCATCGTCTCCAGGAGAACTGACTTCTGCAGTCTGTTGATCATGATACTGAGAATTTCCAGGTGCCACCAGGAGGGTGGCAGCCCTAGGTAAAACCCATAGAGATTGGAGAAATTCCTGGAACACTGTACAACAAAGCAGTGTCACTTGTTTGAAGCATCACATCATATAATCTCTTCCCATTCCCCTATACTACTGAGTACCAGTGTTCTTTCTGGGCATCTGGGATTCCTAGTTGGGGTTCTCCTTGATTCCCATGCATATCGTTCTCCATTAGGATCAGATCTGTGGTGTACATGAAGAATGGATTTCAGTTTTCCTTTCTGTGCCATTTCCTCAGCCTGAAACATTCCAAGGGGCTGCTAGTTGGGGACACCCAGGGCTTTTCTTTGAGCAGGAACACACAGGAACACAGTTCTGGCTGGCTTGGTGTCTGGATGTGTGGTTTAATATGCAAATGAGTTCCAGCTGTGCTTTTTCTAGAAAAAAATCCTGTGTTCAACAATGGTGATAACAGGGGGTGTGGCCTAATTTGCAAATGAGTTCTGGTTGGGCTTTTTGTACAAAAAAAGCCCTGGGGACACTCACGTCTTCCCTGAGATACACACGTTCTTGCAACAGGTTCCATTATGCCCCCCGGGGCTGTTTCAGGTATGGAAAAATGATGGGGGGGGGGAGAAGGTTGAAGCTCCTTCTCTGAGTCCTTGGCAATTGGCACCCTGGTCCTGGTTCTAATTGGTCACTACATGTGCAGCAATTAAGGAGAACCTTCAAGTCACACCAGACTGTGTTTTGCCTGATATGAGATAATAGAGACCCCAGACCCAACTTGTATACTCTGCAAATGTGGGAAGAGGTGTCAGCAATGAACACCATCATATAAATTTTCTAAAGCCTTGATTTAGCAATGCCATCTTTTAAATAAATGTTCTCAATTGGGTCCCTGCCTGTGTCATGAAAAATCGCTGCAAAATCAGAACTGCATCTAGTGGAACATTTCCCACTATGGTGCCTAGATTCAGGGAGAAACATCCCCAGTTGAATTTGTGCCTGTCACCGAGCTGTTTAAGGCACAAGAGTCTTGCCTGGAAACAAATAGAGTTGGCCACCACAGTTGGTGTAGGGTTCAGGTGCTGCCTCTATCGGATACCTTCTATTCAAAAGTTCAGGCTATAGGAACATAAAACAAGCCTTGAGGGATCAGACCAAAGGAAACAGTGGTGGTGTTCTAATTCCCCCTTCCCCCCGCCCAGAAGTCAACTTGCAGGGTCCCCTACTAATGGTCTCCTAGCAACCGGCATTCAGAGGTATACTGCTTCTGAAACTGGAGGCTTTATTGAGCAATTATAGCTAATAGTCATTACTACATCACTCCTTTTCCACAGATTTCTCTAACCCCCTTTCAGAATCATCTACGCTAGGGACTGTCTTGCAGCAGAAGTGCCTGTCCATGAATTGCATATTGCTCACCGATTTCACTAGTGCCCTCAAGCTGTATTACTTTGAGGGAAGAGGAAAAAAGCTCTATCTACTCTTTCCATCCTGTTCAAGAAATGAACAGGCCCAGCACTTTCTTGGATAGCACCTGGAAATCTCCTACTATTACCATTGATCTTCAGATGGCCAAGATCAGTTCCCCTGTGTTAAACAGTGGTGATGTCAGGGGGTGTGGCCTGGAGAAAATGGCTAGATCAGGGACATCAAACTCATTTGTGATGAGGGACGGATCTGACATAAATGAGATCTTGTTGGGCCGGGCCATCTGTATACCCATTTAAGATTCGGTAGCAGAGATATGAACTTTATAAAGGACATGACAAACACAATTAAATATTTTTTAGAAAACTTAAAACGTTAGCACTCATTGGTCTTAAAGGTGCTTTCTTTGTCCCTCTCCCATAGGATCCAGGGAACTGGTCAAAGGAAGCTCTGGCTCTTTCCTTCCTCCTCCAGGGGACCAGGAGGTGGGGAGCCTCTACCAATAGAAGGAAGAGAGACTTGGCTCAGTAGCTCTGCTATGCGATTGAGAGAGAATGGAAAAACAAGCTCTGCCTTTCCCCCTGCCCCCCAAGGGAGGCGCCTCAGCCAATGGAGAAAATAAAGGTTTTGCTCTGTAGCTCCTGTGTGATTGAGCAAGCCTTACAAAGCAAGCTGTTATGCAAAAGGAGAGGGAGAAGGAAATGGATGACAGCCAGATGCTCGGGGGCCCGATAGGAGCCATCTGGAGGCCTGATTCAGCCCCCGGGGCTGCATGTTTGACACCCCTGGGCTAGAGGGTAGACTCTATGGTGTTATACCTGGCTTAGTTCCCACCACCCCCTACATCTCCAGGTATTTCTCAACCCACAGCTTGCCAGGAGAGACCAGAAGGAGGAGCACCCTGCTTGTCTTTCCTGCCATCTGTGTGTGTTTGTGCTTGCACTGGGGCTTGTGTCTGTTTGCGTACGCAGGGTGAGGGCTCTGCATGACGTTTGTAGCCCTGACTCAGGCGTACAGCCTGCTGCCTCACCTCTGTTATCTTATCTTGTTTGTGGTCTGGCTTCTCTCTCTGGGGATGCCTCCTCCCAGCCAGGTGGAACCTCATGTACCTGTTACCTTGCATGGCCCACCTGCAGGTCTCTCCTCTCTGGTTGCAGGATGCTGTATTTCTGTACCCAGAACAGACAGGTATAAATAACAGTGCTTGGTGTAAGAAGAGCTATGCTGCTGGCTCAGACCCAAGGCCCACCTACTCCACCATTCTGTTCACACAGTGGCCAACCACCTGCCTCTAGGAAACCCACAAACAGGAAGACGGTGTAATAAAAGGTAAAGGTAATCCCCTGTGCAAGCACTGGATTGTTACCGACCCATGAGATCACGTCACATCAGGACATTTTCTTGAAGACTTTTACGGGGTGGTTTGCCATGGCCTTTCCCAGTCGTCTACACTTTACCCCCAGCAAGTTGGGTACTCATTTTACTGACCTCGGAAGGATGGAAGGCTGAGTTAACCTGTGTAGAAGGGAGTAATAGTTGATGTGAGTTTTATGTTTGTTTATATGCTACTGCCCCTTTAAGACCGAATGGCATGGCATTCTGGGAAATAGAGCTGGAATGGATCCCAAAGGGCATCTAATGCAACCCTCTGTACCATGCAGGAAAGTCACAGCTACCCCCCATAGGGTTGCCAGCCTCCAGGTGGTAGCTGGAGATTTCTCACTAGTGCAGCTGATCTCCAGGCAACACAAATCAGTTCACTTGGAGAAAATGGCTATTTTGGAAGGTAGGCTTCCAAATCTCTCCCCTTCCCAAACACCACTCTCCTCAGTCTCCCCTCCCCAAATCTCCAAGTATTTCCCAACCTAGAGATGGCAAACCCTTCCTTCATTCCCCCAGTGGCCCCTGCTTTGTGCCCAAAGGAAGGCAAACAACAAAACACCTGTAGGATCTCTGGGCCAATATGGCCTTGGCCTGTTGGAAAATTCCTTCCTGACCCCAAAGTGAAGATCAGAATTACCCCACAGCATATAGGAAGGGGCCACAAGAGTCGAGCATTGGATCATTCCTTCCTGCTCTGCCTCTCACCATCCCATCTGCCTAAAGTCACAGAATCAGCACTGCTGTCAGATGGAAGGGTCCCCGCCCTGGCCACTGGAGAGGGATGGGGGTAGGGCTTCAAGATCCAGGTTGAGAAAATCCTAGAGATTTGGGAATGGAGCCTGGGGAGGATAAGAACTTCAGTAGGGTACATAGCCACAGAGCCTTCCCCCTCCAAAGCTTCCATTTTCTCTAGGGAAATTGATATTGTTAGTCTGTGGAGATAAGCTGTAATTCCAGGAGATCCCGCCTGGAGGCTGGCATCTCTGTTAGATGGCCATTTAGCCTCTGCAAAGAAGGAGAGCTCACCAACTCCCGAGGAAGCCTGTTCCACTGAGATGGAGATGGTAGTTAGTAGACCAGCGCTGAAGTTATTCGGGTTCTGAAAGTGTTTCCATTCACATTTGGTGTGTTCTTAAGTCATTTTTTAAAAAAGCAACCTTTCCTATACATCTTGTTCTTTTCCCTGCGTGGGGTACAAGTACTGCAACAGCATCCTGCCTGTGCTCCCATAAAGATTGAAAGAGGCACACTACCTCTAGTACTAGAGGGAGTAGGTATCCATCGTGATTAGTAGCCACCAAAAGCCCAGTTTTCCATGACTTTGTGAATTCTACAAATTAACTATGTGCCGGGGGGGGGGGGGAATACTCCTACCATTTTCTCTCTCAAAAAATCAGGTGTTATCATGGGCCCTTGGTTTAGATCTTTGCCCTACGAAGGAAAACATACGAAGTTAGTGTTCACTGGGCAACAGTGGGCCAGTTTCACTATCAATTGTTTAGAAAGGAAAGGAAAGGTCCCCTGTGCAAGCACCAGTCGTTTCCAATTCTGGGGTAACTTTGCTTTCACAATGTTTTCACAGCAGACTTTTTACGGGGTGGTTTGCCATTGCCTTCCCCAGTCTTCTACACTTTCCCCCCAGCAAGCTGGGTACTCATTTTACCGACCTCGGATCAGTTGTTTAGATTAAGCTATATATCTCCTCACAACCCCACCCCCAGGCCCCAGCTCCCCTTAGAAAGGAAAAGATAGGCAAGGAGCAACGAACCATTACCCATCAGGGTTATAGAAACAAACAGTTACTGGCTAGAAGGAGAAAGGGTTAACTCCAGATCTTGAAGAGAGAGAGAGAGAAAAAAAAGGGCTGTTGTTCCTGGTTTGTTTGGTGTCAGACTTAGGAGGCTGCAACAGAAAGAGGAAGAGGAAAAGGAGGCTGCGGCTGGAGACAGCGAAAAATATTCAAATTAAGAGAGTCACAGCAGTTTGGGGTTTCTTTCTACAGGAATCCCAGCATGTTCTTGTTGGACCTTGTGGTTTTAATTCCCTGAGCATACTCCTGTCCATCAAATTCCACTTCTAATGAAATTAACTTTTGGGGGAAACTGAGGAATTAAGCTGGTGGGAATGGTTTGCTCACTTGCCAAAGGGTAAGTTTTGTTTGCATTTTGTTTTGTGAAATAACCTAAACTCTCCTCTCTTAATATGTTTTAAAATCAAAATCATGCTGTTCTTTTTCATCTCTGGTGGGATGTGACGGGTGACAACTGAGCTCAGAGTTTAATGTGTAAAACAAAAAGTTGCAGGTTTTGAATTTAGGTGGAAGTTACATCAACCTGAGCGGGAACACTGTTCCACTAATATAAAACCTGGAGGGGACACGTGTGGCTATTTAGCAGTGCAGTGCTGTGCATGTACTCAGGGTCCCTTAACTAAATAAATAATATGCATCTGACAAAGAGAGCTGTGTTTCTCGAAAGCCTATGCTATAATAAAGTTAGTTAGTCTTAAAGGTGCTACTGGACTCTACTATTTATTTATTTATTATTATTTATTATAACTGTTGTTAGCCTCCCTGACCCTGTTAGGGGAGGGTGGGATATAAATGCAATAAATAAATAAAAATCGTTACAGCTTCAGGGGGGTTTCTGAGATACAGAGGAAGATAGGGCTTAGCCAGTTTTAGTGTGAAGTAGGTAAAGTGATAATGCAGTGCCTTTGAGCATCTGCAGAGTGCCTTCAAATACCAATTATAAGGAGCTGTATCTTTTCCTATCTGGAACTGGGAAATTAGGTCAGAAAGAATACCTTTTGAAGTGGGTTTGAGTTCCCTCTGTTGAGAAAACAGAACACTGATTTGAAAGAGATTTCCCTTTTTTTAAGGCAATGGGGTGGGAAACAGCTGCTGCTGCTGTGTGTGTGTGCTCAAATCAGTCTCTTCTTGGTGTTGTGGCTTACTATTGCTTTCCTCTAGGGTGTAGCTGTCTTCTCTTGTGATTTTTAGCGCCGTCACTTTCTCTTTAACCTTTGGCTCTCTGCCTCATAAAGTGGCATGGGACTGAAAAAAGTTCCTGCTGCCTGTACCAAGTGGCATAAGGAGGCGAGATCCTGTCAGGACAGCAGTGTGTATCTGAGACAGGGAGACCCATATTCAGATCCTCATTCAGCAATGAAACTTCCTGGTTTTTTTTTTTTTGCTGGGAGTTGCTCTTCCTAAGATGTGTTAGGATATTGCTACTTGGTGCTCAGGGAAATGCTCTCTGCACACGCTGACCAACACCCTCTGTTTATTCTCCATACTGCTGTAAACAGTCTTGGTTCTTCTCCGCTGACTGTAAGTATTTCTCTTGTGGTACATGGTTGCTGGCTGCTTGTGGCAGTTTGTCATCTAAGTTGCTTGGTTCAGTCGGGGGAGAGAGATGAGGAAAGCCCCTATTACCCCACCCCCCTCAAACCTCCCCCCCTCTAAATCTCTCCACATTGACAGAGGAGGGGAGATGTACTCTACTTCTAACTTCCCAACTGTGAGTAAGGAAGGATCTTTAAAGTGTTTTAAGGAGTGCTTAAAACACTTGCTCCATGATGAGAAACATAGGGAAGTAGTATACAATTTGTAAAAAATGAAATATTTTGCATACCCAGTTGAATGCTGTTAAGTACATAATGGCTTGAAAGAGAAGCACCTCTTTCTGCCAAGAGGGCAAAAAGCATTTTTAAACTCCCCAGGGCCAGTCATTCTGAATTTGTACACTCCTTTCTTTGCTCTCTGAGGGCTCTTGTGACAGCATTTGGCTGATGCTGAGAACAGCATCCGTACTTTAACTTTTGATCTCTGCTGTTTTCCATTCTGTCCGTTGAAGAGTTCTGTGTAACTTGCGTTATTGCAGTGGCAATGACTGATTAACTATTTTAAAAAAGTCAGCTTTGGTTTCAGTCTCTTCACTGGCTTAGCTAGCGTTGCCAACCTCCAGGCAGAGGCTGGATATCTCCTGGGAATACAACAGATCTCCAGATGACAAGGATCAGTTCCTCTGGAGAAAATGGTGGGTAGATTCTGTGTCATTATACCCTGTCCTCTAATCCCAAATCTCCAGGAATTTCCCAACCCAGAGCTGGCAACCCTGGTTTGGCCTTTTGGAAATGGTGCTTCAAAAGAGGCCGCAATAGTGGTTTGTTCCTAAATATTTCAATACGCACTTGCAGATTAGATATTCAGATGCTACAAAACTATTTGTTGAGCTTGTTGCTTACATCTTATTTGAGAACATTTGGTTCACTGGGGGATTTCAGGATTCATTGAGGAGCTTGGTGAAACTCAAGAAGACCAAACATCCTTCATCCATCCTCACAAGCTGGTCTGAGAATAAACTGTTTTAAACTGGAAGTGGGTGGGAAGGAGTCCATGATTTATGAGAGGAGTAACTTCTACTAGGCCACTCTGGCAATTTGTTTGCTGAGCTTTTTGCAAAGAATGCTGAACCCAGAGAACTTATAGGACATGGGTTGTTGAGCAGACACTTTGTATAATGTCCTAGATCCAGTCTCCATGCCTGTGGTTACAGCAGGGCAAAATGGGGCTGGGCCACTTTTTGACTTTGCTGGAATCTTTAAAATGCTAATACAAGGTGCAGGAGGTGCTGCAGGAGGTGGAACGAAGAGCAAAACGTTGGGCAGTGAAATTATTTATAACTCTTAACATGAACACAACATTTCATGCACAAACGCTGCTTAACTGGACACCTTTTAAAAAGGAACCCATAATGTCAACACATATTCTTGCATACACATAGTTTACCTTCAGTCATGCTGTGAAGTTCCTTGTGCTGCAGTGGCAGCTGCTAAGCGGGTCTTCAGGGGCCAATCAGAAGCCCTGCAGGGCAAAAGGCCCGCCTGGGTACACACACATTCTAAAAACACTTGGCGGGCACCTGGAAAGGTGACAGGGGCCACCACCATGGTGCCCATGAGCACTAGTTTAGGGATCTCTGAGTTGCAGGATCTCAGGGGCAGGCACTGGGAGAGGATGCCCTGGAGAGCCACAGCTGGTCAGAATTGGCAACTAAAACAATGGTCTAAGTAAGGCAACTTTAGTCTGATCGTATATGATAATGCGAACTTATCAGGGAAGGCTCTGGTGTCCTCTCCTGCCCTACACCCAGATGTAAGATGTACATTTGTCATTTGCTGGGGTCTGAGCTGATTGGACCCTGTACCTAAGGTTACCAACCTTCAGGTACGGTCTGGAGTTCTGGAATTACAGCTGATCTCTAGAGATCATCTTCCCTGGGAGTAGGGTTGCCCTCTCCTGGGGAGAGTGGGGTTCAGGGCCAGCCCTGGATTGTCTGGCACCCTAGGCAAAGCTAACTTCTGGTGCCCCTCCTCCTGGCACTGATAATGTAACCGAGTCACATGGGGAGCCCCCAATTTAGTGCTCCCAAAAGGTGGTGCCCTAGGCAATCACCTAGTTTGCCTAGTGACAGGGCTGGCCCTGGTGGGGTTAGGAAGGGGAAGGACCTCAACCCATTGTAATGCCATAGAGACCACCCTCCAAAACAGCCATTTTTTCAAGGGGAACTTGGCTCTGGAGACGGGTTGTCATTCTAGGAGAAACCCAGGCCCCATCTGTAGACTGGTGACCCTACCATGGGGAAAGGGCCAGTTTGAAGGGTGGGCTATTTTAACCTCCCCACCTGACTCTATATGTGCTCTTGGTTTGCTCATGTGGTGTTGGAGAGGGGTTTAACCTTCTTTCTGCATTGTTTTGTAAATTGACTCTCTTCTTGGGGCTGTTTTAAGGGTTCTTGCAGCTGCAATTTACCTTTTCAAAGGTCATCCATCTCCTTTGGCTTCTGCTGTGCCATTTTGCATCCTAAATGTAAAATACAGCTGTGGACCACAGGGATTCTAGGGGAATCTGGAGTCATTTGACCCCTGTTTGAAAGTACTTTGTGTCTTTTCTGGTGAATGGCTTTGCTGTGGGTTGTATTTGAGGCAAATAACACCCCCCCCCCCCCTTCAAGATCTATTGGATTCAAATGCCCGGTGAGACATTGCTCTGTTGCAGAGACCATGCATCTTAATCTGATTTGCATCTGGCCCTCATTTCCTTACTAATGGATGAGAATGTTGGCCTGTGGAAGAGCTATAGTCATGTAAATTTGGTTACTTGAGTGATTGAGATCCTTATTGTAGAGTATCGGACTCTGCACCCGCGCCGCGCAAGCCGGGACGTCCTCGGGTTACCTGGCGCAGCGCGGGAATAGTCACCGCCAATCAAGACCAAGCGCGGGAAGTTTAACTGGCCAGGATTGGGCTGGCCAGCAGGGGGGTTGATCCGGGGTGCATGTATATATTAGCGGACCCGGCCGCATGTTCCTCAGTTCTGTAATGTACCAGCGATTAAAGACCAATGCCTTAACCACGTCTCGTCTCCCAGTACATTACACTGGCGACGAAGGTGGGATCTAGATAGGTCCGGCAGGAGACGAGGACGGCGAGAGACCGCAGGATCGGGCAGCCCGCCGCCACCATGGCGAACTCGAGTGTAACGACGGGCCATCTTGCGGAATTCAACCCGGAGCACCCCGAGAGATGGGAGACCTACACCGAAAGGGTCGAGTGCTACCTGCGGGCGAACCTGATCGACGATGACGAAAGAAAGAGAGACGTCCTGCTGAGCGTCTGTGGCGAAGAGACCTTCGAGATCGCACGAGGTCTCTCCGCTCCAGCTAAGCTGACGGAGAGGACCTACCGGGAAGTCGTGAGGCTCCTCACGGGCCACTTCTCACCCCAACCGTCCATCGTCGCCCGCCGATTCCTCTTCCACAAGAGGGACCAAAAGTCGGGGGAGACAGCGGCGGTCTACCTGGCGGCCCTTCGGCAGATCGCCGGAAATTGCAACTTTGATAAAAGGGACGAAGCCCTGCGGGACCGTTTCGTCTGGGGCCTCCGCGACGAGCGATTGCAGCAGAAACTCTTCGCGAAGGAGGAGCTAACGCTACAACAAGCCTTCAACGAGGCGACGGCCTTCGAGAGGGCCACCAAGGCGTTCGGCCAGCCACGAGGTGAAGCAGTCCACCAAGGAGAAACGGAGCCAGAAGACCGAACAGAGGAAGAAGCGTTCCAACTCCGACGGCCCCAAAGAACGGACACAAGGGCCCCCGCTAGACAGCGAGCGACGGAGAGGGCCACCGCCACCACCGGTCCCAGGTGCGCCAGCTGCGGCGACCCCCACGAGCGCCGGGACTGCCCGTACCGCAACCTGGACTGCCGCAGCTGCGGAAAGACGGGCCACATCGCTCGGGCTTGCCGGGCCAAGAACAGCCGCCGACAACCATCAGCGCATCACGACTCCCTGGACACCCACACGACGGCATCCACCACTCTGCAGGTATTGAACTTGCCCCTCTCGGCCCCAGACAAGGTCAAAATGTCGGTCCTAATCGAGGGCGCCCCCTGCACCATGGAAGTGGACTCGGGTTCCTCCATCTCTATCATTTCGGAGGAAACCCTCAAGAAACTATGCCCCCGCCGCCGCCTTCAAACGAGGCCAGCGGACTTCGTACTGAGGGACTTTCAGAAGAACCCAGTACACATCGTGGGGTGGGCCCGGGTGCATGTGGAAAGAAGGGGTTTCAGGGGGCCCCTAGACATCCTAGTGGTCAAGCGCCAACTGACCACACTTCTAGGGTTGGCTTGGTTCAATCCCCTGGGGATCCAGCTGGTGGGGGTGGACCACTTGCAGGCAAGCACTTTCGACGGGGTCTGCCGGGAGTTCCCCGAGGTCTTTGACGGGTCGTTGGGGAGCTATAAGGGTCCGCCCATCACCCTACCGATTGACCCAATGGTCAGGCCCATAAGGCTTAAAGCGAGGCGCGTCCCGTTCGCCCTCAAGCCGAAAATAGAGGCAGAACTGGACCGCCTAACGGCCCAGGGCGTCTTAGAACCGGTAACATACGCGGAATGGGAAACCCCCATAGTAACGCCCGTCAAACCCAATGGGGAGGTGAGGATCTGCGCTGACTACAAGTGCACGATCAATAAGGCGCTACAAGACAACCCCTACCCAGTCCCGGTGGTCAGCCACGTCCTAGCAGCGCTAGCCGGGGCGAAGGTTTTTGGGAAGCTGGACTTAGCACAAGCATACCAGCAACTGCCGGTCGACGCTAAGACAGCGGAGGCGCAGACGATTGTGACCCACAGGGGCGCGTTCAGGGTTAAAAGGCTGCAGTTCGGGGTCAGTGTGGCTCCGGGGATATTCCAGAGCATAATGGACTCTCTCCTTAAAGGGATCCCCGGAGTTCAACCCTTCTTTGACGACGTTTTAATCGCCGCCCCCAATGAAGGAGAGTTCTGCTGCCGCCTGCGCGAGGTCCTCAGACGGTTCCAAGCGGCGGGGCTGAGAGTCAAAAAGGAGAAATGTTTGTTAGGTGTCCCGCGAGTGGAGTTCCTGGGGTTCGCCGTGGACGCGGCGGGGATACACCCGACGGCGGACAAGACCAGGGCCATAGTCCAGGCGCCTGCGCCCAAATGCAAGGCAGAACTACAGAGTTTTTTAGGATTGTTGAACTTTTATCACACGTTCCTACCGCACAAAGCCGCCGTAGCGGAACCGTTGCACCGTTTGCTGGATAAACAGGCCCCGTGGGTCTGGGGCCAACGCCAAGCCGCGGCGTTCCAAGCAGTGAAGGACCTCTTGGTCTCTAACGCGGTACTTCACCACTACGACGAAAACCTACCCCTGATCCTAGCTTGCGACGCCTCCCCCTACGGAGTAGGAGCGGTTTTGGGGCACCAACTCCCGGACGGGAGGGAAGTGCCAGTCGCGTACTATTCACGGACTCTATCCCCAGCGGAGCGGAACTACGCTCAAATCGACAAGGAGGCCTTGGCGATCGTGGCGGGGGTGCACAAGTTCAACGACTACCTCTACGGTAGGCGTTTCACCATCGCCACTGACCACAAGCCGCTCCTGGGGCTCCTAGCTCCAGACCGTCAGACCCCCCAAATCCTATCCCAGAGGGTCCTGAGGTGGAACCAGTTCCTGAACTCCTACACGTATGAACTGGTCCACCGCCCGGGTAAAGCCATGGGACACGCCGATGCCCTCAGCCGCCTGCCGCTCCCCATGACAGAACCGGACCCCGCCCCTGCACACGGGGTAATGCTCATGGAATCGCTCCCCGAGCGCCCCCTGCACGCGGCGGAGGTGGCTCGGGCAACAGGGAGGGACCGCATCCTGGCACGGGTCAGGGACTGGGTGGGGAGGGGGTGGCCATCAGGCAAAGTCGAAGACGCGTTCAGGCCGTTCGCGTCCAGGAAGGACGAGCTATCAACCCACAAGGGGTGTGTGCTTTGGGGCAGCCGGGTGGTAGTCCCCCCCCCCTTGCGCAAGCAGGTACTGGAAGACCTCCACGAGACCCACCCGGGCATCGTGAGGATGAAAGCCCTGGCCCGTAGTTATGTGTGGTGGCCGGGCATGGATGAGGAGATAGAGGGGTGGGTGAGGAGGTGCCAACCCTGCCAAGAATCCCGGCCCGATCCCCCATCAGCCCCGGCCCACAGATGGGAGTCTAACAGGCGACCATGGTCCCGCCTCCACTTAGATTTTGCAGGCCCGTATCAGGGCCAAATCTTTTTTATACTTGTGGACGCCTACACAAAATGGCTGGAGGTGATTCCAGTAGCCTCGACCTCCACGGCAGCAGCCGTCCGGGCACTCAGGAGGGTCCTATGCACGCACGGGATCCCAGACACCCTGGTGACGGATAACGGAACTGCATTCACCTCCCGGGAATTCAGGGAGTTCACGGAGAGGTACCTCATACGACACATAAGATCCGCACCCTTCCATCCGGCCACCAACGGCCAGGCGGAGCGGATGGTGCGGACCACCAAGGAAGCACTGGGGAGAATAGTACAAGGGGATTGGGACCACCGCCTCTCAGCCTTCCTGTTCCACAACAGGATCACCCCAAACCCGATAACGGGATCCAGCCCCGCAGAACTGCTTATGGGGAGGAAACTGACAACACGCCTAGACAGGCTGCACCCCGACCGGGCCCCCGAGGTCCGCGGGTCCCCAGAGGTCCGGGAGGCGGTGCGGGGGTTCTTTCCGGGGGACCCGGTATACGCGAAGAACTTCGCAAGCGGTCCCGAGTGGGTCGCGGGGAGAGTCCTTAGGGTGACAGGTTCCAGGTCATACGAAGTGACCACCGAAGGGGGCCAGGTACTAAGGCGACACATAGATCAGCTGCGCCGCCGCACCCTACCTGAAGTAACAGAGGAGGTAGGGAATAGGGAACCGCGGGCAACCGAAGGTCCGGAGGGGCGCTCGCCAATACAGGAACTACCCACGTATGACGCCCCCAGAGACACCGAACCAGAGCCGGAGCCCGAAACAGACCCCAACATCCCGCAGCCAGAAGCAGCATCGCCCACAACGGAACCAGCCTCCGCACCAAGAGCGACCCCGAGGAGATCGACACGGGAACGGAGAACACCTGCGTACCTCCGGGACTATGTGGTTTAAACTAAGGGGGGAGGAGTGTAGAGTATCGGACTCTGCACCCGCGCCGCGCAAGCCGGGACGTCCTCGGGTTACCTGGCGCAGCGCGGGAATAGTCACCGCCAATCAAGACCAAGCGCGGGAAGTTTAACTGGCCAGGATTGGGCTGGCCAGCAGGGGGGTTGATCCGGGGTGCATGTATATATTAGCGGACCCGGCCGCGTGTTCCTCAGTTCTGTAATGTACCAGCGATTAAAGACCAATGCCTTAACCACGTCTCGTCTCCCAGTACATTACACTTATAATTCCAGAAGGTCAGCCTCCTTGGTCTATAGCAGTGTAATGAAACAGTGCTACCTTAAAGACTTAAATGTTGTCAGGCTTTAAGGTAGACTTCACTTTTATTGAATTTACCTTTACCAACCTGTAGCAGAACAGGAGTTGTTCCAAGCAAAAATAAGTGTCTAGTGGTACCCTAAAAATCTGCCTACATTTTATTTCAGCATACTGTTGTTAACTAAGGCATACTAGGATTACAAACCTCCAGGTGGAGCCTATGGTTGCCAGTCTCCAGGCTGGCAGATCTCTTGAGATTACAATTCATCTGGAGAAAAATTCCGCTTTGGAAGGGGGAAGGGGGAGTCTATGGCATTATACTGCATTGAAGTCCCTCCCCTCCCCAAATCTCACCCTCCTCAAGCTCAACCCCCAAATCTCCAAGTATTTCAAGTATTTCATATCCTGGAGCTGGCAACCCTTTTTGAGCCTGGAGATCTTAAAAAATTACAACTGCTTGCCCGCTGACTCCCCAGCGGGATAACTTTTTAATAGAAAATTTTAAATTTGGGGGAGAGCTGGCAGGCAAGGGCAGCAGAACTGTCTTTTTTGGGTTAAGGTCACTGAGAGCTCTTTCCGGAATGTAGGGTTGCCAAGTCCAATTAAAGAAAAATCTGGGGACTTTGGGGGTGGAGCCAGGAGACATTGGGGGTGGAGCCAAGAACAAGGATGTGACAAGCATAATTGAACTCCAAGGGAGTTCTGGCCATCACCTTTAAAGAGACAGCACACCTTTTAAAATGCCTTTCTTCCATAGGAAATAATTAAGGATAGGGGCACCATATATTGGGGTTCATAGAATTGGACCCTCTGGTCCAATCGTCTTGAAACTTGGGGGGTATTTTGGGGAGAGGCACTAGATGCTATACTAAAAATTTGGTGCCTCTACCTCAAAAAATAGCCCCCCCAGAGCCCCCAATACCCACAGATCAATTTCCTATTATTCCCTATGGGAATCGTTCTCCATAGGGAATAATAGAGTGCCCAGTAGACATTTCCCTCCCCCCCACGCTTTCTAAAGGGGGGGAGGGCCTCCAAACTAGGGAATCCCCTGCCCCCTTCCTCTCTCACACACACACTTACCAGATCTTCCTCTGGACAACTCTACTTCCTGTGAAAACGAAAGCAAAAGAAAGGGAGGGGCCGTTCTCAGAAGCCCTTTCTGCTTCCTGCCCAGCCTTAAAGGGGCAGACATTTTGCAAACGGCTCAGGAGCTCTACAACATGAAGCCTAAAGGTATGTTCTCCCCCCCCTCCACCCCCCACCCCCGCTTCCAGAGTTTTGAAGAGGGGGAGATGAGGCTGCGAACCCAGAAGTCTCCCGCCAGAGCGGGAGGTTTGGGAAGCCTACCGGAATGGGGAAGGAAGACCAAGGGGAGAAGCTAAGGTACAACCGAGGGCTGAGAAAGCCCAGTGGCATTCTGCACTAATGAGGCTGTGATCAACACTATTTCCCTGGCTTTGGAGTATGGGAAAGCTCTTTGTGACACCTGTTATTTCAATCCAATGCCTGCCTGTGATTCCGTTGCACAGAATAACAATGAAAATGCTGTCCATAATAAACCACATTTAAAAGAAAATAAAATTACAACTGATCTCCATATGACCAAGCAGGACTGAATCTACATGTTTTTTGAGCAGAGGGCAAAATTAAAAAATTACATCCCCTTATGGGCCCATAGAATAGAATGGACTCCATACCCAATTTGCCCCCCCCCCGACCCAGCAGCTCCCAGGGCAAGCACGCCCTCTGCTCCCTCCTAGATCTGGCCCTGTGACCAAGACTTGTCCCCTAGAGAAAATGGCTGCTTTGGAAATTGGACTATATGGCTATATATTCTGCTAAGTTTCTTCTCCTCCTCAAACTCCACCCTCCCCGAGCTCCACCCCCAAAATCTTCAGGTATTTCCCAACCCAGCATTGGCAACTTTTAGGGACTATTTCTTCAGATGCAAGTTCTAGTCCAGATAAGCTTATATTCAAATTCAGTGTTGTCAGTCTTTAACTCTATAATGATACCCTGACTAGGATGGTATCTTGGAGACAATCAAGGGCCCAGTCCAGTCAGTATAGTGAGAGTAAACAATTGGGAACCTATGAATTCAATATCAACAGGGCTGTCAGCCCTGGGTTGAGAAACTCCTGGAAATATGGTGGTGGAGCCTGCAGAAAGTGAGGTTTGGGAGGGGAGGGACCTCAGTAGGGTAGAATGTCATTGAGTCTACTCCCTAAAGCAGCCGTTTTCTCCAAGGAAATTTATCTTGTTGATCTAGAGATCAGTTATAATTCTGGGAGAGTTCCAGGTATCACCTGGAGGTTGGCAACTGTGAGTCAGGTAGGAAATGTTTCCCTAGAAAAACAGTAGGAAATAATCAAGGGGCTATGGCAGGGATAGCCAAACTTAGTTATAATATAAGAGCCACAAAGAATAAATGCCAGGTGTTTGAGAGTTGCAAGACATGAACATCAAATGTTTGAGAGTCGCAAGGTGGAAGGAAGGAAGGATGGCTGGGTGGATAGGTAGGGGAGGGAGGAGGAGAGGTGGAAAGAAAGCAACTTTAAATGCATTCTCCAAGCTACTGGCTGGCTTGGTTTGGAGAAGTGATTTAAAGAGAGAAATGCCTTTTCTAGGTCAACCGATTAGGTGGTTGGGGCTTCAAGAGCCACACAATATGGGTGAAAGAGCCACGTGTGACTCCTGAGCCACAGTTTGGCGACCCCTAGGCTATGGCAACTCAGAATTTATTGCAAGCAAGGTTTCTGGATTTGAGAAAAAAATGACAAAATCTGAAATTTTGGCTGTTAACCTCACTGAAAACAAATTTCGAAAATATCTAAATATAATTTGGATTCTAATATATGGAAATCATGTACTCCCCCATTGAAAAGCTTTCGGGACTAACCCCTTCCCCCTCCAAAAAAAGATCACACAAGACATACTGAAGAACATATGACCTTCTGAAAATATGCAATGTGACTAACGCCTTTTCTGCATGCTCAACTCCTTATGTTCCTGGCAGTCTGTGCACAAGCACTGGAATCTGCTTGGGCACAGTTCTTCAGCATATCTGCTTCCTTTGCATTTTCACAGTTGTGGAATCAGTTTATTTTCTTCTGCAGTTACCTTAAATAATCAAGGATTTTCAAGGGAGGGTTCTGTCCTGATTGGCATCACAGTACCCTTTAAAAATGGCACTAAAATATTGGTATATTGTTGGAGCATTATAGCAATAGACTTCGCAAGTTCTCTGAATCCCCAGCTTTTATTTTTTTTAAGTAAGTATTTAGCTTTTTCCCTCATGAGATATAAGGAAAATATCTCCATAAGGAAGGAAATGAAGAAGGAGGGAAGGAGATTTTTTTTTTTATGATAGAGACTTACTTTAAACAAAAATGAATGCTGGGAGTTCATGAACCTGCTAAACCTACTGTAACCATGCTCTAGCAATATATCAGTATTATACTGGCCACTGCCTAGGGTTTTTTAAAATTATTATTATTATCAGGAACACACCGGAATTCAGTTCCAGCTGGCTTGGTGTTAGGGGTGTGTTCTAATATGCAAATAAGTTTCTGATGGACTTTTTCTACCAAAAAAGCCTTGATAGTGCTTCTTTTTTTTTTTTTAAAGGAATCACTTGTCTTTGGGAGTGGGTGGGGAGACGGAGTGGTTGGACGGCGAGGATAGTCCAGTCTTTAGAAAGTGTGTGGGCAGAAGTGGATGGGACAAAGAAAACAGACAGAAACATTACTCTCAAGGAAAAAGGGTGACTCAGAATTGGCTTCCAGAAAAAGTTCAGTGTAAAAGTGGTCTCAAATGAACTGGGTGGGAAAAGGGGAGGGGGGTCAAACAAAACTCAAGTGAAAACTAAAGGCACAAAAATGTGTGGAAATCAGGGCCTAAACTGAAGCAGTATGGTGCCAGACCAATGAAAATATTCCATGTGGAAAAGCCCTAAGGGAGGGTAATAGCTATATAGGAAAGGGCTTTACTTTGGTTTCTATATCTTAAAGTTTAACATTTCTTAAGTCAATTCATTGGCAAAACTTTATGCTGTAATAATTGTTATGTAGCAACAGTTGTTGTAACAGCTTTTCTTTTTGCTTCTTCTCATGACATGCAAGTTTTGTATAATGCCAGCCAGCCCTCTCTGTTTTGGCTCTTTGTTGAGTAGAATTCGTAACAAATCTGCATGCAAAAACCCAAAATGAGGAGGTTTCTTTAAAAAATGGTACAGAGTCTCCACACATTTAATCAATTGTATAAATGGATACCATTCAAAAATTTGATTGTTTATATTATTTAGATACAGCCCTCAAAGTATGTAGTGCTTTTCAGAAAAAACTGGCAGGTTCCTGCTCCAGTGGTATACATATTACAGGATAGCTTGCATCATTTTTCAGAAGGAGTACTATGCTAATGGACCACAGATAATTTCACCTGAACAGTAAATAATAGATATTATTTTTACTAGTATAGACACTTGTGTAGTTCACCCAGGTGGGTTCAAACCCCCACTTTACCATGGAAGCTCACTGGATGATCTTGGGCCAGTCACACACACTCAGCGTAACTTACCTCACAGAGTTGTGAAGCTAAAATGCAGGAGATGAGAATTATGCAAACTGCTTTGATCCCATTTGGAGAGAAAGCTGAGGTATGAATGGTTAAATAAATATTATGTTTATATGAAAGAATATGAAGTGAAATAATATAGGAAGGGTTGTTGGTGGTAGAGTATCTGCTTGGCATTCAGAAGATTCCAGGTTCAGTGCCTGGCATCTCGATTAAAGGACAAGGTAGTAGATGATTCAGAATATCTCAGACTGAAACCGTGGAAAGCCATTGCCAGTCTGAGAACACAAGATTGACCTTGATGGACTGATGGTCTGATTCAGTATAAGGCAGCTTCATAAGAACATAAGAGAAGCCATGTTGGATCAATGAATGGTCCATCCAGTCCAACACTCTCTTGTCACACAGTGGGCAAAACCCAGGTGCCGTCAGGAGGTCCACCAGTGGGGCCAGACCCCAGAAGCCCTCCCACTGTTGTCTCCCAAGCACCAAGAATACAGAGTATCATTGCTCCAGACAGAGTGTTCTATCTATACCTTGTGGCTAATAGGCACTGATGGACCTCTGCTCCAGATGTCTAATCCCCTCTTGATGCTGTCTATACTTTTAGCTGCCACTACTTCCCGTGGTAGTGAATTCCATGTGTTAATTGCTCTTTGGGCAAAGAAGTACTTCTTTTTATTTGTTCTAAGCCTACTGCCCATTAATTTCAGAGAATGCCCACAAGTTCTTGTATTTCATGTGTGATCATATGCAGGCAATAGGTGTGGGGAGGGGGAAACCTCCATCCAAGACCCTGGAAAGCAACTTCCAGTCAGAATATTTTGGCAGCTCAGTTGAGAGTCTCTGGGTAAAAATAAAAGGAGTAAGAAACAACAGTAATATTATTGTGGGGGTCTGCTATAGACCACCAAGTCAGACAGAGGACTTGGATGAGATATTTCTACAGCAGATTGCAAAGTTCTCCCAGAGAAGGGATACAGTGATCATGAGAGATTTCAATTACCCGGACATCTGTTTGAAGTCCAATTCTGCTAAAAATGAAAAGTCAAATAGATTCCTCTTGTCTTGCTGACAACTTCCTTTTGCAGAAAGTGAAGAAGGAAACAAGGGGATCTGCTATTTTGGATTTGATTCTCACCAACAAGGAAGAATTAATTGAAGAAGTGGAAATAGTGGGCACCCTGGGCAGTAGTGACCATGTGATTTTGGAATTCACAGTCTTAGGGAAGGTAAAAGCTATACATAGTCAGACTTATAGGTTGGACTTCAGAAAGGCAAACTTTGATAAACTTAGAACTATGCTGGGTAAAATCCCATGGTCAGAAATACTTAGGAGGAAGGGGGTTCAGGAGGGGTGGGAATTTCTTAAAAGCAAAATACTGAAAGCACAATCACAGACGATTCCTGTGAGAAGAAAAAATGGAAAAAGACTAAAGAAGCCGAAGTGGCTCCATAAACAGCTCTCTAAAGACTTGAGAAATAAAAAAGACTCGTTTAGGAATTGGAAGGAGGGCCTTATAACCAAGGATGGAGCAGAGGTCCATCAGTGGCTATTAGCCACAGTGTGTGTGTGTGTATATATATATGCATGTGTGTGTATATATGTGTGTATATGTATGTGTGTGTGTATATACACACACACATATATTGGCCACTGTGTGACAGAGTGTTGGACTAGATGGGCCATTGGCCTGATCCAACATGGCTTCTCTTATGTTCTTACGATGAATATAAACAAATCACCAGTGCTTGTAGGGAAAAAGTTAGGAAAGCTAAAGCTCAGTATGAGCTTAGGCTGGCCAAAGATGCTAAAAACAACAAAAAAGGGTTCTTTTCTTATGTTCGGAGTAAGAAAAAGAGCAAGGACGTGGTAGGCCCATTGCGAGGGCAAGAAAGTGAAATTGTAACAGGTAATGAAGAGAGGGCGGAACTGCTCAATTCCTACTTTTCCTCAGTCTTCTCTTCTGAGGGGAACGGTGCTCAACATGGCAAAAGTTGAACATATAAGGAGGGTATGAAGTTCCAACCTAGGATCAGCATAGGGGAAGTACATAAACACCTAGCTTCTTTAAATGAAACTAAGTCCTCAGGGCCAGATGAATTGCATCCAAGGGTTCTAAAAGAGCTTGCAGATGTAATCTCTGAGCCTCTGGCTATTATTTTTTAAAATTCTTGGAGAACAGGAGAGATGCCGGAAGATTGGAGGCCGGCAAATGCTGTCCCCATCTTCAAGAAGGGGAAAAAAGAGGATCCGAGTAACTACCGACCCGTCAGCTTGATGTCTATACCTGGAAAAGTTTTAGAACAAATCATCAAGCAGTCGGTCCTGGAACATTTAGAAAAAATGAATGTGATTACTAAGAGCCAGCATGGTTTTCTCAAGAACAAGTCATGTCTGATCTCTTTTTTTGAGAAAGTGACTACCTTGTTGATCCTGTTACCGTTAGGTAGATCTGTAACTGGTTGACAGATCGCACCCAAAGAGTGCTTGTGAATGGTTCCTCATCCTCTCGGAGAGAAGTGACAAGTGGAGTGCCTCAGGGATCTGTCCTGGAACTTGTTTTGTTCAACATCTTTATCAATGATTTGGATGAAGGAATAGAGGGGAAAGCTTATTAAATTTGCAGATGATACTAAATTGGGAAGGGTTGCAAACACAGAAGAAGACAGAAACAGGATACAGGATGACCTTGACAGGCTGGAAAACTGGACTAAAACCAATAAAATGATTTTTAACAAGGATAAATGTAAAGTTCTGCATTTAGGTAGGAAAAATCCAGTTCATGGTTATAGAATGGGGTAGACTTGTCGTAGCAGTAGTATGTGCAAAAAGGATCTATGGGTCTTAGTGGATCATACGCTGAACATGAGTCAACAGTGTGATGCGGTGGCTAAAAAGGCAAATGCAGTTTTGGGCTGTTTCAACAGAAGTATAGTGTCCAGATCATGTGATGTGATGGCATTGCTTTACTCTGCTCTGGTAAGACCTCAGCTGGAGTATTGTGTTCAGTTTTGGGCACCACATTTTAAGGATATAGACAAGCTGGAACGGGTCCAGAGGAGGGCGACAAAGATGGTGAGGGGTCTGGAGACCAAGTCCTATGAGGAAAGGTTGAAGGAGCTGGGGATGTTTAGCCTGGAGAGGAGGCGGCTGAGAGGTGATATGATCACCATCTTCAAGTACTTGAAGGGCTGTCATATAGAGGATGGTGTGGAATTGTTTTCTGTGGCCCCAGAAGGTAGGACCAGAACCAATGGGTTGAAATTAAATCAAAAGAATTTCCGGCTCAACATTTGGAAGAACTTCTTGACCGTTAGAGTAATTCCTCAGTGGAACAGGCTTTGTCGGGAGGTGGTGGGCTCTCCTTCCTTGGATGTTTTTAAACAGAGGCTAAATGGCCATGTGACAGCAATGAAGATCCTGTGAATTTAGAGGGAGGTGTTTGTGAGTTTCCTGCATTGTGCAGGAGGTTGGACTAGATGACCCTAGAGGTCCCTTCCAACTCTATGATTCTATTCAAATAGAAGACTTAGCAGTGCTAAAAATGACATGGAGGAGACTGTATTCAGCAGTATTCCCCCTCTTAGGATATCACCAGCTAAAGAAAACTAAACAAAGGGCAGCTCCCCGTCCTGAGGAGTTTATAGTCTAAATGTGGATGGGAAGGGGGTGACCCACAGTAAGAAGGGAGTAAACTGAAAAAAGCAAGGCTTGTAGTAGAGGAAGTGGAGGAATAAGTGGATAATATAAGATAATAAGGAACTGTAATGACCCGTTTTCCATCTCCGTTCCTAATCTTGTTGATAATTAAGATGGTCTGTCCATGATCATACTGTGGCTGCAGTAAACACCTTGATTCTCTGCTTGTTTTGCTCTTTCACTCCTGGGCTCTGCTTGCATCTTTGTATTTCCCTGGGGACAAAGGAGGAATATCCCCTTCCATGTATCCTTTCCCCTAATTGGATGGCCCAGGCTAACTGGATCTTGGAAGCTAAGCAGGGTTGGCCCCAGTTAGTACTTAGATGGGAGATCACCAAGGAAGACCAGGGCTGCTGTGTAGAGGCAGGCAATGACAAACCACCTCTGAACATCTCTTGCCTTGAAAACCATACAGGGTGGCCCAAAGTCAGCTGCGACCTGACAGCATTGTCCACCGCCACGTGTATACTTTAGCCTTGTTGGGAGGATAATTGGGAAAATGTGTCACCTCTGGGCAAAAGTTCCTACAGGGTGTGATCTTGAGCATGTCAACAAAAATGTGCAGGGAGCTGCATGGGTGACAGGTGAGATGGCAGGGGGGATATGGTGCTGTGAGGGAGTTGAGAAAGAATGCTTTGGAAATCGGGGAAAGAGCGCTGAGGACTCCCTGTCCACCGCCACCCCCTTGTTGTCTGGCCTGGCCTGGCTTGTGTTTATCTCGCTGATGTCTTGATGGGGGATTTTTGATGTATGATGCACTAGCATGGAACAGAAACCGAGTTGGTGTGTGCCAGGCAGCAGCTCACTCACGCGTTTGCAGGATGAGCGTGTTGTGTGTTATGAAAGAAGATGTTCTGCCTGCTTCAGTGAGATGCCCCCATTCCAACCCAGGCTGCTTCTAAGGGGGAAATTTTCCTTGCATATGAACAATGGGAAGTGTCGAGGGTTGCCAACTCTGTGTTGTGAAATTCCTGGGGATTTGTACTAGAGCCTGGGGACAATGGAGACCTCACCAGGATATAATGCCGTAGAGTCCATCTTTCCAAAGCAGCTGTTCTCTATAGGAGAACTGGTCTCCATAGTCTGGAGATCAAGTTTTATTCTGGGGGAACTTCAGGCCTCACCTGGAGATTGACAGCCATAGTGGCATCCTGATGATCTCGTGTTCAGTCTGTGCTTGACTGGTCTGGCTTCCCTTCTCCCTTTACTCCAGAGAATTTATCAACCTCATTTCCACTGGTTTAAAGGGGCCATTGTAGGATGGCTGCAGTGCAGCATCTGCCTGGACTCTCCTCTGGAGAGCCAGTTTGGCGTAGTGGTTAAGTGTGCGGACTCTTATCTGGGAGAACTGGGTTTGATTCCCCACTCCTCCACTTGCACCTGCTGGAATGGCCTTGGGTCAGCCATAGCTCTCACAAGAGTTGTCCTTGAAAGGGCAGCTGCTGTGAGAGCCCTCTCCAGCCCCACCCACCTCACAGGGTGTCTGTTGTGGGGGAGGAAGATAAAGGAGATTGTGAGCCGCTCTGAGACTCTTCAGAGTGGAGGGCGGGATATAAATCCAATATCTTTTTCTTCTTCTTCTTCCTCTGTAGCTAACATATGGGGTGGGGATGGGGCTAAGTTCAGAAAAAGAAGATGTTGAAGAAGATTATGATAATATTGGATTTATATCCCGCCCTCCACTCCAAATCTCAGAGTGGCTCACAATCTCCTTTATCTTCCTCCCCCACAACAGACACCCTGTGAGGTGGGTGGGGCTGAGAGGACTCTCACAGCAGCTACCCTTTCAAGGACAACTTCTGCCAGAGCTATGGCTGACCCAAGGCCATTCCAGCAGCTGTAAGTGGAGGAGTGGGGAATCAAACCCGGTTCTCCCAGATAAGGATCCTCACACTTAACCACTACACCAAACTGACTATCTCTGCTTTCAAAATATGTGCGAACTCACCCTCCCTTAAAGGGCTCTTTTTGCTCCTTTCCCTGTTGAACCATGTTGTCGCCCAACTCTGGATCAGTGCCTCAGGTTGGCAGTTGCAAAATGGTGTGCACACTTTTATAAATGACGCAAAGAAGTAAGCCATGCTGTAAGAAAAGACAAAATCTATGGGCCAGGAAACGCAAACATTTAAGTAGAATTACCATTTTTATGAATTTAAGATGAATTTCACTGAATCAGACCAACAGGTCCATATAGTCAAGCTTTCTGCATCTCACCGTGGCCTCGGGGAAGCCCACAAGCAGGAGAGCAAGAAGGAACAGCCTTGTTTGTTCCAAGCACCTGTTAGAGGTACACAGCTTTTGAACAAGGAGGTTCCATTTAGAGATCATAGTTAATTCAAACATAGGAAAAACTCCACTGGATCACACCAAAAGTCCTTCTAGATCTAGTCTTTGGTTCCCTGAAGTGGCCAGGCAGATGGTTCCAGGAATTCTCAGGCTGGGCATGAAGACAAGAGCCCCCTCTAATATTCCCCACTCCAGCAATAATTATCTTTGTCCATATCCTTTCAAATCCCACTTGCAGTCTTTCCCTTCTCCCACCCCTTTGGGATATTTTCTGCCATCCTTTTTACATTCCTTGCCCTCCAGAAAACCTGGACTTCAAGAGTATTTACATTCCTGCTGCAGTGAGAGTTTTATGGTGTTCTCTACCCCCCACTTCTCCTGCCCTATGTACTTCTCTCTCTAGTTTTGCAACACAGATTCCTCAGCCACCCACTCAATCTTGGATGATGGGAGATGGATGGGCTGGTCTGACCCGAACTAGGTTTCCTAGCAATGGTGTTATGTTGCTTTGGAGGGGAAGCTTTTTAAGGGCTAGTAAAACTGTACAGGGCACGCAATAAGGTTGGATTGTGATGAAGAAAAGTGCCTTGTTGAATTAAAAAGGCAGATTGTGGGTCCCGCGCATCAGGATTGATAGCTTTTCAGAGACAGCCTGTGTGGTCTAGTGCAGTGTTTCCCAACCTGTGGGTCTCCAAGCCTTTGCAAGCGGGTCGCAAGCCACCTCTTTCCTTTCCAATACTCTCTTTTGTATTTTGGAAACTAACATCTGACCCAGAAAACAGTGTCTTCCATAAATTTGTTGCTTCCCCCCCTCCCTTCATTGAATATACATGATGATCAAGTAAAAAAAAAGTCCTTATGGTCACTAGAATGAGAATCTTAGGGGGGATTAGAGGGAATATGGGAGGAAAAGGTAGTCACAGGCTGGAATGTAACCTCTGTATGCAAAGGCTGTGTATATTGAAGGGCTACTTGCTTGGGGTTCATGGGGTGGAAAGCTTTGCCCTTTGTGCAAGGTTTGTTGGTTTCTCAGAAACATCTGGTTAGGCACATAGATCATGGAATGCTGAACTAGGTGGGTGCTAAGGTCATAGTTTGCCTGGGGTACAAAAGAACCCTGGGCTAGTCCTGGATGGTCACCGTATCAAGTAAATTTGGACTTGCACGTTAACAGGGCTTTTTTTGAGCAGGAATGCAATTCTGGCTGGCTTCGTGTTAGGGGATGTGGCCTAATATGCAAATGAATTCCTCCTGGTGATGAATTCCTCCTGCAAATGAATTCCTCCTGAAACAATGGTGATGTCAGGGGTGTGGCCTAATATGCAAATGAATTCCTGATGGGCTTTTTCTACAGAAAGCCCTGTATGTCAGCATACCAAAAATGTGGGGGACCACTGGCCTAGTGGTTAGTGTTGAACTATAACTGAGGAGAACTGGGTCCTGATCTCTGCCCAACCAAGAAGCTTGCAGACTTGGACCGCTCAAGAGGAGTGCCAGTTTGGTAGTGGTTAAGTGTGCAGACTCTAATCTCCACATGCAGCTGCTGGTTGCTCTTGGGTCAGTCACAGTTCTCTCAGAGCTGTTCTCTCAAGAGCAGTTCTTGAGAGAGGTCTCTCAACTCCACCTACTTCACAGGGTGTCTGTTGTGGGGAGGGGAAGAAGATTGTAAGCTGCTTTGAGTCTTCAAGCAAAGGGTGGGTTAGAAATCCAAACCTCTTCTCTTTTTCTCCTCTCATTCTGTTATTCATTTCATGTATACTCTGCCTTTCTTCCCAATGGGGTGCCAAAGTGGCTTACATCACTCTCCTTTCTTCCATTTTAGTCTCATTACAACCTGTCAGGTAGGTTAGGCTAAAAGTGTGTGATTGGCCCAAAATCATCCCGCAGACTCCATGGCAGAGTGGAGACTCAAACCTGGTAGTCCCAGTTCCTACTCAGATACTTGTAACCACTATACCATACTGTCTTAATCACTGACCTGTTGTGAGGGGGACAGGGGGAATGTGCACTGTTCCCTAAATTATAAACATGTGATCAGTAGAGGCTGCCATGCCAGGCCTCCAAAAGATCTCATTTCCTGGTGTAGAAAATATCAAAGTGAAAAACTGTAGGATAGTGCAGATCCGTAATGGAACTCAATGTGATTATTTACCATGACAAAGTGGCCATGGGAGGGTCTGATTTGACTCTAGACTAGTGTTTTGCTTTGTTTTTTAACTCATCTTTCCTTTTAACTCTGTCGCTTCCCTACTCTAACAGAATTGGTTCTGCTGGAGAGAGGGATCCTGTCCTGATTCAAAAATCATTCCCTCTCCCCAGGGAATTGTCGGCCTAGTTAGTGAGTGTGGGTGTCTGGGTGTGTGTCTAGGAATCTCTGGCAGAGAGTGGTCAGTGTTCTTTTGTGTGTAATGTGTCATCAAGCTGTAGTTTTTAAAGTAAGAACTTAAGAGAAGCCATGTTGGATCAGACCAATGGCCCATCAAGTCCAATACTCTGTGTCACACAGTGGCCAAAAAACCCAAGGGCCATCAGTGGGGCCAGGACACTAGAACCATTGTGGCCCCACAAGGTCAGTCACAGTTCTCTGAGAGCTGTACTCTCAAGAGCAGTTTGCCATGTCCTCCTTGGCTACCAGTGGGGGTGGGGTTGGGGGTAAACTTGCCACCTCCAAGTTGGGAAGTTCCTGGAGATTTGGGGCTGGAACCTAGGGAGGACAGGGATCTCAGTGGGGTGCAATATCATAGAGCCCACCCTCCAAAGCATCCATTTTCTCCAGGGGGACTGATCTCTGTAGTCTGGAGATGAGCTGTATTTCCAGGAGATCCTCAGGTCCCACCCAGAGGCTGGCACCCTTATTTTCAAGGCAAGAGATGTTCAGAGGTGGTTTGGCATTGGCTGCCTCCATGTAGCAACCCTGGATTTCCTTGGTGGTCTCCCATCCAAATACTAACCAGGACCAACCCTGCTTAACTTCCATGTCAGGTTCTTACTGAATGGCAATTTCCTGGTTTTTTTCAGGGGGGCTAACCAACACAGTTGAAGTAGTATAAAGCCAATTTAAACTGCATATAGTTTTATAAAACGACCTGGTATAAAACCAACAGAGAGCCAGTGTGGCATAGTGAATAGAACACTGAAGCTGGATCTGGGAGACCCAGGTTATAATTCCTGTTCTTTTGTGAAAGTGGATGTCTTTGGACTGGTCACTTTCTCTCAGCCTGGTTGTTGTAGTGGAAAGGAGAGAATCCCCATTGTGGGAGGAAGTAGGGTTTAAATAAATAAATGTATGTATCCCTGAGCAGGGTGAAAAAATGTATAGTTTGTATAGCACATATATTTCCCTCTTATTTTCTCTCACAACCACCCTATGAGGTAGGTTAAGCTGAGTTAAAGTAAGTAGAATGGCAGGGCTCTAAGCAAGGCTTGCTAGTCTAGCACTCTAACCATTGGGCTGCAATTCCTCTTAGACAAGCTAAGTGACATTGTAAGGGATCCTGCGGTCCATCTCTGGGGCAACTGCACCCTATGGTTATTGCCCCGCCAAGAACCAATCATGCCTGGAATTTTAATGTGGGATAGAAGAGTGTCCTGGTGAGATATTTAGGAAAGGCAGGTTTAAAATAATCGCAAGGCTAACTTTTGCAGAAGTTTTGGAATGGAGTTAATGTTTGTGTATGTCATTGCTGGAGGGGTGGGGAGCCAACCAGTTTTATCGTTTAAGATGTTGCTATCACAAAGGAATGATAGAAATGTAAAACAAATGACTAAGGATCATGAGTTCGGCTTGCAGCCATCCTTGAGCTGGGTTCCTTTTTAAAATCTGTTCTGCTGATTTATGGACAGTGAGTGCCACTGGGAAGAGCCTTTACTGAGAATTTAGTATGTGCCTTAGCTCCAGATCAGGATGTCAACCTCAAGGTGGCACCTGGAGATGAGTTGCTGTTACAGGTCTGTTAGAGGTCTGTGAGAGATCTTGCAGATCTGTTATAGTTGATTTCCAGGTAACCAAGATCAGTTCCCCTGGAGAAAATGGTTGTTTTGAAGGGTGGACTCTATGGCGTTATACCTTGTTTATTTTATTTTATTAGATTTTTCTCCCACCCCTCCCTTGGAATGGTGTTCCTCCCTTTCTCAAACCCTGCCCTCCAAACCCTACCCTTGCTATGCTCCACCCCCCAAATCTCCAGGTATTTCCCAACCCAGAGCTGGTAACCTTAGCACCAGAACCTGCTTCTCTTTGGGTCAGACAGAAGGTCCATCTAGTCAGGTCCATGGCGCCCTAGGCAGACTCGTTGCCTGGCGCCCCCCGCAAGCACCCCCCTGCTCCTCCCCCTGCTGCGCCCCCTCCCCCTCCCACCTCCTCTTCCCTTTGGACCGTTCCCCCCATGTCATTTTCAATGCCGGAACCAGCTCTAGCACCGCGTTCTGGCTCTTTAAAGCCCCCCCTCCCCAGCTGAACACTTGAAACGCGGCTAAAACCACCCCACGGGGGCGGGGCGTGTTCACCGGCTCTCAGGAAGAGCGTGCTGAAAGGACAACCCCCGCTGCTACTCTCTCTCCCATCCAGGTAGTGGGGAGGGGAGGAGTCAGTAGCAGCGGGGGTTGTCCTTTCGGCACACTCTTCCTGAGAGCCAGTGAGCGTGCCCTGCCTCCACGGCGCAGTTTTAGCCACGTTTAGAGTGTTTGGCCGGGGGGGGGGCTTTAAAGAGCCGAAACACGGCTCTAGAGCTGGTTCCAGTATTGAAAATGACATGGAGGGGGAAGGGTCCAAACTCTGAAGGGAGAGAGGAGGAGGCGCAGCTGGGGGAGGGAGGTGGGGGGGCGCAGAGCCGCGGCGGGGAGGGGGAGCTGCAGAGCTGCGGGGGGGGGGGAGGTGAAGGGAATGGAGGGGCAGGTGGCAGCAGCAATGGTGGTGGACAACGGTTTCGGCGGGGGAGGCAGGCAAACTAGGTGCTTGCCTGGGGCACTGGGAGGGGGGTGGGGGAGCTCAATTTGCCGCCCCCACCCTCTTGGCGCCCTAGGCAACCACCTAATTTGCCTAGCGGGATGGCCGGCCCTGGGTTCCTGTTTCCAACAGTGGTTCACCAGATCTTTCTGGAAAGCCCATAAGCAAGCAGTAGTGGCAACAGGCCTCCCCTTGCTGAGCCGCTGCAGCGACTGGTATTCAGAGATAGCCTGCTCTGAATTTGGAGGCTTCATGCATGTGTTAAATGCTGTCAGGTCACTTCAGAATTATAGAGGCCCTTTGAATGACCTCCCAAACATCCTACCGTTAAGCAGTAGGATATAATGGCATAGCATTCCCCCTCAAGAGCAGTCTCGCGCAGGTTTTGCAAACTGATGAGGTTCCATAATCGACAGTTAGTTCTTGCCTGTCCATGAGTTGTCTGCCTAAGACCAAGACTCTGAATCACTGATACAAGAAAAATTCTGCTTGCTATTTTGCATAGGAACTGAAAGGCAAATTCCTAGGCCCACGCAATGTCTAGAAAAAGAAACACAATAATGCAATACCTGTTACTGAGGCCAACCCAAATGTCACTAAGTAACATATCTGATTTAACCCTAAAGGTGACAACACATTCTTAATTCTTGTGGTTGCTTGCTGCGATTAAATCTATTTCTTGTCAGCTTACCTAACACTTTACTGGATCAGGACTGAGGTCTATCTAGCCTAGTCTACTGTCTCCAATAAAGCCAGGGCAGATTTTAGACATGAACTACTACTGAACATGGTGTGTCCATTTAGATATCAGAAAGCTTTCCCCCCTGATAATTGAATGTCCACAGTTCCAGTTGTGCTACCTCAGTGATAAGAGCAAGGCTGCAATTTACTATGCCATTCAGCCCTCATAATCTGCTCACCAGTGGTATTATCCTTCTGGTTCTGCTCTGCTTCTGGATCTCTCTTCCTATTTAATCATCACAAGTAAGGCTGAGAGTGTGTAACAGGCCAAGGTTACCAGCTCCAGGTTGGGAAATTCTATGACAGTGCTGAATGAACCTGGGTCTTACTCAGCCATGCTAACCACTATACCAGGGGTGGCCAAGGGTAGTTCTCCAGGTGTTTTTTGCCTACAACTCCCATAAGCCCCAGCCAGCATGGCCAATGGCTGGGGCGTATGGGAGTTGTAGGCAAAAAAAATCTTGAGAGTTGCCCTTGGCCACCCCTGCACTATACTATACTGATTCTCCCGGGTAAATTGCATGTAGGATTGCCAGCCCCGGCTTGGGAAATACCTGGAGATTTTGTGGATGGAGTTTGGGGTGGGGAGGAACCACAGCAGGGTATAATGGCAATTTAAGCATTCACCCTCCAAAGCAGCCATTTTCTTCAGGGGAACTGATCTTGGTCATCTAGAGATGAACTGCAATAGCAGGAGATCTTCAGGTGTCACCTGGAGGATGGCAACTCTAATTGTAAAACAAAAGAAGGCTCCAGTGGGATGGGTAAGATCAGCTGTCATATATCACTATAAATCAATTTAGGAACTGAGTTCGTAAGAACATAAGAGAAGCCATGTTAGATCAGGCTATTGGCCCATCCAGTCCAACACAGTGTCCAAAAACCAGGTGCCAGCAGGAGGTCCACCAGCAGGGCTCCAGAAGCCCTCTCAATTTTGCTCCTCCCTAAGCACCAGAAATACAGAGCATCCCTGCTCCAGACATAGTGTTCTATGTCTACATCGTGGCTAATAGCCATTGATGGACCTCTCCTCGATATAGTTATCCAATCCCCTCTGGAAGCTCTCTTATGTTTGTAGCTTAGAACATAAGAACATAAGAGAAGCCATGTTGGATCAGGCCAACGGCCCATCAAGTCCAACACTCTGTGTCACACAGTGGCAAAAAATGTTATATACACACATACACTGTGGCTAATAGCCACTGATGGACCTCTGCTCCATATTTTTATCTAAACCCCTCTTGAAGGTGGCTATACTTGTGGCCGCCACCACCTCCTGTGGCAGTGAATTCCACATGTTAATCACCCTTTGGGTGAAGAAGTACTTCCTTTTATCCGTTTTAACTTTAGCTTCCATCACTTCCTATTGTCAAGCATCTTGTTTCTTTATTAGTATGCCTGTATTGTTAACTGTGATTCTACTGTGTTGCGCATCAAAGCCATGTAACCTCTTCCTTAGTTCTCACTAGTAGCAAATGCAGGAATGTCCTCTTTGAAGATAAGGCCTCCTGGGACGCTTTCCCAGGCACAGACCTGGACCCAGGATGTTGCTAAACCGCAAGAAGAGATAAAGTAACAAGCATGTGAATTTCACATGCCTGAGTAGGAATTCCTAAGCTATCTTTGATGTGCCCCTTAAAGCTAGCATTCTAGAGTTAAACTGTATCACTTCCAATCTGGTGCCTACCCGAGCACAATGGATTATCAATAAACCAATACTTTGTTTCAAAATCATCGGCTGGTTATTTTGAGATCTGATGCTTGACATTTTGGAAGTGATCCTTAAAAAGTTCAACTAACCTGGCAACTTTCAAGCCAAATGGCTGAAGGAGCACCAGCTAACAGTGAACCGATCAATCCGTTGGACAAAATAGAGGTGCAGACCCCCCCTTGGCACATCATCAACGCGAGGCGAGTCACGGGGCGCGGGTCCCCTCTACACGTACAACAACTGTTCATCACCCCACAAAAGTGGGAGCTGCAAACCTCCACTACCCCGATGGACGAAGCTCCGGCTCGCCGGGAGGTCATACTAACCCGACCATCCTGCGGAGGACGAGGTGGCGGAGCACCAGGGGGAGAGTGGGAGGGCTGCCCTCCGGAGGACGGAGATGGACGTAAAGATCCCCGCCCGATGACAGCGGCGGAGCACCACCGGGTTCTGACTCCGAAGGGGAGGACGGAGGCAAAGGTCCGGGGGAACCAGACATCCTGGAAACGGTGAGAGAGGAGATGATAACTATGGCGAGAGGGCTGAGGGATGAGATCCAGGCCAATGCTGCGTTCATGGCCCGAGAGATGTAGAGGCAGATAGATCGCCTGCTGAGACCGGATCCGAGGGGAATACCGTAGATCCCAGTAGGAGTACCACCGGTGGTGCCACCTGCACCACCAGGGACACCGCCAGCCCCGCTGGTAGAACAGTCCCCGACCCCGGCGCCCCCGGCCCTGGCACCCCAGCCAATAATGCCAGGTCCTCGAGACTATGGGAGAGGGAGGGACCTGGACGCCACCTTCGATGGCGACCCCGAAGAAGTGGAATACTTCTCAATTCAAGCCAATAGTTACATGCACTATTGGGGGAACACGTTCCAGACGAGTTTAGCAGGGTGGACTACCTGGGGTCCAAGCTGAAAGGAGCGGCCAGAAGGTGGTACGTGAGCTTGTACGAGATGAGGGGTCCTGAGCTGGACACCGTGGCCAGGTTTCTGCAAGCACTGCTCACCCAGTATGAAGACCCCATGCAAGAAACCAGGGCCGTCACTGTGCCACGGGAGATGCAACAGGGGTCAAAGTTGGTGCGTGAATATGCGGCTGACTTTAGAGCCAATTCAGCCAGAGTCTGGGGTTGGAATGAGCTGATGAAGATCGAGCAGTTCCAGAGGGGCCTGAACGCAAGCTTGCTGGATCGGGCCCTGCAGCAGGCGCGCCCTACCACGCTGGTAGGGTGGGTGCAGCTAGCAGGGGAAGTAGAAACCAATATGAAAGGAGTGGCCCTGCAACGCCAACTGCAACAGTGGAGTAAGGGGGGACGTGAGTCTCGGTTGGGGGAAAAACTAGAAGGCAAGAAGGGCCCACAGACGGGGGGAGCCACCAAAACTCCACCTGTTCGCAAGTGCTACCGATGTGGGGATCCGAATCACCTGGCGGCAGAATGCCCCGAGAAACCTCGAGGCCCCCCCTTACTCCAAAGCCTTCAGCCACGACGCCTAAGAGGACATCGATCCACACCAAAGAGTCAGCAAGGGGGAGCACCGCCGCCTCCGCCACTCCCGAGGAGGAGACCATCATCCTGGATGAGCTGAGCGAGATGTCTTGGGAAATGGAGCCGGCGGGAAACGAGGACGACCTGCACTGAAAGGTGCCAAGCAGCAGGTCGTGGATCTAACGGCACAACTGAGGGTGAGAATAACTGGGTCTTTATTTTTTGTCCCATTGACTTTACTAAATCCAAAGCTCAAGAGGTTTATACACGCACGAGCCCTAATTGACTTGGGGTGTATGAGGGAAATAATTACCCCCAAATTGGTGGACGCCCTCAGACTCACACGAACCACGCTACCCCACCCCATCCAATTTGAACAGATGGATGCGACCGTGATGAGGGGAGAACCATGCGTGGAACAAACCCAGATGGTGCTGGTAGGCATAGAGAACCACTGGGATACAGAACAGTTTGTAATTGCCCCATTGGCCTCATTCGATATAGTCCTAGGTGTAGGCTGGTTGGCCAAACACGAGCCGGACATTAAGTGGGGAGATCAGATTATAGACTTCATAGACAGTAAGTGCAAGCGTCACTAGTGGGTCAAAATGTGGGGACTCGAAACCCCCCCTAAAAATGAGAAGATGTGTATGGCTGTGGAGGAAGTCCGGGCCATCCCCAAAGAATACAGAGATTTGAAAAAAGTATTCAGTGAGGAGGAAGCTAACGAACTCCCCCCTCATAGAAACACGGATTGTGCGATTGAACTCATTCCTGGGCAAGAACTGCCTAAGGTGAAACTATACTCCATGGTGTGGGCGGAAAAGGCGGAACTAAGAAAGTTCATAGAGAAAAACCTCAGAAGAGGTTTCATCCGCCTTGCAACTGCCCCACATGCTGCGCCGGTACTTTTCCGGAACGGAAGTCTTAGACTTTGCACAGATTTTCGAGGGATAAATGGGATTTCAACCTCCAACGCCTACCCCATCCCCCTGATTCGAGACTTATTAAGCATGGTCTCAGAAGGGACAATCTTTACCAAACTGGATTTGAGAGACGTGTACTTCAGGGTATGCATTAAAGAGGGGGATGAGTGGAAAACAGCTTTTAACACTCCAATGGGCCAATTTGAGTATTTGGTGATGCCATTTGGTTTACAAGGAGCACCTGGGATGTTTATGAACTTTATCAATGAGGTCTTGAGAGAGTACTTATATAAAGGGGTAGTGGTGTACCTGGATGACATAATTATTTATTCAAATGATTTAAAGTCACACGTGAATCTGGTGAGAAAAGTACTCTCCACTTTGTATGAGCATAAACTGTATGCCAAACTGTCTAAGTGCGAATTCCACAAAACAGAATTGGACTGTTTGGGATTTAGAGTGTCCGGTAAGGGGCTAGCCATGGACCCAGCTAAAATACAAGCAGTATTGGACTGGGAACACCCGAGGACACGTAGACAGTTATGATCATTTATCGGATTTGCAAATTTTTATCAGACCTTCATTCAGGGGTTCGCCCAAGTCATGCTACCCCTAACAGATCTCTTAAAGACCAAGGGAAAAGGGCTAGAGGCGAAAAAACCGGGAACCAAGTTAAAATAAACTCCTGTATGTCAGCAAGCGTTCGATAAGCTAAAGAGACTGTTTACAAGCGAACCTGTGTTGAGCCACCCCGATGCGCTCCGGCCCTTTGTGGTGCAATGCGACGCTTCCGACGTGGCGGTAGGAGCAATACTCATGCAGGTGGATGAGGAGGGGAGACTGCGCCCCTGCGCCTATATTTCTAAAAAATTCTCTTATGAACAGCGCAATTGGTCCATGTGGGACAAAGAGGCGTTTGCTGTGACTTTTGCTTTAAAAACATGGCGATCCTGGCTTGAGGAAGCGAGAGTGCCCTTCGAGATTTGGACTGACCACAAAAACTTAGAAGCGCTAACGGGGCGCCGAAAACTAACCGAGAAACAAATTTGGTGGGCAGGATTTTTTGCTAAATTCAACTTCACTCTCAAACATATTCCAGGCTCGAAAAACTTTTTAGCGGACGACCTGTCCACATTGCCCCAACATGACAGCCAGAGGGAGGAGGTGATAGACTCTATAATACCCCCCCAGCCATGTTACTGGAGCAGTTACTACCCGTTCCGGAAGGAAAAGAGAACTGATAGAACCTTTGTGCGGTAATCGACTGATAGAGGTGGTCGAATTAGAAGGGGCAGAAAAGCCGGAGGGAATCGGCAAAGGACAGGGCGGGTTCTGGTACCATGAAGGGAAACTCTATGTACCCAAAAGCCTCAGGAGAGAGGTGCTACAATATTGCCATAATAGCAAACTTTTCAGGCCACTTTGGATATGTAAAGACCTTACACTTGGTTAATAGACAATCTTGGTGGTCCCAGATGAAAAGGGGCATTTCTGAATACGTCTCCACTTGCCCGGTATGCATCCTAGCCAAAAAGAGGGGGGGGAACCCCCCGGGCTATTACAACCAACAGAGACCGCGGAGTGCCCCTGGTCCATTGTATCCATGGACTTTATTGTGGAATTACCCACGTCTCAAGGGAAAACAGTGATCTTAGTAATTGCAGACACTTTTTCAAAACAAGCCCACTCTGTCCCCTGTACAAAATTACCAAACGCAAAGAAATTGGCGTATTTGTTTTTCCAAAACGTGGTCAAGGTACACTCATTTCCCGACAAGGTAATTAGTGATAGGGGCCCACAATTCGTTGCCAACTTCTGGCGGGAGTTTTGCAAACTAACTGGGATGGAGCAGGATTTGAGCTCCGCGTATCGCCCACAGACGGATGGTCAGATGGAAAGAGTTAATGTGCTCCTAGAACAGTATTTATGGTGCTATGTAAATCATCAGCAATCAAACTGGGTAGAACTTTTGCCTTTTGCCGAATATGGATACAACAACAGCATTCACAGTTCTACTAAAACCTCCCCCTTCAAGGTAGTGAATGGATATGAAGGGAAGCCTTTTCCGGTCCTGCCGGGAGGTGTTAACAATCCAACCCCTTCTTCATTTGAACAGTGGTGGGGTTCATTGGGAAAAGGGTGGAAAGTAATTTAAGAGAATTTAGAAATTGCCAAAGATGCCTATTAAAAACAGTATGATAAAAAACATGCACCGGAATGCGATTTTAAAGTAGGAGAGACTGTCTTTTTGTCAACCAAGAACTTGCCGCTGCAGCAGACCTCCTGAAAATTGGCATACAAGTATTTGGGACCTTTTAAAATAAAAAGAGTAATAAACAAAGTAACTGTGGAACTGGAGCGGCCCAAATTGTTTAGTAAAATACACCCTGTTTTCCATTGCAGCCTTTTTTGGCGACATCCAGGTGCTACGAGCTGGCCCGCCAGCGCCCAGTCCGATTCAAGTGGATGGTCAGAGTCACCATGAGGTGCAAGAGATATTGGATGCTAAAATAAAAAGGGGGATGCTTCACTTCTTAATATGATGGAAGCATTTCCCCCCAAGCTGTGACGAGTGGGTGCAAGCATCCAATGTCTGAGTCCTGATATTGGTGAAAAAGTTTTACCTACTGCACCCAGACAAACCCCGAGCGAGAGCTTAGGGGGGGCAGTATGTCAAGCATCTTGTTTCTTTATTAGTATGCCTGTATTGTTAACTGTGATTCTACTGTGTTGCACATCAAAGCCATGTAACCTCTTCCTTAGTTTTCACTAGTAGCAAATGCAGGAATGTCCTCTTTGAAGATAAGGCCTCCTGAGACACTTTCCCAGGCGCAGACCTGGACCCAGGATGTTGCTAAACCACAAGAATAGATAAAGTAACAAGCGTGTGAATTTTACACGCCTGAGTAGGAATTCATAAGATATCTTTGATGTGCCCCTTAAAGCTAGCATTCTAGAGTTAAACTGTATCACTTCCAATCTGGTGTCTACCCAAGCACAATGGATTATCAATAAACTAATACTTTGTTTCAAAATCAAGGGCTGGTTATTTTGAGATCTGATGCTTGACACCTATAGCAGTGAATTCCATGTGTTAATTACTCTTTGGGTAAAGAAGTACTTCCTTTTATCTCTTCCAAGCCTACTGCTCATTAATTTCATTGAGTGCTAGGGTTGCCAAGTCCAATTCAAGAAATATCTGGGGACTTTGGGGGTGGAGCCAGGAGACTTTGGGGGTGGAGCCAGGAGACATTAGGGGTGGAGCCAAGATGAAGGCTGTGACGGGCATAATTGAACTCCAACCTCCTTCGACCCTGCACTCGTGACGGGAGTGGGGGGGTGGGATGCGGCTTGGCCTCCGCTGGCACCTTCCTGCGAACGGGGCAGGGGCCTCCACTTGCCTCTCTGAGATGGCTCTGCTGGATGTGAACGCCGGCCGACAGCAGCACCGTCACTCCAAGCACCGCCGACATGTCCCAGGACGCGACGCGCCACACGGAGCATGCGCCCGCCTCCCCGCGCACAGCCCTACTGTTCCTAGAGCAGCTTTGCTCCAAAGAGCCTTCCAGGGGCGACCCCCACCCCCAGAGAGCAGGGAGCGGCCTGAGGCCCAGTCAGCTGCGTGTGGTTTCTCGGCCCAGCGCTTCTCTCCAGAAGCAGCTGCCGCGCAGCAGAGCCGCCCAAGGGAGCAGCAACCTCGCGCCGGCCCAGGCGGCAGCACCGCTCTTGGGACTCCCTCCTCCATCTCCCGCCCAGGGCCGCTGGGGATTGGCGCTGCCGGGCTCAGACACATGCTCCTGCGAGAGTCTCGGCGCGGCGCAAGGAGGGCGCGGAGAGGCGGCGCTGCGCTTCTCGCTTAGCCTTCCCCCAGAGGCAGTGCGGGTGCTGCAGCGCTGAAGTCTTGAAAAGCAGCAGCAGTGCGGACCCCCAGGCACGCCTCGCCCGACGCGGCAAAGCCTCTCCTGGCGCCAGGGTCCAACACTGGCTCGGGAGCCTCACGGTGCAGCCATTTCCCCCCTCCCCCCGCTTCCATTTTTTGGGGGAGCGGGGGAAGAGGCTGGAAAACCTGGGGTCCCCCGCCAGGGCGGGAGGGTTGGGAAGCCTATTGAGTGCCCACAAGATCTTGTATTGTGACAAAGGGAGAAAAATACTTTCTCTTCTCTATTCCCTTTCCTTGTATAATTTTGTAAACCTCATGTCATCCCTCCAATCATCTTTTCTCCAAGTTAAAGAGTCCTAACCTCTTTAATCTTTCTTCATAGAGAAAGTGTTCCTTCCCCTTAATAATTTTAGTTTAGTTTTAGTACAAGCTCATTTAGAAATGTTTCTGTTTTTTCTCTTGTGCACACGAATGATAGGCTTTAAAAAACTTTAAGCAACCTTTCTAGATTGAGCCTGAGTCTTATCTGGAAGTAAGTCCCATTGAAATCTCAGATGCGCATTGGCTAGTGGTGGTTTCTCACTCATTTGGATGATTGATTAGAAACCCATCTTAATCTTACATACCAGGATCCTATTCAGACCCAAAAAGCACAAAAATATATACCTCTCCCTCTCCTCTGCAGGTACAACTTCATATACCTTCCTACAATAATAATTGGGTGCCATTAAGTTCGAACTAACCCCAAGGCTATGTGGTTTTCATGGCAAGAGATAAACGGAGGTGGTTTAACATTGCCTTCATAGAAACACTGAGCTTGAAGGGACTCCAAGGGTCATTTAATCCAATACCCTGCAATGCAGGAAATTTCACAGCTATTTCCCCCTGTCCCCCAGTGACCCCTGCTGCATGCTCAGATGAAGGCATTTCTCTACATTGTGACCTTCCTTGATGATCTTCTATTCAGAAGGCTCTGAAGTGTTTCTGATGTCTTCGCTTTGAGCATATTATTTGTGAAGAGAAGTAATTCCAGAGGGCAGACTATTGCTACTAAAATCAAATAGGAATCTTGAGGCACCTTAAAGACTAACAGAACTTTATTCTAGGGAAGGCTTTGATGGACCAGAGCAAACTTGGTTAGGATTGCCAATCTCCAGGTAGGGACTGGAGGTCTCCTGCTATTACAGTGAACATCTCCATGTGGTAAATATTACTTCACCTGAAATGGCTGCTCTGGAAGGTGGGCTGTATGGTATTATATCCCATGGAAGTCCCTCCCTTTCCCAAACTCCAGTTTCCTTAGGCTCCACCCCCAAATATCCAGGTATTTCCCAATTCCGAGCTGGCCACCCTACACTTGGTCAAAAACAGTAAGTCTCACTGTCTCTGAAGAAATGGGCTCTAGTTTATGAAAGTTCAAGCTGAACTGGCAAGTCTTTATTTATATTGTGAGGGTTTTCACTACAAGGGCAATAAGGTCACTTAGACCCCAATGGGAATTAATGAAGAAAGATTAATCAAGTCTGTCTCAGATGCTGCAGGTCAAAGTGACCCAAAGCACTTGTGAAAGCCCTCATTTAATAATACAATAGTTAACTTTAGATTGATGTAGCAGTTAAGATAAGGTGGTGTTAACCATTCAGTGTTTGTTTTATTTCATGCTTGTAGAAGTGTTTGTTAGCAGTGCCAGCCTCCATATGGGGCCTGAGAATCCCCCAGAATTTCAGCTCCACTCCAGACTACAGAGATCAATTTCCCTGGAGAAAATGGATGTTGTGGAGGGTGGACTCTATGGTACTGTAGCCCCCTTAGGTCCCTGTCCTCCCCAAGCCACCCCCAAATCTCCATGAGTTTCCTAACCTGGAGCTGGAGACCGTGATGCAGAGTGTTGGACTGGATGGGCCATTGGCCTGATCCAACATGGCTTTTCTTATGCTCGTATCCCCTGCTGATTGTCAGACGAACCTGGCAACCCTAGTTCAAGTTGAAAGTGAAAGTGCAGCATTCATTCATTGGAGTCAGCACAGACCCCCACTTACCATCCCCGAATAGTTGGAGTTCTTTTGTTGTTCTTGTTCAGTCACACAGTCGATTCCGACTCTTTGCGACCCTGTGGACCAAGTCAAGCCAGGCCTTCCTGTCTTCCACCATCATCCGAAGTCCGCTTAAATTCGTGTTAGTTACATCCGTAACGCTGTCCAGCCATCTTATCTCTTGCTGTCCCCTTCTTCTTTTGCTTTCTGTCTTTCCCAGCATCAGGGTCTTCACCAATGAGTGCTCCCTTCTCATTTGGTGGACAAAGTATTTGCGCTTCAGCATCTTTACTCTTTAGCAAATATCCCCCAGGATATTTATCTGCTCCTTCTTGCCTTCCTGCCCTGCTCTATGGTTTAACTACTGTTTTATGTGATTTTACATATGTATTCCTGTCCTGTGCTTACCTGCGGTCTATTGGACCGCAAGCCAGATAGGTAGAAGTTTTCACCCTAAAGCATAGGAGGGTGTTTAACAAGTGTACATGGATTAAAGACTCAGCATGTAGCTTTTTGGCCTTCTTTTGTAAACAGCTTTCTTAACATTTGGAATAGCTTTGCCCTCCTTCTCCAAACAAAGCTTTTATCACACAGAGCGTAGGAAACCTGGTTGTGGCTGGCTTGGCCTCACCTTTACCCGTCATCCCTGCCCCAGCTGCCTAGCTTGGCAGAATTCCTTTACTGTGTTTTTGTGTATGCTTTCCAAGGTTCCCATAGAATCGCTTCCTACCGGAAGCTTGCAGAGGTGCTTCCCTTCCGTCCCTCCCCGTTCTCCTCCCTTTGGGGCTGAGATCACCCACTGACTTCATGCTTTATTCCTTGAGATAAAATGACTATTTGTGTTTTGCTTATCTGCCCCTCCCATTCATTCTTGATGGCCTTAAGCCTCTCAAGAAGGCTTGAAAGTGCATCTAAGGCAGTTACCAACCTCCTGGTGGGGACCGGAATTCTCTTGAAAATACTACAGAGATCACTTTCCCTGCAGAAAATGCCAGCTTCAGAGGGCAGACTGACATCATGTCTCCACTGAGTGGCCTCACCTCCCCAATCTCTGCCTTCCCCAGTATGCACCCTCGAAATGTCCCAGAATTTCCCAACCTGGTATAGGCAGCCTCCTGGAAATGTTCATTTTATTCCCATGAGTTTTTTCCCTACCAGTGGCTTTGTGACCTGCTTTTGCTGACTAACTTACCTGGAAAAAGCAGACATACTTAATTAGCATTATTATAATGGCAGGTGTCAGAAACAGCTTCTGGAACATTTTTGTTAATGATGCTTAGCATTTGTACAGAGCTTTTGAGGAGGCAAAGCGCTTCACATACATCAGTGATCCTTAATGGGGGACATTAATTATCCTGGGAACTAGGGTTGCCCGGTCTCAGTTGGGAAATTTCTGGAGATTTGAGGGGCAGACCCTGGGAAGGGAAGAGACTTCACCCTCTGATGCTGCCATTTTCTCCAGGAGAACTGTTCTCCTTAGTCTGTTCAGTTATTATTTCCATGAGATCCCAGACACCACCTAGGTCTTGGCAACTCTACTAGGGACCAATCTACAGCCTTGAGGGCATTCAGGACTTTTAGGAGCAATTCAGGATTTTTGGCAATCCATTTGCTCTATGACATCTGATATTTCTCTGTTTGCCACTAAACATAATTTTGTCTTGACATCTGGACTGATAAACTGTGGTTAGCTATTGCCCTACTGTTTGTACTGCATGTCAGGTTCTGATTTGGAATGCAAAGCATTAATCACAGTTGGGCAGTCTGGATGCTGTGGCAAGCTGTGGTTACTGGTGAACTGGAAAAGACAATTTGTCAACCCATGGCTTGTTTCCAGTCCTCTTAGTATGGGGGAACATACAAACCAGCCCAGTGGACTTGAAGGAAGGAAGAGCCAAGGGGAAGGTAGTTCTGGGGTAAAGTGACTTAACTGTAAAAATTGCTGACCTAGAACTTATCAGAAAATCTGATCATGTTAATTTAGGATTCCACCCGGATCAAGGTTTTTCTTACCATTACAGCTATTTAAACAAACAGGGCAAACCTAGGCAGATTATGCTATCACCAATTACTGCTAATCTGAATGATTACTGTTCTTATTTTATTCACAGGCTGGACTTGTGTTTTGTGATGTTTTGACCCCTCTTTTTCCAATTTCCCCCTGTTCCTGTTTGTATGTGCAGGTGCTGCATCATGGCATTTTTGAAACACTTTAAAATGGAAGCAGTGTCCAGGGGTCATACTCACTGATGCTGTCATGTGTACTTTGGTCTCAGGTTCTTACAAACTTGCAGATTCTGGGGGCTTTTCCAGCATGCCCCCAAAATGTCTTTTTTCCTACCCTTCTCTTTCTTTTTGCATGCTGAACAGCCAATCGGAAAAAGAATGCTGGGCAATTTGAAAGCTTTGAGATTTTTTAAAGTTGATCCTAACAAAAGTTGTACTGCTGTGCATGTGTTTTACTCTCTGTTTGCCTTGCTTCACGTCCCCTTTTTTAAACTTAGATTCGAGATTACGATGGCTGGTTGAGAAGAGGCATTGTAAAAGAAGTGGCTCTTGAGGAGAGACTTGAAGAAGAAGTGGGTCGGGAGAGTGGGCGGTTGAGACAGGCTGATAGAGGAGGGAAAGTTGAAAGAAGTAGAAGAAAGAGGGGTGGTCCATGACTGGCTTCTTATGGCTCTTTCTTATTTTTTCTAGGGGTACAGCCACACTTTCTTCCTACTGAAGACCTGAAATAAAACCAAGAGGAACTCTTCAAACAACATGTGTCCTGTCTTTGTCTCCATGCCCTGGTCACCGGCTATATTTATAAAACTGTCTAACTGACCTGCTGGACAATTCAGTGCTGATGGTGCAGGAGATAAGGAAGGGAAATTCCTATCAACTGTTGGAGCCTGGGGGAAAAACTGAAACAGGAAAAGAAGCTGAGATCATCCTTTTTCCTTTTCTATCTCCAGTGATCCAGAGTCACAGTGACCATATAACCTTGTGTTTTGCAGAAGGTGCCAACAAGGGAGGGAAGCAGAGCACTGGGCCAAGGGAAGTATCGGAGGTAAGCAGTACTGAACTCTGAAAATGAGAGGGGTGGGAGTCCAGGTCTGCCCAGTAACAGGAGCCTCTTACTTGGAAGATTGCATTATTTAGCTAGCATCAGGCCTCATTTTGGGCAGGAGCTCACAGGAGAGGAGCTCTGCAACCTCTAAATTTTTTTGCTCTTTCTTTCTTACCTGCCCCTCCCCCCCAAAAAACTTCCTCCTGGGCTCCATTATTCAAACCCCTGTGAGAATTTTGCTGAACTCTAAGATCTGACAAACTTTCTATTTTCCGCCACAAGAATGGGAAAATAACCGACACATATAAAGCAGACAGATGGAAATCTTCATGCCACTGTGGCTACATAGGAGAAAGTAATTTAAAAAGTATGGTGGGAATAAGGTTTTATTGTGACAATTATAATTGAAGAAGCATTTGAAGGTAGATGCTCAGCTGATATAATTTAGTTCACCTTCCAGTGATGGCAGGGGTGCGTGGCATATGCAAATGAGTTTTGCTAATGAGCTCTGTTACCTCTTTTTCTATGAAATGACTCCTGACTAGCATCATCCGCATAACATGATGGGTTTTATAGAACCAAAAAAGCCAGATCCTTGTCCTATAACAATGGGGGAGACAACAGAGGTTGAAGGGAGGATAGCAGACAACTAATTAAAGGGCAGTGGCATTCATGGTAGACCCATCTGCCTTGTGGGCACAAGATCCCAGGCACAATCTTCAGCATCTCCAGTTAAAAGGACTGGGTAGCAGGTGAGACCTTGTAAAGCCACTGTCAATCAGAAGACACAGTGCGTGTCAGGCTTCACAAAAGCTCACGCTATTGCTTAAGATGCCATGAGACTCCTTTTACAGTTAATTATTTATTGAAGAGATTCTTATATCACTTCTTCCAAAAGGATGTCATCCCAAGTGCTAAATATAGTGTAATAAAATGATCCTATCAGTTGAGCAGAATTAATAAGGTGTCATTAAAATGACGAAAATACCACAGCACGACAACAGAGAAAATCCATGAGACTGAGTAGAAAACTAGGAATCCTAAGTAAGTAAGCAGGCAAACACTATCAGTAACAGCTTAGGAAACTGTTTTAAAATGTAAATTAGAAAACAAAAGCATAAAGAAACAGGAGCAACAGCCAGTTTAAAACTAACCAATTACACGTACTGTACTTAGGTATACAAAAAATCTTTAGCCTGACCCCAGTTTAAGAATCACTGGTAATCAGACTAAACCAGGGGTCTCGTGGAGACATTTGGAGTACTGACATGGCAACAAAATGGCTGCCGGCCTGCCGCAGGATTTGAAGGCAGCTGCAAAATGATTGCCACAGCTTAACATAGTACAGAGCCTTGTGCTGGTGTCAGCGGCTACCAAAGCAACGTTTAATAATACCTGCACAGCCAATCAAATCTGAAATCAGAGGATTTGCTGAGCAAAAGTCCTACCTGGCTCCACCCACTTCCTAAAAACACTTGGTGGGCAGCAGAAAAGTTGTTGGTGGGCACCATGGTTGAGGGTACTCAATATTTACCTATCCCCTGGATAGATAGTGGTGGGCTGAGTAGACCAAAGATCTCTGCAGTTAGCCGCAAGGGCTAGAAACATCAGTGAAGAAAGATCCAAGTGGACAGTCGTGTTGGTCTGAAGTAGTAGAACAAAATAGGAGTCAAGTGGCACCTTTAAGACCAACTTAGTTTTATTCAGAACGTAAGCTTTCGTGCGCTCTAAGCACACTTCGTCTGATGAAGTGTGCTTAAAGCACATGAAAGCTTACGTTCTGAATAAAACTAGTTGGTCTTAAAGGTGCAACTTGACTCCTATTTATCATTGAAGAAAGAGTGCTGTTTTGTGCTGCCTCAAATGGAAATAAATTTATGTGCACAATAAAAGCAAGCAATAAAATGGAAATAAACTTATGTGCACAAAAAAGCAAGCAATTCATGGTTGTGATCAGTGTTCCCTCTAAGCTGAGTTAGCGTGAGCTAGCTCACAGATTTTTAGCCTACAGCTCACACATTCTTGTCTTAGCTCAGGAAGGATGGCCCCAGAGCACACTACTTTATTCAGTTGCTCACAGCTTTAATGCCAGTCGCTCACAAAGTGGAATTTTTGCTCACAAGACTCTGCAGCTTGGAGGGAACATTGGTTGTGATCGCCATGCATGCTCTTCCATAGGCAGATATGCTTGCTGCATGAGAGAATTTGTAACTTTTGGAAGTTTTTGACTCATTTCTCCCCCACTCCCCCTGCACAGCCCCATTCCCAGCATCCAGATGGGTAATTGTTGGAGACATTGTTCCTCTGCTGCCATGATCCCAGTCTGACCCTGGCTGGGTTGAAAGCCCTTTAAGAGCAAGATCAAAGTCACAGGAATGTTTGAACAGGGTTTTATAATGGGTGCCTCTGCTATGGCTGGGTTAACAAAAGATTTCTTCTTTTTAAAAAAACCCCACAAACTCTCCAGGTGGAGAAGTACTTAGATGCAGAGCACAGCGTAAAAGCACAGAATCTAACTCTCATTCCTTCTTGGACTGATTAAGCTTAGTTGAGGAGCCTGATTTGCAGCAATGCTTTTCATACTCTGTGCTTAAACATCTTATCAAAATAAATGCTTGCTGATAAGGAAATGCACCAGCTTTATTTTGCAAAAAGTATACTTGTGTCTGCTAGTCAGGCGAAAGGACAAAAAGCTATCTCCTCTGGGTTGCCAACCTCCAGGTGGGCCCCACCATCCCTAGGCTCCACTCCCAAAATCTCCAGGTATTTCTCAACCAGGAACTGGCAATCCCTACTCCCATTGTTTGACCCAGAAGGACATAAAGCCCTCAAGGAGAGCAGGAAGGCAACATTCTTCCCTGTTAACTAGGGTTGCCAATCCCCAGGCGGGCAAGAACAACAGAGGAATCACAGTGAGGATAGATGCAAACAACAACAAAAATCTCTGTGCTATGAATAAACTACCAAACTTTTAAATACTTTTAAAATACGTTTATTTTTGGTGTAGTTTGGTGCCAGTTTGGTGTAGTGGTTAAGTGTGCGGACTCCTATCTGGGAGAACCGGGTTTGATTCCCCACTCCTCCACTTGCAGCTGCTGGAATGGCCTTGGGTCAGCCATAGCTCTGGCAGGAGTTGTCCTTGAAAGGGCAGCTGCTGTGAGAGCCTCTTAGCTCTCCCACCCACCTCACAGGGTGTCTGAACATAAGAACATAAGAGAAGCCATGTTGGATCAGGCCAACGGCCCATCCAGTCCAATACTCTGTGCCACACAGTGGCAAAAAATTTTATATATACACACACACTGTGGCTAATAGCCACTGATGGACCTGTGCTCCATATTTTTATCTAAACCCCTCTTGAAGGTGGCTATACTTGCGGCCGCCACCACCTCCTGTGGCAGTGAATTCCACATGTTAATCACCCTTTGGGTGAAGAAGTACTTCCTTTTATCCGTTTTAACCTGTCTGCTCAGCAATTTCATCGAATGCCCAAGAGTCCTTGTATTGTGAGAAAGGGAGAAAAGTACTTCTTTCTCTACTTTCTCCATCCCATGCATTATCTTGTAAACCTCTATCATGTCACCCCGCAATCGACGTTTCTCCAAGCTAAAGAGTCCCAAGTGTTTCAACCTTTCTTCATAGGGAAAGTGCTCCAGCCCTTTAATCATTCTAATCTGTTGTGGGGGAGGAAGGTAAAGGAGATTGTGAGCCGCTCTGAGACTCTTCGGAGTGGAGGGCGGGATATAAATCCAATATACTTTTAAAATATAAAACTGCTTCATACTTAATATGCTTAACACAAAAGTTCACATTGATAACCATGAAAAACAATTAGAAACAGAGCCCATAGTGATTAACTGATACAGCATACAAATAACTAGTTAATAATATAATAGACGCGTTTCGTGTTTCCCACTTCATCAGTATTATGATATCTTCCATTTGTGCTGTATATTACCAGTTCCTTTCACCAGAAGCATAGCAAAGCCTTCCACTCCATTGCTGGCCACAAAACTCTCCATACAAATTGGATACAAACACTGAGGCTTCCAGGTGGGGGCAGGGGATCCCCCGGTTTGGAGGCCCTCCCCCTGCTTCAGGGTCATCAGAAAACAGCGGGGGGGGGGAGGGAAATGTCTGCTGGGACATGGGAGAGTGATTCCCATAGGGTATAATGGAGCATTGATCCATGGGTATTTGGGGCTTTGGGGGGGGCTGTTTTTTATTTAGGGGCACCAAATTTGCAGCATAGTATCTGATGCCTCTCCTCAAAACACCCTCCAAGTTTCAAAAGGATTGCACCAGAGGGTCCAATTCTATGAGCCCCAAAAGAAGGAGCCCCTAGCCTTCATTATTTCAATGGAGGGAAGATATTTAAAAGGTGTCCGTGTGGTCCCTTTCAATGTGATGTCCAGAACTCCCTTTGGAGTTCAATTATGCTTATCACAAACTTGTTCCTGGCTCCACCCCCAAAGTCCCCAGATATTTCTTGTATTGGACTTGGCAACCCTGCTTTTAACAGTTTCTTAGTATCTGATATTCAGAAGTATGTTGCCTTTAAACTTGGAGGTTCCATTCAAATCTTCATGCCCAATATTGGCTTATCCTCAATGAATTTGTCTAGTCTTCTTTTAAAGCAAGTAGCCATCAATACGTCAGTGGAGTTTGCAAGTTATTTGTGCGTTATGCGAATAAATGCTTCACTGTGTCTGTCTTGTACCCATTATCCATCAGTTTCATTGGGTAGTCTCAAGTTCTAGTTTGTATAGAGTTGCCAGGTCCCTCCAGGCAGCTGGTGGGGGATAGGGGGGTGAGTTTACTGAGCTGAGAGTTTCTTTACATGTATCATCAAAGGTGCCTATGTCACTTCTGGGTCATGTTGCAGTCATGTGGGCATGACACTGAAGTATCAGATGTTCCTCCCTCATTTTGGGGGTAATTCCCCCCCTGCCAGCTAGCTGATCCATGGTGCAGAGGTGGGGCCTGGCAGCGGGGGATCCCTGCCCCCACTGGGGGGGGGGGAGTCTGGCATTCCTAGGTCCCCTTCCCAACCACCAGCAGGGGATGGGAGCAAAGGGTTGCCAGATTCTGGCTGGGAAACTTCTGGAAGTTTGGGGGTGGAGACTGGGAGGATAAGAGATTTCAGTGGGTACAATACCATAGTGCCTACCCTCCAAAATATCTGTTTTCTCCAAGGGAGCTGTTCTCTGTAATCTGCTGTAATTCCGGGGGATCTCCAGGTCCCATCTGGAGGCTGGCATCCCTAGTTGTGAGAAGTTTTTCCCCTCCTTTTCTCTTTCTCCACACCACTAAAAATAGTTTATTGGCCTCTAAGATGACTTATGATACTATAAGTTATATACAAAATACTAACAGCTGTATTATTTGCAAGGTTTCTTAATTTGCACAATTAATCCTTAAAAAAACAGCTTTTGTTCCCATATAATTTTTTATTAAGCACAGTGCAAGTACACAAAGCTCTCCAGAGAAGGTTAGTTACAGGTGTAACTATTTTAATAACTGGTCTAACCATAAAAATCTTAGCGCTTCAGAAACAGTGGAGGCATTCAGCAGAAGAGGGTAATGGGCTTCTGCAACGAATCTGAGACCTCTCTCCAACTGTTCTGTTAGCTCTAGGGAAAAAGAGAAACAAGGTGTACCAGTTGCTTGTGTGTTCAAGTTGTAACATGAGTTTGTTCACCAACTGCATTTTCTTGGCTGATGTGTGATTGATTGTCTTCAGAACTGAATCTCACTGTGTTGCTAGAGTATACAGAGCTTTGGAATTTGGGAAAGTGTTTTGGGCACGAGTGAAAAATAAGCATAAATTTGGAGCTCCAGTGATGGGGAGGAGAGGCATTCCCTAATTTTTACAAGGAGTATCCCAGTGAATGCCTTACTACAAGGAGAGAGAGCGAGAGAGAGAGAATATTTCACTAAACTGCTGCCCTTTTTGCTCTGTAGTACTGCATGCCCTTGTGGAGTCTGGGGCAGTCTTCATCCAGTGAGGGATATATTGTTGAGGCATCCACTGTCGGGAGTGGAGGGCAAGTTTTGCCTCCATTATAATGGTACTTCATTCTCAAGCAGAACTCTTGGCTTATTTGGAGTGAATGGCAACCATTCACTTCCACAAGAGGTGATAAAGAGGTGCAGTCAGGGTTGGGTAAGATTTCTGGCTTGGGGAAATTTCTGAAAATTTGGAATCATGCCTGGGGAGGTCAGAATTTAGGAAGGGGTGGGAATTTGGTAGGGATGGGATGCCATAGAATCTGCCCTTCAAAGCTGCAGTATCCTGCAGGGGGACTGTCTCTGGAGATCAATTGTGATTCCAGGACAACCCCAGGCCCCACCTCGAGCTTGATAACAACTCAAGGGGGTATCATTTGGAATGCTTAAAGTTTTTACCTGTCTCTAGTTCTTGGTGTGCAACAGAATGGTGGGAGCTGACTATGTATTTATTGTCTACAGGCAGAGTGGATGTTCAGTGTTCTATCATTATGGAACATGAAAGTCTGATCTTAAGGAAAACCAAGACTTTTTTTGAGCAGGAACACATAGGAATGCAGTTTCAGCTGGCTTGGCATCAGGGTGTGTGGTCTAATATGCAGGGGTGGAATTCTAGCAGCAGCTCCTTTGCATATTAGGCCACACCTCCTGATGTAGCCAATCCTCCAAGAGCTTACCAAAAAGAGCATTGTAAACTCTTGAAGGATTGGCTACATCAGGGGTCGTGACCTAATATGCAAAAGAGCTCCTGCAAGAATTCCACCCCTGCTAATATGTAAATGAGTTTTTGCTGGGCTTTTTCCACAGCAAAAAAAGCCCTACGTGAAACAATGGTGGCATCAGGGTGTGCGGCCAATATGCAAATTAGTTCCTGCTGGGCTTTTTCTACAAAAAAAGCCCTGAGTAAAACTGATTTGGTTTGGTGTAGTGGTTAAGTGTGTGGACTCAAAAAAAAAAAAAAAAGTGTGTGGACTCTTATCTAGGAGAACTAGGTTTGATTCCCCACTCCTCCATTTGCAGCTGCTGGAATGGCCTTGGGTTAGCCATAGCTCTCATAGGAGTTGTCCTTGAAAGGGCAGCCACTGTAAGAGCTCTCTCAGCCCCACCCACCTCACAGGGTGTCTGTTGTGTGTGGGGGGGAGGTAAATGAGATTGTGACTGCTCTGAGACTCTGAAATTCAGAGTATAGGAAAGGAAAGGTTTCCTGTGCAAGCACCAGTCGTTTGCGACTCTGGGGTGACGTTGCTTTCACAACGTTTTCACAGCAGACTTTTTACGGGGTGGTTTGCCATTGCCTTCCCCAGTCATCTGCACTTCCCCCTCCCAGCAAGTGCTCATTTTACCGAGCTTGGAAGGATGGAAGGCTGAGTCAACCTCAAGCCGGCTACCTGAAAACCCAGCTTCCACCGAGGATCGAACTCAGGTCATGAGCAGAGCTTAGGACTGCAGTACAGCAGCTTTAACACTCTGCGCCACGGGGCTCTTTCAGAGTATAGGGCAGGATATAAATCCAATACTATCATCTTCCTTTTGATGTAGAATTTGGGATGCTGAGTTTTCTTGCTAAGGTGTACATACCAGCCAAATAAACTGCCATTTTGCTGTGATTTTAGTGGGCTGTTCAGACGCCAAGGCATTTTCCCCTGGAGACAGACCCAACTTCTGCTGAAATGCTTTCAAGTTTAATAAGTAACAAAAGTGGCAGTTGAGGGGGCATATGTAACTTGAACACTGATGTCTTTTTAATTCTCCCTGCCCCCCCTTTCTTCTCATAGCCTTGTCAGCATTTCCAAGGGTAAGATATACCGGAGCCTTGTTTGGAAATGATAGTTCAGTGAGGCCTGTGACAATGACTGGGGGTATTTTTGTTTTTCTTTATAGACATCTGACATTGGCCAACTTCAGATTTTGAGAATTTTTTCTTCCCTTCTCAAAGATTCTTCCTGTATTGGAAGAACAGTTGCAGTTGCCTAGCAACCCATCCCTGATCTGCTTCCCTATGGTTGCCAGCTGCTTCTTTCCCTTAGCTCTTCTTGTGTGCTGTAGCAAGCACATGAGCATAGTTTCTTGTGCTAGGAAATATCCTTCATTCAGAGAGTTGCCACTCCCCCCCCTCCCCATTTTAAGCAATTGCATGATAGGCAAAACCTGAACTTTGCCTTAATTTGAATGTCTCTATAACCCTGAGTCCACTGCTCAAGCAGGTGAAGGCTCTGACTGGCAAATTGCCAGGTGTTAACACGATTTGGGCCATTTTGGTGTGACAAATCTGGCCATTTTGTTTCCCTTTTTTGAGTGGGAGATGTGTTTTTGTTTTTAAACCACACCTGACTCTCCGGTAACTCAGGAAAGGGAACTGCCAAAGTCTTTTTGGGGGGATTCCAGTTTTACCTCAGCCAGCAGAGTTTCCTGACTTGAGACTTGCTGAGGCCTGGTGGAACACCTGATGGGCTTTGTTGGCCTTCCCACTTATGACTGATAATTTCTTAGTTTCTTAAGTTTCCTGTTTATTTTCTGTTAAGAGGTAGGGTGTCTTTTTTTTTTTTTAAAGTAGCTAATCTAGCCTCACCAGACTTGGGTGGTGAGCAGGCAAAATGGCTAGGTTACCATTTTGTAGTACCATAGATCAAAGGGAGCTAACCTGCATATAATACATACTAATGTAGGGTTGCCAGGTCTGTGTTGAAAAATACTTGGAGGCTTTGGGGGTGGATCTGGGAGAGCAGGGTTTGGGGAGGGAAGGGACCTCAGCATAGTTGTAAGGTTGGCAGGTCCAACTCAAGAAATATCTGGGGACTTTGGGGTGGAATCAGAACCAAAGTTGTGTCAAACATGATTGAACTCCAAAGGGAGCTCTGGCCATCACATTTAAAGGAACAGCACTCCTTTTAATAACTTCCCTCCATTAGAAATATTGGAGGATAGGGACACCTTCTTTTGGGGCACATAAAATTGGACCCCCTTGTCCGATCTTTTTAAAACTTGGGGTGGGGATTGAGAAGGGACACCAGATGCTATGCTGAAAATTTGGTGCCTCTGCCTTAAAAAACAGCCCCCAAGAGCCCCAGATATCCATAGATCGATTCTCCATTATACCTTATGGGAACTGGTCTCCATAGGGCATAATGGAATGCCCATCAGACATTTCTTCCCCTCCTCACACTTACTGATAATCCTGAAGCAAGGGATTAGCAAGCCTAGTATAGTGCTATAGAGTCTACTCTTCAAAGCAGCCATTTTCTCCAGGGGAGCTGATCTCTGCCAGCTGGAGGTAACTAAAAGCTGGCAACCCTTTCTGGCGCGCCTTATTGCAGGGGTGTCAAACTCATTTGTTATGAGGGCCAGATCTGACATAAATGAGACCTTGTTGGGCCAGGCCATATGTATACCTATTTAAGATTAGGTAGCAGAGATATAACCATTATAAAGGACACAGACAAACAAAGATTTTTTTTAAAAAAACCTTAAAACATTAGCAGTTGTTGGTCTAGTTTTCTTTGTATTTCTCCCATGGGATCCAGGGAACTGGGCAAGGGAAGCTCTGGGTCTTTCCTTCCTTCCCCAGGGGACCAGGATGGGGAGGTGCCTCAGCCAATAGAAGGAAGAGAGACTTGGCTCAATTGAGAGAGTCTGGCAATTGAGAGAGTCTGGCAAAGCAAGCTCTGCCTCCCCCTCTTCTTCCCCAAGGGAGGAGCCTCATCCAATGGAGAAAATAGGGGTTTTGCTCTGTAGCTTCTGTGCAATTGAGCAAGCCTTGAAAAGCAAGCTGTTATGAAGAAGGAAGCAAGAGAGAGGGAGAAATAAGCAGATGACAGCCACTTGCTCGGTGGCCTGACAGGAGCCTGACTCCCCTGCCTTATTGAAACTGTAATGTATGGCGCTCGCAACCATTTCGTTATATCGCACCATCAAAGGAGCGTTAGTCCGCGAAAGCCGCGGAGGCTACTGTGACAGCCAGGTGCCTCCACGAGGGCACGGAACATCAGCCAATCACAGCGAGTGGCGGGAAATATGGCTGGCCAGCATTGGACTGGCCAGCAGGTAGAATAGTTCCGGAGTTGTATATATGCGGGACCCGGCCCGTGTGTTCTCTCTCTTACCTCGTGTTTGTACCATGCAATAAACTATGTTGCCCTACTCGCGTCTCTCAGACTGGTACATTACAGTGGCGACGAGGATGGGATCTTAGCCCTTCGGACAAGCGGGCTACGAAGGAGACTCACGGGCAACTCGTCGTCCCATCGCTTCATCGCTGAATCGCTACTTCGCAACGACCGCCGCCATGGCCAGCCCCAGCGGGAACACCGGTCACATTGAAGCTTTCGACCACACGAATCCCGAGGGATGGGAGTCCTATTCGGAAAGAGTCGATTGCTACCTGAGGGCGAATCGAGTAACCGAGGACGGCATGAAGCGGGACGTTCTCCTGAGCGTCTGCGGGGCCGCCACTTTCGAGATCGCAAAGGGTCTCTCGGCACCCGCTCGCCTCACGGAGAAAACGTACGCGGAGGTCGTCCGCCTCCTCACGGGCCACTTCCTGCCGCAGCCGTCGCGGGTGGCCCGCAGGTTCCTCTTCCACAAGAGGGACCAGGCCCAGGGAGAATCAGCCGCGGACTACCTGGCCGCCCTGCGCCAGATCGCCGGAAGCTGCAACTTCCCGAATTTGGAAGAGACCCTGGCCGATCGGTTCGCCTGGGGCCTCCGAGACGAGAGGCTCCAGCAAAAGCTCTTCGCAAAGGAAGAGCTCACCCTTCAGGGCGCCTTCAGCGAGGCCGTGGCCTTCGAGCGCACCACCCAGACGTTCCCCAGGGCCAAGTCGGAAGCCGTCCACCACGAGGAGCTGGACCCCCACCACCAGGACGAGGGAGAAGCACTCCAGCTGCACCACTCTTCAAGACCCGCCGCCCGAGCCCCACAGCGGCCCCGAACAAACGAAAGATCGAACCAACGCAACAACGAAAGAGCGAAATGCGCCAGTTGCGGCGACCCCCACGACCGTCGGGACTGCCAGTACAGGACCTGGGACTGCAGGAGCTGCGGGAAGACCGGCCACATAGCGCGGGCTTGCCGAGCCAAGCCCCACCGCCCGCGGCCAACCACGCACCACGAGGCTGCCGAGTCCCACTCCACGGCCTCCACCACGCTACAGGTACTGAACCTGCCCCTAGCCACCCCCAACAAGATTAAGGTGTCGGTCCGCATAGAGGGGGCCCCCTGCCTCATGGAGGTGGACTTGGGCTCCTCCATCTCCATAATTGCGGAGGAGACCCTGAGGAAATTATACCCCGGCTACAGGGGACAGCTGCGGCCGGCCGATTTTGTACTGCGGGACTTTCAGAAAAACCCGGTTCAAATCGCGGGGTGGGCAAGGGTACACGTGGAGCGAGGGTCCTTCAAGGGCCCGCTAGATATTCTGGTAGTCAAGCGACCGCTGGCCACCCTGTTGGGCCTCACATGGTTCGATCCCTTGGGAATCAGAGTAGAGGTGTCACAAACGGCCACAGTCGGCGGGTTCGGGGAGGTGTGCAGAGAGTTCCCCGAGGTTTTTGACAGGTCGCTGGGTAGCTACAAGGGGCCGGCCATCTCCCTACCGCTGGACCCAACGGTCAGACCGATCCGGCTGAAGGCGAGGAGGGTCCCCTTCGCCCTAAAACCCAAAATCGAGGCTGAGTTGGACCGCCTGGTAGCACAAGGGGTCCTAGAGCCGGTCGATTACGCCATGTGGGAAACCCCCATAGTGACTCCGGTCAAACTGAATGGGGACGTGCGGATATGTGCCGACTATAAGTGCACAATCAACAAGGCGCTCCAGGATAACCCCTACCCAGTGCCGGTAGTCAGCCATGTCCTGGCCGCTCTTGCGGGGTCCAAGATTTTTGGGAAGCTGGACTTGGCACAAGCCTACCAGCAGCTTCCAGTGGACACCAAAACAGCTGAGGCACAGACGATTGTGACCCATAGGGGGGCATTTAGGGTGAACCGGCTACAGTTTGGGGTCAGTGTGGCACCTGGGATCTTCCAGAGTATAATGGACGCTCTCCTCAAAGGGATCCCAGGAGTCCAGCCATTTTTCGACGACGTTTTAATCGCCGCCCCGGACCCTGAGGAGTTCAGCAACCGTCTCAGGGAGGTGCTCCGTCGTTTTCAAACCGCTGGACTAAAGGTGAAGAGGGAGAAGTGTTTGCTGGGGGTGCCCCGGGTGGAGTTCCTAGGATTCGCCGTGGACGCAGAGGGAATCCACCCGACCGAGGAGAAAACCAGGGCCATCGTCCAAGCCCCGGCCCCCACGTGTAAAGCGGAGCTACAGAGCTTCTTGGGGGTGCTCAACTTTTACCACACTTTCATACCCCACAAAGCGGCCATTGCGGAACCCCTACACCGGTTACTGGACAAAAAAGCTCCTTGGGTGTGGGGGAAGAAGCAGGCCGCCGCGTTCCAGGCGGTGAAGGACGTCCTGGTCTCCAACGCGGTGCTCCACCACTTCGACGAGCGCCTTCCGGTCATCCTGGCATGCGATGCATCGCCGTACGGGGTGGGAGCTGTCCTGGGGCACCAACTATCGGACGGCCGGGAGGTACCGGTCGCTTACTATTCCCGCACCCTAACGTCGGCGGAGCGTAATTACGCTCAAATTGACAAGGAAGCCCTGGCGATTGTAGCGGGGGTTCACAAATTTAACGATTATTTGTACGGGCGCAAGTTCACTATAGCGACCGACCACAAGCCGCTGTTGGGTCTGCTGGCCCCAGACCGCCAAACTCCCCAAATCTTGTCCCAAAGGGTGCTGAGATGGAACCAATTCCTAAATTCATTCACCTACACATTGGTACACAGGGCGGGCAAGGCGATGGGCCACGCTGATGCACTCAGCCGCTTACCGCTCCCAGACACGGGACCCGACCCGGCCCCCGCACACCAGGTGATGTCAGTAGAGTCACTCCCGGACCAGCCCATCCACACTGCCGAAGTGGCAAAGGCCACAGGGAAAGACAAAACCCTAGCAAGGGTGCTCGACTGGGTGGTGAGAGGGTGGCCAGAAAGGGACATGGGGGGAGAGTTCAAGCCGTACAAAATGAGGCGGGAGGAACTTGCGGCCCACAAGGGGTGCCTGCTATGGGGGAGCCGGGTGGTGGTCCCCCCCCCTTCAGAAAAGGGTCCTGGAATCGCTACATGAAACACACCCGGGCATAGTGAGGATGAAGGCCCTAGCCAGGAGCTATGTGTGGTGGCCGGGAATGGACGGGGAAATAGAGGACTGGGTCCGGAGGTGCAGTGCGTGCCAGGAATCGCGGCCGGACCCACCCAGCGCCCCGGCCACACGGTGGGAAACCACAAGGAAACCATGGTCCAGGCTCCACCTAGACTTCGCGGGGCCGTTCCAGGGGCAGATATTCCTAATAATTGTGGACGCCTACACAAAATGGCTAGAGGTCCTCCCTGTGGCGTCCACCTCCTCAGCAGCCGCCATCCGAGCCCTGCGCCGGGTCCTGTGCACCCACGGCATCCCGGACACCCTGGTCTCTGACAACGGGGCCGCCTTCACCTCGGGAGAGTTCCAGGCTTTTCTCCAGAGGTACCTCATAAGGCACATCAGGTCGGCCCCCTTTCACCCAGCCACCAACGGCCAGGCGGAGCGGATGGTCCGCACCACCAAAGAGGCCCTGGGCAGGATCGTGCAGGGCGATTGGGACCATAGGCTAGCCGCCTTCCTCTTTGACAACAGGGTCATCCCAAACCCTGTCACGGGGGTCAGTCCAGCAGAACTCCTCATGGGGCGCAAGCTCACCACAAGGCTGGACAGGCTACACCCCGACCGAGCCTCTGACATAAGAGGGTCCCCAGAGGTCCGCGAGGCAGCTAGGGGGTTCTTTGCCGGGGACCCAGTGTTCGCCCGCAACTACGCGTCGGGACCCGAGTGGTTGGCAGGGCGGGTGCTACGGGTCGTGGGTTCCCGCCACTACGAAGTATCCACGGAGGGTGGCCAGATCCTACGCCGGCACATCGACCAGATGCGCCGCCGGACCCTACCCGAGGAACCCACGGAAGCAAGGGAAGCGGCCAGACCCGAGGAGCCACCTACAACCCTGCTGACATCCACAACCCTGCCTCCCCCAGCAGAGGCAACCCAAAACCCCGAACTCGGCCCGCAGCCCCCGGAGGTTCCGGCTCCCGAGGAGACTCCGGGGGCCGAGGCTACCAGGACTCCGCAAGCCACCCCACGGCGGTCAATGCGAGAGCGCCGGCCTCCCGCCTACCTCCAGGATTATGTTACTAACTAAAGGGGGAGGGGTGTAATGTATGGCGCTCACAACCATTTCGTTATATCGCACCATCGAAGGAGCGTTAGTCCGCGAAAGCCGCGGAGGCTACTGTGACAGCCAGGTGCCTCCGCGAGGGCACGGAACATCAGCCAATCACAGCGAGTGGCGGGAAATATGGCTGGCCAGCATTGGACTGGCCAGCAGGTAGAATAGTTCCGGAGTTGTATATATGCGGGACCCGGCCTGCGTGTTCTCTCTCTTACCTCGTGTTTGTACCATGCAATAAACTATGTTGCCCTACTCGCGTCTCTCAGACTGGTACATTACAGAAACATGCACTTTTATCCTCACTACACGAATGGGTGGATTGGGTGGAGTACTTGCCTGCCTATTTTGTTTACTTGATCTATGGATTAGCAATTTAGTTATTCTTTTTAAAAAGCTGAGTATTTGGACCAGCTCATGGGCCAAACAAGGACCAAATGGCTTGCTGTTTAAAAACTAAGGTCTAATTATACGTTTTCTTTAGGTTGGCTTGAGAGTTCCATATTTTCAAGGTGCATGAGACCTAATTCAGATTGGGGCCACAGTTTGAAAGAAGGGGATTAGACCTTTCTCCTCACAATAATTTCTTGACTTACCTGAAACAACCCTATGGGGTGCTATTGCTGTGTTTTGGACTCCATGAATACTGCTGGGCTACACGTTATTCTTTCCCAAGAGGTCAAACAATGGCTTCCGATGAAGAACTCTGTGTGTGAGTGTGTGTGTGTGGGGGGGGGTCTATAATTTTTTTTCCAGCACATTTACAATCTGAATTGGGCCTCCGTGCATCTGGTAAAAGCAGAACTCTAGAACCGTTCTCTGGAAGTAACCCTGAGGAAAACATAGCATTTAGTTAGGTTCCTCTTTAATAGCACTGTAGGTCAACCCAGTCAAACTTGTATCATGTAGAAATCTCTCTCCTTTACAGTCTTTCTGGTATGCCTGGTTCAGGTTTGTAAACAAGCTTAGTTGCCTGTGATTAGGAACAAATTCTTTCCAAGAACCTGTACCAATGTTGATTCCTTTGACATCTTTTAGGCCAGTAATGTAGGTAAAATTTGTATACTTTATAAGGTTAATCTTATTTTTATAACATCATCTTATCCCTATTTTCTTTCCAGCAGAGACTTTTTTTTGTCTTTTGGACCCCATAAACTGCTCCAGAGATGAACAGCTCAGCCTCTGAGGTCTTCCTGAGCCCGTATGAAGGCACTCCCCACCCACCACTGGTTCAGAAACGCCGCTGCTCATCAGCCTTAGAATCATGCTCTTCTACTGTTGAAGACTGGGTAACAGCAGATACAGAAGAAGAGGATGACTGTCAATTCCTAAATGTGCAAATGCGCAGGTCGGGTAACTTGAGGAGTTCTGCACATGCCTATGACGCCTTTCGAAGGCATAGCTGGGAGCCTGGGAAAGTGCTTGAAGAACCAGATTTTGAACAGCAGAGGTAAATGTGTGTGTGTGTGCGCGTATCTAAATATTTAGCATATTAAGTAAGCTTATTAATACCTCTTTGCCTATGGTAAGGAAGGATCTGCCTCCATTTAAGGATGCTTCTGTTTTTCATTTAGACTACTGTTGTGTCACAAATGAGCCACTTTCCTAATTTTGTTCTTATTTTTGCCTTTTGGAGTTGCCTTGGTTAATGTTTTGGTAGTGTGAGTTATTAACGTGGTCATTCTTCAGGATTTAGCTAAGGAGAAGGATTAAGTGAAATAGATTCATATTTACTTATTTATTAGATTTATAACCCGCCCTCTGTGCAACAGGGCTCAGAGTGCACATTGTCTCTAGTGCATAGTCCATTTAACTGTGGGTGCATAGGTACTAAGGGACAGCCTGCCATTTCACATGTTTTCACACCCAAATATAATATAGGACAATTATATTTTTCTAGAATATTTTAATGCAAAAGAAAAACTGTGTTTTAAACAAGTGAAGGGCAAGCAGGGCCAGCGCTAGACCCTTTGGCACCCTAAGCAAGGCTAACTACTTGTGCCCCCACCTTCTACAAAGTCACTGCGGCCAGATCTCTCCATTCTGTCCTATGGGCCCATAGGATAGAATGGAGAGATGGGGCCACTGCTGTGGTGCAACCCCGGAGAAGGGGATTAAAGTTTTAACCCCCTTCTGTAGTGTTGTGCTGCAGTGGCAGCTCAATCCCTCCATTCTGTCCTATGGGCCCATAGCATAGAATGGAGGGATCGGGCCGCCACTGTGGTGCAATGCTACACAAAGAGTTTTAAACTTTAAACCCCTTCTCTGTGGTTGCGCTGCAGTGGCAGCCCCATCTCTCCATTCTATCCTATGGACTCATAGGATAGAATGAAGGAATTGGGCTGCAGCGACCCTAGCGGAGGGGTTGCCCCACCATCTGTACCTCTTGGAATCTCCTGAGGGGCATGGGGGAAGATCCTTTCCTTGCTTTTGCAGGGGTTCAAAAGCAGGGAGAAAGCCCCACTGCTGGGACCTCTTGACGACTCCGAGAGGCAGGGTGGGGGAGCTCAGAGAGGCGGCCACTGGGCAGTGGCATGACTTAACCAAGTCACATGTAGAGTGCCCAATTTGGTGCCCCCGATGGCTGACACCCTAGGCAATCACCTAGTTTGCCTAGTGGCAGGACCAGCCCTGAGGGCAAGCCAAGCCATTGCAGAACACGTAAATGCAATTTATGGCTGACAGTTAAGTGTTTTTAATGATGTGAAATAGTGCCTGTGTGAGAGCTTGAGAAGTGTTTGACATGTGAAATGGGGGGTTTTTTTGCAATCCTGTCCCTTTTTTTGGTCTGGAAATCACTTGATCCTTTTAGTGACTTTTCATCCTCAGCTGAGGCTCCCAAACATGGGTTTGTCGCAGAAAACAGTGAAAGTGGTGACAGGGTGGAAAGGACAGAAGTTTTGAGAATTCCAGTCTTGTTAATTCCAAAATGAAAAAAGCAAATGACACATTTGAAACCTTTTGTTGGTGTTCTACTGGAGATGAATGTGGTTTGACTGCAGAGTACCCCTTCCTCCTCTGGCCAGTAACTGAGGCACTTGGCACTGTACAATAATAAAATGTTACCACCACTCCCTTTTTTGAAAGCTTTCAGTTTAAATCAGGACAAAGGAGAGAACGGAATGTGTGAAAAGTGAGCAGAAATATTTAAAGGAGAAGGTAAACATGAGGAAACAAATACATTTTTATAGTTTTTTGAAAGAAGAAAGTGAGGAAGTTGGAACAGAGGAACAGTATTCCAGGAGCATCAGGTGGTTTATATGGGGGGGAGCTAAAAAAAAGAGAGAGAGAGCATGGAGGGAAGTTAATATTATATGACTAGAAATAGTATTTTATGAATGTAGAGTTCAAAAGAGGCAGCAAGACAGAGTGAGTTTGTGGAGAGATTTTAAAGATAGAAGCAGTAGAATATTGTTTCTTACAAATGGACAATTTTGCTCTAGTTTGGCATCCAAACTGGATCATTTTTTTTTAAAGAGTCTATACAATGATGTCCCCTAATGATTGATTTTTAGGGTTTTCCCTGGTTTGTTCTGATCTTTACCAAACCTGGTTTGATAGTCTTTTTAGAAAGTTCACAGAGCACCTTTGCACAGCATGTGAATAAGAATGTGGCCATTTCTTAGAAGTCCCACTCGTATCAGCACCCATATTTGCACTATTACAAACACAGGATTAAAGGGATTATTACAAAGTCTCCATAAATCACTTACACATGAAGCTGTCATACTGATTCAGGCCACTGATCTATCAAGGTCTGCATTGTCTACTCAGACTGGCAGCAACTCTCCATTATCTCAAGTGGATTTCTTTCACACCACCTAACTGGAGATGCCAAGGATTGAAGCTGGGACCTTCTGCATGCAAAGAAGATGCTCTAGCAGAGAACCATGGTCAAACCCCTGCAATCCTCCAAAACTAGTGACTCCAGCAAAGGTTGTCCAGAGCTTCTCACTTGGAGAATCTGGAACAAGACATGCTGTTTTTTATTTGCATCAGAGGCTCTGAGTGCAGGTCTAATCTCTGTACTCCAGTCTTGCCTGAGGGCTGTTAGATAAGCTAAATTCTGCTGGAAATGGGAAGGCTTGCTATTTTCCCTGCTCATTTTTAATTTCCTCTGTTCTTTTTGCCTTCCTTTTCACCTTGTGCTGCATTTGTTCCTCCTTTTTATCACTCTTCTTCAGCAGCCTGGCCTGGAAAATAGCTGCCTTGATTGATTGTGGCTGGACAAAGCATTGGGCAGCAGGCAGTTTTCAAAACTGCCAGGGGTTCACTGATACACAGGCTAGCTCCATGTTCTGTCAGCCCTTTGCTTCTTTTAAAACAAACTGAACATGGATAGGTCTTTGTTGGTGGTGGGAAAGGCTACGTTTATCAAGCATGGTGCTGGGGATCAACCCTAAAGCAAATCCATGCCAGATGTGTGTCCATGTCAGCAACTGGCCTCACTCAAAAACTGAGCATTCATTTCATGCAAATATGAAATGTTGATACCTCGTTTGTCACTTTTTAAAAATGTGTTTGTAGACCTTAAGGATGTGAGGAAATCTCAAGACAGTCTTGGGAGGCTGTGAGTTTGAATAAAGGGCCAGCTGGATATGAAGAAGGAACTGCTTTGCACTTTCTTCTGTTGCCATTCTGATCAGAATTTCTGCCTCAAGCTGCTTTTTCTTTCTCCAGAAGAAAAACGTACCTTCCAAAATTTCACAGCTGGAAACAGGGAATGAGTGTTTAATATGCCCATTTTATTTCTAAGGATTGCTGCCTGAAGCTCTTAATCCTCCATTACACATTTCTTATGGCTCCACTTGAGCCTGCTGTATTCATTCACTCTTCAGTGGCCTGCCTTGCACTGTTTAAAAAGCCAAGATGTGTGTTCTTTTTAGGCTAAAGATACACTAGACAAACACAATCGTCTCACAGCCTGTTCTCAACGGTTTCAAGTGAGCCTGGTCAACACATGAAATAGAAAGCTGTTCACTGCTTGGTGCCTAAGAATTCATGCACAGGCATTTAAGTGGATGTGCACTAAATACAAGAGTGCATTCACAGAATTAAATTTTAAAGATGCTGAAAAAAGGAGCTAAATCCTGAAGAATAAATAAAGTGAGCAACTTGTATTAAAACTTTAATGACATCCACTAAAGGCAAAAACCTGAGTACTGGGTCATCAAGGATATAAAATAAGGAACGGGAAAGATGGATTAGGTAGAAAATATATTGGTGAAGAACAACTTGTTGAGTTGCAACCAACCTATGGTGACCCAATTTTTAGGGTGTTTTAGGCAAGAGATGAACAGAGGTGCTTTGCTATTGTCCTCCTTGGTAGTCCCTCATGACCATGATCAGCCTTCCTTAGCTCCTAAACTCTGGACAGCCCAGGGTAAGCTAGGCTATTACTGGTACCTGTATTTTTTCCACCGCAGGAAAAAGATTACTGGGAGTGGGATGGAACAGAAAAATGACCAGAGGGTTAAGCTCCTCTTCCCTTGGCTATTTCTCTCAAAACTTTTGGTTGCAAATCCACAAAAGCATACACAACTACAAGTCTTGCCTAGTACGGATCTTCAAAATCCCAATTTACAAGCAAGTAGAGGAACTAGCTGCCATGTTGGTGGGCCCAGGAAAATCTGGATTTTTCCACCCAGGTAGCAGCCACCCGGACTTGGTTGCAAGCTTTCCTTAAACTTTGGAATAAAGCAGTTTCTAGGAACCTGCCCCTCTTCTCAACAGTATCCAACATGGGCAAATAACCCATGTGGAAACACCCTCAATCGCAACCTGGCAATGGTGAGCCAAGCGCTACACAGCTCTCCTCCTCCTTTTGATATCCAAGGCTTGACTGCACCATAAAGACCAAATGTCAGTGGAAACATAAAACATCTTCCATTTGGATGTATTATTATTCTTTTCAGCAGTATGTCTTATGGCAGAATTTTTCCTGCCAGGACTAGGGACTTGGATTTATTTCAGTATTCTATCACAGTGAGTTAGTAAGATATGCATTGCTTTCAGGAGTAGCATTTTCTTCTTAACTGAAGCAGGATACAGGAGGAGCTAGGGGCAAAAGACAAGGAGGAATGAGGGTCAAATTAGACCTCACAGACTTGTATATCAAGATTGCATCCAGATTCATGTGTTTTCCTAGAGGAGTCAAATTCTGTCAGTATTCTATCACAGTGAGTTAGTAAGATCCACCGTTCTGTGGTGGATCTTCCTGATAGGTTTTATTTTAAGCTTAACTATATAAGTTGTTATGTATGGAAGTGTTTTGGGGTTGTGTTTGTTGTCAAGTAAAAGAGCCCCGTGGCGCAGAGTGTTAAAGCTGCAATAATACAATCCTAAGCTCTGCTCACGACCTGAGTTTGATCCTTGGTGGAAGCTGGGTTTTCAGGTAGCCAGCTCTAGGTTTACTCAGCCTTCCATCCTTCCGAGGTCGGTAAAATGAGTACCCAGCTTGCTGGGGGGAAAGCATAGATGACTGGGGAAGGCAATGGCAAACCACCCTGTAAAAAGTCTGCCGTGAAAACGTTGTGAAAGCAACATTACCCCAGAGTCGGAAATGGCTGGTGCTTGCACAGGGTACCTTTCCTTTCCTGTTGTCAAGTAGTGCTCAACTGGGACAATTGGTGTTCACTCTAGGGTGAACAGGCAAGTGTTAAGACTAAAAAAAAGTAGAATCAGGCTTGGGGAGCAATTGAGCCTGCAAGACTGAAAGAAAAGAAAGATGTGAGGTAGTTCAGCCATTTCCTGAAAAACTCAAGTTCTAATACTGACGGGACTGGCATTTTGCATATGTTTAGAGACATTTGCTTCCCCAGCTAGCACATGATATAACCTTTGGAAGCTTTCACAGCCTGACACTGTTATGTGGCAAAGTAAATTTGGATATTGTAATCACATTAGGAGTAAACTCTTCTGCACATCTATATTGGATAGCCTCATAAAGGGAGACTTCACTGTGCTTCCAGAAGGAAACTTTGCATTTTATCAAAAGTTCATAGACTGCCATCTGCTGGTAGCAAGAGATTTTCTCTTTATGTTTCTCAGTGTGGTTGGGAGGACGTCCTTCTTGCTGGACACCAAGCTACATTGTGAAAGGAATTAGGGGAGACGTCTCAACGTCAAGTTGAACCCTGGTGTCTCCCGTGGCACCCTGTATGAGACATTTGCCCTGCATTCCTTATTTTGGTAATAAGAAGGTGAGAAGAATCTTGCTGGATCAGTGAAAAGGCATGAAGTCCAGCATATAGTTTCCCTCAGTCATTTGCCCGGGAATCTCTGAGATAGAGCATTAAGGCAACATCCCCTATCCTTTCACTTGCCCATCAGCAACTGGCTTTCTGAACCTGGGCTTTTTCACACACTTGACTTATTCCTGATTTTCTTGGCAGTTGATCCACAAGCACTGGAATCAGTTTTGGGATAGTTCTTCCCAGGGCTTTTTTTGAGCAGGAACGCACAGGAATGCAGTTCCAACTGGCTTGGCATCAGGGGGTGCGGCCTAATATGCAAATGAGCTTCTGCTGGACTTATTTTACAAAAACCCTATGCTAAACAATAGGGATGTCAGGGGGTGTGGCCTAATATGAAAATGAGTTCCTGCTGGACTTTTTCTACAAAAAAGGTCCCGGTTCTTCCATATCTCTGACTTCCCTCTGCACTTTCACAGTTGTGGAGTCAGTTCATTTTCTTCTGCATGTGCCTTCAATAATGAGGATTTTCAAGTAAGGATGAATGGAGGGTGCTTTAAAGCCATCATTGGTGGCTTTAAAAAATGGTGCTAAAATATTGATGTATTCCTAGAACATTGTAACAATAGGATTAGCAGGCTCTCTGAATTCCCAGATTTTTTTTAAAGGAGTAAGTCACAAGTACATTTCCTTGCAGAGACATACCTGTTTTTTACATCTTTGTGAGGAAATGAGCTAAAGACTTACTTTACAAAAAATAAGTGCCAGGAATTCAGAGAATCTGCTAAGCCTATTGTTACAATGCTTTAGGGATATAGTGATATTTTAGGGCCACAAGAAAAAAAATGAAGCCACTTGTCTTAAGGAGGGAGGGGACCACCACAGTTGACGCATGGAGATCTCCAGGTGACACATGGAGATCTCCCACTTTTACAACTGATCTCCAGCTCTCCTGGAGGTTCTCTAAGTCGCAGCGGCCTGGGAAGGGCGATCCCTTTACCAACCTTTGATGGGGTGCCATTAATGCCAGCACTGAGGGTTAAGAGCTTGGGAGTGCTCCTGAAGCCCTCTTTAACTATGGAGGCCCATGTAGCAGCCACTTCAGCAAATATGGCAATTAGTCCCCTATCTTGAGTGCGGTGACTTAGCAATGGTGATCCACGCCTTGGTCACCTCACGAATAGATTACAGTAATGCCTTCTACATGGGGCTGCCCTTGACTCAGATTTGGAAGCTGCAACTTGTGTAGAATGCTGCAGCCAGGCTACTAATGGGGCTCCCTCTGCAGGAGCACATTCAGGGCGTTTTCGCACTCACCTTCAAGTGGCGCAACCACCCTCTTCACGCCGGAGGATCTGCAGGGATTTCGCATGAGAAGCGCCGGAGCAGCCAAAAGAGCCGGCGACTTCCGTCGCAAAAGCCGCTCAAACGTTTTCCTGCTTCTTGGCGGTTTACGTTTGAGCGGGTTTCGCGACGGAACTTTCCGGCTCTTTTGGCTGCTCCGGCGCTTCTTATGCGAAATCCCTGCAGATCCTCCGGCGTGAGGAGGGTGGTCGCGCCACTTGAAGGTGAGTGCGAAAACGCCCTCAGTCTGTTCTGAGGGCATTGCACTGGCTACCTGTTGTGTACTGAATCCATTTCAAGGTTCTGGTATTAACTTTCAAAACCTTATATGGCCTAGGACCTATCTATCTGCCCCACATGTTCCCCAGAGAGCACTTCAATCAAGTTCCCAAAATCTTCTGGTTGTCCCTGGGCTGAAAGGAAAGGTCCCCTGTGCAAGCACCAGTAGTTTCTGACTCTGGGGTGATGTTGCTTTCACAATGTTTTCACGGCAGACTTTTTTACGGGGTGGTTTGCCATTGCCTTCTCCAGAGCATCTCAGGGCTAAAAGAGGCTAGACTAAATTCCACCAGAGCCAGAGCCTTCTCGGTGGCAGCCCCAATAATCTGGAACACCCTCCCAGAAATCATCAGGGCCCTGTGGGACCTACTGCAGTTCCACAGGGCCTACAAGACTGAATTGTTCTGGATGGCATATGACACCTAAATGGGAGAGGGCTGCCACCTCACCTGGACCTATCATGTATTAGTACCAACTGCCTAGGATCTGACGGCTTCGGAGAAAGGAAGACATAATAAGGTTCTGCCTGGAATAGATGTAGCAGCACCACTGTGATTTTATTTGATTGTTTTAATGTTTTAATATTGTTTACAAATGTTGCCTTTGTTTATTTTATGTTAGCCACCTTGAGTCTTTGTAGAATGGGAGGGATCTAAATCTAACATAATAAATAAATAGTAAATAATAAAATGGCTGCTCTGAAGGGTGGACGCTATGACATTGTACCATGCTGAGCCCCCTCCCCCCGCCTCTTCCAGATCCACCCTCAAATTCTCCAGGTATTTTCCAACCCAGACCTGGCAACCCTAACAGTCACATTGGGACAAAAAAATTTTTAGCTTCAAGTATAGGCTAATGGGATCTGAACTTGCTGAGACTGAGAGAGAAAAAGGGGGGAAAAGATCTTGAGGTCAAAATGGATAGTTCAATAGACGTGTCACCCCATGTGCTCCAGCAATGAAAAAGGCAAATTCTGGGGATTTGGGATTATTAGGAAAGGAATTGAGAATAAAATGGCTGAAATTGTAATGCCCCTGTATAGATCTCATTTAGAATACTGTGCCCCCTGTATAGGCTTCATTTGGAATACTGTGTACAATTCTGGTCACCATATCTCAAAAAGGATATTGCAGAGCTGGAAAAAGTACAGAAGAGGACAACCAAGATGACTGGGGGGTTGGAGAACCTTCCCTAAAAGGAAAGGCTGAGGAGTGTGGGACTTTTTAGTCTAGAAAAGAGACAACTGAGTGGGGGGATGATAGCAATTATAAAATTATGCATGGGGTGGAGAAAGTTGACAAAGAAAAAGAGAGAAAGAGAAAGTTGACAAAGAAAATTATCACCCTCTCCCAAAATACTAGCACTCAAGGGCATCCAGTAAAACTGATGGGCTGTAGGTTCAGGAGGGGCAAAAAAATACCACTTTACACAGAGAGTGATTAAAATGTGGAATTTGCTTGCGGAGGATGTAGTGATGGCCACAGGAATAAACAACTTTTAAATGGGAATAGATAGATTTATGGAGGACAAGTCTAACGATGGCTACTAGCCTTGGTGATTGGGGGGAACCTCTCAGAGCCAGTAGGCAACGTCAGGAAAAGGCCTTGGCCTCTATGTCCTGAGGTTGGTCCTCAAGAGAAACTAGTTGTCCATTGTCTAAGACAGGATGCTGAACCAGATGGATCATTGGTTTGATCCAGCAGGACTCTTCTTATGTTGTTATATTCTGTCTAGTCATCAAAAAGTGGGCTGGAGCTAGGTGGGTCAGAAAACTGACAAAACATTATATATAAGGAAAAAGCTGACAAATTGACTTCCAATGAAAGACTAAGGTAAAAGTAGTCTGAAATTGGGGTTGCCAGTTCTAGATTGAGATTTTTGATGGAGTCTGGGTTTGGGGAGAGGAGGGAACTCAGCATGGTATAATGCCATAGAGTCCTACTCTACAAAGCAGATATTTTCTCCAGGGAAACAGAACTTTTTTTAAATTTTTTTTTTAAAAAAAAAATGCTGTGTGTGTTCATATGTGTGTGTGAGTCATGGCTGACTTCTGGTGACCCCTAGTGGGGCTGGGAGACAAGGACATTCAGAGAGGTAGCCTTTGTGTCCTGGTATTCTTTGGAGGTCTCCCATCCACGTACTTTAGAGGATTGGCCCTGCTTAGCTTCTGAGATCTGATGAGATCAGGCTTTCCTGGACTATCCAGGTCAGGGCCAGGGGAACAGGTCTTAATTGTCTGGAGATCAATTGTAATAGCAGGAGGTTGGCAACCCTATCTGAAATGGACTAGAAAAAACCTGAGGGGAAAATTCCTATGAGGAAAGGATGAAGGAGCTGGGTATGTTTAGTCTGGAGAGGAAACAACTGAGAGGTGATATGATCACCATCTTCAAGTACTTGAAGGGCTGTCATATAGACTGGATTGTGCAGAATTGTTTTCTGTTGCCCCAGAAGGTAGGATCAGAACCAGTGGGTTGAAATGAAATCAAAAGAATTTCCAACTCAACATTAGGAAGAACTTCCTGACAGAGCAGTTCCTCGGCAGAACAGGCTTCCTCATGTGGTGGTGGGCTCTCCTTCCTAGGAGGTTTTTAAACAGCTAGATGGCCGTCTGACAGCAATGCAGATCCTGTGAGCTTAGAGGGAGTTATTTGTGAATTTCCTGCATTAAGCAGGGGGTTGGACTAGATGTCCCTGGGGGTCCCTTCCAACTCTATAAATCTATGGAATTTGTGGTGGTTTTTCAGTTTGCAAACCGTAAACCAGCCAAAACTTGTGACAAACTTTAGTTAGAGTGCTGGTTCATCATGCCCATCCAGACCAACACACTGTGTCACAGTGCCCAAGACCCAGGTGCCATCAGGAGGTCCACCAGCGGGGCTGGAACTTCAGAAGCCCTCCCATTGTTGCCCCCTAAGCACCATGAATGCAGAGTATCACTGCCCCTGTCAAAGTGTTCCATTTATATGTTGTGGCTAATAGACACTGATGGATCTCTGCTCCATATGTTTATCCTGTCTCTTCTTGAAATTGTCTATGCTTGTAGTCACTACCACTTTCTATCTGGTCGCTTCTTCACAGTCACTCATATTTTTCAATTCTCACCTTTTTTATTGTTGCTGTTGTTATTGCTGCTTTTATTGGTTTTAGAGATGGATTCTATTGTCTTTTTGGAAGTCTAGTGTGATATATATTTAATTATTAGAAACTGCCTCGCGTACAGGTTACAAAGAGGCAAGGAATGTATAATTAGAACAGTAGAGTTCCAGTCCCCTATTTTCTTAGACTGAAGGGCTTCACTTGGGGGTGTAGTTTGTCTGTTTCAAAAAGCAGAGAAAAGAATTCATTGAAGACTTACCCCCTCCTCCTCCTCTGTTCACTGCAGAAGAGTTGCTTGGAAACACAGAGAAACCCAAACCGCTCTCTCCACTTCTGCAAATGCAATGGGATGGGGGTGCGAGGTGGGGGGGGTGTCTGAGAAGGAAGTGTGCCACAGAACGATTCTTGAGGCCTGGGAAGCTATAAGCAGCGAGAACCATTGCAGGCTCAAGAGGGATCTGTTGGGCTCTCGGCGGGCATCATGTTTTAACAAGTGAGTAACTTTAGTTTGCTCCACAAGCCGTGTCCATTTTGTTGCTGGGTTTGTGCCGTAGGAAGGAACAAGAAAACAACCCTGTGGCTGGAGCTCTGGGTTTGAAACTGCAGGGGGCAGCAGGTTGTTTGAGAGGACAACCTGTATTTGCAGAAAACAAAGGTAGGAAACTCCTGGAAGTATTTTGCTAGAGACCAGGCCTCATTTTTGTATTAGTAGAAAAGAGCAAGAGTCCAGTAGTACCTTAAAAACTAACAAAATTTGTGGCAGGCTATGAGCTTTTCTGCGAGTCACTGCTCACCTCTTCATTTTTGTATTGTTCCCTAAAACTGTCGCCCAAGTGGAAAAGATCTATGTAAAATCTGCAAAAATGTGCATAGGATTCAAAGGATACAAGTCAAGGATGATACCTGCATGTCACCACAGCGTAGCAAGTTTTGTCTCAGAAGATGCATTTCTTCTGGGATATGAGGGATGGAATTGTGTCTCTGCATATCACATGTGTGAAAGAGAAAGGGAAGTGGATTTTCAGGACCCATACATGAAACATTAGGAATGGCTCCTGCCCCCCAGCCCATCTAAGTGTCCTGACCTGGGCTTCAAGCCTTGATATGGTTTGTTTATATTGCTTTAGAAATAGAAAATAGTTTCATGAGTCATGAAAGAAAATGTATGAGGTGAGATTAGGGGGAGAGGACCATGTTGCAAGTTTGTAGTGGGCCCAGAGAAAGAATGTTTGGGCCTTGGCAGTGGTTTTTCTTAGATGATGCTAATGCACATCACAGCAAGCACCATCTTAAAGGAAGTATTCCCCTCCCATGAGAGGGGAGAGTGCTGCTTTGTCTGACTATTTGCATATTACATTAATTGTTTGCTAATTATGCATCTGACCTTTTATCAGTCGCTTTGTGTCTGCTCTTGGCAGCTACCACAAAGTTTGGGAAGAACTGAAGGAAGCATCTTTTTAATGGACTCTTTGCTTATGCCAGCACTTCCTCATGCATTCTTTAGTGATAGCAAAACATATCTGGGAGAGCTGCAACAAGCATGTCAATTATTGCTGTCATTCTACCCCCTCATTGGACAGCACAACAGAAAGTGGGAGCAGGCCTGTTTCTCATTAAACAGAGATTATCAGCTCATTTTGCCTCCTACCTCTGGAAATTCAAAGATTAAAGATTGACTTTTTTTTAACAAGCTGAGGATTCAGACCAGCTAATTTCTAAAAGGAAACTGAGTGGCATGCCCAGAATACAGGCGAAGGGGTGGATCCAACTATCTTTCACACTCAACTTCATGTAGGAAAGGAAAGGTCCCCTGTGCAAGCACCAGTCATTTCCGACTCTGGGGTGACGCTGCTTTCACAACATTTTCATGGCATACTTTTTACGGGGTTGTTTGCCATTGCCTTCCCCAGTCATCTACACTTTACCCCAACAAGCTGGGTACTCATTTTACTGACCTCGGAAGGATGGAAGGCTGAGTCAACCTTGAGCCAGCTACCTGAAAACCCAGCTTCCGCTGGGGATTGAACTCAGGTTGTGAGCAGAGCTTAGGACTGCAGTACTGCAGCTTTAACACTGTGCCACAGGGCTCTTCAATTTCATGTAACTCTCCTCCTTACTGCAGCCTCTGTTTCACATGATTTTTATCCATGCAACTGCCACGATCCCCCGGCACAACCTTTCTGGTTGGTCAAAGGGAGACACTTCGCTTTTTTCATCAGCATAAAATGCAGGCTGGATCCACCCCAACTCCCAGAGAACCCATTCAAAAGAGTAGGTGTGTTAAGTTCAGGCCTCAGATTCAGTGGGAGCTCACAGGAGCACAGCTCCTGAACCTTTCTGAGAGTTCCACCTCTTTGTCCATTGAATAATATGTGCAGCTGCATAACAATCCCTGGATGAGCTCCACCACCTATTTTTCTACAAAATGACCTCTGGTTAAGTCTGTTGTAATAAAGAAAAATGGAAGTCAAGTGGCACCTTTAAGACTTACCTTGTTGCCTTTGGCTCAATTTGAGCCTGAGATAGGTGGCAACAGAGGAACTTGGTGCATGTAGCAATAGACTGCTTTTCCCTTGACTTGCATGTAGGAAATGAAGGGGTTAACCAGGTATTTGAGTAGGGTTGCTAGGCTGCAACTCAGACATTGTTCTTCCCTTGAAATCATCTGGTGAATTAGACCCAGTGGAATTGTGGTTTTTCGTATGTGTGCATCTCTGGTCCTTTTTTTATCTTCTCTGTGGGTGGCAGGCCTGAGGAGGAAAACAGGTGGGTGGGAGAAGCTGCCTTGTTGCATCTCCTGCTTAATTGACAGTTTTTAAAAGAGAGAGCACATTAGGTTGCACCAATAATCCTAGGTTTAAACCAGGACTCTGCCCTGGAACGCATTTTGAATGCTGTTTATTTAGAATGATGGCCATCCATTCCTAAAGGGACTTAACGCTAACAACAGTCCCAGCTATAACCTAGAAAGAGAGATTAAAATTTTGTTAAATTACACTTTGACATTTGCCCACCAACTGCCATCTTAGCCCTGAGTTTTCCAGGACAGTCCAAATGAGTAGATCTTAAGAGTTAAGTCCGACATAACAATTTATAGAGCACTGGGGATAGTCTGGAAGTGTCTTTACTCCCTTTTTTCCAAATGCAACCTTTCCCCTTCCTATGGTGAGCTCTGTAGAAAATCTCTTCTGTACCCGGAGTGGCTCAGTTTGAATGATTAAACTTAAACAAGTGGTTCTCAAACGTTTTGAAGTGGAACTTCTAAACTTACTGTAGTTTTCAGGGCTTGTTTGCAAAGGAGTCAAATACCACTTTCCCCCTTCCCAACATAAAATGCAGAAATTTCACGTTAATTAACACTGAGCAAAGACTGTATGTCATTTTGTATAGTATACAGGGGCAATTCAAAATTTGCCACCAAACCTGCCAAATCCTCCTTCTTGGCCTTACAACCCAACTGTGAGAGCTGTGGGCCCCCTCTGGGTCTTGGCTCACAGTCTGAGAACCACTGGGCTTAATCATACACCAGGGGTCATGAACTAGGGTTGCCAATTGATCAGGAGAAAAATGTCATTCCCTTTTAAAAGAGATTTGATTTGTGGAGATACACAGCTGAAGCTTATAATGACATACAGATAAAAGTGCAAAGGAGTAGTAGCCCCGTTAGTCTATTATAGGAAAAAAATCCAGTGACACCTAAAAGACTAACAACTTTGCTTTCAACAGGAGCTTTCATAAATCACATGAAGGAAAGGAAAGGTCCTCTTTGCAAGCACCAGTCGTTTCCGACTCTGGGGTGATGTTACTTTCGCGTTTTAATGGCAGACTTTTTACGGGGTGGTTTGCCATTGCCCTCCCCAGTCATCTATGCTTTCCCCCAGCAAGCTGGGTACTCATTTTACCGACCTTGGAAGGACAGAAGGCTGAGTCAGCCTCGAGCGGCTACCTGAAAACCCAGCTTCCACCAGGGATCAAACTCAGGTTGTGAGCAGAGCTTAGGACTGCAGTACTTCAGCTTTAACACTCTGCACCACGGGGCTCTTCACATGAAAGCTCATACTAAAATAAATGTTAGTCTTCAGAGTGCTACTGGACTTTTTTTATATATAGCTAGGTAACATCATCTGGTAAATAACAGCCCATTAAGCCTCTGGTAGAGGGATAGGGCATTTTACGCCAGGCCCGGTGGCACCCTACTAGTTCACCAGCTACTGCAGAATGGCTTGTGCAACTCCTAGAAAACTCAGAAGAAGAAAAAAAAAATCTGCATTTATTTTGTAGATTTTTCTTTCAGCTGCTTAGCTGATTTCTTCATTTCTGGTTCCTTTCCTAGTCCATGTTTTGTTTCTAGGATAAAACAAAATTTGGTAACGTGTGGGTTTGGGGTGGAGTGGGTCATGATGTTTTCATTACAAGTAACTCTCATTAAGGAAAATATCGGAAACCCCTACTGCAGGCTGCAGGCAGTGGCAATTGAGTAGTGCTTGTAATGGCACCAACACAGCTTTCTGTCCAAAGTCACCAAGTATATTACACATCTATTTAAAATAGATCCAGGTGGGCAGCCGTGTTGGTCTGAACAGTAGAACAAAGCAGAAGTCAAGTGGCACCTTTAAGACCAACAAAGTTTTATTCAGAGTTCACTTAAAAAAAAAAACCAGCCTTCAGAGGGGAAGGAGTAAGAGTTTGATGGATGAATTGGTGTTTTACTGGTTTGTATGTGGGCAAGACAAATTCTGAAGCTGGTATCACACTGTGACCAAAGACTCTGCTGTAGCTCCTGTTAAGATGTGATGATTACCATCATAATGCTTCTGGAAGATGCCAAGGCTTGGGTTTTGGTGAGACTCCAATGGGAGAGACTTTCTTAATTGGGAACATGTAAATGTGTATGGGGGGGGGGCGGAATTCAACTTTGGGTCAAATGAAGAAATAACAATGAAAGTTCTCAGTGGCTGATCTTAGCTTCCTTTCCAGTGTGAGTCTGAAAGGATTAACCCCCGATGAGATAGAATCCTCCTCTGTGGGGCAGATGGACAGGCATGCTCGGGGCAGAAAGGACCCCCGCCGAATCCCCATCATCCGGAGCAATGATGAGATGGAGTCTCTTCTCTCCCAGGATGAAGAGGATGATGACTTGGAAGTTGCTCAGGTATTTGGTTACTTGTAGTTTTGTTCCCCTTTTTTCATCCAAGACTTGCCTCTCAGATGAGCTGTCAGTCATTGAAAACTAATGCACTGTGCTGGTTGCAGGAGCTGTACATTAAAGAAATAGGGCGAAGGCCTATAAAGTAAAGTTCAATCCAGGTGGGCAGCCGTGTTGGTCTAAAGTAGTAGAACAAAGCCGAGTCAAGTAGCACCTTTAAGACCAACAAAATTTTATTCGGAATGTAAGCTTTCGTGTGCTCTAAACACACTTCATCAGACAGCAGGAAAGTAAAGTTCAAGACATGCATGGGGGAGTGGAGGGGAAAGATAGAGGCAGGGAGATCATTTTGAGGATGCCAGAATGCCAGCGATGAGTTGCTTGTGGGTATTTAGATCCAGGTGGGCCCAGGCTGATTTTTCTCTTGTCGAGATTCTTGCTGGGATGGTGGTGGCTCTGCCTACTGCCCAGGAGCCCTTTTTGCCCTGTAGCCAGTGATGAAGGCCATGGTTATCTTCTCATCAGCTCTGCAGACCCAGGGCAGTTGGCACTTGTATCAGTGTTCTTTTTGGCAGGAAAGGTGGCATCTACAGCTGCTTGTTTTGGGCTAACAACTGGGGCTGCTCTGGTTTTTCTTTAGTTCAGTGTTCTGTTGAAAGTGGCTAGCTCCTGATTATTTTCAGCAATGGAGAAAGCATCTGTCACCCTTGATATGCCAATAAAGAGAGAAATGCCAGTTACATTCGTTTGGGACCTTTTCCCCCTTCACTGAAGGGACAGCTAGGCTGTTAATCAGATCTCCTGATATTTTGTTTTAAGGCTAAAAAGCAGCCCCAGGGGTGAGGTGAGAGTAGTGGTGGTCCCAATTCTTATTTTCATCTGCTCTTTATTTCCTATTCACATGACCTTGTTTTCAGTTTGTATTCAGCAGTCAGTTTCACCAGAGCCTGTTAGCTCTGTTTAGCTTATTTTCAGTGCTATGTCATAGGGTCATGAAGTAACAGTGATGAAGAAGATTATCCCACAGCTCAAAAGGCCTCCTTGCATTCATTCAACTCACTGGTTGATTTTGTAGAACCTACTTCTTGCAGCATCAGTACCTTTACCCCATCTGTATTACTGTTGTTATCATTACTGTATATTTAATAGTGATAGGTGTCCCCACCATGCCAATCAATACATCCATAAAGGGAGGGTGAGGCAGCTAGTGTATATGCTTCTGCAAACCTGGAATAACTTAGAACAGGGGTGGCCAAAATTGATTAATGTAAGAGACACATACAATAAATGTCAGGTGTTTGAGAGCCGCAAGACAGGGAGGGAGGAAAATAGATGGGGGGAGGAGGGAGAGGTGGAAATAAAGTAACTTTAAAGTTAAATGCATTCTCCAAGCTGTTGGCTGGCTTGGAGAAGCTATATAATGAGAGAAATGCATTCTCCAAGCTGGCCGATGAGGTGGTGGGAGCTTTGAGAGCCACACAATATGTGTGAAAAAGTCACATGTGGCTCCCAAGCCACAATTTGACCACCCTGACTTAGAAGCTGTAAACCTGGTTTTGTAATATCTTTAATTTGGAGATAAGCACCAAGTCTTGGGGGACGAGGTCACCATACAAAACCTCACTCCTCGTCCTCTTAACCCCCCCCAGATGACATTGTTTGGCCAGAGCTTGTGATTGCATGGCATTAACTGTTTTGCCTTGTCCTTAGGAACATTCCAAGAGGATGCAAGCATATCGAGCAGCCTCAAACTCCATCTGTACTTCTCTGTCCAAGTCTGTTTCCATGAGTGTCATTGACAGCTACCCAGATGCAGATGGTAAGTGGGGAGACTGTTTAGATAAGTTCCCTGGTGATGTAGTTGTTACCACCCAGTGGTCGAACTGGACAGAATTTGGAAGGCTCTTGGCCTCAGAGGCATCATTCTGAATTAATTCATGTATTCATTCATTCTCTCCCGAAATATGGAAGAAAATGAGGCCCGTGCTTCTGGGATTGTGGCTGGTTGGGATTTGCTGCTGTCAGAATGTGGTATGCATGTCTATGTACATGTATGTTTTGAAGAGTCTGAAACATTTCAGAATTTTCTGAATTACACTTGTGGCTAGTTAATTTGAGTTCCAGGCAAGGTTTAAAGCTGCTGGTCTTTCTAGTGTGATGGCAGTCCCTAATTGTTGGCATACACATTTCTGGAACCTTTATCTGTTTTTAAGCATTATCCACAGACAAGGGAAAAATAGAGGAAGCAAAACAGTATATTTTCTTTTATCATCTGATTCTTTTGGAAGCTACAAGTTAGTTTTTGTCTGCTAGTCAAGATGCAGATTTTTACCTTAACTCTCTGTATATGCAGCTGTCCAACCACTAGGATTCAGGGCTGGTCTATGAGTTTTTTTATATCTTAGATGACTAGGACCCCTCCTTCTGCATCCTAAGGAAGCTGCCCTCACTTAGACCACCCTCGCTGGAAGTCCCTGCATGCTTTCTGGGTGCATCATTGTGGCGGTAACTGGGTCTGCTGCTTGCCACTCAACTGTTGCTCCCAAACATCATCATGTGGAAAGGCCCTGGTTGCCTGCTGCCCGAGTACCTCCAGTGCACATGCAGCAGTACCTGGGGCCACTGCAAGGTGTGGCTGATCCCACAGTCCTCCAGGAGAGCTGGTGTAGTGTCCCTCCATCTCAGAGATAGACTAGTTCCCTAGGTGATTGCCCAGGTACACCTAGTGGGTGGACCAGCTATTCTAAGGTTTGTTGCAGAAGCATGAACTTATGAAACTACCTTATCCTGAATGAGACCATAGGTTCACCTTGTTCATGAGAGCCAGTGTGGTGTAGTGGTTAAAGGTAGTGGACCCCGCTCATCCACTTGCACTTGCTGGAATGGCCTTGGGTTAGCCATAGCTATCTCAGAGGTTGTCCTTGAAAGGGCAGCTGCTGTGAGAGCCCTCTCCAGCCCCACCCACCTCACAGGGTGTCTGTTGTGGGGGGAGAAGATATAGGAGATTGTAAGCTGCTCTGAATCTCTGAAAGGCGGGATATAAATCTGCAGTCGTCTTCTTCTAATCTGGAGAACTGGGTTTAATTCTCCACTCCTCCACATGAAGCCTGCTGGGTGACCTTGCATCAGTCACAGTTCTCTCAAAGCTCTCTCAGCCCCACCTACCTCATAGAATCAGAGAGTTGGAAGGGACCTCCCGGGTCGTCTAGAACAACCCCCTGAACAATGCAGGAAATTCACAGATACTTCCCTCTACCACACTCTCCCCCCTGCTCCATGCTCGGAAGATAACAAAAAGCCTACAGGATCCCTGGTCAAACTGGCCTGGAGAAAAAATGCTATCTGACCCCAAAGTGGCAATCAGCATTTCCTTAGACATGGAAGAAAGGGATATAAGAACTAAGGACTGATATAACCTTTCCTGCCCTCCTTCCCATGATTAGCCTAAGTTCACAGAATTAGTATTGCTGTCAGATGGCCATCTAGCCTCTATTTAAAAACCTTCAAAGAAGGAGGGCCCACCACCTCCCAAGGAAGCCTGTTCCACTGAGAACCTGCTCTAACTGTCAGGAAATTCTTCCTAATGTTTAGCTGGAAACTCTTTTGATTTAATTTCAACCCACTGGTTTTGGTCCGACCTTCTGGGGCCACAGAAAACAACTCCGCACCATTCTCTATATGACAACCTCACAAATACCTCCCCTTAATTGCTGTCAGATGGCCATCCAGCCTCTGTTTAAAAACCTCCAAGGAAGGAGAGCCCACCACCTCCTGAGGAAGCCTGTTTCACAGAGGAATCGCTCTAACGGTCAGGAAGTTCTTCCTAATGTTGAGCAGGAAACTCTTTTGATTTACGTAATTTCAACCCATTGGTTCTGGTCCTAACTTCTGGGGCTGCAGAAAACAATTCTGCACCATCCTCTATATGACAGCCCTTCAGGTACTTGAAGATGGTTATGATATCATCTCTCAGTCATTTCCTCCCCAGGCTAAACATAGCCAGCTCCTTCAACCTTTCCTCATAGAACTTGGTCTCCAGACCCCTCACCATCTTTGTTGCCCTCCTCTGGACACGTTCCAGCTTGTCTATATCCTTCTTAAATTAGGGTGCCCAAAACTGAACATAATACTTTAGGTGAGGTCTAACTAGAGCAAAGCAATACAATCACTTTGCATGATCTGGACACTATATTTCTGTTGATACAGCTTGTCACACAGCAGGGGACCAGGGAGGACCTCTAGTGACTGCCACCACTCTGGTAAGGGTCTATCTGGGAGGGCCCAGAGCACCCACCCACCCCTGTCTTCCTTATTAGCAAACTCCTACCTGTGACTGAAGAGACATGAGGTCCCAGGCAGTATAACAACAACAGGTTTATTATAAATCCTCAAAAACAATAAGTGATTTGTAAAAACTTTCAGTGCAACAGTGAATATGAAAACAGTAAAGGTTGCTACAAAGAAATGAAAGCCCTGATGCAACTAGCTATATGTTCCCTTCCTCTAATTCCAGTTGGCTCGCTCAGGCTCCTTGGATGAGGGATCTCTCCCGAGCTGCAGCCTTCTCCAGCCCAGGCTTTCCAGAGAGAACAGCCTTTCTCTCCAGCTAGGCTTACTTTTTTTTTCCCGGGTCCCACCCATCTGATCTTCAGTGGGCAAGTTTTCCCTCATAAATCTCTGCCACCCAATCAGAGAAGGGATCCTGGGAGATGTAGGCCAAGTAACAAATTAAGGTAGGCCTGTCCAGGCCCTCTAGGCCTCATGGGCTAGGCCTAGGGCATGACACAGCCCAAAATCATATTTACATTTTTATTTACCACATCACACTACTGATTCATGTTCAGTGTATGGTCCCTAAAGCCGCCCAATCCTTTTTGCACATACTACTGCCAAGACAAGTCTGCCCCATCCTATAATGATGCATTTGATTTTTCCTACATAAATGCAGAATTTTACATTTATCCCTGTTGAAATTCATTCTATTTGTTTTAGCCCAGTTTTCCAGCCTGTGAAGATATCCTGTATCCTGACTCTGTTTCTACTGTATTTGCAACCCCTCCCAATTTTGTATCATCTGCAAATTTAATAAGCATTCCTTCTCATTTATAAAGATGTTGAACAAAATACGTCCCAGGACAGATCCTTGAGGCACTCCACTTGTTGATCCTCTCCAAGGGGATGAGGAACCATTCACAAGCACTCTTTGGGTATGATCTGTCAACCAGTTACAGATCCACCTAACAGTAACAGGATCCAAACCACATTTTACCAATTTGTCAACAAGAATATTATGTGGAACCTTATCAAAAGCCTTACTGAAATTAAGATAAACTATGTCTACAACATTCCTCTGATCCAGCAAGGTAGTAACTTTTTCAGACAAAGATATAAGGTTGGTCTGACATGACTTGTTATTGAGAAACTTATGCTGGCTTTTAGTAATCACCTCACAAGGTGCCTATTGTGGTGAGAGGAAGGGAAGGCAATTGTAAACTGCTTTGACACTCCTTAAGGTAGAGAAAAGTGGGGTATAAAACCCAACTCTTCTTCTCCAGTACTGTCTTATGCTCCCTCCCCCTGCCTGCATTTGATGCAAAAGTATTTTCTTAGATTACTTCATACAAGGCAAGGGAAAGGGAGAGCATGTGAAAATAAGATTCCTCCAGGCTTATAACAGCAAAAAAGGTTTGTTACTCTTGAATGATGCCATAGATGGTACTGTCCTGCTTGGTGGCTGACCCATGGCTGCAAGTTTTTTCATTTCTTTTGAAGAAGCAAGTTGGAGCTTTCATGCCCACCAGCAGTTTACAAATGAAACTCTGTTAACTCTTGCATTTTTTGCATGCAAGCAAGGATATTACAAGGATCACTGCCAGAGGCATGCCTCCTGCTCTGGAGACACGTTCTGCTAGAAGGATATTCATTGCCTGCTGTACGTTATATTAGTTTATATTGCAATATGCTGCTCTGCATTGAACCGACATGAAACAGCAGGTATAAGTAAACAAAAGAGAAAATCAGGTCTGTCCCAGGTAAATAGGGACAGTTGGTACAGATGGTCGCTTAAGCTATAAAAAGGCCAGGCAGGTAGAATTTTCCAGCTTATGTGAAGGTTCTCTTAAAGGTCATTTGGAGAAATTAGTTACTCCCAGAAGAATCTTTTAGGAAAACAGACCACTAAGAACTTTCATTTGTTTTTATTTTAGCTCTTTGCCCATCCTAACTTTCTGTTCTCTTCCCTTGTTAGAAGTCTCCCTTTATACTGATGCAGTGAGCCTAGCCAATGGGTAAGTAACTATTTTTATATTTTGTTTGCTTGCAAAGGGCTTTCATTTGGACCAATCTAGAATTAAGTCATTGCCCTGGGAGTGAGTTTAGATACAGCTGCACTTGTAAAATCTTTACATCTTCCCCTAAGTGTTATTTGACCTGTCCACAGTGGGGGGTGGGCAACGGAAACCCCTGCCATTAATTATTTGTAAGGCTAATCCTCCCTATTGTATTGTCCTTGGTGAACACCAGATCTGGAGAATCTCTTCCATCCCCCTCCTGCTGAGCACCACTAGCTCTTCTGATAATTCCTTGTAAGAAAGGAAGAGGCAGGGTGAAGAAGATATGGAGGTTGCTCTGATCCTTCTCTCTTTTAAAGAAAATAGTCAGTGTTACGGAGGGAGGGTAGCTTATTGTAGGCCCAAACATGCACCATCAGTAACTCTCCAGCTTTTTGCTGGCTGACTGGAACTGCTAATCTTAGTGGATAGTTGCATGCAATATATAGCTGGTGCATTTAAAGTTGGCTTGTAGGTGTTCCATAAAGAAGGCATATCTTAGTCCAGGCTGTCTGCCCTTTGTCTGCTCTATGTGGTAAAGGCTGCCATCCAAGGTGGAGTATCTTGTGAGAGCTCCTTCCTTCAGGATGCTCCCAGATGGAATTTACCAAATTATCCCTCATTCCACTCATGTCCAGTGAATCTGTCTCTTCTGTTTGCCGCCCCCCCCCCCCTTGTGGGTCAGCTCATCTCTTCCTGAGGAAGATATATTCTGGCCTCCCCTATTACAAATGTCTGTCACCTTCTACACATTAAATTCCAGCCAAGGTGTGATTTGAGCAGTTTATTGTCTGTAGTTAGGAGAGCCACTTGCATTCATAAGTCTTTGATGGCTGGGTGTTCAGCAAGATGATTCTCAGAATGGGTGATGCTCTGATAGCAACCAACTTCTCCCTCTTTCCACTTGCCTTCAGCAGACAGAAACAGACTTAAAAAAACCAGTGTATGAATTTGCAAGCCTCAGACCTTGAAATATGGGGATGAGAGCCCCAAATTAATAGGCATTTTTCCACATATGGGATAAAGACTCTCATAATTAATTAAAGGCATTCAAGGAACAGTGCTGGGAAAAGTAGGCAGCACTGTAGACTGACTCCTGATCGCCTAGCACTGCATCCTGTATGCATGGACCATATGTGGGAACATTTCATTTAGGAAGGCACCATTAGCTCTGTAGTCAAGCATGCAAAAGATCCTCAGGGTTTTAAGCAGCAGATGTTGGGAAAGACATTTTTCAGCAAGTCAGGGGAGGCAGTTCTGAGCTAAATGGTCCAGTGCTCTGGTTTAATACAAGGCTGCTTCACGCAATATGTACATTAATAGAATAAGGCTCCCTGTTTGCCCATTCGGTTTTCTTCCCTGTTTCTCATTTTGATTTTTTTTAAAGTTAGGAAATGTCTTTTGTTGCACATGCATTCTCAATTTGGACCTCACTGGTCCTTGACCTGACGATACACATACTTTGTTCAACCTTACGGGTATATTGTGAAGTCAAAAGGCTATATACTAACTTGAGCAGTGTACTAACCTGGGAAATAAATGAAAACATAAAATTATGATTATTAAAAAAGCATTATTTTTGTTTTAATTTGAAAAGGGTTTGTTAGAAAGGTCATCCCATAAACTCAAGGATTCCCAGCACCCTTCTCTTTCTGCCTCCCTTCTAGGGGTTCAAATTACCGTCTCTCTCTCCACCTCTCTATTTATTTGGCAAAGTCTCTGTTCTTCCCCATCACTGCCCTGCCAGTTTTGATTTCCATCTTCATTACATGGCTTGAGTGGTGGTGACGGAATTGTTGCTGTTTCATAGCCCTGCTTCTTTTGGAAGTCTGTCTTGGTATGGTTTTTGTAAAGGCTGGTCTTTTTCCACTCACTAGTTGCTCCCAGCCATGGCTAAGAAACTAGGGACAGTTTAACTGCAGTTTGGGGCACATTTAGGCATTTGTTTAAGGGATATAATTGGTTGGCTGTGGAAGTGTGAAGAGGCTTGTAATGCTGGATTTCTCCCCTCTCTTCTTCTTTCCATGGCAGCCCTCTGCAACACCCTAAAAAGCATTGGTGTGGGTTGTGGGATCCCTGTGATGAAAAAGCCACTGGGTCTGAGCAGGTGGGGCTGCCAGTGGGACAGAGAGAGGCTGCAAGTGAATTTGACTGATTTTTCACTTCAGTGCCTCGCCCCATACCCAGTGGCTTTTGTCCACAGAAATGCTGTGGACTACCCCCACTCAGTGACTTTTTGGGGGTCATGGAGGGTGGCCATGAGAATAGAAGGGCAGGGAAAAAACCATCAGTGCCAGCCTGTTCTGCTCATGCAACCATTCAATTGATCAATCCCCAATAAAAAGTAGTATGTAATTTACCTGCATTGATATCAACTGGTCTATATAAACTGGGTAATACAAAAAAAGATAGGAAATGTAGAAGGGAAAAAGGCTCTTGCAGCTTAGCAGCACTGATTTACAATTCACAAATACGAAGTTTATTATGATTATTTTTATGTCATCCTAAATAAATTGACAAACATGCATACAAATGGATTCTCAGTGCCCACTGCTATTTATTTCTTTTAAAACTGTTTATAAATTGTACTGTCTTGGCATGCCTCTGCAATTTAATGACTTTGGAACTAGGGGATTTTAAATGCATCACTGTTAATTGATATTTGGTGAAAAGTTTATACAAAAGGAGGATGTGCCTGGAAACCTGTCATATGGATATTTGTGTTTTGTGAGCTTTTGTGAAGTCCCAAATATATAGTACTTATTGATACATTAGCATTTAGTATTGCTATATTAGTAATAAGAGGTTTACAAATCGTGAGTCAGATTGACAAGATGGGAGCAGAGAGGGCTCCATGAGTTGGGGAGTGAGGAGCTATGTAGTGAGGAAAACTCTGAAGTCCTGAAACCCTTTCCACATCCCAACTGACTTGCATCTCTTTTCCCTCCAACCCCCCCCCCCCCCATCACTAACTGCTTTTGCAGCTTAAGCAAACAGAGATGCTTCTATGCTTCATCTCCCCAGCTGGGAACAGAAGCAGCCACTCTCTGAGGTCACCAGGGGCCGCCAAGGGAATCGGCCCCTCCCTATTTCCTGGCCTAGAAACAATAACAACAAAAAAGGGGATTGTTTGGCTTTGGTTGGTTTCTGCATGCGGCCCACACTTGTTTTTCTAGCACCCTTCTTTCTCACTCTTGTGTTCCCTCCATGCTTTCAGCTTTATCACCGGGAGCTGCGGGCAGCTGGACACCACCACGGGGGAGGCTGAGGACAAGATTCACCCGCAAAGGGAGGGGACCACCCTGGGGAGGACCCTTAGCTTCTTGAAAAAGATGACGGGGAAGTCAAAGGTAGGACCTTGGAGTTTTTCCTATTGTGCTGTATCATTCAGCTGGACATCTTTATCCAAAGAACACACACACTTATTCATTACTTATTGTGGATTCAAAGGCATTGATTGTGTGTGACAGCCTAGTCCCCTAATTAATAATTTGAGGTCTACAACTGTGGCAATTAATTCCTTTCCTCAGACCCTTGGTGCAAGTTTCAAAAACTGATGAACTCAATTCTTCTCAAACACATTAGCTCCTTTCATTATTTCCTGTAAACTATCAAGCTTCATTTTAGTAACTTTCCCACCACTTCTGTTTCTGTTGATTACGCACTAGGTAATTCATTCTTACACCATTTTCTAACAATAATTTTTGGGTCTTTTGCTCATTAGCAATCTGGTGGAGGGGGCACATTTCAAAGACTAATTAAATAATTGAAGGGGCTTCCAGATTTACTTGTCCAGCAAATTACAAATGTGTTTCTGATACTCCCACCCTGAGTTTTGGCCAGTGGGCCTGCAAATAGGGAGCTGGTGCCTAATTCCCAAGACTCTTGGTTCATGCCCTTCAGTGTTGGATATGATACACAAATGATTCCTAGGTGTTGGCAAAATGCAATATAATAATTGGAGTAGCTAAACTGAAAAATAACAACGTGGCTGCGCTGCTTGACTTGTGTAAGTGAATGTGAAATATCATGACAAAAGATGCAGTTTGGTGACATAAATACATTAAGTAAAGGTAGAGAATTGTCCATTGTGGTTTAGCATTTGAACAACAAAGCTGGCAAGCCTGTTGTTTGACAGTTGGTGTATTGTAGCAGCTGGGAGACTGAACTGTAGACAGATTTCTCATCCTCAGCCCTCTGTTTGCAATATGGGGATATTAATACTGATCTACCTCCCAGGGTTGTTGTATGGATTACAATAAGCTGTTGTGCATGAAATGCTTCAAAAGTACTATACAGATGCTAAGTATTATTATCTTTCTTTTGCTTTAATGCTGAGCCTTTCTTTCTAATTATTTTTGCCCTGTCAGTATTTCTGAGAATTTATTTCATAGTTCTTTCACCAATCCATGAGATGTTTATACCCTTTCCTTGTAACATCTAGCTAAACATGGTATATTGCATTTTGCCACTCTAAAACCTTTAGTTGTTGTCCGTAGGCGAAGGGCAACATATAGAAGATGATATCTCTCCCATCTATTTTATGTTTATTTAGACATTACAAAGGAGAGAAGGAGTAAGGAGAGAGGGAGGGCTCTGTGACATCTAGAGAAGACCACATAGGTTCCTTTGGTTGATACCTTGTTTTGATGTGTAATCTGACCCAAGGATTAGCCTCCAGGGGGCCAGATAGGACTTGGCTTCCTATCTTTTGTGATGGATTTCTTGAGCTGCTCTTTTCAAACAGCTTTGGAGGGAGCTAAATTGGTGGGTCTCAGGTGGCTGGACTTGTATATTATTTCCATTGTTATCATTGCTATTGTATTGTCTCTATTGTTATACCCTTTTGCTTTACATGGTACCTTGTATGTTCATTAACTTCTAGTTTACTTTGCCTTTTCTTGAGAATTTTGTAGACGTGTAACAGCCAATGACTAATTACAATTACAGTAAATGAACTGAACTGACTTGTGTATCTCCTTAAGGACCTCCTCCTAGCTTTCCTCTCATAATGAGAACTCTGGTTTGAATGAAGTGTGCCATTCACTATGCGCTAATACTTATGACAAGTCAAGTTAATGTATTGAGGGGATCTTCATTGCTTTGTAAATTTCAGTTGAAAAATTATGGAGGTAAAGCTGCTAAATGCAGGGCTCTTGGTGGGACTTGAAGGCTGCTAAGAGAGAACAGCCATTCTTTTGACTGAAATTGTGCATGCATTGTAAAACATAAAACTGAAATACTTTTAAAACCATCTTCTTGCATGGCCATCAGCTGGTTCAGAAACACAGGCCAAGTGTGTTTAGGGCTGCTGCTTTGTGTTTATGTCAAAAAAATGATTCTTGTGTATTAAGAACTGAATTGCTGTTGTTTTGCACATGCGCACACAGTCCGTTTGGAAAGCAGTGAAAAGCAGTTAAGTGACTTGCGAATTTGGCCCTTGTCTTTCAAGATCTCTGCAGAAACACCCCACAGCCAAACAGGAACAAGACTTTCCCATGATGCACAAGGTAGCCCTGAATCAGCGAAAATTAGAAGTTTTAAATCAACTGTTGACAATGAATGGGACATTGTCACAAAGCAGTTCATCAGGAGATGGTGCTGTTTCCTAATATTGAAGATGAGCTAAAATCTAAAACTCCTAGCAATGTTTCAACGCTTATAATTTGCAACTTACTAATTTGCTTATAACGCTTATAATTTGCAATTTACTAACTTTGTTGCATTCCCATCCATCTGCCCACAACCACACTGTAAGTTCAAGTCCCTGAAGGCCAAAACTATATGTTAAGTACAAACATATGAGTCTGTGAATTTGAGAGGAAGGAATGTTCAAAATTGACTCCCAGTGGTCTTTCTATCTGTTGGGGAAAATATGTGTGTGCCATATAGGAGCAAAAAGCAACTGGGGTGGTATAATTTTCAGCAAAAGAAACTCCAACAAAACAAACAACAATAAGAACAAAAAAGCAAAGGGTTAAGCAGTTCCCTGTTTGTTTCCCTCCTCATGCCTCTGCTGAAACTCACAGACTCAAAGGCAAGATTTTGGTCCAGAAGACCAAATGTTAATAAAAGATATATGAGGTTTGTGTAATGTGCATAAATGCCAAAACTATACTATACACATGATTAACTGAGGCTGAATGAGAGTGGCTTGCTCAAGTCTTCCCAATGAGTCTGTGGCGAAGATGGAGGAATCAGGGCTCACGGATACAAGCTTTAATTTTCTCTAGTCCTATGATCCTTAACATGGTAGCTGTAGGCACCGTGGTGCCCCTGCTGTGTTTACTGGACTGCTCTCCCCTCTTCCCAAGAGACCTCTTTCTGAAAGCATAGAGAGTTCATCTACCTCACTAAGACAAGAGCTGCTTAAGAAGCATTCCTGATGCATCAAGGTTGTGTTGCAGGGAGTAACCATTTGAAATCCACTGTCTCAATCATAGGATGATGCTTTGTTTGTGACTCACCACACTGGCCAATGGCAACCATTTTGTGATGGTACTCAGTCCCTGTTCTGCAAATGCAAGAGCGCCCTGTAGTCACTGGACATAAGAAAAGCCATGTTGGATCAGGCCATTGGCCCATCCAGTCCAACATTCTGTCACACAGTGGCAAAAAAACCCAGGTGCCATCAGGAGGTCCACTAGTGGGGCCAGGACACTAGAAGCCCACCCATTGTTGCCCACCCCCAAGCACCAAGAATACAAAGCATCACTGCCCCAGAGAGTTCCATCTATACACTGTGGCTAATAGCCACTGATGGACCTCTGCTCCATACGCTTATCCAATCCCCTCTTGAAGTTGTCTATGCTTGTAGCCGCTGCCACCTCCTATGGCAGTGAATTCCATGTGTTAATCACCCTTTGGATGAAGTACTTCCTTTTATCCATTCTAACCCGACTGCTCAGCAATTTCATTGAGTGTCCACGAATTCTTGTATTGTGAGAAAGGGAGAAAAGTACTTCTTGCTCTACCTTCTCTATCCCATGCATAATCTTGTAAACTTCTATCAAAAGAACCTCTTTCAAAGGACCATCAGGCCTTTGAAAATGATGATACAAGGAAAGATTAAAGTTGGTCATTAGAATTCCCAGGCATTGGATATGGTTACTAACTAGATTCAAGGTCAACCAAAGATGACCAGAGGTGTTTTATAGCTGAGCAGACATTGAAGTTTTGTGCCAGTATGTAATTGTTTGTTTGTTGTTAACTGTACTTATTCTCCTCTCATCCTGGAGATGAGGATAAGGTTTGAATAGGGAAACAACATGTATACAGTAGCATAGGGAAGCCTGTGGAAATTTATAAATAAAGGTTTGGGAGCTGAAGACTGGGAGGAACCTGACCAAAGTATTTGACTGTCATGCTTTGAGTTGTGAAGGAACTGGATCTATTACCTACCAACATGATAGCTACTGTGCAAAAGAAAAAAATCCCTTTTTGGGATGGAAGGATTGCAACGTTTATGAGAAAAGACACTGAAAAGCTTGATTGTGTGGGTTTTGCATTTTCTTTTTCAGATGACTGATGAACCATATTAGAAAGTGCCCTGAACTAGCATGTAAAATAGAAGTTTCTTGTTTGTTTGTTTGTTTATTTTATTAGATTTTTAGCCCTCCCTCCCCTGCACAGCAAGGCTCAGGGTGGAAGAACCTGTCCTCTTACCTTGGTGAGGTATGTTGTCAAAAGCCTTTTGAAAGTCCAAGTGTATAATGTCTACTGGGTCACCATTGTCAACCTGATTGTTCACTTTTTCAAAGAACTCCAAAAGTATTATAGTCAGGCCTAGTTAGAAGGAACCAAAGGATTGCCTGCAGTGGAACTATAACTATACTGCCTCTTTCTTCCTCTTTTCAACACCGCAAGAGGCACTATCTGATGAGGTCCATGGCTTAGTACTCCTTTGGCCTCTCTAGCTAATACTATCTTGGGTATCAGGCCTGGGAAGACTTCCCTTGAGGGCTTGGAGAGCCACTACCAGTCAGAAAAAACAGATCAGTGATCTGACTCAGTAGCCACTGGACTCCAACTCTGTTGAGTAGAAAGCAATTTTATATGTTCGTACTGCACAAACTGGAAGACTTCTGGTTCAAGTTCCTTCTGATCCCAATGATATTTACATGCAGAGTTATTTTACTTCTTTTAACAAGTAACTAGAGCATTCACACAGCTGGGATTCCCAGGTCATACCTTGTAGTCGAGCTTGAACCCTATGATAGGTAGTTGCCTGAAAGTGGACTTGTCTAGGAGCAGCTACATCAGCAGCAGACAGGCTGGCCCTTCTGCCACTCAGAAGTTTCTGGCTTCATGCCACCTTTTGCTTGGCTTTTCTTGGTTCCTAAAAACAAAACAAAACAACCTTCCTCTATCTCGTATAGCAGCTGCTGGAATGGTGAGGTCAGAGGAAGCCATGGTTTTTTCCTGTCTCACATTCTGGACCAATGGTTTGTTTATCCAATAACTGCAAACACCACCCTGTCTTTCTTTAGCTGAAATGACTTCTGTGGCTTCAAATTGGGCCTGGAGGCAGCTCTCTTCTATAAAAGGAAGACCTTTCACAGGGATTAAGAGCTAGAGAAATGAGGTTTCACTTACAAATTTAGATCTGCCAGAATACCCTGTCATGGGGACAAGATGAGGTAGCAGATTTTGTTAAGAGTTCAAGCAGTTCGAAGAATCGAAGATGAGAGAGGGACAAAAACCAGAATCCTGTTTCCAGTAATGGGCAGTGGGATGTTTTCCAAAAACTCTTATGCAGGGTATGAAGGTGGTCAATTCTCTCCTGCTTTTTGTCCCTGGCATTTGGTACACTACTTGTAAATGTGGAGATGCTACTTAGTCATAATGGCTGATATTTAAGGCATAGCTATCTCACGGATAAACCACCAGGGCATTTTCCTGTGCAAGTCTTGTTGAAGTGAATGGGAGTGGCACAAGAATATGGTAGTTTCAGTTCTTGTTCATTTCAAAGAGGTTAATTCAAGAGAAAATCCTAGTGGACTGGGCCTTGTGTGCATGGTGGAGAACAATACTCCCTGTAAGCTGTGGAGTCTTGTGAGCAAAAATTCTACTCTGTGAGCTACTGGCGTTAAAGTTGTGAGCTACTGCATAAATTAGTTTGCTCTGGGGCCATTTTTCCTGAGCTAAGACAAAAATGAGTGAGCTGGAGGCTAAAGACCCATGAGCTAGATCACACTAACTCAGCTTAGAGAGAACACTGGTGGAGAATGGAGAGGTGTTGTTTCAGCCTTTGAAAGTTAAAATGTGTCCAGCCAGTTGGAGGGGGTGGGGGGTGGGATTGTATAATGGATTAGCTAACTCTTTTCTTTCACAAAAAATCCTGCAACCTCTCAGCTGTCACCCAGACTCCCCCCCCCCCCCCAAATATCTTATTCATCTCTAGGTTTTGCTCTCTATCCTCCCCTTGAAATATTTGTTTTTGACAGGGGTTGGGTGGGTGGAACAAGATTGGAAACTCAGGAGGGTGGAGTTGTGGACCTTTAGCCCTACTGCAGAACAGTTGAACATTTTTAACATCTAGTTTGTGATATAACTGTTGCCAGGCTACAGTTTCCAAAAATACATTTTGCACAGTGGGTCAGTCATGTCAAGATGCTTTTACGATGACCTCCTTTCTTCTTGATTCTTTTTAGGATGCTTCCGTTTTCTTGAAATACACAAAGGGAAAGCCGGCCTAGGAACTGCTGGCTATGGCCTGACATTATTATCCTCACAGACACAGAAGTAGTTTAGCCCAGGATTCCTGGTCTAATCTCTGTCCTTGCCCTCCCCTGCCCCCCTCCATAAGGATGCAAGTATATAGATTAGCAGCCAGCTGTTAACATGGTTAAACTCAGCTTTCCTTGATGTATAAATGTTCACCCTTCTTGCCCCTTTGTACTTCAGCAGAATCTCAGAAAAAGGCATTTTCTTGCAATTACATTCCTGACTGGGTTTCTAAATCTGGAAAGAGGGTAGGAATAATTAAAAAAAAAAGAATAAAGGATTAGATTCAAATTGCTAGTTTGGCTCAGTATTGCTCTTGCTCAAAACTGACAGCAGCTTTACAACCTGGATCCAAACATCCTTCATGGGAGACTAGATACAAATGCCCCTACTGTCCCTACCTACCTACTGGTGAATCACTGTTCCCATTTTATCTGTATTGTGGGAGGGGGAGCTGTCTTAAAATTCTTTTAGACTACATTGCTGGGCTCACAGTTATTCAAGGTTCAGCTCTCTCCCCAAGATCTCTAGAAGATAGTTGGGTAGATGCATCATACCTAGGACAGTTGCATGTCACTGTGTGCACATGAACCCTAAAATACCATTCAGGGCTCAGCTGCCCACTTCACCACCACCTACAGCTGCTGAAGTCTATTTTCAACTCTTGATAACAGACTGTAGGACAATTTTATGGTTTTGTAGTATATCATTAAAGTGAAAGAACAAACTCCTTAGCTTTTAGAAACACTGCAGGACAGGCTATACCAAAGCAAATGAATACACTGTAGAACAGAACCTGCAGTAATATGTATTGAGGACAAGCCTTTGCTGTGAGATTTGTTAGTGAAAATGTTGGGAAAATATGTGTATATACAATGACAAAAGTTGGCTGTTGCTTGTACTCTGCAAACTCCCGCCACTGCAACTATTGTCTTATTCCAGGGGTGGCCAATAGTAGCTCTCCAGATGTTTTTTTGCCTGTAACTCCCATCAGCCCCAGCCAGCATGGTCAATGGCTGGGACTGATGGGAGTTGTAGGCAAAAAACATCTGTAGAGCTACCGTTGACCACCCCTGTCTTATTCTATTAAGTGTTTTTCTCCCTGGTGGAGACTCTAAACTGTTTACAGAGAAACACAAAAATATAATAGAATACAAATAGTAGTTCATCATCCTGGGATGGGCCTGGAATTGGATCTACTTTGGACTGGGAGCCATGTGCTAAGAGCCCTTTGACTCTTGCTGTTCTGCTTCCACCAAAATATGGACGCTGCAGGCTATGCCCAGGCTTAAATACCTGTAAGGAAACATAAGCTCAGCCCAGATTTTATTCAACTGATAGACACATTTCCAATATTCTCTTCCCTTTCTGGAGTCACATTAGCCGTGGTGGCAGCAGAGAGCAGACCCCATGCATTTAAACCTAGCTCTTCCTTAGTTATATAAATAATAAGGGTGGGCCATTTGACGTTTGTAGTAAAAAGAATATGTAGGTGAGAAAATGAGTCCTTCCTTGGCCTTCCTTTGACCCATTTCCCCCCTTCCTTGTGCTTGGCTCCCAGTTGAGCTAATTTCTGGTATGTGGATTTGACTCAGAAGAAAAGCAACTAGGAAGCAGTTTTGTGGAGATAAGCATCCTTCTTGCTGCTTAAACCACCCATCCCATTTTTATATGATTGGGACAGACCTTGAGGCAGATGCAGTAATTTCTGGTTTGGTTTTGTATCCACTGTTACTTTATAGAGGAATCAGTCATGGGATGTTGACAATTAGCTCACTAACTGAAAGGAGAAAGCTAAGAAACATGAAACTAGGTATGTGTGTAAGGGAAGAATACTCTTTGAGTGCTTTGTTTTGGATCATGTACATATGTCCATTGGTTGGTGACTCTCTCATGCAAATGTTGCAGAACCTCAGCCAATAATTTTCCCAGAAGGCAAGAGGAAACGGTTGTGCCAGTGCGTTTTTTTATATTACCATTAAGAGCAGCAGAAGAAAGACAGGCAGATCTCAGCTATGTAGCAGGATGTTCTACAATGTGAGCCCCAAATCACTCTTGCGCAGCTCCTATTCATTACACTGGGGTTTATACAGGAGAATGATTTGATGAGTTGTGCCCCACATTTAGTTTTGAAAGGGGATGTTTGTGTGTGTTAAAGCCATTGTTGTCCTGGGGAAGGTATGAATTCCTTAGCTTTTTCCTCTGCAGCATGCTGTTCCTTTCAGGAAATCTGCAGCTGTTACGAAATTGTCATTAGGAGTGGACTTCTTTTTGCCTCCAACTTTAAAGCACTCTCCAGCTGATTTGTGTTAGAAGGGAAGAAACACTGTCCAGCTGTTCCCAGCTAGACTGGGAGGACACGGCGTGCTTTGTGTAAGAATTGCATCAGACGCTTTGCCTGCCTTTAGAGTGGGCCAAATAAACAGACTGGGCGTTCAGAAATGATGCCTTCACACAGGTGGCTTCCATTCTTCTGGTTCGGCGCTTTAGTGCTAACCCAGAAAGGTGATGCAACATAGCAGAAATCTGAACCAAAGCTGTTTTGGGGCTGGTTAAGTTGGGGAGGGTCATATGAACTTCTTCAAGCAGGCTCCTTAGAAAGCTTGAGAGTCATGGAGTAAAAGGACAGGTCCTCTTGTGGATCAAAAACTGGCTGAGTAATAGGAAGCAGAGAGTGAGTATAAATGGGCAGTCTTCGCAGTGGAGGACGGTAAGCAGTGGGGTGCCGCAGGGCTCGGTACTGGGTCCCATCCTCTTTAACTTGTTCATAAATGATTTAGAGTTGGGAGTGAGCAGTGAAGTGGCCAAATTTGCGGATGACACTAAATTGTTCAGGGTGGTGAGAACCAGAGAGGATTGTGAGGAACTCCAAAGGGATCTGTTGAGGCTGGGTGAGTGGGCGTCAATGTGGCAGATGCAGTTCAATGTGGCCAAGTGCAAAGTAATGCACATTGGGGCCAAGAATCCCAGCTACAAATACAAGTTGATGGGGTGTGAACTGGCAGAGACAGACCAAGAGAGAGATCTTGGGGTCATGGTAGATAATTCACTGAAAATGTCAAGACAGTGTGCGTTTGCAATAAAAAAGGCCAACGCCATGCTGGGAATTATTAGGAAGGGAATTGAAAACAAATCAGCCAGTATCATAATGCCTCTGTATAAATCGATGGTGCGGTCTCATTTGGAGTACTGTGTGCAGTTCTGGTCGCCGCACCTCAAAAAGGATATTATAGCATTGGAGAAAGTTCAGAAAAGGGCAACTAAAATGATTAAAGGGCTGGAACACCTTCCCTATGAAGAAAGGTTGAAACGCTTAGGGCTCTTTAGCTTGGAGAAACGTCGACTGAGGGGTGACATGATAGAAGTTTACAAGATAATGCATGGGATGGAGAAAGTAGAGAAAGAAGTACTTTTCTCCCTTTCTCACAATACAAGAACTCGTGGGCATTCGATGAAATTGCTGAGCAGACAGGTTAAAACGGATAAAAGGAAGTACTTCTTCACCCAAAGGGTGATTAACATGTGGAATTCACTGCCACAGGAGGTGGTGGCATCCACAAGCATAGCCACCTTCAAGAAGGGGTTAGATAAAAATATGGAGCAGAGGTCCATCAGTGGCTATTAGCCACAGTGTGTGTGTGTGTGTGTGTGTGTGTGTGTGTATATATATATATATATATATATATATATATATATATATATATATATATTTGGCCGCTGTGTGACACAGAATGTTGGACTGGATGGGCCATTGGCCTGATCTAACATGGCTTCTCTTATGTTCTTATGAGTGATCCATGTGCTTAGGGACTGTGTCCCAGGTAAATAACTGTCCATATTTTGTGTATGTATTTGGCTTTTGAGATGCTTTGTTCAAATTTTGAGAGCGAGTTGTTAGCACTGTCCTCCTTCATAATTCAGCTCTCTTACCAGCATCTCCAGAGTGAGTAGGTAGGTGGGTGCATCTTGTATGGCATGCACATGTCAATGCAGGCACATGAATGCTAAGGTGCCATTCCATGTACAGCCATAGTGGTGTCAAGGCCAACTTTGAACTGATGACAACTGTAGGACCATTATGGTTTCCTTTAGACACCTCCCACCAAGCCTTTTGACTTTTAATTCATTGGAGAATAATCTATTTTGCAGTAAACCAGCATGGACTAGAAGCTTCAGCAATGTGTAATGGTGGAGATGGGGGCTTAGGCAGGAATCTTTGGTATGAGGATTGGAGTGTCCCTAATTGTTCTCTGTGAAATAATATTATAAGATGTCATCACAATTTCCACCAAGCAAGAATGTTTCTGGTGGCAGTACAGGACACCCACATGTAAAATGAACAAGATTGGTGAGAGACTTAAGTGATTAGCAGCTGATCTGTGGGCCAAAGTCTATTTGAAATCACTTTTATTTAGCTCCACATTCCCCTGAGGCATGCCCCAAACTATCTAGAGATAGGCTTTCAGCTAACTCTGAGCTCTTGGCTTTGTATTCCTGCTTACATCAGTGATACTCAGTGGTTTTTTGACATGCTACTGATGGCTCTTATGAGCACACTGTTCCGCAATGTGGCACCTGGGCACTTACCTGGGAGGGCGTGGTTGGCAGGTGGTTTTCACATAGGACCAACTGCCACCAGAGGAATATGAGCCTCTGTGAGATATAAGCCTAATGCTAGGTTTGACATTAAATGTGGTTGATGGTTATTGCAAATGTGGCTCTCTGCAAGCTGTGGAATAAGTACCACAGACTTAAATTATTACATTTAATATTACTTCTAGAAGGCTATAAATGAGTTAAAGGAATAAGTAGGATTCAATCTGACCTTGTTTTTGTGTGATTTAGCTGCTTTTTGTGTATGTGTATTTGAGAGCAAATCTGATCCACTTCATGTCTCTGGCAAGGAGCACTATAACCCCTTTCCAGCATGTTTCAGTTGCCTTTGAATGCTGCCACTCTTACCTAAACCCAGTTTATCCACTAAGTACTTAGGATCGATGTTGGTTTTGGAGGCAAAAAGTAGAACTGTGCTTGGCTGAACATGGCAATAGCATGTCAGGTGGTCTCCTCAGACATTCTTCCAGACGTTTGGGAATTTGTGTGCGTGTTTCCTGAAGCTATATGCTTCTCTATTTATCTTGCTGATGTGGTTTTGAGACTAGCTCATTGTTTTGTTTTTTTTCTATATTCATGTGACTTGAAATTAAAATACAAAGTTGCATGGTAACTCAAGTGTTGGATCGGGATTAAGGAGACCTGCTGAGTCATAAAGTTTACCGTCGTTCTTTGGGCAAGCCAGTATCTCTCAGCCTAACAGACCTCGCAGGGTTAGGATGAAAGTGGGAGGAGGGGCCATGTGTGCCATCCTGAGCTCTGACAATATTTTCGACTTTCTCTGACACAGTACAGACATATAGGCATGTCACTCTGTTAGCTGGGTCTTTATTTTTATTTACTTTGTTTGTAGTCTGCCTTTCTTATTAAGACTCAAGGTGGATTATACGATGTCAGTCAATAGGATGATACATCCAAAAAGCAATGAATAGCTGTCATCTGAACAAAGCATAGATATTAAACATGACATGTTAAAGAATACAGAACATGGTATTATATAAGTAGAAGCACAAGGCATTTCCCTGGATTAGTTTGGTGTGATGTAGCCCTGTTTCATTTATAACAATGTCCCCCAGACATTTCTCACTGAGACTCAAGTGGGATTATATGACGTTAGTCAATATGATGATACATCCAATAAATAATGAATAGGACTCGGATTGCGGAAATTTGAAACAAAGCTGCCATCTGAACAAAGCATAAGTATTAAACATGACATGTTAAAGAATACAGAACATGGTATTACCGAAGCAGAAATGCAAGGCATTTCCCTGGATTAGTCTGGTATGATGAAGCCCTATCTCTTTTATAAAAATGTCCCCAGACAATTCTGTTTTTGTGCAGTTTGTAAAATGCCAGGAGTATATAAAATGCCTCCTCAGGCAGGCTGTTCCACACAGTGGGAGCCACTACAGTGAAAGCATCTATGTGGGCAGTTGTTGATCATGCCCATTTGCAAGGTGGTGCCTGTAGAAGGCCCTGTTAAACTGAGGAAAACTGTCATGGCAACAGAACATAGGTGGCAAGGTCATCAGCTAAAGTCACCAGGATATTGCAGACAATGAGGTCCATTGCCATAAAGGGCTTTGCATGTGTCAGCTGATACTTTGAATCGAGCTTTTTGATTGATGGAGTGACTGCGGAATGGGTGTGATATGCATGTTTCACCTAGCTCCCAATAATAACCAAGCTGCAGCATTCTGCACCAACCTGAGTATTTCAGCTGATTTTGAGGGGAGACCTTTGGAGAGTGTGTTACAATTGTTTAGTGTCAATGTTACTGTGGCATGAATTCAGGTGGTCAGATCATTTGATTCAAGGTAGGGGACCATTTTCTGGGCTAAACTAAGCTGGGGGAAGCGAGTGTTTGTTGTTGCATGCACTTGCCTCTCCAGCAATAACACAGTCTAGTAAGGGTTAGTTGAACTCTATCAAAAATGGGAAGCACAGTGTCGTTCAAGACTTCAGGCATCCCAGCCAGCATTACTTCTGTCGTGTCTGGATTCAGGTTCAGTTTACTTTCAGCCATTGGACCACAGCAGTCAAACAGTGACTCAAGACTTCTACCGCATTGCCAGGGGATTTGGACAGAGGAATAAGTTGGGTGTCATCAGCGTATTGATGACATCCAATTTCAAAGCTATGAATTACTTCCACTAAAGGCTTTAGGCTGAATAGGCTGCACCCTGTAGAAATCCACAAAAGAACTCTCATGCTGATCTCCAATAGCAAGACTGTGTCCTATCTATGAGGAACAGTTTAAACTAGTCTGAGGCACATGCTTCTGCCTTCAGATGCCTCAGCAGCTTGGCATGATCTGCTGTATTCGAAGCTGCAGGTAAATTCAGTAGGAGTTTCAAAGAAGTGTGGCCTTTGTCTGCCTCCAGGTAGAGATTATAAACCAAAGTCTCTCGGCTTGGCTTCGCGAACGAAGATTTAAGAAGGGTGCAATAGTCCACGTTTGCTGCAGGCTCGCTGGTGGCTGACAAGACCAATGTGGGACAGGCAGGTCCGGCCACAGCGGCTGCAGGGAAAAGTCTGATTTAGGGTTGGTCCTGTAGCAGTGCGATTCTTCCTCAATCTCCTTTTGTCCTCAAGACCAGCTATGCGTGTGTTCTCAAAGGAAGAGACAGCCTGGTGGATGGTGTGCCTCCATGCTTTGCGATCTGAGGCTAGGTCAGACCACTGGTGATGGTTGATGTGACAGGTGCTAAGGGATTTCTTCAAGGAGTCCTTGTACCTCTTCTTTGGTGCCCCTCTATTTCGATGGCCGGTGGAGAGTTCGCCATACAGGGCAATCTTGGGAAGGCGGTGGTTTTCCATCCTAGAAATATGCCCTGCCCAGCGCAGCTGCGTCTTCAACAGCAGTGCCTCGATGCTGGTAACCTCTGCCCGCTTGAGGACTTCAGTGTTGGTCACAAAGTCACTCCAGTGGATGTTGAGGATGGTGCGAAGGCAGCGCTGATGAAAGCGCTCAAGGAGTCGCAGGTGATGACGGTATAAAACCCACGATTCGGAGCCATAGATGAGGGTTGTCATCACAACCGCTTTGTAAACATTGATCTTTGTGCCTTTTTTCAGATGCTTGTTGCTCCACACTCTTTTGTGCAGGCGGCCAAATGCACGGTTTGCCTTTGCCAGCCTGTTGTCAATCTCCTTGTCGATCTTGGCATCTGAGGAGATGATGCACCCCAGGTAGCTGAACTGCTGGACTGTCTTCAGAACTGATTCACCCACAGTGATGCAGGGAGGGTGATAATCTTCCTGGGGTGCAGGCTGGTGGAGAACTTCTGTCTTCTTCAGACTAACTTCTAGGCCGAATAGCTTGGCAGCCTCTGCAAAGCAGGACGTCATATGCTGCAGAGCTGATACCGAGTGGGAGACGAGTGCAGCATCATCAGCAAACAGTAGCTCTCGGATGAGTTTTTCCATTGTCTTGGAGTGGGCCTTTAGTCGCCTCAGGTTGAACAGGCTGCCATCGGTGCGATAGCGGATGTAGACACCATCGTCCTCATCTAGATCTACTGCGGCTCTTTGAAGCATCATGCTAAAGAAGATCGTAAAGAGAGTTGGCGCGAGAACGCAGCCTTGCTTTACACCTGTGCCTATTGGGAAGGGCTCCGAGAGGTCGTTGCAGTGTCTGACTTGGCCTCGCTGGTCTTCGTGTAGCTGGATGATCATGCTGAGGAACCTTGGGGGACATCCTAAACGTTCCAAGATTTGCCACAGGCCTTTCCTGCTAACGGTATCGAAAGCTTTGGTAAGGTCGACAAAAGTCACATACAGACCCTTGTTCTGTTCCCTGCATTTCTCTTGGAGCTGCCTGAGAACAAATACCATGTCGGTGGTGCTCCTGTTAGCTCTGAAGCCGCACTGGCTCTCTGGGAGGAGTTCTTCTGCAATGGTGGGCACCAGTCTGTTCAGGAGTATTCTGGCAAGGATTTTGCCTGCGATGGAGAGCAGGGTTATCCCCCGGTAGTTGGAGCAGTCTGACTTTTCCCCTTTGTTCTTGTATAGGGTGATGATGATTGCATCGCGAAAGTCCTGTGGTAATTTGCCTTGTTCCCAGCAGGTGACAAGTACTTTGTGAAGTGAGCTATGTAGTACTGTGCCCCCATGCTTCCAGATCTCTGGTGGAATTCCATCAACTCCTGCTGCCTTGCCACTTTTCAGTTGCTTGATGGCTTTAACAGTCTCTTCTAGGGTGGGGATCTCATCCAACTCTGTTTTCACCGGTTGAAGTGGGGTGAGGTGGATTGCTGAATCTTGAACTACGCGGTTGGCACTGAAGAGAACCTGAAAATACTCCGACCACCGGTTCAGTATGGATGCCTTGTCTGTGAGGAGCACTTGGCCGTCTGCACTATGCAAGGGACTCTGAGCCTGATATGATGGACCATATACTGCCTTCAGGGCTTCGTAGAACCCTCTTAAATCACCAGTGTCTGCACACAGCTGGGTTCTCTCTGCAAGCTTGGTCCACCACTCGTTCTGAATGTCTCGAAGCTTGCGCTGGAGGTTGCTACATGCAGCGCGAAAGGTTGCTTTTTTCCCGGGACAGGAGGGCTGAGCAAGATGTGCTTGGTAGGCAGATCTCTTTTTTGCCAATAATTCTTGGATCTCTTGATTGTTCTCATCAAACCAGTCCTTGTTCTTCCTTGTGGAGAACCCGAGGACTTCTTCAGAGATCTGCAGGACGGTAGTTTTTAGGTGTTCCCAGAGTGCTTCTGGAGAAGGGTCTGTGGGGCAACTGAGGTCCTCAATTCTTGACTGGAGTTTTGCCTGGAAGGCAGCTTTAACTTCGGCTGACTGGAGGCTGCCAACCTGAAACTTCCTCCGAGGGATACCTCCTCTCCTGGGTGTGGGTTTAAAGTGAAGACGGAGATTGCAGCGTACAAGACGATGATCCGTATGACATTCTGCGCTGGGCATTACTCGGGTGTGTAAGACATCTCGAAGGTCTCTCTGGCGCACCAGAATGTAGTCGATAAGGTGCCAATGCTTGGACCGTGGGTGCATCCAGGTTGTCTTTAGACTGTTCTTCTGCTGGAAGATAGTGTTGGTGATGGTGAGCTGGTGCTCCATGCAGAATTCTAGCAGGAGGCGCCCGTTGTCATTGCAGTTGCCAATGCCGTGTTTGCCAAGTACTCCTTTCCAGGCTTCTGAGTCTTTACCTACTCTGGCATTGAAGTCGCCAAGGATGATCACCTTGTCCTCTGTAGGGGTCTTCCGTACGAGGTTGCGTAGATCAGCATAGAACTTGTTCTTTTCTGCAGGATCTGCTTGAAGGGTTGGGGCATACACACTGAAGAGTGTTGCATGCTGCTTGTTTTGAAGTGGGAGGCGCATAGACATGATGCGATCTGAGTGACCTGTTGGCAGGTTTTCGAGTTTGGAGGCAATGGAGTTCCTGACCATGAAGCCAACGCCAGAAAGGCGGCTCTCAGCCTTTGACTTACCTGACCAGTAGAGGGTATAGCCAGCACCGTGTTCTTGAAGACTACCTTCCTCAGGGAAACGGACCTCACTGAGAGCTGCTATGTCGATATTCAACCTGAGAAGTTCGTGGGCAACTAGAGCAGAGCGTCGTTCAGGGCGACCACTGTCTACTGTGTCAAGCATGGTTCTGATGTTCCAACACGCAAGCTTTAGTCTTTGCACACTTTGTGAGGCAGGTGCATGCCTTTTCTTTGTTGTTATTTTTCGACCGCAAGTAAGGATGCCCGTTGGCCGCGGCTAGCCAACTGGGGTGGGGGAGACGAGCTTTGTTTAGGCCACCTTTTCTAGGCCCCTCTCCGTGTGGAGCAAGCAGTGCTGTCCCTAGATAAGGCTGCTTGGTCGTTCAGGGTGCTGCCGAAAGATGCTTTCGTCTCCGGGTTAGCATCAGGCGACCAATATCCTGAACCGCCTACATGCAGGATCGGGACTGCGGCTTCCAGTGGCACCTTCCACCTGCCGTTTCGCCCCTTGCCTATCGCTGCAGGACTTGATGCGTTGTGGGTTGTGTGTGTGGATATGCCCTTCAGGCCTGCGCAGAGGAATTTTTTAGGTGAAGCGCAGTGTGCGCGGTACTGGCTCCACCCTTTCACCTGGGGGTCATCTGCCATGGCCCAGTAAGCCGGGACGCCGGCAGTGAGTCCTCCAGGTGGTAGGTGTTACATTAACGAGCTCTATCTGCCCGGGTTTGATGTTAGAGTTTTCCTTCTCTTAGGCTGGCGAAGTTGGTGGGCCCAGCCTGCCCATCCGGTTATACCGCCGGACAGTTCGGTCGCACCATGACGTAGCAAACTCTGTGAAAACGGGGGGGACCAGCGAGAAGGTGTTGCTACGGATGCAGTAATGCAGGAGAGGCCATTGCAGTGACCATCTGCCAGGCATAGCCAAACAGTGACCACGCGGCGTTCACTACACCGGGAGAGGAGAGGCTATGTATTGCGCATGCACTTTCCCTGGGGGGGTAGGATTCCCAGAGGGAGCCCACCCCCACCCACCCCTATAAACCAAAGTACCAGGGCTGTTTCTGTCTCATAGCTTGACCTGATAATCTACTGTACCAAAGTACCAGGGCTGTTTCTGTCTCATAGCTTGACCTGATAATCTACTGAAAACGATCCAGAGTAGATGAGTTATTTAAGAAGACCTAGAGTTGGTCTGTTATTGCTCTTTTAATCACTTTTCCAGAAAGGGCAGTTTAGAGACTGGATGATAACTGGCCACATCATTTTAAGTAGAGATGATTTTTTAAAAATGGAGTGACTTGATAACTGCCTCTTTGAATGGCTGAGCAAAAGTGCCATGAGTTAATGTTTGATATATGATGGACACCAAAGAATAATTAGTGTGATTCTTGCATTATTTTAGCTGTTAGGATGGGCAGGGACCCAGTGCAGAAGTAGTGGCCTTCACAGATTCCAGGATCCTGTCAACAACCATCATGGTAACTGGGTCAAAATGGTCCATAAGCAGATCAGAAGATGATGTAGGCATTTCTTCTGCCTGGCCTATTACAACCAGCATCCAAATCAAAGTGTATTCATAATATTCGACCCCCACCACCCCCACAAAAACCTTGGAAAATTATCACAGCTAATTATCTGTTCCTGAGACAAGAAAGGCTCAGATTTAGGAGTCAGCAGATGTTTAAGAGATACCTTAAACAATTGGGATGGTCTGGTGGTAAACTAGCTGATGCAACACAGAGAAATAGCACGGTGGAACTAGGCAGTGGTTGTAATTTAGGCTTCAGCAGAGTTAGAATCAACCAGTTTAGAGGCATTCTGTCCTTGGTGAAGCAGTAAAATTCTGAATTGTACCACTTCAGATGGTGCATGTGTGTGTGTGTGTGCATATCTTTTTTTTAAGCTTCCATGATGTAAGCAGGTCTCTTCATATAATAATAATAATAAGCTAGGACCTCAGGTTTAACGAAGCCCTCTCCCCAGTATGGTAGTCTGCCACAGAAAGGAGGAACATTTGATGGAGACAATCCATCTAATGTTATGTCTTCCTCTTTTCCTTTTGCTTTCAGCTTTTCTTATTGTCTCATCTAGTGAGTCGTCTTCTCATAATGTGACCAAAGTGTGATAGCCTCGGTTTGGTCATTTTAGCTTGTAGGGAGAGTTTGATCTAGAACCTGCTTATTTGTAGTTTTGACAGTCCATAGTGTCCATAAAACTGCCCTTCCAGAAGTAATAATCCTAAACAGAGAGACTAATAGGCAAATTTCCCTTTAAATTAATTCTTTGCCTCTTCCTCCCTTCCCACCAACTTTCTCTGGGGACTCACATGACTGCCTTGTTGCTCTGTCTCTTTCTTTTTGGCTTTTTTTTTTTAACAGAAAGTTAAATTGTCTGAGTGGTTTGGAGTAAAATTCTTCATGTGACTTATTAAAAAGAAAATATTGCACAGAGTTCCCATTTTAGAATGCAAGCTGTTCCTTCAAGTAAGGGCTGTGATGACAGGAATAGAAAGGCAACACTTTGTGGGGGGAGGGGGGAGAAGAAGTTCTAAAATATTGTTTTGCTACTTCAGATTCTCTGCTGATTTCAGTCATTGCAAGGTCAAATCACTTCAAGCCAGGACAATCCAATCAGCAGCTTTGCTGTAAAACAGCAGCTCCATAAAATGTTAAGGAAATAAAAGATATAGGGGCTGCTGGGGAGGGGCTGTGACTCAGCGGTACAGTTTCTGCCTGGTATGCAGAAGGTTACAAGTTCAATCTGAGCATCTCCAGCTCAAAGACTCAGAGAATGGGCTATGTGCAAGACCTCTGCCTAAGACCCTGGAGAGCTGCTGCCAATCTGAATCCCTTTGGCCTGATTCAGTACAAGGCAGATTTGTATGTTCTGTCTAAAAAGCTTCCAGAGCAGCAGACAACAGAAGTGCATTAAAGCAAAACAACAAAATAAAAATGGCCAAAGCAGTAGATAAAAATTAGCACTGGAATAACAGAAACGTCAGAGTCAAATTGACTGTTAAGACCCAGGCACTCCCAATATCTCTCTTTAGACAGTCTCTGCTAAAACACTGTCCCTGTTTTTGCCTTTCTGAAATGATATTGTATGAGTTGCTTACATTCTTCATAGAATGTTTATTTATTAAAAGCTTTTTGCTCCTGTGCTTCCAGCACAACAGGCTTCCAACTTGTAATAAAACTAAGTATCATAAAAGCTATAACACATTGCCAGCCCTAAAGCAACTGACAAGGCTCAGAGGAACCTTGAAATAATTTAAAAGTCATTGAGAAAGCAGTAAGACGTGATCAAAAGTCAGGAAGAGCCATTACACTAAAGAAGACGACGACATTGGATTTATATTCCGCCCTCCACTCAGAGTTTCAGAGCAGTTCACAATCTCCTTTACCTTCCTCCCCCACAACAAACACCCTGTGAGGTGGGTGGGGCTGAGAGGGCTCTGACAGCAGCTGCCCTTTCAAGGACAGCCACTGCCAGAGCTATGGCTGACTTAAGGCCATTCCAGCAGGTGCAAGTGGAGGAGTGGGGAATCAAACTCGGTTCTCCCAGATAAGAGTCCGCGCACTTAACCACTACACCAAACTGGCTCTCTTTACATGTGGGGGACTTGACCAAAAACATGGAAGAAAATATTTCATCTGCCATAGAAAACTAGGTAAGCACTAGGTAGCCCCCAGGGAGGGAGTTGCCCAGTTGAGGTGCCAGCACAGAAAAGGCCCTTTCTTTGATGGCCATTTATCCACCTTACTCTTTGGAACAGGGGTTGCCCTTAGTTCCTGCCTCTCTCCTGTTCCCCCAGAAGCCAGACCGGCTACCTTCCCTTTTCTTATCTCTGGGTATTTTGAAAAGCAGCAGGGCAAACTTCACATACCTAATGGTGGCTTTCTGAACTCTTGTATCTTTGTTTCAGGATTCCTAGGGAATGAGGAGGTGACTGATGTTAGCTGCTTTAGCTTCTGGGGGAAGGCAGCATCTGTGAAACAGTGGCGTGGGAGGAACCAGAGACTGTTTCTCCCTCCCTTCAATTAGCTGCCTTGCCTTTCTTTTCTTCTTTATACGGTGGCCTTGACCTCTTCTTGAAAGATTGAGGAAGCAGAGCCTCTTCAGGCCTCTGTAAGGGGGGGCAGGCTCCTATGGGAGCAAGGTTTAGGCAGGTTAATGGGTAGAGCAGAAAACCTAGAAGCAGGGGGCGGGGGGGGGGGAACTAGACATGACAGTGTCCCCATGTCTGCCATGGGGACAGAGCCACTCTTTTAAAGAGATTTTAAAATGCTGCAAGGGACCAATCTTGATTGGCCCCACAGTGTGGCAGATGGAGGTGTTGTTCCCACTGCCCATGGCTTTTTCAAGTTCTGATGCCCCCTACAGCTATTTCAACACTTGAAAAGACACTGGGGGACTGTGTGCACTAGCCTAATTGGTATTGTGTGGGCCTAATTGGTATTGTGCCTTTGCAGCATTTTTAAATTACTTTAAAATGATGGTGGTATTCCTAAGTGAACATGAAGACGTTGGCACGTCTAGTTTGATCCTGAGGACAAGCCATAGGGGAAGGCTGCCACAGTTGCGCTCTGCTTAGGAGCTCATAGTTTTCCCTTCAGTGCAAAACATTGGACAAGGTGGACATTGGTGGAAGCAGTTCATATGTTCCCATGCTTCCTCTGGGACAAAGTACAATCCTTAATCATGCACAGTAATAGCAAGATGACAAAAAATAATTAATTTCAAGAAGGGAAGAAGCTTATTATTTAATTTTTGAAGCTTGCTGTTCACGTTTTATTTCTCCTTGCTACAACCTTCTAAAATACTGTAAGTCCCACTGTACAGGTACAAAGCTGAGGCTCAGAGGCCTGCCCACTTGTTCTTCAGGGTGGACTGGAGATGGGAATCTTTGCAGCCACAAGCTGCTACGCTGTTCTGCCCTTCCCACCTCATTGAATCACTGACTTCACACTGTGGCCTCTGCCTCTCCTTTTCCTTTGACGGTTTTGAAATTTTGATTTAGTGCTAGAAAGAGGTTCACTGCTGCTTTCAGAGTAGGCTGAACTGTGATGTTTTCTCCTTTCTCCAGTATCGGAATCTCAAGTGTCCTGATGCACGCCATTCCAGCTCAAACCTGACTCAATACTTCAGAAGTAGTCTTTGCTAACTCACACCTACCACTTCCTGGAAAGAACTGAGCCTGCTTCATCATAGAATCAGAGCTAGTCATATATTTAAGGGCAAAAGGGATCAGGGGAAATGGATGGAGAAAGGATGTGGGGGGGGGGGTGCTAAAAGAAAAGCACTCTCAGTTAAGAGGTTTTTTCTGTCTCTCCCTTCCGATCCAAGGAATTTCAGTTTATTTTGTCAGAATCTTCCAGGCAAGGACATATCTTCCAACATTTCACAGATGAAAATAAGAAGGCTTATAAGACTTGAATTTTCATTTCCAAGGATCACTCTAAACCCCACTCCTTCCCACCATTACACAGCTGAAGGCACTTTACCATCCCCCTGTTGTATTCACTGACTCCACAATATCCTGTGCTCCAGTGACTTGAAAAGCCAAGATGATTTTTCTCTAGGTTAGATATGCTAGGGGAAAAAAATCTTCCAGTTGTTACGAAATTGCAAACCATATACTGCAGGGCACCTTAGTGTTCATGCACAGACATTTACAGAGTTGTGTGCTGGAAACAAACTCTTCAGTGGTAGATGTGCAGAGAGCATTAGCTGAAAAGAGGAGAGGAAACTGGTGTCACATGGTGAGCTAAGAAAAAGAAAAAAAGAGCAGATGGAAGGGGAAATGCTACAAATAGACAGAATGACTAATGCCTATTAATCAGAAAAAGAGCCTTGTGGCACCTTAAAGACCAACAGATAAAGTTGTGTAAGACTTTGTTGTTTTTATTGCAACAGACTGACATGACTGCCCCTCCAGAATTTGTCTTTTAAACACTAGACACAAAAGGCTAGACAAAAGGGAAGAAAATTACACTGAACTGATCTAGAAATACATTTCATGCTGTTGAGATTTCATGCAAAGAAAGAAATGTTAGAGGGCCAGAGCTCAGGAATGGAGCACATGCTTTTGGCTGGGACCCAATGAATCCTCTGTGAACATCAGATAATACAGCATTACTGAGGCGTGTGAGGGCCTTGCAAATAATCTGGATAGGAAACCAACGGAAGTCTCATGTAAAAATAGCATACAAACATAATAATCACACACAATTATTATGTTTGTATCCTGTTCTTACATGGGACTTCTGTTGGTTTCCTATCCAGATTATTTGCAATTATTATTATATATATTTGACCTTGTGCCTTTCTTGAGTTTAAGTCTGTGAGGCTGTGGGTATGAATCTTACTACAGTATTCTCCGTTGAAGAGAAGTAGGGCTCATCCCTTAGCAAATTCGTTCTTGAGGGTCCATAGCTCAGTATTGTAGTACATTCATGGCATCACAGAAGACCCAAGTTTAGTACCTAGCATCTCCTGCTAAAAGGTAGTAAAGCCCCATTTCTTGCTTGTAAAAGATCCCAGCAACAATGCCCAGCACTTCCAGTTTTAAAACATCGCAGAAGACCTTGGATAGTCTCTTTCTGTCTAAGGAGCTCTGAGCTATTTGGACTAAGCTTTGATTCAGTACAAGGCAAGTTTGCATTTTCCTTGGACACCACGATGGTACAATGGAAGGAGTGCTGTGGCTGAATGTGGGGTATCCAGGGTTCAGCCTCCTGTAAACCATGTCACAAAGTTGGGAAAGCCCCTTGTATGTTTCCACTGTGGCCTTTGGACCTTTCACCTGTTCCTCGTTTGTTGCATGTAGTCCAGATGGTTTCCATCATGAGAAAAGCTTCTTTTTCAGACACTTTGCACTTAAGAGTGCTGCTGTATGAAATGTTGGTTACTGGCACCTGCTGGGTATTGTCTGTGAAATCACTGACTGCAAGTTAAGCAATAACCACAGACATTAGCCCTAGCATTTAGCCAGCAAAGAAGAGGCACTGAAGCTGATTGGTCCAGTTTTCATTAATCTTTTGAACATGCGCTCTTTTGAACATACTCTGTCATCTCCCCCACCCCCAATCCAGCACTAATCAACATGTGCAACTGTCTTGCCCTGAGCTGTATCATATATTGGTCTGCCTACGCCTGTGTGGTCCTCTCTGACTGGCAGTAGCTCTCCAGGTTCTAAAACAGAGAGAAACATGCCTTTCCTAGAGGAATGGATCAGGATACTTGTTGTCTCCCAATGAGATTATGAAACTATGATATTATCATTTGCAGAAAGCAAGAGCTTTTCCAGATCTCCCTTCTTACATAATCAGATCCAGGTGATGGAGCGCTGAGACCAGTGGGTGGTCTGAAGGAACTAAAACCGATTAGTGTCAAGGCAAAGTATGGAGAAGCCTTTCTTACTTCCAGTTTGTTCTTTCAAAAGACCACTTTATAAGTGGCACCATTTCCATGCAGAACATCTGAAAAGCCCTTATGCTGCCTTTACATTTAAGTTATTATGGTATATTCTGCCTGGTAGCAAGCTGGCCAGGGCGGGCTTCAGTCAATGAAAATCTTTCCAGGCACCTTATTTTTGTTTGCGACCCCATGAACAAAGTCATACCAGGGCATCCTGTCTTCTACCATCCTTATACCTGAGATCTTTTAGCTGGAGATTGAAACTGGATCCATCTGTATGCAAAGTTTGTGCTCTGCCCCTGAACTGAAATTTCAAGCAAAAGTTCTTTCCCCAGCCCTGCAATCTATCTTCAGGTGCCATTGAATGTGGGACCTTCTGCATGCAAGAGATCACAGATTTGAGGGTTGTCCCTGGCACTGCATATGAGATGCAGTGTGTTTCTAAGCATGTCCTTTGCCTACAAATATAACAGTGACCAGTGGAGTCCCAGTCCCTTTGGACTTGAGAATTCCAGCTGCTATGTTAGGTTTTCTGTCTTTCTTTGGATGCTGAATGCTCCTACCCTGGTATGATAGACTTCTCATCAGCTAGCTTTTAAAAATGGTGGAGGGGAACAGTAAGCCATCAGGAGAGACAGCACCCTGCTGACAAACCCTTTGTCCCTTCCAGCTTTCATTCTGCATGTTGGGTGGGGGGAAGACCACTGCCCGCTTGTTGTTTCAGAGGGCCTGCCTGTCTCAGGAAAAGGCTGATAAGGTCAGTGATGATGGGAGAAAGCCCCGTGCTTTGTTCACAATCACAAAAGCAGATAGGAAGTTTCATTCCGACAGAAAAATCCTCTATGGGTTGAAGGGGAAGAAATTTGGGTTGGCCGGGCTTCCTCTTGCAAAGCAATAGGAGAGCCAGTTTGGTGTAGTGGTTAAGTGTGTGGACTCTTATCTGGGAGAACCGGGTTTGATTCCCCACTCCTCCACTTGCACCTGCTGGAATGGCCTTGGGTCAGCCATCGCTCTGGCAGAGGTTGTCCTTGAAAGGGCAGCTGCTGTGAGAGCCCTCTCCAGCCCCACCCACCTCACAGGGTGTCTGTTGTGGGGGAGGAAGGTAAAGGAGATTGTGAGCCGCTCCGAGACTCGTCGGAGTGGAGGGCGGGATATAAATCCAATATCATCTTCTTCTTTTCATTTAGTGTCGCTTGTTATGAACAGCATTGATATCCATCCCCAGCCTTGGCTGTGGGAGTGAGGAATAAAGTGGGTAACCCTTCATGCAGGTTAATTCTGTCAGCCGTCTCTGAGCCGTGCTAAATATATGGGACCTCCCTGCTTGGAGGCAGCTTGTAAGAACATAAAAGAAGCCATGTTGGATCAGGCCAATCACCCATCCAGTCCAACACTCTGTGTCACACAGTGGCCAAAAAAAATCAAGTGCCATCAGGAGGTCCACCAGTGGGGCCAGGACACTAGAAGTCTGCCGACTGTTGACGCCCCCAAGCACCAAGAATACAAAGCATCATTTGCCCCAGCCAGAGATTTCTATCTATAAAAAAGGTAAAGGTAGTCCCCTGTGCAAGCACCAGTCATTTCCGACTCTGGGGTGACATTGGTTTCACAAAGTTTTCACGGCAGACTTTTTACGGAGTGGTTTGCCGTTGCCTTCCCCAATCATCTACACTTTCCCCCCAGCAAGCTGGGTACTCATTTTACCGACCTCAGAAGGATGGAAGGCTGAGTCAACCTCGAGCTGGCTACCTGAACCCAGCTTTCGCCGGGATCGAACTCAGGTCATGAGCAGAGCTTAGGACTATAGTACTGCAGCTTTACCACTCTGCGCCACAGGGCTCTATCTATACCCTGTGACTAATAGCCACTGATGGACCTCTGCTCCATATGTTTATCCAATCTCCTCTTAAAGCCATCTATGCTTGCAGCTGCCTCCCCCTCCTGTGGCAGTGAATTCACTCTTTGGGTGAAGTACATCCTTTTATCTGTTCTAACTGAATATGAGACATTGAAAGTTAGTGTTTCAGAAAGAGTTATCATTCCAGGCCTCACTTGTGGACTCTGCAGAGGCATGGCCCCTTTTGAAAAGAGAATGCTGGCCCAACAGCTCCCCTTATTTTCTTGTGATAGTCTTTCATACATTTTGCATCTGAGCCATCACACCGAAAACAGGTCGCAGGGCTGAGATCTGGTTGCCTGAACTGGTTCCTGTGCCCTCCCCACTGCTGCACCAATTCCCAGATGTTTTCTGTTCAGATGCTGTGGATGAAATGCTCTTTGAAGTGGATTTAACCTGGCACTGACCCACACAACAAACCAGTAACCAGAATGAGTCCGACTGAGCAGACGAGGGTGGTGGGAGAGAGTAGAGCAGCTGAGCAGAAAAAAAACCCTGATCCTTTCCCCATGGCGAATGCTGCTGCTATGGAGCACCTGTTAAGAGAGATCAAGAGGATTAATGCCCCCCCCCCCCCCCCCCCGTTCTTCCAGCCAGATTGTAATTTCAGCAGTTTGTAATGGCTGCTAGCAGCGGCAGCAACAGCTGGGTGGGTGTGGCTTTTGGAGTCAGCAGCAAACAAGTTCCCACAGAGAGTAGGTAGAACACAAATTTTCTTCTGTCTCTCTCCCCTCCCTGTGTAGCATTACAAGTCCCATATGCTGAATTCCTATACCCTGAAACCCAATTAAAAGGTATAAAGAACTAGCATCTGAAGGCTGTGTGCACCTGGACTGTGGATGCCTGGCTTGCTGATGCTGTCCGTGTGGCAACTGCAACCCGATTGTAAAATGACAGCAGTGTATAAAATGATGACATCATGGTATCTAATCCCCTCTCTTTTATCCAGATCTGTGGATCCAGTGATGATTAATGTTTCAAATGGAAACAGGAAAAGGGGTTATTTTATTCACCATTTATGGAACTGTAAACGAGCTGGAGCATTTCTGGGTACTGACACAGTTTATGAATAGCAAGATTCTTATGCTTCGCTTAGCTCCTGAGCTGGGCTTCCAAGTTGGGGATGGACTACAGGAGTGGAATTCGGGGGGCTCTGGTCACCCTGGGGGCCTGGAAAGTGGACGTCATGTGATATGTTTTCATATATATACTTGGTTTGGTTATGAATAGTGTGAAGGGGGCTGCAGAGGGAATCTTTATCCAGAGGCCTGTGGTGGTTTAAAAGGTATAATTTCAAAGTATAAAGAAGCTCTTTACTTCTATACCGGGAAAATGATAACGGGACTTTTCAGAAAGGTTAATAAAATTGCAGGACTCCCAGTGCAACCCTGCGCATGCTTACTTAAGGCCACATGAGGAAATCCATGTGTGTTTGTTTATGTGGGGTGGGGTGAGGCTAATTCATTTACAGGAAAAGAGCAGCACTTAGATGTAGGAAGCAATATCCTGACTACCCCTCCTTCCTCACTTAGCTGCATTCTGTTTGAAACAATTTTCTACCAGTCTGGCTCTGATACTCATAATGAGATAAAGCTCCAGAAGGTGGAGAGTTTAGCTTCTGTTACCTGTAGCCCTTGTTTTTGATAAGAAATAGTCCCCACCTCCTTTAAGAGCTATCTTGAGTTGCTAGTGTTGTCATTCTTCAGGGTTATGCTCCCAGAGATCTTTAGAAATTAAGTCCCTGAGTGAAGAATGCATTTTGTCTTCTTAGTGTACATGGAAGTTAACATATGGACATGAGCACAAAGGGCCAACACAGATTTGATGCTTGGAGTTCTGTAATTGAGTCCCCAAGTGATTTTTCTTTTTAAAAGCAGGCATATGACGACTCACATGTTGGGGTGGGTGGGTGGAGTTAAGCCATTCCTCCTGAACCATTTTACCTTCCTACAGTAAAGAAAAACAAAAAAGGTAGTCCTCTATGCAAGCACCAGTCGTTTCCGACTCTGGGGTAATGTTGCTTTCACGTTTTCACAACAGACTTTTTACGGGGTGGTTTGCCATTTCCTTCCCCAGTCATCTACACTTTCCCCCCAGCAAGCTGGGTACTCATTTTACTGACCTCAGAAGGATGGATGGCTGAGTCAACCTGGAGCCGGCTACCTGAACCCAGCTTCTGCCGGGATTGAACTCAGGTTGTGAGTAGGGAGCTCAGACTGCAGTACTGCAGCTTTACCACTCTGCGCCACAGGGCTATGAGAAGTCTTTGAAGAGTGTGTTCAGATCTCCCCTTAGTCCTCTCCAGAGGAAGCATATCCAGTTCCTTCAGCCATTCCACATTTTTCAGATCTCTGACACTATTGTTTTCATCTGAACATGTTCCAATTTGTCTGTATCTACATATCTAATGCCAACACATGGCCACACCATCTGGGAATACCTAAATCTGAATCTGGGCCACACCAGCACCTAGTTTTTCTGCAGATTTGAGGAACAGAGCAGAGGTCCATCAGTAGCTATTAGCCACAGTGTGTATATGTGTGTGTGTGTGTATATAATTTTTTTCGGCCACTGTGTGACACAGAGTGTTGGACTGGATGGGCCATTGGCCTGATCTAACATGGCTTCTCTTATGTTCTTATGAACCCAGTACTCAACATGACTTGGATACCCTCAATAGGTTTTTTTTTTGGGGGGGGGGATAAACATATGGAGCAGAGGTCCATCAGTGGCTATTAGCCACAGGGTAGTACTTCCTGCAACAGCCTCACAAAGCTGCCGCTTGCCCACTGGGGTAAACATACAGATCCTTTATACAGGTCATGATCAGGAGTTGTATGTTTACCCCTATGAGAGAAATACCAGATGTGTGTGAACATCTCAGACTATGAAAATGGAGCAGGAGGTGAAGGCTAACCCCTCTCCCCCATGCCACAATTATGATTCGAATCAGGGACCTGCACACCTGCTTTATAATTTTTTAAAAATGCTTGGAAGCTTGTTTGAGGAACTCGTAGAATCACATATGCTTTTAGGTCTGAGACCACCAGGCAGTGCACACCCTGTAGCAGCTGAAGTCTATTTTGAACTGTTGATCATATTACTGGGCAATTATACTAGAAAAACATACCCCTCCCTTGGGGGCGGTTCAGTCTGCCACTGCCTAATCTCAGCCTTTTTGATGGGCTCAAAGTCTGGTAGATCACTTCATACAAGTTCTGTCTTCTAGAGAGCTCAACAAAGTCAAACTTTCTGAAGGCACTTGAAGGTTAATGATTGTTAACTGAAGGCTAGTTAATCTTTGTTGTGTGGTGTGTAATTACAGGTTATCCTTGCTGTTTTATGGCTTGTGTTGTGATCTGCTTCTTGCCTTTTTGTATCTTACATCCCTTTCGGGAGAAAGGTAGGGTAAAGGCTCTTAAATAAAACCAATTGGAATAAATAAAAAGTTTAGTTTAGTTTAGTTCCCTTCTTGGTTTTCAAACTGGCATAGGACTGTGCTACTGGAAAGTAAAGCAGTTTTATGCAGATCAGGTAAAGCAAGTACACCCTTTAGAAGTAGTGGAGGGACTGATGTGGTCTTTGGTATTTCCTCTGGGAAACTTTGGAAGGGATGGTGAAAACGATTTCAGTATGAGGCTTTTGTTGTTATTTCTGCCACTCAGGTCCTCCTGCTGTTGTTAACTTATTGCTTTTTGTAGGGCAACCTGCCCCCTTGAAACTTGCCCTCTTTGCTGTGGCTGGAAGGACCTATGAAGTTTAGGAAGCCGTTCTTATTCTTTCATTTCCGCAGGTGCTGTCAGTTTTCCTGATGCACCCAGCTTTGCTTTGTTTGGCAGGGGGGCGAAGGAGAAAAAAGCATTTTGCACTCTCTCTCCCCTTGGGAAAAGCTTTGTTTTCCATTCCACTCTGAGTACACTGCACCTTTTGTCTTGCCCACTTCTTTTTGTCCTCACATTGCAGTTTCCTGTCTTTTAGCATGTCTGGCTTGTAGGGCAAGAGTCTATTGTGTGTGTAATTTCTTTGCTTTTATTTTTATCCACATCTTCTTGGGCCTAAAGTAAGACTTTTTCTTTAGCTTTTCAGTGTCTTGTGGCCAGAAGCACATTGGCTTTCTCTCAAGGCTTGAAGGTGTGCTGTTTATTAAGAATGGCTGTAGTAATAGTTTTCTTTTTTCATTTAGGTTCACTTCTGGCTGGTCTTCATATTATACTTTGGTGTTACATACCCTAGAAGTGGTCAAAGCTGACTTTGAGGGTTTTCCCTAAACACGTAGATACAAATGTGGTTTTAGTGATCTGAGGTTTGAACCTGAGAAACCTGGGTTCACATGTTCAAATGCAGTGGGCCATGATTCTCAGAGCATGTCTTTGAGTTAGTTGCCACTTGGTAGCCTAACCTACCTTACAGAGTTGTTGAGAAGATGAAATGGAGGAGAGAAGGACCATGTATACCACTCTAAGCTCTTGGAGGAGGGTCTGAGCTGCCAAACTCCAAGTGTAGCCTGGAGATCTCCTGGAATGAAAACAATTCTCCAGGCTACAGAGATCAGCTGCCCTGGAGAAAATTGCTGCAGTGGAAGCTGGTGTGTATGGCATCATACTTTACTGAGCTCACTCCCCTCCCTAGGCTCCACCTCCAAAATCACCAGGAATTTCCCAACCCAGAGTTGGCAACCCAACCTGAAGGTAATGCAGAGTTTTGTTTTGTTTTTTAAAAATCATACAATCAAAACTTTTTTAGCAATGTGTAAGTCTATCAAAACTCATTTAAAAAACCCCACATTGCTTTGCGTATCATCACCTTCAGATATTTTGTGAGTGAGAACATATGTAACAGCATTAGATTGTGGAAAACCTGTCCCCATGAGTTAAGTCTGGAACCTTCCCTCTTGGTTTTAGAAAGGTTGTTGAAATTTTCTTTTTCTGCCTTCAAGAACAGGTCGGAAACTTCAGTTGATCCAAAATGCAGCATTCAGGTCATTGTTGGGGCTGGATACAGGAATCATAATGCCTTAGTGCTGAAAGATTTCCACAGGCTACCATTTGTTTCTGATAGGGTTGCCAGGTCTCCCTTAGCCACTGATGGGGATGGGAGGGGCAAAGTTGCCAGTTCCAAGGTGGGGAACTCCTGGAGATTTGGAGGCAGAGCTTGGAGAAGACAGGGTCCTCAGTGGAGTGCAATGCTATAGAGTTTCTCTCCAAAACATCCATTTTCACCAGGAGAACTGCTCTGTAGTTAGGAGATGAGCTTAATTCCAGTGGATACCCAGATTCCATCTAGAGGCTGACATCTCTAGTTTCTGGGCACAATTCACAGTTTGTTATTCTCTTAAAGGCTCTAAAGGTCTTGGGGTTGGTCTACCTGAAGGATTTCCTCCTCTGGTACTGTCAGCCTGCCAGTTAAGATCTTCCTCCCAAGCCCTCCTGCATGGGCCCTTTTTCTCAAGAGAGATGAGTGGCTACCAGAAAGAGGTGAGGCGCTGCAACTGAAAAAGCCCTGACTAATGCCCTCCCTCTTAGGGTTGCCAGTCCCTTAGGGTTGGGGGCAGGGGATCCCTGATTTGGAGGCCTTTCCCCCACTTCAGGATTATCAGAAAGGGGGGAGAGATGTCTGCTAGGCACTCCATTGTACTCTGTGGAAGTTCCCATAGGGTATAATGGAGAATCAATCCATGGGTAGCTGGGGCTCTGGGGGCCTCCTGTATTTTGACGTAGAGGTGCCATATTTTCAGCATAGCATCTGGTGCCTCTCCTAAAAACAAAAACAAAACCCCCAAGTTTCAAAAAGATTAAACCGGGGTGTGTCCAATTCTATAAGCCCCCAAAGAAGGTGCTGCTGTCCTTCACTCTTTCCAATTGAGGGAAAGCATTTAAAAGGTGTGTGGTTCCTTTAAATGCGATGGCCAGAACTCCCTTTGAAGTTCAATTGTGCTTGTCACAACCTTGCTCCTGGCTCCACTCCCAAAGACCCTGGATATTTCTTGAGTCAGACCTGGCAACCCTAATACTCTTTAAGCTGATTTTATGGTCTGATTCTGGCCTGAGTACAGTTTTATAGATATTTTGCCTGTCACATTTAGTTTTTATGTTGCATTAATGCCCCTGCTGAGCTCTTGCCTTGTGTTAATAATGATAATTGTATGTTGTTTTTACTTTTCTGCTTTGTAGTATTGTTTTTACTATGAGAGCTGCATCAAGCCGGGCTCTGTAAATGAAATATAGATATAAATAAAGGAATACCGTACATTTTCCACAAAGGGAAAGCTATTGATTTGAACTTTGCATCTGCTGGTATTTGTTTTGAGTTATCTTTGATGGTTTAAAGAAGTGCCCAGGCTTATAACAATAGAGTGATTAACATTCTTCCATTTTGACATGTTACTGTTTTATTGGTTTTTCACACTCATGCTACCCAGATCAAAGGTTTGCTCAATTTGTTAATTTTACTATTCTGTCATTGGATCTCAAATTTGTACCATTTTGCATTCTAAACCACTGCCTACCAGCTAATATGTAGCTCTGCTCACTGTACCCGATTCCTCGTCTGATGAAGTGTGCTTAGAACACACAAAAGCTTATATTCTGAATAAAACTTTGTTGGTCTTAAAGGTGCAACTTGACTCCTTCTTTGTTCCACTGCTTCAGACCAACACAGCTGCCCACTTGGGTTTATTTATAAGCTATTTTTGTTTATATGATATATTTTTACCTCTAGGTTTTATTGTGATTTTATTATGTAACTTTGTGCTGAAAAACTACTTGTACTGTGTGTTCAAGGCCACTTAGGTATGGAAAAACTCTGTGCATGCACAGAGATATTCTTCCTTTATAATGACTTCATGTTCTGTTTTCGGGCATTGAAAACTGGGTCAGTACAGTTCATCTGGGGAATCCTGCCTGAGCTTTAACCTGTGTTCACCTTCATTTTATTTTTCCATATCCTTTTCTCTCATCCCTTAGGTACTGCATTTTAAATAACATGCACTAATGAATCTTGGAGAGGAAGCCATGGAAGGATTGTGGAATAGAAAAGAGTGTTGGTGGGGGGCAGAGGAGGAGTGGCCTTGTGTAAAGGCTGGGGGAAAATGTATTTCAATCAAGACAGCAGGGGCTGTTTAAGCACTAGTTAATGCTCTTTGGGATTAATTGCTTGCACCACTGGCTTCCACGTAAGCAGGAAGTGAGAGATAATTAAAAAGGCTCACTGAAAAGGAAGAGAGCCACAGCCACTGCTGTTTCTTTGACAAGAGGGGGAGAAATAAAGTCAAGACAAGAACTAAAGTATTGGGTTGGGCAGGGAAGGAAAGCGGCAGCCTATGATGCATTCTTAGTCACTCAGCATTGAGATGTGATCAATGTACAGGAGATAATAAAACCACCCTGTTGTTTTTTGTTTGGAATGCTTGCCACCCCAGTTAACAAAGCTTGGAATGTAGGAAGCCACTCTCTTAAGTTTTGAATAATAATTTCTAAAAACAGGAGTATTGGATGGGAATGATATTGGGGGGGGGGGGCTGTAGCTCAATGGTAGAGCATCTGCTTGGCATGCAGAAGGTCCCAGGGTTCAATCCCCAGCATCTCCAGTTAAAAGGACCAGGCAGTAGGTGATGCGAAAGACTTCCACCTAAGACCCTGGAGAGCTGTTGCTAGTCTGAGTAGACAATACTGATCTTGATGGATTGATGGTCTGATTCCGTATAGCACAGATTCATGCGATGCAATGGACATGGTTTTTCCTATTTCTGCAAATGGATACAATTTTAAAGATCCATATTATTGGATCCTGATCTTTTGGGCCCTAGTGAAACACAATGTGCAAGTTTTTGTTCTGCTGTAGAAAAAGTGTGTGTACATTATGGTATGTCATGCCATGTTAAATGCTGTTAATATGAGTTTTTAGCATTGTCACCCTTCTGGATTTAGCTCTCTGCTCAGGATCTGTTGAATTTACACGTTTAAATGGAGAATCATTTCACCCTCCCTCTCTTTAGTACACATCTGTGTAAAACCCATGTTGAAAAGTGGGAAAAGGTATTTTTAATAAATTAATAAATCCACAGACAGGAACACAGTCTGCATTCAGACAGCAGACTCAGCCACAGTTAAGTAGAAATGTATAGAAATTGGCTTGTTGCATTTGCATGTGTGTTTTGTTTCTGTTGCCTGACTTCTGGGGTAGTGTCGCCAGATCCAGGTTGGGAAACACCTGGATATTTGGGAGTGGAGCCCGGGGAGGACAGGGATCTCAGTGGAGTACAAGGCCATAGAATCCACCTTCTAAAACATTCATTTTCTCCAGGGGAACTGATCTCTGTAGTTTGAAGATGAGCTGTAATTCCCGGTGATCCCCAGGTCCTTCCGAGGCTATTATCCCTGCTTCTGGCGCAGGCATAGTTAAGGAGCTGAATTTAAAAACAAATTCTGGTTACATACAAATGCAGACAAGAAAGTAGGTTCTTGCCCACATTAATATAATCATGGAAGGAGTTAAGTTTGCTTCCTGAATGCAGTGGGAAACATCATGCGGTGCATAACTATCATTTCACATATTCTGGATGCTGAGGAATATTTTGAAGTGCAAGAACATATGAAAGGCAGAACAAAATTTGACTGGTGTGGCATCTTTAAGACCAACACTTTTATTCTGTGTCTAATTTTTCATGTGCATGGACGCATCTTCAGATATCTCACAGAGGTCTGAGAGGAGCAGAGCAGCTCTGATAGCTGAGTCAGCTGGAGAAGTTGCTGAGAATTTCTGAGTTTTGAAAGACTTCATTCTGAGGTTTGTGGAGCTGCCTAAAATTCTGAGGTGTGATAGCTGGGGAACTGCTCTTTGTTTGGTCTTTGTTTGCTCTTTGTTTGGTTGAGTGGGCTAAAGGAGAAAGAGATTGAGAGTGATTGAGAGTGATTGCTGCTGATTGCTTAGGAGTGTCTCTGCTCCACCCTCTTTGCATTTTAAGCTGCGATCCTGGATTTGGTCCTAAGTAATGCCCAAGACTTGGTGAGAGATGTAAAAGTGATTGCGCCGCTTGGGAGCAGTGACCATAATGTTATTGATTTCACCGTTTGTATAAATAGGGAGTTGCCCAAAAAGACCACCACAACCACGTTTAACTTTAAAAGGGGTAAATTCTCTGAGATGAAGAGGCATGTGAGGAGGAAACTGAAAGGAAATGTAAATACGGTCAAAACCCTTGGGGAAGCTTGGAGACTATTTAAAACTATAATCCTAGAAGCTCAGATAAAATATATACCACAAGTTAGGAAAGGCACAAACAGGCATAAGAAAAGGCCTGCATGGTTAACAAACAAAGTAATGGAAGCTGTAAAAGGTAAGAAGGACTCCTTTAAGCGGTGGAAAACCAGTCCAAGTGAGATTAATAAAAGGGAACACAGGCTGTGGCAAATCAAATGCAAGACTGTGATCAGGCAGGCAAAAAGGGACTATGAGGAGCATATTGCAAAAAACATAAAGACCAACAATAAAAATTTCTTCAAATATATTAGAAGTAGGAAACCAGCCAGGGAGGCAGTGGGGCCCTTGGATGACCATGGGGTAAAAGGATTACAGGAGGAGGATAGGGAAATGGCTGAGAAGCTGAATGAATTTTTTGCCTCCGTCTTCACTGTGGAAGATGAGAACTTTTTGCCCGCCCCAGAACCACTAATTTTGGAAGGGGTGTTGAAAGACCTGAGTCAGATTGAGGTGACAAAAGAGGAGGTCCTACAACTGATAGACAAATTAAAAACTAATAAGTCACCAGGTCTGGATGGCATACATCCAAGAGTTCTGAAAGAACTCAAAGTTGAACTTGTGGATCTTCTAACAAAAATCTGTAATCTTTCATTGAAATCTGCCTCCGTTCCTGAGAACTGGAAGGTAGCAAATGTCACCCCCATCTTTAAAAAGGGTTCCAGAGGAGATCCGGAAAATTACAGGCCAGTCAGTCTGACTTCATTTTCGGGAAAGTTGGTAGAAAGCATTATCAAGGACAGAATGAGTAGGCACAGTGATGGACACGGGTTATTTTTATTTTATTTATTTATTTATTTATTTATTTATTTAAGATTTATATCCCGCCCTTCCCACAAGTGGCTCAGGGCGGCTTATTGAGGAAGACTCAGCATGGGATCTGTAAGGGAAGATCTTGCCTCACTAACCTGTTACATTTCTTTGAGGGGGTGAACAAACATGTGGACAAAGGAGACCCGATAGATGTTGTTTACCTTGACTTCCAGAAAGCTTTTGATAAAGTTCCTCATCAAAGGCTCCTTAGAAAGCTTGAGAGTCATGGAGTAAAAGGATAGGTCCTCTTGTGGATCAAAAACTGGCTGAGTAATAGGAAGCAGAGAGTGAATATAAATGGGCAGTCTTTGCAGTGGAGGACGGTAAGCAGGGCTCAGTACTGGGTCCCATGCTCTTTAACTTGTTCATAAATGATTTAGAGTTGGGAGTGAGCAGTGAAGTGGCCAAGTTTGCAGATGACACTAAATTGTTCAGGGTGGTGAGAACCAGAGAGGATTGTGAGGCACTCCAAAGGGATCTGTTGAGGCTGGGTGAGTGGGCGTCAACATGGCAGATGCGGTTCAATGTGGCCAAGTGCAAAGTAATGCACATTGGGGCCAAGAATCCCAGCTACAAATACAAGTTGATGGGGTGTGAACTGGCAGAGACTGACCAAGAGAGAGATCTTGGGGTCGTGGTAGATAACTCACTGAAAATGTCAAGAAAGTGTGCGATTGCAATAAAAAAGGCCAACGCCATGCTGGGAATTATTAGAAAGGGAACTGAAAACAAATCAGCCAGTATCATAATGCCCCTGTATAAATCGATGGTGCGGTCTCATTTGGAGTACTGTGTGCAGTTCTGGTCGCCGCACCTCAAAAAGGATATTATAGTATTGGAGAAAGTCCAGAAAAGGGCAACCAGAATGATTAAAGGGCTGGAACGCTTTCCCTATGAAGAAAGGTTAAAACGCTTGGGACTCTTTAGCTTGGAGAAATGTCGACTGTGGGGTGACATGATAGAGGTTTACAAGATAATGCATGGGATGGAGAAAGTAGAGAAAGAAGTACTTTTCTCCCTTTCTCACAATACAAGAACTCGTGGGCATTCGATGAAATTGCTGAGCAGACAGGTTAAAACGGATAAAAGGAAGTACTTCTTCACCCAAAGGGTGATTAGGGTGTGGAATTCACTGCCACAGGAGGTGGTGGCGACCACAAGCATAGCCACCTTCAAGAGGGGTTTAGATAAAAATATGGAGCAGAGGTCCATCAGTGGCTATTAGCCACAGTGTGTGTGTGTGTGTGTGTATATATATATTTGCCACTGTGTGACACAGTGTGTTGGACTGGATGGGCCACTGGCCTAATCTAACATGGCTTCTCTTATGTTCTTATGATACTTCACTTCAGATACTTCTTGATCATCTGAAGTGATGCCATCATGTTAGCAATGTCTGGATAATGCCATTCAGGGCTTTTTTTTAGCAGGAATGCAGTTCCAACTGGGTTGATATCAGGGGGTGTGGCCTAATACGCAAACGAGTTCCTGCTTGGCTTTTTCTACCAAAAAAACCCCTGATGCCATTTATGCCTTGGAGTTTTAGCCCAAATACCAGAACATTGCTGCGACTTTGCAATGTGATGATGTCACTTCCTGTACATGCCAGAAGTGATGTGGTGATGCTGCTGGAGTTATCATCTGAGCCTCCCTCCCATTCCTGGTAATCCCCACCCCCATTCCCTGCTGGTTGCCAGGTTCCCAAGCCTGATTTCTACACGATTTTAGGGAAACTCTCTTCTAAATTACTGCTTCATAATGTTCCAAATCCTGGCATGGAAATAGGTTCTGGGACTAAGCTTTAGTGGAGGGGAAATTATAATCCCAGATATGTTGATCCTTGTGGTTAGTTGGTGGTGAAGTGGAAGTGCTTTGCAGGTGCTCTGAGGCACCTCTTTCTATTACTGTGATACATTTCCCTACACTGGTTCCTAGCACTGAAATGGAATTCCTTCCAGGCCTCCGAGTCCCAAGTTCTGAAGGGCTCACTTTTTGTCTGCATCTCTAGCCAGGGACTGCATCTCTGGCCTCTCAAGATCTAACAGAATGCCTGTGGGTGTTTTTTGCTGAAATGTTCCTCCAGGATAAATATAGTTCTTTCCACGAGGACATCTTTAGCATCTCCCTCTTCAAATTTTGGATGATCATTGCTGTGTTTTTCTTGCTTACTGGCAAGAGGGTATGCCAGATCCCTAAGGGTAGGAAAGTGAAGAGGGAGGAGTAATTCGTTTTTTAATCTCCAAATGGGCCTTCTTGCTAGCTTTATTTGGAAAAAATGACATAGAGCTTTAGAGGGCTTTTTTTAGAAAGCACCAAACTTTCCAGAAATTGATAACTAGCCAGAACTTTGCGCAAATGGTTCTTCATTCCTGGGTATCTGTTTTCTTTCTGCATGGGCAACTTGAGGCGGCTTTTAAATTGTGGCTTTGGTGCTTTTGTTTTTATTATCTGAAGGCAAAGGCTGAGCACTTGTTAAAATTTGTGCAGATCTGAACAGGAGTGCTGATCAAGTATCATCGAAATTGTTTGAGGAAGAAAGAACCTGTTTAAATTACCCGCATACAGTTGTTTATTTGAGTGTTGCTACCCTGAGATTTTCATTTGTTTAAACAAGGCACAATTTAAGTTGTGGCCTGTCAAGCTGAATACAACCCACCAGTCATGTACAGTAGCTATGTACTCTGATAGACCTGACCTCAGTTTACAAAACTAGTAGAATTGTCAAGTAGTAAATTTGCTTCCCCATTCCTCCTCTCCTATCACATTCACTTTGAGTACTGAAATGGAACTATGGCAGCTGATACTGTCCTTGGTTGTCTAGACAATCCAAAATGGCTGCCAAGATTTTGTGAGGTAATTTAAAAACTTGGGATACTTTGTGACTCAGTTGACACATTGAGATCTATTGGCATGGCTAATTACTCTTTAACTCCCTGTTTTTACCCTATCGGCATGAACTGAAATAATCGAAGAACTCCACCTTACAACGTGTCAGGGAGTGGTTTTCAGCATTTCTAAGTGGAATGCATTATTAAATTTACCGTACTTGTTAAGACCACTTTCAAAATAATTCCATAATGAGGATCAAGATAAATGTACTGTTAAGAAGATTAGTAACAAGTTTCCTTAGGCTTCCCATTTGCCTACCTGTGGCAAGTAACCCCTACTCTACGCCCCAGTCCTCTACCCTTGAGAAATTGAGACTGGAAAATGGCCTCCATAGTAATTCTTCAGGAATTTTCCCATGTCTCTATATTCTTACACTAAAGATTAACTGTAAATTATGTCAGATCCTCCCCAAACACCAGCCTTCTCAGGCACTGCCCTCAAAATCTCCTAGTATTTGCTGAGGGTACTAGCAACTGTGGGTCCCTTGTTTTTCCCCCTTTGGCAAATAGCAGCTGGGAGGTGGGAATTGAGGTTAAGACAACAGCACAGAGAGAAAGGATTAAATACCCTCCCCCAGCTCTAATTCAAATGAGGACCCACTGTGCCTGCTATTTACTCTTTACAAACCCAAAGGACATCTGTCTATGGGTCTCCTCATACTATGTCTTAGTGTGACCCTACTATGCTTTAGTCTCTATGTGTATGAGACCAGAATGGTGGTGATAGTTCTTTATGATTTAAAGCGGAATGGAAGGCTGTGTGGGTGTAAGGTTAACATATTTTAACTAGTTCATATGAATGCATAAAATGGCCTTATGACGAGTTAGAACACTGATCCATCTAGTTCAGTATTTTCTCAGTTTGAGTGTCTCTTCAGAATCTTGGGCAGAAAATGGTCTTTCCCAACAGCTGATGCATGGTATCCTTTGTACATGAAAAAATATTGCAAGCACCTGTAGGATCTAAATGAATGGGGGTTGCTAAGGAGAGAAACAAGATTTTGTTTTTGTAATAGTATCTGTAATAGTTTTTGTAATAGCATTTTGTGCACACCAAGCAGCTTACAGTTCCAGGTGCTTTTAAAAATGCAAATCCTGATAGTGGTTTGGGAGCAATTTTTAGTCAAACTTATTTTCTGCCTGGCATCTCAGTTTGATCAACTGATCTTCCAGTGTGTAGCACCATGCATAGGTGAGGGTCAATCAAGAAGACATAATTACTGTGGAGATACATGAAATTTAAATAACGATCCCAGCATTGTGCATCAAAGTGCCCTGGCTTTATCTCTGCAAAATGGGTGTTCCTGAAAAAATTCCAGCTGTGCTTCTCTATAGGCTTTATGAGTGTGAGTGCTTGTGTGTGCAGAAATATATAAATGTAATTCTGATTATCTCCTGTGCTTCCTCCAAGGAGTTCAGGGCAACACACTTAGTTCTGTTCTCTTCCATTTTATCACTACTCTGTAAAGCAGGTTAGGCTACAAAAGAGTGACTGGCTAAGGTCAACCAATGAGTTTCAGAGCAGAGATGGGGATAAGAACATGAGTCCTGTTGGATGAGACCAAAAGATCCATTTAGCCCAGAACCTATTTCCATAGTGGCCCAGCTAGATGTCCCCTGAAACCATATTAATAGCTCCCAGAGACCAAAGTTTTCTTTATTGCTGCTCCCTACCAGTGACCAGCATTCAGAAGCATGTTGCTTCTAAACATGGAGGTTCCACTCAGTAATGATAGATCTGGCCAAGCTTATGGCAGTAAATTATGTAAACTAATTATATGTTAAGTACATTCTTATGTCTGTCCTTCCCATCAATGTCGTCGGATTTCCCTCAAGCTCTAATGTTATGGGAGGAGAAGGGGGTGGAAAACGTTTTCTCCTCAGATGGAAGCCATGTTAAGTCTATCACGGCATAATAAACTATAAATCCAGTGGCACCTTAAAGACTAACAAAGTTTACTCCATCGTAAGCTTTTGTGAATCAGCTTTTGTAACACCTTGGGTTACCAACCTCCAGGAGGAACCTGGATATTTCCTGGAATTACAACTAATCTCCAGACAATTGAGATCTGTCTCCCTGGAGAAAATGGCTGCTTTAGAGGGTTGACTTTCTTGCATTACATCTTGCTGAGGCCCCTCACCTTCCTAAACCCCATTCTCCCAGGACTCTACCCCAAAATCTCCAGGAATATCCTAACCTGGTGTTGGCAGCCCTGCTCACTTCAATAGATGACTAAGTTGTGGAAAGTCTTTAAGGTGCCACTAGACTTTCTTTTAGTTTCCTCACTGTGTGTGGTTTTTATAGACCTTTTTCATATATCCTCTTCATCACCCTCCTTCCCCCAAACTGAAAAGCCCTAAACTCTTCAGGCTTTCTTTAACATCCAGCCTCTGTTGATCAGGTTTGAAACATTCTGGTTTGGGAGTGGGGAAGGTGCAGAAGTTGCTTTATTGCAATGTCCTGTTTGGAACCAGGCTCCTGCAGCTGCTCTAACTTACTTGACCTCAGTCAATGAATAACCTGGAAGGTCAAGAAGAAAATTTCTCGCACATATAATAGCAGCCAAATGCAGAGAGAGGCTCTGGAGCTGCACACTGACATTTTGTTCTCAATCTAGACTCTAACAGACCAGTTGGAGGGAAGCAGCCCTGTTGCTGCAGCAAAGAAGATTAAATCTATTTAATTATTGCAGCAGTTTGTGTGGCCCATTTTGGATTTGGGGTTAGCAGAGAGTCTGGGAACCTGGAATCCTTACTTTGCCTCTCAAGCAATCTTCTCAGCCTGCATCGTGACCTTGTGTATGTAAGACTGAGGCAAGGGGAGGAAAGTTGGGTAATTTCGGGAATACCTGCGAATTCGGGCATACCTGATGTCTGAGGAATTGGGGATGGAAGAGATCTATAGTTTGCTGCGGATGGGGAAGTAATATGATTTCTGAGAACATGCAAAAGGAAGGCGGAAGTATGCAAGCCAGTGGACTTTCAAAGTTTGTTGTTGAATGTGCATGCAGCTTTAAACTAGTCATTATTTAAACTGTAGTTTCTAGTAATTATTAATGTAGTGCCACTTTACAGCCCAAAGAGGCACTTGGGGCACTGCTGGCCTTGCTGCCCCAAGAAGCTCACAATTCACACTGAGACAATGGGGAGGAATTAAAAAACATTAAAATCAATACAGCAGTAGGAATTCTGTAACAATCTCAGTTACTGAGGCTGGATGTTAAAATATGAATTTCAATTTCTGAAAAGCAAAAGGGACAGAATAAAATTCACATTCTTCTGTGCTAAAGAGGTCCAATTGCTTGAGTGTTTCTTCATACAGAAAGCATCTAATCACTTCAGCAGCCTTAATCTGGGCAAATACTTTAAAAAGTTATGATGAAATACCCAAATGCCTTTGTACTTTTCTCTTCTCCCATCAGTTCTTATTTCACCCTGTTAACAAATTGTGGTTTGTTCTCTCCACACCAAATTGCCTTCTAAGGCTCATTCACAATACAGATTAAATTAAGGAGCATCCATTAGGGGTTTTTGGGACCATCTAGTTCTGGAACAAAGGGTAATTTTGTAATTTTGTTCCGTCAACCCTCTAAAGCAGCCTTTGAAGCATCCTGGGTTAGGGGCCTCTTCCCTATAGGGACATCCTTTCTTCCTCCAGCTTTCTTTATAACTGTTAGGTACCAGGATGCCATTCATAGAAGTTTCTGGAATTAATAGCCACATCCTGAGGCAAAGAGACTTGCTTGCCAAACAAACAATACTTGTCCTCTTTCTTGCTTGTCTCAGGTCTAGTATTTAGGCCTCTTTCCTGGGACAGGATTCCTCACAGAGTTTTTTAGCTGCAGGCACTGCATGCCACTGCACCCTTACTGCAGGGTTAGGCCCTGAGATTCCTTCCTCCTGGCCAGGAATGCCTTCACCCTTTCCTTTCCTGAGGAATGTCTGGTCTCCCTAGGCTATGAATACCCCCTGGGCCTTGCTGGTTGCCCTTCTCTCAGTCTTTCTGCCAGCATTAGCAAACCGGCCCTTTTTTCTGACTTGTGCCTTTTAACCACTTACTCTCTGCTATTTCCACTTCTTACTTTGTTCTGGAGCAGGCATGGCCGGTGTGTGGGAGTAGGCCAAGTAGGCGGCCGCTTAGGGTGCCAGCTGGCCTAGGGGGCACTAGGAAGTGCCCCCTCTCCCCACACCCAGCATGTGTGTTCCTTGAAGCCTGCACCCTTCTTAAATCTTCGTTCGCGAAGCCAAGCCGAGAGAGCCTTCCCAAATGGAAAGCAGGCTCCATGGACTGCAGATGCTGCCCAGTCGGTTTTGTGTTCCCCATGTCTGTAATGCGAAAGCGGACGGCGCCTGCACAGTGTGCTCCTTGGAGCCCGGTAGGGATAAATTAACCAATTGTAAAAGCTGAAGAAGAGCCAATTACAGTTTCTAAAAACTGGCTCCTGTTGAAGTTGTATGCTGCCACTCATCCTTCCTGCTCTACATTAACAGAGCCATGGGGTGGGAGCCATAGATCAGTGGTAGAGCACCTTTCTTGCATGCACAAGGTCTTGTCACTGGCACCCCCAACTAAAAGGATCAAGTAGAAATGATCATGTGAAGGTCTTGTCCCTGGCACCTCCAGCTAAACGGATACTATTATCGAAATTTTTATTGCTTAATCCATTTTATTGCTTAATCCATTTTAAAATAAAAAATTAAATTAAAAATGTAAATAGTTTCAAGTTTCTTCATTTCTCCTACAATTCTCTGTTTTTTAAATTTCGGGGTGGGGCTAGCAAAAACCCTAGCACCAGCCCGGGGAGCAGGTCTTTACTTAGGCTTGCCAACCTCCAGATGAGATCTGGAGATCTCCTGGAACTGATCTCCAGGCTTCAGATATCAGTTCCCTCAGAGTAAATGGCAGCTTCAGAGGATGGATTCTGTGATGTCACATTTCTGCTGCGCTCTCTCCCCAGATTCTGCCCTTTCTAGGCTCTGCCCTCAAATTGGTATCCCTTCCCAACATGGAGTTGGAAACCCAACTCCTGTGCAGATTAGTGGTAGCCATTTACTCCTCTTTAGTTATGGTGTGTGCAGGGGGTGGGCGGGGCTGATTTAATTTTCCCTTCTTTGTCCAGCTGAACTGCCACTTCTTAGGGCTTCTTCTCCACCCCAACTTTTGTATTGCTTGGGGTGGGGGGTGGGGAGAGAATACAGCTTCACACAAATGTCCCAAATGTTGGGGTTAAGCTCTAAATATGCAATTTTATTTTTGTCCCAAGAAATGTCTATCCCTATACGAGTGTGTTTTGTGTGTATGTGTGAGAAACAAGTAAACAAAGAAATCTATGTGACTTTTATATTTATCTGTTTATTTGCCAAGGGCAAAGTTCCTTCAATAAGTGTCTCTTTCCAGAACTTCATAAAGATGAAAACTTCTCTCTCTCTTGTCTTGCTTCTGTTTTCCTGCCAGATTTTCTCTGCTGGTTTAAGAGTAATTTCTATATATGCTTGAACTGCTCCCCCTCCCCTTTATAACCAGCAATGCATTCCTAGTGCTAGCTGCTGTTAAATCACTCTCCCTATTTTAGCCTTTGAGAGATGCTTTACAAAATTAGGATGGGTGGCTAGCCTTGTGATTCCTGAGGGTCCAGGCCATTCCACAGAATTCTTGGAAATTAAGCATCTGAGTGAGGAAACAGATGCCTCTTCTGTCTAGCACATGTACTTATCAGTGCATGCACATGAGCAGCAAGAAGCTGTGCAGTGTCTAGCTTACATATTGTATAGTTGCTACAGTACCTGTTGAACAGCCTATTTTGGGACAATTGTGTGGTTTTTTCTACACTGTTTCTACCAAAAATCACCCTCTTGACCAAAATCAGTAGGAGGCTGGCCACTAAGTAAGCGAATAAGCCATAGAGAGGATAGAGCACAGACTTCAGCAGTGTTAGCAGGGAGTGGGTAGTGATCCTTTGTATCCCTCTTTTTAGTGCTTTTTTGGTAGAAAAAGCTCAGCAGTTTAGTGGGTATTCAAAAATCTCCCAAGTCCCAACTCGATTTTTATTTGGTAAATTCTAGCATCTTGTGATTCTCCTCATCCTGTTCCTTGCATGGGTCAATTCTTGGGTTCTTCTGCTTATGTCCTCTAAGACATGGTCTTCAGTCCTTGAGCACCAAGTCCCTCAAGTGGGTCATGGAGCCTTATAGAGCTGCCTTTTTTGAAGGACCTACTGCTACTGCATAGGTGTAGGATTCAAAGATGCCCTGCCTCTCTTTGCATCCATGCTGAAAGGAGCAGCATGAGGATGAGGCAAAGACACTCCAAAGTAGAATTTCTTTGTAGCCTAGGTAAATTCAGAGGCTATGGTTCATCCTCATTCTGTTGTAGGACTGTGATGTCCTGTGTGTCACATTCTCAGAGTGCAGGCAGGCAGGAGTCCAAAGCCAGTCCAAGGTCAAAGTCCAGGAAGTCAAGCAGAAGCCAAGTCACCAATGCAGAATCACAAACCGGAATCAGAAGTCAATGTCCAAAAGCCAAAAGGTCAGGGTGCCAAGGAAATCAAGCAGGTCAGGATCAGGAAGGAGCGTGGATGCAAGCCAGAGAATAGACTTGTTGCTTCCACAAGGTTACCAGGTCCTGGGTGGGAGCTGTATGGGAGTCTCAATCAGCCTGCTTCCTGACTCTGCTAGAACTCAGGACTGAGAGATCTGAAGCATCGGCATGCCTCATGTCTTCGCTCTGAAAGTTCTTTCCGGAGCCTGCTCCGAACTCTTATGGGAGGAAGAGAGCTTACAGGAGATTGATTGTCAACAGCTGACACTGGTGCCTGGAGAGTGATTGATGGGCCAGCTGCTGTTTGTTCAGCTGAGGAACTGGCTGGCAGCTCTTCCAGGTCTGTTAACCCTTCCAGCTCCTCCTCGTCAGGGCTCATGACACTGTGCATGTTCACTGGACTACCTGCTGCCACTTAGGGTGGGTCTGAAAAGTTAAAAATCACTGTACTGACACACAGTCTAGTCCAGGGGTCCCCAACCTTTTTGTGGCTGCTGCAAGTACCTTTGGATTTTTGAGGGGATGATAATGAGTGCCACCACAAAATGGCTTCCACAGGAGGCACAGCCAAACCCAAAATGGCTGCCTCAGGAGGTGAAACCAAACAAAATACATCCTTCCTCATGCCTCCTGGGACAAAGGAAATCCTAAAGGGGGAATGGAATCACACACTGACTTACCAATTCTCCTCCTCCTCCTCCAGAGGAATAGAAAACTTTTTCATAGAATCATAGAGTTGGAAGGGACCTCTAGGGTTATCTAGTCCAACCCCCTGCACAATGCAGGAAACTCACGAACTCCTCCCCCTAAATTCACAGGATCTTCATTGCTGTCAGATGGCTATTTAGCCTTTGTTTAGAAACCTCCAAGGAAGGAGAGCCCACCACCTCCTGAGAAAGCCTGTTCCACCGAGGAATCGCTCCAACGGTCCAGAAGTGCTTCCTAATGTTGAGCCGGAAACTCTTTTGATTTAATTTCAACCCACTGGGATTTTTCCTACCACGGCCACAGAAAACAATTCCACACCATTCTCTATATGACAGCCCTTCAAGTACTTGAAGATGGTGATCATATCACCTCTCAGCTGCCTCCTCTCCAGGCTAAACATCCCCAGCTCCTTCAACTTTTCCTCATAGGACTTGGTCACCATCTTCAGTGCCCTTCTCTGGACCCATTCCAGCTTGTCTATATCCTTCTTAAAATGTGGTGCCAAAAACTGAACACAATACTCCTGATGAGGTCTTTCCAGAGCAGAGTAAAGTGATACCATCACATCACATGATCTGGACACTATACTTCTGTTGATACAGCCCAAAATTGCATTTGCCTTTTTAGCCACCGCATCACACTGTTGTCTCATGTTCAGCGTATGATCCACTAAGATCCCTAGATCCTTTTCACAAATACTAAGAACATAAGAGAAGCCATGTTGGATCAGGCCAATGGCCCATCCAATCCAACACTCTGTGTCACACAGTGGCCAAAAAAAATTATATATACACACATACACACATACACATATATATATATGTACACACTGTGGCTAATAGCCACTGATGGACCTCTGCTCCATATTTTTATCTAACCCTCTCTTGAAACTGTCTATGCTTGTAGCCACCACCACCTCCTGTGGCAGTGAATTCCACATGTTAATCACCCTTTGGGTGAAGAAGTACTTCCTTTTATCTGTTTTAACCTGACTGCTCAGCAATTTCATGGAATGCCCACGAATTTTTGTATTGTGAGAAAGGGAGAAAAGTACTTCTTTCTCTACTTTCTCCATCCCATGCATTATCTTATAAACCACTATCATGTTACCCCGCAGTCGACATTTCTCCAAGCTAAAGAGCCCCAAGCATTTTAACCTTTCTTCATAGGGAAAGTGTTCCAATCCTTTAATCATTCTAGTTGCCCTTTTCTGGACTTTTTCCAATGCTATAATATCCTTTTTGAGGTGCGGTGACCAGAATTGCACACAGTATTCCAAATGAGACCACACCATCGATTTATACAGGGGCATTATGATACTGGCTGATGTCTTTTCAATTCCCTTCCTAATAATTCCCAGCATGGTGTTGGCCTTTTTTATTGCACACTGTCTTGACATTTTCAGTGAGTTTTCTACCACGACCCCAAGATCTCTCTCTTGGTCAGTCTCTGCCAGTTCACACCCCATCAACTTGTATTTGTAGCTGGGATTCTTGGCCGCAATGTGCATTACTTTGCACTTGGCCACATTGAACCGCATCTGCCACATTGACGCCCACTCACCCAGCCTCAACAGATCCCTTTGGAGTGCCTCACAATCCTCTCTGGTTCTCACCACCTTGAACAATTTAGTGTCATCTGCAAACTTGGCCACTTCACTGCTCACTCCCAACACCTGCTTACTCCTTACTACTGCTAAGACGAGTCTCCCCCATTCTATAACCATGCATTGGATTTTTCCTACCTAAATGCAGAACTTTACATTTATCCCTGGTAAAATTCATGTTATTGGTTTTAGCCCAGTTTTCCAGCCTGTCAAGGTCATCCTGTATCCTGTTTCTGTCGTCTTCTGTGTTTGCAACCCCTCCCAATTTAGTATCATCTTCAAATTTAATAAGCATTCCCTCTATTCCTTCATCCAAATAATTGATAAAGATGTTGAACAAAACAGGTCCCAGGACAGATCCTTGAGACACTCCACTTGTCACTCTTCTCCAAGAGAATGAGGAACCATTCACAAGCACTCTTTGGATGTGATCTGTCAACCAGTTACAGATCCACCTAACGGTAACAGGATCCAAACCACATTTTACCAACTTGTCAACAAGGATAGTATGTGGAACCTTATCAAAAGCCATACTGGAATCAAGATAAACGATGTCTACAGCATTCCCCTGATCCAGCAAGGTAGTCACTTTCTCAAAAAAAGAGATCAGGTTAGTCTGACATGACTTATTCTTGAGAAAACTGTGCTGGCTCTTAGTAATTACATCCATTCTTTCTAAATGTTCCAGGACCGACTGTTTGATGATTTGTTTTAAAACTTTTCCAGGTATAGACATCAAGTTACCTGGATCGTCTTTTTTCCCCTTCTTGAAGATGGGGACAACATTCACCTGCCTCCAGTCTTCCGGCACCTCTCCTGTTCTCCAAGAATTTTAAAAAATAATAGCCAGAACCTCAGAAATTACATCCTCAAGCTCTTTTAGAACCCTTGGATGCAATTCATCTGGCCCTGAGGACTTAGTTTCATTTAAAGAAACTAGGTGTTTATGTACTACCCCTATGCTGATCCTAGATTGGAACTTCATACCCTCGTTATATGTTCTGTTTTTGCCATGTTGAGCACCATTCCTCTCAGAAGAAAAGACTGAGGAAAAGTAGGAATTGAGCAGTTCCGCCCTCTCTTCATTACCTGTTACAATTTCACTTTCTTGCCCTTACAAGGGGCCTACCATGTCCTTGCTTTTTTTCTTACTCTGAACATAAGAAAAGAACCCTTTTTTGTTGTTTTTAGCATCTTTGGCCAGCCTAAGCTCATACTGAGCTTTAGCTTTCCTAACTTTTTCTCTACAAGCACTGGTGATTTGTTTATATTCATCCTTGGTTATAAGGCCCTCCTTCCAATTCCTAAAGAAGTCTTTTTTATTTCTCAAGTCTTTAGAGAACTGTTTATGAAGCCACTTTGACTTCTTTAGGCTTTTTTCCATTTTTTTCTTCTCATAGGAATCGTCTGTGATTGCATTTTCAGTATTTCGCTTTTAAGAAACTCCCACCCCTCTTGAACCCCCTTCCTCCTAAGTATATCTGACCATGGGATTTTACCCAGCATAGTTCTAAGTTTATCAAAGTTTGCCTTTCTGAAGTCCAACCTATAAGTCTGACTACATATAGCTTTTCCCTTACCTGTGAATTCCAAAATCACATGATCACTACTACCCAGTGTGCCCACTATTTCCACTTCTTCAATCAATTCTTCCTTGTTGGTGAGAATCAAATCCAAGATAGCAGATCCCCTTGTTTCCTTCTTCACTTTCTGCAAAAGGAAGTTGTCAGCAAGACTAGTCAGGAATCTATTTGACTTTTCATTTTTAACAATTTTCATTTGAATAATGGAGGCCGATAACAAACCCTGCTTTACAGTTACCCTGCACCCTTTCTGAAAGGCTCAGTGTGCACCAAGAAAAGTACTGACAGGTACCATGGCACACATGACACCCACAAGCATCATGCTGCGGAACCCTTATCTAGTCAATGCTGTGCCTCTGCTGCTATAGGGTGTTTTATATGAAAGCTCAGGCTGTGCTATATTGAAAGGTAGCTTATATGCTACCAATTTGATGTTGCATCTCCCATCTGTATAGAGTTGTTTTGGGGTCTGGTTGATTCTTTAAGTGTACCCTGTAGTCTGTGCTGTGTTTCATGCATGCCAGTTCCCAGCCTGTGCAGAAAGCTGTAGGGACACCCTTACTGTGAGGTAAGGTTTAGGAGCCCCCTTAGGAACCAACTACATATGAATGGGACCACTTGTGGTTCTTTAAAATATTAAAAACTGTAGGGAAGGGAGTCTGGGCTGTGGTACAGAGTATTTATTTATTTAGTAGGCTTATATTCTGCCCTTTTCCATAATGGGCTCAGGGCGGATCACAACATAAATTGAACAATAAAACAATTTAAATTTAAAACAATACAATAAAAACCAAAACAATAGAACAAAATAGATGCATCACAGGCGGGAAGGGCACATTTCACAAAAGTGAAATGAATGTAGGGTTGTCAGCCTCCAGGTGGGGCCTAGAGATCTCCCGCTTTTGCAGCTGATCTCCAGCTGGCAGAGATTAGCTTCCCTGGAGAAAATAGCGGTGTTGGAGGGTGAACGCTATTGCATTGTTGGAGGGTGAACGCTATTGCATTGTACCCTGCTGAGGCCCCTCCCCTCCCCTCCCTAAACCCTGCCCTCTCCTAGATTCACCCCCCAAAGTCTCCAGGTATTTTCCAACACCAACCTGGCAACCATAGTACAGAGAAGAGTTAACTTTTTCTCCATGTGCCATATATTCATATTCTCTGAGCTCTTTTTGACTTGCAACAGGAAACCTACAGGTACCTATGAAAGGGAAAGGAAAGGTCCCCTGTGCAAGCACCAGTTGTTTCCAACTTTGGGGTGTCATTACTTTCACAATGTTTTCACGGCAGACTTTTTTTGCGGGGTGGTTTGCCAGTGCCTTCCCCAGTCATCTACACTTTCCCCCCAGCAAGCTGGGTACTCGTTTTACTGACCTCGGAAGGATGGAAGGCTGAGTCAACCTCGAGCCGGCTACCTGAAAACCCAGCTTTCACCGGGATCGAACTCAGGTTATGAGCAGAGCTTATGACTGCAGTACTGCAGCTTTAACACTGCGCCACGGGGCTCTTACAGATACCTATACCTGTCAGCAATTAGTAGCTAGGCAGGGAGGGCATTGAGTATATAATATTGCATGGAGAAAAATGGTCCTCCAGTACTGCAGCCCTTATTTGGATTGTACACAAAATAGATTTTGCAGTTTCACATGAATCTCTGCTATTAAAGGTAGGAGGGTGCAAGATAGAGTTGGGCACAAATCATTGAAGAAACCTTACAGAAATAAACTAGAGCTTACAGAAATAAACTAGGGCTTTGCAAGTACATGGTTCATCACATCCAGTGTTATTTAGTGAGGGGTGGATTTTCATGTCTCGGCCTGATCCACCTTGTCATTTGACTGTGCCACCATATGCCACCAGAAATGATTGAATCCTGTTTGTAGAGGTTGCTGCAGCCAGCTGGCCCTGGACATGGTATTTGCTCATAGATGGTGTTTCAAGGGTTTCCCCATAGCTACTGTGCTTTCAGTGGAGACCTGAAATAATCCTTTGGCAGTGAGCTGAGGGAAAGGATTCAGTGAGGGGTGGGGAGGTTTGCAATGTCGAGTTGTGAATTGGTTGTGACATATTATATGCAAGGCTAAAGTTCTTGGGAGAAGCTGCCTTTCTTCATTTGCCCTGTGAGATGTCTGTGGGAAGCTAGCCACATGGGCTGTTTTACTTTACTCGGTATCCCTTTTATTGACATGCATACAGGAGCAGCTCATGCAACTAGAGTGGAAGTGTCAGAACAGCTAGAATGGTACATAATCCCTAAAACTGGGGACATCTGGAGGTTCTGTAGACATTTTTGGGCTTCTTCCTGCTTCAGCTTGTTCCTCCTCAGGCATTGAACTGCCTGTTCCAGCATCCTTTTTTTTTAAGGTGATGTAAAACCAAAGCATCAGTCAGTCCCCTCCTCCCCCTTCATCTTAGAGGAGGAGCAAAGCAGTTTGAACAGCCCAAGAACAGTTTTGAGCTCGGCCAGTTAACTTCCTGTGCTGTGAGTTGGATGTGTGAAGCAGAGTCAGCCTGAAGGGTGTCTGTGTGGCACACGTTCTCTCCGCTTTTTTTCCCCAAATAGAACTTCATTCATTCAGCTTTCTAGCTGCTCTTTTTATCGCTATTCCATTTTGATTTTTTCAATTGCTTTTCATGCCCAAAACATCACCTAAGAATCAAAGCAGTGGGAGACCCAGTCAGATCGATTGGGAATCAGTGGGGTTCAGCGTTGGATTATGTCTCGGATAGAATCACTGGCCAGATCTAGGATTGATCGTACCAAGGAGTTTGCTTTGAAGGTTAGTCGTGTGAAGAGCAACGGCTAGGGTGGGGTGTTTAACTGTGCCTTGTCTAGGCATAAGTTGGTGCGTGAAAGTATGTGGGGAACCTTCAAAACTTTTACCATGTTTTGGCGAGAAGACCAAAGTCTCTGGAGTGCTTTTTGCGCTATTTGATTTATTGTAGCATGGGTTTGGGGGGCACGTGTGTGGGGCAATCTACTGCTATGCTTTGCATTGTGGTTTTCTACCTTTCCACAGAATGAGGGGCATCTGTGTAACCATCAGGATCCAGTGATTGTCCCTGGCTGCAACATTAACGGCTAGGCATTTGTAAACTTTTTCAGCATTAGAGGCAAACAGGCTATTGGGAAAGTGTGTGTGTGTGTGTGTGTGTGTACAGTCAGCACGTGTGTGTGTGTGTGTGGGGGGTATCTATTTGAGATTCAAAGGTTTATCACTATTTTTAAAAACTCTTTCCTTTAGAATCTGCTGTTTTCTGCTTGAGCAGAACCTTTTTTCCCAGAGTCTGGAAGGATTCTGCTTGCTTGAGAGCAAGTTTTAAAATAATCAGTGTGAGACACAAACACAAGTCCACGTTTTCCTTTTAATCTTATTTTTTATAAATTTGTGTAGGCTTTCGGGACTTCTGTCGCTCAACTCTGAACACATTTTACATGGAAGTAAAAGCCTGGTGGCTTTCATTGAGTTCCCATTACATCTTCTATCTTGCTTAGGATTGCAGCCAAAATCAGAATATAATGATCTGTTCTCGTGGCCCCTGTACATTTTGGCAAATCATTTTTTTCCTCTCCTGGCACTGAAAGAAACCTATCATTTTGCCTTTTTTCAACAGTCATCCCCTCCCACACCCTGTATTTGATCTGAGATCTAGGCTTGCCAGATGTCCCTTTCATTATTTTAAAGGACTGCCCCTTATTCCCTGAACAATCAATCCTCTGTAGATACATCATAAAAGGATATCTCATATGTTAGTGTGCTTACAGCAGAGTCGCAACTGCATGGAACAGACCCCAAAGCTCAAGTGTGTCCCTTTTATTTGAAATCTTCATACCCTAGGCTTCATATCTTAGGCTTCTTCTTGCTTGTTTTCTGCGTCCTTCTATCATTTTTAATGAACAGGGTGTTTTTTCTTTTCATTTCCCAGCAGTATTTCAGGCAATAAAGCAGAAGTGTTCCCAGGAGCAAAAGTTAGACAATGCTTTCAAGATAAATTGAGTCAGCCCGTGTTTGACTTTAACTACCATTTTTTTCCTTTTTCCAATACAATAGTACAAAGTCATTTTTAACCTAAAAGACCCAGTTGAGGGGGAGGAAAGGGATTGTCTGCTCTAATGCGATAGCCCCATTGCATTCCCCTCCCCCGCAAGTGCTGCAGCACGTGGCGTTGGGCAAGATCTCTGTGCTCAGTCTAAAACTTCCAGGCGCAGGCTTCAGGTTTTGTGTATTTGAGTCTTTAGAAGAATGCTTCTGAAATCTGGTTTCTGGGTAGTGCCAAAAAGCCAGCCTGAAGGGGCTGGCTTTGTCCTGGGAGTTGTGTGTATCTTTTCCCCAAAGAAAACCACTGAGAGGTTATTCTTTTTTTCTAGTGTGAATGTGTCTCTTTATGTCTTCCATGTCAAACAAAATGTAATCAAGAGCAACTGAGTGTGGATGTGGGGGTGGGGGGAGAAGTCTACCTCCCTAGAACACAGCTATGCACTGTGTGGATTTTTTTTTTTATGTAAAGGCAAAAAACCCCTTGGGGTAACCTTGTGAAATGAAACAGCAGAGGAAAGGGAACAGCCACTGTTTATAACTGCTTCCTCCCACTCTTAACCCCTTCATTACCCTCACTTAGGAGATGGGGAAGGATATTGTGTTAGAGTGTTTGCCATATGGGGTGATTTATAAGCACTTCTACATGATAGTGTGATTTCTTTAATAAGTTTGTGCCTTGATTGTAGTTGTGAAATAAAATATGATCTAAAACTTCCATTTTCCTCCTAACAAGCATTCCCATTTACAGCAAGAAACGGTTGCAAATCAATATACTTCTTACCCACCAAAAAGCTTGATGCAGATGTTTTGGGGTTAAAACAGGGCAAAATGTAATCCCATAGAACCATGACCCCCAAAAGCTAAGCCAGTTGAAAAGGTGTGAATTAGCACCTGCAAACCTTTGTTAATCCTCCTAATGACCTTGTGAAGCAGTCCACTAGCATTCCCACAGTAGGGATGGAGAACTGCGTCTGAGAACCAGAGTGACTTGCTCAAAGCCAAAGAATAATGGAATCATAGAGTTGGAAGGGACCCCCAGGGTCATCTAGTCCAACCCCCGGCACAACATAGGAAATTCACAAACACCTCCCCCTAAATTCATAGGATCAGCATTATTGTCAGATAGCCATCTGACCTCTGTTTTAAAACATCCAAGGAAGGAGAGCCCACCACCTCCTAAGGAAGCCTGTTCCACTAAGGAACCACTCTAACTATCAGGAAGTTCTTCCTAATGTTGAGTCAGAATTCTTCTGATTTAATTTCAACCCGTTGGTTCTGGTCCTACCTTCTGGGACTACAGAAAACAACTCAACACCATCCTCTATATGACAGCCCTTCAGGTACTTGAAGATGGTGATCATATCACCTCTCAGCCACCTCCTCTCCAGGCTAAACATACCCAGCTCCCTCAGCCTTTCTTCATAGGACTTGGGCTCCAGACCCTCATCATCTTCATCACCCTCCTCTGGATCCTCTGAAGCAAGATGGGTGGGATTTGAACCCAGTCATTCTAGATTAAGCATGCAGTCCTAAACATCAGTACCAGCAAACAAGTGAATTCTGTTGAAGTCAGTGAGTAAACATGCTTGAGATTGTGTCCCTTGTTGTTTGCTCTTTGCCATGCCTCTATCTGGGGTGAGTGGGGGAAGTTGTGTAGAATCACATGGCAGATTTACATTGAACATTAGTAAAAGTTTCCAAACTGAAACAGAAGTGCAACAGTGCCATGAGGGAGTTTGCAAAAGTCTTCTTCCTTTCCAGTGAGAAACAAACTGGGGAAGCATTTGCTAGGGATCCTTTTGCTCAAAGTTTTCCTCTCTTTAGGACCATGATGTTTGTTTTGGTGCCATTACTGATGTGTGTGTGTGTGAAGATGACAGATTAAGTTTTAGTTGTGCCCTTAGTTCAGTGAGGGGTACTTATTTTATTATCCAAGACACAATCTCTTATTCCAGGCCTGAGACCTGAAGTAATAGCAAAGAGAACGCTTCTGTCCATGTGCTGAGCACTGACGTGACCACAGCCAGCCCCCACTCTCCTATGATAGGCATGCACATAAGAGATGAAAATTTCCAAGCAGGTTTCAGCCCCCAGACCTCTGATTTAGAAATTTTTAGCACTGTCTGTCTTCCCATCCTCCCCTGCAGGATCTTGTGAAGTAATAGCAGGCATGATAAAATGAGGCCTTAGTATCTCCAAAGCTCCAGACTTGTTTTTGTTGGATGGTGGGAGGCTCCCCAGGCCCCAGCTGGTGCTGTGAGAACAGAGTGAAAAGAGAGGGGGGAGGAGGGGGAGAGTGAGACGTTTCCATCAGGCTGGTGCAACCGAGGGGCCAGCCATGCCCTCTGCATTTGGCAGCTTTAGCAGGCAGCTCTGCCAACAGCCCTGAGACCCTCCCTGATGCCAAGTGTGGCAGCCGATTAGGCAGATGTTTCTGTGAAGGCTGAGTTTTTGAAAATGAGACGGAACCATTCCCATGAGAGAGAGACAAGCATTGTGCCCACCTCTTTTGACGGTGGTACGCAGCATCTGTCTTAAGGGGTAGCAGTAGGTTCAATTCACAAGTCTGGGTGTGTTCCTGGGTCACCCACACCTGGATGTATCAGTGTAAATCCATTGAAATGTGTGACTGTAATTCTGCTGAGAAACATAATGCTTGAGGTTAATGCATGGTTATAGTTCAGTCCATCTAGTATTTGATCTGAGGGCTCATTCTCACCCATGCAGGTGACCACTCTGAATGTTATTCAGTGAACAATGGGTGTGTTCACACACACTAAATAACATGCTTTGCAACTGGATTTTTACTGTGCAAGAACAGCAAAATCCACTTGCTAACAATTGCCATGTGAAAGCACCCAATGAGACTGCATGTGTGATCTAGTACATAAAGTTTGAAAGGGACCACAAGTTTGCTTAATCCAGTTTCCCAAGAGAATCCCTCTCTTGTGCTCAAACAATGCTGTGAAAACAAATCCACACATTACAAAGTCCTCCTGTAACAGACCATTCAGGGAGTTCCATGCTCTGCACTTAATCCCCAGGCAAGTGTGAACCTAATTCAGATCAGAACCAAACAGAGAGAGGCTTAATTCACCTCTCTGTTTTCCTAACTTGGAGAATGGCCTGGGAGCCACTTTTTACCCCATTGGGGAAACTTGTATTAATCCATCTGTTTCTCCAGAAGGGTAAATAGTGGCATCCAGGACCATTTATGGTGAACCTGGAAAGGATTAACCCTTTCTCCCTGCATGCAGTCATCTCACTCCAAATTCACTCTCTGATTTTCTAGAATTATATTCCAGCACCTAACTCCCAGAGTGATTGATGAAGAGGGGGAAATGAGGACTTTTAAACACACAAATTGGCCCTTATAAAGTACTTTGCTATCATTTAAAGCAGGAGAACTAAAGCTACTAGGGTTGAATGCAGACTGGAATTCAGGTCTCACACATTTAGAAGACTTTTTAATCAACATTAGGAAGAACTTCCAGACAGAGTGGTTCCTCAGTGGAACAGACTTTCTCGGGAGGTGGTGGGCTTTCCTTCCTTGGAGGTTTTTAAACAGAGGCTGGATGGCCATCTGATGGCAATGTGGATCCTGTGAATTTAGGGGGAGGTATTTGTGAATTTCCTGCATTGGACAGGAGGTTGGACTAGATGACCCTGGAGGTCCCTTCCAACTCTGATTCTATCCACCTCTAAAGGGAGGTGCTGGTGCTGTTTTGTTTTGTTTCTGTCTCACCTTTCTCTTAGGAAACTCAAAGGGGCATGCAGCTGGTTCCCTTGCAGCCATCATCAGTATGCCTTCAAGCCATGCCTTGGGTAAGGGAATGGCACACTGTATGTACACTCTCACAGGCGCTGCATCTTTATTCATAATTCTCAAGATCTGAGTCCCAGCATTGAAGATGGGCTCAGGATATGGGCCATCATACAAACTAAGCCTTGAGCAGCTCACACAGAATACTACAACCACAATATTGTTAGCCATGGTCTATAAATAGAGTATTGCTCTTAAAATCTCTGTAAGTGGTTTCGAATCAGAAGTTGTACAGAAAGAAGGTCATACAAGATCTATACTTGCACTAGTGGGAGAAGAATACTCTGTCTATGGTCAGAGGAGAACATATGGGCCTAGGATAGGACCAAGTAATTGGAAGGAGAGTCCCCATGCTGAACTATAATTTGGTATCATTAACATATACCAGAATGGCCATAGATGCTCTTACGTACCCATTCAAGTTAACCTCAGGCCTGGCTGTCTCTTGTCCTACTTTTGAGATTAGTTTTTACAGAGAATTCTGTTCCCCTTTTGGGTGTGATAGTTGGAATTTTAAGTGTTGTTGCTATATCTGGAAAAAGTTGCCACCTCTCCTTTGTTTTTTTGCCACTGTGCTGTAAAACTTTGGCAGGAACATTAGGCACACTTCCATGTGCAGGAACACCCAGATAATTACATCATAGGAGGGGGCTCTCAGTTTGGTTGGGGACTCCCTACTTTGTAGAGTATTCAGCACAGTGGATAATGCTGGTACTAAAACAGGGCAGCATATGATCCCATATCCTAAATTAACCGTTGCTCGCAGAGGTTTTTATAATTACTCTTCAGATACCCGGGAAAGAGTAGGGGTGCAAGTCCCATTTTATCTCTCCTTTCCCTCCCACAATTCTTTTGAGCTACTCTGAGAATGAATGGCCTTTGGAAGACTGCCATCTCCTACCCCCCTCTCCCCAGCGCCCCTTCCCAGCTGACTCCCCCCCACCAGCTGCTGTGTCCTTTCGCCAGTAATAATCCACAGATTCATTGCGGTTTGGGGAACAGACCCTGCGTGTTGTTATCATTGTTTTCTGTTAACGGACATCAGAAGGAGACGGTGGCCCTGTGCACTTGTGCGTGGGGCAGGGGAGAGTGGGGAAACGGGACAAGGGAGCTGCCGTGTGCCATTTAATTCATGCGTCAAAGCTGCCAACAGCCAAATCGATCCAGCCGTCCTTTGTTCTCTTGGGATATCGCAGAAGAAGCTGATCTGTTTGGGAAGGGTAATATAGGTATGTTTATTTATCTGTGTATCAACTTCTTTTTGTCTTTTCCTAAAACTTATCTTCCTCCCCTTTCTTTTGTACCAAGTTGTTATTTTTTTTTTGTCATGCTGGCAGCAGTCGGCAGTCGACGAAGTGGAACTTCCATTCTGGGTCTGATCAGAGGCACACAGAGCGCTAGGTTCTGTCTCTGACGATGGCCAGCAGGAAGCTGCCCAGCAGGGAATGTGGAGACAGCCTTCTCCTGTTTTTTTTGTTAACAATCCTGGATGTGTGTTCAGAAGGCAGGGGAAGTCAGCCTTTCCCCCCCACCCTGTGCATCATCACAGCATGGTGATATGGAGGGTGCTGCTGACCTGCATTAAAGAGGATGGGTCCTTCCTTATGACCTCTTAATTGTTTAAAATCAGACATTCTTTTTACATCCAGTTTATAGTTCATTGTTACCCTCCAGATGGGCAAAAAAAGAATTCAGCGGTTGATAGGAGGTTTGTGGCTCTTCTCTCATCAATGCAAGTCTTAAAGAGGATTTTAAAAACCCAGCTCTTTATAACAAAGTCAACCTTACAGTAGTAGCTACACTTCCAGTAGTTTCAGCAGAAAAACCCATGGTAGTGTGCATTCTCAAGATTATGCCGGGGCAGATGGAGTCATTTTGTTGCCCTAGATGAGAAATCCCCATTACCTAACAAGGGGCCATTATCATTGAAGTAAACATGATTTTGACTTGTGGTTCACATCTGTCTTCCAATGGCATTGAAGATCTGCCTTATGTCATGGTAGGGCTACCTCTTGAATTCTGAATCCTCCTAGGGCTCCTCTTGTATTCCTAGGCAGAATGGTACAATGATGCGTTTTTTTCCCCTTCCGCCTCTCTTTTCCCATAATGTATATTTATGGTTGATGCGGGTTGATGCGAATACAGACATAGATTAGGACATCAAGCAGTGATACTAACTTGAGACAAATGAACTTTTTTGTACAAAGGTGTATGATCTCCTGTAGTGCTTACGTGAAGAATGCACTGTGAAGTTTATTTGTTCCCAGCTAGAAGGCTAGGCATCCTTCAGTGTTCCCCCACCCCCCCAATCAGAGGGCCTCTTAGGGAAACGGTGATCAATGAAACCTGCCCTTCCCCAAGGTTTCTCTTGAATGAAGCCAATTGTGTACCCTGGTGTTTTTAAATACTATCCTTCCTCTTTCTGGCTTTTCCCTGTTTGACCAAGTTGATAGGAAGAGAAGGCACCTTGCATCAGAAAAGGGGGCTTTGTTCTCTAGCTGCCTTGTGTTGGAGGACAGCCTGCCCAAGGCTAGTGGCAGAAGCTACAAAATCTTCTCCCAGTGATGCTGTTCATAGCTTCCATTCACAGCTCAGCTTTGTTCAAGATAGAACGAGCTCACACAGTGAGGAAAGAGCCAGGGTTTCATGAGTCCTGAGGATAATAACCTTTTAGTATCAGTTTGATATCCAGCTCGTTATATATAGAGCATTTCTCCCAAAATATTGAAAGTATTGAAAGTATCATTAATCTTTTTAACAGCCCTGTAAGGTAGGCTTGTACCATAGTCATCATATTGCTATAGGGAAGTTTATTTTGCCTAAAGCCACCTACCCACTTATTTATTAATTTTAGACATTTGTACCTCACTGTTCCCCTCCCCCCCAAAAAAAATTGTTCTTCCTTCCTCCATTTTATCCTTTCAATAGCCCTGTGAGGTAGGTTAGGCTGATAGAGTGACTGGTCCAGGGTCACCAAATCAGCATTCTTGGCAGATTGGGGATTTCAGCTACGGTCACCCAGGTCCTCGTCCAGCCGTTAAACCAAGCTGAAGCTGCCCCAGGGACATCCAGTGGTACTTACTATATATGAATCCATGTCTTATTTCCATGTATATTAATACATTTATTAATATTAATACATTTATTATTGCTGTCAAGGTGCAGCTGGCTTATGGCGACCTCATGGGGTTTTCAAGGCAAGTAGGTAGATGGTTTGCCATTGCCTGCCTCATAGCAGGGGGCCTTGCACAGGAGACCTTCCTAGTAGACTGTGCTGTTTAGGTCTGTTTTCAGTTCTTGCTGATGCTCAAAAATCCTCTACCTTGCAGTAGGACCACTTCCATCACAGCCTGTGCCAGCCCTTTGTCTGCCATTGTTGACTGCCTGCAGCCCTTGTAAACTGAAGTAGGTCAGAAGTTTGGATTCTGGGATTTTTGGAGAAGCCTAAAATGCTGCAAAGCTGTAGCCATTCCCACTCCCCCAGAAGATCCGAGGCCTTCCTGTTACTTTTTTGTTTTGTTTTTAAAATCAGCTTGGCTCATGTCCCAACTGGTAGCTCACGTTGAAGCCGGAAACATTAAGCAGCTATCTCGTTCTGGAGTCAATTCCCTTTCCTATCTTCCATTGTGTAGTAAAAGACAGAGAACATATTGCCAAAAGGAAAGAAATATGGATGAGGGATTCATTGGAACTCATTGTGCTGGAAATTCCAGTGTAACTCTTTGGGGCGAAGCTAGTTCTTGATGTGCAGGTGCTCTGGCTATTTGAGGAGTTGGGAAATTTCTTGAGATTTTGAGGGTGGATGCTGAGGATTGGGGATGGACCTTAGTAGGGTTTAATGCCATGGACTCCACCCTCCAAAACAGCCATTTTCATCTGAGGAACTGATCTGTGTAGTCTGGAGATCTGCTGTTTTTCTGGGAAGCAGAGGGAAATGATCATGCAACTGGAGGTGGTGGGCTCTTCTTCCTTGGAGGTTTTTAAACAGAGGCTAGATGGCCATCTGACAGCAATGCTGATCCTGTGAACTTAGGGGGAGGTATTTGTGAATTTCCTGCATTGTGCAGGGGGTTGGAGTAGATGACCCTGAGGATCCCTTCCAACTCTGTGATTCTATGAACAGTATCAGTCTCCCAACCTTTTTCTTTAACTGAAAGTTAGCTTGGGGAGAGCTGTGAATCTGATTTGAGCAGTGGTTGGTTGTTGTGGTGCTTAATTATTTTCCCCAAGAGGAAATACTGTGTTTGTCCCCCAGCAGCTTTTCTCCCTGAAGGTGGAAAAGGTAACAGGGAACAGATAACAGTTCTAGTTCAAAATTCCAATAGGTTTCTAACATAAAAAGTTGTTGGAGAAGGAGGATTAATGTTTTCTCCATCTCTATATATGCTTGGCTTACAAAAAGAGGTATGCAAGTTAATTTCTTGAGGAAGATTGTTCCACAGCCTCCAGGAAACCACTTAAAAGGTCTCCCTCCCTGCCTCTGCAGCCCTGGAGGTTCCTTGTGTAGTGCAGCTATGAGAGCATGTATGCACCCTCAGTTTGTCTCATCATCCTGCAACAATGGCAGGAGAAGCTCGACCCATCAAAATTGTCCCTTCTGCTCAACTCTGCTTGTAAATGAAAGTGGGAAAGTTTGTCTAGTAGAAGCTGTAGCTGCAGTTTTGTAGATACCAGAAACTTAAATCCCAGTGGGCAAAAAACACAGACAAGGGGGATTGTGCTGTTATTTTTACAAGCAGGAGAAGCTAAAGCTTAATTCTCACTGAGGTGCTAAACCCATTTCGTGTGAATAAATGCACCTTCATACAATTCCCCCCCCTGCACAGAAAATTACCATATGAAGGAAAAAGCACCTATCCCACATGTGCTAATTTTCTGTGTCTGGGTTTGTTTTTTTTAATTGAGGAACATTCCGTAATGTAATCTGAAGTGACAGGTCAGCCACTTCAATGGAAACTATAGCGCTCAGAGGAGGCTCTGTAATGTTTCAGTTAACCTTCTCTGAAGATTATTGGGTAGGCTATTGACTTGCCTACTTTGTTCTCTTTCTATAGTCTGGATTCTGATGTCTGAGATGGAATGCAGAGGTGGTGCTGGTGGGTGGGTGATCCTGCCTTTTATGGGAGGGACTGTGTCCAGGTGGCCTTTGGATCCTTTCCAGGGCTGACAGGGATAGACCATATTATCCCTATTTTATGCCTTTGTTAATGGCTTTAGGGTTGTTGGTGCCTGGTACTGTTTCCCCTCCCTCCCCATTTCTCTTGTGCTCATTCTCACTGAACCTGAATGGAGGGGTGAATTTAGGGGGAAAGAGTTTTAACCCCATGAATGCTAGCAACATTTACTTTCCAGTGTACACTACAGCTACTTTTCTTTACAAATGCTTTACTCCTGAAATGTGTTACTGAGCTGCTTTTGAAAAAAAAAAATTGGTGGGAATCTTATTAACATTTCTGGCATGCTAGGCACTTTAAGCACTCAGTGAATCATGATCTGTAGACTTCTAGTTTTCATTAGACTTGTAGGAAGGCAGCCATTGGTTGGGAAGTCAAATTGGACCAGGTGCAAGCCAGCCTGAATGGCCCCTGCAGTATGAAGCAGGCCTACTAGGGCTTGACTTTGTTTACTCCAGCAGCCTTCCGGGGGAGTGACCCACCGGGAATTTTCCCTGTAAGTTAAATGGCCAGTCCACCTTTGAAGGAGGAGCAAAGCTTTTGCGAAAGGAAAAAGGAGAGGACATTGAAACAGCAGAAAGATTCCTTTACTCACATGAGCAATCCACTTGAATGCTTCAGGTCACTGAGCATATATTTAAAAGATCTTAAACTAGAGGCAGGTTTCATAGGTGGTATAGAAATCATCATCAGCATTTTTTGTGTTTCTGTGATGATATCACAAATCTTGCACTCCGAAACTGCAGTAGCCTCTAGCTACTAATTCCATCCTCTGCCTCCAAAATTAGAAGAGGCCCCATCTCCAAGAGGATTAACACTAGGTTGCCAGGTCCCCCTCCCCTGGCCACCAGTGTGGGATAGGGGGGTTGAGTTGTAGGGTAGCCAGCCCAGGTCCTACCTGGCAGCCAGCAGGAGGTTACTTGGTCCTCTCCGGGATGTCTGTGCACAGGATGCAATGCCATCACCCAGAAGTGACATCATAATGTTGTCAATGTTGGGTTTGGGTTTTGGGGTTTTTTTGCCAATTTTTTCATAAGACAATTGTAGCTGATTTTTCCCATAGAGTTTTGCCTCAAAACTAGAGTGTCGCCATGCAATGTGATGGCATCATTTCCAGGTGATATCATCATGTTGTCTTTCAGGTCAGTTGGGCTTTCTTCCTGACAAGCAGCTGGCTGGTGGAAGGGAAGCACCCTGCAAAAGCAGGGTTTTCCCCGCCCCCAGCCACAGTCAGGTTGGAAAATTTCTGGAGATTTGGGGATGGAGGCTGGGAAGGACAGAGACCTCACTGAAATACAGTGCCACAGAATCTAACCTCCAAAGTACCCATTTTCTCCAGGGGGACTAATTTGAGTAGTCTGCACATGAACTGCAATTCCAGGGGATTCCCAGGTCCCACCTGGAAGCTGGCTTCCCTAATTAACATTTTAGATGCTTGTTCAAGAGGGTTTTTTTGAGTAGCATCAAGTGCTTCATTGTGACCCAAGAGCTGTTTCAGAGAGTAGTAGCCACATTGGTATCCAGTAGAACAGCAAGACTGAAGTGCAGTGGCACCTAAGAAACACCAGAAATTTGGCAAAAGATTTAAATGTTAAAACTGGTGAAAGTTTTTTAAAAAATGAATTGAAAGTGAGTGGAAAGAGATTTTGCTTTTCATGGTCAAAACATAGTTTCCCCCCTCCCTCTATATGCATTATCAAACAGGCTTTGCAGGTTTTTTGCAATGATATATAAACCTGCAAAGTCACTCGGTGCATGCACTATAAGCAGCAATGCTTCTCTTGAATTGCCTTGAGCTGTCTCAAAACAAAACACTAATCTGCCTGGAGATCTGGATAGCCCAAGCAAGCCTGATCTTGTCAGATCTCAGAAGCTAAGCAGGGGCAGTATTTGGATGGGAGATCTCCAAGGAATATCAGGGTTGTGACACACAGGCAGGCCTTGCCTTCAAGCCCCACTAGAGATCACCAGAAGTCAGCTCGACTTGATGACAAAAAACAAACACCTATTCCCTGTCATCACCCTAATATACTGTATGGAATCCGGGGATGTCAGATTTGAGATAATTTCAAACCTTGGGAAATTATTCTTTTTTTAAATCCACAAACGTTGGGAGAAATGGAAAACATATTTTTAATACATACTGTCTTATTAAGCCTAAATTTATTTTACTGCTCTAAGAACATACAACACATCATTCACAACTTTGCTCACGTATAAACTCCATATTTATGGAATTTAAAATTAGAAGTACCAGTTTGTTCAAACAACAAATGGACCTAGTGTTTTAAAATGGGAATCTCTCATTGGAAGCCCCACAAAATGCAAGGGCACACAGCTGTCCGGGGGGAAGAGGTGTCCCTATGTGCGAGTAGCTCTGATTGGCCAGTGTTAAGAATGTTGTATTAGCTGAACCATTGGATTGTTCCAGAAGGCTCTGGGAGGGTCTGTCCAAGGAATGGAATGCCCTCTGAGCATAGTGGTAGAGGTACATGCTATGTACACACATAGTCCCAGGTTTGGCTTCTGGCATTTCTAGTGAAAGGGTTTTAGGGGGTTGCAAAAAGACCTTGTAAACTGCCACGTTTCTCACCCTCTGGCTCTACTCCATCATCCCCTGCCTCCTCTAAGCCAAGATTAGAACTTCAATATTCTGTCCCAAAAAAGTGGGTCACATCCTCACCCAGTTTACTCCATGCACTGCAGATTTGTGTCTGTTAAATCTATATTCGTATACTGGGCAAATTGCCAGCCAGCTGGTCTATTCTTCTCTTCCACCAAACACAAACCAAGCAGGGGTTGGAGAGAATAGGCACTGTCCATCCCTCTATCTTGTCCTTTCTCACTAGACCTAGACCAGCTGAGAAGTGGGTAGGGAGGTTAGAATGGATGACAACTGAGAATATGGCTGTTCACATTCAGTTTGTGTGCATGGCAATTTGCAAGATCACTGCTCTTAGGCCTGTACAGACTAAAAAGATGTTGTAAGGAAGATAACAAAGGGAAGAATGAAGAAGAAATATGGAGGCTTAGTTGAACATGGGAAGAATATATCTTCCCTTCAGTTACACATGTGGTGGAGAGTGCCATCAAGTCACAGGTGACTTATGGTGACCCCATAGGGTTTTCAAGGCAAGAGATGTTCAGATGTTGTTTGCTATTGTCTGCTTCCATGTCATAACCCTGATATTCCATGGAGGTCTCCCACCCTAGCCAGGGCTGACCCTGCTTAGCTTTTGAGAACTGATGAGACTGAGCTAGCCTGGGCTATCCAGGTCAGGACTCTGTTATACACTTGGATTTTATTTATCATGACGTGGTTTTGGTTGTGTCAGCACTGATCAAACAAAAAGGTCTCCTTATTGCCCAAGGGATCCTTGGACTCATGCCTTGGACTGTGCAGCTTTGTTGGTACCCTCAAAATCATGTCTCAAATACTCCTGTCTAGAAAGGGCTGTGGTGGGGCCTTTGTTGTTGCGGTCAAGAGTTTTCCAAGCAAGAGACATTCAAAGGTGGTTTGCGATTGCCTGACTCCATGTAATGATCCTAGTATTCCTTGGAGGTCTCCTATCCAAATGTTAACTAAGGCCAACTCGGCTTAGCTTGTGAGATCAGACAAGATCGAGCTAGCCTGGGCTATCCAAATCAGGGAGGGGTGGGGACTAGAGTAGAGAATAAGAGATTCTCATGCCATGACATCCAAATGGCTATTATTGCTTTTAAAAATCGTTTCTAGTCCTCTGCTGCAATCAGGCTTCATTCCCTAAAGACCTTGTCTGTATGTTGCTTCTTTCTGTGTGACAGTAGAATGGCTGCAAACTGGGGAAGGATATAGCTTGGTACGTAATGGTACTCAGCCCTTGCATTTGGTCAGGAAAGGTTTCACATACATACGTACACTCCGACACACAGTTAAGGCTAGGAATGGTGAGTTATGTAGTGGGGAGGGGGTCATATAGAGTGGAGGGCTTGCCTTCATTACACTGTAATTTCGGTCACTGGCCTGAGTTACCTGCAAGCACTTTTAAAAATAAACTTACCATTTTCACCTTTTTTATTAAAGTTACCAGTTTAACAACGTACCTATAGCTATTAGGTGCATATGTTGTGCATTCACATACAGATGATAAAATGGGGTATATGATGGGAGCAGGACTTTTTTTTTGAGCAGGAACGCAGTTCTGGCTGGCTTGGTGCCAGGGGGTGTGCCCTAATATGCAAATGAACTCCTGCTGGGCTTTTTCTCCCCAAAAGCCCTGTGTGAAACAATGGTGATAGCAAGGGTGTGGCCTAATATGCAAATGAATTCCTGCTGCGCTTTTTCCACACAAAAAAACCTCTGGAGGGGAGTAAGAAACAGCAAACACCACTCTCTGTTTGGGGCATGCTGCAACCTAAATCATCTAGTCAGCGATCTTGGACTTCCTTGAAACTGAACCAGCCAGTGTTTCTCTTAGCATTTGGGGCAGTTGCATTGAATCTGCCAGGGCTTTTTTTTGTAGCAGGAACTCCTTTGCATATTAGGCCACACACCCCTGATGTGGCCAGTCCTCCAAGAGTTTACAGGGCTCTTCTTACAGGGCCTACTGTGAGCTCTTGGAGAATTGGCTATATCAGGGGTGTGTGGCCTAATATGCAAAGGAGTTCCTGCTACAAGAAAAGCCCTGGTCAATCTGCCATTCCATGAAGACTCTGGCATTGCTAAGTATCTGTAGTGTGACTTTAGGCCTAGTCAGGGATCAGCAGCTTTGAAATACTACTGTGGCCCCAGGAAAGGCCTTTACCAATCCTTGGCCTGCCACTGCACAGCATCATCATCTGCCCCTTTCCTCTGGGTGGCTGCAGCAGTGGCTGGATTGGGCTACCTCAGAGGAACTGGGTCTTTCTCTTCCACATGCTTGCTGCCACCCTGCAGTCATGACTCATTGCTTCTACTCCAGCCCTTAAAGGCAATGCACTTTCTAATCTGCATAGTGTTTGCTTCAGCCTTCCTTCTTCCCAGTGGTGGATGGAGGAGTGAGCAGAGGCTCCATGTAGACATTATTGTTGTACACATCGCAAGGGACAGTGGCATCCAGCCACCACTGCCCATTCATGTTTCTGTGGGTGGCAGCACAGTGGCCACAGCTGCTGTTGACCAGAGGGAGAGGAGATGTTGTGTAGCTGCTCCTTGGAGAACCAATCCCCGCATATTCACTTGAGCTGGGGGAGAGGATGAGGAAGCTAGACAGTACCTTGATAGGAGGGTCCCAAAACCTGGAACCAGCCCTTCTTCTCCCATTCTTCTATTTCCCTTACCAGATAAGAGATTGTTAACTCCTCTAGACTTGTAGATCAAAAGTACTCCATTAATCTTCAAAATGTTTCTGTTTTCTATGAATTTTCCATAATGATCCTCTGGTAACATTAGTTTCAAACACTACAGTATGAAAGGGAGTGGTGCTTGTTTTTTTTTCATACATGTCCCGCCAGCTTCCTCTCTCTGCTGATGCCGCAACTGCCGCTGCCTTCTGGCTGCAATCCAAACAGCACAAAATAATATATTTGTTCTGCTGAGGTCCCTCCTTTCAGTGCCTTGGAGACCCGAAGCTCATCTCTGCTGCGAGGGGCAGACAGGCTTGCTCCTATCAGGGCAGAGGTCTTGTGGGCTGTCAGCAGAGAACAAAAGATCTCTCTTTCCAGGCGGCCTTGGCTGATGGAGGATACAAAACTTGGCATCTTTTCTACAACAGCCTCAGAGCTGCTTTGGAACGATAATAGCAGTGTCTAAGTTTGAAGTTTTATGTATGACATATCCCCAGGGCTTGGGGCCAATGGCACCTTTAACAGTATAATGTTCATGCTTGCATAAAGAAGTAGTGAGGCAAAGGCAGGGGGGAAATAGTCACACGGGCAAGCAGGAAGCCAGTAGAATCCAAATATACTGTACAGGCTGGCAGAAGTGAAGCAAGCTAGCTGCAGGTGCAGTTGCAGTTGAATTTGATAGCAGTTTCCGATTTCACACATACTGAGTAATCCACTTTAAGTATATTTCAGCATTCATTTGCAGATGGATTTTGTTGTTCCACAGAGTAAAATCCAGTTGCAAACTGCACTGAAAGTGGATTGAAAGTGCGTTGTTCAGCATGTGAGAAAGCATTGTCTTCTCTGTCTCCTTCCTCAAACTGAGAAGTCAGTCTAGAAGCGAGTTAGGGCCAGGTGAGCTCCCATTGACCCCTTGTATCATCTGACAACTGCTGAACAGTACTTCATTCTGCATTGGTAGTGATCAAAGGAATGTATAGCAGAACAGGTCAGTGGACTAGGGAGTAAGGTACCTGGGTCCCCCAGCTTGAGTTTTGTGGGCACTTTCTGAACAAATTCTTAACTGTATCCCCTCACCAAACCATTTCCCCCCCAAAGTCTTGCAACGTGAGAAAAAGCTTTGGCTCAGGCTCTGGGAAGCATGTAGCGGAGCAGGTTACAAGCTGTAAAGGAAGTCACTAAGATGCCCTTGCTGTCTGAACTTGCAGGTGGATGATGTAGTGTAGATGATGCTGTCTGATGCAGAAGACACGATGGGTAGCCTGCTTAAGCTGACTGCATGTTTTTGCATGGCATAGGAAGGGCTCTCAGTAATTCCATGTGGTAGATTTTTCAGTTTAGTTTTAGAGCTTTTGTTATTCATTGTGCCACAGGCACAGCCAGACTCTTCTTTCCAGGTGCTTTCTGCCCCCAGCAAACACCACTAGGCTCCACCCATAGCTCCCAGGATCCACTCACAGCTCCCCTGAGTTCTGGAGTCTGACAGCCCCCACACACAAGGATCTAGCAACAGATATCGCCAGTCTGACATTTTCCACTACTGTTTGTGGATATTCACAGTGCCATGGGAAAAGCTTTCCGTTTTCAAACTGTGTTCCAAAGAAGTTTGGTCTTCCTCAGAAGATTACCAGGGGCATGTTTGTGCAAACCAAGACAGCTTGTCTGTCCAAACCAGTCTCCCAGCCCTTGCAATGTACATCCATAATGGTATATGTGTGTTGAGCTGAGTTTCAGGGTGAACACTTAGCTCACACATAACTGTCAGGCCCCATGAACTTGGCCAGCATGCACAGCAAGTAAGTGTATGCCTCAAAACACTTCCCCAAATCCTATTCAACGCACAGTGGCAAATGAGTCAATAGGGAAAGGACTCTCCAAAACAAGAGAGTCTGAATACCTGCTGGTTTAGTAGAAATGGGAAGTCTAGTGTTTGTAAATTGTTTTTAGGTATCAGTGGAGGAATAAACACTCTGCTTCTTGCCAGCTTGTTTTACACATGGATATTTGGTCTTGCTATGGCAGCCCTGCCAAGGACTGTTATGTGCTAACACTGTTGCGCACTTTCTTGAGAAATGCAGCCTCCTCTCTCAGTTGCCAAGGCATGTGAAGCTTGGAGAGCTCTCTAGTCAAAAATAGCCAGGTCTCTATTGCGTTATCGCTCAGCTCTTTGGCAACAGGAAGTCCCTGTCTCGCTTCCTCTTTCGCATAGGAGGCTGCTATGACAACCCATTTGCCTTGCTATATACTAATCTGATTGTAAGGTTTGCAAATACTTAACCCTCTTAGATCCCCATGCCACAGTTCCCTATAGAAGGCTGCTACTGGTGCTAGTTTTCAGGTTGATCCTTCCCTCTTTTGAAATCTGACAAGACACAAGGTGTAGTCTTTGGGTAGCCTAACGAATTCCAGAACTGAAACATAGTTGTTAAAGATGCTAGAGGCTTCCACAGGAGCTTGCAGAAGGTCTGGATCCTAATCTTTATACCAAGCATGACCAGTCCAGAGACTTCATGGAGACTGCCAGTCATAGGAGTGGATGTTTCACATTCCTCCTGTTTCCTTCTTTGACTGAAGAGGGCTTTGAGGCCAGAAAGCCAGCAGTGTCCACTTGTTTGCAGGGATAGCTCTCAGAGCCAACTACACATTATGGGCAGGCATGCCATTTTAGACAAAACATTAGTAGTTTAAAAATTGCCACAAGGGCCCAATCCCACGGTGTGGCAGCACCAAGTGGTCTTGTCTCTCTGCTACACACTTTTCAAGTGCCAAAATTGTCATGGGGGTACTCTTTCAGCACTTTAAAAGGTGTGTGTGTTGGGGGGAAACAAGATCACCTGATGCCTCCATGCCTGGGGACCCCTCTAGGCAGTTTTTAGATGTCTAGATTCTCATCTAGAATGGTGTCAGCATCCACAGGTTGTCCCGAGGCTGTCTCTAACACATAGTTTGGCTCTCAGCCTCAGGCCTGAGACTTCCAATTTAAACTCCAGCCTCCGTGACACAGCTAGTTCCCTTGAAAAGCAAAACAAAAACTTCATTTGCAGTTGAGGTTGCACAAGAACTAAGCTTGCTTGGTCAAACCCCCATGCACTTTGTAAATCAGGTCAGCTTCTCCGTAGACTTGGGAAGGTTTTTATATTAATTTATGCTATTTGTAGTCCACCTTTCTCACTTGAACTCAAGGCAGATTACACACAGATGAAGGCCCCAACACTATTCAAAAGTAATCAAGGACCTTTGCAACCAAACTAGCATTTTTTTTTTTAAAAAACCCCCTGTTTTTACAGTCTGTGCACATCCATCTAATTCTGGCAGCATGCCTCACTGGGCCTGCAATCAAAGTGGAGAATGTCTATGAAGAAGGGGGCTTTGTGGTTGGTTTGTTACAAGCAGATTTGAGATAGAAAAACTTGATAGAAGTCTTCCATCCTCCTCACCTTCCATTTTTGTTTCCACTCTAGTTGAATCATGTCTGCCTGAAGCCCACTTCTGATAGTCATTTTGATGTGATTCTCCCCACAATGGGTAATACCTACCCACAGTGGAGGCATGAGAAAAGAAGACCTTTCTCTTTGGGCTGTTGAATGCTAAGGACAGTGCAGCTAGGCACGTGTGATGGGGTTGGTGGTGGAATTTCTCAGTCAGGCACACGGTTGTCATGGTTATTGGAAGCAGAGAGATACAAGAGAAGATGAACTGCATGGGTGTCTTTAAAAAAAATATTCTCCACCTCCTCTTCCTCCTCCTCTTTGCATCTCTTCAGTCTGGGCTTTCCAGAGTCAAGTTAGTCTGCATGCTTGCTTTTCCTTTCTGTACTCAGTGACATTACTGGAAGGGAGTGGGGGGGGGGTGCATTTAGGTAATTCAGTAGCACCCTGCCCAAAGACACAATGAGTTACCCTACGGTGTATGAGAGGCAACTCAGGCTTGGAGTTTCAGGAAGCTGCCCGAGGGATCCCCCCGTAGCAGGGGCAAACTGGAACGGGCGGCAGCCGTATCGGAGAGCAAATGTTGGAAAGGTGCGTGAGGAGGATGCTGGCTGGATTAACTACTGTCTCATATACTCGGTGGTGTATAACGTGGGTGTTTGTTATGGGGGTGGGGGGAGGTTTTCTAACATGAAGGGAGCAAATGTCTTTCTCCAGGCATTGAGGAGGCTGATGGCATGCAGTTATCCCCAGTTAATTTTCCCTTTGGTGTGATTGGATGGGTGGATATATTTTGCACTCGGGGTTTCATTGAAGTTCATATATGTGGCTTGGCTTACTTACTTAAGCTATTTGAATGACTCACCTGATGGGCACTTTTGGGCATTGCACTTGATTTTTGGCATGCATGCTATCCTGGGTTGCATGGGATGGTTTGCATTGTGAGAAGCAGTTCCTGCTCTGAGTAAAGGACTGGGCTAGGTAAACTCTCAGGGTCAAAATTGATGGGTCTAATGCAAGAGTCCCGTGGCACAGAGTGGTAAGCTGCAGTACTGCAGTCCAAGCTCTGCTCATGACCTGAGTTTGATCCTGGTGGAAGCTGGGCTTAGGTAGTTGGCTCAGGGTTGACTGAGCCCTTCCATCCTTCTAAGGTCGGTAAAATGAATACTCAGATTGCTGGGGGTAATGTGTAGATGACCGGGGAAGGCAACGGCAAACCACCCCATAACAAAAAGTCTGCCATGAAAACGTCATGGTGTGATGTCACCGCATGGGTTGGTAACGACTCGGTGCTTACACAGGGTACTACCTTTACCATTTTACCATTGGTGCAGTTTTAACTGCTAAATAGCACCTCATTTGAATCAGTGCTGTGGTGTACAGGAAAGGAGAATTTAACTCTTTCACCTTGTGCCACTTTCCCAACCTGAAATCATCACCTACAGTTGCTGTTTGGTCCATTGGGAAAAACTTATAATCCATAAAGGCAACCTATATTTCTCCTGGTGAGACAAACAGTTGTTCTAGGGAGCTGTGAAAAATGACATGGGATTTGGAAGGGTTAACTCTCTTCCCTCTCTCTTTCTGCCCTGATCTGAATGAGGGCTGATAGAATGCAGCTGCTATTTATTACTCAATTATTATTCAAATATTATTCAGTTCACATATCTTCCAGTGTCTTGTCTAACCTGACCTCCAGACTCTTGCAACTCTGTAGTGCTGAGATTCTTTAACACTCCCTGCAATTCTGAACACAGCCACTACTGATTCCTTCTGCAAAAATACTGGGGACAGAGCCACTGTGTTCCTGGCTTGAGGAGTTTCCTGCTAGCACATGGCCAGCATGAAAGATTTTTGTGTTACAGAATGGTAATGAAAGAGCTGGCTTGCTGTAGGAATGCATGGTTGAGGTGTGCGCTTGCATAATATACCTGGAGTTAATTTGGAAGGGTGGGCTGAAGTGGTTGCCAGATTCCCTTGGTTCCAAGGGTTTGAATTCATGTTCTTCCAGTTTTGAACAGATGGCATTCTTTCCCGTTCTGAATGTGGTGATACATCTTAGTGTTTTGATATTTACACAGTTGCCCTACATTATCAGTGGAATCTGAGATTTTGGGAAATTATTTGTAAAACCTTCCACCAAATTAAAACTGTAATTTTCAGAGCTGCAAGAGGCAGAAAGGGGTCTTTTCCTAAACCTGCTTCCTGAGATCCTTAGCTGTAGATGCCAGGAACTGAACCCTGGACCTCTGGTACAGAAAACATCTGCTCTATCTCTGGGTGACAAGCCCTTCTCTAAAAGCAGTTTGTTTTAGCTCCAGCATGTATTTGTCTGTGTGGTCCCCTGCCCTTTGGATATGCAAAGACTGGCAGAAGAGTAACTGTGAGCCACGCTCTAACTACAGATTTGCTAGGGGAAAGGGTGAGTGAAAAGGGCAGGGGAATCTTCTTTGGCACAAGCCCTCTATGTCCTTAAACCTGGCCTGAGTATGGAGAACTATTTCCAGAGGGGGACTGTCTGCTGATGATATTAACTCATTTCTGTCTCTTTCTCCCCATGCAGAACAAAGAGAAAGAAAGGATGAAGGAGAAAGAAAAAGACGCCCGCTACACCAATGGGCACCTCTTCACTTCCATCACTGTTTCCGGCATGACCATGTGTTTTGCCTGTAACAAGAGCATCACAGCCAAAGAGGCGCTGAGTTGTCCCAGTGAGTATCACGTTATGTGTGAACTTGGAAGGGATGCAGGGTAGGGATGTCCCCCCCACACACACACACTTAAATCAAGGGGCTATTAGCTGCAGTATCTAGAGAAAGGATGTGGAGTATGCCCACTTTGATTTCTCTCACAATTAAAAGTTTGTCACATGTTCAGGGGGCTGAATTATTGCCACATTTGAGGCTGGGAAAGAATTCCTCCCAGGCCAAATTGACAGGGCTCTGGAGAGGTAGATAGGCGGGTGCAGTGCTTTATTAGGTAGGGATGGTGGCTCAGTGGTAGAGCATCTGCTTGGTAAGCAGAAGGTCCCAGGTTCAATCCCCGGCATCTCCAACTAAAAAGAGTCCAGGCAAATAGGTGTGAAAAACCTCAGCTTGAGACCCTGGAGAGCTGCTGCCAGTCTGAGTAGACAATATTGACTTTGATGGACTGAGGGTCTGATTCAGTATAAGGCAGCTTCATATGTTCATATATATGTTCATATATATCAGCATGTACTATGGCTCACTTGCATGAGTCATCCAAGCATTTGTTTTGAAGGCATCATTCCGCAGGGCAGTGTGCTTTCTTCTGGTGTCTTTTAGTGCCCTAGCTAGTGATTTCTGTGTTGAGCTGATCTGGTAGTCTCAATCAATTTGACTTTTTGATTTTCATTTTATAGCATATCTTTCACTGTCAACCAACAGTTTTTAAGGCAGTTTTTCCCCCCTCAGTTCCACACCAATAATACTGTGGAGGAAAGGTTTTTGTTTTGTTTTTTTAATGGGCACCCAGGGCCTATGAGAAGCTCCAAGGACAACCACTCTGCCAAGAAGAAAAATCTAAGAGGTGAAGGCGACAAAGTCGATACTCCATTGTATAAAATCTCATGCATTTCAAGCAATTTACTCTTCATCAAGGAAATGCAAAATGACTTTGTTAACTTCTTTGTACAAAGAGCTGCTGCCAGTAAATTCTTGTAGTAATCACTGGACTGGTTCCAACCAACTTTTTCACATAGTCTTTCCTAATTCTCCTTCTTATGTCCCACATGGCTTTACTCCATAGAGGTCTCATGATCCTCAGCGTAGCCTTTTAGTAATAAAAGGGAACCCCTTCTTCCCTTTTTCACAAGTAGAAAATCTGGTTGGATTCAACTCACTGATGGATTATAAAGTACATACGCGCCACGAAGTCGCAACTGACTTATGGCAACTCCAGCAATGAGTTTTCAAAGCAAGTGAGAAGCAGTGACTTGCCACTGCTTTTCTCAGTAGAGTCTTGTGGTCTCCCATCCAAATATCAACCCAGATTAGTTTATAAAATCTGACAGTGAATATAGGACTTAAAAATTATACATTAAATATAAAAATAAACATAATAAAACCATATCTTAAAAAATTAAAACCAACAAGTCCCCCACACATTATTAAAACATTTAAAACAAAAATATAAAAAACAACAATGAAAAACATAGGGCAGGAAGGAGGGATCACTAAAGGAATGTCAAACAAAACAGTTATCATCCATTGGTGGAAAATGGCAACTGAAGGGAATAGACTAATCTCCTGGGAGAGGAAATTCCAGCATATTGGTGCCACAATTGAGAAGGCCCTCTCTTAGATTGTCACCTGCCTAATCTCAGAAAGCATGGGCATCTGAAACAGAGCCTTGGAAGATGACCACAGTGGTCAGATACATTCATAAGGGTAGGCAGTCCTTTAGGTATGTTGGTCCCAAGCCATTTAATTTTCGGGGTCAAGATCAGCACCTTGAGTTGAGCTTGGAAACGGATGGGAAGCCAATGTAAATGGGCCAAGATAGGAGTGAAATGGTTCCTATGACTCACACTAGTCAACATCCTGGCTGCAGCATTTTGCAATGATTGAAGTTTCTTAATATTTTTCAAAGGCAGCCCCATGTAGAGCACATTGCTATAATCTAACCTAGATGTAACCATGGCATGTACCACAATGGTCAGATCTTTCATAGTAAAAGGCACTCCTGGGCAGAGCTGCCACCTGCATATCCAGCAGTAGGCTTGGATCCAAGACCACTCCCAAACTATGGGTCTGTTCCTTCAAGGAACAGATAAGAACATAAGAGACGCCATGTTGAATCAGGCCAATGACCCATCCAGTCAAACACTCTGTCACACAGTGACCAAAAAACCAGATGCCATCAGGAGATCCACCAGTTGGGCCAGGATACTAGAAGCCCTCCCACTGTTGTCCTTCCCAAGCACTAAGAATGCAGAGCATCTCTGCCCCAGACAGAGAGTTCCATCTGTACCTTGTGGCTAATAGTCACTGATTGTCTTCTGCTCCATATGTCTTCTGCTCCATATCCAATCCCCTCTTGAAGCCATCCATGCTTGTAGCTGCCACTACCTCCTGTGACAGTGAATTCAGGAGAATAGTTCTTCTTGAGGAAGTATCAGCCAATCGTCCCTGTCTGTTAGCAAGCAATCTTATTTATTAAAGATGGCCCTTCAGCAGCTATTAGAATATATGTGAAGTTTTCTTATCCAAAGCAAGACCATTTGTCTGATCAGCACTGTCTCCTCTGACTGGCAGTGGCTCCACAAGATCAGGGGAGATCTCAAATAAGTTAGGGAGAAGGGGCAATGAAACTAGTACTCTGCTCTTCAGCTCCCCTGAGATCTTAAGCACCCTGCTGCAAACTAGACAATAGAGATACTGCTGTGTTTGGATACCTGGCTTGCAGCTTCTGGAGGAAGCTGAAGATGCATTTAGTCCCACTGCTTTAAGAGGCCAAACCCATTATCGCTCTGATGAACATGTTAGCATCTCAGTAGCCAGAGGTTCTAAATGTCCCAGCTGCTGGAAATAATGAAAGATAACTGATATGATTAGATGAAACATCATTACATTCTGTAAACTGCCTTCCCTCGCTCTCCCGGAAGCACTGGAGATAGAAGAAAGATATTTGCTTAACAGTGATGTGGGGACCTTCAGTCAGCTCCTTCTTGCAAACAGGATGATGCAAACAATATCAATTCTAACACGTCAGGGTTTCTTTGGGTTTTTTTGTGGGGTTGCCACATTTCGCCACATGCAAAGTCAGTTTCTTTTTTTTTTTTTTTTTTTTTTTTTTTTTTTCAATGTTAGCAGGTTTTATTGAACATTTCATAATTACATTGAACATTTCATAATTACATTTACAGGTAATTCAGAAAGAACAGATTCTTGTCCTGCCATTTCTTCCCCCTGTCCCCCCCCCCACCCCCAAGGAGCATCTAGGTAATATCTTACACAATTTTTATTTCTTATCTATCTAATATATTTATCCATTGATATTTATCCATTGATATAACTTATTCCAAGTCTTTCTTGATTCTTGTAAATTGCCTCCTCTTAATCTAACCGTAAGGTTATCCATTTCTGCAGCCTCTAGCATTCTCTGCACAAATTCATCTCTGGTTGGTATTTGAAAATTTTTCCAGTACTTAGCGTAAAGAATTCTGGCAGTAGTGATTATATGTAGTAAAAGTTTTTTGTCATGTTTGGTTAAATTCCCTTTACATACATTTAGTAGGTACAGCTCTGGTGTATGGCAAATGTTGATTTTTAATATTTTCTGTGTCCAGGTGTTTACTAAGGCCCAGTATTTTTTGCTATTTCACAGTTCCACCATATGTGGTATAAAGATCCCTTCACCTTTTTACATTTCCAGCAAGCGTTAGAATAATTGGGATATATCTTGCTTAATCTTTCTGGTGTTAGATACCACCTGTGTGCCATCTTATAGATGTTTTCTTTATAGAGGGCCGATCTTGTCAACTTTAAGTTTTGAGACCAAATTTTCTCCCAATATTCTAACTCAACACTGTATCCAAAATCACGTTGCCACTTGATCCAACTTTCCTTTACAACTTCTCCCATCAGTTTAATTTCTAATAGCCACTTATATAATCTGGAGATAAGCTTTTGTCTGCCCTCTATTATGTTATCAAATTCCGCGTTTGTTTTAGTAAAACCCTTTTCTTTGTCTCGCCCATATTTCGATTTAGTTTGATTTACGAGCCACCAGTCCAGTTTAATATTTTCATTCAATATCAAATTACAGTCCGCATCTAGTAAATTTCTGTAGTTGGGATTGGCACCCCAGTCATATAAATTTGGATGACAAGAGGCCTCTACTGGGGATAGCCATAAAGGCGTCTTAGGGTAAATCATACTTTTGTACTCTATCCAGACTTTATATAATGATTTTCTAATTTCATGTCTATGAAATATATTATCTCTGTTAGGAGGAGTGTACCACAAATAATGATGCCAGCCTCTGCTTAGTCCGGTGCCCTCTAATATCAATAATCTCTTATTTTCTAATGTAAACCACTCTGCTATCCATGTCAGGCAACATGCCTTGTAATATAAATTCCAATCGGGCAGGCCGAAGCCTCCCCTGGAGATGCTGTCTTGCAGTATTTTTAATTTTATTCGGGGCTTTTTATTTTGCCATATGTATGCAGTAATGAGCTTATTTAGTTGGACGAAGAAGGATTGCGATAGAATAATCGGTATTGTTTGGAACAGGTATAGAACTTTTGGTAAGATGGTCATTTTAATCGTCGCTATTCTACCAAGCAATGAGATCTGTAAGTCTTTCCATCTATTTAAATCCGTTTGGATTTCTGTAAGGATTTTATCGTAATTATCCCTTTGGAGGGTTTTTAAGTCATTAGAAAAGTGGACTCCCAAATATTTTATTTTCTTCTCATAACAAAATCCTGATTTCTTTTCCAGCAGTTCAATCTCTTCTTTGGTCATATTCTGTACCAGGAATTTTGATTTCTGAAAGTTGACTTTAAATCCAGAACTTTCCCCATATTCTTCCAAAATTTTCATCAGATATTCAATTGAAGTTATTGGGTCTTCAAGTGTGAGGAGTAAATCGTCTGCGTACGCCCGAACCTTGTACCTTTCTCCCTTGATGTTGGCCCCTTGGACTGCATCTTCCTCTCTTATTTTTATTAGTAATAGTTCCAGGGTAAGTATGAATAGTAAAGGGGACAATGGGCATCCCTGCCTTGTCCCCCGTTCTATTTTAATCGGATCTGACAAGTTCCCATTAATATTCACTCTTGCAACTTGGTTGGAATAGATAGCTCGAATTAATTTGATGAAATTCGGACCGCACCCGATGGCCTGGGTAGACTTTACGATAAAGTTCCAATTTACATTATCGAACGCTTTTTCAGCGTCAAGTGCAATTCCGGCGAATTGCTTCCCTGGATGTAATCGATAATATTCTAATATGTCTATAAAAAATCTTGTATTTTGCCGTATTGTTCTGTTGGGGACAAATCCCGTTTGGTCTTCATTAATAACTGTGTAAACAACCTTCTTCATCCTGTTAGCCAGGATTGTTGCGAAAATCTTGTAGTCTGAGTTCAAAAGTGAAATCGGTCTATAATTACGTATGTCCATCGGGTCCAGATCTCTCTTATGAATTAATGATATCAACGCCTCATTCCATGAGGGGGGAAGTTTGGCAGATTCCTGGATCTCCTCTATCAAGGAGGAGGTTCGGCAAGATGGCGCTGTGAAGCAGGGTCTGTTCACGGAAGCAGGGTCTGTTCACGGAGCTCCGATGAACACCCTGTTTTGGCAGGCTTCCTGGGGGATACCTCGTTGTATACCCCCTAATAGAAGCGTCTGGGGACGCTTCTCAGTCTGAGGAGCCGGCAGAGGATCTGGGGGGAAGCGGAGGCTTCCCTCGAGAGCTCAGCCTTTCCCGCTGACAGGAGCCTTCCAACGCCGGTGCGACTAACTGGGCCGCCGAGAAGGAGCAGACAGGGTTCCGAATTCCAACTTTTCTTCTTGCCCAATTGGATAACGAAACAGATATCGAAGAAGTAAGAACTTAAATCTTTTTCGTTGAATTGGAGTCTAAAACTTTCAAGCGCTGCAGCAAGTCTGAACGGAGGCGAAAAGCCGAGACGCGGCTGGCGAAAAGAGCCGGGTGTCACTAGCGGACGGCTGCCGAGGCTGAGACAGTGAAGCTTGGTACGTTCGGCGGCTCCCCTTATTTGCTCTATAATTCCTAATAACTTTGACAGAGATGCTTGAACAGATAAGAGGGGGCTGGAAACGAAGGTGGTGGTTTTTGTGACTGTGAGGTTGTTTGAGAAGTGAAACAGAAAGTTCCGAAGAAAACTTCCTGACTCGCCATTTCGTGGGAAGCCGCGGGGCTTGGCAGGGACTTTAAGAAAGAAGGGGGGATTAATAAATAAAGCCAAGAGTAGAACCTCGCTTATAAAATTGGTAAGCCTGTCAGAAACTTTAAAATAAAAGTACAGGAGACTGTTAGCCGATAATTGGGCTGACAAATGGACTTTGGATGCGACAAACTGGAACGGTAGAGAACCCCCCCCCCCCCCTGGCACCGTCTTAGAGTTAAGATGGCGACGGTCGGCAGAGAGAGAACTGAGAAAGAAGGAACTCAGTAGGGCACAGCAGACAGTGGAATACGAAAAGCTGGATTAAGAGCTGTAAAAGTAAGAGAAGCGACAGGAAAAAGTCGGTTGGAGAGTTTAGATGGTGTAAAGGGGGAAGGGACAGTTTTTAGCTATATCTAGCGGCTGGACCTTCCCTGAAGAGTGGCTAAAGACGGCTCACACAAAAGAAAGATTTAAGAAGATCAGAAGAAAAGAAGATTTGTAAAAAGAAGAAGGAAGAAAGACAGGGGAGAAAGAAGAAAGAAGAAAGAAGAAAAGGGACTGTAAAATTAGACTACTGGTGATTATTGGCTACTGGGCATTATAGTAAGATACATATTGCAGAATATATAATCTGTTTATCTAAGGTAATTAAGAATATAAGTTAAGAGGGGGAATCTCCATTTTATATTGAGTATATATTGAGTGTATATTGAGCAATAAGGTTAGGGGAACTGTCTGGGCTGAATAATTGGGGTTCTGTAGCTGATTAACTGGGCCAAATTAGACTAAATTAATTTACGGACTAATTAACAATCTGAGGAGTTGACTGATTAATTAACTAACTGATTTATTGATTTATTGATCTACGCCTTGACTGATATCTATTGATTATTGACTGATTATTGATCGATATCTACTGATTATTGATTATTGACTATGGATCATTGTGGTTGAGATTGTTATTATTGTGGCTGAGTCTGCTATTATTGATATTAACTTGCTCTCTCTGAGTTGCTTGGAATCTGAAGTTTGAGGAGTGATTACTGGTAATTATTGGTGCCAGGGCAAGCTCAGACGCCAAAAACCCAATAGATTATAGACTAGGTGTGCAGAAGATAAAGTTTATACCAATCTAGAGGTTTCAGGTGCTCTGTTTTAGATTTATCCCCAAAGTAGTTCATTGGGAAACTATTAAGAGGGGAGATTAGAAATGGAAACAAAAATTAAAAAACTCGGTCAAGCTACCCCCCCAGGGGGGAGTAAAGTTGGAACATTTATAGGTAACCAAGATCCAATAGAAAAGCTCCAAAATATAATGACGGCCGGATTCAAACAGAATCAAGAAGCGTTGGAAGAAGTTAAGACACAATTGTTAACTGAGATCAAGAAAACTAATGAGCAGGTTGTGGAATTTCAGAAACAGTTACTAGTTAATACCCAACAAATGCACGAACTTTCAGCTAAAGTTAGGGATCTCCAAGATCAAGAAGAAATCACCTCTGCAGACATACAAGAAAATAAGGCCAGCATGTCCGAGTTAGAAAACAGAGTCGCCAGACTCGAAATGGAAAAATCTGCGTATATTCTTAGATTCCAAAACTTTCCTGAGGAAAAAGATGAGAATGTAGAGAACAAGATTGTCGATTTGCTAAATTCAGAAGAGGAACAAGAATTTTTGAAGCAAGGCAGATCAGAAATCGAGTGGGCCAGAAGAGTCTCTTCGGCGTACACCAGAAAATTAAATTTGCCTAGAGAAATCCAAGTTAAATTCATTCGTACTGTGATATGTGAAAATATTTTAAGCACAATTAAAAGAAAACCCTTGATTTGGGAGGGAAAAGAAATTAAAGTTTTAAGAGACATCCCTTGGTCTATAAGAAAAAGAAGATTTGGATACAAAAAACTGACTAGCTGGCTCATGAAACAATCAATACAATATAAATGGTTAATTCCAGAAGGACTCTTCTTCATGTATCAATCCAACAGATATAACATAACATCAGTTGAAAAAGCGGAAGACTTCTGGAGGAGACAGATAGAAGGAAAAACCCAAGATTCTGACTCAACGGAAGATAGAGAAGAAGAAGAAGAAGAGGAGGAGTACAAAGGACAGGAAGGAAGAGACCAGCGGGAGAAGGGAAAAGAAAGAATAAAGACAAGATCACAAACCCAAAAAAGATACAAAAAACCGGTGAAATGATGACAAAACCCGGAGTTCAGATTTTTTCAGTGAATATAAATGGCCTTAACGAACCAAAGAAGAGGAAAAGACTGTTTTTACAACTACAGAAGACTGGGGCTCAAATAATATGCTTACAAGAGACTCACATAAAAGATGGCGACACAAAATATCTCCAAAACAAAAAATTAGGCCAACTCTATTATTCATGTGATTTAAAGAAGAAAAGAGGTGTAGCCATTTACGTCAAAGAATCAATACCAGCTAAATTGTTATTTAAAGACGAAGCTGGTAGAATTATAATGATCGAATTGGAACTAAATGGGAAAAAAATAACTTTGGTTAACATATATGCCCCGAATAATAATCAAGGAAAATTCTTTGCTAAGCTACATGAAAAACTAATAAACTGTAATTTACAGAACTTGTGTATTGTTGGTGATTACAATGCTATACTAGACATTGATAAAGATAAGAAATATGTGAACACCAAGGGGAGGAAAACTCGAACTCAACTCCCGAAATCCTTCTTTAAGCTTGCTGATGAATACAACTTGATTGATGTATGGAGGATGAAAAATCCCCAAACAACTGACTTTACTTACTTCTCCCATGTACATAACAGTTGGTCTAGGCTGGACATGTGTTGGCTATCTGCTTCACTAGGATGGTCGGTTATTGCAGCGAACATCAATCCCAGATCTTATGCTGACCACAATCCCATACAGATTATACTGAAAGATTCAGTTAATAAACCCCGCTGGACTCTTAATACACAAATCTTAAAAGAAGAAGCATTCGTAGAGAAAGCAAAAAAGGACATCAAGATGTTTTTTGATTGCAACTTAAAAAAGGACACCTCAATACAAATTGTTTGGGACGCGTTCAAGGCCTTCTTTAGAGGCATCGCAATCAGTTATACAACCAAAAGGAAAAAAGAACGGATGAAAGCATATAAGGATTTAGTGGCTGAGCTGGGAAATTTGGAAAAACAACAAAAAAATAAAAGTTCTAAAGAAATAATAGTCAAAATATATAAGACTCAACATGAAATAAATCTGTTATTAATGGATGAACTTGAGAAGAAAATAACATGGGCCAGACAAAATTACTTTGAGAACGCCAACAAACCGAGTAGATGGCTGGCATACAAACTAAGAAAAGAAAGGGAGAAGAAGGCCATAAGAGTGCTTAGAAATGAAGACAATGAAGAAGTAACCGAAAAAGCCCAAATAAATGGAATTGTTCAAAAATTTTATCAAAACCTATATAAAAGACAAGAGATCGCACCTCAGACCCAGGAAGAATTTATCAGTAAGCTCCGGATTAAAAGCATATCAGAAGACCATTGTAAGGACTTGGAAAGCAATATCACAATGCATGAAATAACTGAGGCATGGAAAATGCAGAAACCCAATAAAGCTCCTGGACCTGATGGTTTACCCATTGAAGCCTTCAAAACCTTTGAAGAGAACCTACTCATCCCGCAAAGTCAGTTTCATACAAATGTTAGTATCCAGTTCTTTTGTCAGTTTTACCAACTGGCTGTTATCAAGAATCATCTGACCACGCCTCAAACGAGATTTGATTGAACATGAAACTTCCTGCTATGTGTTCACTTCTGTACCTGACTTCTATCATGCTGTAAAAAGTGAAGTGGGGCTAAGTGAGAAGGAAAGAGGGGCTTTAACCTTTCTGCTCTGCACTGAGAATGAACTAATACTGAGGCCTCTTTGTGCTGTTCTTTAAAATTTTGAATGCAAAAATACAACTCCTTTTAAAACCTGTCTTCCCCCCTTCCCTTAAAATGCTGATAATAGTGCAAGAAGTTCAATTTTAGTTAGTGAACCTGAGTGGATCATGAAGGCTTAAATCTTCTCTTCTCTTTCTGTACAGCTAGTGAAGATCCATGAACTGCATCTCATCTGTATTGTTTCTAACGTGTAAAGTAGTATAAGACATCAGTATTGAATCATGGAGATGTATTGGTTAGAGTGGTCTGTATCTTACCCTCCAAGCATGAAACACTTATTTTTCCAGTGTCCCTCTCCATTCCTGCAACCCGTTCTAAACTCCAGAAAGGTGATTCCTAAAGTTGTGGTGCTCATGTAGAGGAATAGTTTGGGGAAGGGCAGTATAACTACTATGTGTCCTCCTTCAGCAGAGGTCCACTGGCAGAAGTGGAGGAAATGGGTGGTTTCATCCCCTTCCTCCTTCTCCTGGTAGTGTCCCTAAAACTCCTCAAGTTGATTCACAGCATATAAACACTAGTGATTTCATTATACAACTAATATAGAACCTTCTGAAAAGTACAGGAGGATAAACCTTAGCAAGGCCATTTCATTATCAACCTGATTCAAAGGTCTTTTGGAAAATAAAGGAAGAAGGAAGTTCATCAGTTGAAGACAAGATGCTAAATATGCCCACTTCAGTGAACCAGTTTAACCTCTGCTAAAGCTAATTCCTAGAGGAAGGGGCCATATAAGGATCTTGGAGTCCGGGCAGGCAGATACTGGTGGAGGAGTCCTTCAGATACTTTTATGCCGATAGATTCATGCAGGTAGCCATGTTGGTCTGAAGCAAAAGAATAAAGTTTAAGTCTGGTGGCACCTTTAAGACCAACAAAGTTTATTTTTGGGTATAAGCTTTTGTATGCATGCACATGCTTCATCAAATATCTGATGAAGATATTGCTAATACAGTTGCTGATACAGAAGTGCACTCATATAATCGTTTATCTTAAAAAATACCATTTTAATTTATGTTATAATGTTACAACTAATCTGAGGCTGCTGCTTCCACTTGGGGATGTTTTCCTTGCTTGCAAAGCAGGAAGTCTCTGATAAAAGGAAGTGTTCACATGATGTGCCCATTCCAAGCATGGCTCATGCAATTCCGGGGGCTTTTCCCTTTGACCTAATCCAAACAACAACAACAGCACCTGTTTTCCTCTGGCTTCATGGGGAATCTGTGGAGTGGTTGCAAGGGGCTGTCCATGTGAACACTCCTTCTGTTGCCGGTAAGAGGAAGGGAGTGGAGCTGTCAGAGGGGAAGGAGGTAACATAACTGGGCTGGCAATGACTTTAGACCCTGGCACTGAAACCCCCACCCCACTACTTACTGTACAAGCTAGGCTGGTTGCTAGTGTCTAGGATCACAGCCACCCTGATCAGTTCTGGTGTGGTAGGGACCAAGAGTGCTTTTCTCCCCGTCTTCAATTGTATGCATCAGAGAAGGCATCTGAGGCAATGGGCATCCTGACAGACATCTGTTACTGCTGGATAGCATAGAAATAAATTTTCCAACTGTAAGAGCTTCTTTCAGCTCTCCAATTTCATTTTTTGTTTCCCACTATTGCCTTCAGTCAAACAGGTTTTGCAAGTATTTGAAGCAGTACAAAAAACGTGTGCAAGTGGGATCACTTGTGAATCCCCAGGAAGTAATTCCCATTTTATGTCACCTCCACCTAATTGTTCGCATTGTGTAGGATTGGTCTCTGGGCGTTTAGTGGACAGGATTTAGATGTACTTCTGACTTATTACTTCTAATTTATATCTGAGCCCCCTCCCTGTTTTTTCACCAGCCTCTTCCCCAGCAAAGCAATGCTCCTGAGTAGCTGCAGTCTTAGAATGACGTTCTTCATGGTCTGGAACTTCTGTCTGCAATAACAGATGTTAGGACTAGGGACAACAATGTGGGCTGCAGGGGCTGGCATTGTTTTTGTGGCGTCTCTGGCAATCTGGAAGTGGTTCAGTTTTGTTGCTGCTTGTTTTCTTTCAACCTCAGAAGCCACCGGCCTGAGGCCTTGCCCCCAACCCACAGTAGGGCAGCCATGTTTGATCTGGTTTCCCAGAATGAGCCACTAGCATCTGCCTCGGCGACTTGCAGCACTGGAGGCCTGACTGTGGTGTTGGTATTCCAAAAACAGCTTTCTTGCAAACAAGCAAACATCCTACAGTTGTGTGTGTGTGTGCTTTCAGAGAAGACCAACTGCTTGAGTCTGGATGGCTGGACTCTTGGTGATTAGATCCCTTGGTGATTAGATCCCTTCTGGCCATTACATCACTGCTTCTCTCCCTGCAGAAGCTTGGCTGCACACCAGTGCTCGAAAAGTTGACACAGTAATGCCTGCAAATTAAGAAGTGGTACTGGGTCATGCTTTTGCCTTTTATTATGATAAAGTGCCATAGGAGGCAGGAGAGAATTGCATGCCTATTAGTTTGCGAGTGAGTGTCCCATCAGTGTAGCAATGTGATCATGTACCAGGAATGTAAGAAGCAGTGGGTAATTTCCCCCCACTCCTTGTTCTGCCACATTGGGAGGCATTCTCCTAGGAAATGAGGCCTGATTTAAATGGGTTGCTGTCTGAGGAGAAAGCACTCACCCATTGGAACTTGGCATTCACACCGCATCACGTTCAAGCTGGGCATCTTCCCATGCAAAACAGCCACAAGTGCCATGGAGCTGCTTTGCATGGAGAGCAGCCTAGTTTAAATGAGACCCTGTGCATGTCCCACAAGAACGTGCTTTTGCTCCAGCAAGCCTCACAATTCCACCAGGATTTGCTGGCTTAACAGCGGTGGCATTCCTTGCTCTCCTTGTCTGGGGTAAGGAAGGGTTTGGCAGAAACCGGGAGCAGTTAGGCGGCATCTGGGTGAAGCTAATGTGCCACCAGTTATTCATTCATATGTAATCCCATACTTGCCTGCGGCAGTGCTGAAACTGGAGTGGTCTAGTCAATTTGCCAAATAGGCTGCTTTGAGGAATGTGCGGGACTTCCTTTGGCCAGCTTTTGACCCCCAAACCTGTTTTTAATACCTGCACTCAGTTCTGCAACAATTAAAAGCAACAATGATGAGGAAGAATGCCATTTTGTCACCACCACGGAGCAAGCAAGGCTATTTATGACACAACTGGCTTTAGGTGGATAATAGCCTCTTTCCACCTCCAATCTCTTCCTTCTGCTTCCTGCAGAGACTGTCCATTCCATGTGGGTTGAGCTCTTGGCAAGGGCTTTTGGCCGAGCAGATGGTCCTGTGAACAAGCGGCCAGTTGGTGTTTTTCTTCCTGGCCTCCTCCCTGCTAGTTGGGGGTGGCCCTGGAATTTGCAGGGCGTGAGAGGTCTCGGAAAAGTACTTTCCTATCATTGCATAGCAGTATGAAAATACCCTGTAAATATGTATATATTAAATTATCTGGGGGAAAGTGGACAATCCCCATCCAACTCTGCTCAGAAGTGTTAGAAATGTGAGTAGACAGATGGGGGTGGGGGGAGAAGCCCAGAGGGCTGGAAATTAGGATAGATGGTCCATTTTGAATTGCTTCTTCTGAATGAATACATCACATTCAGCTTTCTCTTCACAGCATTGGTTCACTTAGAGCAGAACCTGTTAACTGAGCACTAATCCAGATGCAATGGGGCAGTCCCGCTTGCTTGTTCACAGGTCTTCCCCGTTCATATTTCAGGCTCGGTTGAGAGAAAAGCTGTGAAGGAGCATGGGGTGGTGAATGAGGAGAGAAGGAACATTTGACTTCCCCAACCATTATCCCCCTGTTGGTTTTAAAATGAGGTCTTCCTGCTCATTTCTGTGTACACACAAGGAACACACGTGGCTGCCCCCATTGTTTGGTCCTGAGGAAGCCTTCTGCAAGCCAGTGATCCATCTAGTTTTCTGCTTCAAAGGGCAGCAGTCTTAACTGGAGCCCTTTCCCAGCTTTGCAGTTTAACTTTAACTGGAAGAATGTAGACATAAGCCAGCACTTAATGTCCACGAGTAGGTTCAGGCTACTAGCATACAGTTAATGGTGTAGGGCTTTTTTGTAGAAAAAACCCAGCAGGAACTCATTAGCATATTAGGCCACACACCCCTAACCCCAAGCCAGCTAGAGCTGTGTTCCTGCTAAAAAAAAAGCCCTGGTGTTATGTGACCAGCACTATTGATTTTAAAATATAATATTTTGGGGCTGTGTTCCCTTAATTTTTGGAGGCTGACAGGAGCTATGGTTTTTATTTTACATGACAGGCATTTGGAAGACTCTGGTCACTAGCTGGGTGGAAGGCAAGAAAGGAAAGGTCCCCTGAGCAAGCACCAGTTGTTTCCGACTCTGGGGTAACGTCGCATCATGACGTTTTCATGACAGACTTTTTTTTTTAACGGGGTGGTTTGCCATTGCCTTCCCCAGTCATCTACAACTTTCCCCCAGCAAGCTGGGTACTCATTTTACCGACCTTGGAAGGATGAAAGGCTGAGTCAACCTAGAGCTGGCTACCTGAACTGGGCGAAGCCGGGATTGAACTCAGGTTGTGAGCAGAGGACTCAGACTGCAGTACTGCAGCTTTTACCACTCTGCGCCATGGGACTCTTAGCTGGGTGGAAGACAGGCAGGATGTGAATGCAAATAAATAAATGAATATGGATTTTCTGCATGGCACACAGCAGTTGCTCCTTGTTGAGAGAAAGGCACTCTATATGTGCCCAAAATTACTTCACATTTATACAAAATTTATACCCTGCCTTTCTGTCCTCATCAAAGCCACCTGGGCAGCTAACAGATTAAAAACATAACAACTCACTTTATAATCCATTAAAACAAAACAGAAAAACATCATTAAAACAATGAACACCAAAGCTAAAATATATATACAAAGACAAAGTCGCATCAGCTGTTTATTTGAAGAACTTAGAAGTGAAGTGCTGAGTCAGCATAGAGAGAAGGAGAGGAGTGTGGGTGAGAGTCTTTATTTCTGCTTACGTTTGTGTTTGGAATCCGGGACATGTACATGGAAAACATTTACCCGTCTCCTATGGTCTGTGTCCCTTCCCTGGGCTATTTATTATTTTCATACTGTAGCCAGTTTTGGAACCCTACCAGCTTCCACTGCTTTGATCTTGAGCAGGGGGTGGTGTCGGCAGCTTGTATTTGTGGACGTGAATGGCACTGCAGGCTGCACAGGACATTGTCTAGTTCAGTGGATCAGTTGTATTCTCCACTCTTATCTCGTGCGCTCCCTTCTTCCTGGATTTGCCTTGCTTAAGATCTCTTCCAAGGCTGGGGTCAGCTGCTGACTGTCTGTGCACTCATTGTGGTTGAACTCATAAGAAGTGGTGGCATGCACCTGGTTTAACCCAGCATACCTGAGAGCCATGGGCAGATCAAAGGTGATACAGCTTTCAGGCACTCTTGAGCTCTAATAATACACAGAAACAATATACTGAGTTGTTTCTTCCTGTTATTTTGGGAGAGTGTAGGATTTTGTATTTACTAAGGACAGTTAGAAATTGTGAAAATCTGCACCCAACGCTGTCCCTGTTTACTAGGGACAGACCCTTCTGAAACTTGTCTCTGGTAAAACATTGACCCTGTTTGTGCCTTTGTGGGATGCCTTGTTAAAAGTTCATTAGTTCCAAGCTATCATTCTTCAGCATTCTTATCTCAGTGTCCCTGGAAGTTGAAATCTCCAAGGGCCCAAAGTATACACTACATTTTTTTTTAATGAGGTAGGTCTTGGTTCCCCCAGTCCCAATTGCATTCCCTGCAGCTAGATAGCAGTTGGGATGGCGGTGGGATGGTTGAAACAGAGCGATGGGATGGTTGAAACAGCTGGCTGAGACTGAATGCAACTAAGATGGAGATTTTGTGACTGGATGGGGAGGGGAAGTTGGGTTTAGGATATCAACTCTTGACGATGCGGCCTTAATACCAGTACTAACTGTCAAGAGCCTGGGTATGATCCTGGATGCTTCCTTATCAATGGAGGCCCAGATCACAAATGTTGTGAGACTGGCATTCTTCCAGCTATGCCAGGTCAGGCAACTGGCCCCCTACCTGTCTTGCCCTGACCTGGCCACAATAATCCATGCAATGGTTATCTCCACATTAGACAACTGTAACTCACTCTATGTAGGGCTACCCTTGAGACTGACCCAGAAACTCCAACTGGTCCAGAATGCAGCGGCACAGATCCTTACCAGGACCCACAAATGGCATGCATTCAACCTGTGCTGCACTGGCTTCTGGTGAAGTGCTGAATCAGGTTCAAGGTACTGGTGTTAACCGTTAAGGCCTTAAATGGTCCAGGATCCATGTACTTTTGGGATCACCTCTCCTGGTATACCCCCCAGAGAGCATTACACTTGGTTGATAAGAATCTGAGAGATAGCCAGCTTTCTTCGACCAGGGCCAGGCCATTTCCCACCTTGGCTCTAACCTGGTTGAACTGTCTGCCAGATAACATATCTGGGTCTTACAGGATCTAATGCAAGACAAAGATGTTCCACTAGGTGTTTGGTTGAGGGCAGCAGTGTCTTTCACCAGTCTGGCACTCCTGTCTTAACCACCCCATGGGACAGTGGCATCATCAGTGGTCTCAGAGTCATCTTTGTTAGGTTTTACTGTGTTTATTGGATTCTACTGTTTTTATTGTTAACTTATATATGCATATTTTTACTACTGTATGCTGCCCTGAGCCATGTCCCATAGGGAAGGGCAGTTTAAAAATCTAACCTAATAAATAAAATAAACTAATAGTCCAAGTGCTACAGGGGCCCGATTCAGATTGGAACCATAGCTTGGGAAGAGGTGTATCTTTAGCTTTCCATCCCCCTTGACTCTTTCCTTACCTGAAATGGCCCATGGTGGGTGGGTGTGTATGTGTTAAGTCAGTGTGGGATGAGCTTGTGGCAGAGTGAATGAACACAGCATTTTTTTTTAATTTATTTATTTATTTATTTTATTTTATTTTATTTATATCCCGCCCTACCCCACTGAAGCGGGCTCAGAGCGGCTTACAGCACAGAGATTCTAACAATAAAATTCAAATTTTAAATACAATAACAATTTGTATAATTAAGAGATTAAAACATTAAAATACATTAAAAATCAGTACATCAATCCAGCACTACGCTATCTATCAACTTCCTGCCAAGGCCTTCAGCAATGGATAATTGGAAAGGGAGTGACTCAGTCAGTTACTAATCCCTGGCATGAGAATTGGGGTGTTGCACCTATTTTCAATTGTGCAATGTTGAGTATGGAATTTACTTTCTCCATAGAACAGGCTTTTCGTGGTAGTTGTGAGGAAAGTGTTGTCAAGGTGCAATTGACTTATGGCGACACCGTGGGGCTTCCAAGGCAAGAGACATTCAGAGGTGGCTTGCCACTGCCCGCTTCTACGTCACGACCCTGGTATTCCTTGGAGGTCTCCCATCTAAATATTAGCCAGGGCTGACCTTGCTTAGCTTCCAATATCTGACAAGATCAGGCTAGCCTGGGTTATCCAGGTTTGGTTTTTTGTATGCTCCCAATTTTCTTGACAGTCGGACCACAAGCATTGCAGTCAATTTAGGGATAGTTCTTACCCTTTGCATTTTCAGTTGTTGTCAGTTTATTTTCTTCCACATGTGCCCTAAACAATCAGGATTTTCAAGAAGGGTGCTGTTGTCATCAGTGGCATCACAGTACCCTCCTTTTTATTTTTTGCATATGCATATATTGCTATCATGACTGCATTTTTTAAAAAGGCACTAAAACCATCATTATATCAGTATAGTGCTGTAATGAAGCAAGTTCTCTGAATTCCCAGGTTTAATTTAAAAAAAATAAGAATAAAAACCAGTAATGCTCTAGCTGTTTTCCTTGTGGAGATAGAAGGGGTCTAGAGACTTACTTAAAAAAAAAAAAAGCTGGGAATGAGTACTTGCTTGGCCTGACATTATAGGACTATATCAATATTTTAGAGCCATTTCAAAAAGTTCAAATGAAAGCACTAGTTTTCAAAGTGGGAGGGAGAAAAGATGGGGTGGGTTGACAATGATGACAGTCCAGTCATCAGATAATGGGGTAGAGGTGGGTGGAAGTCAGTGGCACAAAGGAAAACAAGAGAAACATTACTCACAAGGAAAAAGGCAACTCTAAATCAACTTTCCAAAAAAGGTTGGGGTAAAAAAAGTCTCAAAAAAAATGAGGGAAACCCCAGGGAGGCGGGAGGGGGGGGGGGAGACAAACCAAAAAAGTGAAAACTAAAATACAGGTGAAAACCAGGGGCTAAGCCAAAATGATATGGGACCAGAATTGATGAAAAAACCCTGCGAAAAAGCCCTATATGTCCTATATATTGTGGGAAGTGGGAGCCCATTGCAGTTAATTGGTTCAGAGACATCCACCCCAAGAAAACCCCAAGCTGGCCCAGGTCACCCTTTGCATGCTACTGATGAGGGAGGTGAGGCTGCAAGACTAGAAGCTAGTGGGTTTGTGGTTGAGTGAGATTTGAAGCAGGGCCAACCCTGATTCATAGCTTAGTTTCTGAACCACTCTGTTACACATAATCTTGCTCCAGAAATGAAGCTGTTACAGGAAGGTTGATTAGACTGTGAGATTCTAAGGGATTTCTCCAGGCTTTGGCCCTCTGAAGTGCGAACAAGTCCATGGGTTTCTCATTTCCCTTTTTCCATTTGGAGTTGTGCGTGAGAATGTAGAATTGGGCTTGGCAATCTACTTAAAACATTTTTCCTCCTTCACTGTCAGAGTATGACTTCACTTCCCTGTCTGTGGCTCCTGGCTGATATGTCTGAATTAGCTGTTGTACTTGTGTTGCTCTTTTGTGGGTTTGGTGACAGACGATAGATCTTTAGGGTAAGTGTACTTTTAGGGAGCACTAGACCACAGCTAGAGACTTTCCCTTTCTTCACTGGCAAAAACACCTTCATTTACAGCTGTACAGGCACATAATCACCATTTCCTATCATTCCATCCCTTTCTTGTTGAATTTTTGCGTGCTATGTAGATGGACAAATGAGAGATATCATTAGAAGGTCTTACTCATTAAAACCACATGTGTCCAGCCAGGCAAAAATAGTTGTTGGCAATCCTAAGGCTTGCTTTAAAAAAAACTGTGATGAGATTGGGAGTGAGATGTGAGACCTTTTTTTGCTCCGCTACTGCCTATTAACAAGGACATGTGCGCCTGGATGTCTCTGGCTACTATTGTCTGGAAATCCCCCTGTAATCTGTCATCAGAGGCACTGCTGTGTTTAGTGACAATCTCTTTGATCCTTTGCCGAACTTCCACTCTTGGGACCATAAAGTCTTTTCCAGCCTTGAACACAGGAGTTCCTGGGAGGGAAAAGAGGGCTGGGATATTTTGTTTTCAAACAATTTTATTAGTAACATATGGTAATAAATTTCAATTTCTTCATTAATAATTACTTTTTTAAAAAATCCATCCCATATATTACTTTCTACCCACCTCTCCCCCCGTTACTTGACCCCCGCCGGTGTTATATACTTAAAATCTTAATATTAAAGGTATCCTTAATTAATAACAACCAAAATTAATATCCTCCTCCCTCTTGTACTTAGTCATTATCAAAAATTGTCCAATGTCCTTTTATTTTCCACTCTTTTTCTACTTAACTTCTGAACTTTTTCCACTCCATCTTAAACACTTCTAAATCATAGTCTCTTAAGGTTCTTGTTAACTTGTCCATTTCACTCCATGTCATAACTTTTACAATCCAATCCCATTTCTCTGGTATTTTTTTTTGCTTCCACAACTGCACATACAATGTCCTAGCAGCTGACAGCAAGTACCAAATTAAAGTTCTATCTTCTTTTGGAAATTTTTCCATTTGTAATCCCAACAGAAAAGTCCCTGCAACTTTGTTAAATTCGTATCCCAAGATCTTAGAAATCTCTTGTTGAATCATCTGCCAGTACTTTTTCGCTGTTTCACAAGTCCACCACATATGGTAGAAAGAACCTTCATGTTTTTTACATTTCCATCATCTATCTGGCATCTTATTGTTCATCTTGCCAACTTTTTAGGAGTCATATACCATCTGTACATCGTCTTAAAACAGTTTTCTTTAATACTCTGACATGTTGAGAGTTTCATAGAGTTCTTCCACAAATATTCCCATGTATCCATCTGTATTTCTCTATTTACATTAATTGCCCACTTAATCATTTGAGATTTCACTACTTCATCTTCCGTAGACCATTTGGAAAGGTGCTGGAATATTTGAAGCAGTTCTTTCTCCCACTCATAGATAGGGTTGCCAAGTCCAATTAAAGAAATATCTGGGGACTTTGGGGGTGGAGCCAGGAACAAGGGTGTGACAAGCATAATAGAACTCCAAGGGAGTTCTGGCCATCACATTTAAAGGGACAGCACACCTTTTAAAATGTCTTCCTTCCATAGGAAATAATGAAGGATAGGGGCACCTTCTTTTAGGGCTCATAGAATTGGACCCCCTGGTCCAATTGTTTTGATACTTGGGGGGTACTTTGGGGAGAGGCACTAGATACTATACTGAAAATTTGGTAACTCTACCTCAAAAAACAGCTCCCCCAGAGCCCCCGAAACCTCCAGATCAATTCCCCATTATATCCTATGAGAATCGATCTCCACATAGGGAATAATGAAGTGCTGAGCAGACGTTCCTTCCGTCTCCCCCCCTCCCACACCGTTTCTGGCGACTCTGAGGCAAGGGATTGGTCTCTCTACTCACGAGTTGCTGCCAGCTTCTTCAAAGTAACACACACACCATCCCAAGAGGAAGCCTTTTTTATTATTATTTATTATTTTTTTAAGAGAGGAAGCCTTTCAATCAGAGACTGACGCCTCTGGAGGTAGAAAGGCACATGGTCCTCTGGGGGCGGGGCTTCCCCCCGCCGGCCAGCTGACTGGGGGCGGGAAGGAGTCTGGGAAAGCGGAAGAACCCTCGCTGGGACCTGGGGATTGGCAAGCCTACTCATAGAGATCTGTCTCTGATGATCTTTGAGTGATCCCACGTCATACTGTAGGGTGAAGGAAAGAAGTTCTGTTTTGGAGTGACTTTGGAATGGTTCCATCCCTAGCCACTCCTATTTCATCTATCCAGGCCTATAGACAGGGCAGGGGGCTGTGTGAGCACTCCCCCACCTGAACCATTGCGGCTCCCTACCTAATAATTTTTCAGATTTTAAAATGGTTTTGTTTTGTTTAAAGGATTTCTTTTAGAATAGGAGTATCGGTTCTCTCCTATTCTGGAAACTGGATGCAGATACTGCTCCAACACACACACACGCACCGCAGACCTACCCAGTTCACCCACCCAATATTCCTCTGAAAGATTTTTTAAAAAAAACCATTCCTATACTTTGAATGATCCCGGGAAAGTTCTTATTTTTAGTTACTAACACTGCAAGCATTGCAAGGATCTTAAAGTGGGTAAAGGGTGTCTAAAGAACACTACTTACTTAAGATAGGTGTTCATTATGAGTAAAGCTTCTGGACTTAAAAATAACAGTTCTTATTCAAATTACATGTTTCCAATGCTGAACAATTAAGAGCTACTAAAATACACATGAACCTTTTGACTCAGCAGAATGATCATAAAAGTTTCGGTTCGTTATGAGGAAATAATTGATTTTGCATTCATTCCCTTGAAGACCCCACCTAGAAGATATATTGGCCCCAGCTAGCAGAGTACTACAGCCTTACATACTCCCTGAATGCACCTGGCCTCCAGGTGTGAACACAGTTTCAAACTGATTCTTTTTCCTTTAAAACCCCCACACATTCAGTGCTGTGGGCCCCTCTCCCTTCAAGTACAGACATAACATTGAAATGACTGTTCCTGCCAGTTAAATTCACTTCCTGTTCATGTCGCCTCATTCCGCCCATGCATTTTTGACTGTTCTGTGAGTCAGACTTGTGAATTTGTTATAGTTCTCTTAACATAACTAGAGTGAAGAAGGACTGTGTATGAGTAAATGGGTGCTCTCCCCCCAAGCCCCCCCCCCACACACATGGGGAAATGTATGAATTTTGAAAAGTCTTTAGATAGCCAGGTCATCTAGCATAGATCACCAAAGATATTTCCTGATCTATGAGTAGCTCAGCTTGTGAATTCCACACTGGTTTTCCTTTAGGTTTGTTGCTTTCCTGTCCCTAAATTAAAAAAAAAATCATTCTGTATGAAGTGATACGAAATCTGTCACATATTTGCACAAGGAACTCTGGGAAATGTAGTTCTGTTAAGGGGCTAAGTAGCAGAAGATTCAGAACATGCAGAAAGTTCAGAGGAAGGGAGAAGAATTGATTTTATACTCAACTTTTCTCTACCTTGAGGAGTCTCAAAGTGGCTTACGATTGCCTTCCCTTCCTCTTCCCATAACAGGCACCTTGTGAGGTAGGTGGGGCTGAGAGAGTTCTGAGAGAACTGTGACTGACCCAAGGTCACCCAGCTGGCTGCATGTGGAAGAGAAGTGGGGGCTCAAACCTGGTTCTCCAGATTAGAGACCACTGCTCTTAACTATTATACCAAGCTGGCTCTTTAAAAGGATCTCTGGTCACTTTGGAGAGCTCTTGTCAGAGTAGAGAATACTGAGTTGCATGGAGCAGTGGCCAGAAGGCAATTGGTATGATGTAAGTACTAAGTGTGGTAGAAGTTATTTGATTTTAAACACATTGTTCTGTGCCCTGAAATTACTTTGGAATTAGGGGTGAGCAGATTTCCTGTTCTACATTCCTTGTTGTGCTGGAATTTGACTCAGTATTGTGCTTCAGTCTACTTTAACATGGCTTTAATTAGAAAAAATTCTAAAATTACTGGGAGTTCGTGCATACATCTTATTCCTTAAAACATTGCAAGCAAGTCTTGATGTGATTAGTACATATGATTTTCTGTACAGTATTCAGTTGATGCGTACATGTGCCCTTGCATATTTATAAACTACCACACAAAGAGTCTTAACGAATCCATATGATTTTATTTGATTTGCATTGTTGCAGTATCTTATTACTGTACATATACACATCTATGCTGTAGAGGAGGGGATAAGCCATAACCAAACAGGGCCTCCAAGAGATATGGCCAGCCCCCTGGAAAGGATTTCCTTTCCCTCTCCCAAACACTTCCCTATAGCCAGTCCAAACATCGTATGAAAACAAACCACATGACTTACCACATGTCATGGGTGATCAGGGCCTCTTAGCAGCCCTACAAATAAATTGAAGGCACTAAAGTTAGGGGTAAATCTTGTATGTGCAATGTTATGTGTAACATTTGGAAATATAATTCGTCAACAGAGGATTTCCAGTGCTTTGATTCCACTTCGGAAATAAGATCAGATAATTTCAGAACTCTAGCATCTGAATGAGAATTTCAGAATCATCCCTAATGCCTGTCTTCCTCCAGTGCTTCAAACCTGATTCACTTTCATCACTAACTGTCCTGTTCCTCATCTGAGGGAACCTTGGCAACTGTGTGCTGTAGGGATTGGTCTGAGCCAGTAGGCCGAGTACTTACATTCACGTTCAGAATCATTTTCTGTTGGCTGTACATCATGCGCAAATGAACTGATGGAGACATGCCCTCAAGGGCAGAATACTGCAGCCTCAGCAGCTGGTGCCAGATGTTTAGATCAGTCTTTTGAAAAGCTCCCCAGTGTTCTCCAGATGGTATATGAAGGCAGAGCTCTTGGACATGGTGCACTGTTCAGGGGCTCTGCCGTATGCCTTGTTGGGTTTGGCTGACCGTTTGGCAAGTAGCACAGCTTTGTCACCAGCACTAGCAGGTTGGCAGGGGACATGTGGGCCCTTGGATGGATGGGTGTACCTACTGGGCAAATCTTCAGTATCCCACAGGAAGTCCTGCTGAGTTCAAATCTCTCATTGCTCATCTCTCTGTCTTTCAACAGGCCATGAAGCCTGAAGAGAGGAAGTGGGAGGGGAAGCCATAAGAACATAAGAAGTGCCTTACTGCATCAAACCAGAGGTCCATCTAGTCCTGTCCCACACAGTGGTCACCAGCCTACAGACAGGGCTCAGAGACCAAGATGCTGCATTTTAGCTCTGGTATCCAGAGGCAATGTGTAGTGGTTTTTCATTTTCATTTTTCATTTTTATTTGATTTATATCCCGCCCTACCCCAACAAAGCGGGCTCAGAGCGGCTTACAGCACAAAGATTCTAACAATAAAATTCAAATTTTAAATACAGTAACAATTTATATAATTAAGAGATTAAAACATTAAAATACGTTAAAAATCAGTGCATCAGTCCAGTGGTTAAGTGTGTGGACTCTTATCTGGGAGAACCGGGTTTGATCCCCCTCTCCTCCACTTGCACCTGCTGGAATGGCTTGGGTCAGCCATAGCTCTGGCAGAGGTTGTCCTTGAAAGAGCAGCTGCTGTGAGAGTCCTCTTAGTCCCACCCACCTCACAGGGTGTCTGTTGTGAGGGAGAAAGATAAAGGAGATTGTGAGCCGCTCTGAGACTCTGAGATTCGGAGTGGAGGGCGGGATATAAATCCAATATCATCATCATCATCATCATCATCATCTTCTTCTTCTTCTTCTTCTTCTTTAGTCATCATGGCTGGGTAGCCACTGATGGATCTACCCTCCATGCCTTTTAAAGCTAACTTGTCACTATGTCCACAAGTAGTGAATTTCAGAACTGCATTACTTGCTGAGGGAAGAAATATATCCTTTTGTTTATCCTGAAACTATAACCTATCAACCTCATTGCTGTTCATGCAAGGGGAATCTTTTGTCTTTGACACTTGCGCGAGAGTGAGACAAAGAACATGAGGCTGGTTAAGTGTGTGTGTGGAATTCCTTGGTGAAGTTGGGCTGTGTTAAGGACTAAATACACCTTGTGGTCAGATTGAGCTCATGTACCTACTAACAAATGCTTAGCACATGAAGGCCTTCCTATATGGAGATAATCTTTATCCAAGACTTCCTGCACCATCAGGCAATGCTTATGTGGATTGTGTGGAGAGAAATATTCTAGCAAGGCTATTTATGATAGTGGATTGCTTCACTTCTTGTGGCACACTGAGGTCTGGATTGCATGTATGTGTGTGGGGGGAGAGACAGAGAGATCATGGCTCAGTGCTGTGGTTCTGCCTCATGTTGCACTCATGACTTGTGCAGCATGGGGCAGAAATGTGGCACCGAGCCATGACCAAGTGGGCTTTTGGTCTCACCCATTTTTGTGACCCTGTAAACATTGTGGAAGAAAAGGTGGCATCCCTTAACATCTGCCACATCCAGTTATACCTACAGTCAGAGATCTGACACCCTCCTCTCCCCTCCCCCAGGTCACCTTTTCAAGCAAATCAGCAAAAGAACAGATTGTAGTACGGGGGATTGATCACTGTGTGCTTCCTGAGAAATTCCTTTTGGCTAGAAGTTTGGCATGCAGGCTCTGCCAGGCAGTGGGCGAGTTGCCGGCTGTGGCAGCCAAATGGCCAGGAAGTGACCTTCTTTCATCATGGGTGGTGGGAGGGGTGCCTTGTGGATAGAGGCAGGCATCTTCGATTTAGAGAGTTGGAAGGAACCTGAAGGCAGGGCATAGTTTCTTAAGCAGCTAACCTGCCTGTTGTTTATTTCTACCATGCCATCAATGCATATTGTGCTTGGCAGCAGCAGTGTGCTGTGTGTGTGTTATGTGTGCTATTGTGTGCTATGACAAGCAGCAGTTCTCCCAGGTTCCAGGCTACAAAGGGGCTTCACCCAACACTTGCTATTAGTAGAGATACCAGAGATTGTTGGAACTGGGAGCTTCCGCAGGCAAGGTATGTCCTCTTTCAGTGAACCACAGTAGCTTCCTTGTGTTGGTTGGCAAAAGATTCCGTGGCAGATCAGGTGACCATAATGTGCTCTCTATGGGGTTTCCTTTGAAGTGTGTTCAGAAATTTGAACTGGCTCAGAACTCAGCTTGCAGGGATGCTTGCTAGGACTTCTTATATGATTCTCCAATACTGTGTCACCTTCAGTTGGTATCTCAGCCCAACGTGTAGTACTAGTTTTGACCTTTGAAACCACAAACTGAACAGAGGAACAGCTCCTCCCATATGACACCCCCCCCCCCGGTACACTGGAGTTGTCATCAGAGGTCCCATTTTTTGCACACACATAGAAGAAGAAGAATTGCAGATTTATACCCCGCCCTTCTCTCTGAATCAGAGACTCAGAGCGGCTTACAATCTCCTATAACTTCTCCCCCCACAACAGATACCCTGTGAGGTGGGTGGGGCTGAGAGAGCTCTCCCAGAAGCTGCCCTTTCAAGGACAACTCTTCAAGAATGGCTAACCCAAGGCCATTCCAGCAGGTGCAAGTGGAAAAGTGGGGAATCAAACCTGGTTCTCCCAGATAAGAGTCCGCACACTTAACCCCCTACACCAAACTGACTCTCATAGCCTTCTAACTGACATGGTGGGTAGTTATGCCAGTGAGGACTTTCTTGGTAGTTGCACATCAACTCTGCATCTTTCTGTTGGAGGCCCACTTGGCACCCTGACACTGTTTGATGTTAGACATGCGTGTGCATCAACAGCCAAGTCTCATCTTCTTGGGCTACTATGGTAGCCAACCTCCAGATGGGGCCTGATGATCACATGAGCCACAAAGTATAGATGGAAATCTGTCTGGGACAGTGGTGCTCTGCACCACTGGTTCTGGGGGGGCACAGTTGGTTCTGGGGGGGCACAGTTGGGAGGGCTTCTAGTGTCCTGGTCCCATTAGTGGACCTCCTGATGGCACCTTTTTTTTGTACACACTGTGTGACCGAGTGTTGCACTGGATGGGCTATTGGTCTGATCCAACATGGCTTCTCCTATGTTCTTATCTCCTGGAATTACAACTGATTTCCAGATTATAGAGTTCAGTTCCCCTGGAGGAAATGGTTGCTTTGGAGAGTGAACTATATGGCATTGCAGCCTGGGGAGAGAAATGTCTTCTGGGCACTCTATTATACTCTATGGAGACTGGTTCCCATAGGGTTTAATGGAGAATTGATCTGGGGCTCAGCGGGGACTGGGGTTTTTTTAGGTAGAGGCACCAAATTTTCAGCATAGCATCTGGAGCTTCTCCTCAAAACTCCCACTAAGTTTCAAAAAGATTGGACTGGGGGGCCAATTCTATGAGCCTCAAAAGAAGGTGCTATCTTTCATTATTTCCAAATGGAGGGAAGCCATTTAAAAGGTGCATGGACCCTTTAAGTATGCTGGCCAGAACTCCCTTTGGATCTCAGTGATGTCACAACCTTTCTCCTGGCTCCACCCCAAAGTCTCCTGGCTCCACCCCCAAAGTCCCCTTTATGGCAGCTTTTTATTGTTTAGTTATTTGATACAGTTTTGTATTTTTGTGTTCTTCTGTTCTTATACTTCACCTCAAATGTCCCACTGGAGTAGCAGGGCAGCATATAGATTTTTTAAAAATGTGAGTATTTTAAATAAACTTTCTAGGATGATTTTTCTGTTCACGCAGGATACTGTCTGAGTCTCATGTAGCATTGAAGACAATCCAAGGTCAGAACCTTCGCTTAGGTTTTAAGAACCCATAGACACAGGGTATCTGGTTCTAATGACAAGACACATTTGGATGTCTGAATTACTTGATTCTCTTCTCACATTGCCTCCACTTTTCTTTTTTCAGACTGCAATGTCACCATCCACAACCGCTGCAAGGATACTTTACCAAATTGTACCAAAGTCAAGCAAAAGGTGAGTGTGTGTGTGTGTGTGGGGGGGTGATGATGGGAACTGAAAGTTGGCAATTACAAGAAGAGGCATGTAAGGACGGAGAGAGCTGGCAGCATCACACTGACTGGTATCAATTGTGCCGTTGCTCTATGCAAGCGTAGACTGAAATCACAAACCCATTGTAAAGCATAGCATGGTAGCAGTATGATTGTAAATCAGTCTTTCTGCATGAGCCCTCAGTCAGTTCAGAGGTCTAGTAAAAGTGCATTTAGAGCTTGCCTTTCTACTTTTTTGCACATATGTAACAACAGGGAGAGAAGGCCTGAAAAGCATTTTAAATGATGTGGGTGAATTTGGCCATAGAAACTGGTATTGCTGAAAATCTCTGCTTTCATTTTTTCAACAAAGGTTGCAACTTAAGAGCCAATGTGGTGTAGCAGTTTGACTGCTGGACTAGGAAATGGGAGACCCAGGCTTGAATCCCCACTCCATCCCGGAGGCATGCCTGGTTGACTTTAAGCCAGTCTCTAAGCCTAACCTCTGCCTCACAGGATTGCTGGTTGTGAGGATAAAGTGGAGGAGAGGAAAATGATATCAGCTGCTATGGGCCCCATTAGAGAGAAAGGAAAGGTCTCCTGTGCAAGCACTAGTCGTTTCTGACTCTGGGGTGACATAAATACCTAAAAATAAATAAATAAAATAAGTAAATACGTGTAGTGATCTCTCAGAAATCAACAGGACCTGGGTGAGAATTCAGCAGTAAGGGCTCAGGCTTCAGTGCCATATGTGGTTGGAGAAGCAATATAAATTCTGCAAAATGAATGTGTCTATAAAAGCTACTTTGCTGCTTTTGTAAAATGTATTCAGGGGACAAGATCTGTCTCTTCTCGGTACAGACAGCTCTTGTGTCTTTGATGCCAGGTGCTTGACAGAGTTTAGGACAGACAGGCCCTGCCCTGAACAGTATGCAGTGGACATTGGACATATGAAGTCACCTTCTATCAAGTTACTCCATAAACAAACAGAGAATTCTTTCCCAATGTCAGTTACTCAGGGGCTGAAACAGATGTAACAGTTCCTTGTCAGTAAAAAGTAAATTCTTTGTTCGCATAGCTGTAATTTGTCCTCCAATCTGGACTGAAGCAATAGGAAAAGAAAGACTGGATTTAACCCTTCAAGCCCCACTCATTTTAGTAACTGGTACTGGGCTTCCCACACTGTAATAAGCATTCCTTAAAACCACTAATAACGGTCCAGGGAGTCCGGTTTCTATAAGTGCATCTAAGCATGGCCTGAAGGGTTAAATCTCTGCTTCGCTTTCCATGTGGGCCCCATCTGAATTGCAGCTGTGCATGTATGCTCAGTTTACTTAATACAAATTGATCTTTTGTTACACCTGCTCCCCCAATCCTGAAATGCCAGAGATTGAACCTGAGACCTTCTGCCTGCAAGTGAGTGCCCTAACACTGAGGCACAGCCTGTTCTTCAACTCAGTATTGCTGATCCTGACTAGCAGTGGCACTTAGAATAATAGAATCAAAGAATCGTAGAGTTGGAAGGGACCTTCAGGGTCATCTAGTCCAACCCCCTGCACAATGCAGGAAACTCACAAATTCCTCCCCCTAAAGAAGAAGAACTGCAGATTTATACCCCGTCCTTCTCCCTGAATCAGAGACTCAGAGCAGCTTACAATCTCCTATGTCTTCTCCCCCCACAGCAGACACCTTGTGAGGTGGGTGGGGCTGAGAGGGCTCTCACAGCAGCTGCCCTTTCAAGGACAACTCCTGCAATAGCTATGGCTAACCCAAAGCCATTCCAGCAGGTGCAAGTGGAGGAGTGGGGAATCAAACCCGGTTCTCCCAGATAAGAGTCCGCACACTTAACTACTACACCAAACTAACCAGTACACCAAACTGAATTCACAGGGGGAGGTATCTGTGAGTTTCCTGCACTTACAGAAAGAGATCTTTCCCAGGCCCTTTTAACTGATGCTGCCAGGAATGGAGTACCAAACCAGACTATTAACCTAATTAGGACATTGTCTACTCTTACTGAGAGCAGCTCTCATCCAGAAAGAAGTCCTTCTCAAATCATGGTTGTTTTTAAGTAGAGACTGCAGGGTTGAGCCTGAGGCCTTCTGTATGTAAAGCACATGCTTTCGCATTGATGGACAAGCTGGGAAAAGGGCGTGAAGAGACTGTGGATTGTTAGGTGAGACAAGGGGTGGGATGTGGGGCTTCCTGAGGCTCTTGGCCATGTGGAAGTCCCACTGTGGCCGTGGCCCTCCTCATACGTTGATGTTACCTTCCTTGTTCCAGAGGTAATAATTGAAAAGCAGTCTGGAGATGCTTAAAGTTACTTTCTTTCTCCTTGAGTTGAGCTTAGTGGCTGATTTTTTTCTCTCCCTCCCCCCTTTGCAGCATCAAAAGGCAGCCTTGCTCAAGAACAATTCAGCATTGCAGTCGGTGTCCCTGAGGAACAAAAGTGAGTGGAGCTTGCTTGCTTATTTATTTATTTTATTGGATTTATATCCCGCCCTCCCCGCTGAAGCAGGCTCAGGGTGGCTCACAACAGTAAAAACGTGTAAAGATTTTAAACATTAACTAATTAAAACCTTAAACAATATAACAATTAAATTTTTTTAAAAACAATTTGGTGCTAATAATACATTCCAATAATTTATTTGTATCTCCTGTGGGTTAAAGTAGTTCAGGAGAAAAGTAAAAATGGGAACCAGCCGTAGTGAACAGTTTTCCTCTGTGAAAGCAATTTTGTTCATTAACAGAGACAGTGATAGTGAGGCAAAGGCAACAAGAAGCAAGGGGAGGTAATAGTTTTAGATCCACTTCCTGGCTGTGAGGACAGGACTCAGTTTTGAAACTGCCCTTGCTAAAGCTCAGTCCCAGACACGGTTTTCTTGAGATCTGGCAATGTGAAATAATAAGCTCTTCTGAGCATATACAGAGTGTCAGTCTCCCCAAACCATCTCTCTGAGACTTTGTGAAAGTCAGCTTTGTGTTTGGGGAGAAGGTGTTACAGTACTTCACACATAATTTGTGAAATTTGCTGCCACAGGTTGCAGTTGCAGCTGTTGGCTTTGATGGCTTTAAAAGGGGAAGAGAGAAATTCATGGAAGTGGTTGGGTCTATCGGTGGCTGTTAGCCACTTTTCACAGGCTCTCTGTTCCAATGCAGTGTATTTGCAGATCCCAGTGGTGGTGAGGGCCTTTCATTTTTGTGCACCACTTCTAGTAAATGTTTGGCTTGCCTGTGTGAGAAATAGGCTGCTGGACTAGATGGATTTTGGACTTTATCTAACAGGGCTATTTTTCTGTGGTTTCCAGATAGTCTTGAACCCCAGCACTTCTCTTTGCTAAGAAACAGAATTTTTGCACGTGTGCATGTTATGCACAATTATGCTGTTTGAGGATGAAAGTCTGTTTTGCCATCCTTATTGCAGCTCCAGGATTTCATTGATTTTTTAAATCTTCAGCAACCATTAGGGAACGCCCCAGTTCTGCCATCTACCCCTCAGAGAGCTTCCGCCATACCCTGCTGGGATCCCGCCGGGGCCGCCCCACTTTGTCCCTTTCCAAAAGTGTCTCTACCACCAACATTGCAGGGTAAGTTATCAGAGTGTTGAAGAGATGGAAGGATGAACAGCCTTGTATGGGGCTCTCTCAAAACATGGATCATCTTTGTAAATGAGTGCCTCGGTGTAGTTTTAGACTTGGGGGTGAAATGAATACTCCAGCTGGGCCCTATTTACCAGGGGCAGATACTCCAGCTGGCCCTGTTTCCTGGAACTTGTCCCTGGTAAATTGTGGTGTCTATCTCTGACTTTCAGAAAAGCCATACTCAAATTTTGTTAGCATTAGTAGTTCTCATTATCATCTTTCAGCATTCAACTTTTTCTCTGCAGTCTCTAAAACTTAAGTGGATAGGTGGATACATCTTTCCCCTACAGCACAGCTTGTCAATGCATCTGTATGAATATTAAAATGCTGTACAGTGCACAGCCTGCCGTTCACATACTGGTAAGGCTCATTTTGAACTGTTGATAATGGATTGGAGGACCGTTATTGTTTTCTAATGAAACCTTAAGGAGTGCATACCTCTTTGCTGTTTTAACACTGCAAGGAAAGCTATTAAGAAGTACACAGAGAGTAGAATTTTCACTAATGTGTAATGGGGTAGTCAGTTAATAATACTTGTTATCTGATAATATTAGCATTATAAGCATAGCTCTCTTTTCACCTGTGGAATGTTGGATGTTATGTAGGAAGATATGTGTTCAAATCCTTGCATGTCCATGAAGCTCACTAGCTGAGAGTTTCATATCCTCACCTACCTCAGAGTTGTTGTATGGGGAAAAACATAAACCATGCCTGCCTCTACATGGCAGAAGGTGCAATACCTGACAAATAACAATAATATTATTATTAGGATCCCGTGTTCAGTCTTCAATATTTTTAAAATTAAAGAATCTCAGGTAACTGCTGCTAAGAAGGTCTTTGCCCTACCTGAGATGCTTAAGAGCATCTGTTGGTCAGAAGATGGTACTGAGCTGGATGAACCAAAGGGCTGGCCTGGCGGAACGTGATTTCCATAGGTTCGCGTGTTCAACTTTTCTTCTTCCCACCTAGGACTTTCAATGATGAATCTCCCTTGGGCATCAGGAGAATCCTGTCCCAGTCCACCGATTCCCTTAACATGCGCAACCGAACACTGTCAGTAGAATCACTCATTGATGAAGGTGAGACGGGGATGAGTGGTCAGTGAAATCTCATGCTAGAAATTCTGCATGCATATATATGCACACACCCAGACCTATTTCCCTCTAAGCTGCAGAGTCTTGTGAGCAAAAATTCTACTTTGTGAGTTACTGGCATTAAAGTTGTGAGCTACTGCATAAGTGAGTTTGCTCTGGGGTCATCCTTCCTGAGCGAAGACAAAAATGTGTGAGAGCTGGAGGCTAAAAATCTGTGAGTTAGCTCACGCTAACTCAGCTTAGAGGGAACACTGACCCAGACACCATTATATGTTTCCCAGTGGAAATAAAAGTAGGCTGCTTAAATGCTGCAGAGCAAAAACTGGATTTGAGCAAGAGGAAAGTTTTGTCTGGTCAGTTTCTTTGGTTGGACTGGCTTTGTGTGCAGGTTACTATTAGCTAATCAAAGTATGTTGGGTTGCTGGACTAGGGCATCAATGCCAGAGACAGTGTGTCCTTCTGGATTTTGCCCAAGCCATAGATGACTTTGTTTCAGAGATCTAGTTTCCAAGAGTGCTTGCAATTGTGTTGTGTGCTGATGGCTCCTAATGCAACTTTGCCATAGGAAGAGGCACAGATCATTTTTCCGAACATACAACTCCTGTCCTCCTTCACTGCCTTTGTTTTTTCCCCTCACACCAGGAGCTGAAGTCATCTACAGTCAGCTGATGAGTGATTTTGAGATGGGGGAGAAGGACTTTGAGGCCGATTCCTGGAGCCTGGCAGTGGACAATAATTTTTTGCAGCAGCACAAGAAGGAGGTCATGAAACGACAAGATGTCATTTATGGTGAGCACTTGTGTTCGAGCCGCCCCTGCCCCCACCTTCAAATTGTTGAATTGTCACAGCAGTTCAGCAATGAACTAAGGCTAAGCCATGCATTTTAGGGCGATGCCAACCTGAGTCTCCCTGGCAACATGTAGTTGGAAAAGAAATCATGTGATTTGGCACAGCTTTGCAATGGCATTTCTCCACCCACTTCTCCTCCACTTCACTGGTTGCTGATTGCATGGGCAGGGCAGCATGGAAGTGTTAGTGCAACAAAGTCACCAGTTTTTTGAGCTATGTGTTACCAGAGGGATGCAGATGGGAGGTGCTCGCATATTCCTCCCCTCCTCCACAACAGCATGTAATTTGGGTTTAAAACACCTTCCTTACAAAGTGGATCTGTAGGATGATTCCTAATAGAGTATGCATCATAAAATCAAACCAATACATATCTAACCAAGCACAGCAAACAACCAGTATCAAATGTTGAAGTGATACAGTCTCAAGAAAGCTAATTCTCTATGGGTAAGGGGTTGTTGTTGTGAAAGTGGTCATTCTGTTATGGTGTCTCTGCTTTTGAAGTGGACTGGTGGCTCTGCTTCTTCAACTCAGGTTGGTTCCATAGCAGGCGAATCTCCTCCCACCTCACTTTCTTTCCTCTTTCCACTCCCTCTGCCTTCAGAGTTGATTCAGACAGAGCTCCACCATGTACAGACGCTGAAGATCATGACCAACCTCTTCCGGAAGGGAATGTTGGAAGACCTCCAGATGGACCCAGCTGTAGTGCAGAGCATGTTCCCCTGCGTGGACGAGCTCAGTGAAATCCACGACCGCTTCCTCGTGCAACTCCTTGAGCGCCGCAAGGAGTCGCTAGCCACCGACAGCAACAAGAATTTTGTCATCAACCGGCTGGGAGACATCCTTGTGCAGCAGGTGATCCCACCATTGCCACCACCAATTCATTTGGCCAGCCAAGCCAAGGGCTCAATTACTTGCTCATTATTTACTCAAGTTAGAATATTTGCATCCATCCTTCCACTTTACTTTTAAACTTTCATGACGGGTAATGACAAATAAAGCATAAAAATCACTCTGTTAAATCAGTCAGCCATTAATGTTTGTATAATTTAAACAGCAGTAGCAAGATAGTGAATAACAGAGATGTGTTTTAGAAATCTGAGACAATCAAATAGCTTTTTAACTTGACACCTGAATGCTCATCAGGATGGCTCAAGGTGATTGGGGAAGGGGAAAAGGTATTCCACAACCGGGATTCTGCTGCAGGATAGGCCTTTTCCACCATCACCGTTCACGTTACTTTGGAAGGCAGGGCCACACAGAACATAGCCTCTGAAGAAGATCTCAAGGAAAGGGCAGCTTCCAGTGGGAGGGGGCTGTCCTTCAGGCACCATAGATCTAGACTGCTATGCAGTCAGGGAGGTAGGGATGGTATGGTATAGCCTGATCTTGGAAGCTAAGGAGGCTCAGTACTTGGATGGAAGACTCTGCGGAGGAAGGTAATGTCAGACCACCTCTGCTTTTCACTTGCTTTGAAAGCCCCTTACTGAGGTAACCATAAGTCATTTGTAGCTTGGCGCAGAGTGGTAAAGCTGCAGTACTGCAGTCCTAAGCTCTGCTCATGACCTGAGTTCGATCCTGGCGGAAGCTGGGTTCAGGTAGCTGGCTAGAGGTTGACTCAGCCTTCATCCTTCCAAGGTCAGTAAAATAAGTACCCAGCTTGCTGGGGGGAAAGTGTAGATGACTGGGGAAGGCCATGGCAAACCACCTCGTAAAAACTCTGCCATGCAAATGTTGTGAAAGCAACGTCACCCCAGAGTTGGAAACGACTGGTGCTTGCACAGGGGACTACCTCTACCTTTTTAAGTTTATAAGCCCAGGCAGGATCTAGGCCTAGATGAGAGCAGGGGATGTGCTGGAAGTAGAGTTGAAACTCAGGAAGTCAAATAAATTAATGGCCTTTCTTGGTATAAGGCAGCTTCATATTATTGCTGAGATAATTCCATAGCTCGCCATAGAAATATATTAAAGTAAATAAATAAAAGGGAATGTGTGGGCAAGGGGGATGAAACCTTCTCCCCTCTCTTGCTACTTCCCTGTGTTTTATTGTTTGAAGTATTTTTCTCCCAGGCCCTGGAAGTGAACTGGGCTGGAGAGAAAAGTGCTTGAGCCAACAGAGCACAATGAGGTGAGGCAGGGGAGGGGAGAGGCTTTAACACCACCTCACCCACATGCTTTATATACACACACAAAAAAAGAGAGAGATATAGAAGCATGTTTGCTTTATATGCAAATAGAGCACCTTCATGAACAGAGACACATGACTGCCCCCATCAGGTCAAGTTTGGCCTGCAGGTTTCAAATCAAAGCTGGGGTCTGTAGTCAAAAGGGCAAGGGATGAGCAAGGTAGGTGAGGGAGGAAAGAGGGCATTGGGGTGTGTATTTGCATAGCTTCTACTTCCTAAGCAGCAAGGTATGACTTCACACCTGTGTTTCCTTTTAGTTTTCAGGCACCAGTGCCGAGCAAATGAAAAAGGCCTACTCAGAGTTCTGCAGCCGCCACAGCAAGGCAGTGAAGCTTTACAAAGAACTCTTCACCCGGGACAAGAGATTCCAGCAGTTCATCCGAGTAAGGCGTTTCTTCTCACCCCTCCCCAGTTCCTTACCATCAAACCCCTCTGCCTCCATGGATCCATGAGTAAGTGGGATCAAAAGAAAAACTGTGGGTCTTGGCAAGATGCTGGTGACTGAAGCTGGCCTCCAGTGAGGAGCAGGGGTTCTGGGCTGTTGTGCCAAAGAGGTGGTTGAAGACCTGTCTTGGGAAACTGATATGGAGAGAGCTTGTTCTGGGGCCTGAGCCTTTTGTCTGTCTCTTCCCCCTTCCCCAGAGGCTGACACGGTCATCAGCATTACGCCGTCATGGTGTGCAGGAGTGCATCCTTCTGGTCACCCAGCGCATCACTAAATACCCTGGGCTAATTGACAGAATCCTGCAGAACTCCAAAGGTAAAGGTTACTGGGATTGGTTTTCAACAAAGGGGCAATGACAGGGAAGCATGGTGTGTGTGTGATGCGGACCATATATGGGGCCTGTGGTCTGTTAAGTTCTGGACCTAGGAACCAAGAAACCTCAGCAGGGTGAAGAAACAGGTTTGCAAACATGCCTCTTCTGGGGTATCCAGGTTTATGGATTCAGGCTTCCAACCTCCCCAGGTAATGAAATGGATCAGAGGGACCTGAGCACAGCCTTGACGCTGGTCAAGGAACTGCTTTCCACAATCAATCAAGAGGTGCACGATTATGAGAAGAATACTCGGCTGCAGGAGATCTACGGGCGAATAGATGGGCGTGCCAAGGCCACCCTGTCCAAGGAGCGAGGTTCTTTCTGCAGCGAGGAGCTACTGCGGCGCAAGCTGGTACATGATGGCTCCATGCTCTGGAAGACGGCTGCTGGGCGCTTCAAAGGTAGGTGGTGTCCAATATCTTAACAGTGCATATTTAGCCCTCTAATGATAGGACTGTATATTAAAGAGCGATCCTGATTTTGATCATATGTGAACAGCATAATTGTCCAGGAATTGATGGACTTAAGCGGGGAGGGTACTGTGGGGCATGAGCCACTTCCCCTTAAAAAGCCACAGACATTTCAAGAGCTGAGTGCTCCATCCAGGGGTAGCTTGGAGGGCAGCAATATGTCGTCATGGAGATGATTGAAGCCACTCCTAACCTCATGGGAGAAGAAGACCCTCTTAAGAATTCATGGGCAGTAAGGTCATGGATGGCTTTCCCACAACCCCTCTTTAGTGCATTATAAACATATAAAGTTTATATGCTGGGCGGGACTATAGGTCTACCAAGCCCTGTGCAGGTGAACATCAAGAAGACAAAAGTAATAGCTACTGGGGAATTGCACAACTTCAAAGGTGATGAAGAAATTGAAATTGTTCAGGATTTTCTATTCCTTGGCTCCATCTTTAACCAAAAGGAAGCTGCACCCAAGAAATCAAAAGGAGATTGAGACTCAGAAGGGCAACCATGAAGGAGCTAGAAGAGATTCTTAAGTGTAAGGATGAGTCACTGGCAACCAAGATCAAGATAATTCATACCATAGTATTCCCTATGTATGGTGGTGACAGTTGGACATTGAAAGCAGATGAGAAGAAAATTGATTAATCTGACATGTGGTGTTGGAGAAGAGTTTTATGGATACCATAATTACCAAAAAGACAAGTAAATGGGTTCTAGATCACATCAATCCTGGACTCTCCCTAGAAGTTAAAATGACCAAACTGAAGCTTATTATACTTTGGTCACATTATGAGAAGACAAGAGTCACATGAAAAGACAACAATGCTAGGAAAAGTTGAAGGCAGCAGGAGAAAAGGAAGACTCAACATGAAGAGGATCAACTCAGTCAAGGCCATTAATAATAGGATGTTTTGGAGGAGTTTGATGGCATGTAACACACACAGGCCTGTATGGACAGCTCCAAATGGAACATGGTTCCTCAAAGTGCTTCTTAAGAACATAAGAACATAAGAGAAGCCATGTTAGATCAGGCCAATGGCCCATTCAGTCCAACATTCTGTGTCACACAGCGGCCAAATATATATACACACACACTGTGGCTAATAGCCACTGATGGACCTCTGCTCTATATTTTTATCTAACCCCCTCTTGAAGGTGGCCATGCTTGTGGCCGCCACCACCTCCTGTGGCAGTGAATTCCACATGTTAATCACCCTTTGGGTGAAGAAGTACTTCCTTTTATCCGTTTTAACCTGTCTGCTCAGCAATTTCATTGAATGCCCACGAGTTCTCGTATTGTGAGAAAGGGAGAAAAGTACTTCTTTCTCTACTTTCTCCATCCCATGCATTATCTTGTAAACCTCTATCATGTCACCCCTCAGTCGACGTTTCTCCAAGCTAAAGAGCCCTAAGCGTTTCAACCTTTCTTCATTCAACCTTCTTAGTTCTGCTGCTTGAGATCCTCTCATGACAAGTACATTATCGCATCAGACTGTACCCGTCTCCTTTCGGTAGCACAGTCCTGCCCTGCATTCATGACTTCGCCAACTACACACAGCCAGTTCACAAGCCACATATTGTGGCTTGTTGGATACTAGATGAACGCACCTTTCCTCTTTTTATAGTCCCAGGCAGGCAGCAAATCAGAAAGTTTAAAGTGCGAAGTGCATGGCTGCTGAGCTGTGTTCAGTACAGTTGCAGAGACAGAGTTTTGCAGGGCACTGAAACCCTGCATAGGGCCTGCTTTCTGAGATTTCACAGCCTATCTTTGCCATCCTAAGGACTAGAAACGAACCATTTTTTAAAATGAAAGCTTGAGATTCCCAGGATGCCAAATTCTAACTGTGAAAAAATTCTTGGACCAGAATGAAATAACAGCACCCCTTTTTCTGAGACCTCCTCATTAATTTTATCTCCTTTCTGAAAGCCCTGATAGTGACTGCCTCTCAAAAACAATCATTTATAACCTTCCATTGTCACCTTCTCTCCCCTCTCCCTCGCAGATGTCCTGGTTCTCCTTATGACGGACGTTCTCATCTTCCTGCAGGAGAAGGATCAGAAATACAACTTCCCCACACTGGTGAGTGGCTTTCAGCTTGCTGTAACTCTGAGCTGGTGTCAGGCACCAGGGGCTCTTAGAATCATAGCTGGGCACTTGGCTGTCTCCACTACCATAGGAAATTGATAGCAAGGAAAGGGAACTTCTGGCCTGCTTTCTACTGTCCTTTGGCTCCATCATTGTGGACACTCAGAAGATATTACTGCACCCACCAGCAGTCAGAATGACGCAAGCCAATAGGGTTTTATAAAGATTCAAATTCTCTACCCTGGTTCCTCGGTCCAAGCAAAGCATCACACAGATATATGCAAAGCTACTCTCAGATTCTACCCACTTCCCTTCCCTTTCATACTAACTTGGTTAGTGTGACGCTCTGCCTGTTCCCCGGGCTATTAACTCATAAGAATTGAAGGGGGGGGGGCTTACAACCCCTTGTTCAGCGCAGAACAATCCTGACAGATGGCTGCCCAGCCTCTCCTTGAAGACCTTTGGAAAAAGAGAGCCATCACCCCTCTAGGTCATGTTCCATGCTCAAACTGTTCTTACTGCTGGGCAATTTCTGCTAATGCTTAATTGAAATCTGCCCTCCTGTGATTTGCGCTAGTTAGATTAAGTTGGGGATGGACCTGTATGGTTTCCTCATTGCTGCCATGACTGCTGATACAATGCAATGAGGCTGCCACATGGCAGGTTTTTGTGCATTTCCCCTGCCCCAGTCCCCCAGCATTGGCCAGTGGGGGCTTTTTCAGATTTTCTGTAAATTTGCAATTGACACAGTGTTACAGCATTAAAAAAAAAAAAGGTAGTCCCCTGTGCAAGCACCAATCATTTCCAACTCTGGGGTGATGTTGCATTCGCAACATTTTTACGGCAGACTTTTTTTACGGGGTGGTTTGCCTTCCCCAGTCATCTACACTTTCCACACAGCAAGCTGGTACTCATTTTACCGACCTTGGAAGGATGGAAGGCGGAGTCAACCTTGAGGCGGCTACCTGAACCCAGCTTCTGCCAGGATCGAACTCAGGTCATGAGCAGGGAGCTCAGACTGCTGCTTTACCACTCTGCGCCATGGGGCTCTTACAGGATTATAACCCTGTAACAATCAATCTGTCAAGTTCTTCGAATTCTGTGTTCATTTTTTTAAAAAAAGTCTCTATTCGCTTTCCTTTTGGCGGTAATAAGTGGAAAGGCATGTCAGCAGCAAAAAAGGGTTAGAGGCTTACTTCCTTTAAAATTGATAACTGAGAATGTAGGAAAAGATTGTTATAATATTAGAATGCTATAACAATATCCTATTTTTTAAAACACACCCAAATCCCTCTGGTGGGTGGCTGAAGGAGAAAATGGCTGCCAGGGGGGACTGGGGCAAGTAAAATGGAAGCCATGTGGACAGGAAGGTCCAGAATTAGCTAATCTACAGGGCTTCTTTTTTGTAGAAAAGCCCAGCAGGAAGGCATTTGCATATTAGGCCGCACCCCTGACACCAAGCCAGCTGGAACTGCGTTCTTGTGCATTCCTGCTCAAAAAAAGCCCTGCCAATCCATATGGGTGCTGCCCCAACTTTGCTGCAGTCTTTCCCAAAACATCACAGCAAAGCAGGTTTAGGAAAGATCCCAGCCAAGATGAGGATGTTGGGAAAACAATTACTTCCCAATAGCATCCAAACCAAGGCAAACCACTTGTGTGTAAGGGACACTAGTGGAGCAGCAGAGAACATGTCCCCTTGCCCTCTAGTCTTTAGATTGGCAGCCGAGACACATGGATACTGCACTCAGATGGTGGCAAGCGAAATTTTTAGCTAAGTTTGTTTCCCTTGCTCAGGACAAGCCGGCTGTGATCTCACTCCAAAACCTGATTGTCCGAGATATTGCCAACCAGGAGAAGGGCATGTTCCTCATCAGTGCTGCCCCACCAGAAATGTATGAGGTGCACACCGCCTCCCGTGATGACCGGAACACCTGGATGAAGCTCATCCAGCAGACTGTCAAGCTGTGAGTGTTATTTCTGCTTGGAACAGCTTGTGGAGCTGCCATTTCTGTAGTGTCAGGCTCATAGTTCACAGCTGTAATCTCAGGAAGCATCACTTGTAAAGGACTAGCACTGCTTCTTCCAGGAATGCCCCACTTGTTTTACATTCCTAAAGCCAGAATTGCTTTCAGAACATCCAAAAAAAATGTATGGATCAAAATGTCTCCTAACTCTGAACCCTGCTGGGATATAAGGTGGCTGGAATTATCATGGGAAGAGATTCTGCGGTATGTTAGATGAGATCAGCACAGTGTGTGGCAGTTGTAAGAGATAAATTCAGCAACAGGGAATATTAACATATAAAGGTTCCTCATTCTGAAAGATAATTGGTTTGTCCCATCTAGTGATCTTTCCCAGGTCTTCTGCCTGAAATCCTTTAAGTTAGGGATGGCAGGGATTGAACCTTGGAAGCTTAGGCATGCAAAGCATGTGGTCTACCACTAAACTATGGTCTCCTCACAAGTTATGGTATTACACATTTAGAATGCTGTCTACCTTTGTGGTTGGTCCATATCAAAAGGAATACCATATTACTGAAAAGAATACCGAAAAGAATTATCAGTCAGTTAAAACACTTCTCTTACCATTGGTATTTAAGGCTGTATACATCTGAATATCAGTGGCTAGTGGGCAACAGTATGGGAGGGCATATTACCTTTACAGCTGGGGGCTGGGGGCTTCCAGAGGCACTGCACTGCAGTTGGAAGCAGAGTGCTGGAGGTAAGTTCTTTTATTCTTAACCAGATCGTTGTTCTTCATCTGCTCCCTCCAGATGTCCTGACCGGTCTGATTTTCCACTCATTGAGACAGAGAATGAAGCCTCTCTGCGGAAGCTGAAAGGTAGTATAAAAACTTGGTCACTCATGACCACTCCAGAAAGGACCAAGTTCTAACCCATCTCTCTAACAAATTTCCTCTCATCCGCACAGATAAGATTCAGCAGCGGGACCGGGAAATTGCAGAACTCCTTGAGGACAAAGTGGGGCTCTTTGGTGATATCCTGGCCCTTCAGAGTTGTAGTGTGGACGGCCCCCTACCCTGCATGAACTCCCGCACTCTTTTTCGCACTGAATCATCGGATACCCCCCATGGCGAGAAGCTGATCCAGGAGGCCATCAAAGAAGGTACAAAATTGACAGCTAGCAAGTTTTGAGAGGCTTCCTCCCCAGATACCTCTGGTTCAGTCCCACCAGTTCATAAAAAGAAAGGAGGAGTATAGGGGAAAGGTCTGTTCAGGAAAATAATATATTTATTATAGCTTGACAGGCAAAAGGGAGAGCCAGAGTTATAGCCTAACCAGGATCGAGTTGAAGACCCTGCGACCATGACTTTATTATCATGTGCTTTAAGCTCAGTGGAGGGCCTCTGCTGTGGAAAGGCTGAAGGCCACTGCCCTAAGGAAGCACAGTGCAGCATTTGATTGTTTCCCCTAGGGATAAGTGACATCCACATAGCACACCGTAAAGGGACACTGTTGGCTGCACTTGGCCCTGCTTCCAGTGACCCAGGCCATTGTGAATCAGTCCTTCTCCTGCATTCATAGCCCTGCTTGCACTAGAATGTAACATACTGTTCGAAGAGAAGGATGAAGCCTTGGATTGCTTATATTAAGATAACAACTGGCCTACCTCATAGCGATAAAAGTGGGTAGGCCATGTATGTGGCCCTGAGCTCTTTGGAGAAAGAGCTGGATAAAAGATGTATATATTATATTCCGTTTGCACTGGGAATTGACACTATATTTAGTAATAATCTACTTTGACGAATATGTGTGTATATTTATTTAAATAGGGCTGAAATACATAGTGAAAAATCATGACTTCTTTTGGATTAAACAGCAGATTTTAAAAAATTAATGATTAAGCAGTGGGGTGCTGCAGGGTTTGGTACTGGGTCCCATGCTCTTTAACTTGTTCATAAATGATCTGGAGTTGGGAGTGAGCAGTGAAGTGGCCAAGTTTGCAGATGACACTAAATTGTTCAGGGTGATGAGAACCAGAGAGGATTGTGAGGCACTCCAAAGGGATCTGTTGAGGCTGGGTGAGTGGGCACCAACGTGGCTGATGAGGTTCAATGTGGCCAGTGCAAAGTAATGCACATTGGGGCCAAGAATCCCAGCTACAAATACAAGTTGATGGGGTGTGAACTGGCAGAGACAGACCAAGAGAGAGATCTTGGAGTCGTGGTAGATAACTCACTGAAAATGTCAAGACAGTGTGCGTTTGCAATAAAAAAGGCCAACGCCATGCTGGGAATTATTAGGAAGGGAATTGAAAACAAATCAGCCAGTATCATAATTCCCCTGTATAAATCGATGGTGCGGTCTCATTTGGAGTACTGTGTGCAGTTCTGGTCGCCGCACCTCAAAAAGGATATTATAGCATTGGAGAAAGTCCAGAAAAGGGCAACTAGAATGATTAAAGGGCTGGAACACTTTCCCTATGAAGAAAGGTTGAAACGCTTGGGACTCTTTAGCTTGGAGAAACATCGACTGCGGGGTGACATGATAGAGGTTTACAAGATAATGCATGGGATGGAGAAAGTAGAGATAGAAGTACTTTTCTCCCTTTCTCACAATACAAGAACTCGTGGACATTCGATGAAATTGCTGAGCAGACAGGTTAAAATGGATAAAAGGAAGTACTTCTTCACCCAAAGGGTGATTAACATGTGGAATTCACTGCCACAGGAGGTGGTGGGGGCTACAAGCATAGACAGCTTCAAGAGGGGATTGGATAAAAATATGGAGCAGAGGTCCATCAGTGGCTATTAGCCGCAGTGTGTGCGTGTGTGTATAATTTTTTTTTTTGGCCACTGTGTGACACAGAGTGTTGGACTGGATGGGCCATTGGCCTGATCCAACATGGCTTCTCTTATGTTCTTTTGTTATGTTCTTATTGCTTATCTAAGCACGTACATATCCATAATGCTACATTTTTTATCTTGCCCTTCCTCCGGTGAACATGGTGGCTTACAGTTCTCCCCTTCTTCCCTCACCCAGGTGGAAATACCTCCTCTCAGAGGACACCTGCTATGATGCATGTCCTCTTCACCTAGAGAGATTATTTTCCTGTGAAGTACTATGCTATTCATGTACAACTTTATACAGATATAATTGAAGCCTCGATGAAAACTCATACAGTTAGTCAATTAGGATTTCTTTAATCAAAGCTCTAATGATAAATGTGCATGTCTTCCCCCTCCCTTCTCTCTCTTTCATTGACAAATGCGTGCATAGTGGAATTTCTGAAGGATTTGTTTGTGGGACCCAGCTGGGATCGAGACCAAAACCACACACATGATCCAAATGGTTGTTCCAGCCCAAACCCCAATAACACTACAAGTATGAACAGCTATATTCTTCCAGACTGAAGTAACCTTTTCCCCTATGTGCAGATTCTCCTTTGCAAGACTGACTCCCACCAGTAGGTGCTTTTGGGGGGGGGGGGGAAGGGGGGCGGAGGGGAAGGTGACACAGTATAGCCTGCTCTTGTCAGATCTTGGAAGTGAAGCAAGATCGGTATTTGTATGGGAGCCCACCAAAGAAGGTTGTGGCCCTCTGTTTTTCACTTGCTGTAAAGGCCCTTGCTGAGATTGCCATAAATCAATTGCAACTTGATGGCACTTAAATATGTATATAGGCTTTATTGGGTGGGGGGGGGGGAGTCAGAGGATAGAAATCAGAGTGGGGCAAAGGAACTTGGAAAGGGATTCTGTCTTTCAGTTTAGTTTATCTTGTCTTCTTCCTACAGATGGGGAAACTGGAAGCATTAATGGCTCCCATGAATTCAACAGAGTTGAATCCGAATCAAACCAACGTGTAAGTCTTTTGCAGGGGGGATGGGGTAAAGGCATCAGCTCCTTGCCCATTTTTCTGTTTGCATTCAGAAGTCTAGCTGTTGAGGTATGAGCTGGGCTCATAAGCTTGAGCTCCAGTGATGGGCAGGAAGCTCTTGCAGATGGACAGAGGAATCCTGGAAGGAGGGCTGAGAGCCAGCTTAAAAAAACCTGTGTGTCAGGAATAGTTGGTTCTCACCAGCAGTGCCCACCATCTAAATACTCCGCATCAGATGTTCGGAAGTATACTCCTGAGCATGGATGTTCCATTGAGGTATCATGGCTTGCTGAAAATGTCAGCTTCTTTAAATGGGATTTGCTTCTTAGCCAACTCTGCCCTGCCCGATTAGCAGTGTTCCCTCTAAGCTGAGTTAGTGTGAGCTAACTCACAATTTTTTAGCCTCCAGCTCACACATTTTTGTCTCAGCTCAGGAAAAATAGCCCCAGAGCAAACTTAATTTATGCAGTAGCTCACAACTTTAATGCCAGTTGCTCACAAAGTAGAATTTTTGCTCACAAGACTCCACAGCTTAGAGGGAACATTGCCCATTAGCAGTAGATGTTGAATACATGAAGCTGCTTTATATGGAGTCAGACAGCCCTTAGTCTATCAAGTTCAGCATTAACTACTCTGATCAGCAGCAGCTCCTCCAGGGTCTCAGATAGAGAGTCTTGCACATCATCTACTACTCCATTTAAATGGATAGAGATGCCAGAATTGGACCTGGGACTTTGTACATGGAAAGTAGATTCTGTACCACTGAGCTGTGGCTCATCCCTGTTCTGGGGCACCACAGGTCAGTTCTGGGTAGATCCTTCAGTGACACACCTTTCGGCAGTAGAACTGAAAATTATTTACTGCCTGGAGTTAAATATAGTTTTTTAGGAGAGGGATGTGTTCACCTGCTCCCTGTAGACCTGAGGATCCATGACTGCCCTTCTAGATCAGACATGAGTCCAGTCTTGATACCTGGCCTCTGCAACGTTTCAGTCCATCTTTCCATGGGTAGCACATCTGACACAGTTGCATTGTGTTCTTATAGGATGGGAATGGAAACCAGCTACAACAGAAAGTATCACAGGAGGTGAGTGGCAAAGGATTGGAGTAAGATATTGGGGAGGGGTATTCTTTGACTGGGGGGTGGGAATAACAGGATCTGAGTTCTCTACTAGCCTGGAGGCAGCTTACAGCTTGTATGGTCCTGTTGGACTGACGGTACTTTCCTTCCACCCATCCAGGAGGTGCTGCAACGGCTCAGGACTGTATATTCTCTGCTTCACGGCTTGCAGGTGAGTGTGGCTTGAACCATGACCCCACAGGTAGGGCAGGATCCTGTTAAATTCAAATCTATATCTGTAGAAGATCCTGTTAAATTCAGATCTGTAGAGTTGCTCTCTGTGTGTATAAGAAGGGTAGGATGCATTCTGATACTGTTTCTAAATGAGGCTGTATAGGTTCTATGAACACAATTAGAATCTGATACAGATTTCATCTCTTTGAGTGAAAAGAACTACATAGTGAGCTAGCTGTAGATCAGCACTTGCCCTATTTTGAAAAGACAAACAAATTTCCATACGGAATCGAGCCCAGGGGATCCAGTACAGAGTGCTGATTTTGCTGGCCCTTGTGGCAGACACCAAGCCACTCTCCCCCTTGCCTTTCTCTCAGAGTTGGTATTACAAGTTGTCTTTTTCCTTTTCTTTTAAATTGAGGGTTGGAACAGGAATTTAAATGAATAAAGCTGTAGGGTACTGGGGGAAGCCTTTTTAATGTATTTAATATGTATTTAATTTTAATATGTTTGTAAATTGCGAATGTTTTTAAACTGTTGTTAGCCGCCCTGAGCCTGTCATGGGAGGTCGGGATATATATCTGATAGCTAGATAGATAGAAAGAAAGAATGTTCACAGCATAAATCCATGTTGGCGCCAGATACATGTATGATGCCAGAAAGGAGATCTTATCCCACAGCAGAAAAACCTTTGTCCAGTCCTGGAGATAGATGTATCTGTCTTCTTGTTTCATGTATGCCAAAATCTAATACAGAAGCAAAAAGCATCCCCTAGTGAGAGAATGTGAGCATTACAAAAGGACCAGACAGAACACCAGACAGAACACCAGACAGACTCAGATGGAACGGAGTGGAGATATTCACATGTTCCAGTCCAAGGGTGGTGCGTGTTTAAGCTGCATCTTAACCATGGAAAGACAGCTGGTTGCTATGTCTCCATTATGAAACTTCCTCCACTGAAGAGGCCTGATGTTGTTGAATTTTCAGTGGATATTGAAAATATTTTTTTGCTGCAGCTGGGGCTACTGGGTTTAGGTTGTATCAGCAGTAGCTGTTTGGTTCTGGCATTTATTGCAGCATTTTCTTCTGAGATTTTTTACATTTTTTAATTGGTTGAATGTACATTGAGCTTGTTAGACAAATAATTAATTTTTCTTTCTAAAACTTCCCAGTAGCATTCTCTACAATGGTAGCAGCACCTGAAGCATCACACAAGGATTAAAAATTGAATCCAGTTCATAAAACACCATAAATAATTGCAGGCCAGAGAGCGGCCATCAGAAATGAGATTAGATTGGTTAACAGGAGATTTAAATGAAACCACGGCAACAGCAGACTAGACTGCAGGAGCCTGGAAAGGCCTCTTTGAACAGCCTCGTAAATAAACAGAATGTAGTTGATAAATGTAGTAGCCTGAATAGTCCTGACTAGCCCAAGCTTGTCTCAGCTCAGAAGTTAAGCAGGGTTGGCCATGGTCACTAGTTGGATGGAAGACCATTAAGGAGAACAAGGGTTGCTGCACAGAAGAAGACAATGGAAAACCCACCTCATCTCCTGCCTTGAAAACCCCAACTTGATGACAACTGTCATTATTATTATTATTAAAGGTAAAAGGTAGTCCCCTGTGCAAGCACCAGTCGTTTCTGACCCATGGGGTGACATCGCATCACGTTTTCACTACAGATGTTTTACGGGATGGTTTGCCTTCCCCAGTCATCTACACTTTCCCCCCAGCAAGCTGGGCATTCATTTTACCGACCTTGGAAAGATGGCAGGCTGAGTCAACCCTGAACTGGCTACCTGAACCCAGCTTTTGCCGTGATTGAACTTGGGTCGTGAGCAGAGCTTGGACTGCAATACTGCAGCTTACCGCTCTGCACCACGGGACTGCTATTATTATTATTATTATTTATTATAATAATTATTATTCCATAAATACTGATCCTGCAGCTTCATCCTAATGGGCTGCTTTTCCTGCGTTCTAGGCAGCTGTGGCACATCAGGATACCCTTCTGGAGCTCCAGCTGCAGGAAGCAGGCGAGCGGCGGGAGAGGCTGATCCGCACCAATTCACGCAAGGAAGCCTCCTCGTCCACAGCAGATAAGCAGGCCACTGACCTCTCACTGCTGCAAAAGCAACACACACTGCTGCAAGAGGAGCTGAGCCGCTGCCGGCAGCTCTGCCAGGAGAAGACTCAGGAGGTTACGGCTCTGGAGGCAAGGCTGAGGGAGAGCGAGCAGGAGAGAGCTCGGTTGGAGCGGGAGGTGGAAGAGACCCGTAAGCAGGCAGTGGCCCTGCGGCCACCTGGGACGATCGTGGAAGCCATATGGGCACGAAAGGGGGCAGAGCCCCGGAGACGCAGCTTGCCGGCCGGTGATGCTCTGTACCAAAGCTTCACTCCACCTCAGGTAAGGTGTTCACTTTGGGCTGGGGGAAAAAATCCAGCCAGTGTCTTAGGAGCAAGGCTGCAAAGATCAGGGAAAGGATGCTCTGAAGTGTGTGGGTGGAGTGACTCTTGCAGCTGTGTTTAGTTTCTTTAGCCTTCTTCAGCCACTTTCTCCATGCACAGTTCTGCAGCCAGAAGATCATACCATTGTAAAGCAGAAGGCTACACCAATTCACTGTAATTTGACATCTGCCATTAAGTTGCTTCTGGCTGCTGTCAGCCCTTGCCTGCTGGCACTCTGTTACTGCAACTGGGATGTGACTGGGCACCATGGGAGCTCTGCCATTGCTTCTGTCATAAGCCTGTCAGTGTCTACTGCTCTCGTGGTTTTTGCCAGCTATTTGTGGATAAGGCAAGGGATCCTGCTTCTTCTTAGAGGAACATCTATAGAAAAACTGGAAGGGTTTTCTTTTTTGTGTGCAAAGACTGTGCCTTTTCGAGACCACTTTGTCATTCTGAAACTAAATCCAGACTCTCACCTTCACTCTGCAATCCTCTTCTCAGCAGCAGAGCCGAGGAGGTGACCCTCTCTCCCCCAGCTGCCTCACATTCCAGCGGACCTTCATCAATTGCCAACGGGATGAGATTGGCTACCATGGCATGCCCAACAGGCTTCCAGAGGGTGACCAGGACTTGGAAGTGCTGTCGGAGGAAGAAGGCGTAGAAATCCAACGTACTCCTCCTTCTAGCCCGCGAGGTGGGTTTTCTTTGCAGCAAGCTACTGTCTTATGGAGGCAACTCTGAGGGAATTTTTTCAGGCTCCTCAGAGAAATTCAAGTAAAATTTAATTCACTACCATGTGAAAACCAGGACTGCTTCTTATTTTGCAACATGCAACCCTAGGTTTGTGTTGGGGTGAGCAGCCTCCAGCTAGTGGTGAAAGGAGATAAAATCTATTGCAGGTATTTTTGGCCTTGAAGTTGCTGGCCAGCCCATTGAGCACCATTGTCCCCAGCTTACACCATGTCCCTTCCAAAGAAGCAGACATGAAGTAATATATGTTCCAGAAGAGTTCCTTTGAGCATGTACCAAGTGCCACCGAACAGCTGTAACCTCTCCCTGCATAATTAGACTTAATGAACAGAGAGTTTCCTTTGAGGGCAAATGACAGAGCTCCATCCAAAGCACAGCCCCTGTCTGTCTGTTTTTAGAAATTAAGCTCTGCCCCCATATCTCTTGTCAAAATTTTGAGCACACAATGAAGGTACTTTTTTGAGCACACTTACGCAGGTACTCTCTATAGTTTATCTAGCAGACCGGACCTAATTGTACTCGCTGTCTTTAGCCAAGTCCTGAATTGCCCTGGAAACAAGCAGAGGGATATAATAGTTTAAACCTGGCTGCATTTTTCAAGGCTTGAACTGTTGCTTTATTGATAGTTTTTACGCAACTCCCGTATGGATGTGATGTTTTTCTTCCATGAAAAAGTGTGTGAAAAACATTGCAGTCATACAGAGCTGAAATTTAACATTTCAAGAAGAATTTCCTAATACAAATTTCCTTGTGAAAATTAAAATTCCTTTCTTCCAAGCTTCAGTATGTTTCCCCAGTTTTATTATTTCTTATTCAGAAATACTGTTGGGTTTGGAGGGTCTGAATTTAAGGCACTAATTTGGGGCTATTTATCAATGTTAAAATATGAAATTTTGCAACTGGGAGATGACGTGCACAAGAAACGGGCTTTGCCCCCTCTATGGAGTTGGTGGACTTTTTCACTGATAGACTTCTTCTGTGATTGTGTTTTGTAACCAGCTGCTATGCTGGGAACATTACTGTATGTTTAAATGTTGTTAAGTCTTTGTCACTAAAATATATGTTTGTACACACTTTGGTGTGATAAGAAGTATGTTTCCAGTGTTGATTGTATTGTTCCAAGTGTTCAAATTTGGCTGAAATATATCATTTTGTTGGGTTTGGAGTGTCTGAATTATATTGAAATGTATCAGAATGTAAGAGATACTGGTAGGCTACATGGGAAAGACCTAGAAGCAAGATTCTAGATCCTGATTGCTTCTGTTGGCAGATTGTTCCTATAAAAATCCCAGCTGTATTTTGCATCCTATCATAAATGTATGCTTGGGGGAAGCATTCTTCTATTCAGGAAAAGAACTTTAATAATCCAAATCAAATTCAACAATGTTTATAACTAATTTCAGATTTCCTGAAGATGCAGGAGATATCTGATTTTCCGAAGATGCAGGACATTCCAGAGGAGGTTGAAAGCAGCCAGGAGCTGAACGTTGGAGATAACGGTGCTTCTTATAGTTAGATTTGGGAGTGAGGGGGGGACCATCCCCATACCTTCCTAAAGCCATCGGACAGGGACTGCCCCCCCTGCCAGAGACCACCACGTCTCCAATCAAAACCACAACATGGAACTTCAGGGACCTGGAAAGACCACACCAAACTAACTTTGGGTGGGTGGGAGTGAGCTTAGTGGAAAACCACGTCCTGAGAGTGGGGGAAGGGACAGGGAACTGAGCCACAGCACCCCACGGGACCACTGCTTTGCGGCCTTTATAACTCCTCATTGACGGACGATGGATTTGGAATTCTGTTGTTGTTCTTGTTGTTGCCCTGCAGGTTCTCTTTCCAATTCAGACTAGGGCGAGAGGGAGTCAGGTACCACAGATGCCTACTGTTGCCTCTTCTAACCCACCCACCTCTCCCTGCCCCACTTCCAAGCAGTTTAATTTATTTATTTTGGGGTAGGGAACAGGAGGAAGCTGCCCCCTTCTGGTGAAGGATATATTTAAATTATTATGATTATTTTTTTTTTGCTTTTTCTTGGGACTCTGTGAATACACAGGAAAGTCTTAATTTTCCTGGTAATCCTCTCCAATTTAAGAGCAAAGAGGGAATCTGTCAGACAAGATGACTCCAGGTCACAGCTTTCTTACACTATACTTGTGCCAACACTATGGAGCGGGGGTGGAGCTTGTGTGTCCACCCGTGTTCAAGGGTGGAGTTTAACCCTGCAAGCTGCTCCATTGCTGGTCTGAATAATTTAACTGAGGGGCCTGGTTGTTTTGGGATTCTGTATTCCTTTTGATGGTCTACATAAGATATTTTTGACACACCTTTGCAGTGAGGGGAAAAAAATGCCACTCAGAATGCACGCCACCCTGGGGAGGAACTTTGTCTGCTGTGTTAACAGAAGGAGAGCAATCACAAATCTCCCAGTTGCAAGCCCTCTTTAAGATTGTGCCTATGTTACAGATGTGTCAGTTGGTTTTGTTCCAGTTTAAATGCCATGTGTGGTTTTTCCTCTTTCAACAAAAGTTGACAACTGCAGTAAGGTCACAAGGCTGGTGACCTTGTGGAAGGTGGAATTCTCCACAGTTAAAAAGGTTGAAGCCCATGCTGCTGAGACCACTGTTCAAGGTCCTTTAGCACTATAATGAAATACCCTGGATTGTCTTTATAACTCAAAATCACAAGGCATTACTATTGGGGCAAGCTGTGGGAAGGCCTAGGAATGAAACTTTAAATTGGGAGGAGCATGGTAGTAACACAAGGTGGTACCAAACATCTGCTATGCATTGTGGGATTGCGACCCATAATTGGCCTTGCAAAATGCCATGTGCTCTTGAGATCTATGCCATACATGGCAAACACTTCCCCCTAGAGGGTGATGCTGGAATAAAAGTCCCCAACATCTTTGACATCAGTGTTTCCTGTAATGGCAAGAAATGGAAGAGGGGACACCACATGCAAGACCATCAGTTGACAGTTAGTGGAAAGGGAAGTCATAGAGCCTCTTTTCCTTGGCTGACAGAAGAGCCAACTAAATGGAAAATGGTGACTGGAAGGCCCCATCTGAACCTTCTTTGTGAAAATTATTATTTTAAGCAAAGTTGACAAGAAATGAAAATGCTCATGGCAGGAAAAATAAAAATTACAGTTACTTTCTTTTTACACCAAAGCTGGAGAATTTTTGTTTTCAAAAGATACCTGTCAAGAAAAAATATATATTAATCCAGGGATTCAAAAAGATGGTTCAGAGTGTATTTTGGTTCTTTTTACTGATGATTTAAGGACTTTAGACTGGGATTTTGGATTGTTTGACACAGGTGTGGACCACAGCTGCCACACCCACCAAACAGATGTCCTACATGTGCCTCATTGAAATCGGGGGTGGGGGGAGGAACAGCTCCTGCACAGTGGGCCTCACACTGGGGAAGCTCCCCTTGGTTCAAGCTCACTTAGATGGCCCATTGCAGGCTAGCTCCGGAGCCAATACATGTTGGGCAAATGTTCTACCAAGTGAGTGTGAATCTGATTTGTAAGATCTTCCCATTTTTATGCAAATAAAGAAACAGAGAAGTCCTCCTTAGCATGTCTCACTGCATGTTTCCTCAGAATTCTGAATGAGATGTGTGTGTATGTGTGGAAGCAACCCATTTCGGAAAGTGGATGCTTTGATATATAGAAATGCTGCTCCCACCTCAAAACAATATTTTTTCTGATGGCAAGCAGAAAATTATTACTCATCTGGAATAATAAAGCCAGATGGGCTTTTGTTTTTTTAATTTTAAGAACTGCACCATTCTAAACAGGGGGACTTTTTTTAAAAAAAGAAAAAGATATAATTTAAGAAGAGATCCTGCTGTGCTGATAAATAACATCTCTTCACAGAAAACATTAAATAAGAAGATTGAGAAAGCTACAAAGAACTCTTTTTTAAATTAACGATCAAACACTGATTTTTTATTTATATATATATATATATATATATATATATATATATATATATATATATATATATATATATATATATATATATAAAAGAGAAAAATGGTTTATTGTTTTTTGTTGATTTAACTGTAAATGGAAAGGGGAAAAAATTAATTAAACGAAACGAAACCAAGAATGTGTCCACATTGCTTTGGAGGGCAAGGGAGGACTGGAAATGAAAAGTGGGACACAGATTAGTGAACCTTGGGAAACACACACACCCCTATTTTTATTCATGTGTGTGATTTTTTCATCCCAATACTCTGTATAAAACACCTAAGGTAGCTTACAACTTTAGATTTTTAAAAAATTAAACACATAGATACAACCCCCTCCCCAACAGACCTTTTGGTATAAATAAACTACTGGCAGAAATGTATTAATAAATATTAATACTCTCTTCTCAATTTTCTCCAATGACTAGTCAAGGCAAGGAACCCAAACTTTTGTTGAGCCAGGAAATTCCAGACCAAATGGCAGACTCTTGGGTTATTGGGTGACAGTTCTGTGGGCCAGTGCACGATGGACATTTCCACAGTTTTCCAGTTAACACTGAGACTGAATCAATCCCTCTGGATCTTTTTGAACACTGGGAAAGACGGCAGGTTGTTTCTGCAGGCTTCAAAGTGGAGGATGCATTGCAGACACTGGGATTTCAGTGGCTGACATGTTTCTTGCCTTATACTAAAGGGCCACAACTGCCTTGCTGAAAAATACATCTATGTCACTGCTTTAAGCCCTAGATATGAAACAAGGTCGGCCCCCTAGGACATCTTGTCTTGCCCTTCAATTTGGGCATAAAGCAGCCCATAAAGTGAGGGACCTTTTTAGTCAGGGAAATGGAATGGGGTGGGAAACCCCATGATCACACATAATCTGTGAACATAAAGCTGAGGCCTGGTGTACATGTGCAGAATGAGGCAATAGTGAGGTGGCAGATTGCAGAGGTGATAGAACAGTCCCATTTTTGTTAATACTTCCCTGTGTGAAAATCCCCCCCCCCATGAAATAATTTCACTGGGTAGAAAGGTTGCAGTCTAGTTCTTCACATTCTGTGCTAATTTCCTCAATACTGGAAATTGTTAATGTAAGTGGACTTTAAAAACCCATGATCCTTCCACTACTGTTTGAGATGGTACAGTCTGTTTGCCTATAGTCTGCACTAACTAGCACAGTCCATTTTGTCACCTCAGTCATGAAGACTCATGTTGAAATAAATGTTAAGGGTGGACTTTTGTTTCATCTAGACCAAGTCTGTGTGGTAAGAGAAGGCTGAAATATCTCAGAATAATTTTTCTGCTGTTGTCTTTACTCTCTTATGAGAAAAGTGGAATCCAAAACCGGTTGTTAATACACATTAATTTTAAAAGCCCTCAGTGGCGCTGTTCTGACTACAGAGATTTTAAATTAAAAAAAAAAATTCCTTTCAAATTTAAATATTAAATGATGGAATTCAGTAGTATTTGAATAGCTGTCATCCCTTGGTAAACAACAGATATGAAGGAGCAATAGCAGTCAACAGTCTATGTATTTTATTTAGTTGAATGTTGAGTCCACCCTTCAGGGGCCTCCAGGAGTCTAGCCAGTGAGCTAAAATATAAAAACCGCAGAAACCAACTAAACCGTGTTGGCTGTCAAATGAAAAAAGCCATTACATGTCAGGGGTTGGTGCCTGCCATCACTTGTCAAAATCCAAAACTTGAAATCAATAATGAAGTGTCAAATCCAGATGTTGGCAGATATTAGAATATTCTAGATAGCATACAAATTGAAGATGTGGACACTTTGTTCCTTGCACTAAATTGTATGGTGGATTGATTAGAAACCCGTGAAGAAGGCAAGCCCTCTGTAGCAAGCTGCTCTGCCAAAGTCCACAGAGAATATAATTAGACTCTCCTGCATTCCAAAATACACGATTATTGTGACAATAAATCTTTCTGGAACTCTCTCTCAGCACAAAGTGTTCTGCTGTCCTTCATAACTTCACCTCCCCTCAAAAACAATGTTGCAAATGGATGCAGGGCGAGACAAATTAGGCGGGGGGGGGGGGGTCATCTTTGAAAAAAAAAAGGAGGCATAAATAGTTGAGGTGTGTTAAGTTAAACTGAGGGAAGGAACATTGGGAAATGATAAGACAGGAATTTATAAGGACACAGGAGGTGAACAGAGCAAATATGGAAATTTTCTCTTGCAAGGTGCAAAAATCCAGGGTTGTTGAGCAGTAGCTGGTTTACAAGCAGAATAAACTTGTTCACACAACACACAAGTAACCTTTGGCACTCCTTGCCACAAGATGTTTGGGCAAGGAATTCTTTTCATTGTCAAAAATAAAAAAATTACCTTTCTGGAGAGTAGCCATCTTGGTCTGCAGTAAATGAGCTAGATTTGAGTCCTGTGTAGCACCTTAAGAGACCAACAAGAATTTGGGTTTTCAGATGTCAAGAGTCAAAGCGGCTTTTGTCAGCGGAGTCCTTGTACACAAGCCAGACAGTGTGAGAGGTGTTGCAAAGAAAGAACTTGGAATGCAGAGATAAATGCAAAAAATAAACCAGCTTGATTTGAAGAAAGCTTTGGGGGCAGAAAATTGACACCTGTAGTGAGATAAGAAACCTTTGTCTCTATTCAGTCCAACTCCTCCAGGGGTCCCTTGTCCTGAATTGTCTGTTTCTACCTCACAGATTATAGTGCAGAAAGAGAATATTTACAAAGTGCAATGCAGAAGCCTGAACAACAGGCCCAAACCCAATCTATCTACCAAGTTAGTTTGGCTTAGGAACCATGAGAATGTGTTGCAATACAGGGAGTTCTGAGTGCATTTTTGCCTCCCCTATGAACTCACTATAAGGTCTCAGGCAGGGCTTTTTTTGAGCAGGAATGCACAGGAATACAGTTCTGGCTGGCTTGGTGTCAGGGGGTGTGGCCTAATATGCAAATGAATTTCTGCTGGGCTTTTTCTACAAAAAGCCCTATGTGAAACAATGGTGACATCAGGGGGTATGGCCTAATATGCAAATGAGTCCCTCCTGGGCTTTTTCTACCAAAAAAGCCCTGGTCTCAGGCAACCCTCTTCCACTTACCCAAAGCTTAGGGTTGCCAGGTCTGGGTTGGAAAATACCTGAAGACTTTGGGGGTAGATCCAGAAGAGGGTGGGGTTTGGGAAGGGGAGGGGCCTCAGCATGGTCAATACCATTAGGGTCCACCCTTCAAAGCAGCCATTTTCTCCAGATGAGCTGATCTCTGCCAGTTGTAAAAGCAGGAGATCTCCAGGTCCCACCTGGAGCTGGTAACCCAACCAGAGTTGCAGTACAGGGATAACAATACATAGCTGCCTACCTGATTAAGCTTACATACATAAAAAGCAGTTTGAAGACTTGGGGAACATTTTATTTATGTAGGCTCTTTGGAGGATCACAGCAGGATAAGGTATGTAAAGGATATGTTGTGTAAATGCTAACTTACCTTACAGGTATGTGAGGATAAAATGGAAGAAGGGAGAATGATGTATATACCACAGAGTTCCTTGGAGGGCACTGGTATAATAATGTATCAAACAAACTTGAAGTTTTTACTGTATGCTTTCGGCTGGTTCTAGTGACAAGAGTTTCATAGAGAAAAACTGTAGGGGAAAGGAGTTAAACAATAATAATTCCCTATTGGCAACATGTTCCTTTAAATGAAATGTTTTGTCATGTGACTCAGTGATGTCAAATATCTCTGAGGTCATAATATTTCATTGTCTACCATCCAAACAGACACGACTGAGTTTTCATCTCTGGCAGATTTTTTTAAAATTGCAGATGGAGTGTCTGCACAGCCATCGGAAATATGCTTGGAGTGAAAATCCTGACAGGATTCGTCCCATCAGGCCAATCCGGGTATAGCAAGTATGATTCAAAGACAATGTTTGCTTTCTTCCAGCCAGTTTCACCATGATGGCTCCCAACTAGAGATGTAAAAATTCTGGATATTTTGGAGCCATTGCAAGGGGACATTTCCCGCCCCCCTCGGGAAAAGACCAGAAATTTTGGGGAGGGGAATTTAAATATATGCAATACTTACTGTCATATAAAACCTAAACTAATTTTACTGCTTTAACAACGTAAAATGCATTATTTACAACTTACTTGACATAAAAATTGCAATATTTGACACTGTGGCTGGAACTGCCTGTCCCGCATTGGGCTTGTCAGCCACCAGCGAGCCTGCAGCAGACATGGACTACTGCTCCTTTCTTAAATCTTCGTTCGCGAAGTCAAGCCGAGAGAGAGAGACTTGACATAAAAATTGCAATATTTGACACACCTATGGAATTTAAAAGTTATAAATGCCTTATAAATATGCAATACTTGAGACAAAACTTCAAGCAAGCTGATGCACTCTATGTCATTTTAGCATATGTACCTTAATCTTTGCTGGTTAGAGAGAGCTAAGTTCTCAACAAAACAAAACCTACGTGCAAGGTAGGACAATAAACTACTTTTTTCACCTAGAAGGGATGCAACAGCTGAGAAGCAATGGAAGCCCTGCATGCTCCCCCCCACAAAGACTGGATACCCTTCTAGGTGCATATTGGATCACACTTGTACAGGCCTGTCACAGGGATCTCTTTTAAAACCCTCTAAGTCAGAAGGTTTCAGAGTGCTCAACCCCCTCTTCTCACTAGCCAGTTCCTTCCCACCTCACTGACATGTGCCAGGGTGGAGCCAGTGCTCCTTCCTTCAGTCCTTTCTTCACCTGTCACATGTCAGCCGGGCTGAGCTAGCTAACCCATGAAGAGTTAGAACATAAGAACATAAGAGAAGCCACGTTGGATCAGGCCAATGGCCCATCCAGTCCAACACTCGGTGTCACACAGTGGCCAAAAATTTTACACACACACACACACACTGTGGCTAACAGCCACTGATGGACCTCTGTTCCATATTTTTATCTAACCCCCTCTTGAAGCTGGCTATGCTTGTAGCTGCTACCACCTCCTGTGGCAGTGAATTCCACATGTTAACACTGCACCTCAAAAAAGATATTATAGCATTGGAAAAAGTGCAGAAAAGGGCAACTAGAATGATTAAAGGTTTGGAACACTTTCCCTATGAAGAAAGGTTAAAATGCTTGGGGCTCTTTAGCTTGGAGAAACGTCGACTGCGGGGTGACATGATAGAGGTTTACAAGATTATGCATGGGATGGAGAAGGTAGAGAAAGAAGTCCTTTTCTCCCTTTCTCACAATGCAAGAACTTGTGGGCATTTGATGAAATTGCTGAGCAGTCGGGTTAGAACGGATACCATCTCAGTGGACAACTCTGATCCATTACCCGGTAGAAAAGTAATAGCTAACCCTTCATCTCTTTGAGATGAGTCCTCCTCCTGATGAGTTGGGGCTGAGCACAACAGTTATGGGTAAGTGCAGACCTGTCTTTGAAAGCACTGAACACATTCAAAATCAGAACTTATTTCATAGGATTTTTTCCCAATATCCCCCAAATTTCCCATTTTTTTTCACTGAAGAAATGAGGTAAACAGCCTTGGAAAAATGGGGGGGGCGCCTTTCCCCCTCAGATTTCCCCATTTTTTCCCTGGGTCTTCGCATTTCTATTCCCAGCCAAAGAATCCTGGGAACTATAGTTAGGTTCATTAACAAATACCTTATTCCCCAAATGAATAAATAAGTCCACAGTTGTTTGGATACAGTAGTTGTAAATGAATCTGTTTTAAACCATTCATCCCCCCAAGTAGTTCATCATTTACTGAGCACATGGACTCTGTAAACTGCCACCGGGTGGCACCAGTGTACAGGATGCCAGACATATTTGTTTAGCCCAGAGGTGGCGAATTATAGCCCAGACAGTGGTTATTCAGCTTGTAGGAGCTTTCCTTTTGGCCCTCAAGCTGCTAGAAATTTCTTCAGGAGTGCTGGCCCTCGGGGCTGTAGCACTGGCTAGTGGGAAGATGCTCCTTCAAATGACCATTGAGAGTAGCAGGAGGGCCACATCTAATTCACTAGTTTATAAAGCTAGCCCTCCAAAGTGGGCTGACTCTACAATGCCATCCTCCAGGTGAGGCCTGGACTTCCGGAATTGTGTCTGGTCACCAGACTACAAAGATCTCTGGAGAAAATGGCAGCTTCAGAGAGTATACTCTATGGTAGGGGTGGCCAAACTGAGGCTCAGGAACAACATGTGGCTATATTGTGTGGCTCTTGAAGCCCCCACTGCCCTATCAGCTGGCTTGGAGAAGGCATTTCTCTCTTTAAATCACTTTGCCAAGCCTGCTGGCAGCTTAGAGAACACATTTAAAGCTGCTTTCTTTCCATCTCTTCTTTCCCAATCTATTTTTCTTCTTTCCTACCTACATCTGATGTTCATGTCTCACAGCTCTCAAACTTCTAATATTTATTCTATGTGGCTCTTGCATTAAGCAAGCTCTGTATCCCACTGAAGTCCCTCAGTCTTGGATTTGTTAACCTTAAAGGTAAAGTCCCCTGTGCAAGCACCAGTCGTTTCTGACTCTGGGGTGACGTTACTTTCACGACGTTTTCACGGCAGATTTTTTACGGGGAGGTTTGCCATTGCCTTCCCCAGTCATCTACTCTTCCCCCCAGCAAGCTGGGGATTCATTTTACCGACCTCAGAAGGATGGAAGGCTGAGTCAACCTTGAGCTGGCTATCTGAACCCAGCTTCTGCCAGGATCGAACTCAGGTCGTGAGCAGAGTTTAGGACTATAGTATTGCAGCTTTACCACTCTGCACCACAGGGCTCTTTGTTAATCTTAGTGATTCTCAGATGGGGCTCTCGGATTGACCACCCCCCCACCCAAGTTAAACCAAGGTCTGCCTGAATAACATATAAAAAAGAAGAACGAGGGTGGGGTTGTAGAGCAAAAAAGATACACAGGTGAGGGGCAAGGATCTGCTCCTCCCTGATTTGTTGCATCCATGCAGCTACTGTCTTCCCCAGATGGGAGGTGACCTAATTTAGTATTGCCAGTTCTGGGCTGGGAAATTCCTGGAGATTTGGGAGTGGAGCCTGAGAACAGCAGGTTTTGGGGAGAGGAGGGACCTCATAGAATCTGAGCTGTTTCCCTATGGCAAGTGAGCTCAGTTGTTATTCTGGAGCTCAGTTGTAATTCTGGGAGATCTCCAGGCCCTACAGGGAGGCTGGCAACCCTAACCCCACTTATGGTACCCAAACTCATTTGAAGACAAAACACTTGTGGGGGAGATACCCTCTGGGGAGAAGGGAAAGGCTAACACTCCCCGCTTGCAAGTTTCTTTTGTTCTTCAAATCAGACCACCTCCATATTTTCTAGAGTCAGTTTGGTGTAGTGGTTATGCACGCACTCTAATCTGAGACAACTGGGTTTGATTCCCCACTCCTTCACATGCAGCCAGCTGCATGATCTTGAGTCAGTCACAATTCTTTCAGAGCTGTTCCTCTCAAGAGCAAATCTCAGACAGCTCTCTCAGTCCCACCTACTTCACAGGGTGTCTGTTGTGGGGAGAGGAAAGGAAAGGAGATTGTAAATCGCTGAGACTTCAAGTGAAGGGTGGGATATAAATTTTATGGTGATTTTATTGTAATTCTATTGTGATTTTATTATTATCTATATTGAAGTACTCCAACTTGAGCCCCCATGGGGGAGTGGGGGGAATATAAATAAACTAATAATAATAAATCCAATCTCCTCCTTCTTTTCTTCTTCCTGATGAAGTCTTGAATGGAAACGGTCTGCTTCTATAACCACATCTGAGGATAGAACAGTACAGCAGGCAGCAATAGGGAAAGGAGAGAGACTGACATAGGGAATGGCTGTATCACTCTTTCCCCTTAGCCTGTTTTCTGGCTAAAGGTTGCCACCCTAGTAGCTTAGGGGTGATGATTTTTGGCAGGAAAACAAGGTAAGAGTTAAATGATTGCTCAACACACATGTGAGCTACAGGTAGGGCCTGGAAATTTCCCCAATTGGGAAAACTTCTGGAAATTTGGGGTAGAGCCTGGGAAGAGTGGGGTTTATGAGGGGAGACCTCAGCAGGCCATAATGCTATTGAATCCACCTTCCAAGCAGCCATTTTCTTCAATTCTCTGTCATTTGGAGATAAATTGTAATTCTGGGACCTCATAGAATCTACTCTCCAAAGGAACCATTTTCCCCATGGCAAGTGAACTCTGTCGTCTGGAGGTCAGTTGCAATTGGCAATCCTTTCAAGAGCACAAAACATGCCAGGAGATCTGCTTTACAGATAAGGATGTAGAAATGCATGGTTTATTTTTGGTTTTGTGTGCTGTTTCGTGCGTTATCACTTTGCCCAACTTCATTGCCAGTGTTTCTGATTCATTTCTGTCTTTGAGCCATCTTTGCACTATTTATATGACATTCATATACTAAAATAGCACACTCCCCCACCCCACAAAACTCATTAGTTTTAACAGGGAAACGACTGGTGTGAGGAAACAGAAAATGGCACAAAAGTAATGATTCACACAGGGGGGAAACAAAATACAGGGATTTTTCAAGTTGGATGGGTAGGATTGGGAATTTGGGTAGCAACCTCGTCTACAAGTACATGGCAGTGCTGTCCATTTGCTCTTCCGTTCTCACTATGTAGAGCTTGAAACCAGCCTTGCAGACACTCTTCTTTCTGTTCCCTGTCCAAGTTGCCTACCCTTGCCAGCTCAGGGTTGAGAAATGCTTGGAGATTTTGGAGTGGAGCCTAAGGAGGACAGGATTTGGGGAGGGAAGGGGCTTGAATGGGGTATCAAGCCATAGAGTCTATTTTCCAAAGTTTTCTCCAGGTCAGGGGTGGCCAAACTGCAGCTCAGGAGCCACATGTGGCCCTTTCACACATATTCTGTAGCTCTTGAAGCCCCTACCACCCTATCAGCTGGCTTGGAGAAGGCATTTGTCTCTTTAAATCACGTATCTAAGCCAAGCCAGCCAGTGCCGGATTAAACCCTTTGGAGGCCCCTAGGCAGTCAAAATCTTGGGGGCCTTTCGCAAATTATCTCCTAATACGTTTTTAATTTTACCAACCAACAATTTTGATAAACCGATTTTATTACCCAAAACAAACATTAAAACAACCAGGGAAAACCAAGAGCCAGTTTGGTGTAGTGGTTAAGTGTGCGGACTCTTATCTGGGAGAACCGGGTTTGATTCCCCACTCCTCCACTTGCACCTGCTGGAATGGCCTTGGGTCAGCCATAGCTCTGGCAGAGGTTGTCCTTGAAAGGGCAGCTGCTGTGAGAGCCCTCTCAGCCCCACCCACCTCACAGGGTGTTTGTTGTGTGGGAGGAAGGTAAAGGAGATTGTGAGCCGCTCTGAGACTCTTTGGAGTGGAGGGCGGGATATAAATCCAATATCTTCTTCTTCTTCTTCTTAAAGGCGTGGGGGCCCATAGGCCGGTGCCTACTTGGCCTATTTGTTAATCTGTCCCTGAAGCCAGCCCAGTAACTTGGAGTATGCATTTAAAATTAAAGTTGCTTTCTTTCCACCTCTCCTTTCCTCCTTCCCCCTTCCTTCCTTCCCTCCCATCCATTCATTCATCCATCTCTCAAACATTTCTTATTCTATGTAGCTCTCACCTTAAGCAAGTTTGGCCACCCTTGCTTCAGGTGAACTGATTTCTGTCACCTGGCAATCAGTTGTATCTCAGGAGATCTCCATTTACCATCTTACTACTCTTACCTGCATTTGTGGTCTACAAAGTTCTGTCTCCCAAAATGTTTGGGGAAAACAAATTGCCCAGGCAGTAAAACTTATCTGGATCCTTTTCCTCTGTTGCCAGCTGCCCCCGCCAGTGCCCTTGATCCCAGTGGCACAAAGACCCCTTTCTCAGCAGGACTGGTTCCATGGCTCCCTCACCCGGCAAGAGACACAGGCCCTGCTGTCCAGTGAAGGAAACTTTTTGGTGAGGGAGAGCCAAGGCCAGCCTGGAGGATATGTCCTGTCAGTGATGAGCGGAGGACAATGTAAACATTTCATCATCCAGTGTCTGAAGGTAAGAGCTTGAAGTGCTGCTTTGGATCTGAAGTTCCAATGCTCCAGGACTGCATGTAGTGTTGGGGAGGAACCAGATTAAAACCAAAACCATTTGGGATGAGAAAAGGGCATTCGTGTGAAATATATGTCTTCTCAACAGGCTGATTGGATTAATTAAACCAAGCTTATTTTTCTCAATCTAACATTGGAAGGGCCTCTAACTCTACTTGCATCTGGATCGGGGCGGTGTGGCGGTGCTGATGTGGCGGTGCTGGTGTGGCGGTGCTGATGTTGTTAGACCTGTCGGCCGCGTTCGACATGGTTGACCATCGGTTACTGACCCACCGCCTCGCCGATGTTGGGGTTAAGGGGTCAGCCTTACAATGGCTCTCCTCCTTCCTTGAGGATCGGGGACAAAGGGTGGCAATCGGGGGCGAGCTGTTCCAGAGGCACACACTAAATTGTGGGGTGCCCCAGGGAGCAGTTCTCTCACCGATGCTATTTAATATCTATATGCGCCCCCTTGCCCAGATTGCCGGGAGGTATGGGCTTGGGTGTCACCAGTATGCGGATGACACCCAGCTCTATCTGTTAATGGACGGCCGACCTGACTGCGTCCCAAAGAACTTAGACCTGGCTCTGCAGGCTGTGGCAACCTGGTTAAGGCTGAGCGGGCTGAAATTGAACCCAGCGAAGACAGAAGTCCTTTGCCTAGGTCGGGGTGCTCTGGGAGGGAAAATACCTCTCCCTGTCTTCGACGGGGCGCCGCTGAAAGCGGCGTGCCGGGTCAGGAGCCTGGGAGTTTTACTGGAGCCTTCATTATCAATGAAGGCCCAGATAGCAGCCACTGCCAAGTCAGCCTTTTTTCATCTGAGGCGGGCAAGGCAGTTGGCTCCCTTCCTGGAGCGTCGAGATCTGGAAACAGTGATTCATGCAACGGTCACCTCGAGACTGGATTACTGTAATGCCCTCTACATGGGGCTGCCTTTGTGCTGAACCCGGAAGCTGCAGCTGGTGCAGAACGCTGCTGCTAGATTACTGTTGGGGCTCCCAAAGTGGGAGCACATACAGCCGGGGCTGCGTGAACTGCACTGGCTGCCAGTTATATACCGGATTCGTTACAAAGTGCTGGTTATTACGTTTAAAGCCCTATATGGCCGAGGACCTGCCTACCTTAGGGACCGTCTTTCCATATACGAACCCCAGAGAGCGCTGAGGTCAGCTGGGAAGAACTTGCTGACTATCCCCGGGCCGAGAGAGGTAAAGCTTCAGAGCACCCGTGATCGGGCTTTCTCTGTTATGGCTCCATGCCTATGGAACCAGCTTCCGGAGGATCTGCGGGCCCTGCGGGAATTTGAACAGTTCCGCAGGGCCTGCAAGACCACCCTGTTCCGATTGGCCTTCACCGATTAAGGGAAACTGCTAGTGAAACCTATACAATATTAATTTTAAAGATTTTATTGATTTTAGAGTTTTAGTAGAATTTTAATTAATGTGTTAATTAGTTATGTTCAAATACCTTGTAAAACTAATGTATTGATTATGTTGTTAGCTGCCCTGAGCCTGCTTCGGTGGGGAGGGCGGGATACAAATAAAAATTGATTGATTGATTGATTTTTTATAAGAGAGGGCAAAGAATTGTTTACCCCAGAGGGTTCAAAACCCCGCAAATGAAAACAAACTAACGCTTAGATTTACAAACAGATCAGATTGTTGGCTTGTAAGCCTATTAAAAATGTTCCAATAGTATCCGTCAAACTTTTCTGTTCAAGTTTGGCTTCTCAGTTGCCCAGGCCTGGTTGAGAGATTCCTGTCCCAAGCTCCAAGCTCCAACCCTTGAAAAACTGAGGAGAGGGGGAGAAAAAAAATGGCCTCCATAGAGATACTCTAGAAATTTTCTCTAGTCTCTATGGTCTCTATGGAACTCTTAATACAGCCCTGTCTGGTACCACTGCCAATTTACATCATCCACCAGAACACTTGATTTCTCCAAAGCTGTCTCATAATACACCTGCTTGTTTTTCTTCTGTTTTATTGGTTCATTTGGCCTTTCTTTCCAATAACACTGCCAGATGGTTCCACTCTGGATTGAGTCCAGATCTTGAAGCATCTTCAATAAGCACTCTCCTGGCATCTCTACTCTACATTTCTAATTATGGGCATTCTTCTCTGCAGGGTAGGTACTATTTTGAGCCAACCGGCCCCAGCTTCTCCAGCATCCCTCAACTGATTCACCACCACTTAAAAACATACCAAGGGCTCACGACAAGATCCCCTGCACTCTTGCGCACTCCTGTTGTACGAGTAAGTCAGAAGAATCTCATCATTCTAAGGAAAAGAAATGAATTCAAAGTGTCAAGTTTCCATGTTTGTTAGGGTTGCCACTTTCCCACTACCCGCAGGGGAATGCCCACTGATACTCCCCTATTTCCTGCCAACCCTTATTGGGGAAGCACGGGGAAAAAGAGGAGGCAAAACAGAATTCCGATGCTGTGATGTCACTTCTGGTAATGTAGCCAGAAGTGACATCACCACATTATGGGAAACTAATATTCATCCAGAATTTTATGGTAAAAAACCAGAAGTTGTCAGAAGTGATGTCATGGCATCAGAAGGTTGCCATTTTACCACAGAGTGCTGGGTGAATGCTATTACAGGTGGCCAATGGTAGCTCTCCAGATGTTTTTTGCCTGCAACTCCCATCAGCCCCAGCCATTGACCATGCTGGCTGGGACTGATGGAAGTTGTAGGCAAAAAACATCTGGAGAGCTACCATTGGCCACCCCTGAAATAGTATAGCATTCTGTGATGTGGTGATGTCACTTCTGGCCACATAGCTGGAAGTGATGTTAGAAGACTGCTATTACAGCACATTTCACCCTTGCCAGTCTACCAAGAGTTGCCAAGGGCTGGTAATTTTAGTTAGGTTTCAGACCAGTTGCCATGCTCAATTTATTTGATTTTATGAAAATGTTTTGTCTCAGCTTTTCTACCCTGCTGGGACCTTCAGTGGCTAGCCACAAAAATCAATGGGAAGAATGAAATATATTGATTTTTTAATTCAGATTTGTCCGAGGAGCTCAGGGTGGCATTGAGAGACTCTTGCCATTTTGGATTTTTATCAACCCTGTGAGGGAGGCTAAGTTGGAGGGGGTTTTGTCATCTTCTGGGCATGGGGCAGGTTCACTGGGTGTGTGGGGAAGAAGGCACTGTGAATTTACTGCATTGTGCAGGGGACTGGATTAGATGACCCTACAAGTACCTTCCAATTCTATGATTGTTTCAAGTCACCCAGTGACCTCTCCACACATTATAGAGGACACAGGTTGGGACTACATCACGCTTGGAGAGCAGGTATCAGCCTTTCCCCTTACACAATTTTCTCAAAACGGTTGCCAACCCCAGCTTGGGAGTTTCCTTGAGATTTGAAGGCATTACCTGGGGAGGGCAGGGAAGAGAGCTCAGCAGGGAAGTGATCTCATAGAATCTGCCCTCTGAAGCTGCCATTTCCTCCAGGCAAATTGAGTCTACCCTCCAAAGCAGCCATCTTCTCCAGTATCTAGTTACCAGATTCTGCTATCTGTACTACTTTTTGTGAAGATGCAAAAATTTGAACCCCAGGCCTTCTGCAAGAAGTTCTACCACAATGCCTTTCCCCAAACTGCAGCCAGATTAAAATAGATATTGGGGGGGGGGGGGGGGAGTTTGATGTGATCAAGTCTGCTCCTCTAAAATATTATATTTCTAAAGATGTCAGTCAACAGCAAGCATCACTTCAGCTTCTTGTTCAGCTTCTCTCTGCATTCATCGGTTTTTTTCAGGCTCACTTATATCTTTTGAATATTGAACCTGAAAGCTGATGTGTGATTTAGTAATATTAAAAAGGTAAAGGTAGTCCCCTGTGCAAGCACAGTTGTTTCCTACTCTGGGGTGACATCGCATCACAACATTTTCACGACAGACTTTTTAATGGGGTGGTTTGCCATTGCCTTCCCCAGTCATCTACACTTCCCCCCACCCCCAGCAAGCTGGGTATTCATTTTACCAACCTTGGAAGGATGGAAGGCTGAGTCAACCTTGAGCCAGCTACCTGAACTCAGCTTCTGCTGGGATCGAACTCAGGTTGTGAGCAGAGAGCTCAGACTGCAGTATTGCAGCTTTACCACTCTGCGCTACGGGGCTCCTTTTAGTAATATTACATGACGTATAAATCTGTAGGAAATGACTGATCTTTATCTCATCTTTGTGCTCTGAGATTAAACCCTCTCAATGCATTATCTGTATCACCTGAAGTGTCTAAGCACACAATATGCTTTCATCACATCCTCCCTGAGGCCTGGCAAGCTGACATACAATGTGACTTCCTTGCTCAGATCTTGGTTACCAAGTGCATAGAGTCCCAATTTGGATTTGGACCATTATACATAGAGAAGGTGTTTTAACAGAGATCTCCTGGGATTGCACCTGATCTCCAGATGACAGGGATCAGTTCTCTGGGAGAAAATGGCTGCTTTGAATGGTAAACTGTATTGCAGGGGTGGCCAAACTTGCTTAATGTAAGAGCCACATAGAATAAATATCATATGTTTGAGAGCTACAAGATATGAACGTTAGAGGTTTGAGAGCCACAAGGGAGGGGAGGGGAGGGAGGAAGGAAGGAAGGAAGGAAGGAAGGAAGGAAGGAAGGAAGGAAGGAAGGAAGGAAGGAAGGAAGGAAGGAAGGAAGGAAGGAAGGGAGGGAGGGAGGGAGGGAGGGAGAAAGGGAGGGAGGGAGAAAGGGAGGGAGGGAGAAAGGGAGAAAGAAAGAAAATAAATAGTGGGGAGAGGTAGAAAGCAATTTTATCTTTAAATGCATTTTCCAAGCTACTGGGCTGGCTTGGCTTAAATAAATGATTTAAAGAGACAAATACCTTCTCCAAGCCTGCTGATGGGGTGGTGGGGGCTTCAAGAGCCACACAGTATGAAGGGGCCACATGCGGCTCCCAAGGCACAGTTTGGCCACCCCTGCTGTATAGCATTATACCTCGTGGAAGTGCCTGCCTTTCCCAAACTCCACCCTCCCCAGGCTTTACCCCCAAATCTTCAGGAATTTACGAATTCACAATCAGCTAGGACAACTGAGACCTTGGAGGAAATTGCAATTTACCCTGCCTTCCCCAAGCCCTGACCTTCCTAGGCACCTCCCCCCCAAATCTCCAGGAATTGGCCACCCTCAGAACTGGAATGGATGTACAGTTTGGCCTGATCCATCAGGGCTCCTCTTCATGGATCGTTTTCTTTTCTTTTTCTGTAGGCAAAATGGGACCTCAGCCATGAGGATGTGATTCTGGGTGAGCTACTAGGCAGTGTAAGTGGCAGCCGGTTCTGAATGCTCCGCCTCTGTCTTCTAAGACGGTGGCCACCAACCTTTTTGGCACCAGGGACCAGTTTCATGGAAGACAATTTTTCCACAGACCTATGTGGGAGGGGGTTTTGCCACTCCAGGTTGCCCCCCCTGCCCACGCCACATCTTTGTCCCCCATGGGGGTCTTTAAAGGGGGGGAGACTGGGGCTGTTTCTGCCTCCTCCTCCCATTTAAAGACCAATATCAGCTGATTGGTGGAGGGGCTAAGGTTACAGCAACACTGCCCCTTCTGCTGGCCCAGGACCTGGGCAGATGAAAGAGGTGGTGGGACCTCGCTCCAAGGCTTCTGCAAGGGGAGGCAGCCTTGGAGCAAGGCCATGCCACCTCTTTAATCCGGGGCTGCTTTGCCTCACTCCATGGCCCAGTTGCTAGCAGGACATGGACCTGTACTGGTCCATGACCTGTGGTTGGGGACCCCTGTTCTAAGACATGCATTCACTGCAATATGTGAACTGGGCTAGGGAGAAAACATAATGAAGCAACTGACAAGAGGACCAGATCTGGCTCAAAGGCTGTTATGGGTCCTTCAAGTAGTAGCAGGTTTATGATTGCCAGCTCCAAGTTAGGAAACACCTGGAGATTTTGGGGGTGGAGCCTGAGGAGGGTGGGGTTGGGGAGGGGAGGGGAGGGGAGGGGAGGAACCTTCATGAGGTATGATGCCATAGAGTTCATCTTTCCAAGCAACCATTTTCTCCAGGGGAAGTGAACTCTATTGCTTTCACAGGAGATCTCAAGACATCACCTGGAGGTTGGCAAACCTAGTACCTTAAACCAAACACAGAAAACAATGCAGTTGCTCCCAAACAGGTCTGATACAATAGAAATGATTTGTTCCCACCAAAAGATTCATTCTGAATTTATGGAAATTTCCAGGTTGCCTTCAAGGGTAGCCTGGTGCAAAGTTCACTGCAGCCATTCTGTAAAACTGTTTTTTCCTGATTGATTGGTTGGTTCTTTTATCCCTCCCCCAGGGGAATTTCGGAGAGGTATACAGTGGCCGCCTCTCCTATGACAACACCCCTGTGGCGGTGAAGACCTGCCGGGAACGGCTTGCTCCAGAAACAAAAGAGAAGTTTCTCATGGAGGCCAGGTCAGGAAATAGATGGGCTCAGGCCTTGGATTCAGTGGGAGCTCACAGGAGCACAGCTCCTGAACCTTTCTGAGGGTTCCCCCTCCTCCTTCCCACCTTGTCCATTGAATAGTAGGTGCAGCTGCATAACAATCCCTGGATGAGCTCCACCACCTATTTTTCTACAAAACGACCCCTGGATGGGCTGCAAAACCTACCTTCCCTCCCTCCAGCTGTCTCTCTTTAACAAGGAAGTCCTTACATGGTTTCTGGCCCTGGCAGACCCATGTCCCTTTTCTGTCTCTTGGTGGGGGTGCTGGGGAGGGCCAGAGAATGCCTTGTTAAATTTAGAGTGGTTCTTTGTTTTAAGCTGCATATTTCTTACTTTAAATTTTTATTACTGCATGTGAATTTTCTTCCACAGGCAATAACTGTGCTTGTGTTGCTCTGCTGAAGCTTGTGAATTTTATATAGTATTTTTGTATCCTGACCTGTTAGGATTTCTGTTTCTTGGTCTTGCATTTCATATTTGTAAGCCACTATGGACAGGAAAAGGCTGGCTATAAACATTTAAACTAAATGAACAGCATGCGCGCATGGGGTGTAAGGTGTGACTATCTTTGGGCTTGTTTTCCATGTCTCAGAAAGGTGAATGTTCTTTCTTATGTGCGCTGATGCACATATGTAATACAAAGTTACAAGGCCACTGCACTTCTATAGCTGTCAGCTTCTGAATCACCTCTCCATTTGGGGGCAAGGTTGCCACACTCCAGGTGGTGGCTGGAGATCTCCCTCTATTACAAGTGATCTCTAAGCAACAGAAATCTGTTCTCCTGGAGAAAATGGCTGCTTTGGAAGGTGGGCTCTATGGCAATATAGGCTGCTGAGATTCCTCCCATTCTCAGGCCCTGCCCACCTCAAGCTCCGCCCCCAAAATTCCAGGTACTTCCCAACCCAGAACTGGAAACCCCATTTGGAAGTTTTTCTTTCATGGTGAGATCAATGGTGGAGACAGGAGGCCAACAGATGGGCTTGGAGAGAGCTAGGGCAGTAATTTTGGATTTCTGATATGATTTGGATTTTCTAAGCTCACATATAAGAGCACATAGAGCTTGTTCTCCCACCCACTTGCGATTGTCCTGTCCCAGAACTCTACAGCAGGCAATCAATTGTGCCCCAATATAGTAGAGATTTTATGCCTTCTAGGTGGGTATCTCATCTCAATTAACGAATGGTTGTTATAAAAAGGTGCCCTATTCAATAAAGCTGTTGGTTATGTGCTTCTGGGAAAAATGACACACTGGAACATTGTTTATTGGAATGCCCCTTTTTCTCGAATGTGAGAGATTTGTGGATTATCCCATCTCTAGGTGGGGTGGTAGGTGCATAAGTGGAAGAAAAACTGGAAAGGCATTTGGCCAAGGTGGATTTGGAGTTTACTTTGGCAGTTGTGATCCCCCCCCCCATGTTATAGCAAGTAGGAAATTATTTTAAGATACGCACGATAGACATGATGCTGCCTTATACTGAATCAGACCCTCGGTCCATCAAGGTCAGTATTCTCTACTCACACTAGCAATGGCTTTTCAGGGTCTCAGAGGTCTTTAACATCATCTACTGTTCATTCAGCCTGGCTTAGGGGGATGCTAATGTGGCCACCAAATGAGAAGGGAACACTCACTGGAGAAGACTCTGCTGCTGGAAAAGACAGAAGGCAAAAGAAGAAGGGGGCGGCAAAAGATGAAATGGCTGGACAGCATTACTGATGTTACTAACATGAACCTGAACGGACTTTGGAAGACGGTGGAAGACAGGAGGGCCTGACGTGACTTGGTCTATGGGGTCGTAAAGAGTCGGATTCGACTGTGCAACTGAACAACAACAAAATGTGGCCCTACTCAAAACCTATAGGTTAAATTAGTTAGGAGTATCGTTTTAGCAAGTAAAGGTAGTCAGCAGCACAGACCTGGAGTGATACACTTCAGCCTGGCAAGACACTCAGCATTCTGCTCCTTTTCCTTCTAGGATCTTGAGGCAGTACCGCCACCCAAATATCGTCCGCATCATTGGCATCTGTGCACGGAAACAGCCCATCCTTATCGTCATGGAACTGATATCTGGTAAGGGGCAGGTGCCCGGCAACCAGCAGGAGGATTGTGGGTGGGACATGGGGAGCTGTGATGTTGCATGTACTGTTGCATCATGTCCTGGAAAAACCCAGAAGAGATGGAGGGCAGCTCTAGGAATTCAATTGCCCAGTGCAGACAATGGAACCTGGGGGAGGATGTGATGTAAGGGTAGGGTTGCTGTGTCTCAGGTTTTGCCCTCTGGGGCCCGCTTCCAGGGCAACAGTCCAGGCATGTCTGTGGTCACTAAAGCACATATACAATTCAATGGGATGCAGTAATCTGAGTGGAAATGTATAATGCATTTTAAAAAAAGTGTGCAAAAGGAGTTAAAACACAGTAATGAATAATTCACAAAAAAAACCCCTCCCACCCTTTTTGATGCATTATACATTTATGCTATCTGCTTTATTCATGTAGATACATTTATTATTATAACATTGTTATTGGTGTATTGAGCAACTTTTATAATTGTTTGCTTTTTGCACACTTTCTGTTTGTAGTTAAGAACATACACACTTATCTTCTTGTACTTTGTACTTGGATTTTGCATTCCTTCAGATGTTTCTTTGTTTTTGTTATTAGTAGCTCAAGTACATTTTATATTTAGCACAGTTACTTTCCTTTTTGTGTGTGTGCGTGCATGTGAATAAATAAATCCCCCTACTCAAAATGATGCACTTTTGACCAGTAACAGATGCCATGTGGTACAATTCCTAGTGGTGTGCGGAAGAAGGACGAGCATTACTAGTGCTACTCAATGTAACATTACCAGACGTGTCTGATGAGGCTCAGGTTTTGGAATGCTGGGTTCTGGTAACTCTGGTCTAAGAGCATTTTCAGGAGACCTGTTCCTATTCCACGGGAACTCTCAGTGTGTGATCTTTCATAGTTTTGAGGGGCACAGGGCTGGGTGTCATGCTGTGTCACATCATGCAGTGATATTACTTTTGGTTGCATAATCTGAAGCAGGGCTTTTTTTGAGCAGGAATGCACAGGAATGCAGTTCTGACTGGCTTGGTGTTAGGAGTGTGGCCTAATATGCAAATGAGTTCCTGCTGGGCTTTTTCTACAAAAAAGCCCTGTGTGAAACAATGGTGATATCAAGGGGTGGGGCCTAATATGCAAATAAGTTCCTGCTGTGTTTTTAAAAATACAAATAAAGCCCTGTGGAAGTGATGTCATGCATTGTTGGGATGGTGTTTTCCCTCAAAAGAGGTGCATGCTTCTGCAGTTTCTTTTTTCCCCTTGGGTATTTTTGCATTTTTCATGTGTATGAGTGTGTCTGCATTTGGAAGTTATGTCAATCTCTGGTGACTAACTCCTACTGGGAGCCTGGAGAATATTCAGGGAGGTGGCTGAATAAGACTGCCTCTGCCTCCTGACAGTATTTCAAGGACAGTCTCCCATCCTAATACTAGCCATAGTCAAACTTGCTTAGCTGATGAGATCTGAGGAGAACGGGCTCACCTGGGCTATTCAGGTCAGGGGGCTTCTGCTGATTCTTTATCCAGTTTTACCTGTCAGTAGGTATCTCTTTTTTTTAAATCAAGGATGGAAAACAACTTATTCCTTGCTAAACTCTTCCTGACATCCTCAGAAGCAGGGACAGAGAGATGTTGCCTCATCACTTATCTATTAAGTGGATCGAGGCAAATTCACAGTGATCTGTTTTTTCATTTGTGTGATCACTAGGCTGCTGACTCAAGGAGTGGATTTGGTCATCTTTGTGGCGACACCCTGAGCTTCCAACTGTTGAAATGTAGCATTTAATTTTTCCAGTAACAGAGTAGAGGACCTTCCTGCACCCACAGGCCACTGGGGGTATTGCTGTGTTCTGGATGAACATAGTGATGCCAGGCAGAGTTTTTTTTGTGGCAGGAACTCCTTTGCATGTTAGACCACACACCCCTGGTGTAGCCAATCCTCCTGGAGCTTACAGGAAGCCCTGTACGAAGAGCCCTGTAAGCTCTTGGAGGATTGGCTACATCAGGGGGGTGGGGCCTAATAGGCAAAGAAGTTCCTGCTACAAAAAAAGCACTGGTGCCAGGAAATTCATCCAGTTCTTCAAAAACATCTACAAAATGTATGATAACTGTATCTCTCAGTGCAAGTTCTATGTGAGGTACAGTGAGGGTTGCCAGCTCCAGCAGGGAAATACCTGGAGATTTAGGGGATGAACCCTGAGAAGGGTAGGGTTTGGGGAAGGGAGGAACTTCAGTGGGGTATAATGCCATTGAATCCACCTTCCAAACTGGCCATTTTCATCAAATTAACTGATCTCTACTGCCTGGAGATCAGTTGCAATCCTTGGAGGTCTTCAGCCACCATGTGAAGTTTGACAACATTACCAAAGTGCTACATGCATCTCTTTCTCTCACTGAGTGATGGAGGATCATAATTTTAAGTTAAACAGAAGGCCAATTCCACATATTAAGGGCCTGCTGTGCAACATGTGAGACTTGATTTGGTGTGAGCACCTCCAAAAGCAACCAACATCACCTACTCGTGAACGTGGTGTCCTTCGCTCTTTAGGGTATTAACTACTGTAGCTGGGATGGTGTTTGAGTTGACTCTGCAGTCCAATTTCAAAGAGAGTGGTAGGCCTGCAACTCCAGCTGTACTGCACCATGCATTAGATAGATCGCTATTCCTGGAAAGCCTTTAACCGGACAACCCATAAATCACAATCTCATACCTTTTCCATTTTTCTCCTTCAGCCTGACTGCTTTTGCAAAATGATTTTTTTCTGGAGTATTTATAACAAATTGCTTCAACAGCTGGACTCCACCAGGGATTGTTTGCATTTCCGCCTTTATTGCCAATCTTGTTTGTGCTTGCTGGGGACACTTTGCTGGGAATTTGCCTTCCCTATGCAGGGAGCTGGGGTAGTTTAGATTTTTCTTAATTGCATGCTGGTGTGTTGCTTTTGTTGACATAGCTCTGGCCTAGGCACTGCTACAAGATTTTGTTTTGTAAATATCATAGCCTGTTCAAAAGTGAGTGCAGGTCTTTTCTAAAAGCTTTTCTTTAAGCTTGCAATCAGTCATGCTTGACACAGTCTTATCTAGGGTTGCCAGGTCCTATCTTGGCTTTGGCAGGGGTGCGCGCAATGCAATAATGTCACCTGGAAGTGACGGCAATTGTGCTGAGCACGTTGGGCCGGGAACACGCTAGGATTTGAGTAAATAGTCTATGTTGCCATAGTTTTTATCCAAATGTTAGAACGTGCCCAATGCAATGATGTCACTTCCAGAGGATAAGAACATAAGAGAAGCCATGTTAGATCAGGCCAATGGCCCATCCAGTCCAACATTCTGTGTCACACAGCGGCCAAATATATATATACATATATATATATATATATATATACACACACACACACACTGTGGCTAATAGCCACTGATGGACCTCTGCTCCATATTTTTATCTAACCCCTTCTTGAAGGTGGCTATGCTTGTGGACGCCACCACCTCCTGTGGCAGTGAATTCCACATGTTAATCACCCTTTGGGTGAAGAAGTACTTCCTTTTATCCGTTTTAACCTGTCTGCTCAGCAATTTCATCAAATGCCCACGAGTTCTTGTATTGTGAGAAAGGGAGAAAAGTACTTCTTTCTCTACTTTCTCCATCCCATGCATTATCTTGTAAACTTCTATCATGTCACCCCTCAGTCGACGTTTCTCCAAGCTAAAGAGCCCTAAGCGTTTCAACCTTTCTTCATAGGGAAGGTGTTCCAGCCCTTTAATCATTTTAGTTGCCCTTTTCTGAACTTTCTCCAATGCTATAATATCCTTTTTGAGGTGCGGCGACCAGAACTGCACACAGTACTCCAAATGAGACCGCACCATCGATTTATACAGAGGCATTATGATACTGGCTGATTTGTTTTCAATTCCCTTCCTAATAATTCCCAGCATGGCGTTGGCCTTTTTTATTGCAAACGCACACTGTCTTGACATTTTCAGTGAATTATCTACCATGACCCCAAGATCTCTCTCTTGGTCTGTCTCTGCCAGTTCACACCCCATCAACTTGTATTTGTAGCTGGGATTCTTGGCCCCAATGTGCATTACTTTGCACTTGGCCACATTGAACCGCATCTGCGGTGGGCACACCGCAAAACGATGGAGCTCTTTGGGCACAGGGATCCCCCCAGCAGCCTGCTCCATGCTAGCAGGTTGGGGCCCCCCAAACTGTGAAACCCTGCTCCCAGCAGGAGCTTGGCAGCCCTAGTCTTATCTTATCCAGACCTGGCAACTTCACTCAGGTTCCTGCTGTTAGGTTCACACAGCAGAGACAGGTGAGTTAAAAACACACCCCCAGTGACACCTGCTCCATGCCCAGCAGATGGCAAAAAACAAAAACCCAACCCTCCAGGATCTCTGGCAAACCGGCCTGAAGAGAAATTGCTGACTGACCCCAAAGAAAGGGCTACAAGAACAAAGCACTGGAGCAACCCTTCCTGCTGTCCTTCTCGTGATCTGCCTAATTCACAGAATCAGCGTTACTGTCAGATTGCCATCTAGCCTCTGTTTAAAAACCTCCAAAGGAGAGTCTGCCACCTCCTGAGGAAGCCTGTTCCATTGAGGAACTATTCGCCCACCACCTCCTGAGGAAACCTGTTCCACAGAGAAACCACTCTAACTGTCAGGAAGTTCTTCCTAATGTTGAGCCAGAAACTCTTTGGTTTTAATTTCAATGAGTTGGTTCTGGTCCGACTTTCTGGAGCCACAGAAAACAACTCTGCACCTTCCTTTATATAACAGCCCTTCAAGTACTTGAAGATGGTAATCATATCACGTCTCAGCCATTTCCTCTTCAGGCTAAACATACTGAGCTTCTTCAGCCTTTCCTCATAGGAATGAGACTTAACTGGAGAGAAGGTGCTGACCTCGTTATCCTATCAAATTGTCTTCTTGCTGCCTCCTGCAGGGTCTTCTCTTCTTTTTACACCAGACATTGCGTTTTCCAACACGAACAGCCTCGGGTTGCCAATCTCCAGATGGGGGCAGGGGATCCCCTGGTTTGAGTCATCAGAAAGAGGGGGGGCAGGGAAATGTCTGCTGGGCATTCCACTATTCCCTATGTAGACCTATTTCCATAGGATAAAATGGAGAATTGATCCACGGTTATCTGGGCCTCTTCGGGGGGGGCTGTTTTTTGAGGCAGAGGTACCAACTTTTCAGCATAGCATCCAGTAACTCTCCTCAAAACACCCCCTAGGTTTTAAAAAGATTGGACCAAGGGGTCCAGTTCTATGAGCCCCTGAAGAAGGTGCCCCATTCTTCATTATTTCCAGTGGAGGGAAGGCATATAAAAGGTGTGTGGTCCCTTTAAATGTGATGGTCAGAACTCCCTTTGGAGTTCACTTATGCTTCTCATACCCTTGCTTCTGGCTCCGCCCCTAATGTCTCTTGGCTCTACCCCCAAAGTCCTCAGATATTTGTGAATTGGACTCGGCAACTCTAAAACAGCCTGATACCCATTAAACTGTTGTAAACTGCCCTGAGCCCCACACAAGCAGGTGAGGGAAGTAAAAAAAAAAATCTAATTTAATAAAATAAATAATTGGGCTCACCATTTGAGTCCCAAGGTGCTTGATACCCTGCATTCAGTGGTAATATCCTGGAATGCAAAACTACAGCTCAGAAATGCACTATTTGACACTAAGGTTGCCAGGTCTGTGTTGGAAAATACCTGGAGACTTTGGGGGTGGCTCCTGGAGAGGGGAGGAGCCTCAGTATGGTACAATGCCATAGAGCTGCCCTTCAAAGCAGCCATTTTCTCCATGGGAGCTGATCTTTGCCAACTGCTGTTCAGTTGTAAAAGTGGGAGATCTCTATGCCCCTCCTGGAGGCTGGCAATCCTATTGACACTGAAGAGTAAGGTTGCCAAGGGTCCAGGGGGTGAGGACAGTGGGGATGCCATCAGTGATGGCAGGAGTATCTCTTCCAGGGAAAACCTGGACATGTCATCATGCCTCTCTTGGAATCACTGAAAACTCTATGGTAAACCATGGAGGGCTCTAACTAATTCCTAGAGGGCAATTCCAAGAGGGCACTAATGTCACTTCTGGGGGACGTCACGTCATTGCTGGCAGCTTTTTAAAAAACTGTTCCCTTCCTGCTGGCCACTGGAGCAGAGGCAGGAATGCAGCAGCCCTGCCAGGGAGGTTTTGGCTCATAACTTACTAGAACAGCTTTTTTGCCTACAGAAAATCCCAGGCTCAACATCCACCATCTCCAAGGAAAGCATTTTAAGTAGGGAAAAGAAAGATCCTCTGTGCAAGCACCAGTCATTTCCGACTCTGGGGTGATGTTGCTTTCACAACTTTTTACGGGGTGGTTTGCCATTGCTTTCCCCAGTCATCTACACTTTCCCCCCAGCAAGTTGGGTACTCATTTTACTGGCCTTGGAAGGATGGCTGAGTCAACCTTGAGCCAGCTACCTGAAAACCCAGCTTCCACCAGGGATTGAGCTCAGGTCCTGAGCAGAGCTTAGGACTGCAGTACTGCAGCTTTAACACTCTGCGCCACGGGGCTCTTGTATTTTAAGTAACAGATGTGCAAAAGACCTTTCTTGGCCTGGGACTCTGATGAGCCACTGCCAGTCAGAGAAGGCAGCACTAGATGTGCCAATAGACTGATATGTTCAGAATGAAAACTCTCAAAGGCCATCATGGTAATATTGAGAGGGGGGGAGTTCGGAATGTATTGATTCTCCCCTCACAATATTACCATTTCTGTTTTTCTTTCTCCTCCCCTTCTATAGGTGGGGATTTCTTGTCCTTCCTGCAGTTGGAAGGGAGCCGGCTCTGGGTGCGAGATCTCATCCGCTTTGCGATCCAGGCTGCAGCAGGCATGGCCTATCTGGAGAGCAACCACTGCATCCACAGGTACAGAGCTGCCAAGATGCAAAAAAACCTCTTTCATCATCATCATCATCATCATCATCATCATCATCATCATCATCCTTTATTAGCATAAAAGAAATAAGTTATACAGAATAAAAGGATTATCAAGTTATACAGAATAAAAATTACCCATAAAATACAAAAGGTACAGTTAAAATTTAGAAGCATCGTTATCAATTAAAACTATGGCTACAAAATCCTTTGGCATATCATGGTGGCGAGAAAAACCTCTTAACTTACTAGATGAACTACTCTTCGACCAATGTTTCTCATACCATTTCTCATACCCACGTGTCACAGGAGGCAGCACTTTAGAAGAGGCATTCAAAATAAGTGGGAATTATGAGATGAGTATTGGCATGGTGCCTGCATGCATTATCTAACTATATGTTAAATTGTTTACTGGGACCTTTTAATAGCCATTGAATTAAAGTAGATTGGATGTCTTAATTAGCTAATTATAGTAGGAGCAATTGGCTATAGGAGAGGGGAGGGACTATTTGATTGGCTATAGATAATTTGTAATTGAATGGTAGGGCTCAATTTAAGGTAGTGTATTGGTTAGGATAGGAACTGGGGTGAGTTTAAGTAGTAGGTGGTTTTAAACTTGTTGGGAGTACGATACCTGTGAGGCAATTCCATCTGACGTCGATCTGAGGCTACGCGAAGATCAGTTCTATGGAGGTATTAGCCCAAGGGATACCAGTGCTCTTGGGGAGGGGCAAGTATAGCTGTGGGAACAGGCATAATGGGAAAGGAAGAAGACTGAGATACAGGAGGGCTCGCTCTCCTTCCAGCCTGTGTCCCATCCCAACGATGGCAGGTATGGGGGCCAAGTGGAAGTACTTGCCTCCTTCCTTGGTGCTGTGCAATGCCAGGTCCATAAACAATAAGACCGCAGTCCTACGAGACTATCTGCTTGAGCAGAAAATGGACCGGGCCTGCGTGACTGAGACCTGGGTGCGAGATGGGGAGACAGTAGCTCTCTCCCAAGTAGCTCCCCCCGGGTTCTCAGTCCACTACCAAGCATGGACTAGCAGGTGGGGGGTGGGGTGGCACTCTTCATACGGGAGGCTTACTCCTTCCAGGTGCTTCCGGCCCCGGAGACCACCGCCATTAGGTATGCAGGTCTGGCGTGGGATGTTGGAGAGAGTTTGGCTATCTGGCTGGTATACCAAACACCTAACACACCAGCCAGTGCCCTGCCGTCTCTGATGGAGGCTGTAGCAGGCTGGCCACTGGAGCACCCTCAACTTATTGTCTTGGGTGACTTCAGTGTCCATGCTGATGACGCAGCCTCTGCTTGGGTGACAGACGTGGTGTCATCCATGGCGACACTAGGACTCTCTCAATATGTGACATTACCCACCCACCAGGCTGGGCACACGCTGGATTTGATCTTTGCAGCAGGAGTGGTAGTGGACCGGATTACTGCTGAGCCAGTCCCTTGGTCGCACCACTATGCCCTGAAGGCCTGTATGGACGTGTCACCACACCCCTGTTTAGGCAACGAGTGTGTTTTGGCTCACCCTTGAAACCTGATGGACCCAATGCGGCTTCAGATGGCCTTGAGGGATCCCTGGCCCCCTGGCGGCTCATTAGATGAGCTTGTGGAGTCCTGGAATAGCCAGCTCACTGCAGCCATCGATGAGATCGCACCTAGGCGTCCTCTTCGCCCCCGCTCACGACTTGCACCATGGTATACTCCATGCAATTGATGAGTATACTCCATGGTAAACTCATCAATTGCAGTTGATGAAGTGGCAGCTTAGACGACTAGAGAGACGGTGGCGGCGTACTCAGGACGAAGCGATGAGAACATCTTATAGGTCATTTATGTTGACCTATGAGGTGGCAGTCAAGACCACAAAGAAAACTTACTTTGTGGCCCAGATTGCGTCTGTGATCTCACATCCAGCCCAATTATTTAGTACAATTTGGTCCTTGACTGCTCTACTGCAAGGCAGATCTCCTTTGGGAATTGGAAATCGGCTGCGAGGCTTTTGCGAGGTTTTTTTGCAGATAAAAGGTCTCATCACTCCGTCATGACCTCCCTGCCACAGTTGAAACAGTAAGTGAACTTGAGGCTCCAAGCACGTCTTCAGGTCCATTTCTGGATCACTTTGACCCACTCAGCCTGGAGGAAGTTGACAGGATTCTCATTTCTGTGCACCCTACAACTTGCGTTTCGGATCCGTGCCCGTCCTGGCTGATAAAAGCTAGCCGGATGGCGTTATGTGATCCACTTCGATCTATTGTCATAGGGGGGGTCTTCCCCACACCTCTTAAAGAGGCTGTGAGCCGCCCTCTCTTGAAGAAACCATCTTTAGACTTGACCAATTTGGCCAACTATTGGCCAGTGTCAAACCTGCCCTTTTTGGGTAAGATTATAGAGAGGGCAGTGGCGACACAGTTACAGGGTTTCCTTGAGGACGCTTCCATACTGGACCCGTTCTAGTCTGGCTTCCACCCAGGCCACGGGATGGAGACGGTGCTGGTTGCCTTCATGGATGACCTCCTGAGGCATCTGGATCAGGGCGGCTCGGCACTACTGCTCATATTAGACCTGTCGGCTGTATTCGATACAGTCGACCCCCAGCTGCTGTCTAGGCATCTTGCCGATGTGGGGATACAGGGGTCTGCCTTACAGTGGCTCTCCTCTTTCCTCCAAGGTGGCGATTGGGGAAATGCTGTCTCAGAGACACCCACTTATTTGTGTGGTGCCCCAGGGGGCAGTTCTTTCCCCAATGTTGTTTAATATCTATATGCACCCCCTTGCCCAGATGGTCAGGAGGTATGGGCTGGGTTGCCATCAGTATGCGGATGACACCCAGCTGTATCTATTGATGGGTGGCCAGTCCGCCTGCACCCCAGAGAATTTGGACCTGGCGCTGCAAGCTGAGGTATCATGGCTCAGGCTGAGTCGGCTAAAGCTGAATTCAACGAAGACGGAGGTTCTCTATCTAAATTGCAGCGGCCCGGAAAAGGTGATTCCTCTACCAGCCTTCGATGGGGTGCCATTGACGTCAGCGTAGAGGGTTAAGGGCTTGGGAGTGCTCCTGGAGTCCTCCTTAACTATGGAGGCCCAAGTAGCAGCCACTGCCAGAGCTGCTTTTTTTCACCTTTGGCGAACATGGCAGTTGGTCCCCTACCTTGAATGCAGCGACTTAGCAATGGTGATCCATGCCTCGGCCCCCTCAAGAATCGATTACTGTAATGCTCTCTACATGGGGCTGCCCTTGACTCAGATTCGGAAGCTGCAGCTGCTGCAGAATGCTGCAGCCAGGCTACTAATGGGGCTTCCTCATCAGGAGCACATTCAGCCTGTGCTGAGAGCGCTGCACTGGCTGCCTGTTGCGTACCGAATCCGTTTCAAGGTCCTGGTATTAACCTTCAAAGCCCTATATGGCCTAGGACCTACCTATCTGCGGGACCTCCTTGCCCCACATGTTCCCCAGAGAGCACTGAAATCAAGTTCTCAAAATCTTTTGGTTGTCCCTGGGCTAAAGGAGGCTAGGCTCAACTCCACCAGAGCAAGAGCCTTCTCGGTTGCAGGCAGCCCCAATATTTTGGAACACCCTTCCAGAAGCCATCAGGGCCCTGGGGGATTTATCGCAGTTCCACAGGGCCTGCAAGACTGAACTGTTTCAGATGGCATATAACATCTAATGGGAGAGGGCTGCCACCACATCTGAATCCATAGCACTTTTATTACTAACTGCTCAGAATCTGTGTGCATGAGAAAGAAAATATTATATGATCTGCCTGAAGTAGCACCATTGTTATTTATTGGATTGTTTTATTGTTTTAATATTGTTTTTGTTTACTGTCTATTTTAGCTGCCTTGAGTCTGTATGGAATGGGCAGGATATAAATATAATGTAAATAAATCTAAAGAGGAAAATTATTTCTTTAGACAAATTCAAGGAAGGTCTTTTTTAAAAAAAAAAAATCCTTGCTTTCCCCACTGATATGCAGATTACTGTATATTTAATTAAGCAACTCACAATACAATCCTAAACAGAATTACATCCTAAACCTACTTACTAATTCAGTGGATTTAGGGCCAAACAAAATGTAACGGCATCTCCAAGTCCAACCTGTGGATGCCACTGCCATTTTAAAGTGTTTTTAAAATGCTGTGAGGGCCTGATCATGTGTTGGAATGGCTGTTTTGACACTTGAAAAGGCATTGGGGGGGGGAGGGGACAAGAGTGCCTCAGCTTGCTGTTCTGCAAGCACAACCCCTTGCAGCATTTTTAAATCACTGCAGCAGCATTCACAGGTCTGACCTGTGAATGCTATTAGGTGTAGTTTGACTCTTATGTTAGGAAGTTATCTTTGGTTAGGAATGCTGAATGCACAACAAAGATAGTACAATTATAGCCCAATGCAATACACATTTAAGCAGAAGCAAGACCCACTGAATTCAGTGGAACCCAACTTACTCTCCTGGAAGAATGTCTATCTGTACAACTCAGGTTTCTTTAGCCTGGTGACAGCCCCCTCTTCTGCCTAGACTCCTTGGACTCCCATTCCTTCACGCCCAGGTCTGCTTTCTAACCTTTTGACAGAGATCTGGCTGCTCGGAACTGTCTAGTGGGGGAAGGCAGTGTCCTCAAGATCAGCGACTTTGGTATGTCCCGGCAGGAGGAGAGTGGCGTCTACTCGTCCAAGCAAGGCCTGAAGCACATCCCAATCAAATGGACTGCGCCCGAGGCTTTGAAATACGGTCAGGACTTATCGGGCTGTCGCTTCTAAACTTGTCAAGGAAGGGTGATCATGGTATGGGTGATGATAGAATTGGAAATCCTAGGCAGTCATGTCTAAATGCACTGCCCCTTGGAGTCTGGAGAAGAAGACGACGGTAGATTTATACTCCACCCTTCTCTTTGAATCAGAATCTCAGAGCAGCTCACAATCTCCTTTACCTCCCTCCCCCCCACAACACACCTCTAGGTAGGTGGGGCTGAGAGCTCGTCACAGAAGCTGCCCTTTCAAGGACAGCTCTGCGAGAGCTGTGGCTAACCCAAGGCCATTCCGGCAGCTGCATGTGGAGGAGTGGGAAATCAAACCCAGTTCTCCCAGATAAGTGTCCACACTTAACCACTACATCAAACTGGAGGGGGAACTACATCTCTTTTTAATCCATTTTTTAAAATCCAAAACTAAATGCTGCACAGTTTAGGACAGACTAGCCATAGGAAATACATTCGGCTGACCGATCAACATCCCTATATTTGCCTAAATCTTTAAATGTGGAGAAATTCTTCTGTGGGTAATACTTGTGACATAGGTTTTTTTTGCTGCATTCACCTCAACCCTCTCCCTCCGTCCTTGGTTTGATTCACTTCTGCAGGCCGGTATTCCACCGAGAGTGATGTCTGGAGTTATGGCATTCTCTTGTGGGAGATCCTCAGTTTAGGGAGCACACCATACCCTGGGATGTCTAATCAGCAAGTGATCAGCCAGGTCGAAAGAGGTAAAGAGAAGACGAAATGGCTGAGGGTGGGGGCGGAAAAAGTGATTGATAATGTAGCTAACCCCTTGACCACCAGCATTTCATACACACCTAAATTTTGGAGTCTCCATACATGAAAATAAATGTAAAAGATAAAGTAGTCTCCTTTGCAAACACCAAGTCGTTACTGACCTATCAGGACGTTTTTGAACTTGTGGATCTTCTAACAAAAATCTGTAATCTTTCATTGAAATCTGCCTCCGTTCCTGAGGACTGGAAGGTAGCAAATGTCACCCCCATCATTAAAAAGGGTTCCAGAGGAGATCCGGGAAATTACAGGCCAGTCAGTCTGACTTCAATACCGGGAAAGTTGGTAGAAACCATTATCAAGGACAGAATGAGTAGGCACATTGATGAACACGGGTTATTGAGGAAAACTCAGCATGGGTTCTGCAAGGGAAGATCTTGCCTCAATAACCTGTTACATTTCTTTGAGGGGGTGAACAAACATGTGGACAAAGGCGACCAGATAGATGTTGTTTACCTTGACTTCCAGAAAGCTTTTGATAAAGTTCCTCATCAAAGGCTCCTTAGAAAACTTGAGAGTCATGGAGTAAAAGGACAGGTCCTCTTGTGGATCAAAAACTGGCTTAGTAATAGGAAGCAGAGAGTGAGTATAAATGGGCAGTCTTCGCAGTGGAGGACGGTAAGCAGTGGGGTGCCGCAGGGCTCGGTACTGGGTCCCATGCTCTTTAACTTGTTCATAAATGATTTAGAGTTGGGAGTGAGCAGTGAAGTGGCCAAGTTTGCGGATGACACTAAATTGTTCAGGGTGGTGAGAACCAGAGAGGATTGTGAGGAACTCCAAAGAGATCTGTTGAGGCTGGGTGAATGGGCGTCAACGTGGCAGATGCGGTTCAATGTGGCCAAGTGCAAAGTAATGCACATTGGGGCCAAGAATCCCAGCTACAAATACAAGTTGATGGGGTGTGAACTGGCAGAGACTGACCAAGAGAGAGATCTTGGGGTCGTGGTAGATAACTCACTGAAAATGTCAAGACAGTGTGCGTCTGCAATAAAAAAGGCCAACGCCATGCTGGGAATTATTAGGAAGGGAATTGAAAACAAATCAGCCAGTATCATAATGCCCCTGTATAAATCGATGGTGCGGTCTCATTTGGAGTACTGTGTGCAGTTCTGGTCGCCGCACCTCAAAAAGGATATTATAGCATTGGAGAAAGTCCAGAGAAGGGCAACTAGAATGATTAAAGGGCTGGAGCACTTTCCCTATGAAGAAAGGTTGAAACGCTTGGGACTCTTTAGCTTGGAGAAACGTCGACTGCGGGGTGACATGATAGAGGTTTACAAGATAATGCATGGGATGGAGAAAGTAGAGAAAGAAGTACTTTTCTCCCTTTCTCACAATACAAGAACTCGTGGGCATTCGATGAAATTGCTGAGCAGAAAGGTTAAAACGGATAAAAGGAAGTACTTCTTCACCCAAAGGGTGATTAACTTGTGGAATTCACTGCCACAGGAGGTGGTGGCGGCCACAAGTATAGCCACCTTCAAGAAGGGTTTAGATAAATATATGGAGCACAGGTCCATCAGTGGCTATTAGCCACAGTGTATGTGTGTATATAAAATTTTTTGCCACTGTGTGACACAGAGTGTTGGACTTGATGGGCCGTTGGCCTGATCCAACATGGCTTCACTTATGTTCTTGGCAAACTTTTTACGGGGTGGTTTGCCATTGCCTTCCCCAGTTATCTACACTTTACCCCCAGCAAGCTGGGTACTCATTTTACTGACCTTAGAAGAATGGAAGGCTGAGTCAACCTCGAGCCAGCTACCTGAACCCAGCTTCCACCGGGATCGAACTTAAGTCATGAGCAGAGCTTGGCCAACGGTACTGCAGCTTACTACTCTGCCTACAAAGTGCCCTTATGCTGTGTCAGATCATCAATCCATCTAGCCCAAAACTGCCTGTTCTGGTTAGCAGTCTCTTTGCAGAGGCTCTGCAAGTAGTGTTCTTTCCCTGCCCTACCATTTAAGATCCTTTAATGCTTGAGATTCAGGAAATGAACCTGAAATCTTCTGTGGGCAAAACAAACATTCCACTACCATGATATGCCTTCTTGGAATTGGCATGCAGAGGCCCTGCACTGAATCAGATAGTAATGCCAGGAGATTTGGGGGACAGTACTTGGGGAAGGAGGATTTCAGGGGGTGTTATGTTACATCTTCTGTGATGCTCTAGAAAGTTCCCTAATCTCTATAGTAAAGACCATAGTGACTGAGGAAATTCCTAGAGCTTCTTGGAGGATGTGACTCCACTTCCAGGTGGGGTTTGGAGGATGTGATTTCACATCTCTTTAGGCTCTATGGTCTTTATCATAGAGGCTGGGGAATTTCCTAGAGCATTACCATCAATGCTATTCTCATTTTTCCTGCTCCTAATCAATTCACCAACAAGGGACTTAGGGTGGTAGTGGGGGATTGTCCCCTGGCACTGGTCCAGTGGTAACCTAGAATCAGACCATGTGACTCAGCTGGTTATGTGATAGACTTGAAGATTTGTCTGAATGCTGGTTTGTCTTTATAGCAATAGTCCTTGTAACTGCTCTCCTGATTACAAATTTGCACCAGTCCAATCATCAGCCGTGGAATTGTTGGAAGGTTTATCCTGTGAAAAGGATTGGGCTGGTGTCCCAGTTAATAAGTAATTGTTTGTCTTGTTGGAGAAGCTGTGATATATTAATTTGTGTGAAGGTCTATGAATGAGGAAGGCATTGCCGAAACCGGTCTCCACTTCACCAAAAAGGTTTCCACTGAACTTGTGGTTTTTCTCCTTGACTGACGTCTTATGACAGCAGCTATCAAGGACTACGCTTTGGACATATTCATTTGTCAATATAGAGAGACTTTTTATAGTGATTACCTTACATGTTACTGTGTCTTTAAGAAAGTGGAATATATTATTATTAAGAAGAAAAAGACGCAGATTTATACCCCACCCTTCCCTCTGAATCAGACTCAGAGCGGTTTACAATCTCCTATGTCTTCTCCCTCCACAACACACACCCTGTGAGGTAGGTAGGGCTGAGAGGGCTCTCACAGCAGCTGCCCTTTCAAGGATGAGCTCTGCCAGAGCTATGGCTGACTCAAGGCCATTCCAGCAGCTGTAAGTGGAGGAGTGGGAAATCAAACCTGGTTCTCCCAGATAAGAGTCTGTACACTTAACCTCTACACCAAACTGGCTTCCCTTGTTTTTGTGCTACTCATATTGTCTTTTTTTTGGCCCCACCTGGAGGTTGGCAACACTAATTGACTCTAGATAAACTAGTTGCTGACCAGTGACTTAAGTATCCCAGAGTCTTCAGCTATACAGGAACCCATGCCTGGACACTCAGCAGCTTTTAGTTGAGGACAGTGATGGGTAATCAGGGCTTTTTTTGTAGCAGGAACTCTTTTGCATATTAGGCCACACCCCCTGATGTAGCCAATCCTCCAAGAGCTTACAGGGCTCTTAGTACAGGGCCTACTGCAAGCTCCAGGGGGATTGGCTACATCAGGGGTGTGTGGCCTAATATGCAAAAGAGTTCCTGCTACAAAAAAAGCCCTGGATACCATCTTATCTGCCACTCCCTTCCTCCCCACCTGCTTCCTATCTGCCCCATGAGACAGCAATACAATTTGACATTTTGATGTTTTAGTGCCATGATGCCATCTGAGAATGTTTTAGTCATATTTTATTGAAACTGTTGGAATGGTTTTATTAGTTTATGAATGTTTTTACTGTTGTTCACTGCCTTGAGCCCTGTTTATTCAGGGGAAGGGTGGTCTATACATTTAAATTATAAATAAAAAACTCAACATGTCTTTCTTTTGATTTGTTTATCTCTCTTCTCTGGGGCAGGCTTTCGTATGAGAGCCCCAAAGGGTTGCCCTATGGACATCTACGATCTGATGCTGCGGTGCTGGGATCGTGATCCTCCTGGACGCCCGACCTTCTCTGCCATCTACAAGGAGTTGTTGCAGCTTCATTGGGATCCTGAATGATGTTTCTCAAGATGCAACTGTGAAAACGTACGCCCACTCCCTGATAAATCTCTCTAAAGCTACCTGTTGCTTCACTTTCTCTCGTGCATCCCTGCAGGGTTGTTTTTCCTCCAGGGCAGGGTGGCCTTCTGTTGCCACCACTTGGATTCAAGGGTTTCTTACAGCGTTCTGCAATCCAATACAAATGACATAGGATTCCTTGCAGTATCACAGCTGTCAGAGGATATCTAACTACGCATACTGGGAGAGATTTGCCTAGCATACAATGGAATATTGCAAGGGATTTGGGGCAGTGTGCATCATTGGCACTCTCCCTCTTTTTAAAGAAAAACACATCAAAATCAGTCCTAGTGATCCCACTACTTCTCCTCCAGCATCACTACATAAAACCGTTTTGCCCTGATTTTGTTCGAGGGAAAGGTACAAGAGTAAACTTGAAACAGATTTATTTGTTAATAATTTATTGTGAGAGTACGTTTTTTGTGAAATTGTTGTGTGTGTGCAAATATAAAATTACAAAATCAAACACATGGCTACAGAGAGAAATATTGAGAGTTCCAGGCTGTGGAAATGGAGTAGATGAGGAGGGTGTCTTTGACTGGAAAGGGAGGAAAGCTGATGGGCGAGGGAGGAAAGAGGAAGGAAAGCTATAGATACAAGGGGCCTGCCCTGATTGCTGCACTCAAAATATTTAAAAGTAGTTTGGATACTGAGCAAGCAATTCTGTCACCTGCTGGACGAGTTGCAGTATTTGATGGGGCAACAGCAGAAGTCATCCTTTTTACGGTGAACTATAGGCAAATTTTGGGGGGGAGGGGTGGGCTCCCTCTTGGGTATCCTGCCCCCCCAGGGAAAGTGTATGCGCAATACATAGCCTCTCCTTCCTGGTGTAGTGAACGCCGCGTGGTCACTGTCCGGCTATGCCTGGCAGATGGTCACTGCAATGGCCTCTCCTGCATTACTGCATCCATGGCAACACCTTCCCGCTGGTCCCCCCCCCCCCCCCCCCGTTTCTCACAGAGTTTGCCATGTCATGGTGCGACCGAATGTCCGGTGGTATAACCGGATGGGCAGGCTGGGCTCACCAACCTCGCCAGCCAAGAGAAGGAAAACTCTAACATCAAACCCGGGCAGATAGAGCTCATTAATGTAACACCTACCACCTGGAGGACTCGCTGCCGGCGTCCCGGCTTACTGGGCCATGGCAGATGACCCCAAGGTGAAAGGGTGGAGCCAGTACTGCGCACACTGTGCTTCACCTAAAAATTCCTCTGCGCAGGCCTGAAGGGCATATCCACATCCACAACCCACAACACACCAAGTCCTGCAGCAATGGGCAAGGGGCGAAACGGCAGGTGGAAGATGCCACTGGAAGCCGCAGTCCCGATCCTGCATGTAGGCGGTTCAGGGTATTGGTCGCCTGATGCTGACCCGGAGACGAAAGCATCTTTCGGCAGCACCCTGAACGACCAAGCAGCCTTATCTAGGGACAGCACTGCTTGCTCCACACGGAGAGGGGCCTAGAAAAGGTGGCCTAAACAAAGCTCGTCTCCCCCACCCCAGCTGGCTAGCCGCGGTCAACGGGCATCCTTACTTGCGGTCAAAAAATAACAACAAAGAAAAGGCATGCACCTGCCTCACAAAGTGTGCAAAGACTTAAGCTTGCGTGTTGGAACATCAGAACCATGCTTGACACAGTAGGCAGTGATCGCCCTGAACGACGCTCTGCTCTAGTTGCCCACGAACTTCTCAGGTTGAATATTGACATAGCAGCTCTCAGTGAGGTCCGTTTCCCTGAGGAAGGTAGTCTTCAAGAACACGGTGCTGGCTATACCCTCTACTGGTCGCGTAAGTCAAAGGCTGAGAGCCGCCTTTCTGGCGTTGGCTTCATGGTCAGGAACTCCATTGCCTCCAAACTCGAAAACCTGCCAACAGGTCATTCAGATCGCATCATGTCCATGCGCCTCCCACTTCAAAACAAGCAGCATGCAACACTCTTCAGTGTGTATGCCCCAACCCTTCAAGCAGATCCTGCAGAAAAGAACAAGTTCTATGCTGATCTACGCAACCTCATACGGAAGACCCCTACAGAGGACAAGGTGATCATCCTTGGCGACTTCAATGCCAGAGTAGGTAAAGACTCGGAAGCCTGGAAAAGAGTACTTGGCAAACACGGCATTGGCAACTGCAATGATAACGGGCGCCTCCTGCTAGAATTCTGCACGGAGCACCAGCTCACCATCACCAACACTATCTTTCAGCAGAAGAACAGCCTGAAGACAACCTGGATGCACCCACGGTCCAAGCACTGGCACCTTATCGACTACATTCTGGTGCGCCAGAGAGACCTTCGAGATGTCTTACACACCCAAGTAATGCCCAGTGTGGAATGTCATACGGATCATCGTCTTGTACGCTGCAATCTCCGTCTTCACTTTAAACCCACACCCAGGAGAGGAGGTATCCCTCGGAGGAAGCTTCAGGTTGGCAGCCTTCAGTCAGCCGAAGTTAAAGCTGCCTTCCAGGCAAAACTCCAGTCAAGAATTGAGGATTCCAGTTGCCCCACAGACCCTTCTCCAGAAGCACTCTGGGAACACCTAAAAACTACCATCCTGTTGATCTCTGAAGAAGTCCTCGGGTTCTCCACAAGGAAAAACAAGGACTGGTTTGACGAGAACAATCCAGAGATCCAAGAATTACTAGCGAAAAAGAGATCTGCCTACCAAGCACATCTTGCTCAGCCCTCCTGTCCCGGGAAAAAAGCAATCTTTCGCGCTGCATGTAGCAACCTCCAGCGCAAGCTTTGAGACATTCAGAATGAGTGGTGGACCAAGCTTGCAGAGAGAACCCAGCTGTGTGCAGACACTGGTGATTTAAGAGGGTTCTACGAAGCCCTGAAGGCAGTATATGGCCCATCATATCAGGCTCAGAGTCCCTTGCGTAGTGCAGACGGCCAAGTGCTCCTCACAGACAAGGCATCCATACTGAACCGGTGGTCGGAGTATTTTCAGGCTCTCTTCAGTGCCAACCGCGTAGTTCAAGATTCAGCAATCCACCACACCCAACTTCAACCAGTGAAAACAGAGTTGGATGAGATCCCCATCCTAGAAGAGACTATTAAAGCCATCAAGCAACTGAAAAGTGGCAAGGCAGCGGGAGTTGATGGAATCCCACCAGAGATCTGGAAGCATGGGGGCACAGTACTACATAGCACACTTCACAAAGTACTTGTCACCTGCTGGGAACAAGGCAAACTACCACAGGACTTTCGCGATGCAATCATCATCACTCTACACAAGAACAAAGGAGAAAAGTCGGACTGCTCCAACTACCGGGGGATAACCCTGCTCTCCATTGCAGGCAAAATCCTTGCCAGAATACTCCTGAACAGACTGGTGCCCACCATTGCAGAAGAACTCCTCCCAGAGAGCCAGTGTGGCTTCAGAGCTAACAGGAGCACCACCGACATGGTGGAGAGTCAGTTTGGTGTAGTGGTTAAGTGTGCGGACTCTTATCTGGGAGAACCGGGTTTGATTCCCCACTCCTCCACTTGCACCTGCTAGCATGGCCTTGGGTCAGCCATAGCTCTGGCAGAGGTTGTCCTTGAAAGGGCAGCTGCTGTGAGAGCCCTCTCCAGCCCCACCCACCTCACAGGGTGTCTGTTGTGGGGGAGGAAGGTAAAGGAGATTGTGAGCCGCTCTGAGACTCTTTGGAGTGGAGGGCGGGATATAAATCCAATATCTTCTTCTTCTTCTTCTTATTTGTTCTCAGGCAGCTCCAAGTGAAATGCAGGAACAGAACAAGGTTCTATATGTGACTTTTGTCGACCTTACCAAAGCTTTCGATACCGTTAGCAGGAAAGGCCTGTGGCAAATCTTGGAACGTTTAGGATGTCCCCCAAGGTTCCTCAGCATGATCATCCAGCTACATGAAGACCAGCGAGGCCAAGTCAGACACTGCAACGACCTCTCAGAGCCCTTCCCAATAGGCACAGGTGTAAAGCAAGGCTGCGTTCTCGCGCCAACTCTCTTTACGATCTTCTTTAGCAAGATGCTTCAAAGAGCCACAGTAGATCTAAATGATGACGATGGTGTCCACATCCACTATCGCACCGATGGCAGCCTGTTCAATCTGAGGTGACTAAAGGCTCACTCCAAGACAATGGAAAAACTCATCCGAGAGCTACTATTTGCTGATGATGCTGCACTCGTCTCCCACTCGGTATCAGCTCTGCAGCATATGACGTCCTGCTTTGCAAAGGCTGCCAAGCTATTCGGCCTAGAAGTTAGTCTGAAGAAGACAGAAGTTCTCCACCAGCCTGCACCCCAGGAAGATTATCACCCTCCCTGCATCACTGTGGGTGAATCAGTTCTGAAGACAGTCCAGCAGTTCAGCTACCTGGGGTGCATCATCTCCTCAGATGCCAAGATCGACAAGGAGATTGACAACAGGCTGGCAAAGGCAAACCGTGCATTTGGCTGACTGCACAAAAGAGTGTGGAGCAACAAGCATCTGAAAAAAGGCACAAAGATCAATGTTTACAAAGCGGTTGTGATGACAACCCTCATCTACGGCTCCGAATTGTGGGTTTTATACCGTCATCACCTGCGACTCCTTGAGCGCTTTCATCAGCGCTGCCTTCGCACCATCCTCAACATCCACTGGAGTGACTTTGTGACCAACACTGAAGTCCTCAAAAGGGCGGAGGTTACAAGCATTGAAGCACTGCTGTTGAAGATGCAGCTGCGCTGGGCAGGGCATATTTCTAGGATGGAAAACCACCGCCTTCCCAAGATTGCTCTGTATGGCGAACTTTCCACCGGCCATCGAAATAGAGGGGCACCAAAGAAGAGGTACAAAGACTCCTTGAAGAAATCCCTTGGCACCTGTCGCATCAACCATCACCAGTGGTCTGACCTAGCCTCAGATCGCAAAGCATGGAGGCACACCATCCACCAGGCTGTCTCTTCCTTTGAGAACGCACGCATAGCTGGTCTTGAGGACAAAAGGAGATTGAGGAAGAATCGCACTGCTACAGCACCAACCCCAAATCAGACTTTTCCCTGCAGCCACTGTGGCCGGACCTGCCTGTCCCACATTGGTCTTGTCAGCCACCAGCGAGCCTGCAGCAGACGTGGACTACTGCACCCTTCTTAAATCTTCGTTTGCGAAGTCAAGCTGAGAGAGATAGGCAATTTTCATACCCCATGTTTCTCCCTAATGGGGAACCAAAACAGCTTGTATTGTCCTCCATTTTATCCTCATAACAATGCAGTGAGATAAGTAGGCTGAGAGTTTGTCACTCAGAAACTTTGCCTGGCAGACTGGGGATCTGAGGATTAGAGACACATGACAGGTTGCTTGAAAGCGTTCTTGTTGCCTGTCACAGAGATAACTTGGTCCAGGATGTTCTAATTCCTTTCATTTTGGGCACAGCAGCTTCCATCATTCTGAGGTTGGTAGCCAATTTTCAAACAGCTAGCATTATTTTCTGGTGATCAGTGTTTGCTGTCTCCCGACCTGGATAGTCCAGACTACCTCAATCTTGTCAGATATTGGAAACTAAGCAGGGCTGACCCTGGTTATTATTTGGATGGGAGGCCACTAAAGATAGTTCAGGGTCACTATGCAGAGGCAGGCAATAGCAAGCCACTTCTGGATGTCTCTTGCCTTGAAAACCACTTGAGGAGTTGTCATAAGTCAGCTGTTGACTTAACAAAAAAAAAATTAAAATGCCTGCAACAGAGAACCTTAGCTTGTTAATAGTGTGGAGCAGCAATCTGGAGATAACATGTACCAGGATATTCTGGTTCTCTCCATTTTTGGTACTGGAACTCCCGTGATCATCCTGAAACTGGTGGCCAACTTTGAGTCTCCTAGCTTTATTTTCTGATGACTTTTGCCTGCTACAGATGGACAAACAGACACGTCGATTCTTTATTATTATAGATGCATGGTAACAGCAAGCCAAGTGATTGGTTTTGTTATGACATTTGGTTTGGATCAAGGTTTCTTTTGGGGGGGGGCAGGTGGAATCTTTGTCTAGGGGCCCATGCTGGCTCCAAGCAGCTCTGCAGCTAGTCTGCTGAACACTAATGCTGCATGCACAAACTGTTGGAGCTGATACACATGTTACAGAGTCCTCGTATGTACCAAGTAGCTACCAGAAGGACTTGCTGTGATGTGCTATTTGGAATGTAAATCCCAGGCAATGTGCAGGATCAGGATCATGTAATGTGGGGACTTGGGAGAAGAGGAAATGTTGATGTGTAGCCATCATTATATGAAGATTCCCCAATGGGGCAGATGGTGGTTTCAGGTACAAAAAATGGTGCAGGGGAAAGGCTTATGTCCCCTTTGCCCATACACTGATGTGAGTCAGGGATCTGTCTGCTTGGGAGTTAAGTTCGGAACTGCACCTGTCTCACTGAAAGTCCATGGGGTGACACAAAGAATTTGTAGTGTGAGAAGTGTTCCTCATTTACCATCCAGAGCGCAGAAGGAGTTCTTGGGGAAATGGTGCTTGATTTATAATACAGCTGAGTGTCATTTAAACTGGACAGATTTACATTCCAACCAAGGAGTGAACCACCAATAAATTTTGGCAGCAGCTCTTGTTTGCCCTCTGTACAGCATTCTTCTTCCTGTTTTCCATAGCAGTGTGATTTTCTTTTCTAAAAATCTCAGTCAGGAGACATTCAGATGCTACATAAAACTGACATTAAGCCAACATTGTGCAAGAAGTTGACTTGCTGCCAGGGTCATACATGGGCTTTGCTTCTGCCTCCTGTAATACAGTAATTCTGTGCTGCTTCTACATATGGACGGGAAAAGTCACTGCTGCTGGGGAAGCAGAGGCAAGCAGCATGGGAGTAGTTGGGAGTGGGGTCTGCATATCCTGTCCCTGTGATACTTGCTGCGGATGCTACCCCTCTCCCCCCCCACTTTGCTTTGTCACATCAGCATACAAGCACTGGCTCAAGGACAATCACACTCATGTTCCCTACTACTCTTTCTTTCCCGCTTTGCAGCTGATAACATGGTGCAAAGCTGTGCCATGCCTTGAGTTGCCAGGCCTCTTAACTACGGTGGGAGGCTTTCTGCCTATTGCTTCTGTCTGCCGATTGGATGGGAGAATAAAAATGCTGCTGGCCTCTGTGTTAGTATGTCACTTCCAAGTACAACATGGAAGTGATAGTGGGTAGCTCTAGAAATTGCCAGAAACTCTAGGATAAAACCATAGAGTCTCTGGCAATTCCTAGAGCTACTCACTGGATGTGATGTAGTGATACTAGCTATGCCATCAACATCACCTTCCCCTCCCCCCATGGTCCCACCTCACGGTATGTCTGATGGGCAAGATTAGCCGTAGCTCAGCCATGACATATAAAAAGCCCTTTAAAGGGTTAAAATGGAGAAGAGAAAAAGCAGAGCTAGGCTCCACCATTTTGATGGTGGACCTCAGCTCTGCTCTCTTCCCATACTGGCTGCAGGCAGAGTGTACAGAAAGACAATCTGTCCCTAGTTATATTGCATTTCCTCCCTGAGACAGATCAAAGGATGTGTTCTTTCGGGCCATTTCAAACAGGCTCCTTAATCGTGATCGGAGGAAGACCAACATTATGCAGATGCTTCCAAATGCAGCCCTGCATGGAAGCATCAGTTAAAAGCAAAGCTCACCAGCAGCATCAGTAGGGCTGCCAGGTTCGGGTTGGAAAATACCAAGAGATTTTGGGAGGGGGGGGGTGGAGCCTGGGGAGGGCAGGATTTGGGGACGGAAGGGACTTCAGTGGAACTTAATGCCATAGAGTTCACCTTTCAAAATGGCCGTCTTCTCCACGTGAACTGATCTTTGTCTCCAGCCACCATTTGGCAGTTGGAAACCCAAAGCATATGAATTCAGACAACATGGATTAACTGGATTTAGATTCCCTGCCCGCACATGTGCACTCAAGCATGCGCACACACAAATCAAGACTCTATGCCTGTATTAAATCATGGTTTAGAATCCTGGCTGGTAATAAGAACTAACTCTAGTTAACCCATTAGTCTGTATTTATATATTGGAGGTGACCAATCCAGGTTCCTCAACTACATGTACTTAATACCATCTTAATATGACATCCGAATACATGCTAAATTTGGCCAGATAAGCTTTGTGCTCCAACTGTCCCTATTTCTTCTGGATAAGCCCAGTTTCCCGATCCCTGTTTCTGGCAAATCCTTATCCCTTTTTTTTGGCTTTCGAGGGAGCTTTGTTAAAATGTTTTTAGTAGGGGGTTGCTAAAGTTGTCTTTCTTCAGGGTTCAGGGTAAGTCTACAAATTTCAGCATGGAATTGATCTCCTTTGTACTGCACATGCACATCAGTGCTTGCACATGTACGCTAAGATGTCACGCAGCATGCAGCCTGCAATTCATATGCTGCAGCTGCTGACATACGTTTCTAACAGACTGCAGGAAACCTGCACATTTCTCGGGTATCATAAACATAAGGAACAAACATTCTGGGCTTTTATAACCCTGCATGGAAAAGCAGCAGCTTCAGACCTATGACAAGGCGTAATGAAAGCAATGCACAGTGTAATATGCAGGTCCCTACTGTGCACGGGGGTCTGCCACGTGCCCCTTTCATGCAATGTTGAGTCCAACATTGTAAGGAAAAATAGAAAAGGAGTTGAATAAAGGTTTCTGCTAGCGCAAGCTGTGAAATTAATCTGTATTTGCAATCGGATGCAGAAACAACCAAATTAAGACAAGTTAATAGTGGCAAGAAAAGCAAGGAAGCAGATAGCCAATGTCTGTCCCACCACTGGGAAAGAACTGCAAAGTACTTATTTGTGTTCAGAAGATTGCAGGTTCAGTCCCTGGCAGCTCCTGTTGAAGACAGATTCAACTCCAGTAGCACCTTAGAGACCAATAAGAATTTTGCGGTATAAGCTTTCAAGATGCAAAGGGAGCTTTGACCCTTGGAAGGTCATACCTTTGAAAACTTGTTGCTCTGTATTTATTTGTTTATTATTTATTTAATATATTAGATTTTTAGGGCACCCTTCCCTGCAAGCAGGGCTCGGAGCAGTTTACCAAGAAAGATAGATGCAATAAATAATGGTAAAACCAACAATAAAATACAAAATAGATATATCAACATTAAAACATACCAAATGGCAGAAAAAATCAGCTTCTACCTGCCTCCTAGGGGTGTGTGGTGAATGGAGGGGATGAGAGTGCCAGACTACACTTTGTCCCACTGCTGCCCTCAACCAAATGCCCAGCAGAACATCTCTGCCTTACATGCCCTGCAGAAAGGTGACAAATCCTGCAGGGCAGATGTTTTCTGGCACGGATGTTCTCTGTAAGGTGCTACTGGACACAAATATAGTAGTTCTACTGCAGACCAACATGGCTATCCCCCATCTCTGTTGATGGGAAAGATCTTTTTATGCGGACACTCCATGATAATTCTAAGCCTTGTTAGATCAGATCAAGATCCATGTTGTTCCAACCTATGAGGTGCTGCTGGGAAGGCTGCTCCCCCCCCCCCCCCCGCATCTACTGCCATTCAGAAGCATTAGTGCCTGCAAGCACAGAGGTTCTATTTAACCATCATGGCTAATAGCCACTGATGGACAGCTCCTCTGTGAACTGGTCAAAACAACTTTCAAAGCCCTCTGGGAAGAAATGCATTTTTCCTTGGGAGTTTTGAGCTGAGCATTTTAATGGCTTCAACAGCTTCCCTGGCAGACATCAGCTCGCCTTCATACAAATGCTACGGGATATAACAAGAGACGATGGGTGGGGCAAGATCTGTCTCTTCTTCCTAGCAGGGAACAGAGATTTGGGAAGAATGAAATGGACTCCAAGAAGGAAATGTCCTGGAAATACTACCAGGTCAGTGGGTGGAGAAACATAAAAACTCCTTGCAGCAGGAAGGGGGTCTCTTTTCCTTGGGTGCTGAGTCCATAGGAACATGCAGCCATTTTCCACGTGCTCACCTCAAGACTTGGAGTAAGTAGGGTTGCCAAGTCCAATTCAAGAAATCTCTGGGGACTTTGGGGGTGGAGCCAGGAGACACTGGGGTGGAGCTAGGAGCAAGGGTGTGACAAGCATCACTGAACCCCAATGGGAGTTTTGGCCATCGTATTTCAAGGGACAGCACACCCTTTTAAATGTCTTCCTTCCCTCCACCCTCCCCTTCTCTGATTTCACTGCAGAGGCGGAGCGGAGCAGGCGACACCGCTGCGCTGCCGCCGCCTCTTCTCCGCTTCACCGTAACTGCTCCTCCGAGATGGACTCAAGCTAGAGGAACCCAGATTCATGGCTCGCCACGCTCCTGGCCTGCCTCCACCCTCCCCTTCTCTGATTTTACCTCAGAGGCAAAGTGGAGCGGGCGATGCCGCTGCGCTGCTGCCGCCTCTTCTCCGGTTCACCTTAGCTGCTCCTCTGAGATGGGGTGGCTCGCCACGCTCCTTGGCGCCGTTTCCCCCCTCCCCCCGCTTCCGTTTTTTTGGAGAGTGGGGGAAGAGGCTGTAAATCCTGGGGTCTCCCGCCAGGGCGGGAGGGTTGGGAAGCCTAGGAGTAATCTTCAGGGTAATGGTTACTGTGTAGAGATCTGTAGCTTACTAAGCTTCAGGAGCCTGTCCTACAGTTTAACAACTGATAGGGCAATGGAAAAGTAACGTAGTCAAATTGCCTGTATTTTCCCTTTTCTGTTTTAATTATTTTATATTGAGTTTAATTTCCTGTTTTCTTCTCTCTGATGGAGTTGTGTTTTTCCTCTCTCAGAGGATTTGCATTTTACCCATTTCGTTTGAACCATTGCTCAATCTGGTGCTCTGCTAAAAATATTATTTTAAGCATTTTCTTTTTAATAAATACGAACTTCTGAAGCCGGAAGTGGTTCTTTGTACCACATAGGCCTTCACTGTCTTGGACATGCTATTTTAAAAGGCACACTGAGGAAAGGCAAGCAGTTGGCAAGTGGCCATTCCTCCAGGGACACACAAAGCAGTAATCTGTCCTTTGGTGACCAAGCACTGGGCAGCGGGAGACACAGAGGCACAGAGCTTCAGATTTTGGAAGGGAAGCTGAGAGTCCTGACCCTCCCAGTGGGCAATTCCTTACAACGGTGATGGAGGTGGCTTACTGGAGAGAAAGTAAAGCCTCTCCAGTCGTAGAGGGCAGGGTAGAATAGAGGCTGCAGGCCAGAGCAGGCTCTAAGAGACAAACCACCACCCCACTGCCTAGGTTCCCCTGACCCAACTCCCATTCAAGTTAGTCAGACTGGAAACTATTCCCAGGTACTGCAGGGGCCTTGTTTGTGAGTGGGCGGGACTAGTGTTGCCAGCTCTCAGTTGGGAAATACCTGGAGATTTGGTGGTCAAGTCTGGGAAGGATGGGGTTTGGGGAGGAGAGGGACCTCAGCAGGGTATAAACAACAGAGTCCACCCTCTGAAGCTGCCGTTTCCTCCAGGGGAACTGATCTTGGTCATTTGAAGATAACTCGAATAGTTGAGAGATCTCCAGGAACCACCAGGGAGGTTGACAACCCCAAGAGGGACTGAAACACAGGGTGGTTATTTGTTTCATTGGGGGTTGCCCAGGAACACCCCAGGGGCCCATGGGAAATTAGTTTCCAGACTGAGATGCAGACAGGCTTGACTTGACTATCTGACTGACATCTAGTTTGCTCTAAGCCAACAGATTTCATAGGTTTCCCCCAAAGAGAGGGGGGGGGGATAAAAACAGCTGGTCACAAACTGTTTTTTTTAAGCAGAAGGTGGAGGGAAGCTAACTGGCTGGTGTTTGTACAGAAGAGGAAAACCATATACAGAAAGAGCGAGAGCAGGATTGAGAAGAGCAATCCCCTGGAGATCGCAAATATAAGGCATAATTTTCCATGTCCGTCAGAGAGAGGAAATTAAACTCAACATCAAATAATTAAAAGAGAAAGGGGAAAATACAGGCAATTAGACTAACTAAGTTACTTTTCCATTGCAGGGAGCAATTTGGTGCTAATTGGTTAAGTCAGCTGGCAGCTGAGAGCGGACAATTAGATCTTCCCATCACTTTAAGTGGAATCCTAAACAGAGTTGCTCTCTTCCAAATACATGGACTTCCATGGATTTAAGAGGCTGTAACTCTGCTTAGGACCACAGTGCTCCTAAACCTACAGGGGAGCTTCCTTTCCCATCAGTCACTGCATGGAAAGATTTGTAGAACTGATCATCGCCCAGGGGACACATGGAAAAATACACTTAAATCATATAAGGGTGCCACTAGCTTTGAAAACAGATGTGTTAAACAGCTTCTACACTGACCTGGATAACCCAGGCTAGCCCAGTCTCATAAGATCTTGGCAACTAAGCAGGGTCAGACGAAGAAGAAGAAGAAGAAGAAGAAGAAGAAGAAGAAGAAGAAGAAGAAGAAGAAGAAGAAGAAGAAGAAGAAGAAGAAGAAGAAGAAGAAGAAGAAGAAGAAGAAGAAGAAGAAGAAGAAGAAGAAGAAGAAGAAGAAGAAGAAGAAGAAGAAGAAGAAGAAGAAGAAGAAGAAGAAGAAGAAGAAGAAGAAGAAGAAGAAGAAGAAGAAGAAGAAGATGATGATGATGATGATGATGATGATATTGGATTTACCCTTCACTCTAAATCTCAGAGCAGCTCACAATCTCCTTTACCTTCCTCCCCCACAACAGACACCCTGTGAGATAGGTAGGGCTAAGAGAACTCTCCCAGAAGCTGCCCTTTCAAGGACAACTCCTATGAGAGCTATGTCTGATCCAAGGCCATTCCAGCAGCTGCAGATGGAGGAGTGAGGAATCAAACCCAGTTCTTCCACATAAGAATCCGTGCACGTAACCACTACACCAAACACCAAAGAATCACTATGTAGAGGCATGCAATGGCCAACCACTTCTGAACATCTCTTACCTTGGAGTCAGCTGCGATCTGACAGCACTTTCCAGCACTGTCTAGATGTAGACAGTAGACAACATTTTAGCCCATAGATTTTTTTTTTTTAAATTAAAAATTAGGATCAATGAAAGCAGAGTTCTCCAGAACTCTTAAGTTGGATGTTGTTCAATATCAACATAATGGTGTGTGTGGGGGGGGGGGAAGCTTGCAAGTTTATTTACATAGTGTCTTAAAATGGCACATAGGTTGCTGAAGACGTAATTGGATTAGGTGGTACTGGGTACAAACCAAGATACATGGTATTAGGAATACTGAGTCATGTTCTGGTTACTCTGTCTTGCAAAGGACACCAAATGATGTTTGGTTTCCTCATTAGTGTTGTGAATCAGAGCAAACAGGCTGAATGAAGCTTTGTGTCCTGTTGTGGGCTCCTGTTTTGTTGAAAGAGGGAAAGTGCCATTTCTATTAACATTTTTGGCCTTGTTATCTTCTCTTCCTTATTCAAGGGACAACCTGTCACTCATTTGTCTTTAATAAAACTTCCTGCCTGGTCTCCTGGAGGCAATTTTAACTAGCTACCTCAATCCAGGGTATTCACAAGTATTTTCTAAATAACGTTTTAATAAAATCTGTTGGCAAATCGTTTATTAAAGAGTTTGGCATCGCTATTCACAAAACACCCAGCGACTCAAAGGCACAACACAATGGGAATGCCACCATTTATTTAATTTCAAAAGCATTTTAATCTGTTATTGTGCAGCTTGCAACATAAAATGTATAAAATGTCCAGAGCAAAGATTTAAGCCATTAGAGAGCAACAAGTAAACATGCTCAAATTATTCAGACAGAAGGAGAACAAAATGAAAAACAGAATGGTTTCTTTAAACTTAATGGAGGAACAAGTCATTGGATATATAAAATAGCAAAAAGCAGGCAAGGATGGGAATCAACAAAAACTTGGGGGAAATGAATATGAGTCGTCCCCCCCACTCCAGAATTTAACTTTTAAATAGAACTGGCACCATGAAAACCACAGTGGATGGGATTGCCAACAGACCTAGAGAAAAATGTTCCTCAAAATACATGCTTTCTGAAGCCTTTTCATTGCATGGATGTAAATAACAGTATCTTTTTTATAAACAACAGTACCTGATATACATCCAATTAAGCATCTAATAAAGGGAAAGGATTTCACCCCCCCCAGGAAGTTGGCAACCCTAATTTGGGGAGGGGATTCCCAAAATAGCAGCAGAATCACAAAGAAGACCCTGTATCTGCTTGCCAGTCTCATTACCTGGGTTGATGGAGGAACACAGAACAGGACCTCTGTTCATAATCACAAGCAAGCAAGCAGATACCCTGACCTCAGGCCATGAAGAGCTAGGGTTACCAGGTCCAACTCAGGAAATATCTGGGGACTTTGGAGGTGGAGCCAGGAGCAAGGTTGTGGCAAGAACAACTGAACTCCGAAGGGAGTTCCAGCCATCAAATTTAAAGGGACAGCACTCCTTTTCAATGGCTTCCCTCCATTGGAAATAATGGAGGATAGGAGCACCTTCTTTTAGGGCTCCTAGAGCTCCCTTGGTCCAATCTTTTTGAAACTTGGAGGAGTTTTGAGGAGAAGTCCCAGACGCTATGTGGAAAATTTGGTGCCTCTACCTCAAAAAACACGCCCCCCCCCTCCAAGCCCAGATACCCACATATCAGTTCTCTATTATACCCTATGGGGACCAATCTCCACAGGGAATAATGGAGTCCCCAGATGACATTCAACTTCCCCCCCTGCATTCTGAGAAAACCTCCAAACGAGGGGATCCCCTGCCCCCAACTGGAGATTCTTTCCCTTTGTAATCATTATAGACTTCAGCTACTGGTGAATGTTTGCAGTGATTCCCACATAAACACAGGTTCTTGCAAATAAAATTGTAAGTTCTTTGGAGTCCAATTTGGCCCCATTCCAAAAATGATAACAATTGTTAAGATTGTAAGATCTTTGGAGTCCAGTTTGGTCTCACTTCAAAGTGATAGCAACAAACAAGTGTTTTTTTTTATCCACTCCATTCATCCTTGGACGTGAGGAAGATTTGAAATTGTGTTTCAGATGGACCTGCTGTAGTCCATACTTTATAATTGGGATTTCTATGTTGTATATATATTTGTACACAAATGATTGGCAATCACTAAATGGCTTCTTGTAGTGCCTGGAGTGGTATTTTTTATTTGCATTCCCCAAGTGGGGACTGGCAACCCTAGGGATGTAAAGCTAAGAGCCAGTACGCTGTTTTGCACACAGAAATGAATCAGCAGTCAGTCATTTTTTTAAAAAACTGTTGAACTATATTCTCTGTAAAGTATGGCAGAAAGCAAACTAGGGTTGTCAGGTCTGTGTTGGAAAATACTGGAGACTTTGGGCGTGGAACCAGGAGAGGGAGTGGTTTGGGGAGGGAAGGAGCCTCAGCATGGTACGATTCCATTTAGTCCACCCTTCAAAGCAGCCATTTTCTCTAGGAAAGCTGATCTCTGCCGCTGGAGATCAGCTGTAAAAGCGAGAGATCTTCAGGCCCCACCTGGAGGCTGGCAACCCTACAAACTCCTTCTGAACCAAGTGCACTTTTTGAACAGTCCTTTGCAGGCCTTAGGTTCAGTGGGAGCTCACAGGAGCACAGCTCCTGAACCTTTGGGAGAGTTCCACCTCCTCCTTCTGAGAGTTCCACCTCCTTGTCCATTGAATAGTAGGTGCAGCTGCATAACAATCCCTGGATGAGCTCCACCACCTTTTTTCCCTACAAAATGACCCCTGGTCCTTTGCATCTTATCTAATTTAGGATATAAGATTTATAGATCCAGTCTGTGAAGGGAATGGTGGGTGAAGATTTTGATGGGACTCAAAGCCTTCTTCAAGATAGTACAGATAATGCTAGAGGTGAACAGTTGCTAAGAATCCAAGAGTGAGTCATACACAGATTTATACCAACACACTAAAACCATTGTGCAGGATGCCTCTGTGTAAATGAATTACTTATTGTGAGACTTCTTATGTTGCCATTTCCCAATAAAAGACACGCGACAACCAGTGTCACAGTGGTGAAATTTTACAGATTATTGATTAACATGTCAGTCATCAGCAATGCTATGTTGTATATTTTCAGTGATTCAAATGAGCCTTCTTATGCTGGATCTTTATTGATCTCTCTGGTTCTGAATTTTGACATTGTTTGGCTCCTCCATTATAAAAGGTTACACATTTACTGCCTTGGGCCTGATCTAAATGTGATTCTGCGTGTGATTACAGACTGGCACTTTGGGCAGACTCAGAGACACCTCTGAAATCAACCCCCAAAATCCTTCCAAACGGTAACATTTGCCACCCGTCCCCATCCCGTCCTCACCCCATTCTCCAGCCTCTGGAGAATGGCTCAAAAAGATACCACTTTGGAAGTGGTAGCAATTTTTTAAGATGTACGTCAGTTGCCTCCTTGCCATCTGGAAGCGGCAGGGGCGGAAACAAGGCGCCTTGGCCTGTGAAATCGCCAAGTTGCGACTTCCAGGCTTCGTCGCCTTAAGTTCAGTGGGGTCCACGGAGCTCGTCTCTAGCGACCCCCCTGAAGCAGGTGGCTGGAGAGGTGCCGCAGTCGTGGCATCTCCAGGGAGACTCTGGAGGGGTATCCTGTTAGCATGGGGCTTTGCAGGGAGCCAGGGAAATAGCGGCGACTGTTCCCTGGCTTCTTGTGTGCTCCAGTGCTCTGCTGTCATGGTCGCCATCACGGCAGAAAGAGGTGAACACCTGGCTACTTGCTTTCTTCTTCTAACAAGCTTCTGATGCATCACTTTTCTACCTTAGGCACTGAAATTCAACTTCGTAAATAAGTTTGCTCTTCAATACCACTGGCTAATGGGACGTTTTAAATAACAACAAATGGGACAGTTCCAAGGAAAGGAAAGAGGTGGATTCCCTCCCACTTTTGTACACAAATGATTGGCAATCACTAAATGGCTTTTTCCCCCCCATTTAAACATTTTATTGAGGCATAAAAGTAGCTTACAATCCATAACGCAAGAAGTTTACCATGAAGATTAACAGAGATAACATCGTAAGCTTAATAGACAGAATACAGAGCAAAAACAACATTTAAAAAACAAAATAAACAAAATACAAACTGAAGGTAATAATAATTATAGTTATTATAACACAGTATTTAAAAATAAAATAAGATCAGGAAAGGAAAAAGGAAGATATAATACACTTTAAATAACTTGAAATTAACTTGTTAAAAAAATTTATAGCAAAAGGAAATCCTTATACATTTTATTTTTAGAATAAGAGTTAGCATAAAATGGATCGGTGTCAAGCTTTCTAGAAAGGGAAGCCAAGTTGCCAGATATTTAGCGTAGGCTTGGTATGGGTCTTTGTGGTCTATGGCTGCCTGAATTTTATCCATTACAATGTGTTCCCAGACTTTAAGTAGCCAGTTGTCAAGTGTCAAATTCAATGAGTTTTTCCAGGACTGCGCGATCGTGGTTTTAGCAGCTGTCAGGAGTTTAACTATCAAGGATTTTTTAGAAGATGAGAGACGGGTATCAGACCAATGATTGAGAAGTATCCTTGTTGGGTCATCTGGGATCAAGACCCCAGTTAGGGAGGAGAGATGGGCACAAATTGAGGTCCAGAATGGTCTGATTTTGGGGCAGTCCCACCAGCAGTGAAAATAAGAGGCTTTGAGCCCACAGTTTCTCCAGCAGTCTGAAGAGCCTAACTGGGTCATATGGGAGAACTGGTTAGGAGTAAGGTACCAACGTGCAATCAATTTAAAGTTTTGTTGAGATATATTTATAATAGTAGATTGTAGGGCATCACTAGCCCATATAGAGTCCCATTGGTCGGGGGAAAGGATGATGCCACAGTCTTTATGCCATTGAGTGGTGTAAGAGGGTAAGGTTGCTTCGAGTTTAGACAATAGGATTCGATACAGCCGTGAAATGAGACTTTTAGGCGTTCTCTCTTCGTGAAAATGAAGAACCAGATGTTCGTAGTCGGATGAAGGGCGAGAAAATGAAGAGATCACTTTAGGGTCCTGAAGAAAGTGCCTGATTTGAAAGTATTCAAACCAAGGTGCTGGCTTAGTCAAAACTTGGTCTAGGTCATTTTTAGGTAGAAGTTGTTTAGAAGATGAAAGAAGATTAAAGAAAAAGCTTTTGAGGAGTCTCTCCAGACCTTGAAGGAAAAGGGTAGTTGGGCAGGAAGGAAATATTTTTGTCCTATAAAAGATGAGATAGTAGAGAGTCCTGGAGCAAGAAAATGACGCTCCGAATCCCATACTGACAAGAGCGCCCTGAGGAATGGGTTCATGAATTGCCACGGTGGGCGTTCATTTTTCTTGAGCCATAGTAGTTCGTAGTATTTCAGTGGGGTAAAGTGAGCTTCCTCTATGGGCGTCCACGGCGGCGGGGGATGTTGGTACAGTATTTTGGTCATCTGGGATAAAATAGTAGCTTTATAATACTTTGCAATGTCGGGAACTGCTAGGCCACCTTTTTGTCTTGATCGACATAAAGTTGAAACTTTGATTCTAGGCTTCTTATATTTCCAGATAAAGGAGGTCAGTATTTGTTGCCAGGATTTTAAGATAGGCTGAGAGATCTCAATAGGAAGAGCCCGAAAAAGATATAAAAACTTGGGAAAAATGAAGGATTTAATTACATGGATTCCTTCCATCCAGGATAGTTGCAACTTATCCCATTGCTTTAGCGTGGTAGTAATCTCAGAAGCCGTGGCCGTGTAGTTAGTTTTTAATAGGCCAGCTATATTTAAGGGGATTTTCAGCCCCAAATAGGACCAGGAATCAGAGACCCAATGGAAGGGGTAGTTTGCGACTATGTCTTTTTTAGAAGTATCGGAAATTTTAATCGGGTAGAGAATTGATTTCGAGTGGTTAACTGTAAGACCTGAAAGTTTACTGTAATCAGACAGGAGAGAGGAAACGGCTTTAATAGACTGTAGTGGATTTGTAATATATAAGACTATATCGTCGGCAAATAAACTTATTTTAAAAGTAAAATTTTGGACAGAGATACCAGAAATCTCTGAAGAAAGCCGTATCAAATTTGCAAAGGGCTCTATGACAATGACGAATAGCAGTGGTGATAGGGGGCACCCTTGACGAGTTCCTCTTTCTAGGATAAGTGAAGGGGACTGTTGACCATTGATTTGTATAAACGCGGATGGACAGGAATACAAAGAATCTATAACCGTTCTGAACCTAGGTCCGAAACCCATATGATGTAAGACTTTTTTAAGGAAGAGAGGTTCTACACTATCGAAGGCCTTCTCTATATCTAAGGCAAGAATGCAGGAGTCGTATGGCTGAAAAGTGCAATATTGAATTAAGTTAATTGTTTGTCTAGTATTGTCTGTGATATCGCGATTCGGAATAAATCCTGATTGGTTGGTGTGAATATAGAGCCCTATGATTGTGTTCAATCTAGCAGTCAAAATGGAAGTAAATATTTTATAATCATTATTTAGTAAAGAAATGGGGCGGTAAGATTTAACATTTAATGGGTCTTTGTCTTTTTTGGGAATCATAACTATTTTCGCCTGGGACCAGGAGGGAGGCATACAGCCGGAGTCCAGAACAAGATTGCAAACAGTGGTAAGGTGAGGTACCAGGGAAAGATTGAATTTTTTATAAAATTCTGAAGGTAGTCCATCTCTACCTGGGGTTTTATTGATTTTGGAGGCCTTAATGGCGTCAACGACTTCAAGAGAAGAAATCGGAGAATCTAAAAAGGCTTGGTGTTCGTGGGAGAGTTGGGTAAGGATCTTCTGGTTTTGAAAAAAGTGGTCTATTAGGTGAGAAGGAGGATTGGACGAGGTATATAGCTGTTGGAAAAACTGATGGAAGGTGTCCAAGATTTTTTTGTTTGATGAGTGTATTTTGCCAGAGTTGTCTCTAAGACATTTAATCTGTCTCTCACCTAGCTCTTTCCTGAGTTTCCATGAAAGTAGTTTCAACGAACGGGGGTGGTTATACCAGTATTTTTGTTTCACGAATAGTAGATTTTTTCGAATATTAGATGTTTCCAATAAGTCTAGTTTCTGTCTTTCGAGAACAAGTTTTTGGTAAACTTTATTAGAGCAGGTTTGCTTGTGTTTTTGTTCCAAGTGTTTAATATTGTCTAAAATGAGTTGTTTCAGTTCTAATTTTCTTTTTTTGTAGGCCGAATGCAGGGAGATACACTTGCCTCGCAGAACAGCTTTCATTGCGTCCCACACAATTTCTTTGGAAACCCCACAATCCAGATTGTTTTTGAAATAAAGATTGATCTCTTGCTCTAATTGTGTACAAAATTCTTGGTTCAGAAGGAGTGATTTATTTAATGCCCAATTAAATGAAGGCCTGTCCTGAGAACCAACATGCAGTGTGCACTCCAACCAAGCGTGGTCGGAAAGTGTCCTAAGGCCAATATTGGTGTGAGAAACTTGATTCAATAAGGAGGGAGAAATAAGAAAATAATCAATCCTTGTAAAGGTATTGTGTAATGCCGAAAAGTAGGTGTAGTCCTTAACCCCCGGGTTATGCAATCTCCAAACGTCACATAGGTTAAAATTATGAAGGACAGATTGCATAGGTGCTGGGGGAGAAGTCGGGGGAGAGTGTGGCTTAAATGATCTGTCCCACTTGGGGTCTATGATTTGGTTGAAGTCCCCCCCTATAATGACTGTCCCTTCTTGGAAAAGGGCAAATTTAGAAAGCGTGTCTTTTATAAAGCTAATTTGTGAGGAATTGGGAGCATATAGAGAAACCAGAGTGAAAGGAGAGTCATTAAGTGTACCTTTTATAAAGATATAACGTCCTTGGGGATCGACTTCTTGAGCCGACAAAACAAACCGGGTATTTTTTGAAAGTAGGATGGCGACTCCGCGTGATTTAGAAGAACCAGGAGCTACATACTGTGTATGGAACCACTTAGATCGAAGTATGGTGGAGCTTGCCAACTTAATGTGGGTTTCTTGTAGGAAAAGAAGATCAGGTTGTAATTTGGTCAAAGCAGAAGAAAGCCGCTTGGCTTTAATAATGTTGTTAAGGCCTCTGCAGTTGAGAGAAATTAACTTTAAGTCAGACATAATTTAGAGACATTAAAGTAGAAAAAAACATTGTTAAGATCCATATAACGCCTGTAGAACCCGGACTGGGGCTCTGTATAACAATGATGAGAAGAAGTAGAAGAAACAGGTAACAATGACCAGATTTCCCTTGTTCTCACAACACAGAATAAACAAAGAGAGAACATTGGGGTGGGAGTACCAGGATTAGTGACCTGACTGCAAAAGTCTAGGATCACAGCAACAACCATATTTGTCTGAACCAAATTGAACAAACACAAACCACTTTTCAGTATAAATATAAAAATTTCCAAAACCCCAAACACCGCTAAAGGGATCCACTGAGTTCGAGGGTCATGGCCAGAGTATACCAGAACATACCAGTGCTGGTCAAAAAGCACCGTCTGAAAAGGGCCATAAATAAACACCAGTAAAAGGTACCTTTTCCCCTTGAAAAAACAAATCAACAATATTAACAACATAAATCTTACTAAACTGTTCATTGTTTCCAACCAGGAAACAATGCAACTTTACTCAGTATATAAGAAATATACAATCTAATATGGAGGGAGCAAAAAGAAGGAACATCCCGGCTGTTCCCTTAACAATGTGACATAATAAGAGGAAAGAAAACCCCCGCTCCCTTAAACCAGAACAAGATGGCATGGGTAGTGCAAATACAACTGTTCAGTAGCAGGAGATGGAAGTAACAGGAGGTGAACTGAATGTCCATGAAGAAGTCAGCGTTGTCTTCTTGGCTTGAAAGAAAACGGTGGGTTGGTTGAACGAGATGAAGTAGCCCCACTTGAGTCAGGAGATGAAGGAGAGTCAATGTTTAGTTGTTTAAGAAGATCACAGCCGGAGGTGAAATCAGAAGCTGTTAGCCGAAGGCCCTGGTGAACAACCAGTATCTGGATAGGAGAAGCCCAGCGGAAGCGTATTTTGTGTTCAAATAGTGAATTTAGAATCGGCTTCATTTCTTTCCTATGCTGCAGGGTTTCTGGTGAAAGATCAGCTAGAACCAGGATCTTTTTGCCCTTGTAGAGTAGACCCTCTTCATATCGGGCTCTCTGTAAAATCAGGGTTCTGGTCCTGGAGTCTGGAACCGTGGCAAGTATGTCTCTTGAAAAGTCTTTTGACTTGGGCTGTAATGCCCCCAGACGGTAGGCAGAATCAATGAGAGGGGCGACTCCATCTTGGAGGTGGAGGGCTGAAGCAAGCCATGAGGCAATGAAGATTTTTACCTCCTGGTTCTCTTCCGCCTGTTCTGGCAGGTCTCTAAATTTCAGGTTAGCAGCCCTTAATCTGTTATCCAGGTAAAGCACCTTCTCATGGAGCCGTAGGTCTGAGCTTTGCAGGGCTTGTACAGCCTCGTGGGCCACCGTAGCCATTTCCAGCGCTGAGTCTGCAGTTTGAGTGACTGCTGAAAGCGTTTCATTAATTTTTTTTAGTTCTAATTGCAAGGGGGTAATGGCTTTGCTGATCTTCTCCCCTATTGTGACCCCTATTGAGTCCTCCAAGCGTGAAATCGCCACTTGAAATGTTTGGGTCGTTAATAAAGAGCCCTCTTCCTGAGCGGGGCCGGGGGAAGGGCTGGACGCCATTTCAGAGAGAGGTAAGGGCCCGGGGCTCGTTGGAAGAAAGTTTAGTACCTGCTGCGTCGGTGCGGCTTTCGCGGGAGTTTTCTTGGCTGCCTCGGTGTTCCCTGCAGTTCGTTTGCCCATGCCAGGTGAAAGAAATGGTTGGGAACGGGAGCGGGAGAAGGGACTGTGAGCCGGGAGCCGCCGCTTCAAGCGTCCGCCATCTTCCGCGTCGCTGCGCGCCCCACTAAATGGCTTCTTGTAGTGCCTGGAGTGGTGTATTTTTTATTTGCATTCCCCATGTGGGGACTGCCAACCCTAGGGATTTAAAGCTAAGAGCCAGTATGCTGATTTGCACACAGAAATGAATCAGAAATGAATCAGTCTTATGGTATATTAGGTTTGTGCCTCTCAGAGTAATATGAATATAGGAGTTATAGTCTTCAAAAGACCACGAGTGTGGCTTCAAAAAAACAAAGAACAACTTTGAGCATTTGCAACAATTTGAATTAGACTGAATATAGATACTTAAATCGACTCAGTTTATGACTGAATAAGTGACAAGGAGACCATTACCCGGTTATAATTCGGTCTGAACAAAAATGAGATATATTTTAGAGAGATTTGTATTTGTTGCCTGAGTGGGACTGAAATGACAACAATCAAAACACACAGCTGGAGGAGATTTGGAAGGATAGACTAACTGGGTTTCTGAGTGACTTTTCAACTTTAATTACTAGGTTGGGTTACTCTGTGGAGAAAAATGGCATTGCAAAGCAAACTGTTTTTAAAAAAGATATAATAGATACCATAATTTCTCTAAAGCAGGAGCTTGATTCATAACAGAGTTGATAAAAAAGCAAATGGGAGCTCTTATTCTGAAAGGCAGCGAAACCTTAAATCTACGTGAACAGAGTGTTAAAGAGATCTCAGTGGAGTCTGTGGAGTTGAGGCAAATGGGGAAGGAGCCGAAGAAAATTAAAATGGAGCCAGATTGCGTAGTTATTAAGAAGGTCCGGAAATCAAGACCGACTAAAGCTTTTCTGAGAAGGAGTGATCACATAGGAGCCTTATTATCTTTATCGAGATGGGTGAATGCACTAAGGAGAGAGGAGACACATGTCAGTAAAAAAAACAAGACATGAAAAACGTTCAAGAAGAAGGGATTTTAAATTGTTTTTCTTTCTGTAGGTAATTGACTAATATGCAACTCTTAACAAGAACTGACATGCGATTTCAAAAGGCCAAGTGAGACTCTCGGGATAGGATGCTTCTCTTCTGTCTGTTATTTTCTACATTTAAAAAAAAAAAGTTAAATAGAGCTACGTATTAAAGAGCAGGCTATAGAGACAATAAATGCCTTTTTTTTAAGGTAAAAATAAATGTGTGGGAGTTGTGGCTCTTATGGTATATTAGGTTTGTGCCTCTCAGAGTAATATGAATATAAGAGTTATAGTCTTCAAAAGCTTTAAAAAGAATTGTACATAAATAAACAATTAACTTGGGTCAATTTTTAATAAGGCAGACAACACAACTATTTTGTAATCTTCCCCTGAGAAGAACATCAGAAGAGCCCTGCTGGGTCAGACCAGTGAGAGTCCATCTAGTCCAGCCTCCTGTCTCACACAGTGGCCAATCAGTTCCTCTGGAGGGCCAACAACAGGGCAGAGAGGCCAAGGCCTTCCTCTAAGAAGAACATCAAAAGAGTCCTGCTGGATCAGAACAGTGAAGGTCTTGTAGATCTGCTCTTAATACGATGGACTGGAGAAACTGTTTATATTGAGACAGATAAACTATTATGTTTTTTGTTCTATACTTTTTTATCCCTCTACTTTTTAATGTTATTTTAAATTTGCTTTCCTTCTTTCCATTTGAAATAAGTAAGTAAGAAGGTTAAAGAAATGATATTTGTTTTTTATGCTTATCCAAATGATGACATCGCTAAAATAGCTACTTAGCTTGAACTTTTAGTTTGGTTAAATTTAGCCAGTTAGTTCTGTGCTGCAACCTCTCTGACTTCTTACATCTATGTGTGCTGAAGAATAATAATATAGACTTGTATTTTAAGCAACAGATTAGTAACAAGTGTATAATGAAAAATGAAGACTGTAGAATATAATGGTTGCATAAGGGGAAAATTTTAATACTTGCAAGTAGAAATAATTGGGTATTTTTTTTGAGGTAGAAATGTAACTGATATTTTGCTGCTTTCTTTGTTTCTGGTTCCCCATTCTGTATCCCCCCTCCCTCTTATTGTTTTTTTGTACTTATGCATATGCTTTCTCTTTTTATTTCTAAAACCAATAAAAACTTAAATTTCTGAAATCACCAAGTTGCCCCAAGCTGCTTCTGGCTTTTTTCTCCTTAAAAACTGTCGGGAGCACTTGAGTGCATGAGCACTTAACTTGTTGTGGGGGGTGGGGTGGGGAGGCAGTCTGGCCCCCTCATGGATGGAATGCAGGCGCTTCGCTGGGGAGCATGTGGAGGCTTTGGGATGGCTCTTTTCCAGCCAGCCCAATTTGGGATGCCTCCCTACTGCCCCCAACTGCCCATCTGTTAACAGCCTGACTGAGGCAAAAGCCATCCATTAAGATGTGTGCAGGCCCTAAATTATATCAAGTTTAAAAGGCCCCCATCCTGAAAAACATTAATTTCTTGTAACTAGTGTCCCTCAAACTCTGACATCCTAAACTGCAGCTGATTTGTCTTGTCTATGGGACTCTGCCTTCACACAGTGTCTCATTTAAATTGGGTGGCTACCTGTGTGAAACAGTGACATGCCACAGATCCCTTCTGCACAGGGAGCCACTCCATTTAAACAACACAACTGTGTGAAGGCAAAGTCTGACGGGAAACACTTTCACCTCAGTCAGCAGGAACTTTGAAAAGGAGAAGTGGAACTGACCAGAACAAGAATACGGTCTGTAGAAAAGAAATGACCCTGCAGCTTTATTCCAAAAAAGGTCTTTGCCCCTCCTTCAACTCCCATAATGATCTAGTTTATTTAAACAGGAAACTCAGAGCTAAACTTATTGCATTTGTTCAGGGCTTGTGTCTATAATTACCCCTGTGATGGAGCTTTCTCATGATTGCCTCCTCTGGGACCTTTCTCTGGCTCAGTCTGCAAAACAGATTACCTATTAATTATGAGGGAATCTCTTGGCTGTCCCCTCTTATTGCTTTTCTGTACGCCTAGTCCTTTGAGCAGTAAAGTTCATAAGACCAGTGTCTTTATTAAATGGATCCCAAAATTGCAGCATTGTAACAAAGCTGATCTGCCATCTTCTAACTAGGGTTGCCAAGTCCAATTCAAGAAATATCTGGGGACTTTGGGGGTGGAGCCAGGAGATTTTGGGGGTGGAGCCAGGAGACATTGGGGGCGGAGCCAAAAGCAAGGGTGTGACAAGCATAATTGAACTTCAAGGGAGTTCTGGCCATCACATTTAAAGGGACTGTACATCTTTTTAAATGCCTTCCTTCCATAGAAAATAATGAAGGATAGGGGCACCTTCTTTTGGGGTTCATAGAATTGGACCCCCTGGTCCAATCTTTTTGAAACTTGGGAGGTATTTTGGGGAGAGGCACTAGATGCTATACTGAAAATTTGGTGTCTCTATCTCAAAAAACAGCCCCCCCAGAGCCCCCGATACCCGCGAATCAATTCCCCATCATTCCCTATGGGAATCGTTCATGGAGGTGCATGATGGTTGTGGGGGCGGGGCTTCCCCCGCCAGCCAGCTGGCTCGGGGAGGGGGGAAGCCTGTAAAACCGGGGGATCCCCCTCTGGGACCTGGGGATTGGGAAGCCTACTTGTAACATAAGATTTGCAGTTTATGGTGCCATAGAGTTTATACCAAAATGCTAGTGTCCCTGCGCGACGTGCCTATGCGATTATGTCTCTTCTGGGTGACATCATCATTCCGGGCATGTTGGGCACCAATGAAGCTCTCCGGGGGCAGGGCTCATCCAGCCAGCCAATCCTGTGCTGGTGGGTTGGAGGCCCTGAAATCAGGGGGAAACCTATCCTTAGCAAGAGGTTGAGAACCCTACTGGGACATCAGCGGGGTATAATGCCAAACAGTCTACCCTCCAAAGTAGCTATTTTCTCCAGTGCAGCCAATCTCTGTAGTCTGGAGATCAGGTATAATTCTGGGAGATCTCCATCTGGAGTTTGGTAAATCTACCCTCTGGGTGTTTTGGATCCTCACTGAAGTCCATACATTTCTTCATGGAGTGAATCATCCACACCTATGGTACACTCAGTCTTGATCAAAGAATTATGAATCTCGCACACTCCTCAAAGGTCCTCTGTGACCCTTTCCCAGAATTTATTATGATACTGCTATATAGGCCAATAAAAGGCAGTTCAAAACAGGCCATAAATTTGAAGGTCAGACAGGGTTTTTGCTGCTGTTATGGTTAGCAGAAGTTCCCACCACATCCACTTTCCTTCCACTAGGCTACAGTTCAAAGCTTCGCTGCCTTTGGAGTGTAGCTCGCTGCTGACCCACACGCTAAGGCCTCTGTGGTTTTCAGGGGGAACTGGAGTTGAAGATTGGTAGGTTGTTGTAGTCATCTTGTTGAGCTCTATCTCTGAAACCAAGATGGAGTCTCTTGTTGTCTCCTTCCTTGAGACATCCCCCAGACTTTGAAACTTGCACCCCTGAAACCACTGGCCCACCACAGCGCCTCACAGTTTTATCAACAAAAGTAGTCTGTACGCTTTGTTTGTATTTGTTCCCACAGGATGCAGGTGCTTTGCTGTGGAGTTCAGGGACAGAACTGGCCACTTCCAGAGAAAAGGATCTCAATTCCTACAAAAGATTTTTTTTCTGAGAACTGCTGTCAGTCAAAACAGGCAGCCTGGACTACAGATGAACCCACACTGACCCAACCCAGTAGGTTCATATATTAAACTTGGAATTGGGTGTTTGGATGGTAGTAATTTCTGTTCCTCTTTAGTACCTACATAGCAGGAGTGTTGTGATAGTGGGTACAATCAGGGTTGAAATTGCTATGAAATTAATTGCTAACAGTGCTAAAGAAAAAGTAAGGTTTTGGAGAGCAGAGCTCTTGAGGGAAACTGGAAAGGAACACATGCAGAGCCAATAGAGAGCCAGTTCGGTGTAGTGGTTAAGTGCGTGGACTCTTATCTGGGAGAACTGGGTTTGATTCCCCACTCCTCCACTTGCACCTGCTGGAATGGCCTTGGGTTAGCCATAGTTCTGGCAGAGGTTGTCCTTGAAAGGGCAGCTGCTGTGAGAGTCCTCTCAGCCCCACCCACCTCACAGGGTGTCTGTTGTGGGGGAGGAAGATAAAGGAGATTGTGAGCCACTCTGAGTGGAGGGCGGGATATAAATCCAATATCATCATCTTCTTCTTCTTAAACACTATAGTGCAGGGATCCCCAACACTTTTCTTGCTGCCCACCAAGTATTTTTAGAAAGCAGATGAGGCCAGGTGGGGCTCTTACCCAGCAGGGCTTCTTATGTGCCACTGGCTATGTGCATTAAAAGAACATTATTTCAGTGGCAGAGGCACCATGTTGTTTGTTTTATTCTCTTTTACCCCTCATTTTTAAAGTACCCCTCCTCTCCCCTGGACTTGGGAATCCTCTGTGATTGGCTCTGTTTCCTGCAGTAGCCATTTTGTGATTGGCTCTACCTCCTGTGGCAGCCATTTTGTGGCTGCACTTGCTAGGGTTGCCAAGGCCAATTCAAGAAATATCTGGGGACTTTGGGGGTGGAGCCAAGAGACGTTGGGGGTGGAGCCAGGAGACATTGGGGGTGGAGCCATAAGCAAAGCTGTGACAAGCATAATTGACAAAGTTGTGACAAGCACAATTGAACTCCAAAGGAAGTTCTGGCCATCACATCTAAGGGGACCACATATCTTTTTAATGCATTCCCTACATTAGAAATAAGGATAGGGGTACCTTCTTTTGGGGCTCATAGAATTGGATCCCCTGGTCCAATCTTTTTGAAACTTTGAAAGCATTTTGAGGAGACGCATCAGATGCTACGCTGAAAATTTGGTACCTCTACCGCAAAAAAACCACCCCTCCAGAGCCCCAGATACCCCGGGATTAATTCTCCATTATACCCTATGGTCCAGCAGACATTTCCCTGCCTCCCCTCCCCCAGTTTCTGATGACCCTGAAGCTCTGGAGGGCCTCCAAACTGGGGATCCCCTGCCCCCCACCTGGGGATTGGCACCTCTACTCATGAGTTGCTGAACTTTCAAGTTTTTCACAGTAACACAAGGCAACCAAAGGTTCAAGTTTACCTTCACACTATGCAAACGACCTCTGCAAGGATTGTGTAACAAATTGAGGGTCTGGGCTCCTTTCACGGCCATGTTGTTCTGCCTCCTCTCCCCTCCCGCTCCCCTTCAGCCTTAAAGACGCAGACACACCATCCAAAGAGCAAGGCTTTCTCAAGTAGAGACTGAAGACTCCGGAGGGGGAAAGGCACATGGTGGCTGTGGGACCGGGTCTTCCCACCGCTGGCCAGCTGACTAGGGGTGGGAAGGAGCCTGGGATAGCGGAAGAACCACCACTGGGACCTGGGGTTTGGCAAGCCTAGCACTCGCCCACCCTGTGTCAGAATTCCAAAGGTGCCCACAGGCTCAGAAAGATTGGGGGTTCCTGGTGTAGTGGTTAGAGTGTCAGACTAGGATCTGGGAAGTCCAGGTTTGAATCCCCACTCTGCCACAGAACCTTGCTGGGTGACCTCAGGCCAGTCACTCCTTCTCTCAGCCTAATCTACCTTAAAGGGTTGTTGTTGTAAGGATAAAATGGAGGGGGGGGGTTGATTTTGTAAGGCACTTTGGCTTCACGCTGAGGAAAAAACTGGCATTAAAACTGACATTTTAATGACTCAGCGTAGTGTGATCTACAGCACTTTTACTTCCTCCAGAAAAGGAACTGTGGATGGCTGTCCCCTCTCCTATTATATCTGCACAAAAAAGCCTATGAGGCTGAAAGAGTTCAGCTGGCTTAAGTGGAGCTTCATGACTAAGAAGGGATTTGAACTTGGTCCCCCAGTCCTACCCTGCCCTACGACACCTCCATAAACCTGTGCATGATTATTTAAGGATATTCTCTCCACTGAAAACAGCAGGACTCAGTTCCAAGAAATCAAGTTATAATTCTCAGAAGACAGAAGAAAAGAGACGACAGAGTTCAGGTCTTGGTGACATTGATACAAACTGTTTTTCCACTACCTCTGTTTATAAAAAGCGTTAGGCGAGAAATGTGGAGAGAAGGAAGGGGTAGGGCTGCCCAGGGCTTTGTTTGTAGAAAACCCCCAGTGGGAAACTCATTTGCATATTAGGCCACACCCCCTGACATCACCATCGTTCCATGCAGGGATTTTTTGTAGGAAAAGCCCAGCAGGAACTTATTTGCACATTAGGCCATACCCCCTTACATAACCATCATTTCACACAGGGATTTTTTGGAGGAAAAGCCCAGCAGGAACTCATTTGCATATTAGACCACACCTGACAGCAAGTCAGCCGGAACTGCGTTCCTACTTTAAAAAAAAAGCCCTGGGGTTGCCAACTTCCAGGTGGGGTTTGGAGAAATACAAGTCATCTCTAGATGACAGAGATCAACTCCCCTGGAGAAACTGGCTGCTTTGAAGGATGGAGACTTTCCCGTCACATCCTGGTTGAGGTTCCTCTTTCCCCAAGCCTCACTTTCCTCCAATTCCACTTCCCAAATCTACAGGAATTTCCCAACCCAGAGGTGGCAACTCGAAAACACCATAAAGACCTAGTTGATTATTAACACAAAGATTTACAGAGCAATCCAACGCAGAGTTACTCCAGTCAGACCCATAAACAAGTGTAGACTGGAGTAACTGCCTAAGATTGCATTGTTAGAAGACGCATTGGGTGAGCAAAAGAGTTGCAATGGGAAATGTTATGGCTAGTCAAGGCCTCTCTGATATTGCATATTAAAAAATTAGGCATTGATGCAGAAGAGGACACCACATAGGGCTGCCAGCTCTGGGTTACCTGGAGATTTTTGGGGTGGAGCCTGAGGAGAGGGTGGGGTTTGGGTAGGAGAGGGACTTCAGTGGGGTATAGTGCCATAGAGTCCACCTTCCAAAGTGGCCATTTTCTCCAGGGGAACTGATCTCTGTAGCCTGGAGACCAGTTGTAATCCAAAGAAATCGCCAGCCACCACCTGGAGGCTGGCAACCCTAACACCATGGCGGGCTGGAAGCCTGTTGTGGTCAAAGGGTACATGATATAGTCACCTTGTTAAATCTAAAAGGGTTGATGTGGAAGACCCTCTAAATTACCCCCTGCTACCTTACATCTACATCATCTTGAGTTCTGTGATGGGGGGGGGGGGGAGGGATGCTTGAAACAAATAATAAATTCTAGACCTTCAGTTCAGATAACCCAGCACAGAGTAGAATTTTAGGCCTGTCTAACAATCACATCTACCAGTTTGAATACCTTCGTGGTAATACCTGCTAAGTCTTTTAGAGGCCAGCTCAGGAGATGGTTATTCAGCGGCCTAAGAGGGGAAATAATCCACTTTGCTTATGTTCAGGAACCTTCTTATTATAACCTGACATGTGATAAAGCATCCAAAGAAACCCGCAGGCTCAACTGGTTCTACAAACAACAACATTAGACTTTAGAGTGAGAACAGGTCTAATGCCAAACAATTTTTCCTCAGAATTCAGAAACCTTGGTTGTGGTGGCATCATATGCAGCTCCCTAAGTTCCAAGGTCACAACAGCATGTCTGGTCCTGGCATCAATTGTACCTTGGTGGTCAGTTTTGTTTCCTTGGTTCTCAGTTCCAAGGAGGAGGAAAAAGTATGGTTCTCCTTGTCCCGTTTTGGTTTTATGGAGAGATTTTCAGATGGACTTAAAGGCAGAACCACTGACACAACCTCCTCCCCTATCTTATGAGTAGAGGAATTCCAGTAAGAAGACACAACTTTGGAGAGTTTCCAAAAGGTTTCCTGCATAGCTTTCCGGAACTCGTTCCGCATCAGGCAGTAGAGGACAGGATTGAGGCAGCTGCTAGCATGCGCCAAGCACGTCGTGAGTGGAAAGATGTAGTTGTGGAGAAAGTAGAAAGCTTTGTCAATGGGCAGTAGATGGAATTTGACCAGAACCCCCCAGACAGTGACCACGTGATTAGGAAACCAACAGATAAAGAAAGAGCTCACCACCAGCCGGATGGTGGTAGTGACTTGCTTCTGGCGTTTGGTATAGTTGCCGTTGACTTGGTAAGTCTTGAGGAGCCTTAGAAGAAGAAAGTAGGAGGCTGAGATGATTCCCAATGGTATCACAAAGGTGAATACCACCCGGTGGAGACGGTAGATGCCCAAGCCATATTCCGTGGGGAACCTGAAAAGACATACTTGCACTCCAGCAATATCTTGTACGGCCATGAACATTACAGTGGGCACAGTGGCCCCTAATGCCAAGGCCCAGAGAGCCACAGTGATCCATTTGGCCTGGTTAGGAGTCATGGTAGAACCAGCCTTCAGGGCAGATGCCAAAGTCCGGTAGCGTGTCACACTCATGGCGGTGAGCAACGAGACGTTAGCGTAGATGCTGACAATGGTGAGAGAAGGGACCACTTTGCACATCACTTCGCCAAAGGGCCAAATGAAATCCAGGGCCGTCTCTGCAGCCCAGAAGGGAAGCATCAACGAGAACTGGAAGTCAGCCACCGCTAAGCCAAAGATGAAAATATTAATGATGGGAGTGGATTTGCCCTTCTGGGCCCCAATCAAATACATGACAAGCCCGTTCCCCAATAATCCTACCAGGCAGACCACGGAGTAGATACATGTGATAGATACTCGCAAGCCAAACGATGAATCCGATGATATGAAGGCAGGTTCACTAGAGCTTCCCCACAACAACTCATTCTGATATATGGAATTGTTGGCTTCTTCGTATCCTTGAAATCCACTTTCCATTTTCGACAAAGCAAAGAAGTAAGTTGAAAGGTGCAGCCACAACAGCCCTGGTTATGGTACAGCTCAGAGGGGGAACATCTTGAGAGGAGGCTTATGACTGGAGACGACTACAAAGCTGCTGAATGCCGACCATACTCTGAGCAATTTGCTGCACAGGCTGAGTAAGTTCGAAAGGAACTGCCGATCCGATTTCCAATCAGCTAAGAAAAGTTTGCTCTGGTAAAAAGTGTACAAATGTTTGCTTTGCAAAAAAAAAAAAAAATCCAAGTTCAGTTAGGCCACTTGCACCCCACCCAGTCTTGGCAGATGAAGACCACAAGCTGTTGAATGGCTGGCTCTATCAGCCTTTCCCCTAGGAACTGGTGAATTCTTTGGCCTCTCTGTGTCTCCATCTGTCTTCAGCGACTGACTCTATGCCCTGGCCCAAGCCGCGCTCCTTTTGTCTGCCTTTGAGAGCAAGAGGAGCTTCCTTGGCAGACCAAACATTCTAACCACTCCCAGTTTGAAGATCAAGGACAGCCCTCTCATTATGGGGGGGGGGGGGGGAGGGCTCGGTTTCTCAGGGAGGGTATATATAAAATCCTGCTCCCGTGTGGCTGCTTGAACGCTTTGCTGTGATTCTTATCTTTGGCTGCAGCGCCGAGGTTTCTCTTTCAATCAAAGCTGGAGCAGAGATACAAGAGAACTTTGAGTCTGACACTGGCATGACGGAATAGAATTTGGATTCCGCTGCTGTGTTGCATTTTGGGAAGATGCTCTTGTTCGCTTGTGCAGGTGACTTAAAGAAAAGTTGCTCCTCAAGGCTTAATTTGCATAGGGGTGCATCCCACAGTCTCAGCTTGATGATGTCAGAACTCATCCCTAGAATGTGTGAAATAATTACCCTGAGGACAAGAGAGAGAATGCCTCTGAGTTTGAGCAAAGTGCGTTTCTATTTTCAAGGTACAATTTGGAATGTACAGAAGATGCTTCTGAAGAAGAAAGCACAATCATTTCAGGTAGGCAGAAACCCTAGCACCTCTCTCTTTCAAGAGATTTAACACTGCTGCTGTTTCCAGTGCTTCAGCACAGGGAAAATATAGTACCCATCTGTTTGGCCAAGGCTTTTTTGCAGCTGCTGAAAAGGCAAGAAACTGAGAGTTGGATCATTTCCCAACATCTGTCTCCAAGCTGCTATTATGCTTTCCAATGTCCCTGAGTGGGGAGCAGTTTGGGGCAATACAGGGTTTGGTTTCCCACAGATGGAAGAGAAATAACATAATGGATTTGTGATTTTTGGTTCATTGACAAATGCACAAGCAGAGAGGACTGGAAGCAAGCAGGAACTTTTAAAGCTGGCAGCTCAACTCCAATCCTGTATCATGACCCCTGAAGAAAGCAATTGCACCTTGAGGATGCTTCAGGCAACTAATGGCCCTCTCTTTCCCCTTCATGGCTTTCCCAGCTAGAGCTGACACCGTCTTGAGGGAAAAAATGGTTTCTTCCTTTAACACAGGCTTAAGGGGGGTGATATTTACCTCTGTGCCACAAAAAGCTTCAACAGCCCGTTTTCACATATTACTCCTCTATTTAAGGGATGGGAGATTTCCCCTCCTAGGTCTGTTGGCAACCCTACTTCCAAATGAAAATGCAAAATGGACTTTTCTCTCACTCTCTTTTACATTCCTGTAGAAACCCTGCAGGGCACTGGTTTCAGGGCCAAAGTTAGGATCTATAGTGGGATCCTTCCTGCATTCCCTAAAAAGTGAATGACAGGTTTGTGGGTGAGTGTTCCCCCCTGATTTGGATTAAGATCTGGAAGGGTTTGCTGGTGGGGGGAGGTAGGGTTTTAAGCCCCACTTGGGGCCTCTGTCTCACTACTATCAATTTTGACTTTTCTGAATTTTGTGTAGAGGATCTCCACAGCTCTGCCACCTAGTCGTCTGCAACATTGCCTGATAGCTCAGTCCTCATGCATGTGATGCGGCTTTTTGTTAGGCCAACTGACTGGTCCCTCTGCTCTTAGGATGCCTGAGGAGGCAAGGGCCTTTCTCAGCACCTGGGATGTTTTGGCAGGGGATGCCCAGGATCAGGGCGCTTTTTTTTTTTAGCAGGGACACAGTTCTGGCTGGCTTGGTGTCAAGGGTGTGGCCTAATATGCAAATGAGTTCCTGCTGGGCTTTTTGTGTGAAACAATGGTGATGTCGGGGGCGGGGCGGGGGTCAGTGTTCCTTCTAAGCTGAGTTAGGATGAGCTAGCTCACAATTTTTTAGCCTCCAGCTCGCACATTTTTGTCTCAGCTCAGGAAAAATGGCCCTAAAGCAAACTAATTTATGCAGTAAGTCACAACTTTAATTCTAGTAGCTCACAAAGTAGAATTTTTGCTTACAAGACTCCACAGCTTAGAGGGGACATTGAAGGGGATGCGGCCTAATATGCAAATGAATTCCAGCTGGGCTTTTCTACAAAAAAAGCCCTGCCTAGGATTAATCATAGGACCTTCCATGTTCCAGGCAGGTGGTATACACCTTTGAGCCATATCCGAGAAATCTAATTTGCTCATGCTTCAAACGCTGGGGCTTTTGTGTCCAGATCCAAAACTTTTCCATGGCCAGAAAAGTCAACCCTGGAAGGCTGAGAATTAACAATGATAAAAATTGTCAGTTTTTAAAAATAATTTTTTATTTTGCTATTTTTAATCATTTCAGTTCTGTTTTAAATCATAATATGCAAATCCATATAAATATGTCACACGTTGTGAATCCACATACCTATAATATGTATACAAACACATTTAATTAATTCAGAATAACATTTGTGAAGAACAGCTTGTAATAGACACTATAATTGATTTTCTTTTTTCTGGAAAAACAATGCACAATGAAACAGATCCATTAGTGACCAGTTCAGTTCAGTTTATTATTACAGTCATTGACCAGAACATTTTAGTCATCTGGAACGACTAGTTCAACATTCCCAATATTTTAAGACTACGATTTTCATTGCCCCTGACACGGCACATGGACTGGAACTTTGGCATGAGCAGCTGCTGCCCTCTACTGGCTTGTGATGGTATCAGTAGAGAGTAGGGTCTACTGGTCAAGTCTTGGTCATTGTCTGTCCTGAATCTGATTTCAGCCTTTGAGCCATGGGCTGAACTATTGAGGAACACAGATTTGAGGCAGCCACTTCAGACAGCAGATTCTGAGTGCTAAGGTTGGAAGACAGACAGATCTGACCCAAGAGGCATGATGCTAGAAGAAGAAGATATTGGATTTATATCCTGCCCTCCACTCCGAAGAGTCTCAGAGCGGTTCACAATCTCCTTTACCTTCCTCCCCCACAACAGACACCCTATGAGGTGGGTGGGGCTGGAGAGGGCTCTCACAGCAGCTGCCCTTTCAAGGACAACCTCTGCCAGAGCTGTGGCTGACCCAAGGCCATGCTAGTAGGTGCAAGTGGAGGAGTGGGGAATCAAACCCGGTTCTCCAAGATAAGAGTCCGCACACTTAACCACTACACCAAACTGGCTCTCCATTATGCTAGTGGCACAGGGGATGTTCTATTGCATAAGCTTCAGTGAAATGACTAGAATGTACATAAATACTTACGGAGGCTTATGCCAAGGACCTTCTGTCTGTATTGTGTCCCCAGTTCTTTAATGTTTGGGGCCAACCTTGGTCACAGGTCTCAACCGCTCTTCTTCCTCCCTTCCAGCAAGGGTTACTAACTGCCTGGAGGGGGGGAGGGAATGTCTTGTGCCTTTAACAGACGCTTAATGGAATGTTACTTACCAGGTGATGTGATTTACCACCTCCATGCCATGAAAAGCTTCAGCCACCCATTTTTTGGTCAGGCAACTCTACTTCCAATGCTCTTTAATAAGTTTGCAGGAAAGGAAACCTTTTGTTTTTGGCCATCAAGTCAGAGCTGGCTTACACCAATGCCATGGGGTTTCATGTCAAGAGACCTTCAGGGGTAGTTTTACACTGCCTGTTTCTGCATAGCACCCTTGGTGGTCTCCCATCTAGATACTGACCACGATCACCGACTCTGCTTAGTTTCTGAGATCTGACAAGACTGGGCTAGCCTGGACCATCCAAGTCAGGGTTGAAGGGGAAACAGAAAACCCTTAAGGAGGCTGATCATCCTCTAAGTGACATTTTTGAAAGCTAGAATGTTGTGGTCAGGGCTGGCTCGCCCACTAGGCAAGCTAGGTGGTTGCCTAGGCACCAGGAGGTTGGGGATGCCGAATTGGTCTCCCTCCCTCTCCCGGTGCCCATGGCAAATGCCTAGTTTGCCTGCCTCCCCCCCACCGCCACCGCTGCTCCCTCCCTTCCCTTGCGCTTCTCTCCTCCCTGCCCCCGTGCAATCAGAGCGTCAGAGCCTGCCTGACCCCCCGCTGCCGCCCAGCGCCACACTCTGCTGCCCCCCCCTTCTCTGAGTGCGCTGCACCTAGGCCTTACCGCCTTCAATGCGGCTGGCGTGGCATCTACTCCTTTGAATAGCCTGCGGGCCAGCACTGGTTGTGGTGGTGATTGATCTACTTCCTTTGTAGTTCATCTTTCTCACTAAGGCTCAAGGAGGATTACAAAACAGAAAAATGAATTCAATCAGATGCCACAAGACATCCAGTAATAATGCAATACAGAAACTAGGAAACAATGCAAACAGAAAAGTGTTTAAGGCAGCAAAATTTGTCTGAGGTGTAATGCACCATTATGAATGAAGGGGGTTCCAAAGTAGAACACAATGTCGTAAAAGTAAGGTGACACATGCACTAAATGTTGCAATAGACTATCAAGTGATTTCCTTATTAAAACACCCCATCTCCAAACCCTCTCATCCCCGCCTGCCTCACAAGGTGCCTGTTGTGGGGGGAGGAAGGGAAGGAGAGCGTAAGCCCCTTTGAGACTCCTCAGGGTAGAGAAAAGTAGGGGGGGGGACCCTACTCCTCTTCTAAGCCCTGGTGAGGGCGTTGTTGGGGTTTTTTGCCTGAGGTGGAGGCTTAAAAAAACAAGAACCAGTTCCAACAGTCCACGTCTAGGGCAGCAGGAGTTTCTGTCTAAGCAGTAACGCGTGGTCTTGAATCTCAAAACCGTCCCCTGCGGTTGAAAAGCAAGTGACGGGCCGGCCATCAAGCAAGGGGCTGAAAACTTCTTCCCCCTCCCCAAAGTAGCTGGCGGCAGGCAACAATCCGACGAGGAAGAGCTGCTGAAAGACTCTGAGCTGCCGCAATCACAGCTCAGCTGCCTCTGAGACATTCCGGCCAGGAGATGGCGCTCGTCTCCAGGGCTGCGTGGGTGTCGCGATGCCTCGAAAAACAGGATTTGAATAGGGCGAGCGGCGCTATTCAGCGGCCTGAGGATCCTCTGCTGCAAATTTGAGCTGTCAACAGCCCTGGAGAAAGATGTCCAGGGACAGGACATTTTTTCCTATAGGACAGGAAGTTGGAAACCCTAGAGGGCACCGGGGCTCTCGCCCCATCTCTCACTAACACACATGAAGCTGCCTTTTACTGAATCAAACTTGGGTTGCCAGGTCTGTGTTGGAAAATACCTGAAGACTTTGGGGGTGGAACTTGGAGAGGGTGGGGTTTGGGGAGGGGAGGGGAGGGACTTCAGCATGGTGAATTGCTGTGGAGTCCACCCTCCAAAGCACCCACTTTTTCCAGGGGAAGTGATCTCTGTTGCCAGATCACCTGTAAAAGCAGATCTTCAGGACCCACCTGGAGGTTGGCAACCCTAAATCAAACCATCCGTCCATCGGGGTCAGTATTGTCCACTCAGACTGGCAGCAATTCTGCAGGTCTCAGACAGAGGTCTTTCACATCACCTCCTATTTGGTCCTTTTAACTGTACGTGCTGGGGCTTGAACCTGGGACCTTCTGCATGACAGGCGGATGCCCTGCCACTTAGGCCCCTCTCCCCTAATGTACTGTATCAGATCTGCTGCCTTTTAGGATCAGCTCTTCTCTTCCACTCATGCTCTGCTTGTATCTGTGTGAATGACTCAAGCTCCATGTTATGGTGAGTCTCAGTTCCCCCAATGGGTCTGTCTTTGCACACAACGTACACTCTGCCTGGTCCTTCAGACTCTCCGTATCTGATAGGTAGCAACAGTGCTGGTTCCAACAGAGCTGGATTAACAATTAGGCCAAATAGGCACTGGCTTATGGGTCCCCACACCTTTAGGGGCCCTGGGCTGGCTCCCCCCCTCCGGTTTCCCCCCTGCTTGCAGCCCTTCCAGCCTGAATATGCAGCCAGCAACTGAGCCACTTTTTGCCCGACTTGCCTGGTGCTGCTGCTGCTGGCATTGTCACCAAGTTTGCCTCTCTCCCACAGCCTGGACTGGCACGTGGGGTTCTGCTACCCAAGGCAGAACCCCGATGTGTGCCCACCCACCCCGGAATACTTATGATGATGTTTGATGTCATCATGCTGCATCATGTTGTTTCTGGGTGCTGAGGGACTGGGAGAGTTTTTCTGACCCTTCAGCACCCAGAAACAATGGTGCTTTCAGTCCTGGTTGCCCTCCGAGTTCAGAAGAGCCTCTGGTTTGCATGCAGAAGGTTCCTGGTTCAGTCCCTGGCATCTCCAGTTAAAAGGGCCAGGCAGGAGGTGATTCAGAATATCTCAGCTTGAAACCCTGGAAACCACTGCCAGTCTGAGTAGACAAGACTGACCTTGATGGACTGGTGGTCTGATTCAGTACAAGGCAGCTTCATGTGTGTCTTTCTCTTTAGCCATCGGTCCTGTGACTGGGTGACATGGCCACCAAATGCGAAGGGAGCACTCAATGGAGAAGACTCCGGTGCTGGGAAAGATTGAAGGCAAAAGAAGAAGGGGACGGCAAAGGATGAGATGGTTAGATAGTGTTATCGAGGCAATGAACATGAATTTGAGCGAACTTAGGAGGATGGGGAAGATAGAAGGGCCTGGCACGATGTGGTCCATGGGATTGCTAAAGTCAGACTCAACTGTGTGATTGAAAAGCAACAACTGGTGGCTTTAACAGTTGTGTGTTAGGCAGAAGTTAAGCAAGTGTGGCTTTTTCTTGCACAGACATTCAGACTTGGCGAGGCTGTGCCTGTTAGACTTATGCTGGTCTGATAGAGGCTACAGAGGCACAAGTGGTTGTTTTCCTGCACACTGCTCTCCTTTAACAACAACCTTCCAGGCAGAAATTTAGTACGTAAAGTATGCAGGGAGGGACCATGGCTCAGTGGTACAGCCCCTGCTTTAGGTCCCACATTCAGTCAAGGGCATCTCCAGTTGAAAAGGATGAAGTGAGTGTGAAAGGCTCTGCCTGCAACTGTGGCAGTGCTCCCTCTAAGCTGAGTTAGTGTGAGCTAGCTCACAGTTTTTAGCCTCCGGCTCACACATTTTTGTTTTCACTCAGGAAAAATGGCCCCAGAGCAAACTCATTTATATAGTAGGTCACAACTTTAATGCCAGTAGCTGACAAAGTAGAAGTTTTGCTCACAAGACTCCACAGCTTAGAGGGAGAATTTGTATCTGCTTGGCATGCAGAAGGTCTTATGCATCTCCAGATAAAACTGTTTGATAGAAGGTGTTGTGAAAGACTTCCACCTGAAACCCTGGAGAGTCACTGCCAGGCAGACAGTATCAGCTTTGATAGACCAAAAGGCAGTTTCACATGTCAATTCCTCTTTCATTTCATCTGCCTGCAATGGGAGACCAGCTCAGGCAAATTTTTAAGGTACTAGAGAACTGCTGTATCAAAGAAAGAAAGAAAGAAAGAAAGAAAGAAAGAAAGAAAGAAAGAAAGAAAGAAAGAAAGAAAGAAAGAAAGAAAGAAAGAAAGAAAGAAAGATATTTTTCCATGCTAGGATTTGGCCCTGAAACATATGAAGAAACAGCAAGACAAGGTTACATATTTAGAACATGCAGTGTAGGAATTAGGAAGCTGAGTTCTCTGGAAAGGGTGTGGCTTCTGAGCAACCTTACTTGACACCCTCCTTTTACAGTGTTAGCATGTCACAAAAGTCTGGTCTACCGATGCAACCAACACCACTGCATATGGAAAGGGCATTTTAAAATGCTCGACATATTAAAAATTTCCTGCAAGTATAAACCCAGGGCATTGTGGAAAAATGTTCTGCTCTAGCTTTTTCCTTGGGGCACTAGATTTCAGCTTACAGGATGACATGATTGTTGCAACTTTAAGGATTTGAAGGGCTGTCACTTAGGAGAGCAGGAAGCTGTTCTTGTTTGCAGCAGAGGAGAGGACTCACAGTAATGGGTTTAAATTAAGGGCAGTAAGGTACCAGCTGGATATTAGGGAAAACATTTTGAAGTAAGAGTTTTTCAACAGTGGAATCAGCTCCTTACAAAGCTAGTGAGCTCCCCCTCACGGGCAGTCTCCCCCCCCGCAAGAACAAAGTTTTTATTGAATATAAAACAGGATACAGCTCCCCCTCACAGGCAGTCTTGAAGCAGCGGCTGGACAAACACTTGTCAGGGATGCTCGGCTGATCCTGCATTGAGCAGAGGGTTGGACTGGAATAGATGGCCTGTATGACCCCTTCCAACACTGCGATTCTATGAGACTTATCCTGAGGGGAACATTCACAATATGTGATTTCCCTGCAAGGGCTAAAATCTGTTCTGCTCGTTGTCGGTCTAATCCCGCTGCATGCAGACAACAAACCTACAGTGGGAGTGAATAAAAGAACAAAGGTGGAGGTGTGTGTGGGGGGGTTGATGACACATGAGTGGTGTTATGTATTTGGACTGTTTGAGCCACCATAGGCTTGGGGGCGGAGCCACCTGCTGGAGAGTTAGACAGCTAGTAATCTTTTGGGGGCCTGTTGTAGTTCCTGGCGCTTGCACAGGGGACTACCCTTATCTTTTACCTGTAGTTCCTGTTATCGGTATGTGCACAATAAATGGTTGACCTGTAGCAGCTACCTGTGGCCTCAATACATTTTACTGGTGGTGAGGATGGGATTCTGAGGCCAGGCAATTGCAAGTGGCTCCAATTTAACTAAGACAGCTCCTAATGTCTGGCCCCTGCCCCTGCCCCTGCTAAATTACTATCCTCCAGTTTTTGCCTGTGGGGGGATTCCTTGTTAAAACTTGATTTGTTCAAAATTCCTAGCAGAAGCTTCCAACATTATTGCTCTTCAGGGTTCAGCCCCCTCTCCAGGGCCCCTGGAAATTACATTTGATGGGGGATGGGTCCATCTATTCTCTAGTGCTCCAGCAAGCCGATACCTGTGCATGAATACTAGGGCACTGTTGTCCTTTCAAAAACCCCTGGAGCTGCTAAGGAATGTTTTGACACTACCAGGCTAGCCTGTTCTCAACAGATCTAGGAAGTTAAACAGGGTCAGCCCTGGTTAATACTTGGATGAGAGACCGCCAAAGAAGTCCAGGGCTCTGCTACGCAGAGGCAGGCAAGGGCAAACCCCCTCTCAACATCTGTTGCCTTGAAAACCCACCATCAGAGGTCCCTGACCTTTTTGAGACTGCAGGCAACTTTGGAATTCTGACAAAAGGCAACGGGCACAACCACAAAATGGCTGCCACTGTAGGTGGAGCCAGTCACAAAGAGCCTGCTGCAAGAGGCAGAGGCCAATTTTGCACTAGATGTTTAATCCTGGTTTAACTCTGTCCCCAAACTGACATTCTACACTAGAACCATAGAATCAGAAAAAACAACTCTGTGACTCTATGATTCCATGATTTTAGTGTAGAATGTCAGCTTGGGGACAGGGCAAACCAGGATTAAAGGTCTAGTGTGAAATTGGTGACAGCCAACCAAAAAATACCAGGGATCAAGGATATATATAACTCTAATAGTAATGTCATCATGAACACATCAGACTACATCAAGGAGGCTCACTCTCAAATACTTCATTTTACAAACCACTGGACTCACACCCCACACAGGAATATAAAAAAGAACTAAACAAGATTACAAAGGAATTACTACTGAGCATTCAGGAACAGATCCTGTCAGACACATCACAGGAACCTTGACCAGGTACTTTTTATCTTCTACCCAAAATACACAAACCAGACAACTTGGGACGTCCCATAGTGTTGGGGATAGGCACTATCATTGAGGGGGTATCTGGACATATGGACTTTATTCTAAGACCCTATGCCACCAGTGCCCCTAGTTATGTTCGTGACACTACAGATTTTCTGAAGAAAATACAATATTTAAACAACCTTCCAGAGAACACTATTTTAGCCACCATGGATGTGGAATCTTTGTACACCAACATCCCACACCGAGATGGATTACAAACTGTAAGTAATATAATTTCTGATAAAAACATAGCTGACTTTGCCACCAAAATGTGTCATTTTGTTCTCACCCATAACTATTTCAGATTTGGCAATGAACTTTTCCTACAGATCAACGGTACAGCCATGGGTACCCGCATGGCCCCACAATATGCTAACATCTTTATGGCTGACTTGGAGCAGCACTTCCTAGACTCCCACCCACTCCTACCTACCTTATACCTGCATTACATTGATGACATCTTTATGGTTTGGACACATGGTAAAGAAGCCCTGGACGCATTCCACCAGGCTTTCATTTACTTTCACCCCACCATCAACCTGACAGTGAACCAGTCTATGCAAGAAATACATTTTCTGGACACCACTGAAAAAATAAACAATGGATGCATTGACACCACTTTATACTGGAAACCTACTGACCGACAAATATACCTGAATGCCTCCAGCTACCATCCCAAATATACCAAACGATCCATTGTATACTGCCAGGCTCTACGCTACAGCCGCATTTGCTCCAAACCTGCTGACAGAGATTCTCACCTGAGGGATCTACAACAAACTTTTTTGGAACTTAAGTACCTACCTGATGAAGTCAGGACACAGATTAACAAAGCCAGAATGATACTCAGAGAAAACCTGTTACTAGACAGACCCAAAAGAGATAATAACAGAACATCACTTGTGGTCACCCACAACTCTCAACTTAAAACAGTTCAACGTATCATCACCAACTTACAACCTCTATTGGACAGTGACAACTTTCTTTCAAAAGTACTGGGGGGTAAACTTTTTCTTGCACACAGACAGCCCCCTAATCTCAAACAACTCCTCTCCCACAACAATACAGCATCTCATCTGAGCATGGACACTGGTACCAAAACTTACAATAAACCCAAGTGCCAACTTTGCTGCCACATACACCCAGACAACACAATCACTGGGCCTAACAGCATTAACTACACAATCTCAGGCTCATTCACTTGTTCATCCTCCAACATTATATATGCCATTAAATGTCAACAATGCCCTTCAGTTCTCTACATAGGGCAAACAGGACAAACCCTACACCAAAGAATAAATGAACACAGAACTGAGAAATCTGTGGGAGAACACTTTAACCTTCCAAAGCATTCAATGGGTGACCTCAAAGTAGCTGTTTTATTGCAAAGGAACTTCAAGAACAGAATGGAGAGAGAAACTGCTGAATTACAAATTATTATGAAACTCGTTATATATGCTAGACCCACTCTCACTGAGTATACATCCACAGTATTCCAATGTATTTCTCTTTTATAATAGTGTATCACAAGGGTGACCAGCGGTAACTCTCCAGATGTTTTTTGCCTACAATTCCCATCAGGCCCAGCCAGCATGGCCAATGGCTGGGGCTGATGGGAGTTGTAGGTAAAAAACATCTGGAGAGCTACCGTTGGTCACCCCTGGTGTATCAGAATAATGTTTTATTTTGGCATACTCAGATAAGGGATATTGGCTATTTATCTCATTACATTTAAACCCATTTTCATTTTATGTATTCTTGTTTTCTAATGGCAGACTAAGAACATAAGAGAAGCCATGTTAGATCAGGCCAATGGCCCATCCAGTCCAACACTCTGTGTCACACAGTGGCCAAAAAATTTATATATATATATATACACACACACACACACATATATAAATATACACATATATATACACTGTATATACACATATATAAATATACACATATATATGCACTGTGGCTAATAGCCACTGATGGACCTCTGCTCCATATTTTTATCTAACCCCCTGTTGAAGCTGGCTATGCTTGTAGCTGCTACCACCTCCTGTGGCAGTGAATTCAACATGTTAATCACCCTTTGGGTGAAGAAGTACTTCCTTTTATCCGTTCTAACACGACTGCTCAGCAATTTCATCGAATGCCCATGAGTTCTTGTATTGTGAGAAAAGGAGAAAGGACTTCTTTCTCTACTTTCTCCATCCCATGCATAATCTTGTAAACCTCTATCATGTCACCTCGCAGTCGACGTTTCTCCAAGCTAAAGAGCCCCAAGCGTTTTAACCTTTTTTCATAGGGAAAGTGTTCCAACACTTCAATCATTCTAATGATGTTTAATATGTATAGATTGATGTTGATAAGTTGATTGGGTGGACTACAAGTTGGATATACATGTCATTTTGTGATTCACCTAGATTTGCAAAAACACCATTTGGCAGAGAATTTTATTACCTTTTATGGCTATCCAGACCAAATGGCCTAACCACACTGTTTTATGTGACCAGTTAGTTTGCCAGATTGCTTGTATTTCAGCTCACAATACCTGATCCCCTCGTCTGATGAAGTGTGCTTAAGAGAGCGCACAAAAGCTTGCGTTCTGAATAAAAATTGGTTGGTCTTAAAGGTACAACTTGATTCCTGCTTTGTTCTACTGCTTCAGACCAACACGGCTGCCCACTTGGATCTCTCTAATAATAACTCTTAAACATTTCGGGCAGAAGTTCTGTTTAACAGGATGCCTTTTAAATCTACACAGCCAATCAGAAGTCCTGCTGGGTAAAACCACCACCTAGCCTCCTCCCACTTTCTCACAGCGCTTTGCAAGCCCCGTACTGCCCACAGGTGCCATGTTGAGGTCACCACAATTTGGCTATAACTTGTGGCACATTCCACCTCCATAGGTCAGTGAAGATTGCACCCATGCATCTTCACTGGATTCACTCTCCTGGCTTTTACATCAGCAGAGTGCAGCACACTGGAGCATCAGAGTCCAGCGCCCTCAGCAAGCTTTTGGGAGAGAGGGAAAGCCAAAATGGTCTTACAGGCCATGTCTCTGTTTCCACACAGAGGGAAAATGATGGTGGCGGCTCTGTCTTCTGTGATGTTAACTGTGTGAAGAAAAAAAAAAGCCCAGAGTTTCTAGGGAGAGGGTGGGTCAGAAACCTCCCAGCTTTGAAAGTCAGAAGACAAGGACGATTAGCGATGCGATCTCGAGCAAGCCCAGACCTGGGCCAGGAGCTGGGAAACAGGTGTGTGGGAGGCTCTGAGGGAGGGACTTGTTGAAGGCCTGCAGGCCTGGACGAGGTTCACCTCTGAACACTCTCAGGAGGCCACTCAGCTTCTCAGGCTCTGACAGCCAGCATGGCTTCTCCGGGGCTTCTGTGGATGTCCCCCGGCTGGGTTCCACTCTAATCCCTTTTGGGATGCTCCTCCTGAGAAGAGACCTTTTGCCTACGATGGTCTGAGCATGGTTGATTGAACCGTGATTTTTGCTGACTGGAACAAGCGGGGACAGTGCTGCGGACACCATGAAGAAGATGTTCTCTTGCTCCAGCAACCAAGTGGCGGTGAGTGCCTCGATGCTGTAAATTTGGTTCTGATATGTTCTCTCCCCCTGCAAATCTTCTATTTGTGTGACAGGTGTCGGTGGCTGCCGAAAAAGTTGGCAGGTGAATGGCAGGGTGTATTCCGCAGCCACGCCCTATGAGTGCAGCAATGGGAGAGAATTTGGCGTACTGACAAAGCTGAACTTTCACTTTATTAGAGAAGCAAGCTTCTAGCCCTTATGATAAGCTTTAAAGGAATGTGGGCAGTTATTGATGAAATCGGGAAGGGTTAAAAAGGATTTTCAATTATCGTTTTTTTGGGGGGGCAGTAAATAGCTCTGTTCCAACTCCACACTCCCCCCCCCCACGTATTGTGGGCAGAATGATTTATGGAGATGTGTTCAATCTATATCTACAGTATTGTGGAGCATAATTCTGATTCATTCTTTCAGGCTATTTGCATATAAAAGAGGCAATGGGATTTGGGGATATACAGCAGGTGGTCTGCCTTTAAATTTAAAAGGCTTTTTAAAATTCTTCATTCAAATCCAAGGATTTGTTTGAGCTGTATTTCTCTGGCACCCTCTGCAGTGTCTGTTTTCAAGATCAGTGCTCAAAACTAGACATGTGATAAAACTGTGCCTCTGAGCCGGTGCAGAGTATCTGTCCCTCACCACTGCTACTAACCCTGAGGAGAATTAGGTAAGGATTTTCAAGGCTAGACAACATGGCATATGGAATAAGATGGCATGGCTTTGTGTTCAGAGAATACATCTTTTGGTATTGGCTTCACCCCCTCCCCTACAAGCAACCCTTTCCCTTTTCAGAAAGAGGGAGAGAAAACCCATCTTCCCAGAATATGTGGTTCAGCACCCATGAGAGAACAGTTCTGAAACAAAATCCTTATTTTGGAATAAGCTTGCTCCATTTTCAAGCCACTTGATGACCCAGATAATTTTGAGTTTTCAGTAGAACATTACATTGCTGAACTGTGAATTGGGAAAGACAAATGTTTGGATCAGGAGACATACAGAATTGAGAGAATTATTGGCACCTTTCTGTGGTCATCAGGGCCAGACAGAGAGGTTTTTCTGCACACGTTGGACAAGCCAAATGGATCCATTAATTAAAGGGCACAAATCCACTGCCATGCGCTTGCTCAGCTCCCCTTCATTTTGTTGTGGCTTCAGGCAGTCACTTCCCCTTGATAGCAGTGTCTCTATACAGGGCTCACACTGTTGAAATCAATGGGTTAACTAGAGTAACTTGGCATCCAGTTGCTCAGTGATTGACATCAGGAGATTCTTTACTAGAGGTGGTTGCTGTTGAATGTGGGATTGACACATTTTTTAAAAAACTGGTCCCTCTAGCTGTCACCTTTAGTTTGGTTGGTAGCAATTACCAGCTGGTGTTATTCAGCTGTGCCTTGAAAATATTCATTTGCCCATTTCAACATATTAAATTTCTATTAAAGAAACAGAACTCCTTTTTTATCCCATTGGCCAGTTGGCAGTCTTGGTTGAATGCCATTCAACAACAACAATGGGTGGGTATGGACAATCAATTGTATCTCCTTGGTCATGAGATCTGGAAACTTGATAGTGGTTTTTTAAAGGAAAGACTGAGGGCGAATTGAGAAGTTATAAAACCCTCATCAAAGTCCCCCATGGGAGTGCCATGAGACTTGTCACCCAGATGTCTTCAGCAGGACCGGCACTGCCACTAGGCAAATTAGGCAATTGTCTAGGGCATCAGCCTTCTGGTGGCACTGAATTGGGCACCTCCCATGTGACCTGGTAACATCATTAACATTATCAGTGCAGGAGGTCACCAGAAGTTAGCCTTGCCTAGGGTGCCAGACCGTCTAGGGCCAGCCTTGGTTTTCACAGAGCCCCATGTTCCTCACTGGTCTGGTACCCTGGGATCTTAGTATGGAGGGCGGGGTTTAATTCCCCCCCCCTCCCAGCATAATTTCTTTGGCCTGAAGTGTCCACAGGAGCCAGTATTTGCTCCATTGGGGAAACTTATATGCACTGAGGGGCTATTATTTTATTTCCTAAACTTATTTTCTCACAAATAGCCGCTTTGGAGGCTCTTTCAGCACAGGAAAACAGCAATGAGAGGGGAAGATTTAATCCCCTTCTCTCTGCCCACCATGTTTCTGATCCAAATTTGGCACATTCATGGTTGGGAATTAAGTTCAGGTAGAGAACTCTCAGAACTCATCTGTCAACAGGACACCTGGGGAACATGAGAACTTTGTATCATTGGAATTATAGGACTATTGAAATTTGGGTTTCCTCAGCGTCCTCAGATCAGGAAGGAAATTTCCAAACACAGGCAAATGAAGCAGAGTTTTTATTTTTTTTATGGATTTATATTCCGGCTTTGGCCTGGAGCATGTGGTTTGTCAGTCTGTGAGAAAATGCTGAGAAGAGCGATGCATACTGAAATTGGGCAATTCTGTGATCTGCTAGATAAACTGATTCTGAATTTGTTGGACACCTTCACTGTACCATCATCACAGCCTCACGATGAACTGTAATTGCTCATGCTAACTGGTCTAATTGTTTTACATGAATATTATTATGGAGCGGAAAGACATGTATAATCTTGGCTGTAGGGTATGATACACTGAGAAACAAATCTTTTAAAAGTTCAATTTTCCTTTAGCTTTGCCAGCTTTTTGATTGGCCCCTGCTCCTGTGCCCTTGACCACAGCTTTCTCTGCAAGCATTCTTAAGTGTATCTCCATGCGGCAAAAAAAAGCTTCTCTTGATTTTCTGCCTGTTAGTTGGCAATCTGAGTTTTTAGTCTTAAGTGTCGGTGGGTAGGGTTGCCACAGTTCTGGGTTGGGAAAATTCCTGCAGGTTTGGGGCTGGAGCTTGGGGGGGGTGTTAGGGTGGCCAATCCCCACGTGGGGGCAGGGGATCCCCCAATTTGGGGGCCCTCCCCCTGCTTCAGGGTCATCAGAAAGCGGTGGGGGGGGGGGGAAGGGGAATGTCTGCCGGCAACTCTATTATTCCCTATGGAGACTTATTCTCATAGAAAATAATAGAGAATTGATTTGTGGGTATCTGGGATTCTGGGGGGTAGAGGCACCAAATTTTCAGTATAGCATCCAGTGCCTCCCCTCAAACATCCTTCCAAGTTTCAAAAAGGTTGGACCAGGGGGTCCAATTCTATGAGCCCCCAAAGAAAGTGCCTCTATCCTTCATTATTTCCTATGAAAGGAAGGAATTTAAAAGGTGTGCGGTCCCTTTCACTGTGATGGTCAGAACTCCCTGTGGAGTTCAATTATGTTTGTCACACCCTTGCTCCTGGCTCCACCCCCAAAGTCTCCTGGCTCCACCCCCAAAGTCCCTAGATATTTCTTGGATTGGACTTTGCAACCCTAGGGGGGATGGAGTCTGAGGAGGTGAAGGAACTCAGTGAGGTACAATGCCACAGATTTCACTCTCCAATAGGGTTTGTCAGGTCTGTGTTGGAAAATACCTGGAGACTGTGGGGGTGGATCTGGGAGAGGGTGGTATTTAGGGAGGGGAGGGGCCTCAGCATGGAATAACGCCATAGAATCCACCGTTCAAAGCTACCATTTTCTCCAGAGGAGCTGATCTCTGCCAGCTGGAGATCAGACATAAAAGCAGGAGATCTCCAAGCTCCACCTGGAGGCTGGCAACCTTACAAGTACTTTCTCCAGGAGAACTGATCTCTGTAGTCTGGGGATAAGTTGTAATTCCAGGAGAACAACAGCCCCCACCTAGAGATTGGCAACTGTAGGGCCTCATGCCTTGCTTAGAACTTGGACATAGGGTTGCCAACTCTTGGTTTGGAAATTCCTGGAGATTTGGAGGTCTGGAACCTGGGAAAGGTGGGGTTTAGGAAAGGAAGGGACCTCTGCTGGATACAATACCATAGAGTCCACCCTACAAAGCAGGTATTCCCCCCCCCCCCCCAGGGGAACTAATCTTTGTCATTTGAAGATAAGTTATAATTCCAGGAGATCTCCAGTACTGCTTGGAGGCTGGGAAGCCTGTTTGAGTCTTGGATGAGATCTCAGTGGAATCTGAAAGGCCCTGTGCACACAGAAGTTGTTCTTTGTTTAATAATTTTTAGGCCAGAGTTAGGTTTTTCAGGTCGCCTCTGGATACATGGGCGGTAGTGTTGCTAGATCCACATTGGGAAATTCCTGGAGGTTTGAGGATAGACCCTGGTGAGGGGAGGGAGCTCAGTGGGCTACAATGCCACAGAGCCCGCCCTCCAAAGTATCCATTTTCTCCTGGAGAACTGATCTCTAGCCTGGACATGAGTTGTAATTCTGGAGGATCCCTCAGGGCCACCTGGAGGATGGCATCTCTATGTCGTTGTGCTGATGGAAGGTTCACGGCAGGGTGAAACGGGACTAGGGTTTCTAAATTTTAAACTTGTCCCTCAAGCTATACCTAAAATATCAGTTTGATCTCTGCAGCAGTAATCAGAGTATTTTATTTAGCTCCATGGCAAAATTGCTCATTTCTATGTATTCAACCTCTATTCAAGGGACAAGACATTCCACCCCCACCCCACCCCGTCCACTTGGCAGCAATCGGCTAAGGCAGGTGTGTCAAACATGCGGCCTGGGGGCCGAATCAGGCCCCTGGAGGGTTCCAATCAGGTCCCATCTTCTGCTTCCTTCTCCCTCTCTCTTGCTTCCTTCTGCATAACAGCCTGCTTTGCCAGGCTTGCACAATCACACAGGAGCTACAGAGCAAAACCTCTATTTTCTCGATTGGCTGAGGTGCCTCCTTAGGGGCAGAAGGAGGGGAGGGAGAGCTTGCTTTGCCAGGCTCTCTCAATCACACAGCAGAGCTACTGAGCCAAGCCTCTCTTCCTTCTATTGGCTAAGGTTCTCCCCCTTCTGATCTCCTGGGGGAGGAAGAGGAAAGAGCCAGAGCTTCTTTTGCCCAGTTCCCTGGATCCCCCATGGGAGAGATACAAAGAAAGCACTTTTAAGACTAATGAGTGCTAGTGTTTTAAGCATGTTTTATTTTAAGTTTTCAAAAATCTTTAATTGTGTTTGTCAGTATCCTTTATAAAGTTTACATCTCTGCTACCTGGCATTGCATTTTATGACACACATGGCCAGGCCTGTCATCTCATTTATGTCAGATCTGGCCCTCACAACAAATGAGTTCGACACCCCTGAGCTAAGTTGTAACCCCGAAGAGGCCTTGCAACCTGACTCCATTGACTGCAAGAGCCTTGCCAATCCAAAGCCTGGCTAGAAATTCCTTTCTATCGGACTCCTCCTATCATTCTTCACTCTTGCTACACCCTGCCCTTGGGTTATTCCAGCCTTGGGGACTGTATTTTGCATGAAATTGGCGCCGCGTGAGGCCGTCTCTAAGCCTGATAAACAGGCCTGGTTGGGGCGAGTTTATCTGGGCCTTTTACACAGCAGGTGATGTTACCTCCCCTGGGGTGTTCCTGCCCTTGCATGTTAGGAATTTCTTTTTGATGGCCTTGAGGTCGTCGTCAACTCAACGGGGGACACGTTAAGTTGGCTGAGGCTTTTTTTTTCTTTTTTAAATAACCTTTGCAAAATCCTTTTCTTAAAACACGGGAAGTGGGGATTTTGCCTGGCAGTTTAGACATGAACCCCCTCCCCCCCAAATCAAACAAATCAACAACAAAACACCACACAGGGACTAAATCTGCTAGGTCTTTCCCCCAAATTCTTGATGAGTAGAGCCCTGTGGTGCAGAGTGGTAAGCTGCAGTACTGCAGTCCAAGCTCTGCTCACGACCTGAGTTCAATCCCAGTGGAATCTGGATTCAGGTAGCTGACTCAAGATTGACTCCGCCTTCCATCCCTTTGAGGTCAGTAAAATGAGTACCCAGCTTGCTGGGGGTAAAGTGTAGATGACTGGGGAAGGCAATGGCAAACCACCCCATAAAATCTGCCAAGAAAACGTCATGATACGACCGTCACCCCATGGGTTGGTAATGACTTGGTACTTGCACAGGGGACTACCTTTACCTTTTAAATCTCTACTTGCATTAGTGGAGAAGGATAGAAGCATACACTCAGGGGTGCTTCTGTTGCCAAAGATTCATTTTCTGCTGACTCAGTTTTGATAGCAAGAGGAGAACAACAAATAAAATTTCCTGTAACATTCCCTTGAGAAGGAGCTGTGGCTCACAGGCCGAGCATCTGCTCAGCATGCAGAAGATTCCAGGTTCAATCCTTGGCATCTTCAGTTAAAAGGATCAGATAACAGGTGATGTGAGAGAAGTCCAACTGTGATGCTGGGGAGCCGTTGCTAATCTGGGTAAACAATACTGCTAAAGATAGGGGAGTAAGCCATGGACAGAAAAATGGCCACTCTGTGCCTCACCCTCTTTTCAGAGCAAAAGCAAATTTTAATTTTTTTTCCTCCCAACTTGCTGAGCCCAGAGCATGCTGAAAGAGAAAGATCCCTCTCTGAGAACTTTGCTGATGCTCCCGTCCTGTCTTGTAGTGTATTTTCCCAACATAATTAACAATTAAGCAATAGCGGGGTGTGTGGCCCTTATGAAATATACCCTCTCCACAGGGTGAGCTCTGGGCATATTGCTTTATCAGTGACGGGCTTCAGAACTGGCTTTTCCCCAGCTACAGTCTCTGCAGATTTTCAGTGATCCAATGAAACAGATTTGCTATTTTTCTTTAAACAAAAACAAAAAAACAACCAAATGAAAAATGCTGGCTTGCTAAACAGGTGGGTAATATTCAAATAGCACCTTTACTAATGTTAGGTCATTCAGACGCAGTTTGTTTGACCCAGCATGGATGCTATGGGGAACCAGATTTCCCCTCCTGTTTCCCCACAGGGTCATGTGCTTTCATGTACCTCCTGGGATTTCCCTGCTTTTCCTGCAATTTTTCCCAAACCTGCTTTGTTGCAGTATTTTGGGAAAGATCACAAAAGAACTGGAATGGTTGACAGGAAGGGGGGGGGGGGGGTTGTATTTTTCAAGTCCTGTCCACAGTGGAATTATTTTTTTCCTTCCTTCCCCAGTTCCTTCAGTAACCAGTTTCCTCCCCTGTGCCACTGGAGAAGGGGGCTTTTTTAAAAAAACCACCCCAGTATATATCAGTATATGAATATATCGCTATGTCCTCAGAAAGCCTACTCAGAAGTCCCCCTTTTTTATTTTCAGGAAAATGTTCCAAAGATTGCAGCTGATGTTATCTGCTAATAGGCTATAACTTCCACAGATATTTCACAGAGGAAACAAGGACACAGTATCTCCATTCCCATGGCAAGACAGTGCATGGTGTCCCGCTTCCTCATGAAACATGGTCAAAGCTTTGGCTACATCTGTCACAGTGCTGTTTCCTTTTCTCTGCTGTAGATGTTGATTTAAAAAGCCAAAATGGTATTTGCTGTTTTGGTGCAGAAGAGATGTATTAGAAGTAAGTGCCGATGCATGAAGACTAAGGTGTAGGCTGCGTCCAGCTTACTATTCCACATCCTGTCTGCTGTTTCACCTTCTGTCGCCACTGAGGCATGTTTTGAACTGGTGACAGTCTGTTACTAGATGCTTGTACAGTTCAAGACGTATTTCGTCAGCTAAAGGGTCTGAAATGGCAGGCGGTGCATTGCACGACACCTTCATATCCATGTGCAGGCATTTAAAGGCATGCGCCCTGAAGACAAGATGCATCCCTCCCCCTCTGAGATGTAATTTCCAGAGACACTGGGGGGGGGATGACAAGATGAACAAATGACACAGGTTTAATGGAATCCTGGCAGAAGGGATTTCTGTAGGCCAAGCATGACTTTCTTGCTCACCCCACCACTGTAGCCCAAAATGCCTACTGAAACACTACTCTTCTGGGCCGAGGACAGACACACATAAACTGACGAGATGGGCATGGATGAAAACCAGATGCACGTCGGATTATATGCGGTTGTCCAAACATCAGCATCTGGCAATGGTCGTTGGCTCGTTCGTGTCCTGCACTGCCACAACTGGGACATGGACTTTTTTGATAGTGCATTAAATCCGGACCAAGAATGCTTCCGACGACTCCTGCATGTACTTTCTATGTTTGAGCGCTCCATGGTTGCAAGCGCACATCTGCTTCCCTGCGAGAGCCCACTCCAAATGATATCATTACATCAGTGATTGTGTGATCGATAAATCTGGTAACTGCTTCTATACCCGGAAACACAATCAATTTTTTAAATGATGTTTTAATTCCTATGCAATTTTTCTGCAGGCATTGTGCTCGGATTGGGAGGTGTTTAAATGGGGGGGGGGGAGAGGCAGATCACCCACCTTTGCTGTCTCCTTGCCAGGAAAGGTAGTTCCCGGGCTTCCCCCCCTTTAAAAACCCAGGTGAGGTGTTTAAATGTGGGGGAAAGGCAGATCGCCTACCTTTGCCTTCTCCCTGCCATGCGGAGAGACGGCAAAGAATGTTCCCATGCTCCACCCCCCCCCCCCATTTAATCACCCCAGCGGGGTGATTAAATGGGGGAGGAGGGAAGATGACCCACCTTTGCGATCTCCCCGCCAGGCAGAGAGACAGCAAAGAGAGTTCTTGTGTCCCCCCCCCTCTCATTTAAACACCCCAGCAGGGTGTTTAAATGGGGGGGAGAAAGATCTCCTGCCTTTGTTGCCTCCCTGTCAGGCAGAGAGATGGCAAAGAGAGCTCCCGGGCTCCCCCCCCCCCCTATTTAAACACCATGGCGGGGTGTTTAAATGGGGGGGAGGAAGATCACCTGTCTTTGCCGCCTCCCCAACAGGTGGAGAGACGGCAAAGAGAGCTCCTGGGCTTCCCTCCCCCCCCCCCCGCTGGGTGTTTAAATGGGGGGACAGATCACCCATCTTTGCTGGCACTTTTAAAAAAAAAAAAAAAGCCAAGCACGATATCATATGGTACTGCGCTTGAGCGAGTGCGGAATGCCATCTCATAAAACAAGGTCCCGTTGAGATCTCCCCCCACCCCCACAAGGAGCAGCATGATGAAGTCTGCAGCAGTAGGAGGAAATCAGAAAGATCACACACATACTGCCTTCTGTTTGCAGAAATCCTTTGCTGGCTCTAACCCTATGAATTTAAGTGCTACCTGCACCAAATTTCCATGGAAGAAACTTTTCAGCATGAGAGGGAAGGTGTCTGCAAAATAGTCCCTCTTGCTTTTGTTCACTACACCTCTTTGCAGTTGCTTTGCACATTAAAAGAAACATCAGAGTGCTATTCTTGCTCGCTAAATCCTCTGCTCAGCCAAGGAGCGCTTGGGTAATGTGCTTCTGCCATGGCACTACACAGTCAATCAGATCTGGCTATATGACAGCATCATGAACTCAAAAATAATGGTGAAGTCAGTGCTTTCTGCTTTTATGCTGAGTGGGCTGTTCACCTGGCTTTGTAGGCAAACATTCCCCATTTTTACAAAAGAGATCATTGGGGTGGGGGCGGGGGGGGGAGGTTTTGCATGCATTGTAGGGGAGAGATTTTTCTCCCATTTCAGCTTAATTCTGTTGTCCCCTGATCCAAGACCTGTAGAGGCAGGCTGCTCTGCAGTTACTTAGTGCTGAGCAGAAATCGCTTTCTGTACACTCAGAGATGCTCTTTTCTTCATTGCTTGTGACCACAGTGCATGCACTTTATCCAAATACATGCCCACATTCCATTATGATCAATATAGTTCTGCATATCCATGTATTACTATCACTGTGTCTATTTTTCTCTGGATGCACCCACTGGCCAAGATCCAAAAATGTTTAGTCATATGAAAGGTTTAGTCATTTGAAGACTTATCTAGTGTGGTTGGTTTATCTGGCCAAACAACTCTCTAGGGCCTTGGTTCTTCCAAAGCTCTGCCAACCCAAGAATGTTCTTACTAGAGATACCAGGCATTGAACAGAATCCCTTCTTGTCAGGATTCCATTAAACCTTCTATATCCAAACTTGGGCTGTACCTCTGATACTCCTCTTACATGAAGTGGCCATATATGCAGCAGTCCATCTAGATCAGAGGTACCCAGCATGGTGCCTACCAAGTGCTTTTAGAAAGTGGGTGGAGCAAGATGAGGCTTTTGCCCAGCAAGACTTCTAACTGGTGCATGGAAATCTGATTGGCTGTGCAGGATCTTCACCATGACACTGAAGACAAGCTACAGAATTGTGACAGCAGTTTTGCAGGCCACACTTTGTCAGAATGCCAAAGGTGCCCCATAGGCTCAAAAAGGTTGGGGACCCCTTAGTGCCAGCTGAAGTGATAAAGTTAACGGCTAAAACAGTTAATGAAAAACAGCTATCATACAACCAGTTACTAAAAATACAAAGTGGGAAAATAGAACTGAAAACTGCAGAAGAACTGAGTTATAAATATGATTGGTTTCAAATGCAACAAATAAAAAGCTTGATGGAGAATGATATTAAAGCCGAAGGAATAAGGAAAGAACAAACAGAAATGGAAAGAGTTCTGCTTGGAGATAATGAGAAATTAATTTCAAAAGTATACAAATTACTTTTACAATGGTCTACAGAAGATGAAGTAGTGAAATCTCAAATGATAAAATGGGCAATTAATGTAAATAAAGAAATAAAGATGGAATCTTGGGAATATTTGTGGAAGAACTCTATGAAACTCGCAACATGTCATAGTATTAAAGAAAACTGTTTTAAGATGATGTATAGATGGTATATGACTCCAAAAAAATTAGCAAAGATGAATAATAAGATGCCAGATAGGTGCTGGAAATGTAAAAAGCATGAAGGTTCTTTCTACCATATGTGGTGGACTTGTGAAAGGGCTAAAATGTTTTGGCAGATAATTCAGCAAGAGATTTCTAAGATTCTGGGATATGAACTTAACAAAGAGGCAGAGACTTTTCTGCTGGGATTACAAATGGAAAAATTTCCAAAAGAAGATAGAACTTTAATATGGTACTTGCTCTCAGCTGCTAGGACATTGTATGCGCAGTTATGGAAGCAAGAAAAAATACCAGAAAAATGGGACTGGATTACAAAAGTTATGTCATGGAGTGAAATGGACAAATTAACAAGAAAACTAAGAGACTATGATTTAGAACTTTTTAATTTGGAGTGGAAGAAATTCAGAAGATACGTAGAGAAAGAGTGGAAAATAAAAGGACATTGGACAATTTTTGATGATTAAGATTTTTAAAATAAGAATATAATTTTTGGAGGGTTTTTTTTTGTTTTTTCTTAACAGTTAAGGGTACCTTTAATATTTGTTTTTTTTAAAAAATAACACTGCCGGGGGTCAAGTAATGGAGGGAGGGGTGGGAGGAAAGTAAGATATGGGGTAGAAAGATTTTTCTTTCATTTTAAGCTCTTTATAAGTTGTAGATATAATTCTGCTACCATATGTTACTAATAAAATTGTTTATACAAAAAGGTTGGGGACCCCTAATCGAGATCATTCCTTTCTCTTTAGACCAGGACCGGATCTATATGTTTTTTGATGGGGGGGAATTAAAAAATGACACTCCCTTATGGGTCCATTCTATTTTATGGACCTATAGAATAGAATGGACTCCATACCCAATTTGGCACACACCCCTCTGGCGGCACCCGGGGCAAGCACCCCCTCTGCTCCCCCCTAGATCCAGCCCTTCTTCAGACCAAGAGGAGCTGTCATCTCTTAAAGCCTAACTCAGTTACATCTTTATAATAACAAATGATAAATTAAAAACAGTTCTTAAAATACTAACCACAACAAACAGATGACGCATAACAATGCAAATAACCTAATCTGGCTACGTGACAACATCATGAATTCAAAAATCATGAAGTCAGTGGAATCGGAGGAAAATGTGATTACATCAGATCAGAATTAGGGACAGGCAGGAGAGAGAAGGGAGCAGAAGGGCCCAATCATATGGACCTGTCATTTTCATCCATCAGAAAGCTTCAGCCATAGGCCTGATGGAACAGCTCTGTTTTGCAGGTCCTGCAGAACTGTAAGTGGTCCAACAGGGCCTGGAAGTGCATTCCACCAGGCTGGGGCTAGGGTCAAGAAAGCTCCGGCTCTAGTCGAAATTAGTCGAATGAGAGCCAGTTTGGTGTAGCAGTTAAGTGTACAGACTCTTATCTGGGAGAACTGGGTTTCAGTCCCCACTCCTCCACTTACAGCTGCTGGAATGGCCTTGGGTTAGCCATAGCTATTGCAGGAGTTGTCCTTGAAAGGGCAGTTGGTGTGAGAGCCATCTCAGCCCCACCCACCTCACAGGGTGTCTGTTGTGGGGGGAGAAGATATAGGAGATTGTAAGCCGCTCTGAGTCTCTGATTCAGAGAGAGGGGTGGGGTATAAATTTGCAGTCCTCTTCTTCTTCCAGGAATCATCAATAGATCGTTATTGAGAGAGCATAATGCTTGGGGGGGGGGGAGGAGGAGGTTTACCAGCAGAGGCAGTCCCAAAGGTATGTTGGTCCCATACCATATGCTTTTAAAGCCTTTTAAAAGGCTTACTACTCTGAAAATCTGCAGTAAGATGTGCATGCGTAATGGGCCATAGTTTGGGGAGAGGGATACAAGGAAAAATGAGCTTCCCCCATATTTCCTTGTGGGTTCCTGTAATGTACTCAGTGATGAGACGTGTTGAAGGCAACATATTTTATTAGTGGGTACATCACAAGAGAGAGGATGGCGGGCCGGGTCCCGATTATATACATGCCCCGGAACAACCCTCTGTGAGGCCAGGTCCAATCCTGGCCAGTTAAACTTCCTGCCACAGATCTTGATTGGCGGTGCGTATTAGCTAGGGTTGCCAAGTCCAATTCAAGAAATATCTGGGGACTTTGGGGGTGGAGCCAGGAGACATTGGGGTGGAGCCAAGATCAAGGCTGTGACAAGCATAATAGAATTGGACCCCCTAGTCCAATCTTTTTGAAACTTGGGGGGTATTTTGGGGAGAGGCACTAGATGCTATACTGAAAATTTGGTGCCTCTACCCCTAAAAACAGCGCCCCCCAGTGCCCCAGATACCCGCAGATCAATTCTCCATGATTTTCTATGGGAATAAATCTCCCTAGGGAATATCAGAGTTCCCAGCAGACATTTCCCTCCGCTCCCCCCGCTTTGTGACGACCCTGAAGCGGATGGAGGGTCTTCAAACCGGGGGATCCCCTGCCCCCACCTGGGGATTGGCAACCCTAGTATTAGCGAGCTACATCCGGGGACCAGTGGTCGCCTCTGTAGCGTGCGCTGTGCTATACATAGGGATTAGAATGCAGGACATAACAGTTCCCTTCTTTTATAATTCTTCAACATATCTGGTGGCTGTCTCCAAACTCTTGTTAGTGTACAATTTCATGCAGCCTTTTCAGCATCTGGTTTTCCCTCAGGCAACTTGTTTTAATTTACATATGGGGTGGAGGGGGAGACACCATGTGTTTTCTGGGACACTGGCCAACTTTCTCCAGGACAATATAATACAAAGCGCTATGGGATTGTTGACATGAGAAGAAGGACAATGATCTTATGCCACCTGTCCTGTGTGGGCTGAAGAAAAAGTGATGGCATAAAACAACATTCACCACATTCCAGCTTTAAGTCCCTTTCTTCTTTTTTTAAATACAGTGGTGGTTACTAGGTAACACAGCAATTCCGTCACTAACTCCCTCCAGCTGGTAGTTGCTAGGCAAGGTGGAGACTGTGGCTTTCTGCCTCCCTCAAGTCTCAGTGATGCCTACTCAAGATGGTGGGCGAGGACTTGACACCTGAGATGGTTGCTAGGCAACAGAGGCCAGGCCTTGTGGTTCTCTTGGCTTTCTTCCTTCTTTCCCCTTCGGAGCAGCTGGGGAGCCCTGGAGCCAAGACTCACTTGAGTCTTTTGACTTGGCATCTTAAAATAACTTCTGACTAAATTTGCCCCCTACCAAATTTAAAAGTGAGAAAGAAACCTCACATCCATTTCTATACACAGATGCTGTTTATTTCCACATCTGACACTTAAAGGCCACATGAAAATGTATACGTCTTGACCAAACCAATCAACTATATGTCAAACTTTGCATAGAAAATCCATGAAGCCAGGGATATAAATCTGACTGCAGCAATAGGGTGTGTGTTGGGGAGAAATAGGGTGCTTAGCTATCCCATGGATAGTAGTGCTGGGCTAGTTGCACTGATCAAGATAGAAATGTGTCACATGCCCTGTCTTTTGATAGGTCCATACCATGTCCTGCTTTCCCACCCCTTTTCTCCTCGTGGCATTGGCAAAGAAGCACCAACTCAATTAGGATCATGTCGGCTCCTTTCACCAGCATTTCCAAGTTCCCTCCAGCAACTGAGATGTGGCTCAGCTAAGTTGTTACAGAAACATATCAATGGGCTAAAGGTGGGAAAATACAGGAGCTTAGCACTGGCATTTTGATTGCCAACTCTGGGACGGGTTCAAAAATTCCTGAAGAGGGCTTTTGGAAGGGCAGGGTTTGGGGAGGGAAGGGACCTCAGTGTGGGGTTTAATGCCTTAAGAGTCCAGCCTCCAAAGCTGCCATTTTTGCCAGGAAAATTGATCTCTGTAGTCTGGAGAGAAGTTGTAATCCTGGGAGATCTCCAGGCCCCACTTTGAGGTTGGTAACATGGCTTTTTGAAGGCTCCACCCTCCCTTCTTGGAACCACTATAGGCAGACCTCTTACACAGAGGCTTTGCCTGCCTCTGGTGTGACTTTCCCTTTTAAGTTGGAGCAAAGTAGAATTTCTTTTTCTCCAGTTCATAGCGGAGAATCTCTGGGAGCCCCATAAATTATGCTTGGAGAGAGAATGAAGTAGTGTAGAAGCTCCCCCAAATGCAATGCCATGCTTTGTTCCATCTGGGGAAAAACCCTGTGTCAGTCTCCAGGTGGGACCTGGGGGTCCCCTGGAATTAAAGCTCATCTCTAGACTACAGAAATCAGTTCCCCAGGAGAAAATGAATGCTTTAGAAGATGGACTCTCTGGCATTGTGCCCCACTGAGCTCTCTGCCTTTCTCCAGGCTCCACCCCAAATCTCCAGGAGTTTCCCAACCTGGACTAGCAATCCTGCTCCCCATCCCCCCTGTGGATAGTCTGGGGGACTGGCAAGTGTAAGCTCTGATCATACTAACCCTACCTGCTCCATTTCTCCCTGTGTGGATCAGAAAATATCAGAGGTGAATAGTTTCAGTAAGTCAAATGGGTAGATCTTGCCTTCTAATTCTGCAGACAACTAATACAAAACAGCAATAAATTGTTTACAGAGAATAGTGCCCTCAGTATGGAGCCATCACCTCTCCCTGGTAAATCATTCTCTCTATTTTATCCCTATTTGTTGCTTTTGGGTTGGGGGGAGGAAGCCTCATTACATTTTTTAAAGGTTTCTGACAGGTTTTTCCAACCCTACTTCTTTAGTGAAGCATTAGTGTTGCCATTCATCAGGGCTCCTCAGAACCTCCAAACAGATCCTTGGTATAAGAACAGAAATGTACAAGCATATTCTTATTTTTCTATCGTGAAACATAGGAGGTATGTGATATCTAACACAGAGCTTACTTATTACATGAAGCTGCCTTCTACTGAACCAGACCTTTAGACTATCAAGGTCAGTATTTTCTATTCTGGCTGGCAGGTGTTCTCCAGAACCTTAGGTGTGTGTCAACCAGTCACAAGTCCTCTCAGAGCTGTTCTCTCAAGGAAAGGAAAGGTCCCCTGTGCAAGCACCAGTCGTTTCCAACTCTGGGGTGACATTGCTTTTACAACGTTTTCACGGCAGACTTTTTATGGGGTGGTTTGCCATTGCCTTCCCCAATCATCTACACTTTCCCTCCAGCAAGCTGGGGACTCATTTTACCGACCTTGGAAGGATGGAAGACTGAGTCAACCTCGAGCTGGCTACCTGAAAACCCAGCTTCCACCGGGGATCGAACTCAGGTCGTGAGCAGAGCTTAGGACTGCAGTACTGCAGCTTTAACACTCTGTGCCACGGGTTCTCTTGGGAGCAGTCCTTGAAAGAGCTCTCTCAGCTCTACCTACCTCACAGGGTATCTGTTGTGGGGAGGGGAAGGGAAAAGAGATTGTAAGCCATTCTGAGACTCCGAAGGAAGAGAAGAGCATAAATCCAATCTCCTCTTCTTCTTCTCTGTGTATCTTACATATCACTTACTAAAAAAGGTAAAGGTGCAAGCATCATTTCCGACTCTGGGGTGACATCGCATCACTACATTTGCACAGCAGACTTTTTTTTATAGGGTGGTTTGCCATTGCCTTCCTCAATCATTTACACTTTACCCCCAGCAAGCTGGGTACTCATTTTACTGACCTTGGAAAGATGGAAGGCTGAGTCAACTTTGAACCGGCTACCTGAAGCCAGCTTCTGCCAGGATCAAACTCAGGTCGTGAGCAGAGCTTGGACTGCAGTAATGCAGCTTACCGCTCTGTGCCATGGGGCCATATATCACTTACTACCTGATCCCTTTTAGCTGGTGATGCCAAGGATTGAACCTGAGACCATCTGCGTACCAAGCAGATGAATTACCAGCTGATCCACGGCCCCTCCCCTTCACCACACTGCAGTTCCCAGGCCTCTTTTTAGGAAGCAGTGATAACCCTATCTCTCTTGACAGCATTCCAGCAAGATGGTTCACATTTTATTTTATTAGGTACCTGAAGGTTAGGAAAATATAAATGTATAGGCACAATAATACTGCTAGTCAAATTAAAAAATAAAAAAATATTAACAAATGTACAAAAGTGTACATATATTTATTTTACAGTAAATTAACAACAAATACCGACACTCGCAGTAGCCTCAGTTAGCGTTCATAATTTAAACGACATACAAAAGTGACAAATAGTGACCTTGATCAGACACATTTTGGCCCAACCGGCCTTCCTCAGTGGTCAGACTAATAACATTACAACATGGCTCCTGACATTATAACATTCATTTGTCATAAACTGACTAAGATGAAGTTATTCTGATAATTACTGTCTATGATCAAAGGCAAGGATATTAATCAAAAGTCTCAATCTTGAGAGTTCACAGCCGTGTTCAGATACATGTTTCTATAGCAATGATTCAACTGTGCACCTGTTTCACTTGGTCAGAAAAAAAATCAGTGAAGCTAGGGACCTGCTACTTCGACGTGACAAAAGAAACAGCGACACAACTGAAAGAGTGCACAAGTAGTTAAGCTGAACCCTCTGAACCTGGCCATAGGCAGGAAGAAATCCAGGTCTTCTCATGACAGTGGCTTTTCAGAGGACAGATCAAAATAAAGGCTTTATTCCCCCTCACTTATTTGTGGCATCAAAGGTTCATCCCCTCTCAAAGAAAATACAATCACCAGGGGAGAGATGACTTTTGCACTGATCAAAATAAAGCAGGAACTAATAGCTCCATCCTAAGCAGGTCCACTCAGAATTCTATTCAGCTCTATTCAATCAGGCATTCTCCCCCAAAAAGTGTTTTTAGGATTGCATTGTAAAATTATTTAACATTTGCTCTTAGTTCAGTTTAATCTCAACTTTAGCCAGCCTATAAATTTCAGGTATTTAATTCAATTTGGTTTGGGGTAAGTTTATCCCCCCTTATACTCCCCCCCCATTTTCAGTTGTCATATTTTACTTTAAACATTTTAAACCTTGTTGACTGTGGTGGCAGAAATCTAGCTATGGTGTAATGACGAAGTAAGAGAAAAAGTCACAATCCAGAAAGTACCTGTCTCCAGTTTCAGTTCTGCAAGCCTTCCCATCTGCAATTTGGAGATAATACTGACCTACTTTACAGGACTGTTGTAAGTAAAGCACTAAGTATTCATTAGTATGTAGCATACCTGTCCAGATCTTAATTAATTCAAACTAATTGCAGCGCTACCTATTGTGGTACAAATCCAGTCTCCATCAACACGTCTTTTCAATGCCCATGGAAAATTAGCAGGCAGTTTTCATCCCATTGGTGTTTTGTTTCTTGTACGCATTCTCTTGTTCTTATTGCATTTTTTTTTATAATATAGTGGGTTCCATACATGGAAGAGGCAAGGTGGTAGTGAATCATAAGCTCTTTATTGATTTCAGCATAGTAAGGCCTAAGTATAAGACTGGGGGAAAGGGCCAACCTTATATACATGTCAGGGTTCCTGCGCTAGCGTTTTGTTGGTCCATTCAAACCAGCAGGGGGCTCGTGATTGGAGCAGGGCAGCAGGGATTTGGATCCTGCTGCCTATTGTTCCCAAGTCCCCAAGCTCTGGTCGTCTGACTCCAATGAGCCATGTGGGAATACTCAATTCAGTTCTCACTGGAGTCCACATACATAACATCCCTTCCCTCCTAGTTCACAAGCCCTGACACACATAGTTCCTTAAGTATGCAGGCTTGTGGTGCTCCCGTGTTGATCACCTGGGTGCGGGAGAGGGGGGTGGCGCGGCGAATGAAGGGGTCGGTGATGCTGGAGCTTCTCTCGGTGGTTCAGGATTTTCGGCTGCCTCATGTTCGGAACGGCGGGGGTCGGACTCGCTGTGGCTGCCGGCTCGGGGGCTGTCTGAGCTGGGTTGGCTGGCGAGTCTTCCTCCATCTCATTCCCGGGTGCCTCACGTGACCTCAATTGGTCAATGTGTTGCCACATGGTGAACCCCCCCCTGTGGTGACCTTGTACATTACAGACCCCAGTACCCTTGAAACTCTGGCCGGAAGCCAAGCCACCCCCCCAAAGTTCTTGGCATACACTAAGTCCCCTGTATAGAAGCCCCTGAGTACTTGGACCACGTCAGGTATCTCTTGCATGTCTGGGGCCCGATCGGGGTGCATGCGGTCTAGGAGCGTCAACAGCCGCCAGCCCATGAGGAGTTCAGCTGGGCAGCAGCCAGTGGCTGTGCAGGGGATAGCGTGTTGGGCTAGTAGGAACTCTGCAAGGCAGGCCTCCCAGTCCCCTTGGATGATGCGGCGGAGTGACTCTTTTGTGGATCACACCATCTATTCTGCTTGGCCGTTGGTAGCCGGGTGGGAAGGGGGTGACCTAATGTGCTGGATTAGGTTACAGCCGCAGAAGTCCTGGAACTCCCCTAAGGTGAAGGCTGTCCCATTGTCTGAGACTAGCATGTCTGGAAGCCCCTGGGTGGCAAAAACCCTGCAGAGTGCAGATTGCGGCTTGGGAGAAAGTGGAAGCTATGGGGACTACCTCTAACCACTTTGAGTGGGAGTCCACGATGAGGAAAAATAGCTGCCCTTGGAAAGGCCCTGCAAAGTCCAGATGCAGGCAGGACCATGGGTTGCGTGTGGACTCCCACTGTTGGTTTGGGGCAGTGCTGGCCGGGTCTCCTGGCATGGCTGGCACCTCGCCACCCAGGATTTAATGGAGTCATCTATTCCTGGCCACCAGATGTAGCTGCGGGCAAGAGCCTTCATCCGCACAATCCCTGGGTTTGAGTTGTGCAGTGCGATTAGGACTCTCTGTCGCAGAGTAGGGGGCACCACCACCCATCCTCCCCATAGTAAACAGCCCTTGTGAACTGATAGCTCATCCCGGCGGGAAGCAAAAGCTGCAAACTCCGAGCCCATCCAGCCAGTGGGCCATCCCCTCCACACCCAGTTGAGAACCCGGGAGAGGATTTTGTCCCTGGCAGAAAATTTAGCGATGTCCTTAGCGTGAACTGGGTGGTCCGGAAGAGACTCCAACAACATTATTTGGTGTGCCGGATCTGGGTCCCTGGAGGGAAGCGGCAGCTGACTCAACGCATCTGCATGGCCCATAGCCTTTCCTGGCTGGTATTGGAGATCATATTGGTACCCTGCTAAGAAAATGGACCACCTTAAAACCTGGGGTGACAGCATCTGCGGTGTCTGGCGGTCGGGGGCAAACAGGCCTAGGAGTGGTTTATGGTCTGTGAGAATGGTGACGGGTCAGCTGTACAAATAATCATGAAATTTCTTAACATTGGCAACAATGGCCAACCCTTCCTTATCTATCTGTGTGTAGTTGCGCTCAGGTTTTTGCAATGTTCTCGAATAGAAAGCCACCGGAACCTCATGACCGTCTGGCAGCACGTGCGCTAATACCGCCCCCACCTCGTTAGGAGACGCATCACACGCCAAGACCATGGGCAGCTGCTCATCAAAATGTGCCAGTAGGCTATTGGACATGAGGAGGTCCTTCACCGCCTGGAAAACGGTGGCCTACCAGCGGCCCCATACCCTCGAGGCCCGTTTGTCCAGTAAGCGGTGGAGGGGTTCCGCTACTGCCGCCTTGTGGGGAAGGAAGGCATGGTAGAAATCGGCAGGAACGATGCTCATGGTCCTCCCCGCAGCTCGCACACTCATGGGCCAGCACACTTCCAGTTGGCCATTTCGGCAGTTGTTTCGAAGCGGCGTGCTGGAGCTTGAGTGTGTCGTCCTCCCCCGTGTCCTTGGATTTGGACGATGAAGCAGCAGCTCGATGCGCTGAAGTTGAAGCTTGCTCCTTCCTGCTCTTTTCGTAGGCAGTGGCTTCCTTGAGGGCCTTGGCCAGATCGGTGTTATCCTTACCTACCAGTTTCCTCTGCAACTTCTCGTCCCGCAGACCAAAGATGAACTGGTTCCTCAGCACTTTGTCCAGGTCTGGGAACTTGCAATGGATGGACAACTGGTGGAAGGCGGTGCTGAATTTGGCCACGGACTTGTTGGGTCGCTGGCTGCATTCCGAGAACTTGAGGCGGTGTGCCAGGACTGTCGGTTGCAGAGCGAAGTGAGTTGTGAGAGCCGCCTTGAGGGTCACGGGCGCCATGAGGCCTTGCACCAGCTCCAGGACATCCATTCCGTAGGAGCTGAGGAGCAGCGCCTTCTTCCTGCGGCCAGTGACCTTGTTGTATTCGATGTGGTTCTCCAGCTGTTCTAACCACGTTTCCCATCTCTCAGGCCTGGCCCAGTCAAAGGCTGGAATCTCTTCCACGGTGGTGCGGAGTGCAGTGCTGGAACTGAGGCAGCGAAGTGCGTTATGGTGCCGGTCTGGGCCGCTCACCAGGATCCCACCTTTGTTGCCACTATAATATAGTGGGTTTCATACATGGAAGAGGCGAGGTGGTAGTGAATCATAAGCTCTTTATTGATTTCAGCATAGTAAGGCCTAAGTATAAGACTGGGGGAAAGGGCCAACCTTATATACATGTCAGGGTTCCTGTGCTAGCGTTCTGTTGGTCCATTCAAACCAGCAGGGGGCTCGTGATTGGAGCAGGGCAGCAGGGATTTGGATCCTGCTGCCTATTGTTCCCAAGTCCCCAAGCTCTGGTCGTTTGGCATCCAATTCAGTTCTCACTTGAGTCCACATACATAACAGTTTTCAAATATTATTAATCTAGTTTTGCTGTATTGTTGTATGAAGTATCCATTTATTGCATCATTTTGTAATATTGTAATCCATTTGTCCTGCATTGTTGTGTGTGTACAGTTCAATCACATTTTTAAAAATTGTAATCTGCCTTGGCTCTCAGCGAGAAAGGCAGACTAGAAAAGAAGTAAATAAATGGATGTCCTGACCTGGATGGCCCAGGCTAGTCTGATATTGTGAGATCTCAGAAGCTAAGCTATGGTAAGTATTTAGATGAGAGACTGCCAAGGAATTCCAGGGTTGCTATTCAGAGGTAGGTAATGGCAAACCACCTCTGAATAGCTCTTGCCTTAAAAACTCTACTGGGGCACCATAAATCAGCTGTGATGTGATGTCACTGTCTACCACCAAATTAAAAAAAAATGTTTTGGTCTCTCCAACCAGGTTGAGAGCTGGAACAAACATGACCAGAAGCTTTTGGATGCAGTCGAGAAAGGGGATGTGGGAAGAGTCTCTGCTCTCGCTTCCAAGAAGGCGGCAACCCCCACCAAGCTTAATGCCCTGGGACAATCCGCGTACGTAAGTTTTTCCTGTCCCATAATCCCTCTTGATTTCAAGAGAGCTGCCATCTTGGCCAGTTCCTTTCTGTTCAGATAATCTGTTTTAGGGGATAGTCTTACTTGAACACTCTTGTTAAACTTGGGCTGCTATGTTAAGTCAATTAATTAATCAAATAAACCGAATTAGATAATTTTGATAAAAGAAGAATTGGTTTTATAACCCAGCCTTCACTACCTGAAAGAGTCTTAGAGCCTTCCCTTCCTCTCCCCACAATAGACACCTTGTGAGGCAGGTGGGACTGAGAGAGCTCTGAGAAAACTGAAACTGGCCCAAGGTGACCCAGCTGGCTGCATGTGGAGAAGCGGGGCATCAAACCCAGTTCTCCATATTAGAGTCCACCACTCTTAGCCACTACACCAAGATGGCTCTTGGGTTTAAACAGCTGATCTTAAATAGTTGGACAGCAGATCTTCTTTTTAAAGTTTTAATTATTTTTAATGCAAGTACTTAACAAATCTATGGGAGGTTCCATTTCGTAAGATTCATTCCCCCTTTTGTCTCACACTGGGAAAAAAAATACTTCTGAGATGGTATCTGCCTATGACGCATGCTGCAACATCTGAAAGCAAATAAACCACTCCCTTTTCTTTAGAACTATTTATTTAGTACAATGCAAAACTATGTAGATTTAACAAAGTAAGACTCACATGACAAATCAAGTGAAATGTCTTTAACCAGGTGCCCTTCCTAGCTGTATTCCATTCATATGGTAATCCTTCATGCATCTGGAAATATATCCCACCAGTTTGGTATATGGGGCTCTCCCCTACTTCAAGGCTGGGCAGGATGAACATCTCAGTTTGCTGTAGTGGTTAATTGTGCAGACTCTTATCTGGGAGAACCGGGTTTGATTCCCCATTCCTGCTGGAATGGCCTTGGGTCAGTCATAGCTCTGGCAGAGGTTGTCCTTGAAAGGGCAGCTGCTCTGAGAGCCCTCTCAGCCCCACCCACCTCAAAGGATGTCTGTTGTGGGGGAGGAAGATAAAGGAGATTGTGAGCCGCTCTGAAACTCTGAGATTCGGAGTGGAGGGCGGGATATAAATCCAATATCTTCTTCTTCATGGAAGATCCCCATGTCACGGGTGCTTTAAAAGAGTGGTTATTATAATGTGACAATGGCTGCAAAAGTAACATGGCTGTGAAGATCTGGCATTCTCCCTCAACAGCTCCAGGACAACACTACTTTTATTACGGATATATGTTTGGATTGTAATTAATAGGGAAGGCAGGTAGGAAGGTGGCATGCTATAGCACAGTGGCCCCCAACCTTTTTGGCATCAAGGACTGGTTTTGTGGAAGACAATTTTTCCATGGGGGGTTTTGCTGCCCCAGACTGCCCCCACACGCCATCCTTGCCCTCCCCATGGGGGTCTTTAAATGAAGAGTAGGCAAAGGTCTCTGCCTCACTCCATGGCTTGGTTGCTAACAGGCCATGGACTGGGACCAGTCCACGGCCCAGGGGTTGGGGACCCCTGCTATACCATGATCTCATCTCATCTTGGCAGCTAAGCAGGGTCGGTACTTGGATGGAAGACCACCAATGGAGACTCTGCAGAGGAAGGCAATCACCCATGTTTCTCACTTGCCTTGAAGGTCCTTTGATGGGGTTGCCATAACTTGGTTGCACCTTGATGACATGTTTGTATGTAAACGTTTTATGATATCTTAACACTTATGGGTTCTTTTAAATTTAGCAGTTCCTATGAGCCTGAGAACCCTAACCTGGATGGCCCAAGCTAGCCTGATCTCATCAGATCTCAGAAGCTAAGCAGGTTTGGCCCTGGTTAGTACATGGATGGGAGACCACAGGGTCACTATGCAGAGGCAGGCAATGGCAAACCCCCTCTCAGTGTCTCTTGCCTTGAAAACCCTATGGGGTTGCCATACGTTGGCTGGGACTTAACAGCACTTTTCACCACCACATGAGCCAGAGGAATTTAAGTAGACTCCATAACTGGTTTGTGTACCTGTTTAAAGTTGACCCTGAATAAACATGGGCTAAAAGACTACCAAGATCTGCCTTTTCTCTTCCCCTTGAAGGTTCCACTTGGCAGCTTCCACAGGGCTCACAGAATGCCTTATGATCCTCCTGACTCACGGTGCAGAAGCTAATGCTAAGAATGATGACGGTATGTATGCATCAAATTTGGAGGGGGAAGAGATTCTGACCTATAGGAATGCATCAGCCCTCCAACGTCATAATGTCATTTCAGGAGATTCAGATTAAATGCATTTGATTAAATTTGTTTAGCTTTTAAAAAATATGATCCTGTGTCCATGTTGTTTTAAAAAACAATGTGGATTTTGACAGGGGAGGATAGAGGAACGGAGTACAGAGATTTTTTTGTCCCTGTAGCTCCTCGTAGGCTAACAGAGCTGCTCTGATGTCACAAAGTCTGTTGGTTTTTATGCTGCTGATATTTTGTGTTTGTAGTATTTAGATTAAGGCTCAATCTCTGTAAAATCCAGGCCTTGCTACCTATTGATAGATGGCATTAACCAAATATAATCCAACCTAATAGTTTTTCAAAATAGGTAGAGTTTTAAAGGTCTTTGACAGGGTAGCTTAGCTCAATCACATTTTTGGCTTCGTTTCTTCTTAGTTTCTCGGATATCTCAGACAGCAGTCAGCCATGTATAGAACAAATAGACTCTTGCCAGCTCTTGCAGAAATACACGCAGGACTTTTTTTGAGCAGGAACTCATAGGAATACAGTTCTGGCTGGCTTGGCATCGGGGTGTGTGGCCTAATATGCAAATGATTTCCTGCTGGGCTTTTTCTACCATCATACCCATCATACCAAACCTTTAATGGCATAATAGATTCAGATAAAAATACACAGAATATAAAAATTTAAACATTGGAGATAAAATCAAAATAAAACCGAGCTTACAGATACATTCAAACATGGTCAGAATTAAATTTAAGGATGTCAGCCAGAAATTTTGCCACAGCCTCACTAACCACCCCCTCAGTATCACTCAATAAATAATAACAGGGTGGCAGAATAGACAAATCTGGAGAAAAAGAAAGCTTGCCAAATAAATCTTTACGGAGGTTATGGTAAAAAGAACAATCAAGCAATATATGCTGGATTGAGTCAGGGGTATTCGCTCCACAGGAGCAAAGTCTGTCGGCTAAAGGGACTCGCTGATATCTCCCTTGTAAAACTTTGGAGGGAAACGCGTTTAGTCTGGCCAACATAAATGCCCTGCGATGACTTGGAGTGGTTAGGTCTGATAGATAATTGGGCATTTTGCCACAAAAAGCATAAAGACCTAAGGAAGCTGGAGAGCAAGTATAAGGGAGAGTTGGCCGTAATTTCGTTTCCTCCAATTCCCACAGTCTCAGTTTAATACATCTGAAGATATATGACTCTTCAGAGGTAGAAAAATCATCTACCTCTAACCCCAATTGATTGAGTTTAGACAGAAGCACTGCTGTCCAGGACGAAATATATGGGTCTCTTTTCATACAATCAAGAAGGCTGTTGGGATCTGTTCTAAAATGAATTTTGAGCCAGAATTTAAACACTGCAATCCAGGCTTTTGTCTCCACCAAAGACTGACCCACTTCAGAGCAGAGAGCAAAGTAGGACACACATTTTGGCAAACCAAGAATTTGTCTAAAGAATGAGGCTTGAATGCCCTCCACTTTCCTGGTAAAAGCTGAGATCCATATAGGGATACCATAGAGGATTTGGGCAAGCGTTTTGGCTTTGAATACTTTAATAGCTGCTGGAACTAATAGGTTGCCCCTTGCAAAGAAAAACTGTTTAATTTGAGCAGCTGAACACTTAGCCAAGTTGATGGTGTTGTTACGATGTGAAACCCAGCTTAACTTGTGGTTAAAAGTGATCCCCAAGTATTTAAAATTTTTTGTTTGCTCGATTGTTGAATTGCCAATAAACCATCTCTGTGGGCCCCAGCAATTTGAAAAGACAACTACTTTAGATTTGGTATAATTGATAGTAAGTGAATTACAATTACAGTAGTCATAAAAGGCGTTCAAATACCTTTGCAGGCCCACTCTTGTACAAGAGAGGATGGTAGTGTCATCGGCATAAAGTAATAAGGGGACCGCTCGGCCTGCAAGTTTAGGCGGATGACCATTGATAGGGGTCAAAAATTGTGCCAGGTCAGTTAAAAATAAATTAAAAAGATGTGGGGCCAGCACACAACCTTGTTTTACCCCCTTTAACACTGGGATTTTACTAGTCAAGTCACCGCTAGAAGAAAATTTCACTTGGCAAAAGGTATTAGAATGAAGTTTCCTCAAGAGAAACAGCAAACGAGGGTCCATTCCCAGGTAACCTAGCTTGATCCATAGTTGGGCTCTATCTATTGAATCAAAAGCACCCTTCAAATCGATGAAGGCAGCATATAATTTTTTTGACCCGGTATGCATATATTTTTCAGCAAGGAAGGCCAGAGTGCAGCAGTGATCCATAGCAGATTTGCCTTTGGAGAAGCCAATCTGTTCAGGACCTATGATGTTGCCTAGGCGCATCCAGTCAGTTAATCGGAGTTCTAAATGTTTTGCATACAATTTGCCCACTATAGATAATAAACTAATGGGGCGGAAGTTTTCTGGTAACTCCAACCCCCCCTTTTTGTATATTGGGATAATTATAGAGTCAAGCCAAGAGTCAGGGATGGAGCCATGCAGATCGATAAAAGAGAACAATTTTGCAAGGGGCAAGAGCCACCAATCGGCAAACTTTGTGAATACCTCAGCGGGAAGGCCATCAGGGCCAGGTGCTTTACCCGCTTTTAAATCCTTCAATAACTCACTGATTTCCTCTAGAGTTACTGGAGGCCAGACCGGCATATCAGTAACTGAGGGGTTTGCTAAGATAGGAGGGGATACACATGGGGCAGCAAAAATGTTAGAGAAGTAATCAACCCATGTTTGCTCAGAGATATTTGGGTCAGTAACAGAATTGTTTTTTAGATTACCTGAAATGATTCTCCAGAAGGCCTTATTATCGTTAGATTTTATCGAGTGGTAAAGTTGGTCCCATTTATTCTGAAAGAAAGCTTTCTTTTTGGATGTAGTAAGCTCCAGGTAGGCTGTCTTGTAAGCAATGTAGGCCTTAATTTTTGATTGGTCTTTGGAGTGACAAGCCTCTTTAAAATGAGCTCTCAGTTCTTGTTTCCAAGCTAAACAATCTGTATCGAACCAGCTGGAGAAACTAGACCTAGACAAGATCACCGGTTTAGCTTTGGCACTACAATAATCAATTAATAATGAAAATCCTGAAAGGATTGAATCATCTGAATTGGAATTTATGATTGAATCCCTTAATCTGCATAGCGCTTCAGAGCCAAAGAGGGAAGAAAACTCCCTTTCTAGGGCCGGGGACCACTTGATTTTTTTTAGAACATTCTCAGGGGCCTTCATGGATTGGGAAGGTGATACCATATTAACCTCCAGATCCAATCGTAGGGATAGAGTTAGGGGCAGGTGGTCACTTTCTGTGCGCGGATCGATGTAAAAGTTATCGATAGATGACAGAAGGTTGGGTGAGCCCACACAAAAATCTATCACACTGCAACCCCTTGTGGAAAAAAAAGTAAAGTCATTTGCAGCTGGAAATTTGGAGAGACCATTAAATATTATAACATTGTGCGCTATGCAGAATTCAATTAATCTAAGACCCGCCTTATTGGTTAAAGTATCTTTAGAACAACGGGGTAAACATAGTTGTAGTGGAGGGGATTCAACCGCTTCAAAGCCAAAATGAGAGATCCATTTCTGATTGTTACTGCCTATCCGAGCATTAAAATCACCAAAAATCATGAGCTGAGCAGTATGGAATTTCCTAGACAAAGACGTCACATAGTCAGAAAATTTCTCCCAGACAGCATCAAACTCCAGCTCACCATTAGAAGGGGCTAAATAAACATTAATCATGATTAGGGTCAGTGCTGGGGAGGACAGCAATAAAGCCTGGGCAATTGGCGGGCAAGGATCCAAGAGGATCACCTTAAATGGTAAGCTGGATTTCACCAAAGCAGCCATGCCTGCTTTACTGCGACCTTTAGAGTGAGATCTATAAGCGGGGAGATTAAAAACTTTAAAATCCGTCAGTCTAAAACTGTCTTCTGCCCATGTTTCCTGAAGGAAGACACAATCAAAGGATTTCAAAAAGTCCAAAAAATCTGAGTCATTCGCTTTACTCTTCCACCCAGCAATGTTCCAGGAGATGATGTGGATCTTCCTTGTGGCTTCCCTAGCTGGTAGTCAATCGATAATGGATATCCTTTCTAGAACCCTGGAGTCATCAGTGAAAATACAACCATTATGTTGGGGTGCCCTTGAGCCAGTTAGAGAGAGTTCCATAGACAGATCAATTAAGTCAGCTGATGGGGGACAAGGGGGCAGGGGGTTGCTTGCAGGATCTAGGTTGATTGAAGGAACTGATTTCCCCGGCTCTAAAGACCTTTGCAGCTGCAGCTTAGTACCTTCAAGTCTTATGAGTATCGCCTGTTGATCTTTTGCTGGAAGACTCCCAAATGACTGCAAAAGGTCAAATGATTTCCTGCTGGGCTTTTTCTACCCGAACGTTAGATGCGTTAGATGCTTTCTTATCCTGATCATAGAACATAGAATCATAGAGTTAGAGTTACCTCCAGGGTCATCTAGTCCAACCCTCTGCACAATGCAGGAACGTCACAAATACCTCCCCCACCACCACCATAGATCCCCAGTGAGCCCTGCTCCATGCCTCAAAGACGGCAAAAACCTCCAGGATCCCTTGTCAAACATGCCTGGAGAAAAACTGCTGACTGATCCCAAGGCAGCTCTACCTAGGCAAGAAATGATAAACAATTACCCCCTCTCACAAACAAAACTACACTTTATCATTTTATGCTCTTTCTGCCTCCAAACGTCAGTGAAATATTTCCTTAAGGGCAAGCTCAGCTGCCCACACAGTCAGGGCAGGAAACACCCACACTGTAACAGCCAGTGATCCGAAACCACAGCATAAATAATATATTAACTCACATGAAAGATCCCCATGTGAGCTATTTACAGAAGAAAACAGCTTAAACATAAATATGCACAGTAATCCTCCTCTGTCTTGCTGGTTTCCTTTCCCCCATATCTCAGCAAGCAGCCCAAGGGCCAAAGTTGATGTTATGTTTTGGGGTTAATCAGGGGTTTTGTTGCAGAAAAAGCCCAGCAGGAACTAATTTACATATTAGGCCACACCCTCGACACCAGCATTGTTTCACACAGCGGGAACACATTTGCACATTAGGCCACACCCCTTGATGCCAAACCAGCCAGAACTGTGTTCCTGTGCATTCCTGCTCAAAAAAAGCCCTGGGGTTAGTTTAGTCTGGGTTCCCCTGATCGAACTGTGTTCCCTGCAGCTGGGCAGGAGCTGCAGCAAATGCCATTTTGAAGATCATTTTAAAGACCATTTTGAAATGCCTTTTTGGCTTAGAACTGTGGTATGGAGCGGCTCCTACCTCTCCCCATGCCATTTTGAAGAAACTGAAATTTCTCCCCTCGCACCTGTCCACAATTCCAAGCGTGAAAAGTCCCTCTGTGGCACAGAGTGGTCAGCTGCAGTACTGCAGTCCAAGCTCTGCTCATGACCTGAGTTCGATCCTGGCAGAAGCTGGGTTCAGGTAGCCGACTCAAGGTTGACTCAGCCTTCTATCCTTCTGAAGTCGGTAAAATGGGTACCCAGCTTGCTGCGGGTCAAGTGTAGATGATTGGGGAAGGCAATGGCAAACCACTCTGTAAAAAGTCTGCCATGAAAACACTGTGATGAGACATCACCCCATGGGTCAGTAACGACTCGGTACTTGTACAGGGGACTACCTTTTCCTTTTTAATCTTTAAATGAACCCAGACATGGCTCAACAAAGTAATGTCTGGTTTGGTGTGTCGTCTAATAGGGTTGCCAGGTTTACCCTGGCCACTGGTGAGGGATAGGAAAGCATAGGGTTGCCAGCTCCAGGATAAGAAATTCCTGGAGATTTGGGGCTGCAGCCTGGGAAGGACAAAGAGCTTAGTGAGGTACAAAGCCAAAGAGTCCACCCTCCATCAGTTTTCTCCAAGGAAACTGATTTGAGTAGTCTGCAGATGAGCTGTAATTCCAGGAGCTCCCCAGGCCCTACTCATAAGTTGGTAATCTATTACAGTAGGTGACATTTTTAGAAGGCCTAAAAACTGTTATGTTCAACAGAAAACTGTACCAGTACAGAGGTGGTGGACCAGGAAAGAGCTGAAATAGGGAGGACAAGGAGGTATTAGAAAGAAGGTCATAGACATTTAACATGTTTTCTATATTGATTCACACTGGCCGATCAGATCAGATTTGCACAGCTGCAGAGGTACTCAGCCAAACATAGGCGCAAGTGCTTGGTGAACCCCAAAGGAAGTACTTCTTCACCTAAAGGGTGATTAACACATGGAATTCGCTGCCACAGGAGGTGGGGGCAGCTACAAGCATAGACAGCTTCAAGAGGGGACTGGATAAACATATGGAGCAGAGGTCCATCAGGAGCTATTAGTTGCAAGATATAGATAGAACTTTCTGTCTGGGGAAAGTGATGCTCTGTATTCTTAGTGCTTGGGAGGGGGCAACAGTAGGGCTTCTAGTGTCCTGGCCCCACTGGTGGACCTCCTGATGGCACCTGGTTTGTTTGTTTTTTGGCCAGTGTGTGACACAGAGTGTTGGACTGGATGGGCCTTTGGCCTCATCCAACATGGTTTCTCTTATGTTCTTATGTACACCTTCAGCCCTTCCCCCCACCATTTTACAGTTCAAGAGAAGCAACCAAAACAGCAAATTGATTAAATCTTTTTTTTTTTGGGGGGGGGGGGGAACGCATATGGCAGGTGGGCTGTTTTTCACGGGTGGTATCACAGGCCTAAGCTGGCTCAAGGACATTAAAAATATGTTTCAGGAGGCCTACACACTTCTGTGGATCCTATTTGCCAGGGACAACCCCTGTTTCCTGAGCCCAGGGCCTACTCAAATACTGCTCCTATTTTGGATGCCATGTTAAGGTTTTGTGAGCATGAGTTGTTCATGTGCTGAAAATAAATGCAACATGCTTATGTGACCCAGAAGTGATGTGGGGATGTTGGGGGGCAACACTCTGGTTTTGGGGCAAAACTCTATGGTAGAATTAGCTTCTACTAATGCGCCTATGTCACTTCCGAGTCATGTAAATGCATTACATTTATTTCTGGCTCCTTGCCTGTTTAAGGGGGGTAATTGGGGGGGGGGGCAGAGAGGAACACCCAAAACCAAGCGTTCCCCACCTGCACTAAGAGGTCTGGCATTCCTAGCCCCAATTGATTAGTCTTTAAAGGGCAACACAGCTGCTTACTGGTTTTTCTTCTGGAGCAGCTAACCATTTGGATAGGGCTACCAACCTCCAGGTGCTGGCTGGAGATCTCCTGAGATTACAACATCTCCAGGTGACAGAAATCAGTTCCCTGGAGAAAATGGCTGCTCTGGAAGGTGGACTCTGTGGCATTACACCTCATTGACATCCTTCCCCTTCCCAAACTCCGCCCTCCTCAGGCTCCAACCCCAAAGTATCCAGGGGTTTCCCAACTTGGCAATGGCAACCCTACTTTTGGAGCAGGCTTCCACTGACAACTAGAAGCTCATTGTGGTCCGTAAGTAGTAGGATCCAATTCCAAGCCATATAGTTCTGTTTTTTAAAAAAACATGTTAAATGTCTATGACTGTCTTGTACAGCTGAGACAAGGAAAAGGTTACCTGTCTGTTTCCAAATCAGAATACCCACAAGATGCCCCACAGGAAGAGACTTGATCCGCATTGTGTGACAATTTCCAATTTGGTTTTTTTCTCCCTCAGGCAGCACAGCTTTACATTTGGCTACCATCGCTTGCCAGCCTCAATGTGTGAAAGTCCTTCTGCAGGTAACAGAAACAGCTCTTCCTTCCTGTCAAAACCTTCTAGGTTGTCACTTGTTTCAAGCTTCAGCCCCTGCTGCTGGGCATGTTTTCAGTGCTGGTGGTTCCCCTCTGGAATGCAGGAAATAATGAGAGGGCTCCCACTGAAGATGTACACAGTACTTGGTGGGTCACAAGGATGGCAAGATGGTCTATGCTCCTGTTTTGGTGATTCAGTAACACTGCCTTTCTACAGGGTTCAGCTCGTTTCCCAGAATTTCAGCATCTGACTGGGGAATGGATGCATCACACACACACAATCCTGAAAGCATCCTTCTAGCTTCCATTTCACTATGTGCTTCATTTTGAGCTGATAACAGATTGTAGGGCAAATATATTTTTTCTAGAGTATCTTTGCACCTCTTTGGCTTTTGAAAGCAGTGCAGGACCAGCTACGACAGAGTAAATGAATACAACATGCAGCAGACAATGCAGTGATTAGAGCTGCCATTGGCCCGCTGTTAGCAGAACTGTGGCCAGTGCTCCCCTGTCAGCACTCAAGGGGGCAGGAGGGTGGGGGGGAGAAATGGCAGAGGCAAAATGGCACCCCACAATGCCACAATGTTACTTCTGGCCGCATAGCCGGAAGTGATGTTACTGTGTCATGGGATGCTCTAGGATTCACTTTTACAATAGAGTTGCAGGTGAGTCCCAGAGCAGGGGTCCCCAATATGGTGTTTTTAGAAAGCGAACAGGGGCAGGTGGGGCTTTTGTCCAGCAGGACTTCTGATTGGCTATGAGTGTTCTGATTGACAGTGCAGATTTTTAAACAATGCATTGGCAGCAGCTGTCAGCACAGCACAAGGATTATACATAAGTGAAGGCAGATGTATATGCAAGAGAATTTTTAAAAAGAATGTGTTCGTCTAGAAAGGTGTCCTGTTAAGCAGAGCTTTTGCCTGAAATGTTGAAGAGTTACTATTAGAGTTATGAATCACCTCACTCCTTGACATTTTTGCGTTGGTTCTACCTCCTACAGCAGCCCTTTTGTGGCTGTGCCCCCCACCCCGATTCAGAATCCTAAAGGTGCCCACAGGCTAAAAAAAGGCTGAGAACCATATCCTAGAAAGCATCCCATTGTGCACTGACAACACATCTGCTTGCACAGCTGGAAGTGATGTACCTGCATCACTGGATGGAGTTTGGTAATTTCCATCCCGATCAGGGGTTGCAGCAATCCCCAGTGTGGCATCCATGAGTGACGTGGGTTCCTTGGATCCACAGCAAAGGCTTGTGCCTAGTTTTGCTTTTGTGACTGAGCCAATCTGGTAAACCGTCTGGTCTGTACTCACACATGAATAGCAAAACCTTGGGTGGATTTTTTATTTGTAGTTCCACTGTGTGGAGCAATGAACAAAACAGACATAGCCCCACCTGTCAAGCTTACTATCAATTGACCCCACCCTAATAAGTAAAAGGATGGGGAATGGAAGATGGAAACATACCTTCCCATAAGTCACAGACGAAAACAGGGACATGCTTGCAATGCAAATATTTTCAGTCTAAGAATTATTGTCTGACCTTCCCCTCTCAATTACAGATTGCCAAGGGCTCTAGACCTCGTGCTTCTTGAGGTACCCATTTACTTCTTCTTTAGGGTAAAGGTACTCTAGAAAGGTGTTACTATACAGTCTGGTAATTGTTCTGAATGAGCCTCACCAAATAACAGGCTGTGTTCAACATAATAGTCATGTATGTTTGCTTAATTGTATGTATCAGAGACAGAGAGGATGCATCCATTCCCCACTCAAGAGATTTAATTTCTAGAGACGCTAGAGAAGATGCTGGCCCCTAAAGCATGACAACATTAACAACTCAAATTTTAATAGGGCATCTTCTCAAAAGAGAGCACATGAGAAAGCATTTACATAGACCATTGGGGAATTTTGGCCATTCCACATGATCCTGCCTTAGATGGAGTCCAGCCATTAGTCTATCCCAACCAGGAGCATAAGGTGACTACTTAAGCTGATGGGGCACCAGAAAACTTTCTCCTACATTGTGGTAGCCAGCTGGTGGAGAGATGAGAAAGCCAAAAGTCAGTTCCAAGTTTTATAGCAACGGCATATGTGAACAGAGAGCTGACAGTCCTCCTCTTCTGCTCTAGAATGAGTTGTTTCATTGTGCAAAATCAGTGGGGTTACAGTTGCCAACTCGTTTGGGAACTTCCTGGAGAGCTGGGTTCAGTGCCTTTAGAGGGCAAAGTTTAGGGAAAGGAAGGAGCTCAGCAGGGATGTCATTTCCTAGAATGAAGTTGCCCTTCCCTCCAGGTAGTTTCAGAGGGTAGCCATGTTGGTCTGCAGTAGAAGAGCTGGATTTGAGTCCAGTGACACGTTAGAGACCAACAAGGTTTTGGGGGGAATGAGCTTTCAAGAATCAAAGCTGATGACAGGAGCGTCTCCTCTTGAAAGTTCATTCCCCCCAAAAATCTTGTTGGTCTCTAAGGTGCAAATGGACTTGAACCTAGCCATTTCCTCTAGGGCAATGGATCTCTAGAGTTGTAATTCTGGTAGAACTCCAGGCTGCACCAGGAGGTTGGCAACCCTAAGTGGCATGGACCTGACTAGTGGATGACTTCTCAGTGAAACATGGGATGTGTTGTTCCTTAAGACATGCCTGCTGACAAAGCGGGCTTGGCACACGAAAGCTCATACCCTGAATAAAGCTTTGTTGGCCTTAAAGGTATCACTGGAATCTAGCTTTGTTCTACTGGCTACCACCATTGAGGGAGAGTTGGAATGCAGAATGTGGCAATGCCCATATGCCCTGTGGCTGGCTGTCCAGAAGAACTGGTTGAGGCCACTGTGTGAGACAGGATGGGGGACTAGATGGACCAAAGGTCTGATCTAGCAGGCTCTTCTGATGTTCTTAATGCACATAAGGCAATTGGTATTTCTAGAGTGACGCGTGCTCCTTGTTTGATCTGATTCTGCACCTGAGTTGCCTGCTGAAAAGGGATGGCCTCGTCTCAGCAGCAAAAATAATGACTCAGTTAAAGGGCTCAACGGCATGTTACGTTTTCCCTGGGGACAGATGTCTATGGGTGTTCTCAAGAGACATGTTTTGGAGTTCTGTGATTTCCAAGTGCATCCATTTCCAATTCATATTAGGGCTATGGCACATGGAGAGAGGATTCCCCCCCCCCCATGCCATTTTCCTGACTTAAAATGCCCCATTTGAAAAAGTAATGTCTAGGCTTTCAGTACATGTGGAGCCCCTAACGCAGCAAACAGTGGCTCCTTGGAACTGTTTCAGGCCAGGTAAATGGCACAGGGAAAAGATCTAAGCTCCCTTTTCCCTATGCACTGTGCACTGAACCCACCTATACCTGGGAAACAGGGAACTCCATTGCTCTCAAGTCAAACTGAATGTCCCCAGGGAAAATGTACTATGCAGATGAGTCCATGGTGGGCGTGGCCAGCTGTGCTTGATGGTACACCCCATAAACTTGGCACAGGGCAAAGGCACTGTCATCTACTCTTGACACAATATCGATGATCTCAGCTAAGTATTACAGGTAATACATGCTAAGTATTACACTCTCAGTGGTGTCACCTGGAACCTTCTGCACGCAAAGCAGGTGGTCTACCCATCGAGCCCTCCACAGTCTCATTAGTATGGAAGTCCTGCTCTGGTTCTCGCATGAGGCTTTTTCAAGGTCTAGTTGTTTTCCCCATGGTGTTGCAAGATGCACCCGTGGGGGTAGTTTCGACACAGAGGTGACTGGGAAGGGTAAGAGCTGGGTGGGGTGTTAAATCCCGGGATGAGAACAAAATTTGGGGAGGGGAAAGGGTGTGTTGCGAAAGTTTGGGGTGGCAAGGAGTTTCCTGCTCAACGGCTTATTTTGCCGATGCCTTGCTCAGCTGCGCCTCCGAGGCAATGAGGCTCAGCAGCCTCCCCTCTTGGTAGTTACAACAGTGCCTCATAAAACAGCATTCGAAGGAGAGGCGCAGAGTCAATGATTGCCTCTGAAAACAGGCACATAATTAAGATTGTTTTGAAATATGGGGGAAGGAGAACATTCAGAGGGGCGGTGAGTGGATGTAGCATCGGATCTTTCCCAGCTTTGATAAACAGCCAAAATCTAGATTACCAGATGAATGGTAGTGCAGTTGCCAACCTCCAGGTGGAGCCTGAAGATCTCCTGATCTCCAGACTACAGTGGTCAGTTCCCCTGGACAGCTTGACTGCACTGAGAGGTGGACTCTATAATCCGCCATTGAGGTCCCTTCCCTACACAAATCCTGCCCCCCCCAGGCTTGACCCCCAAATCTTCAGGTATTTCCCAAGCTGGAGTTGGCATTCCTATGAGTCTGTTGATTCCTGCATTAGGCAGTACTAACCCTGAATTTGTCCTAGAAGCTAAAATTATTCAAACTGAGGCTTTCATACTTCGGTCACATCATGAGAAGACAAGACTCACTGTGAAAAACCCCCCATAATGCTAGGAAAAGCTGAAGGCAGCAGTAAAAGAGGAAAAGCCAACAGGAGATTGAAGCCATAGCCCTGAGTCTAAAACCTGAGCAAGGCTGCTAACAAGAGGACATTTTGGAGGTCATTAATTCATAGAATCAACATAAGTCAGAAGTGACTTTATGGCAGTTAACATCCACATATATCCTGTGGTCAAGACTTCTAGATAGATAGATAGATAGATAGATAGATAGATAGATAGATAGATAGATAGATAGATAGATAGATAGATTTATTGTCATTGTTCTCAACAAAAAGAGAGCAACGAAATGAGGTGCTCTTCCACAAAACATACCAACACATCAAACACACATATTCATATTCATACCATTTAAATACATCTAAAACCATTTAAACCATTAAAACCATTTAAATACATCTAAAACAGATAAACATTCATAAAACCATTAAAACCATTTAAACCATTTAAATATATCTAAAACAGATAATCCTTCATAACCCTGCATTTAGCCTAACCACAGCACTTGGATAGAAACTGTCCTTAAATCTGTTTGTCCTAGCCTTCAACACTCTATATCGTCTACCTGACGGTAAGATCTCAAATAACAAATGGCCCAGATGTGAAGGGTCCCTTAGGATCATTTGTATCTTCCTTTTACATCCCATATTATACAGATCCACCAATGAGGGGAGAGAACATCCACAAATCTTTTGTGCTCTTCTCGTCACTCTTTGGAGCACCCTTCTCTCTGCTTCCGTGCAGCTCCCAAACCACGCGCAGAGGCAATAAGATAAAATGCTCTCAATGGAAGTACGATAAAAGGCAACCAGCAGACTCCCTGACAGTTGTAGTGATCTTAAGAGTCTTAAGTAGTATAGTCGTTGCTGGGCTTTTTTCTCTAGAGCTAAAGTATTTGCCCCCCATGTTAGATCCTGTTTCATGGTAATTCCCAGAAACTTCCATTCTGTCACCTGTTCTACCATAACACCATCAATAAACAACGGCTGGATGTCCAAACTATTCTTCCTGTAATCCACTATAATTTCCTTCGTCTTATTTATATTAAAAATAAGATTATTTACTTTACACCAAAGGGACAGCTGTTGAGCTTCCCTCCTATATGCAGACTCATCATCCTCAGAGATGAGCCCTACCAACGTTGTATCATCTGCATACTTAATGATTTTGTTACTCAGACTGCTAGAAACACAATCAGACGTGTAAATAGTGAAAAGAAGTGGACTCAAGACACATCCCTGAGGGGTGCCAGTACTTAAGATCTTCACGGAGGAAATATATCCATCCATTTTAACCCTTTGTGAACGACCTGACAAAAAGTTCAAAATCCACTCACATATAGAGTCCGACAGCTTCAAATCTTTAAGCTTAAACAACAATCTATGGGGTGATATTGTATTAAAAGCAGAACTAAAATCTACAAACATCATTCTAACATACGTCCCCTTTTTATCCAAATGCGATAAAGCAGTATAAAGAACAGTATTAACAGCATCCTCAGTAGATCTATTTTTCCTGTAAGCAAACTGATATTCATCAAAAATAACAGGAAGGCAGGAAATAATATATTTTCGAACTAATTGTTCAAAACACTTCATTATAACAGAAGTCCACTGGCCTATAGTCATTTAAAACCTTTTCTGGCGTCCTCTTTGGTATTGGGACAATAAGGGAAGCCTTCAAACAAGTGGGAACAATGGATTGTGACAAAGAACGATTGAAAATCTCAGTATAGATTCTGCCAATGAAAATATTGTATAATTATAAGCAGGGGTCGTTTTGTAGAAAAATAGGTGGTGAAGCTCATCCAGGGATGCAGCTGCACGTACTGTTCCATGGACAAGGTGGGAAGGAGGAGGTGGAACTCTCAGAAAGGTTCAGGAGCTGTGCTCCTGTGAGCTCCCACTGAATCAGAGGTCTGATTATAAGGATCAGTATACTTATAGACCAGGCTGCAACTCAATGATAAAATATATACTTTGCGTGGAGAATATCCAAAATTCAGTTCTTCAGTTCTAAAGGGTAGCAGGTATTGGGAAACAGAGCCACCTGAGAGCTTGGAGAACTACTGTTGGTCAGAATAGGTTATCCCAAACCCGCTGGATCAATGTTAGGAACCTAAATATGTTCATTGCTTCTAAAATTCTCTTCATCCAAATTTCTTTCTGTCTACTGGAGTTCGCAAGTGAATCCTGTTTCAAAGATGAACAGATGAATGAGGAGTTTCCATCATTTGAGGGGTTTTTTTTTACATTTCTTAATTCTGTACACAGTTCTGTACATGCACTGTTTACTTCAGTCCCATTAGCAATGAATGCATTGGTAAATGCCAGAAACATGATCTAAGTCATCTAGATCCTCTTTGTGCAGATGTGCAGGAGGCATGTATAATCAGTTGAAACTGAACAAAAGGAATTTTGATGCAGTCATACATAAATTACATTGAGATAAATTTTTTGCGGGTGGGTGGGTGAAAAATGAGAAGGAACTTAAGGGCGTGGCACATTTCACAAGCTTCAATTCCAACAGGAATTCAGAAGGAATGGAACACAAGCCGGAACTAATTCACAAAATGATAACGAAAGTTCATGCCTAATTTGCCTATGTTTGTGTATATATAGACATGCACACTTAAATCATCACTGTTCTTTAAGGACTTCTCTCTGGTCACTGAGTGAGACTGCTGATCCCACTATGCTTTGAGTTTTACCTAAAATCACAACTGGCTTAAAAAATTGTGGTTCTTTATTAGTAGACAACTCTTGGCACATAGGCTCTGACCTTACACCTATCTTGATCAATTCTGGACCTTAAGGCATACAATAAGACACTGGATGCAATATGTATGCCCTTGATTAAGACACAAGGCTGTAGAATAAGAGGCCTCAAGAATATCTTCAAGCCTTTGTCACTTCATGGGTAAATTTCCTTGTGGTCCAGCATTGTTCTATTGTTTTATTCCATTCTGTAGTATGAGCCAATATGTGTGCTTACCTTTCTGACCTCTGAAGAAGACCAGTCTAGGTCGAAATGCGTCAGGTCAAGTTGAGTGGCTTCCCATTGTGGTTTCATGATTGTACTTAGGATAGAGGCTTAAGATGCGCCCTTAAATGGTTTTATGTTTCTACAATAAATACATGTATGTTGGTTTATGATTTATTTTACAGTTTGTTTTTAATGTTTGGCCCTTTAATTGCATATTAACCTTTCAGGTTTCTTACGCTTTATTAGTAGAACAATGTTCCAAAAACCAACTGGGGAGGGGGCTTACTGAAACCTGTGTTGTTTTTATGGGATCTGCTACACATTCATCCAATACATTTTTCCTATTCTGCACATGATCAGGCACAGCTGTATATGTGATTAAAACTACAACACCCATGATGCAGACCAGCAATGAAAGAACTGTATGTGTGCTATAACTTTTAAGGCCTCCAACAAAACTGAAATAGTAATATCAAAAATACAGGAGCATAAACATGATTATCCAATATCTAGGATGTGTTTTTAGGAAAATGAGTGTCAGAGTGGAATTCCATTGGAGATTTAATGCATCCCTAATGCCAGGGTGCATACAACAAAGATGTGGGTACAAATTTTGTAGCAAACATTCCAAAACTGTGAAACTCTTTTTCTGGTGGCTTATTACAGTCCAAGCTTTAGCATTTCCCAACTGTACAGCATCTTTTTATATACAACATTTTGCAATTAGCTGATTTGTTCCATTGCCATTTTTATAAAGTGTTCCTACTTATAGGATGTATCAAATTAGAGAAGTCTGTAAATATATATATATTTTTAAATTACTTCCCTGCAGTATGGAGCCAATGAAGACTGTGTAGATGGAGAGAATCGTACACCACTGCACTGGGCAGGTGAGACCCCAAAGATTCAAGGCTTCCAAAAGCCATTTGAGAAACCGCATGGTATAAAGGTGGAGTATCAGATTGGGAGCTGGGAGACTCAGGTTCAAGTCCCCATTCAAACATGAAAAATCACTGGGTGACCCTGGGTCAGTTACTCTTCCGTTTGATCTACTTCACAGGGTGGTTCTTGAGAGGATAAAATGGAGGAGGGGAGAACAATGCTGTAAGTTGTTTTGGATCACCATTGAGGAGAAAGGCGGGGTATAAAAAAATGAACAGGGCAGTGTTCAAATCCATGTGTAAGACGATCCTAAACATGGGCTTGAACTCTGCCCTATTTATTTATTTATTCATATTCCTACTTTGGCCCAATGGAAATCTAGAGTCTCACTCCAAACAAGAGATTCCTTCTGTTAAGGCTGAGCCCTCTCCATCCTGCTTTGAACAACAAAGCAGTTCACCATGATACACCTCTGCAAGTTCAGCAACTGCTTAGCTCTTAATTCATTTATCCATTTGTGCTGCAAAGCATATTGCTTCAGGTTCTTAGGAACCTGATGGAACACATCTACCAGAACTGAACACAGCCCTGTACCAGGCCTTGGAACTGCTGCTGAGCTGTGAAACGGCAAGAATCTCAGGTGCTCCGAGCAGTATTTGCAAGAGATGCTGGGGTAGAATCCACAAATGGAGCACGGATGTTGTTGGGATGTTCTTGCACCTGGAGGCACCACAGTTTGGCCTTATTGCAAGCTCTCAGTTTGGCTTTTGAGTTAATACAAATGTCTTTCCTTTAATCACTGGTCCACCAGTGGGATCAGAGCATGGGAGGTCTCACTGGTTATAGTAAAGCATGCCGTTGAGTTACAACAGACTAATAGTAACCTTAGGACGTAGGCAAGAGATGAGCAGAGGTGTTTGCCACCGTCTTTCTCTGCACAGGAACCCTGGGCTTCCTTGGCAGTCTCCCATCCAAGTACTAACTAGGGCCAACCTTGCCTGGTTTCTGAAATCTGACAAGATCAGGCTAGCCGGGGCTATTGTCAGTTTTACTAGTTCTCTCTCGGCTTGACTTCGCGAATGAAGGTGCAGTAGTCTACGTCTGCTACAGGCTCACTGGTGGCTGACAAGACCAATGCGGGACAGGCAGATCCGGCCACAGTGGCTGCAGGGAAAAGTCTGATTTGGGGTTGGTGCTGTAGCAGTGCGATTCTTCCTCAATCTCCTTTTGTCCTCAAGACCAGCTATGCATACGTTCTCAAAGGAAGAGACAGCCTGGTGGATGGTGTGCCTCAATGCTTTGCGATCTGAGGCTAGGTCAGACCACTGGTGATGGTTAATGCAGCAGGTACCAAGGGATTTCTTCAAGGAGTCCTTGTACCTCTTCTTTGGTGCCCCTCTATTTCGATTTTACTAGTTAATATGTATAAATATGGACACAAACATGCTTTATTGCTCCTAGGATGTATTACTTCTAAAAAGCACCCACAGCTCTTGGTCAGAGAAGAGACAGCTATCTAAACAAGAAACTATCATTGTAGCTATATTAAAAACATAACTGTTAACTCTAGCTCCCATCCCTTTTCGTGCACTCCCCACAGCTTTCTCAGGATGTGCGTCTAGCGTGTTGCTGTTGTGTGATCAAGAAGCTTTCCTGGATGTCATGGACAACGTAAGTCTCAGTAGGGTTTCTTTGCTGTGACCAAAACAATATTCATTGGAGGGGTATAGTTCTCCTTTACGAGTCAAGTCAGGGTGAGACTTGGCTGCTAAAGGCAGAGTGAAGCATCAAAAGCTGTCTGTAGCCAGCAAGAAAAGAATTTCATCATGTTGTTCAGATTAGTAAGTGGGTGGGGGAAAGGGGGCAGCATATTGTAGCTCTGATCTTTTGTTAAAAATCCACCAGGCTGATCTAGCTACTTTCCCTGTAATTCTATCATTTGGCCACACCTTAGTGGTGGCGCTGTTAATGCCACAGCAGCCAATTTAACCCAGAATTATAGGGAATCTCTTTCTTCCAGCATTTCACAGGCCCAAGGTTATTGTTATACCCAAGGTATAATAGCTCAAGCCCTCCCCCCCTGCCCCATATGGCTATTACACATTGCTGAGAATGCAGCAGTCTGCTATATACTTATTCCTTCTACTTTTTTCACCTGTCCCACATGGTTTGAAAACAGGACAAAACTATTTAAATATATGATTTTTAAAAACATAGTTTACCTACAATGAGTTATCATCTGTACGAAACCTATCTCAGCAGCTGCAGTGTGTGAAATGGCAGACTGCATACCTTCTCGTGTGTGAATCAGCTAGTGTCAGGCTACATTCAGAAATCTAACTTGCGAAAACCCAGGCAAAGGAGCTGAACTCTGAAAAAGTGAAAAATACATGTTTGCTTAAGAAATTGATTGTAGTACACATGGAGAAATAGTCCGGGGGCCTGGGGGGGCAGGGTGAGGACTAATTGGGGAAGCCCACGTGGGCTCTTGGGTAGGCCAGACCCTGTTTCAGGGTGGAGAAATGAAGGCCTTTTTGAGATGCACTGTAGTTCTGATACTAACTTGGAAACCACACTAAGAGAATTGAGGAGAAATCATAATTCACAAGTGATCATGTTATGCCTGAAACAGTTGTGAGGACACTTCAGACCCTTCTATAACATGTGGAGAACAATTTGAGCAGAATCCCTCAAGGGCAAAAATAGGGGCAGTGATTGAGCAGGGAGAGGGTAAAGTAATTGGGATTGAACCTGGTAAAGAGGGAAAGCTGGATATGCTAAACCCCCATCCCCGATTCTGGACTTAGTGTATGCTTGAACCTGAACAGCAAGTAAAGAACCAGGAAATCAGTATCACTGTGTACACCATGGTTGCTTCTCTCAGCAGAGTTGCCAGCCTCCAGGTGGCAGCTGGAGATCTGCTGGGATTACCACTGATCCCAAGGCAACAAAGATCAGTTCCCTTAGAGCAAATGGCTGCTTTGGAAGGTGGATTCTATGGCATTATACCCCTTGGAAGTCCCTCCCTTTCCTAGGCCCCACCTTCCTCCACTCTAGGGTTGCCAATCCCCAGGTGGGGGCAGGGGATCCCCTGGTTTGGAGGCCCTCCCCCCACTTCAGGGCCTTCAGAAAGCAGGGGACGGGGAGAATGTCTGCTGGGCACTCCATTATTCCCTATTGAGACTAATTCCCATTGCATAGGGTATAATGGAGAATTGATCCGGGGGTATCTGGAGCTGGGAGGGGGCTAGGCTTCCCAATCCCCAGGTCCCAGAGGGGGATCCCCCGGTTTTACAGGCTTCCCCCCTCCCCCAGCCAGCTGGCCGGCGGGGGAGGCCCCGCCCCCAGAGCCATCATGCACCTCCATGAACGATTCCCATAGGGAATGATGGGGAATTGATCCGCGGGTATCGGGGGCTCTGGGGGGGCTGTTTTTTGAGATAGAGGCACCAAATTTGCAGCGTAGCATCTGGTGCCTCTCTCCAAAATACTGTCCAAGTTTCAAAAAGATTGGACCAGGGGGTCCAATTCTATGAGCCCCAAAAGAAGGTGCCCCTATCCTTCATTATTTCCTATGGAAGGAAGGCATTTAAAAACTTGCGCAGTCCCTTTAAATGTGATGGCCAGAACTCCCTTGAAGTTCAATTATGCTTGTCACACCCTTGCTCTCGGCTCCGCCCCCAATGTCCCCTGGCTCCACCCCCAAAGACTCCTGGCTCCACCCCCAAAGTCCCCAGATATTTCTTAAATTGGACTTGGCAACCCTAGAGGGGGCTGTTTTTTGAGGTAGAGGCACCAGTATTTCAGCATAGCATCTGGTGCCTCTCCTTAAAACACCTCCCAGGTTTCAAACAGATTGAGTCAGGGGGTCCAGCTCTATGAGCTCCCAAAGAAGGTGCCCCTATCCTTCATTATTTCCAATGAAGGGAAGACATTTAAAAGGTGTGCAGTACCTTAAATGCAATGGCCAGAATTCCCTTTGGAGTTCAGTTATGCTTATCACACCCTAGCTCCTGGCTCCACCCCCAAAGACCCCAGATATTTCTTGAATTGGACTTGGCAACCCTACTCCACCCCCCAAACCTCCAGGTATTTACAATCCAATACCACACTTGTATATGATTCCTCCTATGGAGCAGACCAAAGTCTGACAGGTGCAGCAGCTACACAGGTCCACAGGTCCTAGGTTCTCCAAACCAAATTCTGTCCAAAGGTTCTCCAGACCAAAGTCTGACAGGTGCAGCGGCTACACAGGTCCACAGGTCCTAGGTTCTCCAAACCATTTGTGCAAGCTGCAAAGTAACATTGTATTGTAATGTGTGAGCAATTGCCTTTAGCGTGGGTTCCAAAGCTAAAAGAAAAGCGGCCAGTGGAAGGTGAACGAAACACAAAACTGAACCTAGGACCTGTGTAGCCACCGCACCTGTCAGACTTCTGTCTGCTACCCATAGGAGGAATCATATACAAACGTGGGACTGTCTGCATCTTTCAAGCAAAGGAGAACTGAGACAGTGGACTGTAAAGTTCTACCTTACAAGAGTGATGTAAAATAACTTTTTGATTTTTCTATGGACATTTAATGAATTTTGGTTTGTGATGATAATAATATAATTGCATCATTATTTATTTATTTATTTTATTTATCTGGGATTTATATCCCGCCCTTCCCACCGAGTGGCTCAGGGCGGCTTACAACATATATAAACTAACATAAAAATATAAAATTACACTTTAAAATTAACATTTCATAATATATAATTAAAATCAAACATTTGTTATAACTATACATCATTAAAACAGACAGCGGTCGTGGAGCTACACTCTATTCAGCTTCAGATAATCAGATACAGATTATGAAAGAAATTGCTTAAGCATTTATTTGCAACATAAAAATGCAGTGGTTTATTTATAGTGTTTGCTAATCCCCAGGTGGGGACAGGGGTTTTCCAGGTTTGGAGGCCCTCCCTTCGCTTCAGGGTTATCAGAAAGCAGGGGGGCGGAAATGTCTGCTGGGCACTCCATAAGGTGTAATGGAGAATCAATCCATGGGTATCTGGGCTCAGAAGGGGCTGCTTTTTGAGGTAGAGGCACCAAATTTTCCACATAGCATCCAGTACCTCTCCTCAAAACACCCTCCAAGTTTCAAAAAGATTGGATCAGGGGGTCCATTTCTATGAGCCCCAGAAAAAGGTGTCCCCATCCTTCATTATTTCCAAATGGAAGGCGTGTGATCCCATTAAATGTGATGGCCAGAATTCCCTTCAGAGTTCAATCATGCTTGTTGCACCCTTGCTCCTGGCTCCACCCCCAAAGTCCCCAGATATTTCTTGAATCAGACCTGGCAACCCTTTCTGTGTGCAACAGGAAACTATTTAATGACATCTGTCTGGAATGTCCAGGGCAAAACTGGAGCAAATAACAAAATGGACAGTGTGGTGTAGTGGCTAGAGTATCAATCTGGGAGATCCGGATTGGAGTCCGGACTTTGCCATGGAAGGTTGCTGGGTGACCTGGGGCCAGTCACACACCGTCAGCCTAACCTACCTGATAAGGTTGGTCTGAGGATGACCTGGAGCAGACAAGAATGGCGTGAGCCTGTTTGGGGAGAAAGGCAGGGTGTGAATGAAGTAAATAAATTCCAGCTTGTTATCAAGCTTAGTCCTCTGAATCCTCTGAATTCACTTAGTCCTCTGAATCTTGAAAGCATTGTGTTGTCTCCTAAGGAATAGTTAATGGGCTGAGTCCCCCTTCCCCCAAATAAGGGCTAGAGGAACATAAGAACATAAGAGAAGCCATGTTGGATCATCCAGTCCAACACTCTGTGTCACACAGTGGCCAAAATTTTTATATATATATATATATATATATATATATATATATATATACACACACACACACAAACACACACACACTGTGGCTAATAGCCACTGATGGACCTCTGCTCCATATCTTTATCCAATCCCCTCTTGAAGCTGTCTATGCTTGTAGCCGCCACCACCTCTTGTGGCAGTGAATTCCACATGTTAATCACCCTTTGGGTGAAGAAGTACTTCCTTTTATCCATTTTAACCTGACTGCTCAGCAATTTCATCGAATGCCTACGAGTTCTTGTATTGTGAGAAAGGGAGAAAAGGACTTCTTTCTCTACTTTCTCCATCCCATGCATAATCTTGTAAACCTCTATCATGTCACCCCGCAGGTGACGTTTCTCCAAGCTAAAGAGCCCCAAGCGTTTCAACCTTTCTTCATAGGGAAAGTGTTCCAACCCTTTAATCATTCTAGTTGTCCTTTTCTGGACTTCCTCCAATGCTATAATATCCTTTTTGAGGCACGGCGACCAGAACTGCACACAGTATTCCAAATGAGACCACACCATCGATTTATACAGGGGCATTATGACACTGGCTGATTGTTATCAGTTCCCTTCCTAATAATTCCCAGCATGGCGTTGGCCTTTTATTGCAATCACACACTGTCTTGACATTTTCAGTGAGTTATCTACCACGACCCCAAGATCTCTCTCTTGGTCAGTCTCTGCCAGTTCACACCCCATCAATTTGTATTTGTAGCTGGGATTTTTGGCCCCAATGTGCATTACTTTGCACTTGGCCACATTGAACCTCATCTGCCACGTTGACGCACACTCACCCAGCCTCAACAGATCCCTTTGGAGTGCCTCACATTCCTCTCTGGTTCTCACCACCCTGAACAATTTAGTGTCATCTGCAAACTTGGCCACTTCACTGCTCACTCCCAACTCCAAATCATTTATGAACTAGTTAAAGAGCATGGGACCCAGTACTGAGCCCTGCGACACCCCACTGCCACGTTCAGAGTGGGGCTCATCTAATACACCGAGAGTCTTCTTCGAGTGCCTAACTGACCATCTCTGCTTCTCCAGGACAGACACCTCTGCCTCAAGGGTACGAACTCGTTCCCCGAGTATCAGGAACTCCTTGCATTGAGCACACACCCAAGACTTCTGTCCTGTGGGCAGATAGTCATACATGTGATACTCAGTGCAAAACACTGGAAAGCTCCCACCCCCCCTGCTGGCATTCTACCTTCATGATAGCTTTTTTTTTTTTTTAATATACAGTCCTCTTTAAATTCTGTGTGTTTAAGTGGCTCCCCTTCTGGATGGTCAACTTACCTTATTGGGAGAACAAGGAAATTAGGGATCTGGGTTCCTGGTCCTTACAAAGCCCTCAGGCTAAGAGCCACAGGCCAAGAGCTCTTCGGCTCACGCCAAAGGCTTGTGCCTTTGGCAAGGCGCAGCTTAAAATGCAAAGAAGGTGGGGAGCACAGCCACTCCTAATCAATCAGCACCAATCATTTTCAATCACCTTCACCTTCAGCCCACTCAACCAAACAAACAGCAGTTCCCCAGCTACAAACTCAGCTGTCTCAGCTTATCTTAGAGCTGCTCTGCTCTGCTCTGCCTCAGACCTTTCCACCAAATGACTGCCCCTCCACCAAGCTGCCCCTCCACCAAATGACTGGAGACCTTGCTCATTTTTTTATTTTTCATTTTAACAACAAAGTGTGGCTCCTAACTTCTTCCATCTGTCTCTCTCTCTCTCCCACCTTCCAGAACGGACAGACACCTTTGATGGTTGCTGCTCAGGGGAACTATCCTGCCATCTGCTCCCAGTTGCTCCAGAGAGGGGCCAAAGTTGACCTCACTGACAAAGATGGGAAGTGAGTCTCTTGTCTTTTATGCAGTGGTTAAGAGTAGCAAATTCTAATCTAGAGAACTGGGTTTGATTCTCTGCTCCTCCTTCACATGAAGCCCACTGGGTGACCTTGGATCAGTCACAGTTCTCTCAGAATTCTCTCAGCCCCCCTTTGCCTCTTGTGGGGAGACAAAGGGAAGGTGATTGTAAGCTACTTTGAGACTCCTTTACATAGAGAAAAGTGGGGTATAAAAACCAACTCTTCTTGTCTGTCTGGCATGAGCAGTGGATGGGGTCAAATGGATGGAATCTTCAGTATGATCTAAGAGAGAAGGAGCTCCCGGAAAATAACCTACCTACCTAGGGATAAGCACAAACTGCATTTTCACAGTTCAGTACATGGTTCGTGGCTGACCCATGAACCGACCTATGAATAGTTGTGCCAGTTCATGAACTGAGCTGGTTCATATAGGTTTGTGAACCATTTAAACCCTCTGGCCGTACTCCCTGCTGCTTCAAAGCAGCGAGGAGCAAAACTGGAAGGTTAAATTGCTCCCCTCCTCAAAGCAGTGGGCAGCAGACCCCGATGGTTTATGGCTCCCAGATATTTAACTTTCACTCCCATATTTAACCCTCTGGTTTTGTGTCCCCCCCCCCAAAAAAAAAATATTTTGAAGTGGCAGGGAGCAAAATCAGAAGGTTAAACCAAACAGCTGAATGGTGAGGAGCTCCCAGCCACTCAGCTTTTTCACAAAGAGCAGAAAGCAGGGGGGAAACTCTTGCTTTCTGCTCTATGAATTGTCACAAGCCACTATGAACAGTGCCCAAATTTGTGGAAGTTCATCCCCCAGAGTGAAGTTCCTCCCAGGGGCATTTTAGCCCCTCCTTTCTGCTGCCTCAGCTTTGTACGGCCAGGAAAAAGGAAGGGGTTAAGTGCCTCTGAGTGTCACAGCCAGCAAAAAGGAAAAGGAGTCATGGCCAGCAAAAAGGAGGGGGCAAAATACCTTCTGAAAGGAACACTCCTCTTCCTTTCTGCTGGCTGTGGCACTTTGCCCCTTCCATTTAAATCCTGCTTTCTGCTCGCTGAAAGCCGCAGGGAGCTGAAAGCAGGATTTAAATGACTCCAAGCCATTTAAACCAAACATCTGAGTAGTGAGGAGCTCCCAGCTGCTCAGCTTTTTCATGAAGAGCAGGGTCGGGGGAGAACCTCTGCTTTTTGCTCTTTATGAAATGTCATGAACCACCATGAATTAGGCCAAATTTGTGGAAGTTCATTCTGGTACTCTAGTTCACAAAATTTGGTTTTCCCAAACATCCCAAACAGGCTGAAATTCATGATCTCCCCTCCGCCCCATTTTCTTCTTTATATTTACTTGCTTTTCCTAGCCTTGCTTAAACACAATATCAAGGCTGGTTTACTAAACTCTAGTGATTTTTTTGAACTCTCATGAGAATTCAGCCACTGTTTTTGTCACCCTGGCAACAGCACATTGTTTTCAAAAAGTATGAAGAAAGTAAGTGGGGACACTGATGCAGGCCAAATTGACTTCTTCGTACAAATGCCTCAGCTTTTCCCAAAAGGCTGCCAACAGGTCTGGAGGAAAATGTCCTGCCCTTAAGGTTTAATGGGTAATTATTCACCTCCATGCCATAAAAAGCTTTAGCTGCCCATTTCCACACATTAGGGACATTTTTTTTTACTCCACACCTTTTGGCCACTACTCTCTTGGCAAGCTGTTGCGGGTAATGCAGACTGTCCTGTCTGGTCCATTTCCCAGCCAAATGGCAAGTCTGCTTATCCAGCAATGGCTACCAGAAGGCCTTCATGGAGGCCAACAAGTAAGGTACGAGCGCAACAACCCTCCTGATGTTATTTGTCTTACATTGTATGCCATGTACACCAAACTGAACTTCTTAGGAGAACGACCGGATAAATATGACCTTTGCAGAATACATCCTACAATAACTCCCAAGGTTGAGAAGAAGGAATGGACATTTTAGGTCGTGCTTTATATCAGGCAGCAGCATTCGCCTTCATCACTGCGTCCAGGAGCACTTATTCATTCATTCATTCATTTATTTATTTATTTTATTCGATTTATATCCCACCCTACCCCACCGAGGTGGGCTCAGGGCGGCTTACAACATAAAAACCAACAGAATCCATTTAAATACATTCATGATAGATTAATAATTATAATTATACAATAAAATATATAAAATACATATAAAATACATAAAAACACATAAAACTTACTACAATATGTACTATGCTAACCTTCCTTAAATCAATTCTTCAATATTCCAGTATTAAATAATCTGGTGTTATAGATTGGAGTGTTCAGGCATTCTGATAGCAATTAATTATATGCCAGCCGGAAGAGGACTGTTTTGCAGGCCCTGCGGAACTGTTCAAGGCTCCGCAGGGCCCTCACCTCTTCCGGGAGCTGATTCCACCAACAGGGAGCTGCAATCGAGAAGGCCCTGTCTCTGGTCACTTTCAGACGGGCCTCCTTTGGCCCAGGGATTGTAAGGAGGTTTTGGGACCCCGATCTCAGCACTCTCTGGGGAACATATGGGGAGAGACGGTCCCTAAGGTCCCTTAAGGAGCATTCCCTAAGTATCTAGAAAAACTGTGGGAGTTTAGGAAGCCCTATGGGCAAGGCTGGCCCATCCATTAGGCAGCCCTAGGTGGCTTCCTAGGGCACAGCCCTGGGGGGTATGCCGATTTGGGCCACCACCCTCGCCTCCTCGGCAAGGGAAATAGGCAAGTGTGGCGCCGCTGCTGTGCCTCAGTACACGTGCACCGCCGACCATCAGTCAGCCTCCTGGGTCTGCACTTCCAGAAGCTTCTGTGCTCTGGGGCACAGGAGCCGTTCCACCGCAGTGGCGCTCACCCTTGTCCTTGCCCTCGCCAGGGGTAAGGGTGAGGGGAGGAAGGCTGCGGGTGGTGGGGTGGGGCCTCGCCTCAGGCGCCAGACACCCTGAAGCCGGCCCTGCCTGTGGGGCATGTGTGGCTTGCTGTATTGTGTGCAAGATGCCTGGGAAATGCGTGGGGAAGAAGTGATATCTGCTCCAGCTCCTGGGTGGTGTGGTGGGAAGGCTGTGGTCGAAAGAAAGCATGGCGGGAAAGCTCTGGCAGTAGCTGGGGCAAAAGCTACAGACATTACCCCTTGTTAAGCTGCCTGCTACTGAGACTGGAGAGGAGGCGACTGAGAGGTGATATGATCACCATCTTCAAGTACTTGAAGGGCTGTCATATAGAGGATGGTGTGGAATTGTTTTCTGTGGCCCCAGAAGGTAGGACCAGAACCAATGGGTTGAAATTAAATCAAAAGAGTTTCTGGCTCAACATTAGGAAGAACTTCCTGACAGAGCGATTCCTCAGTGGAACAGGCTTCCTCAGGAGGTGGTGGGCTCTCCTTCCCTGGAGGTTTTTAAACAGAGGCTGGATGGCCATCTGACAGCAATGAAGATCCTGTGAATTTAGAGGGAGGTATTTATGTGTTTCCTGCATTGTGCAGTGGATTGGACTAGACGACCCTGGAGGTCCCTTCCAACTCTATGATTCTATTCTTTTTCTTCTGTATAGAACCGCCCTCATGCTAGCTTGCGAGAGTAGCAGCATGGAATCCATTGAGCTGCTTCTGCAGAACGAGGCCAATGTTGGGCTGGTGGATAAGACAGGCCATGATGCCCTCTACTATGCCAAAAAGACCAAGAGCCGACCCCTGAAGCGTTTGCTCCGGACTGCCCTGAAGAAGTGGAAGAAAAGAGGTAAGGAGTACATCACATGTATGTATAGGCGTCCCAAATCTCCCGCCCTGGCGGGAGAACACTGGATTTTGAGCCTCCTCCCCCGGTCTGCAAATATTCGGAAGCGGGAGGGGGGACGATGCTTCCCCCTCACAGCGCCGGGCCGCCGCCGCCGCAGCAACACCAGCGCAGCGCCGCCACCACAAGCGCTGCTGGCCCAGGCCCATCACCGTGGCTGCGGCCCGAGCTACAGGCTGCCAGTGCCTGAGGAGAGCGGCAGAGGGTCTCCTCTCTCCCCCCCCCTTTGATCCTGCCTTCTGGGAGGGACTTGCGAGATTTTTTTTTACAATAAATACCAATTGCCCTTCCTTCCGAGGAGCGGCTGTAGCTGGGAAGGAGCGATCAGGAGAGTCAAAGGGAGGAAAGGTAAAACAGAAAAACAACAACCCCATGCAAGCCCCCCCCCCCCGTCTGAGGCTGCCAATTACAGGCCGTTTTCCAACTCGACCCCGAAGAAAAGCTAAAACCGGCATGAGGAAGCCCGCGCCTGCCTGCACTCTTTGCTTTCTTCCTGAGTGAGAAGGAAGCCGTCCACTTTCTTAACGCTTGCAAGGTCCGGGTAAAGTTAGAGAGTCCAGCGGCTCCTTTAAGACCAGCAAAGTGCTATTCAAGGTATGAGCTTTCGTGTGCACGGCACGCACACCTCAAATACGCAAGGTCTGGGTAAATAATTTTAAAAGCACATTATGCGGTGGAAAAAAAGGCCAGCAAGGCATCGCAACCAGCCAGGCAAGACTGCCTCCCTAGCGAGAGAGAGCATGTGACTTACCAGACTGGGGAGGAAACTGACTGCTGGGCATTCATTATTCCCTATGGAAACCGATTCCCAAAGGGAATAATGGAGAATTGATCAGCGGGTATCTGGTACTCTGGGGGGAGCTGTTTTTTGAGGTAGAGGCACCAGATTTTCAGCATAGCATCCGATGCCTCTCCTCAAAAGACCCTCCAAGATTAAAAAAGATCTGACCGCGGAGTCCAATGCTATGAGCCCCCAAATAAGGTGCCCCTATCTTTTATTAATTCCAAGGAGGGAAGGCATTGAAAAGGTGTGTGGTCCTTTTCAATGTGATGGACAGAACTTCCTTTGGAGTTCAATTATGCTTGTCACAACCTTGCTCCTGGCTCCACCCCAATGTCTCCTGGCTCCACCCCCAAACTCTCCGGGCTCCACCCCCAAAGTCCCCAGATATTTCTTGAATTGGACTTGGCAACCCTATGTATGTATGTGATGCACTTTGTCATACAAGTGGGTTCCCCCCCCTCAAATAAATGCACTTCCTTAATACAGAATAGGACATTGAGCAGGCCTCCCATTTACATGCCCCAGCTCCAGTTTCCCAGCTCCAAGGAGCTGAAGAGTGAGAAAAAAATGGCTTTCGGATAGCAGGGCTCTAGGAATTCCCCTGGTTTCTATGGTAAAAACCATAGACATTAGGGGATGTAATCTAGAGCATTTCCAGAAGTGACATCACACCCTTACCAAACTCTGTGCCTCCCCTTCCAAATGTCCCAACATTTGCTGTCACAGTTGTGGGAACCCTAATATAGAGTCATTGGCTTACATCAGACATAATGTAAAACCTTGATTTAATTATCATTAATTCGTGAAACCAGCCTCAGATCTGAACTTTGGTTCCTAGACTGATGGGAGAGCCAGTTTGGTGTAGTGGTTAAGTGTGCGGACTCTTATCTAGGAGAAACGGGTTTGATTCCCCACTCCTCCACTAGCACCTGCTGAAATGGCCTTGGGTCAGCCATAGCTCAGGCAGAGGTTGTCCTTGAAAGGGCAGCTGCTGTGAGAGCCCTCTCCAGCCCCACCCACCTCACAGGGTGTCTGTTGTGGGGGAGGAAGGTAAAGGAGATTGTGAGCCGCTCTGAGACTCTTCGGAGTGGAGGGCGGGATATGAATCCAATATCATCATCTTCTTCTTCAGTAATCGCAATCAATGGTGGCTTGCATTCAGACAATTATATTAACCCTTTTGTTTAATTAAACCATGGCTTTCCGTGATGTCTGAACAGAGCTACTGTTTTCTCTGTCTTTTGAGATTTTTCCAGGTGTTGCTCAGGCATTTTATGCATGCCATATCCATGAGGACTACAAACTTGCTTTTTAAAAAACCTGTGGGGGTCCTCAGGATACTATATTCTGTGCCCTAACATCAGTTTTTGCTCTTGCAGTTGTGTGGTCATGGATCATTAGTACTGCAGGTGTTTTGTCCACTCGTGCTAATAATATAATAAAATTGTGTGCCATCAAGTTACAACCAGCTCTTGGTGTACCCAGAACCCCAGGGTTTTCAAGGCAAGAGATGAGCAGAGGTGGTTGGCCATTGCCTTCCTCTGCATAGCAACCCTGGTCTTCTTGGTAGTCTCCTATCCAGACACCTACTGTGGTTGACTCTGGCACTAACTGCTAGCTGGACCTAGCCTGATCTTGTTGCCAATCAGTTCTTAGGTTAGATTAATTGATTGAAACCCTTCCAATCAATTAACCTCATTGGCTACGATACTGCCACTGCGCAAAGTTAACCCTTTCAATCAATTAAAAATGGTATGGAATTTAGAGTAAAATAAGGCTGTGGTCCAAAGAAAGCGTGGCGGGAAAGCTGGGGCAGTAGCTGGGGTAAAAGCTACAGGCATTACCCCTTGTTGAGCTGCCTGCTACTGGGTCTATTCGTGTCTTAAGTATTTTTGTTCACATTTTGTTTCTCCATTTCCGCAGAGAGTGGGCTTGATTGCTCATCAGAGACCGGTTCACAGGTAAGAAAATCCTCAACCCACAGGAGAGAGACCATTAGTTTTTCAACAGAAGACACTCTGTGGTTATATCTCAGCAGCTGCCCAAGAAATCCATTTATTTTTTTTTTGCATGGTATTCCAGTGATGCCATTGTCTGAAGACAAGCTGCTGAGTTTCCAGCCTGATGACTCTTCTTCAAGGAATTTTAAAATCTATTCCCAGATTGTTGTCCCTTTCCCTGGCTTTGTTCTGTATGATGCTAAACCATTGTTTGATGCTACGTGAATAAGCCTTATTATGAAGTCTTTTTATGGTGCATGTGCAATCCTCTTGTCTTTCCCTTTGTCACTCATGCGGCATGTGCATATGGGTTATTCCTGGGCTTTCAATAACCCACATGCTATGGTTACATCTGAATTCACAAGTCAGATTTACTTTACAAACTGGGATTCCAGCCTGGGAACAAACCAGAGTTGGAATCCTGATTAGCAGTCACAATACAAACTGAAGCTTACTGGCAAATTATGGTTTGCCAAAAAAGCTAGAAATAAGTTCATGGTGTGTGGTGGGAGAAGGAGGCAGGAAGGGCTCTTTTTCTAGCAGGAGCTTCTCTGCATATTAGGCTACGCCCCCCTGATGTAGCCAATCCTCCAAGAGCTTACAGGGCCTACTGTAAGCTCCAGGAGGATTGGTTAATATACAGAGGAGCTAGGCTTGCCCATCCCCAGGTCCCAGCAGGGGTTCCTCTGCTTTCCCAGGCTCCTTCCCGCCCCCAGTCAGCTGGCCGGCAGGGGGAAGCCCGGCCCCCAGAGGACCATGTGCCTTTCCACCTCCGGAGGCTTCAATCTCCGATTGAAAGGCTTCCTCTTGGGATGGTGAGTCTGTGTTACTTTGAAGAAGTTGGCAGCAACTCATGAGCAGCTCTCGCTTCAGAGTCGCCAGAAATGGGGTGGTGAGGGGGAGGGAAACGTCTGCTAAGCACTTAATTATTCCCTATGTGGAGATCGATTCTCATAGGGTATAATGGGGAATTGATCTGGAGGTTTCAGAGGCTCCAGGGGAGCTGTTTTTTGAGGAAGAGGCACCAAATTTTCATTATAGTATCTAGTGCCTCTCCCCAAAGTACCCCCCCAAGTTTCAAAACGATTGGACCAGGGGGTCCAATTCTATGAGCCCCAAAAGAAGGTGCCCCTATCCTTCATTATTTCCTATGGAAGGAAGACATTTTAAAAGGTGTGCTGTCCCTTTAAATGTGATGACCAGAACTCCCTTGGAGTTCAATTATGCTTGTCACACCCTTGTTCCTGGCTCCACCCCAATGTCTCCTGGCTCCACCCCAAAGTCTCCAGGCTCCACCCCCAAAGTCCCCAGATATTTCTTGAATTGGACTTGGCAACCCTAAGAGGAGCTCCTGCTAGAAAAAGAGCCCTGGAGCCTGAGCAACCCTAAGAGGTTGGTGCCTCCTCCCCTGTTCATCTGACAGTTCCTTGAAGAATGAGCCATTCGTCTTACTTATGCCCGAAGCACCCTAGAGATTTGGCTCTTCATTGCTCTAGAAGGGATGTGGTGAAATTAATTGCTGGAGGTTTCAAGGTCCTAAGCAAGTACAACTTTGCATAATGCATAATTAATTTTTTTCCAAAAGGGTAGCTGCATTTGGCTGCCACAACCAAAACCAACCCATGACCGAAAGGGGCCTTCCCAAGAGCATCTATATACAACTACTAGCCTGATAATATCTTAGAGGATTCTGTGCCTGCTGCACATGTATTCATCCCAGATCAAATCCCTGCTTCCCCAGAAGATTCTATGGGGCATCCTTTGAAAGCAGTCTAGGAACTTCAGCTTGAGCAAAATGCAGCAGCCAGATATGGGATACAGGGATCGTATCACCCCAATGCTGAAAGTTTTGCACTGGCTGCCCATTAGTTTCCAGGCCCAATTCAGAGTGCTGGTTCTTATCTTTAAAGCCCCAAATGGCATGGGGCCAGGGTGCTTAAAGGATTAATCCTGTCAATTAAGATCTGCCTTTCAAGCCCTGCTCTGTGTCTCCAGCAGGGCTTTTTTGTAGCAGGAACTCCTTTGCATATTAGGCCACACACCTCTGATGTAGCCAATCCTCCAAGAGCTTACAGGGCTCTTAGTACAGGGCCCACTGTAAGCTCTTGGAGGATTGGCTGCATCAGGGGTGTGTGGCCTAATATGCAAAGGAGTCCTGCTACAAAAAAAGCCCTGGTCCCCACATTCAGAGGTGAGGTGGATTGCTACCAGAGACAGGCCTTTTTCACCTCACTTACAGAACACCCTTTTTCTTGAGGCTTGCCTGGCGCTGACGTCCCCTTTAAGGCACCAGGACAAACTGTTTCTCTTCATCCTGGCTTTTAATTAAGGATCCTTTAATCCCTTTTAGTCAGGAAACTGTTATTTTAAGCTTTCAGGGGTTGGTTTTCATCATCTATGTTTTTATACTGGACTTGGATTTTTTAATGCTGGCTTTTAATATCTTTTAAATGTTCTGTTTGTATTATTTATTTTTTGTAAGCCACCTCAGGCAGGCTCCTGGAGAGGCGGCATAATTTTAAAATAAATAAATTAAAAAAGGTACTTTGGAAACAGTGGAAAGGGGGCATAACCCCTATTGGCACATCAGATGGCAACAGCCTGGAGCCTTCTAAGCCCCAGCAGGTGTCTGTTGGCATTATTGCCATGCAAAAATACTTGGTTTTCTTTAACTGACCTTAATTGATTGTCCTATGTAATTAATTTTCCTGCTGTGTTAAGAATACAAATTACTGGCTAAAAATTAGTTGGTATGTACATCAATGGCATCCCTCAGAAGATCTCTGAGTGATTGGGTCCATTTTTCCTGGGTCAATAATGAATCACACATGGAGTAGGGAAGTAGTAGTAGGGAGTAGTAGTTTTTCAATGGAGGATAGGGCTCTCAATGGAGGATAGGGCTCTCAGTGACTACTAGCCATGGTGACTGAGCGGAACCTCTACATTCAGAGGCACTAAACCTCTGAATCCCAGAGCCAGGAGGCAATATCAGGGGAAGGCCTCAGCCTTTGTGCTCTGTTGTTGGCCCTTCAGAGGAACTGGTTGGCCACTGTGTGACCCAAGATGCTGGACTAGATGGACTACTGGTCCGATACAGAAGGGCTTTTGTTATGTTCTTAAATGAATATAGCATTTTAAAATGTTTTGTCCATGGTTTTAGATTCTGTCTGAGAGTGGCAAAGACACCGATCTAAGTAGCCTGAACCTCCAGAGCGAGAGAGGAGAGGACAGCGATGACGAAGATGAGGAAGAGAATGCGGAGCTGAAAGAATGGAGGAGTCGTTATCGAGAGGAGAAGATGAAGGTCATCCAACTGGAGCTGCAGTTGGCCCAGAAGACAAAAGAGTGTGTCGGCCTCTCAGACGGATGTAAATCGATAAAAGAAAGAGTATGGGACCAGGTGCAAGAGATTAACCAGCTCCTTCCTGAAGGGAACAACAACAGCCGGGACTGGGAGGAGCTGAGCAAGAGGTACAGCTGCGACCTTTCTGAGGAAGACTATTACCTCAGCCTTTTAGCTGAGCAAGTACAGGAACTCAAGAGGAGGAAGAACCAACATGAAGAGCAGGAGAAACAGCATGTCGAGACCCAAACGGTGGAAGCAGAAAAACCTAAGACTGTGGCATTCCAAGAGGAGAGAATACGGTGGCCTGGCGAAGAGGAGGAGGAAGAGAAGAAACAGCAGCAGATGGAACTGAGGCATCTTCAGGCTGAAGTGGTTGCGGCCTTTGAGGAGAAGGCAGCTGCTGTACAGAGGCTGCAAGAGATGGAAGGCCACATGGAAAACATGAGAGCGGTGATCAGCGTCTACGAAGCCAAGAAAAAGTCACAAAATGGGGCGCTGAAGGCACTGGAGGCTCGTGTGGCTGAGCTGGATGTTGAAAACCAGCAGTTGCGTGGTCTGCTGGCAAAGAATTTGGGGGAGACTGAGAAAGTGGGGAAACAGGACACAAGCTTCCCCCGGGATAAAGTATCCCAGTTTTTCACCGAGATGGAGGAGGAGTACTCCAGAGTGCAGAGGGAAAACTCCATGATCATGACTGAGAACGAAGCCTTGAAAAAGGAAGCTGACGAAGCTATCAGGATCAATCTCCAGTTCCATGCAATGCCAACGGGGACAGTCAGGAGAGTTGTAGGTGTTTGGAAGAAGGTAGTCACAGGCCTAGAGAATGCCCTAGCCAAGTTGGAGCAGGTCAATTCCCGCCTTCTGGAGAAAATCAGGCCTCTTCGGGAAACCATTTTGGCCTCTCAGTCAGGAGTCATGGTTAATGGCACGGACCATCAGGAAAAAGAGCTGCAAAAGGTTGAGGCAGGGAAGAACCAGCTGCATGAAGAAATTCCTGGGCAGGTCAAACTCAGGGTGAAGACTGACAGGGGGGACAACAAGTCCCGTTCAAGTCGACGGAGCTCTGACCTGGAGAAGGAGGTGTGGGATCTCAAACAGAATAACAGTGGCCTTGTGAAGGAGCTGTCTCAGCTGAGCAGGGAGAGGGAGAAGCTACAAGAAGAGCTTCACAAACTGTTCCATCCTAAAGAGGAACCTCCTCAGCCAGAGGCCACAGGGAGCTTGGTAGTGGAGGAGCTGAAGCGGACCGTTGACTCCTTGTCCCAGCAGCTCACAGCTGAGAAAGAAGAATCAAAGAAGCTGCAGATGAAACTGGAAACCCAGAGGAAGGAGATGGTGGTTGTGAGAGACAGCTTCCTGAAACAGATGACCAAAGAGGTCACCAGCTCTGGGAGTGAAAACTTTGGCAATAGCATCTTGAGGGAGCTACACTGGAAGCTCGACAATGTTGTGAAAAAGCAGAACGAAGCTTTACAGCTGGTATCGGAGATGGAAGAAGAGAACCACGCCTTTGAGGCTGACCGAACACACTTTGCCGACCATAACGGCCTCAGCCCCTTCGCAACAGAGGAAAAGGCTTGGCGAGAAATGTATGCTGAGGCCTCAGACGCCATTGCTGATAATTGGAAAGTCAGACAGCGGATGAATGAGCTAGAGAAAGGCCTTCAGGAGCTGAAGGAGCTCTATGAAGCAGCCCAGGCTTCTCTGCTTGGGAGAGGTGAAGAGGGGGCCACGATGAAGCAGCTGATTGACCGACTCACCATCAAGATGGCCGAGCTGCGCCACGAGGAAGAGGAAGCCCTCCGGAAGCACGAGAAGGTCCGTGGCATGCTGTCCCTCAGAGCCCAAGCCTTGGGAGAGCAGCTGTCTGCTCTTCAAGAGAAGTATGAGAAAGCAAATGGGGAATCCAATCACCACAAGGAAGCACTTGCTTTTGAGCGGCAGAGGAACAAGGAGCTGCTAGCTGAGGCAGCAGAGCACGAGGAGGAGGTGGACGAACTGAGAGGGAAGTCTCAGCGGTTGGAGATTTCGGTGGACAAGCTGAACAGGAAGGTGGAGGAGCTGACCAAGACCTGCCAGGACAGAGAAGCAAGGGTAGGAACCACTGAAAGGTCAAAAGGGGTTACCCTATATTTGCTGAAGGAGATATTAGGCAGCGGGGAAGGGGGGGAGGGGGTTCTTTCTGTCAGTCATGTCTAGCTTTGCAGTATGAATTAAAGGACCCCCAAGATATTAAACTCAATTGCATGGGCTGAAGACTGATTGAAATTGACTGAGGGAAAATAGCTCATCTGTGGGACTTTGTATTTGCATAGTGTCACCTTTTTAAACTAGGCTTCTGCATGTGCAAACCATCCTGACCAGGGGTGGAATTCTAGCAGGAGCTTCTTTGCATATTAGGCCACGCTCCCCGACGTAGCCAATCCTCCAAGAGCTTACAAAAAAGAGCCTTGTAAGCTCTTGGAGGATTGGCTACGTCAGGGGGTGTGGCCTCATAAGCAAAGGAGCTCCTGCTAGAATTCCACCCCTGATCCTCACTAACAGCCCTGTAAGCTAGGTCAGTGTTTTTACAACTGGGGTCAGGGGACCCCTAAGGAATCCATCAGCCCCTCTCATGCCCATCCAGCTAATGTGAACTGTGAGACCCTCCAGTTTCAAGGAAAGGGTGTAGGGTCTCTCCACCTCAAGGGAAGGAAATGGAATTGGATTCTCCCACCTTTGAAGGGCAGCAGCTGGAAGAACTGCTGCCAGCTTCCATTGTAAAACTGGCTTCCAGATCACCTCAGATTACTAGCCAGAAAATGTGCTGATTGGTTGGTGGTATTCAGTAGCTCTGCCTTAGGCACTTTAATTGGTTGAGGTACAGACTGAACATGATAATCGTAGTTACTTCTGGTATAAAACTGAACTCTTTTTTTTTTTACCAGGGTTTTTTTGGAGTTGGAACGCACAGGAACGTAGTTCTAGGGGGCTTGGCGTCTACAAAAAAAAAAAAAGCCCTGTTTTTAAACTCTATTTGGCAATGCAAAGCATTTGACCTTAGAGGTCAGAGGGGACACCACTATACATTCATAGAGAATAATGGGCAAAGGTAGTTTTTCGTAGAATATTGGAACTGGTTGGTTGCAGTATGAAACATAATGCTGGACTAGATGGACCACTGGTCTGATCCAGCAGGCTCAACTTATGGAAGGTCAGGTTTTGAGTGACAAGGATCTTATTCTATTTGTGTGAGTGAAGTATTTCCACGCTCCTTTCAGCCCTTGTTCAACTAGCCTGCATCTAGAAGTTAGTAACACATAGGGAAGTTTCTTATTGTCTCTGATGCAAAGTCTCTTCCAATCAGGGTGAGACTGAGTAGAAATTTTGAGTGATTGCCCTAAAGAATCAGCTGTCCTCTGAGACCTGACCTTCTAGGCCATGTACGAACAATACAGTCATTTTACTTACAGGGCTTACAGGGCTGTTAGTGAGGATCAGGGGTGGAATTCTAGCAGAAACTCCTTTGCATATGAGGCCACACCCCCTGGTGTAGCCAATCCTCCAAGAGTTTACAAGGCTCTTTTTTGTAAGCTCTTGGAGGATTGGCTACGTCAGGGGGGCGTGGCCTAATGTACGAACAATACGGTCATTTTACTTAAGTTTGCTTTGGTATGCTTCTCTCCATATTGTTTTAAGAATGCTATAAGGTGGGAATCTCATCTCTATGGGATGTGAGTGGCTTACTGTGTGAGAGGGGCTGTTGGGTGCATGGTGAGGGGCTGGAGATACATGAAAACTTTTAAATCAAAATGGGGACCCCCAGGATGTTAAAATTTAACAGGGCAATCTTAAATAGAGCTACACCCACTTAAGACTGTTGAAGCCAATGGGCTTAGAAAAGTACAACTCTGTTTAGGATTGCACTGTAATATTTCCATTTCATAGTCAGGGGAAGTGAGTCTGAGAAAGAACAATTATCTCAGTGAGCCCCTGGTGGAGGAGAGTCTTAAATGATGTCTGTTCTATCATTTCACTGCAGGTCAAGAAGCTGCTAAAAGAAACAGAGAAACTTTCGAGTGAAGTCCTCAACCTGCGCAGTGAACGGGCCCGTCTCCACTTGCAAATTGAGGTGAGTAACTTTGCCAGTCAGATTATTAGATGAGAATCCCTAGAACTTAATAAAGGGAAGCCTAGAAAACCTAGAAGAAGCTAGCCCAGGGTTTCCCAAACTTCTCCCCACCCCTTGGCCTGGTTCTTTCCCTGTGGTCTGGGCAGAGGATGCTCAGGGAGTGATTCAGAGACTGCATGCCGACCAGGAGCTTTTCCCGCCCTCTCTGATGTTTCCGAACATCAGAGAGGGACGGGGGAGAGCTTCTGGCCAGTGCGCAGTGTCTGTAACACTTTCTGAGTGCTACAAGCGGCGGCGTGGGGGGCAGGGGCTGGAGTACAGCATGGCATGCAGTGCCAAAGATAAATAGAGAGGGGAGGGGGCTGTTGGGCCGCCCTGGTGACCCGGTATAGAGGCTTCCATGGCCCAGTACCAGGTCGCAACCCTGAAAATGGGAAACACTGAGCTAGCCTATTCATAGGTCACAAGAAGAATACTTTTATTGGAGTAAACCCTAGGGTTGCCAAGTCCCCTATGGCCTCCGGCAGAGGACTTTTTTCATGCATGTGTGATGACATCACCTGGAAGTGATAACATCGTGCTGGCGACACCACGCACCAGCTGCTATAGGCATGTCCAGGAAAACTCTATGGTTTTCCTGGACACTGTAGTGATTTTAGAGGAAAAAAATCTCTATGGTACCTATTGTACCATAGAGTTTTCCCTCCCAAATTGCTAGAGCATCCAGGAAAACCATAGAATTTTCCGGGAAATGCCTAAAGCAGCCAGCGCTTGATGTCACTGGCATGATGACATCACTTCTGGGTGATGTCATCACATTGGTGATGTCATCACGCTGATGATGTCGGGGAGGGTTTCCCCTGCCGGCCCAATGTGGGCTGGTAGGTTGGGAACCTCCAGGACGGGAGAGCCCTTGCTCTGGCCGGGGGCTTGGCAGTCCTAGTGAACCCTTTTGAATATGCTGAGTAGTGGGTTAAATGCATGAGGAGGCTTAGTTGCAGTTGATCACAGCTCTTTATTAGTGATTACAGCATCGTCATAGGCAGACTAAGACTATTGTACTAGGCCAACGGGGCCAACTATATACACACCAAGGTTCCCGTGCTTGAATGTCATTGGATCATTTGAACCAGCAGGGGGCTGGTGATTGGTCTGGGGAAGCAGAGATTTGGATCCTGCTTCGCATTGTTCCCAGTCCCCAAGCACAGTCCTTCAGGCTCCAGTGAGCCAGGCAGTAACTACCCACTCACATTAAACATCAAGTCAGCATACACAACAGAATAATATGGGATGTACTCTTGAGTAGACCTGCGGGGGTTGTTCCCATAATCAAAACCTTTTCTCCTCCTCCCTCATAAAAAATCAAGGCAACAAAATTTGTTGACTGATCAAAATAAATGTGCTAGTAATACAGTTCAGATTCAGTTCATTAGCCTACACAGTCTTTTATTTTTCAGCAATATTACAGCCTACTGGAAACTCAGTTCTATTGTTTAACTCAGCCACATTAGCATATCTAATCTGTAGAATTTCTAGGGAGTGTTGTAATTATTTCTATGCACCAATAAGGGCTAGAATCTTTTTTTAAAATCCTTTATATGAAACTCTAAATTTCCAGACAAAGCAGACAAGATGCTGGGAGATTCATGATCAGATCATACTAGTGTCTTTTTAATGCTTAATTAGAATATCAGTTTAGATAAGGGCTATGCAGGGATAGGGACAGGATTTAATTCTTTCCCCTCTGCACAATTTCACAAACGAGAATCACAGTTATAGCCCTATAAAAAAGAGGGGCAAAAGACAGACACGACTATTTTATCCCTTTAAAGATTAATAATAATGGCATGGGTGCCTCAGTTTCAGTGAAACTGGACCAGGAAAGAAGGATTAATCTCCTTCTATGTTCCCTTAAGTGTCCCCTGTTCAAACTGCAGCCTGCATAGCTGTAATTTGTCTTTAACAACTAAGAAAGATCTGTCATGTCTGATTTCACCCTTAGATATCCTGTGTACTATGCTGGAAACTAGTCACAGCAGTTCACACCGTGGTCACACTTTGGCCATTTCAGATGGCTGTAGCTTCCATGCATTTCACACATTTCTCCTCTCCAAGTGCCCAATTTTTTATTTTCTTCCTAATTTTAGAACTCTACTCTGGCATGTGAAGGTTCCCCAGCCTGCTAGGCTTGCCAGCCTCCATGTGGCACCTGAAGATCTCCTGGTATTACAATTGATTTCCAGATGACCCAGATCAGTTCCCCTGGAGAAAATGGCTGCTTTGGAGGATGGTTTCTATAGCATTATACCCTGCTGAGGTCCCTCCCCTCCCCAAACCCTGCCCTTCCCATGCTCCACCCCCAACATCACCAGGTATTTCCTGACCCAATTTCTTCCACAACCAGCGATATTAATCCACTTGGAAATGCAGAGAAAGGGGATGGGTACTTTTGTTAATCCCCTTATATTTTCAAGAAGAAACATTACCTGTGAACTAAGTTTGAGTCCAGTAGCACATTTAAGGCCAACAAAGTTTAATTCTGGGTATAAGCTTTTATGCGCATGGACACTTCATCAGATACAGCCATTACCTGTAGATGCTAGGATAGTTGCCAGGAAGGGCTAGTTAGAGTCAAGAAGCATAAATAACAAGGCAATTATAGCTGAGATTGGATTAAAATGGCAGGTAAGATCTGTGAATAACAGTAAATCATCATACAGAGACAAGAGTTAACAAACTGTGAGAACTGAGTCTGAGTCCAGTGGCGGGGGTAGACATTCCAGCAGACAGAAGATCCAAAGACTGTGAAATAAAACTTTTCCTATACAGTGCTGCGCATGCACACCATTTGTTTTTTAAAGGTGGGTGGAGAACAATGATCATGTGACATCACAGCAGTGGACAGGGGAAGGACTTACAACGTACCTCTGGTGCAAAAGGAAGAAAATTGATTGCTCTGAGCCATCTGGAAGCTCTTTGGAATACAGTTTCACCTGCAATTACATCACCAATGTGTCTGTCACAGAAAACTGTCCTGATGTAGGAGCAGCCATGCTCACAAGCAGGAAAGGGGTTGTCATGTGTCTAGGGGGGCACAAACTCTCATTGCATGTTGGGTACAAACCCCTCATGTCATCTGCTGGACTTTCAAAAAATATGGAGATATAACTCCTTTCTTTCAGATATAGATGAACTTAGACGGATGACGAACTAAGCCGACAAGATATATTACTAGATTGGTGGATGAAGCTACAAATTAAATCTAGATTTGCAAAGGATAAAGTCATAGGCTTTGCCAAAGAACAATCACTTTTTGATAAGATAATGTTTGGACCAGAAAGCAAATTAATAACAAAACTTTATAATTTTCTCTTAAACTTAAAAGTGAAATGAGAACTTTACTTTAGGTTCACTTTAGGTGGTGTAGAAAGTCAGATTGTGGCTTGCTTTCATGGGTGTTTTTCAACTCTTCCAGGTCATCCAGAAAAACCATCAAGAGATTGTGTCAATTTACAGAACCCACTTGCTCAATGCAGCCCAGGTAAGAATACCAGATAAATTGCGTTAGTTTAAGTTGCCAGGAGATACCTAAGCAAAGGCAAGCAGGGATAGCTGTCTGTCCCCACATATGCAGGACAGCTGCTGGGTTATACAAACAGTAGATCACATGGCAAAGTTTTCCCCTCAGTAATAGCACTTCAGGTTGTGATTGGAGGATGCTGTATATACAGCAAGGTTTTCTGTCTTTTCAAGCAGCAATATCTCTCTCCTGTGCCCATTTTCCTTTTCCTTCTATTTCTTTTTCTGTATTTAGCTTTTTCTTCTGTTTTGTCCGTTGCTATATCTGGCTGCTGATTCTTGTAGCCTTCTAGCTTTTTTTTGTTTTGGGGAGGGAAATGGGGTTATTTGGTCCTTCTCTACTGTTATCTGAGTGTTTCTATAAGAACCCGCCTATATTGAAGACAGCACCATAGAATGTTTTTAAATTGTAAATGTAAACGTCTAAACTGACTGTTAGCCGCCTGAGTCTGCTTACGGAGAGGGAGGGATAGAAATTTAAGGTAATAAATAAGTAAATAATATATTTATACGGTTTAATTAATAATAAGATCAATGAACTCTAAATAATAATAATCCCTTTGTGCAGAAATCTAGCTTCAGGTAAAAGACTGAGCCAGAACTTTACAGTGTGACCCTAGTTTTCGACATACAGGGAGGGTTTTTTAAAAATATGCGGGGGCATTCAATTGCATGGTCTCAGTGATACAAAGCAGAGCCCTGATTCTGCTGGGTGCATAGACTGGCAGTTATTCTCCCTGCCATAGTGTTCGTAAAGGCCGCAGAGCATTGTTTAGGGGTGGAATTTTTCGACTGTACTCGTGGGAATGTATTTTTCCTATTCAGGGTTTCATGGACGAGGAGGTCCATGCGATGCTGCTCCGGATCCTGAGGACGGACGGATGACCAGCCAAGCTTATAAGCCTCCCCCTTTTCTTCCAAGTGAGAATGTTGTTTTCTTACATTGCCTCCCTTCCACCTGCCAAGGAAGGCGTAAACTTAACCTGTGTTACTCGGGGCTTTGTCTGACTCCCATCAATCTCTCTCACTAAAAGCAGATCTCACCTCCTGCTCTGGTTCAGCCCTGGGACACACAAACCCATTATGTTATAACTTCCTCTAAGTCATAGGAAGTTCCAAGGGCTGTTTATCAGGTCCAGGGGTGGAATTCTAGCAGGAGCTCCTTTGCATATTAGGCTGCATCCCTCTGATGTAACTAATCCTCCAAGAGCTTACAAAAAAGAGCCTTGTAAGCTCTTGGAGGATTGGCTACATCAGGGGTGTGTGACCTAATATGCAAAGGAGCTCCTGCTAGAATTCCACCCTTGATCAGGTCAATTGGGTTCGGTTCATAAGACTCGGTCTTGCGCCTGAACTTTCCTTGTGCATTTCCTTTCCATCCTTCCCTGCTCAAGCTTAAATTCTCTTTCTTCCTCTTTCTTGATGGCTTGATGTTATACACAAATTGTGATTTGTGCAAGCCAGAGATGGCCTGAAATAGCAACCTACGGTTTGCCAAGAAAGAGATTCTGAGTACATTTGAAAGGCGGGGGGAGGGGAGAAGAGCATGCAGAATCTATTTTTGGCCCTTCCTCCAAATCATGAATGGGAGGATCTCAGGTCTGGTGAATCAACCTCGGAGCATCAGGGAAGTATATAAGACCTTTTAGGTAATAATGAACTAGGAAGCATTCAGCCCTTGAGTGAATAAAGGCCAGCCTTCCCCCTAAAAAACACAACCCTGGAGTTCCCCCAGCTCTGCTGCTTTCTGATCAATGTTTGCTTCTGTTTCTCCCCTCTTAGGCCAGAATCTAAATTTGCCAAACCATTCCTTCAGCCCTGTCACCCACATAGATGATACAAATTCCAGTGGGTGATAGTAGCCATTGGCTACCAAAAGGACATTAACTCAAGAGTCACAGTGCCAGGATGTGCAAAACCTCCGTGAGAGAGAGAGAGAATCATTTTGCATACCCAAAGAGCTTGCTTTGAATCCTATACTATAAATACATTGGCCTCTAAGCAGATTCATTTCCTTCTGCCACTCAGTAGACATAGCTGATCTCATGGGACTTAGCACATTTTTGTAATCTCACTTTTCCTCCAAGGAGTTCAGGGCAGCATACATGGTTCTCCCCTTCCTACTTCATCCTCACCACAAATCTCTAAGGTAGGTTAGGCAGAGAGAGGGAAAATGACCCCGGCCGTGCAGTGAGCTTCATAGTGGAGTTGGGATGAGGGTTCAAAGTTCCCTGTCTGCCAGACCAGATTCCAGGCAAGTTCAAGGCTGCAGCGCCACAGTACAGCATGTGAACTATACTGAACACTGCAATTATTTCTTCATTCCAGGATTTAATCCCGCTGTGGACAATAATTAGAGAAGAGGAACACTGGTCAGTTACTTCTACAGCCAGAAACTGGTACACTCCTTCATTGCCAGGAAACAGGAGCCATCTTTGACTTCCACTACAGCAAAAATGCAACATGAATACCGAGTGTTATTGTTATTTTTAATACCAAGTTTTTTAATACTCAGTGTTATTATAAGAATTTTCTAAGGACCACATGGGATGAGACATCTGTTCTCTTTTTAAAAACTTGTTAAATTGTAGATGTGTCCCAGTGTTATGAAACTAAAGTGGCAGAGGAAGGGTGTGTTTCTAAAATCCACACTCGGATGCTTCCATTTCTGCAGTACAGTTCTGCGATTGGAATTAGGCAATGCATACACCAGCACACAGTCTTTTTTCTTCTTTCTCTCTCTTTTAAACAGACTTGGGAATTTAGGGTAAAGGCAGGAGATGAGAGTAGTAAAAAGGAAGGAAAATAACAAATAGGATTATGAGAAGCAAGGCACGGGTAAGGGAGTGACAGAAACATCCACTGTTAATCACTGGTGCCATTGGGACTGGTCTTTTCACTGCTGAGCTAGCCCCCAAGACATTTTGGTGCTTTCAAATACCTCTCCTGCATTCATTGATGTGGGCTACAAATCCACCGCAATCCGATATGTGCCTCATTGAAATAAATGGGAACAGGGATAGAGGCCTACAACTTTTCTCACTGGGGCTTATGAATGAAAAAGTTCCCAGTAGATTGGACCAAAAAAGCCTTCCAGTCTTCCTTCCTCCTGCCTCTGTTCCCTGGCTAAGTATTATTTGTTAAGTCATCAATTAAAGGGGGTTTTAAAACCTTCAAAAGATTTGTGTCATTGCTGTTTATCCACTCTTTTGTTTGTTTTCAGTTTTTAAAATGTCACATTCCTTCCCACCTGTGAGAAGTCAAATAAAGGAGAAACGTCTTTAAGCCACTAACTGGTCTTCAACACTATCACTGCCCTCTCCCCAGGAACTGCCTTTTTTGAGCCAAACAAAAGAAACAGAATGAGTGTCAGTATACGGAGACCAATGGTAAAGAGTAAGGGCGCAAACCACCCTTAGACAGGCACTGTGTCAATGTGCGGGGAAATTGCTGTGTGACTCAATAGAACTGTGTTTCTTTCCCACCCCCTGGCATGAATGCAGCACAAGCCATTCCATGATTTGGGTGTCTGCGTGTGTCAGTTCAGTGTTTGAGTAACCTAACAGAGAGGGAAGACACGATGGGCAATATAGCAGGTGCTTATGGGCCTCTCCGTTGCAGCAATGGCCTGGTGCTCAACATGCATGATTGCTAAAGGGAAGGGGGAGGGGAGTAGCTGCATGGCAATTCCAATAAGAGGCAGCGTGGTGTAGTGGTTAAGAGCGATGGACTCTAATCCGGAGAACTGAGTTTGATTCCCCATTTCTCCTCCACATCAAGCCAGCTGAGTGACCTTTGGCCAGTCATAGTTCTCTCACAACTCACTTAGCCCCATCTACCTTACAAGGTGCCTGCTGTGGGGGGGGGGGGGGGAGGAAGGGAAGGCAATTGTAAGACACTCTGAACTCCTTGGGGTAAGGAAAAGCAGTATAAAAGCCTATTCTGCCTGTGCAAGGCTGGCTTATGCTTGAAGCATTTAGAAAGCCACTGATCCTGCTGCTTTATTATTTTGAGACATTATGAGATTCCTATGCAGAATGCACTTTGTGTAAAATATTAACATGCAGCAGTCTGTGTGCAGTGACTGGCACATGACACTCTCACACCTGAATTTTCACAGCTCCCCACATACAGATAAAAAACCCCCACAATGACCGATTGTCTGATGATGATGCACAAAAAGGGGAGGGCATCGCAGGTTATTTTTTTTATCTAAAAGACCCCTTCTATAATTTGTGGAAATTGTTCTGTGGTCCAAAATCTTGGTAATTGTCTGGGGATTCTACATTTGTGTGTTGCAGAAATGAAGGGGAGGGGGCTGGAAATAGGACTGGGCTCACACACATCCTGCAAAACTCCCCTTTATGTAAAATGCCAGCTGTGTAAGTGCAAACTGATTGACCTATACAGCCGTCAGTATGGGTCAGCAGGGGAAGCAAAAATCCCTGTAAAAGAAGGAGAGGAAAAAACTGGTCCTTTCCCTGTCCTCCTAGTTCTTGCCCCTTTGCAGTGATTTTTGCTTCCCCTCCTGACCGCCCCCCCCCCCCTTTGCTTACAGCCAAGTAAGAGCAGCCAACCTTACACAGCGTTCCACAGTGCAAGAAGAAGACAGAGACAAAAACTGTTTCCATAGAGAAAAGGTGGAGCAAAAGGGGATTTAGCTGCCAACCCAGTTAGGGAACATAGCAAAATAGGCAGGGTTTTTGAGCTGATGACCTTTCCAGGAGGATGCAAGAAGAGAAGACGGAGAAACAAACCATCATGCTGTTATTTAATCAAGAAGCAACACACAGAGTGTGCAAGCACTCCCTGCTCCAGAATTCTGGCTCTGTAGACTGGCAGAGGGAAGGATGGGAAAAGATATCTAATGTCCAAGAGGTTTATTCAATACCTTGCATAAACTTTGTCTGTTATTCGAATTTGCTGATTATACAGGGAGCAAACTTCAGCTTTTCTCAGTACAGTACTGGTGTCTCTACTGAAGCTGACAAAATTAGGGGGAAACTGTCAGTTTTGTCAGCCTGGATTTCTTTCTACCCTCGTCCTTCAAAAGGGCATGAATGTACATTGGGCAATCGTGCACAGAATAACTGTTAGAATCTGTTTAGCCTGGAGAGGAGGTGGCTGAGAGGTGATATGATCAACATCTTCAAGTACTTGAAGGGCTGTCATCTAGAGGATGGTGTAGAATTGTTTTCTGTGGCCCCAGAAGATAGGACCAGAACCACTGGGTTGAAATTAAATCAAAAGAGTTTCCAGCTCAACATTAGGAAGAACTTCCAGACCATTAGAGCAGTTCCTCAGTGGAACAGGCTTCCTCGGGAGGTGGTGGGCTCTCCTTCCTTGGAGGTTTTTAAACAGAGGCTAGATGGTCATCTGACAGCAATGAAGATCCTGTGAATTAAGGGGGAGGTATTTGTGAGTTTCCTGCATTGTGCAGGGGGTTGGACTAGATGACCCTGGAGGTCCCTTCCAACTCTATGATTCTATGAAACTGATGAGGCATTCCTACAACTGACATGACCCCTCCCTCAAGCACACACCTTGTCTGTTTCATGGGAAAGAAAATGGCAGTGGAGTGGGAGTCTAGAATCACCAGCTGCTGTCTGGGAAATACCAGGAGATCTGGGAGTGCAGCCTTAGGATGGTGGGGTTTGGGAAGGTGAGGGACCTCAGAGGAGTGTAATGCAGGGCTGTAGCCAGGATTTTAAAAGTTTGGGGTCTTTTAAAAAAGTCAAGGGGAGGAATCAAGAAGGGACTGCACCTTGAATGCAATCTGGGGGGGGGGGGGCGTGTTTCCTTCCACCTCCCTCTCCCCTACCCTGGCACTTTGCAGCCAACAGCTTCAGCTGTCCCCCCTTCCCTGGCCCATTTCATGTGGCTTCCTCCATCTCCCACTTGTCCACCTCTCTTGTCTCCAGCTGCTGCTTTTGCTGCTGCAGTGCACTGTGTCCTGCTCAGCTCTCCCAGTGCTGCTGCTGATGCTTTAGTGGCTCAGCCATGGAGAGAGAGAGAGAGAGAGGCAGACTGCCCTCCATAGGGCCCCCCGGAGTCAGGGGGCAGTGCCTCACAGGCCCCCTTGTGGCTACAGGCCTGGTGTGATGTCACAGGGCCCACCCTCCAAAGCAGTCATTTATTCCAGGGGAACTGATGTCCGTCAGCTGGAGATCAGTTGTAATTCTAGAAGGTCTCCAGCTCCCACCTGGAGGCTGGCAACCCTTGGTGGGACAGCCACCAGCCACATCGTGGTGGCCTGCAACTGGGCATGTATGTGAAGTAGACAAGAGGGGACGTGTCTTCTTCCCAACATATGGAAAGGGTTGTAGCGACATTTGAAGCAGAAACAGCATAATTTGTGAATGGCTGTGATACGCAGAAATTGAAGCAGGGCAAATTTCCCACAATACTTAAAGTTATTGAAAATACACGTTTCAGTTCTGCCCCTTTTATTCGTTGCTTCAGGCAGGCTGCTCAGCTTCTTTTAAAATAACATCCAATATAATCCAGGGCTTTTTTTTGAGCAGGGATGCATAGGAATGCAGTTCCGGCTGGCTTGGGATCAGGGGTGTGGTCTAATATGCAAATGAGTTCCTGCTGGGCTTTTTCTACAAAAAACACACCCTGGTATAATCCTATGTAGAATTACACCTTTCTCAGCCCAGAGGCACTAAGGGTGTCAGGGCCGGATCTGGGAGGGGCAGAGGGAGGTGCTTGCCATGGGCGCTTGCTATGGGCGCCAATCTCCTTTACCTTCCTCCCCCACAACAGACACCCTGTGAGGTGGGTGGGGCTGGAGAGGGCTCTCACAGCAGCTGCCCTTTCAAGGACAACCTCTGCCAGAGCTATGGCTGACCATCTCAGGAGGTGCAAGTGGAGGAGTGGGGAATCAAACCCGGTTCTCCCAGATAAGAGTCCGCACACTTAACCACTACACCAAACTGGCTCTCCAGAGGGGATTGGATAAGCATATGGAGCAGAGGTCCATCAGTGGCTATTACCCACAATTTATTGTTGGAACTCTCTGTCTGGGCCAGTGATGCTCTGTATTCTTGTGCTTGGGGGGTGGGGTGGGCAGTGGAAAGGCTTCTAGCCCCACTGGTGGACCTCTTGATGGTACTTGGGGTTTTTGGCCACTGTGTAACACAGAGTGTTGGACTGGATGGCCCATTGGTCTGATCCAATATGACTTCTCTTATATTCTTAGGATTGCTTAAAGTGCCACTTACAGAGTTTAGGACTGTTAAAGTGCCACTTACAGAGTTAGTCATTTAAAAGTTGATTTTGGGATAAAAAAGAACTGCAGTCAGATTGTTTTTAAGTTGAAGGATGAGGAAGGTTTCTTAGTGACACACAAGTGGCAGCCAATAAGTCCCATGCACAGCTCCTTCCGCTGTCTACTGACAGAACTGGTTTTCCGTGGCATTGATTATGTCAAGGTTGCACGCGGAACCAAAATGCTTTGAGTTCCGCAGTAGTCTCACCCCAGATTTTAAGAACATCTGTACACACCAAAGAGCGCATTCCTAAGCACTTGATCCATGTACTAATTGCCTCTTCAAAAAGTCTATTTTAGTTGCACAAGTACAATGTTTAATGTATGAATGTGTCAAACATTTGAAAAACTTGGCAAAGAGGATTAGCTGCAGCTTCCTATTGGGGATTTTTTTTCCTTTGCTGTCAAGTTGCCGCTGAATTATTTATTTATTGGATTTGTCAACTGCCCTTCCCCAAAGGACTGGGCTGAGGGCGGTGCACAATACTATCATATAAAACATCAATTTTAAACAGATTAAAACCAAGAAAACACAGCAGTTTAACTCTGGTCTGGATAGCCCGGGCAAGCCTGTGGTTAGTGCTTGGATGGGAGACTGTCTTTGAAATACCCAGTCGGAAAACGAGGGCTGGCTCTATTCAGCCACCCTTCTGAATAACCTCCAGGCCCCCAGTAGCGGTCAGTCATCAGAGGTCAACATGACTTGCACACACATACATGAAGTTTAACTAGAGATGGCGCTGAGATCCCAATAGCACTGCTGTCTCATGGGGAAGGGCAGAGTGGAGGGAGTGCCAAGATGGAACCGTTGCTGTCTTCAACTGAACACCTGGGGGAACATCTCTGCCTTACATGCCCTGTGGAACTGGCTACTGATGTTATATGGCAGAGAGTTCCACTGGATCTCTGCCCTGGCTCTGTTCGAGGACAGCTGGACGTCTCTTGGGCTGAGGGCCACCAATCAGTTCTGATCTACAGAGTGCAGCAACCCCATAGGGTTTTCAAGGCAAGAGATGTGCAGAGCTGGTTTGCCACTGCCTGATTCTGTATAGCAACCCCAGTATTCCTTAGTGGTCTCACATCTAAATGCCAGCTAGGGCCAAACCTGCTTAGCGTTGGAGATATGATGAGACTGGGCTAGCCTGGGCCATCCTGGTCAGGGCCTGTTGAGTATACACTTGAAAATATGTTTGTGAGCATGAGAAGAAGCTATTGGCCCTCACTAGTTACATGACAGGAAGCAAAGAGTAGGAATAAGTGGACAGTTCCCACAATGGAGAAAAGTAAACAGTGGGGGTCCCACAAGGATCAGTATTGGGGCTAGTTCATATCAGATCAAACTGCTTGCCTGACCACAGCCTGAGAGGAATTTCCTCATTTAGAGACGCTAAACCTCTGAATCCCAGAGTCAGGAGGCAACATCATGGGAAGGCCTTGGCTTCTATGCCCTGTTATTGGCCATCCAGAGGAACTGGTTGGCCACTGTGTGAGACAGGATGCTGGTCTAGATGGACCATTAGTTCAATCCATCAGGGCTCTTCTTATGTTGTTATTGGATGGGCAGGGTACAGGGTAGGGTTGCTAAGTCCAGTTCAAGAAATATCTGGGGACTTTGGGGGTTGAACCAGGAGATATTGGGGGTGGAGCCAGGAACAAGATTGTGATCAGCATAATTGAACTCCAAAGGAAGTTCTGGCCATCACATTTAAAGGAACCGCACACCTTTAAAATGCCTTCTCTCAACTGGAAATAATGGAGGATAGGGGCACCTTCTTTAGGGGCTCATAGAATTGGACCCCCTGGTATTTTGAAGAGAGGCACCAGATGCTATGCTGAAAATTTGGTGCCTCTAACTCAAACAACAGCCCCCCCCCAAGTCCCAGATACCCACAGATCAATTCTCCATTATACCCTATGGGAATTGGTTTCCATAGGGAATAGTGGAGTGCCCAGCAGACATTCCCTCCCCGCAACTTTCTGATGCCCTTGAAGTGGGGGGAGGCCCTCCAAACCGGAGGCTCCCCTGCCTCCACCTGGGGATTGGCAACCCTAGAACCAGCAGGTGAACACAATGTATTAGTTATTTTAAAACATTTCTATGCTGCCTCTCCAATAATTGCAGCTTGTGTAACTATAATACAATTTAATACAAATGTAACACAAAGTACTCCAGTATAAATCCATAACATTTGAAACAAACAGCAAAACAGCAGCACAAAACATGGAATAATAATGCAGCCTTTTATGACATGCAAATATAAAAACCAGAAAGGTTCACGGTTGTAAATTAGTGGCAAAGTATTCAAACTATTGAAGCGTATAATTCAAAAAATCTTTAAAATACATTTAGCAGAAATCTGATAACATCAATTTACACAAGTGAATTCCTATGACATCAAATTGACTCGGCAAAAACCCAGCAAACTGGCAAAAACCCAGCAAACCAGGAAAACAGAAAAGATTTTTTTGAATTATACCCTTCAATAGTTTGAATACATTGCCACTAATTTACAATCGTGAACCTTTCTGGTTTTTATATTTGCATTCAATTGCGGTTTCCTCTTATTGTTTTTGCCTTTTATGACATAACATCACAGAACCAACATCAACATGAATCTAACACGCTGGTTTCGTTAAAAGATAAAAAATATCAGTAGTCTGAAAGCCTTCACTGGGAATATTCAGCAGCCATCAGGCAAAGCAACTAAATCAGAGCTTTAGAAGAATATCTAAGAGGGTCAGCACCAATTAACCAATCTCAAAGGCTTTAAAGAGAAAGAGTGCCGCAGGTGAGACACAGGTGATATTGGAAACACAGGTATACGGAGGTAAAAGAAGTTCAAAGATTTTGCATGACTGGAGGATGTGAAGAACGAGAGGGAGGTCTGAAAAATAGAGAGTCCTGCTAGATCCAGAGCCCAGCCATCAGATAGCAGGAAGATATACTTTACTGATAGGATTACAATCAGCGTGGAACTTAAAATGTCTTGTTTTCTTTAACAGAGGCACCATAGGAAAATATTTAGGGTTGCCAAGTCTAATTTTAAAAAAATCTGGGGACTTTGAGGGTGGAGCCAGGAGACATTGGGTGTGGAGTCAGGAACAAGGTTGTGACAAGCATAATTGAACTCCAAAGAGAGTTCTGGCCATCACATTTAAAGGGACCACACACCTTTTAAATGTCTTCCTTCCACTGGAAATAATGAAGGATGGGAGCACCTTCTTTTTGAAACTTGGAGGGTATTTTGGGGAAAGGCACAGGATACTATGCTGCAAATTTGGTGCCTTTATCTCAAAAAACAGCCCCCCCCCCAGAGCCCCATACCCGCAATCAATTCTCCATTATTCCCTATGGGAACCAAATCGGTCTCCATAGGGAATAATGGAGTGCCCAGCAGACATTTCCCTCCCCTTCTCCACTTTCTGATGACCCTGAAGCGGGAGGAGGTCCTCTAAACTGGGGGGGTCCCCTGCCCGCACCTGGGGATTGCCAACCCTATATTTACCAGGTGATGTTATTTACCTCTATGCCATTAGAAGCCACTTTTACAGAACAGGAAATTTTTCTCTAGGCATGTTGGCAATCCTGTTTACTGGACTCCAGAGGCAAGATGCTTTCCATCTGCTTTCTCCACACCATACATCATTTTATAAATTGTGTCTCCTCTTAGTCACCTTTCCCCTCCCCTGGATGCAGAGTGCCTGTTTGCCTCACACAAAATAAGCAAAATTGAGTGATACCCAGGGAATTCCCTCCGATGCATAAAACTCATTCTCATCTCCCTGATTCTTTGCCTCAGCCTTTCTTTTCACCTCACACAGCCACACATTGAGGAGCGATAGCAGTTTATTGTCTCATGTACTGTCACAAGGCATTCTCTGGCTCCGGACCAAAGAAGAGGGAAGGCACAGATAGGAAAGCAATTTAGCAGGAAGCACAAAGATGGAATCAGGATACCAGCTCCTGGTCATGTAAGATTTGCCCAGCTCTGAGCCCGAGCATTATTCAAAAGACCTTTCTATTTCAGGAAGAATATTAAGAGCTAAGCATAAACATTATCTTAGAACAATACATTTAAATCTGTTATATATTAATACAAAGTCGCTTCAGCGACTGGCTGACTCACTGCTAGGGTTTCCAAAAGTGTTGAGGCGCTTCAACAATAGTGAGAAAGTGGAAATTCAGTATACATATAGTACACAAAGCCCTGATTCTCTTAACGTGACTACCATGCTGGATCAGGGGAATGCTGTAGATGTCGTTTATCTTGATTTCAGTAAGGCTTTTGATAAGGTTCCACATATTGTCCTTGTTGACAAGTTGGTAAAATGTGGTTTGGATTCTGTTACCGTTAGGTGGATCTGTAAATGGTTGACAGATCGCACCCAAAGAGTGCTTGTGAATGGTTCCTCATCCTCCTGGAGAGGAGTGACAAGTGGAGTGCCTCAAGGATCTGTCCTGGGATCTGTTTTGTTCAACATCTTTATCAATGATTTGGATGAAGGAATAGAGGGAATGCTTATTAAATTTGCAGATGATACTAAATTGGGAGGGGTTGCAAACACAGAAGAAGACAGAAACAGGACACAGGATGACCTTGACAGGCTGGAAAACTGCACTAAAATCAATAAAATGCATTTTAACGGGGATAAATGTAAAGTTCTGCATTTAGGTAGGAAAAATCCAATGCATGGTTATAGATTGGGGGAGACTTGTCTTAGCAGTGGTATGTGCAAAAAGGATCTAGGGGTCTTAGTGGATCATACACTGAACATGAGTCAACAGTGTGATGTGGTGGCTAAAAAGACAAATGCAATTTTGGGCTGTATCAACAGAAGTATAGTGTCCAGATCACGTGATGTGATGGTATCGCTTAATTCTGCTCTGGTAAGACCTCACCTGGAGTATTGTGTTCAGTTTTGGGCACCACATTTTAAGAAGGATATAGACAAGCTGGAATGGGTCCAGAGGAGGGTGACGAAGGTGGTGAGGGGTCTGGAGACCAAGTCTTATGAGGAAAGGTTGAAGGAGCTGGGGATGTTTAGCCTGGAGAGGAGGCGACTGAGAGGTGATATGATCACCATCTTCAAGTACTTGAAGGGCTGTCATATAGAGGATGGTGTGGAATTGTTTTCTGTGGCGCCGGAAGGTAGGACCAGAACCAATGGGTTGAAATTAAATCAAAAGAGTTTCTGGCTCAACATTAGGAAGAACTTCCTGACCATTAGAGCAGTTTCTTAGCGGAACAGGCTTCCTCAGGAGGTGGTGGGCTCTCCTTCCTTGAAGGTTTTTAAACAGAGGCCATGTGACAGCAATGAAGATCCTGTGAATTAAGGGGGAGGTGTTTATGAGTTTCCTGCATTGTGCAGGGAGTTGGACTAGTTGATCCTAGAGGTCTCTTCCATCTCTATGATTCTATGATTACTAGAGATCCTTGTACCTCTTTCTCAAAAGAAGTTGCTCCAGCACAAAGCAAGCCAAGGTACTGATGAGACAAGGTTCCAAACCAAATTAGGCATGAGAATCAACACAGGGCTCTTATATTGCTCCAGTGGGCCGAAGCTGAACTGCCATAGGACTACATGACATAGAGTCATTGAGGAAGACTCAGCATGGGTTCTGTAAGGGAAGATCTTGCCTCACTAACCTGTTACAGTTCTTTGAGGGGGTGAACAAGCATGTGGTCAAAAGGGACCCTTGACTTCCAGAAAGCTTTTGATAAAGTTCCTTATCAAAGGCTCCTTAGTAAGCTCGAGACTCATGGAGTAAAAGGACAGGTCCTCTTGTGGATCAAAAACTGACTAATTAATAGGAAGCAGAGAGTGAGTATAAACAGGCAGTCTTCACAGTGGAAGACGGTAAGCAGTGGGGTGCCGCAGGGCTCAGTACTGGGTCCCATGCTCTTTAACTTGTTCGTTAATGATCTGGAGTTGGGAGTAAGCAGTGAAGTGGCCAAGTTTGCAGATGACACTAAATTGTTCAGGGTGGTGAGAACCAGAGAGGATTGTGAGGCACTCCAAAGGGATCTGTTGAGGCTGGGTGAGTGGACGTCAACGTGGCAGATGAGGTTCAATGTGGCCAAGTGCAAAGTAATGCACATTGGGGCCAAGAATCCCAGCTACAAATACAAGTTGATGGGTTGTGAACTGGCAGAGACTGACCAAGAGAGAGATCTTGGGTCATGGTAGATAACTCATTGAAAATGTCAAGACAGTGTGCGTTTGCAATAAAAAAGGCCAACGCCATGCTGGGAATTATTAGGAAGGGAATTGAAAACAAATCAGCCAGTATCATAATGCCCCTGTATAAATCGATGGTGCGGTCTTATTTGGAGTACTGTGTGCAATTCTGGTCACCGCACCTCAAAAAGGATATTATAGCATTGGAGAAAGTGCAGAAAAGGGCAACTAGAATGATTAAAGGTTTGGAACACTTTCCCTATGAAGAAAGGTTAAAACGCTTGGGGCTCTTTAGCTTGGAGAAACGTCGCCTGCGGGGTGACATGATAGAGGTTTACAAGATTATGCATGGGATGGAGAAGGTAGAGAAAAAAGTCCTTTTCTCTCTTTCTCACAATACAAGAACTCGTGGGCATTCAATGAAATTGCTGAGCAGTCAGGTTAGAATGGATAAAAGGAAGTACTTCCTCACCCAAAGGGTGATTAACGTGTGGAATTCACTGCCACAGGAGATGGTGGCGGCTACAAGCATAGCCAGCTTCAAGAGGGGATTGGATAAAAATATGGAGCAGAGGTCCATCAGTGGCTATTAGCCACTCTGTGTGTGTGTGTGTGTGTGTGTGTGTGTGTATTGGCCACTGTGTGATACAGTGTTGGACTGGATGGGCCATTGGCCTGATCCAACATGGCTTCTCTTATGTTCTTATGATTTTGCATGAGACATATGATAGGAGTTCTGTGTACCAGATGCATGATTTGTGATCATGTCCCCATTTGTATGGTTCAAAGCATCTGCAGTCTTCCTGCCCATATACTGTTTTTGCATCCAGAAAAAGCCCAGTGAGTAGTTATCTGCCCCACCAAGAAAGCTATATGTGATAATGACTCTATGTGAGTTTCTCCACTAGTGCAAATAGTGCCCCCACTGGGGCCATTTCAGGATATAAAAATGGTACATGAGGTTGGGGGACTGAAGCTGCTTCTACCTGTGTGCTGCAGTCATGATCAGGATGGGGCCTGCAGGCATTTGGGGGCAAAGAACTCCCCTTGCCTCATGCACCTAGGGTTACCAGCTCCAGGTTAGGAAATTCTTGGAGTCTTTGGGGTGGAGCCTGGGGAGGACAGGGACCTCAGTGGGATACACCATAGTGTGCACCCTCCAAAGCATCCATTTCTTCCAGTGGAACTGACTTCTGTAGTCTGGAGATGAGCTATAATTCCAGGAGATCCCCAGGTTCCACCTGGAGGCTGGCATCCCTACATGTGCCATGAGACAGAAAGAATACATGTGGGAATCATAGAATCATAGAGTTGGAAGGGATCTCCAGGGTCCAGGAGAAGGAGAAGATGATGATATTGGATTTATACCCTACCCTATACTCTGAATCTCAGAGTATTACAATCTCCTTTACTTCCACCCCCACAACAGACACCCTGTGAGGTAGGTGGGACCGAGAGACCTCTCCCAGAAGCTGCCCTTTCAAGGACAGCTCTAATAGCTATGACTGACCCAAGGCCATTCTAGCAGCTGCAAGTGGCGGAGTGGGAAATCAAACCCAGTTCTCCCAGGTAAGAGTCCATGCACTTAACCACCACACCAAACTGGCTCTTGCATTGTGCAAGAGAAATGTAGCTACTGATAATCCTCCTCACCTTCCGAAATGTGTGGATATCTATGGATAATTTCATCCTCAAAACACATTACTATCTTCTTTCTCCTCCAAGTCTGTGCAACTAGAGACAGGATCAACTAAATAAGTTAATAGTGGATTTCTATTCTACATGAACAGTGTCTCCGTGATGACCTAGCAGCCAGGAGATGTAGTGGAAGTGATGGGAGGCGAGAGGGGAGGGTAGAAGCGTTGGTGTGTTTAGTTTTATTTAATTATTATGAAACTGTCTTGCTAGACCGGGTCTGAACATTGCCAGACTATAAAAGGATAGCTTGTCTTATAACGTAGGTTTTTATACCTGTTTTTTACGTGCATGTCTAGCCAAGTCAAGAGATGCCTCTTTCCCCATGCCACTCAAAAGATTCAGCTTGTAAAGACCTTGGGGCAAGGAGCTGGTGAATAATGAAGATGAAAACTGTAGAAACTCCTATTAAAGGCCAACAATTGCATGGAGTGGCACGCTTAATGTTCATGCATGTGCATTTACATTGATGTTTGCTGCTGACTAGCCATTCAGAGAGTTTGTAGTACAAACCTTAGCAGAATTACATCCTTCTGAGTCAGTGGAAGTCAACAGGTATAGAAAAATGTTAACTCAGTTGGGGATTGCACTGCTAACTTCTGCAGAATTCAGACAGGGACCCAAAAGAGTGACTATGTTAGTAAATAGGGTTGGCAACAAGCTGGAGGGAAAAAAATGCCATGCCCTTTTAACAGAAGCTTACTGGGATATCATTTACCAGGGATTTTATTCACCTGACCATGCTATGAAAAGCTTCATCTCCCCATTTCTCAGTGGTTTTTTTGTAGAAAGAGCCCATCAGGAACTCATTTGCATATGAGGCCACACACCCTGACACTCTTCTTCTTGGCTTGACTTCGCGAACGAAGATTTAAGAAAGGTGCAGTAGTCCACGACTGCTGCAGGCTCGCTGGTGGCTGACAAGACCAATGTGGGACAGGCAGGTCCGGCCACAGTGGCTGCAGGGAAAAGTCTGATTTGGGGTTGGTGCTGTAGCAGTGCGATTCTTCCTCAATCTCCTTTTGTCCTCAAGACCAGCTATGCGTGCGTTCTCAAAGGAAGAGACAGCCTGGTGGATGGTGTGCCTCCATGCTTTGCGATCTGAGGCTAGGTCAGACCACTGGTGATGGTTGATGCGACAGGTACCAAGGGATTTCTTCAAGGAGTCCTTGTACCTCTTCTTTGGTGCCCCTCTATTTCGATGGCCGGTGGAAAGTTCACCATACAGGGCAATTTTGGGAAGGCGGTGGTTTTCCATCCTGGAAATATGCCCTGCCCAGCGCAGCTGTGTCTTCAACAGCAGTGCCTCGATGCTTGTAACCTCCGCCCGCTTGAGGACTTCAGTGTTCGTCACAAAGTCACTCCAGTGGATGTTGAGGATGGTGCGAAGGCAGCGCTGATGAAAGCGCTCAAGGAGTCGCAGGTGATGACGGTACAAAACCCACGATTCAGAGCCGTAGATGAGGGTTGTCATCACAACCACTTTATAAACATTGATCTTTGTGCCTTTTTTCAGATGCTTATTGCTCCACACTCTTTTATGCAGTCGGCCCCTGACACTAAGCCAGCCAGAACTGCGTTCCTGCTTTAAAAAAAAGCCCTGCCTTTCTATTTATTTATTTTATTTTATTGGATTTCTATCCCACCCTCCCCGCCGAAGCAGGCTCAGGGCTTTATTAAAGGGGCAGGGCAATTTTTGCCTCTCTAGGTTGTTGGCAGCCCTATTGACAACTTTGCAACCTGTTTAAAAAGCATCCTGCCAAGGCCCAAATAGGTTCAAAAGTAGAGGCAGCTGTTTATGAATGGCAGACATCTGTATATTTGGAAAGCTCCTGGGAAATTACATTGGTACCATTTCAGCCTGATCTTTCTTCCACCAAGAAGGTACAAACAGCAGAGTTCTCTTCCAGTTGCTGTGCCTCCTCTTTGAAGGTCTACACAGAGTAGGGTTGCCAATCCCCAGTTGGGGGCAAGAGATCTCCTGATTTAGAGGCCCTCCCTCTGCTTCAGGGTTATCAGAAAGCAGTGGGGTGGGAGGGAAATGTCTGCCGGGCTCTCCATTATACCCTATGGAGACTGGTCCCCATAGGGTATAATGAAGAATCGCTCCATGGGTATCTGGGCTGGGGCCCACCCTGTTTTTTGCATTGTATCTGGTGCCTCTCCTCAGCCCCCCCCCCCCAAGTTTCAAAAATATTAGACCAGGGGGGTCTATGAGCCCCAAAAGAAGATGCTGTCATCCTCCATTAATTCCAACGAAGGGAAGTCATTTAAAGGAGCATGGTCCCTTTAAATGTGATGGCCAGAATTCCCTTCGGAGTTCAATCGTGCTTGTCACAATATTGCTCCTGGCTCCACTCCCAAAGCCCCCAGATATTTACTGAGTCAGACCTGGCAACCACCCTATCACAGGGTGGGATTCTCCTGTTAGGGACCATAATGAGCCAGCACATAACCAGCATCTGTAAGGAAGTTGGACGGGTGCATTGTCTGACAATTTCTTCTGTGGAGCTCTGATCTCCAGGCAAAAGGGGTCCAAGCACCAGTAGCTGGAGCGGCTGACAGGCATCTAGGCATGTGATTGCTCTCTCTGTCTCCCCCCCCCCCCCACTCCCGCTTGCAAAAGGGGGTATTATGCCAGTATTATGTCATGATGCAGTGATGTTCTGCCTGCATATCTTGGGAGAAGGCTTTCCGCGCTGTGTCCAGTGCAGGACACACCACTAGCAGCTTTAGAGAGAGGCAGTGTCATTTTTAAAGTTATCGCAACTGGATTTCATGTTGTAGGGATTGTCTTAACTGCCCTGAGCTCTGTGAATTCAGAGAAGGGCGGTATACCAATCTAAATGATAAATAAAATCAAAATAAATAAAATAATCGGATCCTAAGTTGTATAAAAGATGCTGTCAGTCAGAGTAGACAATGCTGGCGCTGACGTACTCGACAGCTTCATGGGCTTGCGGCCCTGGTCTTACTTATTTACTTTAATTAAATTTAACTTTACATATTAGGGTATCGTTAAAAGCAACAAGCACCTGGATGCGCCGCAGAAACTTCTCTCCCCCCCTTGCAATGTTTTTAGTTCAGTGCCAGCGTGCGTGAAGGGACTGGGAGGGCAGAAGGAACGCGAAGGGAGGCTGGGGGAGTGGGAGGGGAGAGAATCTCCTGCGTCTGAGCGCGGACCGAGCATTTTTGCACCGCTCCCTTACAGCCCTCCCCTCTGTTCTCTACGGCCCCGCAGGAGTCACGCCCCTCCGCTTCCGCGGCGCTTCTGAAAAACTCAAGGGGGCGGTTCTCGCTCGCTTCGCCTCTGCGGCTCGTTGCCTGCTGAGAAATTTGCCTCCGCTCCCTTGGCCGTTCTCCGCTTCTAGCCGAGGCGGCTACGATGTCTCAAGATGGCGGAGGCGGCCGAGCTGAAGGTAGGGAGGGGAAAGGAAGGGGGTAGAAAGACCGGGCGTTTCCCCCTGCCGCCTGCCTCCCCGGGGTTGGGGGAAAGAGAAGAAGCCTTTGTTACAGCAAGGACAGGGAATTGGGGGGGGGGGGGGTGAGTAGGGGAATGGAGGGAGGGAGGGAAGAGAGGAAGGTCTGGGGATGGAGGGGGTGGAGACCTGGGAGGAGTGATAGGGGGTAAGGAGAGGGGTAGTGCGGGGGGTAGAGCGAGGAAGAGGTAAGAGAGGACAGAGGGGGGTATGAAGCAGGGCGCCCTGCAGGCAAGCGAGAGATGGGGTAAGGAGGATGTGGGGAGAGGGGTAGGAACTCCCAAGTACCTGGGGGTAAAAGGGGGGTAATAAGGCAGGCGTTATGGACAGAGGCGGCGGCAAGGCAAACGACCTCCATGCTTAAGAGACACTGGGGTGGGGGGAGATGGGGGTGGGGTAGGGCTGATAGGGGGGAGACTACCTGGGGGTAAGGTCCGAGGAGGAGGTGGGGAGGCGAGTTCTGGGGCAGGAAAAGAGGAGGGAAACAACCCAAAAGAGGGATGATGAAGAAGCAGAGGGGAGGGCTGGAGGAGCGCATCGTTGTGGTTAATGCGGGGTAAGGTTTGGAGTAGGACGCGCCGTAGGGGGCTGGAGGGGAAGCCCCGGCAGTGAAAACAGATCGGTGGGTCGTGGCAGGAGAGGGGAAATGAGGAGGGAGGGCTGGAGTTGAATGGACAGCGGGGTTGGGCTGTAGTGGAGAGTCGCCAGGAGGAGTGGGGAGGGGGAACCTTGCGTGTTCAAACAACCTTGGGGTGTTGGGATGTGTAGCGGGGATGCGGGGAGAGGGCTGGACCCCAAAGAGGTGGGAATGGTTGGGATGAGATTGTGGGGCAGTGGAGAAGGAACTCAGAAGTGAAAGGCACGCATTTGTATTTATTGGGGGAGAGCAAAACAGGCGCTTGTATTCATTGGGGGAGAGCAAAACTGAAAGAGGTAGGGGCACGGAGTTGAAGGACAGAGTCCTGGAGGATGAGGGTAAGAGAAATGCAGGAAAGGCTGTGCAGGAACAAGACATCTGGAGGGGGGATAGCGAGGAAGAGAAAGGATGTGGGGAGATAAGAGCTATGGGAAGGGGGCGTGCCAGCGTGGGGGGCTTTTGTTGTAAGAAAAGGGAGGTTTGCTGTTTAGCGGGATCACGAAATGAGAGGAGGAACTTGAAGAGTAGTGATGAGTGAAATTAACTAAGAGTACTACACAGGAAAGTTGAGGATGTTCCATTAGAAGAGATGAGGGAGAAGGATTTTTGTGTTGTAAGAAAGGAACCCAGAGAGAGGTAGAGGGAAAGGGGGAGTGCAGGTGAGAGACAAGAAGCCTGGTGCGGTATTTGGGGGCAAGGAATTTGAAGTTGCATATACAGGTTTGGTGGTGGGGGGGGGGGTGAGAGAAATATGGAGGGAGGGAGGAAAGCCTCGGACTCAGGATGGGATATTAATTTGTGAGGCAGAGGGGGTGTTTTGAAAGAGCTTGAGGATGAAGCTAACTTGAAAAATTGAAAGGGGGGGGAATAAGGTTGTCAAGGGGTTAATTAGACTGTACTGAAAAGATGTAGCAGATGGAAGATGATGTAGTTTATTGAGAGGCAGAGGTATGCCAAGGACATCTTGTGAATGCTTGCTTCACCTCCGGAATGTGGGAAAGAATTATGGAGTGACTCTGAGCATATGCAAAGTGTCTTTCCCCAGAACCTCATCTTACCTACCTCAAAACATCTATATGAAAGGAAGCATGACTTCCTTGCAGGATGGAGCCCCAAGTAACTTCTTAGAGCTGCCTTGTGGGAGGAAGAGGAGGGGGTAGATGACAGCCCTGAGTCATGATATGGTGTGTCATGTAATCACGTGGCTGGAGGATTTGTGATGGGGCTGATCTCCTTCTGTATATATTTTTTTCTTTTTCTCTTTCCCATCTTTAGGATTCAGAATGTAACCATCATTGTCCAACATCAGACCCTGGAATATGCATTTGTCCCTGGTAACTAACAAATTCCAAAAAGAATTTGGGTCCTTGCTGGTGTGTTTAATATATTTCCCCCCACAGGTTTCCAGCTAGTCTCTGGCAGGGTGGGGCTCTTGAGCTTTATGCACACCGGTTGGCTGTTAAAGAAATCATCATGTAGATTGAGGACCTTTCATATTGCATTGGGGTGGTTTCCCCCATCCTTTTTTTAGTAAACTTGTCTTGGATTTTTTTTTTGATGGGGGATGATCATCTAATTCATCCATGTGTCAAAAATACCTGGCTATCCAGAGTTTAGAAAATTGTGGAGTCCCATTAAAAATTACTTTGGCAGAACATACGATTTTTAAAATGAACTATTTTCAGAACAGCTGATCAATAGTGGCCTCTTTTTTGCTTGCTGTCCCCTCAGCTGCCATTGGCTGAGGAGCTCTGATGTCAGAGAATAGCTGTATTCTAACTGCTCAGGAGGAAGCCGGCCATCTTAGAACATTGACAGGCTGTGCAGCTTTCTTGGTTGGGAAAATCTCATGCAGGGCTCCTGACCAGACATTTTGGCATGGTGTTTGGCAAGGGAGCTTTGCCCATCACAAGCTTTAATTCTGTATTGGCCAGGAGGCAATCTGTGCCCTCATTCACACTTACGAGCTTGTCGCTTTATGCTACTTATGCTGTAAAAGCTGGCCCCCTGGTATCCCAGCAGCAGATAAGATAATAAAAGCAGTTTTTTGGATTGTGCACCTGAATGGTTCCTGCGGAAGGGGGGAGAATTCCTGCATCTAGAAAACTAATGCAGAGGGGAGAAGGATTCTGGCCTAACTAGGGTTGGTGTTGATGTGATTGTCAGTTGACTGGTCAAATATTGCCCATTGATTATTATTTAACCACAGTCAAATTTTGCAAACAATCCTTTTTAAAAAGGCAAATATTTTCTGAACCAAGAATGCCACAATGTAGGTGGCAGCTTATCTTTTTATTTCATTATGGCGGCAGCAGGAGTGCCCTACAATGTTTGGAGGTGAGTCGTCTAACAAAGTTTCTCCTCCTGGCAAAGAAGTGCAGGCATCGCCAAGCAGGAAGAATTATCCTGCTACCTTTCAAGATCACTTTTTAAAAATAATTCCTGTTGCTTTGGTTTGTTCCCTTCATATTTTTGTTTTGTTTTATAACTGTAGACTGACTTTTCCTTGAGAAAAGAAGAATGGTTAGATGAATAGCTCACGTGTATGGAATCCTTACCTAACATTGTTAAGTTATGAATCATTACAATTTTCTTGTTTGGCAACAAGTTAACTAATTCGTTCATTGTAATGCAAGAATCAAACCTGTTGATGATTAAAGTATCTTTTGTTGTTCTAATGAAATTAATGCTTTAAAAATACTTGGCCAGTTAATCAAAGCTGTCTTTTTAAATCGGTCAAACTGTAAATTTTAAATGTGACCATTTCTCCAGTATGATGGTTTCTGTAACGTGTATGGAATTTTTCTCTTGATATCCTGTTGGGACAATGGTTTGGCCAGAACTGTTCTCCATGTGCACTAGCTTTCTAACTGCAGGGAATCAGAGGGGTTTTTTTTTGGTGGTTTGACTTTTTTTTTTCTTGGGAAGTATTTAATCTTATAATTCCTCTCATCTGAAGAACAGTTTTGTTTATGGACCTTATGTAGTACGTTTCAAGTTTTGTTCACAAAACAGTGTAGACAAATTGATTCATTTCAATTAAGACAAAAGCCTGGGCTATTGCTAAGTGTCAACATCCAAAAACTCATACAACAGGAAAAGAAAAAGCAGACTTCCAGAAGCACGATGGAAGGTGGCTTGTATTTGCTTATTTTCAAAATACTGAAGCAGAGGGAAAAGCTAACATCCTTTGGAAGAACATATCAGTGTTCTGGAGCTGCAGCAGAAGAGAATACATGACAGTTCCCTTCCCCCAAGTCTAGTTTATACCTTATCCTGAACCATATCTGCTTCAGCTGGCCATGACTGTTTAGCGTCTCAGGAAGAGAAAGAGGTTTCCAGTACCTGAGATCCTTGAGCTAAAAATGCCTAAGTGTAGGTGCTTTTTTAAAAATACCATCTCTCTGAAAGCTTTGCTGTTTGTGGAAACCAGCTTAGCCTGTGCAAAATTTGAATCAAGGCCTTTGTTGGCAGGTCTCCCACCTTGAGGAGGGAGGACAAATCCCTGGTAGGATGGTTATCGCTGAGGCTCAGTTATAATAGGCTGAAGCTGCTGCCTTAATTTGGGCTCAGAAACTGACTGGCAGCCGGTGTAGTTATAGTACGATAAGCATGTTGAAATATATCTCTGCTGCCTTCTGCCTGGTATTCAGAACCAGTTGGCATTTCTGAGTTGCCTTTGTCTTACCCTCTCCACTTGCTGTTTTGTATGGATTGAGTCCAGCTCACAACATCAGTGTGCTGCAGAAAAGAAGGTTGTTTTCCCCACCACCACGTGCATGCCTGTGGACATTTCTGCAAGGGCTTGGAACTGGCAATTTTAGCCATAGTTGTGCTGTTGAGATACTGCAGTAAATTGTAGTTTGGAATGAATGAATTAATTCTTAAAGCTGGATGCAAACATCTCAGGAACCCCTCCCTCCAATTAAATCTGTGCCACAATGTGGAATTTGAAGGGCAAAATGTGATTTGTTGAACGGCTGACACCAGCTTCCACAAACAAGTGAGCCAAGCTGTATCTCCAGCATATATAATGTTCTGTGTAGGAGTTGGTCTGGGGAGTTCCAAAATCAGCTGCTCTATGCATATAAAATAAAACAATATTGCAGAGATGCAGTGAGCTTCTTTCTATGAGGGCGGGTAATTGCTGCGTATCTGATAAAATTGTAGGGTGTCTCTCTCTTCCTCCTGCAGAAACAGGCCAAAAATGTGTATCCCCAGAACTGTGACTCATGCAGGGATACAATAGGAAGGCTTCTCTCAATGAATGGGTTCTTTGGTTGCCCCAGGAGTCTAATTTTTCCTGGCAGTTTTGGGATGTAGTTAACAGTGAGACCTAGAATGGTTCTCAGAGATCTGGGGGTTCAAATGCTGTAGTGTCCCTACTCTGTTGATCTGTCACGTTTCTGCTAAACACAAGCTTGTCTCTGGGTTAACTTTGAGGTTATACTGAAAGTGTACCTAAATTATTTAAAAAGGTGGTAGGTGGAGAGAGATATCTTGCTGTGGAAAACTCCTCCCAAGTCTCTGTGCAGCGTTCTTTGCTCCTGCGGCAAATCGCCAGGTCTTTTGGAATGGAGAAGCTTTGCCAGAACGTGCACAGGCCTTGGCGTTCTCATCCCTCTGTTTGAAAGCTGAAGCTCTTCTCTTTCTCTCTCTCCCCCCCTCCCTTCACCCACCCCAGCAATTTTTCTGCCGATTCCCCCTTTGCAAATAAATTCTAAACCAGGAAATTCTCCTTTGAGGAGTGTAATTTCTCAGCACGCCTGGTATGTGTGCATGCGTGCTGCTTTCTCAAAGACGGATTTAGCCCACCCAGGAGGCCCCAAACATTTGCCCAGCTGGCTGCCTCCGTGGCTTTTTTAACCTCTTTCCTATTTCTTTGAAGTCTGAACGCTGTCTTCCAGCAAATCAGATTCCCTCTTGTCGCTGCACTCCCAACCCCTATCGACTCCTTTCTCTCCCCTGCCTACTGTTCTTACTTTGTGGGCTTAGGCAGACTGCATTTCCTTGCCTTGAGGAGGTCTGGCTAGTGGGCTGAGATGGCTAGGAAAGGGGGTTCATCTGGCAGGAGAAATGGGGATTTTATTTGTATTCATGGATTCATTTTTGATGACCTTCGGTCAACAGTGGCATACCACAGTCTGGCTCTAGGAATGGCATGTCTTCTGTAGTTTAAAATAAATGTGCCCCAAGGAGACTGCAGACAGACAAGATAACAGAACTGGCAACCAAAATAAATAGCAGAGATTAAGCAAATCATATACATGCGTGTAATTATATATGCACATACTACTTGAGTGCCCCCCCCCTGCATTACACTCTGCTCAGGATTTCCAAGAGTATAAAACGTTTTGTCAAGGAGAAGAGGAGTGGAAGAGAAGAATTCAGTTATATTGACACAGAAGGAAATGAACTGCTGCTTTTGCTGTTCCACTTTTGTGAGTTCCTCTGTTTTGCATTCACTCTTGTCCTCATAGCCATGAGGCCAGTCTATCACATTTCTGTCCCACCCTTTCTCCAGGGAGCCCAAGAGGAGCTCGTAGTGCTTTCCTCCATTTAATCTTTGCATCAACCCTAATGATTAGGCTGCCTGGCCCAGAGTCGTCCCCATGAGTTTTATGGTTCAGCTCACTGTTCTTATTTCAAAACTGTTGGAAGCCAGTGTCCAATTTCTCTGCAAAACTAGAAGGGGAATATTTTATCCTATCTCCAAAACAGTCAGGTTTTTGCTGACTGGGCTCCTAAGGTATTTTCTCCTGCTATGCTGCTATGAAACAGACAATGCTTAGAAGCTCGACTTATATACACACTCTGCTGGAAATGTGAATCATAAGCGTTTTGAGGGAGATTCTTGCCATGGTGTGTGAGAAGAATGGCATTTCTGACACTGCGCTGTGGAAACTGTAATTGGAGAGATTGTGGGCACCAAGGCAACCCACAGCCTGGCTATTGGGATGTGGTGTTAGTTGCCAGAGCTGGTGGGCTGTTGCTTTGGCAAGAACTCCCAGTTGTCTGCCAAGAGAGTTTCAAGGCCTCTGCTTAGAAAGAGATAAAGATTCAAGCTGCAGTCCCCTGGTTTGTTTTTTTTTGCTCAACTGACTCATTTTTAATCTTAAGCTTGTTTAGAAAGCCTTTTACCAGTTTTAAGAAATTCTTGAAGTACTGAACAAGATTTTTAAAAAGCAGACAAAATTGTACAAATAGTGACAGCTAGCCATTAAACACCCACCTACTTACCCACACACCCAAATATCTCTTATGTAAAAGGCTGATTATTTTTCTTATTAAAAAAACAAAACCCTGACTGATTAGCACTTGAAGCATGGTGGGTATCCCTGTCAGAGGCTGGCCTGTTAACTGAGGTGCCCCCACGAGGAAAATCCAGAAAATGGATTTTTTAACTCTACAATGATCTTCACATTTGCCCTCATAGTAGCCTTGAGAGCTGATATAATGGGCTTGAACATATATGAAGCTGCCCTATACTGAATCGGTTCATTGGTCCATCAGAGTCAGTATTGTCTACTTAGTCTGGCGGTGGGTCTCAGGTGGGGGTCTTTCCCATCCCCTCCTAGTTGGTCCTTTTAATTGGAGATGCAGGGGATGGAACCTGGGACCTTCGGAATACCAAGCAGGTGCTCTACCACTGAGCCACACCCCCGTGAATACTTTCTGTCAGTAGAGCAGAATTCCCACATTCACCTATCTTATGGCAACTTAAAATGTCCTTTGAAAGGCCGGTCTTGAGAAGACTTGGAGGTTGTATTGGGATTGGTGAAAATTCTCCCTCCAGCCAGTGGAGAACATCTGAATTCAAATCTTCCCTTACCTATTAAATTTATGTGTGACCTTGGCCCCGTGGTGTGCTCCCAAATTACTTCACAGGGATGTGGGAGGGATGTTCTTTGGAGGAAGTGTGAGATAAAACTAGATAGGAGGGGTCCTGTACAAATGGATGGATCCCAGACTTGTAAGATAAGAGGACGTGGATCAAGTGACCAGAATTAACTATAAGGAGCACCCAGTGAGTCATGGGTTTTCATATGGAGGATGGTGTGGAATTGTTTTCTGCGGCCCCAGAAGGTAGGGCCAGAACCAATGGGGTGAAATTAGATCAGAAGAGCTTCTAGCTCAACATTAGGAAGAACTTCCTGACAGCAGTTCCTCAGTGGAACAGGCTTCCTCGGGAGGTGGTGGGCTCTCCTTCCTTGGAGGTTTTTAAACAGAGGCTAGATGGCCATCTGACAGCAATGCTGATTCTGTGACTTTAGGGGGAGGTATTTGTGTATTTCCTTCATTGTGCAGGGGGTTGGACTAGATAACTCTGGAGGTCCTTTCCAGCTCCATTCTAAAGAACGTGAATCTCTCTGTTAGCTTGAACCATGAGGGAAGGCAGTGAATAAATGTTTTAATCATTGGCAAGACCAGTCAAGCTTTCTAACCGGTGGCCAAAATGACACTGCCTTATTCACTGGTTGCTATTCACCAAAAATGAACGTGTTGCTTGAGGTTTGGTCAGAAAGAGAAGTGTGAGGCTAAGGGAGGCATTTGAGAAAATATAATGGAGGGAGTACAGAAAGGAGTTAAGAAGGCAGAGCAGAAGCGCCGCCTCTTTCTTCCTTTGTGATTAGTTTACACAGATTGTCGGTCTAATTGCAGTTTTTATTTTAAGAGTTTATGAGGACTGGAAACCAAGTTCAGACAAATGGCTCAGTTTGATAATCTTCCAAGCTGTGGTTCAGAGTTCCCTCAGGTTCAGTTTTCCTCAGGCTCAGTTTCCCCTCAGTTTCCTCAAGGCTCAGGTGTCAGTTTTCCCTCCATTTCTGGGTTTCTCTCAACCATAGCTTATGTGATACCTGAATCAGACAAGCTATAGTTAACACAAGTCTCCTAACTGTTGTTTGCAAACCTAGTTCCAACAATGGCTTTAAATCATGGCTTAGAGGGCCATACAAACCATATTTTGGCAAATTTGGATGCTACAGAAAGCTCAGCACTTGGGGTGGAAAGGAGAAGCTTGCAGGGCTGTGACACGTTCCTAGTCCTCCAAACTGCAAGTGGGCCAGTGTTGGGTATGATAAATAATGTGGTTTCAGGAACGCATCTGTTGTGCGGATTTTTAGTTTAATCGAAGCCAGGCTCTTGGTGGTACAAATGCCATCTGGAGAGAAGCGAGAGCAATAACGTGGCACCCGCTTCAAAATGTTCAGCTGTTGCTTGGGCATGCCAGACTTTGCATTACTCTAGCTCAGAATTGGGTTGGGGAGTGGATCCAAAAGCAGAAGGGTTGGGCAGCTGTACTCCAGTTCTGTTGGGGCCCTGGCAGGATAGGGGCTTGCTGCCCATTGGCAGCTTCATTCTTCTCCCTTCAAATGGAAATGGGTAACGAAAAGAGTACTGAACCAACTAGTTTGCTTCAGACTGGTGCAAACAGAACCATGGTTTTAAGAAATGGAGACTTGCATGCATGTTTTCTCCCTAGGGTTGTCAGCTTCAAATACCTGGGGGTTTGGAGGTGGAGCCTGGGGAGGGTGGAGTTTAGGGAGGGGAGGGACCTGTTATGTACCTTAAATAAAGCCTCCACGTCAAACTTCCAAGTCTGTTTTATTATATCTTCAAGTCAGTCTTATTGTAAACACACCCCACATAAGTCATATCCTACGGCTGCCAGGTTCACTCCCTATCTTTACTTATATATATATAACCCGCTTAAGGGGACATATACCACATCTCCCCCTTTGTCAATTCAGAACATAGTCTTTCATCCAAACAGGTGGTCGTCTTGTTCTTCGTGTCCTTTCCGTTGCTACAGCTGGTGGTGCCTCTTGAGATGGTAATGGTTGTGGTACTAGTGTCTTTTGAGGTGTATCCAAGAGTTCCGGCTGATCCCTTGTATTAGTCCCCTCACAAACAGGCTCAGACTCATTTTGAGTCCCTGGTAACAAAGGAGAATCGTCTAATTCAAAACTCCTTTCACTAGAATGCGCAGATACCAAATGAGACGTATTCCATACTCGCCCATCTTCTAATTTATAGGTATATGGTCCTCTCCTCTCAATAACCTCGAGGGGTGGGGTGAACTGACATTTCCCCTTTCGTAAAATTCGTGGTCTTCTTACTGTGACAAAAGAACCACACTCAAATTTAACATCCTTAGCACCTCTATGTCTATCTGTATAAGCCCTATATTTTTCTTGTTCCTGCTTAACTCTTTTCCTCAATTCTGAATCTAATACCACATCCGTCCTTGCCTTTAAAATCCCAGTAACATTTAACTTAGTACGCATCTCCCTCCCATGCAACAATTCTGCTGGGGATCTTTGTGTTGTGGCATGCCTTGTTGCCCTATATACTTGTAAAAAATCGGTAGTAAAGGTAACCCATGCCTTTCCTTCTAATTTAGCTGTTTGCAAGCTATCTTTCAAACTTGTGTTAAATCGTTCAATCTCTCCATTAGCTTGTGGATAATACACGGATGACCTCCTGTGTATAATATTTCGCTCCGCAAGGAATGTTTAAAATTCCACAGAAGTAAATTGAGTGCCATTATCAGAAATCAGCTCCCTGGGATAAGAACATAAGAGAAGCCATGTTGGATCAGGCCAACGGCCCATCAAGTCCAACACTCTGTGTCACACAGTGGCAAAAAATTTTATATACACACATACACTGTGGCTAATAGCCACTGATGGACCTGTGCTCCATATTTTTATCTAAACCCTTCTTGAAGGTGGCTATACTTGTGGCCGCCACCACCTCCTGTGGCAGTGAATTCCACATGTTAATCACCCTTTGGGTGAAGAAGTACTTCCTTTTATCCGTTTTAACCTGTCTGCTCAGCAATTTCATCGAATGCCCACGAGTTCTTGTATTGTGAGAAAGGGAGAAAAGTACTTCTTTCTCTACTTTCTCCATCCCATGCATTATCTTGTAAACCTCTATCATGTCACCCCGCAGTCGACGTTTCTCCAAGCTAAAGAGTCCCAAGCGTTTCAACCTTTCTTCATAGGGAAAGTGCTCCAGCCCTTTAATCATTCTAGTTGCCCTTCTCTGGACTTTCTCCAATGCTATAATATCCTTTTTGAGGTGCGGCGACCAGAACTGCACACAGTACTCCAAATGAGACCGCACCATCGATTTATACAGGGGCATTATGATACTGGCTGATTTGTTTTCAATTCCCTTCCTAATAATTCCCGGCATGGCGTTGGCCTTTTTTATTGCAAACGCACACTGTCTTGACATTTTCAGTGAGTTATCTACCATGACCCCAAGATCTCTCTCTTGGTCAGTCTCTGCCAGTTCACAACCCATCAACTTGTATTTGTAGCTGGGATTCTTGGCCCCAATGTGCATTACTTTGCACTTGGCCACATTGAATCACATCTGCCACGTTGATGCCCACTCACCCAGCCTCAACAGATCCCTTTGGAGTTCCTCACAATCCTCTCTGGTTCTCACCACCCTGAACAATTTAGTGTCATCCGCAAACTTGGCCACTTCACTGCTCACTCCCAACTCTAAATCATTTATGAACAAGTTAAAGAGCATGGGACCCAGTACCGAGCCCTGCGGCACCCCACTGCTTACCGTCCTCCATTGCGAAGACTGCCCATTTATACTCACTCTCTGCTTCCTATTACTCAGCCAGTTTTTGATCCACAAGAGGACCTGTCCTTTTACTCCAGGATCCCCTTCCCTATTGAAAACTGCTGCCAAAAACTTAATCGCTGACGTAGCTTGTGACGTAAATGCTATCTCTGGCCGCTTACTAAAATAATCTAGTAGTATAATAGCATAGCGACATTCAATAGGGGCAGTATCAAACGGTCCCACAATATCAATAGCAACTTTTTCTCGAGCAGAATGTGGGAATGCAACTGGCTGTAATGGTGTGGGATGTGTAACCGCTGTCTTATCATGTGACTGGCAGGTGACACAAGCCTTAATGGCTGCCTCCACTTGTGAATCCATCAGTGGCCACCAATACAAATCACACAATCATTGTTTTGTACATACAATTCCCTGGTGTGTATCATGAGCAAGAGCTACAAATGTAGATCTCAATTCCTCTGGGACAAGCAACCGATGCGTACCTCGTAAAATACAGCCATTTTGTAATGAGAGTTCATCACTTACTCTGAAATAAGGCAACAGTTCTAACTCCATTCCTTTTTCCTTACTAGGCCATTTCTTCATGAAAAATCCCCTTAGTTTCTGCTGAATTGGGCAGGCCAAGCATGCAGCTTGAAATTTCTCCTGTGTGACTGCAACTGGAATGCCTGAGAGCAGTGCAACTACTATTACATCCTCTTCTGGCAATACACTTGAGGATGGCAAGGGAAGCCGCGACAAACAATCAGCTGTTACATTTTCTGCTCCTGGCTTATATTCCATCTCATAACTAAAACAAAGCAGTCGTGCTGACCACCTAGCGATTCGATTTCCTGCCCTTCCCAATCCTTTTGATGTCAACAGTGTCCTCAGGGGGCTATGATCAGTGCGTAACTTAAACTGATGACCCTACAGATAAGTTCTCAATTTTTCTGTGGCCCAAACACATGCAAGAGCCTCCTTTTCGACTACAGAATACTTTCTTTCACCCTCAGTCAATGTTCTTGATGCAAATGCAACTGTGTTTTCTACCTTGCCTTCATGGAGCTGAGTCAACACAGCTCCCACACCTTAGTCAGAAGCATCAGTTGTTACAATTATAGGCAGAGATGGATCAAACAACGCCAAAGCCGGACTATGAATAATCAAATCTTTTACAGTCTCAAAACTAGCCTGAGCCGTAGATGACCATACCAGGGTTATACTTCCACGCAACAGCTTTCTCAATGACTCAGTAACTGAAGCATAATTAGGGATAAACTGCAAACCATGAAGTCAACCCCAAAAGAGAACGCAACTTTTGTAGATCAGTTGGAGGTGGCGCCTGCATAGTTGCTTCAATATGATCTAAATCAGGTTTCATCCCCTCTGCTGACACGCTATGTCCCAAAAAAGGAAGTTCCACCTGCCTAAGTTTACATTTCTCCATATTAAGTTCCAGCCCAGCTGAACTAATACACCTTAATACCGACTGTAAATTTCTCTCATGTTCTCCCGGGGTCTTTCCAAATAAAATACTATTTAAATAGCACTGCACTCCATTCTGCCCCTTAAATATTAAAGACATCATCTTTTGGAAAGCTGCAGGGGCTGAAGCCAATCCATATGGGACACGCTTAAATCTAAAAAATCCATCGTGTAATAAATGCTGTAAGATCTCTACTTTCTCTATGCAACATGACTTGGTGGTATGCAGTCTGCAAATCCAAGATGGAAAACATCCTGCCAATTCTGAGAACACTTCTATATGTGGCAATGGATGACTATCAATCGTCGCAGCTTTATTAGGTTCTCTCAGATCTACACAAAGACGTATACTTCCATCTTTCTTTCTTACCACCACTATGGGTGAGACCCATTCTGATGAGTCCACCTCCTCAAAAATATCCTTCATCATCAATTTCTTAAGTTCTTCTGACACAGCATCTCTCAACAGCAAATGGCAATCGTCGTAACTTCTGTTGCACAGGGATCACATTAGGCCTCACTTTTACCTTATGGGCAAATCCCTTTGCACGCCCAATCTCCTGTACCAAGGTATCCCTACTTATAGAAGTATTCCCACTCTGTATAGACTCAGCCTCCAGTTGTGGGGCCACAACACAGCCATCCACTACCATCAGCTTTAATGCAGCAAACAAGTCCCTGCCAAGAATAGGGGTACCATCAGGCACAACATATAACTCTACAGGTGCACAACTTGCACCACAACTCACTTCAGAAGATAGACAACCACGTAAAGGTATTTGTTTCTTTAAATAACAAACTAGTTGTAATTTTGGTTCCACTAATGGTACATTCCCAAAATATTTCAAATACAGTGACTCAGATAGTATAGAGACTGCTGACCCAGTGTCTAACATAAACTCAATTGCATGACTCTCCCCCAAGGGACTAACAGTTTTTTTATATACATAATTCTTTTTGCCTCAGAGACAATTCTACTCCCATTCACATTCAAAACATTTTCATCAGGTACTTGGATAACATGCACCTGATGATTATTCTGGCGGCTATAACAATCCTTAACAAAATGTCCAAATTTTTTGCAATGACTACGTTGTACTCCTTTTGCAGGGCATTTAGGGTCATTTGCCAGGTGTTGTATAGAGCCACAACGGAAACATGTCTTTATTGGCATTCTGTGTCTCTGGTTTCCTGGCTTTCCAACCTGTTCCTTCAGCTCTTTTACAGAGTGTCTTGGCACTTTCTGCCACAGTTCCACTTCTTTTATTCCATCTCTAGTGCCCAAACTTATCATCTTTGTTTCATTCAAAGCTGCCTCAGACAAAATTTATAACGATTAGTAACCACATTAACCTTAGGCACAAAAAACTCCCTTCAGTGCAGTAAGAGCCGTCTCATATTTATTATCAACAAGAGGGAGTGTATAAAAAAATATGCTGTCCTTCTACTCCTAAGGAGTGAATAAGCAATGCAAGCTTCCGCTCTTCAGACACTGCAGTGTCACTTATTGCAAGCAGGTAATTGTCAAACATGCGGATCCATGAGGTGAAAATAATTGGAGGCTCACCTGGACTTTGCAAAAAAGGTACCAGTGGATTCAGAGGCAAAAACATCATCCCTCTTTGTCGCCAATTTGTTATGTACCTTAAATAAAGCCTCCACGTCAATCTTCAAGTCTGTTTTATTATATCTTCAAGTCAGTCTTATTGTAAACACACACCACATAAATCACATCCTACAGCTGCCAGGTTCACTCCCTACTTCCTATCTTTACTTATATATATCTCTCGGCTTGGCTTCGCAAACGAAGATTTAAAAAGGGTGCAATAGTCCACGTCCGCTGCAGGCTCGCTGGTGGCTGACAAGACCAATGCGGGACAGGCAGGTCCGGCCACAGTGGCTGCAGGGAAAAGTCTGATTTAGGGTTGGTGCTGTAGCAGTGCGATTCTTCCTCAATCTCCTTTTGTCCTCAAGACCAGCTATGCGTGCGTTCTCAAAGGAAGAGACAGCCTGGTGGATGGTGTGCCTCCATGCTTTGCGATCTGAGGCTAGGTCAGACCACTGGTGATGGTTGATGCAACAGGTGCCAAGGGATTTCTTCAAGGAGTCCTTGTACCTCTTCTTTGGTGCCCCTCTATTTCGATGGCCGGTGGAGAGTTCGCCATACAGGGCAACTTATATATATATAACCCTCTTAAGGGGACGTACACCACAGGACTTCAGCAGGATATGATACTGTAGACGTCTACTATTGAAGGCAGCCATTTTCTCCAGGGCAACTGATTTCTGTCATCTAGAGATCATCTGTAATTACAGATCTCCTGGCTCCACTTGGGGAGGTTGGCAGTTCCTGCCTTGATCACCATTAAGAGGTGTTAGTATGGACAGTAATCCTGATTACAGCTGGGCAAGTGGTGGAACTAGCAACTCAGCACACATGCCTGTGTCCAAATCTCCCTATGCCAAGATAATAGGTATGTGTATGTGTATAATTTGTTGGTGCTAATTGGCAGGAGGGAACTTTACTTAACCCTCTCATGCCTGGCATTTCCTCCTTGAGGCAGAATTCTATTTCTTCAGATCAGTTAATTTTTAATTTCATTTGCTGTCCAAATAAAATACTGGTTTCTTAACGTACAAGAATTTGTGACTTGATCGGTGGCTCAGTGGTAGAGCATCTGCTTGGTAAGCAGAAGGTCCCAGGTTCAATCCCTGGCATCTCCAAAAAAGGGTCCAGGCAAATAGGTGTGAAAAACCTCAGCTTGAGACCCTGGAGAGCCGCTGCCAGTCTAAGTAGACAATACTGACTTTGATGGACCAAGGGTCTGATTCAGTATAAGGCAGCTTCATATGTCCATATATAAGAATGTTTTATTATTATAATAGTAATTATATTTTTATGTGGGTGTTAATGACATTTTTTCACAGAAAATGTTTTTATTCAGAAGGAAAGCAAAATTTATTTATTACTTATTTATTTAGAATTTATATCCCGCCCTTCCCATGAATGGCTCAGGGCGGCTTCCAATAATGAATCCAACATAAAAATTAAACAATATTTAGTTATGTAAAGGGTTAAACATTTAAAACAGATAAAACAGATAAAACCTTAAAACTAATAAATAATCCATATGTATATAAAAGAGATCTGGCAAGTACGTTAGGTTCTCAAGCTAGGTATAGGCTAGCCGGAAGAGGGTCGTCTTACAGGCCCTGCGGAACTGGACAAGGTCCCGCAGGGCCCTCACCTCTTCCGGCAGCTGATTCCACCATGTAGGGGCCATAACAGAGAAAGCCCTTTCTCTGGTGGATTTCAAGCGGGCTTCTTTCGGCCCAGGGACAGTAAGGAGATTTTGTGTTCCCGACCTCAGTACTCTCTGGGGAACATGCGGGGAAAGACGGTCCTTCAGGTAGACAGGTCCCAAGCCATATAGGGCTTTAAAGGTGATAACCAGCACCTTGTACCGGACCCGGTATATCACTGGAAGCCAGTGCAGGGTCCGAAGGCCCGGCTGAATGTGTCCCCACTTTGGGAGACCCAGTAACAGCCGGGCAGCGGCATTCTGCACCAGCTGTAATTTCCGAGTTCGGGACAGGGGCAGCCCCATGTAGAGGGCATTACAGTAGTCCAACCTCGAGGTGACCGTAGCATGGATCACTGTTGCTAGGTCGTCGCACTCCAGGAAGGGGGCCAACTGCCTTGCCTGCCTAAGGTGAAAAAACGCGGACTTGGCAGCGGCTGCTATCTGAGCCTCCATCGTTAGGGAAGGCTCCAATGCTGTGGGCTGCCTCGTGAAATTTCCCCTTTGCATTAATATTTCGCTCATATGATGCTGACTGATGGGGGGGGATGTGAGCTTACAGCTGTGCAGTTTTAAATATGCACATATAATTTCAGAACTTGTAGGCAGTTTTTGCTTGGTTTTTTAAAGGTGGGTTTTGAGCTTTTTTAAAGCTTGCATGATAAGGCTGTAAAGCACAGCTTAGATCAGGGGTGCCAAACATGCGGCCTGGGGATTCCGATCAGGCCCCCGAGCAACTGACTGTCATCCTCTTCCTTCTCCCTCTCTCTTGCTTCTTTCTGCATCACAACTTGCTTTGCAAGGCTTGCTCAATTGCACAGGAGCTACAGAGCAAAGACTTTGTTTTCTCCGTTGGCTGAGGCTCCTCCCTTGGGAAGGAAGTGGGAAAGGAGAGCTTGCTTTGCCAGACTCTCACAATTACACAGCAGAGCTACCGAGCCAAGCCTCTCTTCTATTGGCTGAGGCTCCTTCCACTCCTGGTCCTCCAAGGAAGGAAGGAAAGAAAGCGCCAGAGCATCTTTTGCCCAGTTCCCTGGATCCCATGGTAGAGATACAAAGAAAGCATCTTTAAGACCAATGAGTGCTAATGTTTTAAGCAGGTTTTAAAGTTGCTTTTTTAATAAAAAAATCTTTAATTGTGATTGTCTGTGTCCTTTATAAAGTTTATATATCTGCTACCTAATCTTACATAGGTACACACACAGCACAGCCCGACATGGCTCAGCCCAACAAGGTCTCATTTAAGTCAGATGTGGCCCTCACAACAAATGAGTTTGACACCTTTGGCTCAGATGGCTTTTTGTTTTAAAAAGTGGGCAAGGTTCAAGATAATGTCTAGTTTCTCAGCATTAAAATTAGGAGATCTGGGAGATCCAGGTTGGAATCCCCCACTCTGCTGTGGGAAGCTCTCTAGGTGACCTTGGGCCACTTGCTCTCATCCTAGTGTACCTCTCAGGGTTGCTGTGAGGATAACATGAAGAAGGGAAGAAAACTGTTATAAAATGTTCCTGGGCCCCTGTGGGGGGAAAAAGTCCAGTATACATAGTTAAATTTTTACATCCAGAAAGGTTTACCACTGAAGTGTGCCCTGACCAGGATAGCTCAGGTTAGCTCCATCCTGGAAGCTAAGCAAGGTTAGCCTTGGCTAGTATTTTGAAGCGCAAACACCAAGTAATATTTATTTTGTCAAATTTATATCCCGCCCTCCCCTAATGGGCTCAGGGTCTTGACACAGAGGCAGGCTATGGCAAACCACCTCTGAAACATCTCTTGCCTTAAAAACAAGTCGAGCTTGCCACTTAGTGGTGCATAACACCTAAAAGAGCTAGAACATCTGGCTGCCAGACAATCTTAGGATCTCCTGGCTATTCTACACACAATGCCATAAGATAATTAATTACCACTGAAGTAATTGCACTGAAGAACTATTGCACCCTTCTTAAATCTTCTTAAATCTTCGTTCGCGAAGCCAAGCCGAGAGAGAGAGAGAGAGAGACCACTGAAGTGGGGAAGAACAGGGATTATTCAGTGAGGGCGCCCCACCCTTGATTTCTGCAAAAGGCTCTGTTTTGATTAGAGAGGGGACATGCTTGGTACAGAGCCCCATCAGGTGTGCTGTTCTGAAAGCATCTAATTATGGCCCATTTCTGGAAGTGATATAGTTATACCACCATTGTGTGGTTTTACTGAACTGCTTATGTATTGAACTGTAGTTTTGAGCACCCTGTCTTTATGCTGAGAAGCAAGGTAGGAATCTCTCAATCCAAAACAAATTTTGGGTGACCAGAAGGCCCATCAAGCCCATCATCTCATTTCCTCCAGTGACTAACCAGGTGCCCAAGAGCAGAGCATGAAGGCAGCAAGCCCTCCTATTGCACATCAGCTGTCGCCCCAGGAACTGGTATTCAGGCACCCCGATGTTGTCGCTTACCCTCAAATGGTCCCGTTGCAGTTGATCAGCAGGCAGGGCAGAATTGGCTGTCCCTTGTGGAGGGTGATTAGAAGAAAGCAGTAAAGCTTAAGGAGATGCAACTTGGTAGAGGGGAGGCAAATTGGGAATTTTCAAGAAAGAATGTTCAAGATTGGGTTTTACTTATTCAAAGTCTAGAAATGCATCACATGAAGAATTTTTTTTAAATGTAGGACAGTCAACAGCAGAACTTCATGTGTATCCTGTAGGCATCTCCCGGAGTTAAATCCTTCTGTGCCCATTAAGTTCAGTGAACTCATGATCCCGAATGTATTTAAGTACCTAAAAAGGAGCAGACAGGATTTTCTTTGCTTGCGAGAGCCAGTTTGGTGTAGTGGTTAAGTGTGTGGATTCGATTCTGGGAGAACCGGGTTTGATTCTCCACTCTTCCACTTGCAGCTGCTGGAATGGCCTTGGGTTAGCCATAGCTCTGGCAGAGGTTGTCCTTGAAAGGGCAGCTTTTGTATGAACTCTCTCAGCCCCACCCACCTCACAGGGTGTCTGTTGTGGGGGGAGAAGATACAGGAGATTGTAAGCCGCTCTGATTCAGAGAGAAGGGCAGGGTATAAATCTGCAGTCTTCTTCAGTTTGTTGCTTGTCTTCAGTAGGCTTTCGGTTAGTTGACAGAGAGACAAGAATCAGCATACCCTGAATCTGCTGTCATCTTGACCTGGCCGCTTGTGGTCAGTCAGCCCTTTCCCCTCTTCTCAAAGGACTGAATCACAGACAATTGGCTACAAAAAAATAATCAGCTTCTTGCCCAGCTTTGCTTGAGGATGGAAAAGCAGGGGTTGGGATTTTTTTTTGCAAAAGTCTTGTTGCTGTGAGTAGTAATGCCTTTGAGGAGAAAGCCTCATAACTGCAAAAGCTAAGATCTATGTGCTTTGGCTAGTCTAAGGTACAGTGGGGTGTGTGTGTGTAGTGGCTAGGATCTGGGAGAATGAGATCCAAATCTCCAGTCTGCTATGGAAGCTCACCGGGGACCTTGGGCACTCACTCGCAGCCTAAGCTACCTCACAGGCTTGTTATGAGGGAAAAATGAAAGAAAGGAGAATGATACTGTGTGCCGCTTTGGGGCCCCTGTTGGGACCCAATACAGCAAAATAGCTCTCTTGCTTTCTGTGACTGGGTTTGAACATGTTTGAACAAAATTAAGGCATTTATACTTTTAAATTTCATCACTATACTAAGTAAAGCAATTTTGTATGCTTTGTTATGAACAAAATCAGTTTATGGTTTTAAAAGCACTTAGCTAGGTATAGTTTGGTATAGATTTTCTGTTTTTTCCCTGGGGAAGGGACAGATTCCCCCAGTGACTTAAAAACTTCTGGAAGGTTTACGTTTCTACTTGTTAGTAATCCTCTTCTTCTGTGGATGGTATATTGGGGTCACCATAAGTTATTTCTTGCAGTGCACAGTTTGGGGAATAACTGGTTTAAAAAACTTCCAAGTGCCTTTTTAAAATCACTTTTAGGTGGTTTAGTAATCATTCAGTCCAACAGGCCAAGTTTGAGGATGGTCCTATGTGTCCCTGAAGTAGAATGTTTGTGTCAGGGCTGCTGCTCTTGGGGGGAGGGTGTCACTTGCCTTCATATTCTTCCACACAAACAAACAAAAAATAAAAATAAACCTGGCATGTAAAACTTAGTATATCATTGAGAAAGTTGGTCCAGAATGCATCTCTCAAATAGGGTAATTCTCTGTGTGCAAGGACAGGTTTTGATACGGAGGCAGGAGCATTGAGTCATGGGAGGTTAATTCCTTCTTCTCGGGACTTGGCCTGACATTTCAAGGGTCTTCAAGGAAAAGACTGAAGTCTCCGGGTGGTGATGATGGGGAGAGGGGACACAGAACGAAGGGGGCAGAGTATTTGCTTTATTGATTAACCTCATTGACATCTTCCCATTCTCCCCAAAATGGGATCCAGGTCAGCAACTTAACATCATTATCCTCTCTTTCATTTTATCCCCAGAACAACTCCACAAGGTAGATCAGGCTGAGTGTGTATGACTGGCCCAAGGTCACCCAGTGAGTTCCCATAACAGAGTGGGGATTTGAACCTGGCAGATCTTAGTTGGAAACTCTTAACACCGCAGTGGCTTGGTTTGAGAGCTTTGTATTAGAACTGCTGACTGTGGATCCATCAAGCTTCACCCTTGAGCACCAGGCACTTTTACATACTTCTGCTAACATATCAGGTGGCATTTTTTCCCTGGGGTCATCAGGTGCCTTCTCTGATCCTCATGGGTACTTCTTGGCTCTGCCTCACATCCAGTTCCAACCTTGAGCTAGGAGGCCCTACCTGTTTATCCTCAGGATCCTTTCTGTTGAATCTCTGAGGTCCTTGCCGTCTTACATGTGAGCCTCCTCTCCCCACTTTGCAGTCTGAAATAGTACCACCTAGAACAGGCTTACCACATCCAGTGAAATCTAGGCCTTAAACTAGGGTGTCATGTGTGTCCCCCAAGCAGTAATGTCAGATTCCAAGAATGATATCACAACAATGAAGTGCATGGGGGCAGGACATTCACATTCTTGCTCAACTGTCCCAAATTTATTGAGGTGGCTTTTCCTCCAGTATACATAAGAAGAGCCCTCAGGGCTAGGCAACCTTAGGCAGTCACCTGGGGTGGCAGCTCTTTTGGGGGGGCTGCATTGGGCACTCCCCTTGTGACTGTGTGGCATGAGGATGGGCAGCCAGTGTGGGGAAAGACCACCATTGCTTCGCCCAGTGCCAGTTGCCCAGCCCTGCTGGGGCATGCCAAGTGGGGTTGGGTGCCTCAGACTTGCATGCTGCCGCTGCCCCCAAACAAAGGCGGGGCAGGCTGCTGCCCAAAGGAAGGAGATGGAGCACCCAGCCAGCCGGAGGGAGGCAGCCTCATTGCTGCCGGGCCTGCCGCGCTGCCAGCCATGCCTGCCGCCACTGCCTCCTCCTGCTTGCCATGATGAAGAGCAGTTGCTTCCCTCCTTTTAACAGGAGAGCTTCTTTCAGCTGCAGCTACAGGCCTGCCAAATATAACATTGGCTGCCCAGAAAAGGCAAGGGTTTGAGTTCCCTCCCTTCGTCACACACACAATTTCAGCATTGGCTACCTCAGCTGCTGCTGCTGCTTTCAGACTACTTTCTTCTTTGTGGTTTAGACTGAGGAAACCCCTCAGCTCAGTCAGCCCTTGTACTGTTTGGTGTAGTGGTTAAGTGTGCGGACTCTTTATCTGGGAGAACCAGGTTTGATTCCCCCCTCCTCCACTTGCACCTGCTGGAATGGCCTTGGGTCAGCCATAGCTCTGGCAGAGTTGTCCTTGACAGGACAGCTGCTGTGAGAGTCCTCTCCAGCCCTACCCACCTCACAGGGTGTCTGCTGTGGGGGAGGAAGGTAAAGGAGATTGTGAGCGGCTCTGAGACTCTGAAATTCGGAGTGGAGGGCAGGATATAAATCCAATATCTTCATCATCATCTTCTACTGCATGGCTCCAGCTTCCTGCCTGCCTTGCCTGAATGGCGGGCGTAGTAGGAACAAGGCAGGCTGAAGAGGGAGGCACCTCTTGGGACCGGCTCATCTGGGTGTGCAAACACTAGCCGCCGAAGGTGTGTTTGCTTGGGATTTGCTTTTTGATCCTTTCTCTCCACCAGTTAGTTAAGAATGTGCAATTGTTGTGACCAAGCATGCAGAAACTAGCCAAAGCAAAAGTGTGGGAACTGGGTGGGATTTAAGAAGTGCCTGCATCCAGGAGCAGCTGATTGGGTAGCATCACTGCTGCTCCTGCTGGGGAGCCTCCCTCTTCCACTTTTCCACCTATTAGTAAGCCTCTTCTTCTGTGGAAGGCATATTGGGGTCACCATAAGTTATTTCTTGCCGTTATTTCTGCAGCAGTCTCGGCTGGTGAGTTGGCTGCCCGCCCACCAGAACCCATGTGGGAGAAGGGTCAGCGGTGCCTCCCCTGGCACAGATTCCCTGCCTTTCCAGACCCTGAAGAGCTGCCCGACCAGTGTGTCCTCATGTGGAACTACTCCCAGAGTGCTGGGGCTCCTTGGGACTTTGTCTTTCCTGGGCCAGGGAGGGCTAGGGGGAGGGGAGCACGCGGCCAGCCCAAAAGCCTGTGCTGCTGGCCCTGAGAGCTCTGTTGGATCAGACCAGTGGTCCATCATCCAGTCCAGCATCCTGTTTCACTCAGTAGCCAGCCAGTCACCCTCTGGGTTGGGAAATTCCTAGAGATTTTGGGGGTGGAGCTTGAGGAAGGCAGGGTTTGTGAGCCTTGGGGAGGGCGGGGTTTCACTGTATTGAAGTTAGCTGTGCTTAACAAATGAATAAAATATGACTCGGATTAGGCCGCACAGGAAGGCTTTCTTATCTGTGCTTCTGTAATAGGTAGGGTTCAGCATCATCACACCGAAACAGGACGCAAAACCCCTTGTATTTGGGGTCAGCTGTTACAGATTAGGGATTAAGGGAATAAGCTGTGATCCAAGAGACCTCTGTTTCCTGTTGCAGTTCGTTCCGTGGACTTGGCCATGCCACTGTCTCAGAATCCCGGCTGGGCCAAAATGTTTTTGTACACCCAGGCTGTTGACTGAATTTTTTATCCCCTTTCTTGTTCTCTCTCCCCACCACCACTCTCTCTTCACGCTCTTGCCTTTATGCTGATGCTAGTCGTTGCTGTTTTAGTTCACTGCGTTTTCATTTATACTAATTGTGACATATGTAAAAGTTTAAACTATTATTCATTACTTTCATAATTTCCTGCAGAGATGTAGCTTCATTCTGACTCTGCCAGAGCCCAGTCTCATGTTCCTGGACTGCCATGAGGCTATCACTCTAAGGCAGGGGTGTCAAATTCGTTTTGTTATGAGGGCCAAATCTGACATAAATGAGACCTTGTTGGGCTGAGCCATGTCAGGCCAGGCCATGTATGTTCCTATTTAAGATTAGGTAGCAGAGATAATAACTTTATAAAGGACACAAACACAATTAAAGATTTTTTAAAAACTTAAAAGCATGCTTAAAACATTGGCACTTGTTGGTCTTAAAGGTGCTTTCTTTGTATTTCTTCCTTGGGACTCTGGGAACTGGGCAAATGAAGCTCTGACTCTTTCCTTCCTTCCCCAGGGAGCAGGAGGGGAAGGAGCCTCAGCTAATAATAGGAAGAGAGGCTTGGCTCAGTAGCTCTGCTGTGCAGTTGAGAGAGCCTGGCAAAGCAAGCTCTCCCCCCCCTTCTTCCCCAAGGGAGGAGTCTCAACCAATAGAGAAAATAGAGACTTTACTCCTGCGTGATTGAGCAAGCCTTGCAAAGCAAGCTGTTATGCAGAAGGAAGCAAGATAGAGGGAGAAGGAAGCAGATGACAGCCAGTTGCTCGGGGGCCTGATAGGAACCTTCTGGGGCCTGATTTGGCCCCTGGGCCACATGTTTGACACCCCTTTTCTAAGGACTAGCAACCTTTTTTGTGAGTGAGCTTAGTGTCTGTATGTCTAATTGAGTGACCCTCCAGTTTTCAGTGTTGCGAGGGAGGGGGAGAAAATTCTTTCTTTACATCATTCATAGACCTCTTTCAAACTTTTTAATATTTTTTAATTTATGTCTAACCCGCCTTTCTCATGGGTAAAGCAGTTCACATGGTGTAAAACGATGAAGTCAAACAGTGCAAGAGATCTCATTGGCAACTCACTATGACTAGGATTGAAAAAACTAGAAACAATGCAAAAGAAAGTATTAGGTGTGGTACGTCGATGCTGAAAGTGAGGTTACAAAAGTAGAAAACAGCAGTAAGAGCAGAATTATAATACAGCAAACAAAGAATACATATCACATGCAGTGATGTAGACTGCTGTTTCCCTTTATACAAATGCTTTTCTGAACCATTCCATTATATTATCAATCCCCGTTCAGTCATTCCCCCCCCCCCCCCTTAAAGGCACCACACTCTTCAGCTTTCCCTGTTTGGAAGGTTTTCCTTAAACTCTTAATCACGGGGTGGAAATGAGGATTGTAGTTTTTGTGTTAATATGACTGTAGAATCAGGGGGTGGGTGTCGATTCTCTGTTAATTGTGAAATGGTGATCTTCTCTCTGTATGGGTGGGTGTGAGATCCCCAAAGGCTTCTGCTTTGAATGCCAGAGGCTGACAGAAACACTGCAGTTGGCCTGGCCTTGGGCTTGGGGGCTGCCGCTCCAAAACCACGCATTTCTAACACTGTCTGTTCTCATCTTTTTTAGCACATGGTTATGAGCTTTAGAGTGTCGGAGCTGCAGGTGCTTCTGGGTTTTGCGGGCAGGAACAAGAGCGGACGGAAGCATGAGTTGCTCACCAAGGCCTTGCAGCTGCTGAAGTCCGGCTGCAGTCCAGCCGTTCAGATGAAAATCAAGGAGTTGTACCGGCGACGGTTCCCCCGGAAGATCCTGACCCCCTCTGACTTATCCATGCTCCACCTCCAGACAGGACAGCTGCCCTCGGCCACAGCGCTGACTCAGGGCGCCATGTGCCACTTGCCCTACAATAATGGATCGGTGACTTCCACTGTGCCGGCTGGTATGTTGCCCCCGGTGCCTATGTTGGGACCCAAACACGAGACGGATGTTCCGCACTTGTCGCCCCCCATTCATCCGGTCCACCCTGATGTCAAAATGAGGCGGTTACCCTTCTATGATGTGTATGATGAACTCATCAAACCTACCACGCTAGGTATGTCTGCTAAACTCTTTTCTGAAAATCCATTCTCCCTTCCTTGTTTCCCCCTGCTGTCTGTAGATTGAAGTGTTGATTTGGTGGAGTCAGAAGGAAAGAGTTCTGTACAACTCAGAAGTGTATTAGTCTCAGAAAAACATATTGGCTGGAACTGTTGGGAGGAGCATCGCTTAGTTCATAATCTGGAACCAGAGAGCAGCAGCATTTTTTCAGGATTCAGAGGGGATAGGGAGATATTTCAGGGGAGGAGTTGAGGCCTATAGCAATGCTCAGAGACTCTCTCTTGGAGATTTTTAAGGAATGGACTTGTGAGACCTTGTTCCTTCGGGCTCCTGGGAAAACCTTGCAACTGTCCCAAGCTCCACTTGCCAACACCACCTGTTTCCTTCTTTGTTTTTTTTTTTAATTTACCAAAACAAACAAAATAGTAGCTACTGCCACCAGAGTATCTCCAGCCTGATGGACTTGCACATCCAGCACCCTACCTGCATTGCCATTTAGAGTCTCCACCTACTTGCGACATCTCTTCCTTCACTCCTGTGAGCAAGTACAGGGACAATTAATTGCGCTTTTGCAATTTTGAGCTGCCATGCTCAAAGGATGGCACATTTACCAGCTGCCACTTCCTATTACCACATTTCAGATAGCAAGATTGCATGGGCGTGGTGTGTTTACAGATCTCCAGCAGAGCATTCAGCTTATAAGAAAGTTTAATAAACAAAAATTAAAAAAGCAATATGTGGTCTGTTGCAAGCATCAGGCTTGAACAGACCATGCTTAACAGTGTTCAGTCAGGGCAAGCTAGTATTTCTTGAAGTCTCAGTAGTTTAAAGTTCAGTATTAACTTAATTCTCAAAGTTGGGTTTTCTCCCTGTTGCTTCATAGGCAAAGTGGTAAAGACATAGGTAAAGACGTAGTTCAGCATGGCTTGTGCCTCCTTGGTCAGGAGCCGTAAGATCAGAGAGAGTTTCCTTGTCATGTCTGGAAGATTTATAATCTGCCTGTGGAGAGTCTGTGTGGAGGTTTCCATATTGAGAGAAACAGCTTTACTTTCTAGCCATTTGGCCATCTTTTCCCTGAGGTGTGACATTCTAGCAAGGTGTGAGATGGCAAACACTTTATTGGTGCACCATTAGCATAACTAAGAGATTGAGAGCTTTGTGTTTGAATCATTCCGTGTTCTGTGCCAGCTACAGATTTGCAGAGGGGTTTATGTGACATGGATACAATCAGGGTGAATTAGAGGGTGGAGGGCACTTCTCCATGGAGGGTTTTTTGCATGCCTCTCAGACATAACTTCAGGGAAGCTCAAAAAGGCACTATTAAAAAGACTTTTTACGGTAAATAGTCTGTAAATGGTCAATATTATAAAAGCAAAGAAATGAAATAAATTACAGTAGTTTGTCTGAGTGGGTGCAGATTGTTTAATTCAGGAAGATAATTTCAAGAAAAGAACAATTTCAAGAAAAGAACAAAATGTGTGCCTGTGACAAATGTCTCCAAACCAGAAATGCCCTCCACCCTCAGAACTGAACCAATGGGATGAAATTAAATCAAAAGAGTTTCTGGCTCAATGTTAGGAAGAACTTCCTGACATTTAGAACAGGTCTATAATGGAACAGGCTTCTGGAGTTGGTGGGCTCCCATAAGAACATAAGAGGAGTCATGTTGGATCAGGCCAATGGCTCATCCAGTTTAACACTCTATGTCACAGTGGCCAAGAAAACCAAGTGCCATCAGGAGGTCCACCAGTGGGACAGGACACTAGAAGCCCTCCCACAGTGCCCCCCAAGCACTAAGAATACAGAGCATCACTGCCCCAGACAGTTCCAACCATAAGCTGTGGCTAATAGCCACTGATAGACCTCTGCTCCATATGCTTATCCAATCCCCTCTTGAAGCTGTCTGTGCTTGCAGCCACCACCACCTCTTGTGGCAGTGAACTCTCCTTCCTTGGAAGGTTTTAAATGGAGGCTAGATGGCCCTCTGGCAGCAATGCTGATCCTGTGAACTTAGGCAGATCATGAGAGGGAGGGCAGGAATGATTGCATCAGTGTTCTTGTGGCCCTTTCTTACACACCCAGGGAAAATTCTGATTGACACTTTGGGGTCAGTCAGCAGTTTTTTCTCCAGACCAGTTTGGCAAGGGGTCCTGGAGGTTTTGCCATCTTCTGGGCATAGAGCAGGGGTCACTGGGGATGTATGTGTGTGGCGGGGAGGTATTTGTGAAGTTCTGCATGGTGCAGGAGGTTGGGCTAGATGACACTGGAGGTCCCTTCCAACTCTGTGATTCTATGAAATGGGAAACAGTGATATGAAGTGGGTTTTTTGATTTGGAGGCAGACCTTGGTTAGCCCTAACCATGGTTTATTCCCTAGGGTGTCACAGCAAATCATGCAAACTGGGCAGGCAGAGGATGGAACCAATGCATCTGTGTTATATTGAAGCCGGCGAGGGGGGCGGTATATTGAAGCTAGCAGTGTGTTTCTAATAGCTGTACAAGGTCTGTGGGTATTATTTTTTTAGAATATCTATAATCCACCTCTTTGGAGACCTTCTTGGATAAAGCAAGATAAAATCATCAAAAAATTTAAAATCATTAACATCAGCAAACCATAAAACATCCAGCCAATAAACCCCAGAGCATGAAACATGTATAGTGCAGTCCTAAGCAGTGTTACACCCTCCTAAGTCTTTTTAGAAGCCAGTTTTAGGTCTTAGAGCCAGTTTGGTGTAGTGGTTAAGTGTGCGGGCTCTTATCTGGGAGAACCGGGTTTGATTCCCCACTCCTCCATTTGCAGCTGCTGGAATGGCCTTGGGTTAGCCATAGCTCTGGCAGAGGTTGTCCTTGAAAGGGCAGCTGCTGTGAGAGCCCCACCCATCTCACAGGATGTCTATTGTAGGGAAGGAAGATAAAGGAAATTGTGAACCGCTCTGAGATTCGGAGTGGAGGGCGGAATATAAATACCATGTTGTTGTCGTCTTTTTATGATTTCACTGCCAGCAGCCCAAGTTATCCTCATAAAACTGTTGTCAAACTAGAAGCAGAGTGTAAAAACAGTTTTAAAAGACCAACCCCTTTAGTTAAAAGTCTGGTTTTAAAAATGGTTTGGTAAATGGTAAAAAAATAAGAGTAGGGTAGATGCCAGCCAAAACTCAGGAGGGAGAATGTCCCACAGGTGAGGTGCCGCCCCTGAAAAAGGTCTGCCTGCTCAGGCCTACTCTAGTGTCCTATGTGTGGGTGGCGGCAGGGAGAGGGACAGAGAGAGAAGGGCTTGTAAAGAGAATCTTGACTGATGGGGTGGTGCAGAACTAGTGAATCAGCCAGAGTGGGTTGTGAGGAATACTTGCATATGAGCTGAAATGAGCTGGGCATTGCCTCCTCCAAAATTTATTTACCTATTGAATTAAATTGTTCCCACCTTTTGGAAAAGAACCTTCAAGGCAGCTCACAGCCTACAATAATTTTATTTTTTATTTTTTAACAACAACAGACTTATCAGTCACCAAAGAAGCCAGAAGAACACACGTGTATAACTAAATGAGCAGCAGAATTATTTCAGATAACGTGCAGTTATTCCTTGCAACCATCTCTCTGAACCCTGATAATTCTACAAGGGCAGCTATGTTTGGTTTTTAAAGTGCCACTTTGCTGCTGTGTCTTGGGCCTTGCAGTCTTCAGATTGTTGGGTCTTGCATTCCTCAGATTCTTGGGTATAGGGAAAGAAAAACCTGTCTCCATGTTGCCATGAAAAAAAAAATCTGAATGCAACAGCAGGAAAAAATCTGAATGCAACAGCAGGAAATCAAGTCCAAATGTCCTAAAGTGCACAGTCCTCTACTTTAAGCTGTTTTGTGTTTTGCACTCAGACATTCTTTGTGTGAATCCATGTACATTTGTATAATAGATTCTGCCTTTTTTTTTTTTTGCTCTGTTTACCATGACTCATTCTGGTCTTGCTGGTTTTGAGGACGGACAAACAACTGGGCCAGGAATATGCCCCTCCCAGACAATAGGAACGCTTACTCAGCCACCCTCATCTAAGCCAACGCTCACCCTCATGCCTCCCAACCAGGGTTACTAACAGGCTAGGGGGGAAATATCCTTGCCCTTTAAAAAAGCTTAATGTGGGGAAATTGGCAGCTGAAGCTTTTTTTATGACCTGAAAGAAATAACATGGTAAGACATCATATTAAGCCTCTCTTAAAGGGACAGGCACAGAGCGGTAAAGCTACAGTACTGCAGTCCGAGCTCTCTGCTCATAACCTGAGTTCGATCCCGGTAGAAGCTGGGTTCAGGTAGCTGGCTCAAGGTTGACTCAGCCTTCCATCCTTCCGAGGTTGGTAAAATGAGCACCCAGCTTTCTGGGGGGAAAGTGTAGATGACTGGGGAAGGCAATGGCAAACCACCACATAAAAAGTCTGCCGTGAAAACGTCATGATCTGACGTCACCCCAGAGTTGGAAATGACTGGTGCTTGCACAGGGAACCTTTGCCTTTAAAGGGACAGGGCTTCTTTTTTCCTGGAGGCAATTGGCAACCCTATTCTAGACATATGATATTGTTTTCATTGTATGGCTTGTTATTTTAATGGCCCCTTTGTAGGCTGCCTTGGATGTCGTTCTTGGACAAATAAAGCATAGGAATCTTTTAAATCATTAAATCGTTTCCACAGTCACAAGGACTAGAAAGGGTTTTTTTTTTTATTTAAAAAATGAAGGAATGTATATGGGGGAGCATTTAGTTTGCAACTAAATCTCCATTAAGTGGTCTTGGGTCTGCACTCTTGGTTAAGAGGATAAAAGGCACCACGCAGGATCAGAACAAGGTCCTTGGATTTTTGAAAGACTCTCAGGTACCAGGAGACCCACAGTCCATCAGTGGATCACAGTTTACCTTCTGCCCAGTTTGGATAGTTAAGAGCCTCTCTGCTCACTGTGGCAGAATCACAGTTTACATCTGACCATTTGCAGAACTGCAGGTTGTGATTCACATATTCATAGCCTGTCCATGTGGTGCAGCTCTCCCTGAGCACGTGAGCAAGGCCAGTCCCAGACTTTGGGAGGCCCTGGGCAGAGATCCTAGGGCCTCCTCCAATCTCTGCTCACAGGTCCTGCTCATACCCTCATTCCTGTGCACCTGTCCTCGTGCCTCCCGCCCGCTTGCGAAGCCTCCCACCATCTACGCTCACAGCCATCTGTACTTCCTGCAACCCTTTCCGTGGTGGCCACTGGGAGCATGGATGGTAGAGCCCTGGGAAGTGAGTGGGAAGGGGGGGGGGGGGTCAGCAGCTATAGGTCCTCCTAGAAGTCCTGGCAGCTGGCCCACCTCAGTAGATGTTGATATGGCCTTGACCATGACCCCTCTGCATTTTGGAAGGACAGCGGTCATGAACACACTAGCCTGGCCCCCTCACAATCTCTGACTCATCAGCACAGAGTCAGTGCCTGAAGAAAGCATGCATGCCTGCTAGGCCAGACAGCTCACGCTGCAACATCCACTACAGCACTGCCGTAAAGCTTCCCCAGGATAAGCAAACGAGCAGGCTGCCATTTCACAAGTTCCACTCAGTAATGCTGCAGCCAAGCTGTCTGGCTCACCCAGCTGACCCGGGCCAACTCTTCTTCCAGGAGAGGGAATGGGGCATTTTCTGGGCCATTTTAGCCTCCCCATTCCACCCCTGGAGGCAGAAGATGCCCCCCCTGCCAGTATTCACAGATTTTGCCATTTACAGAGATCCCAAGAACTCCTGCACATGGAGAGACCTGCTGCGTGTTGCACCCTGTGTATAGTCAGGAACAGTCTGGATTCTGCAGTTGCACAAAGCACGTTGAATACAGAATTCAGCGTCCTGAGACATTCTTCAAAAAGCTTGCTTCAGGGCTTTCTGGCTGCTCTGATAGACATGAAAGCACTTTTTACGTGCCGGAATGTTAGAAAGCAGAGAGGCGGGACTGAGCAAAATTTGCAAAGGAAAGTGGGCCCCATTAACTAATAAAACCAGAACTTTTTTGGGTTTTTTTGCAAAATAAGGAATTATTTTGCAGTTACATCATTTATACAAGGGCACAAAATCCACTGTTTGTACTTGCTAGTTTTCTTTTCTGTTCTTTAAACAACAGCTTGAAAACACAGACTTTCAGAAAGCGAAGCTCTTCTCTGGCGTGTAGATGATTTCCCCATGGAATTTCTGTTGAATTAAATGGAGATGATTTGAAAGATCATTCTTTGCTTGAGAATTCAGAGAGCTGCTGCTGAGCATGTTTATTTGATAGTTTATTCATTTAGCACATTTTTATCCTGACGTTCCTCTAAAGAATTTGGTGCGGTGCACATAATTCTTTCCTCCTCCATTTTTATCCACACAACGACCCTGTGAGAGGTGAGGCTCAGGCTTTTTTTTGTAGCAGGAGCTCATTTGCATATTAGGCTGCACCTCCTTGATGTAGCCAATCCTCCTGGAGCTTACAGTAGGCCCTGTACTAAGAGCCCTGTAAGCTCTTGGAGGGATATGCTACATCAGGGGTGTGTGGCCTAATATGCAAAGGAGTTCCTGCTACAAAAAATGCCCTGGTGAGGCTGAAAGAGAGCAGCTGGCCCAGAGTCACCCAGCAGGCATCCATGGCGGAATGAAGAGTTGAATCCATGTCTCCCAGAACCTTGTCTGACGCTCTAGCTCAGGGGTCCCTGAACCTTTGTGAGTCTGCAGGTACTTTTGCAGTTCTGACACAGTAGGTGGGCAGCCCATCCACAAAATGGCTGCTGTAGGAGGCAGAGCCAGCCACAAAAAGGCTGCTGCGGCTTACCTGCAGTCACACACAGTGAAGATGCTTGTGCTGTGGTGGCATCTGCCGCCAAAGCAGCGGTCTTAAAAATCTGCATGGTTGATCAAAATCTCTAGTGGCCAATCAGAGGCCTTGCTGCTGAGCAAAAGCCCCACCTGACCGCTTTCTAAAGACAGTTGGAAGATACCAGAAAGGGCCGTAGTGCCCATGCGCCTCATGGTGGGGGCTGCTGTTCTAGCCACTACAGCACACTGGCTCTCACAATGTTCTGTGTAGATACAGAGGGTTCTAGGGCAGTGGTCCCCAACCTTTTTGGCACAAGGGACCGGTTTTGTGGAAGACAATTTTTCCACAGACCGAAGGGGAGGGAGGGGCAATTTATTTTGGTGTGGTGGTGAAGTGTGCAGACTCTTATCTGGGAGAACTGGATTTGATTCCCCACTCCTCCATTTGCGGCTGCTGGAATGATCTTGGGTCAGCCATAGCTCTTGCAGAGCTGTCCTTGAAAGGGCAGCTGCTGTGAGAGCTCTCTTAGCTCCACCTACCTCACAGTCTCTTGTGGGGGAGGAAGATAAAGGAAATTGTGAGCCACTCTGAGATTCGGAGTTGAGGGTAGGATATAAATCCAATGTCGTCGTCTTATTATTATTACATTGTAATATATAATGAAATAATTATACAACTCATGGCCTGGTTGCTAACAGGCCATGGACCAGCAGCGGTCCACGGCCCAGAGGTTGAGGACCCCTGTTCTAGGGTGTTCAGCAGAACGCCTGACTTGGCCCTGAAGGCACCCAGCAAGGTCTGACAGTCTTTTTTTTTAACCTTCTCTTTTGCAGCTTCCGTGAACAGCCAGAGATTTGAGGAGGGCCAGTACTCTTTTGTCCTGACACCGCAGCAGGTGCAGCAGATCCTCACCTCTCGGTAAACAGAATATTGCTTTAATTTAAGAGTTTGTTTAAAAAAGAAACAACCCTCAAAACTACTTTGCAATGATGAGATGAAAAGAGCATGGGAAAGGCGAGTGACACCAGGCTAGGCAGCTGTCCCTACACACCAAAACTTTAGGTAGGGTTTTCTCAGATAGGGTGGTGTGGCAGATGGAAGGGGTAGGGTTTTTTTATTCCTTTGCTTCGCAGTCTCTGACTTCTGCCTGCTCTGTGTTGAGCTTCTTTCTGCTAGCTACATACAGATGTTCGTGCCTAGGCTTTGGACGCTGTGCAATGCAAGTAGAACGTTACAGCAGTGGGGTTTTTCTCACTCTCTGCTGCAGTCACCTATGCCTCCTGAAAGCGTCTCTGTGGGTCAGTGGACTCCCCACTCTCCTCCAGGAGCATGATAGGGATTGAAGGTGGGGGTGGCAGCAAGAGTGGGGAATTGGAGAAAATTGCCTTCCTCCTCCTCCTTCCATGAGTGGAAGCGCCCAGGGCTTTTTTTTGTAGCAGGAACTCCTTTGCCTAGTAGGCCACACATGCCTAATGTAGCCAATCCTCCAAGATCTTACAGTAGATTCTGGAATGAGAGCCCTGTAAGCTTTTTAGAGACTGGCTACATCAGGGGTGTGTGGCCTAATATGCAAAGGAGTTCCTGCTGCAGAAAAAGGCCCTGGAAGTGCCCTTCTGGGGGGATGGGATTAAAGCGTAGGTCTCATGCAAGCTTGATCTCCCCCATCCCATCAGCTTGCCAGCTTACCCAAGCATAAATGGTTTTCGGATTGAGTTTCCTTTTATTACACAATACTGTAGACCAGGGGTCCTCAAACTTTTTAAATAGGGGGCCAGTTCACTGTCCCTCAGACTGTTGGAGGACCGGACTGCCGTTACTGTACAAGGCCGCGGGCCGTCAGTTCTCCGTCTTCTCCATCTCTCTCCCTTCCCCACACCACACACCCTGGCCTGGGAACTCACCTCACCTCAGTATCACCTCACACTCTGTCTCCGCCGCCTCAGCCCAGTGCCGGAAGTGTGCGTTGCTAACGCAAGTTTAGGTCGAACGTCACTTCCGGTCTGATTTTGCCATAACCCGGCGGGCCGCATAAACATCCTCAGCGGGCCGCATCTGGCCCACGGGCCGTAGGTTGAGGACCCCTGCTGTAGACCCTTCAGATCCAGAACAAGATTTTCAGGTAGTTTGGCTGGACCAGTCCATGTTAAAACATCTTCTTTTTTCCCTTCTGATAGAGAGATCTTACCTGGTACCAAATGTGATTACACCATACAGGTTCAGTTAAGGTAAGCAGAGCCTTTTCAGTCTTTTTCTTTCTTTTTTTTTTAAATCATGCATTGGAGAGGAGGGGATAATTTCTGCTTTGTTTATTGTGTATACAAATTAAATGGTTATAAATTATTGTGTATTATAAATTAATTACCCAATTAATTTATTATGGCAGAAGCCTTCACGAGCCAGAGCTCACTTCAGCAGGATTGCAATGTATTATATTGCAGTTGGCAGACAGATTTGTATCTAAAGATGCAGAGGGTAAGAAGCACCATTCTAAAGAGAGGTCAGAAGAGTCTGTTTTCTCAGGACATAAAGTGTAGGGCACAAACAAAAACAAAAACCCGCAATAAAACAATAAAGGAGCCACTCAGTGTTTTTATGGCGGATGTCCCATCATTGATGTATTAGCAAAGCAGGAAGAATAATGCAAATAACCCTGTAAAGAGGGACAGTAACTTTTTTAGCATCTCAGGTCTCTGGTGTCTCCGATCTGCCAATTAATTCCAATTCTGCAGTTTTTGCTGGTTTTTTTCCTTTGAATGTCTTCAGCCGAAGGACTGCAAACTTGACATCTACCGCTGAATGTCTGCAATAATTTTCAAAGGGTATTGGAAGTTTTTCCTTAGAATGCATTCTTTGCATACCTTTTCATTTACGTATTCCTTAACAACAAGCCTGAATTCTCCTTAGAAGTGAAAAATGGCTAAGCTGAGCCTACTTGGGGATCTTGACTGGTGGTGGCATAAAATGTTTTAGATAAGTAAATAAAATTGTACTCTGGTCACATCCTGAGAAGGCAAAACTCACTGGAAAAGACAGTGTTAGGAAAAGCTGAAGGGAGTTGGAAAAGAGGAAGGCGCAACACGAGAGAGATTCTCAGTGACTGAAGTCCTTGACTTCCTTTTGCAAGACATTGGCAGGGCTCACAATAACAGCACAATTTAGAGGTCGTTAATTCATAGGATCATCATAATCAGAAGCTGTTTAACAGCACATAACTTTACATGACATATACATTAGTGGTGGAGCATTTGCTTGGCACGCAGAAGGTCACAGGTTCAATCCCCAGCATCTCCTGTTATAAAAAGATCAGGGCAGTAGGTGATGTGAAAGTCATCTTGAGGAGCCGCTACCATTCTGAGCAGACAGTGTTGACTTTGATGGACCAATGAATCATCTGGTTCAGTATATGGCAACTTTATGCATTTGCACACTATAGTTTGGTGTAGTGGTTTAGTGTGTGGACTCTTATCTGGGAAAACCAGGTTTGATTCCCCACTCCTCCATTTACAGCTGCTGGAATGGCCTTGGGTTAGCCACAGCTATCGCAGGAGTTGTCCTTGAAAGGGCAGCTGCTGTGAGAGCCCTCTCAGCCCCACCCACCTCACAGGGTGTCTGTTGTGGGGGGAGAAGATAGAGGAGATTGTAAGCTGCTCTGAGTCTCTGGTTCAGAGAGAAGGGCGGGGTATTAATCTGCAGTCGTCGTCTTCTTCTAATAGAACATCAGGATTGATGCACTCTCCTCTGCAGGAAAGGTTTGGGTACAGTTTTGTGTGCCTTTTCTTTTCTTTTTTCACTTTTCTGCTGGTCTTTCCCTTGTGCCTTCCCAGGTTTTGTTTGTGTGAGACTAGCTGCCCACAAGAGGACTACTTCCCTCCTAATTTATTTGTGAAGGTCAATGGAAAACTTTGCCCCCTTCCAGTGAGTATATAACTCTCCCTCCCACCAGTCTCTTGAATGGCCTTCTTTTTTTATCTTTCAGTAGTCTGTTGTGGGACAGTCCATGTTCCACGATTGAAGTCTTTCTCAGTTCTGAGTATGCTCAGTAAGTTTTTGGTTTTTATTTGCTTTTTCCAGGAGGTGTTCAGACCAAGGGCAGGCTATAAATAAATAACAGGGAAAGGGGCATTTAAAATAACCATCAGGAGGGATGGTGGCTCAGTGGTAGAGCATCTGCTTGGTAAGCAGAAAGTCCCAGGTTCAATCCCCGGCATCTTCAACTAAAAAGGGTCCAGGCAAATAGGTGTGAAAAACCTCAGCTTGAGACCCTGAAGAGCAGTTGCCAGTCTGAGTAGACAGTACTGACTTGGATGGACTGAGGGTCTGATTCAGTAGAAGGCAGCTTCATATATATATGTTCATAAATATATTTTTAAAACCCTTAACATAATTATTTATTTCAAATATTTGCTTGTCTGTTCTTTCAAAACTATTTCCATCCAAAGCTGGTAATGCAGTTTTAAAGCAACAATACTGTCTTCAGAAACTTTTAGGAGGCCATTTTTTGTGCCAGGGCTTTTAATGGGATCAAATTTGTGGGTATCTTTTGGGAGGGGGGGGGGAGTCATTTGGGGTTTTGTTCAGTTTTGAATGGTGATTTATTGCACTCATTGAAGCTCATTTTCAAAGGCCAGCCCCATGTGAAGCTCACCGCAGTAGTCAAATTATGAAAGGACAGAGCTCCTGCACTCTTCAGTTTTCATGATATACTCTTTAGCGGATATGATTGATGTTCTCTTCTGCCTTCACAGGGTTATCTTCCTCCCACAAAAAATGGTGCAGAGCCCAAGCGACCGAGCCGACCCATCAACATCACCCCTCTGGTGCGGCTTTCTGCAACAGTGCCCAATAGCATTGTAGTGAACTGGTCCTCTGAGTTTGGCCGGGTAAGAGCAGCAGGGTGTGGCAAGCATTGTGGTTGTAATCATTTTTCTCTCTTGCTGTTTGAGCAAGATTAGCTTGTCTTTTTTTCCTGTCTTAAGAAGGATGGTGTAAGTGTATATGCATATGGTGTATATGTGCTCAGTGAACACCCACTGAGACCTTTTCCATATGCTCAGCTATTGATTTTCTTAGCAGTAGATCTACAGCATTGGAATTGGTTTGAACTTGGTTCTTCAGCATGTCTCCCCCTCCCTGTACATTTTCACAGTTGAGGAGTCAGTTTATTTTCTTCCATATGTGCCTTAAATAATCAGGATTTTCAAGGGAGGGTGCTGTCATCCTCAGTGTTATTGTTGGTGGTATCACAGCGCCCCCCCTCTTTTATTTTTCTACAAAACTGCCCCAGAATATTGATATATTGATATTTTGTTGTAATGATAGTTTAAGCCCGGTTTTAATTTTTTAAAAAAGGTAAGTCTCTATCTCTTTCCCTCACAGTGATATATATAAAAAAGACATATCTCTGTGAGGGAAGGGGTTAGAGTAATTCAGGGAAAGCTGGGAATTCAGAAAATCTGCTTTAAACTATCGTTACAACACTATATTGATATTTTATTGCCATTTTAACAAAATACAGTGAAGTCTCTCATCTCATGGCAGTGGTGAGGGGGTGGGGAGTGGTTTGACAATGATGACAGTCCAGTCATTGAAAAGGTGGGAGTGAGTGGGACAAGGAAAACTGACAGAAACATTACATACAAGGAAAAAGCTGACTCCAAACTGGTTTCCAGAAAATGATTCAGGTAAGTTTCAAAAGAACCAGAGGAAAAAAAAACATGAAAAAGACAAAGAAGAAACAAAAATGTATGAAGAAATTGGGGGATAAACTGTGAAGCAGTATGGGGGCCAGAACCAATGGTGAAGAAAACATATAGAAAAGCCCTGAATTTTATAGTGATCTAAATATGAATCTTTGATATTCAAATCCAGAATTCTCCATTCCTGTTGCTGAAAGCTGACGCCCTGTTATATCTTTTCACGATAATGTACACAAATGCTTTAAGACTATAAACAATTGCGTTGGTGGTGGCTCATCCATTTCAGCAGCCTGTCTGTACTTGAAATCTCTTTCATGCTGTCATTACAAACCCTTTTTTCCCTTTCTCTGCCTGCTTCCTTTCCCTCAGCCTTTCCTTGGCTCTACATGAGGTCTTCCTCATCCACCAACCTGACTTTCTGCTCCCTCACAATAGTTATACTGGCAGTGTTCTGCAATTTATTTATTTAGGTGTTAGCAGTTCTATATCTTTGAACATTCCATGACATCACAGCAACTTAGTCAATAGTTGGAAGGAGAGAATTGTTTCTGACAGGTGGGAACCTGTAGAGTCTTTTCTTCTACACAACTGTAATATTAGCTTTCTTCTCCCTAGAATTATTCCTTGTCTGTTTACTTGGTGAAACAATTGACGTCTGTGACATTGCTGCAGAAGCTGAGGGCTAAGGGGATCCGAAACCCGGACCACTCACGGGCTCTGAGTGAGTTCTAAGTTGCTTGAATGTTAGCGCTGTAAACTTGGCTGATATGTTTGGGGGGAGAGGGAGAGATGGGAAAGGATCAATGGGAACACCTGCAGTTGGATGAAGTTGTAAGATCTCTGTTTTCCATTCTGCCAGAACTGAATGGGTAAGGCAGCTTGGTCCCTAATTGGAGAGTATGATAACATAAGAAGAGCTCTGTGGGATCTGGCCAGTGATCCGCCTAGTCCAGCATCCTGTCTCACACAGTGGCCAACTAGTTCCTCTGGATGGCCGACAACAGGGCATAGAAGTCAAGGCCTTCCTTCCCCTGATGTTTCCTCCTGGCACTAGTGCCTCGGAATGTGGAGGTTCCCTTCAGTCACCATGGCTAGCAGCCACTGATAGATCTATCTAATCCTCTTTTAAAGCTGTCCATTCCTGCGGCCATCAGTGCATCCTCTAGCAGCAGTTTTCATGTTTCTGTATAAAGAGGTCTTTCCTGTCTGTCGAGAATCTACTGGCCATCAGCTTCATTTGATGCCCTCGAGTTCTAGAATTTTGGCAGAGGGAGAAAAAATTATCTCTGTCAACTCTCTCCACCCCATGTGAAGAAACAGCACAGGAGAGTAAACTGCTGAGCATGTGCTAAGAGCCACTCTCTCCTCTGTCTCTTCCGCCTTTGAGATTTAAAGACAGTGGTGTTTGATAGTCAGCTGATAGCCTCATGCTGCTCTGTACACTCTCCTTGTTTTTCCTTGCTTCCTTGTTCAGGGAACGTCCCAGCTAGCTGCTTCCAGACTTCTGCATTCAGCTGATGCGAATGGAATACTGGGATGATGAGTGTCAGTCTGGACAAAGGTTGAATTTGAGGAGCTCAGAGTTGCTTGTGTGGTAGGGAAGGGATAGGTTCCCCGCAACGGCCCTGTTTTCCCCCTCCCTCCCTTGCATAGGGTGGCAACAAAACTCTATTCTTCCTTTTGCTCCCTCTGTCCAGGCATTTAGGGAGAATGCTTGCAACAGCCGCATCCTCCAGGCTGAAGGAGACTGCTGCTCTCTAGCAGAGGCTTTTGGTTCTTTCCTGACAGCATTTAAATGGAGATGCTGGGTCTTGGACTTGGGACCTTGTGCATGCTCACCAAGGCCCCTCATCATAAATTAGATAATAAGGTGGGAGACTGGATTTATGGTTCAGCCAAGCTAAACAAGTTAACAATGGTTAATTCTGGCCTACAATATGCGTTCCACTTGTACAGTAAGTACAGTGAGACCTGGCAGAAGTAGCTTTAGGCAAACGCATTTCTCTCAGCCCTTCCCCTCATTTGCAATTGGGGTTAATAATACAGACCTGCATTACAGGGTTGCTAGAATCATAGAATCCAGGCATTTAGGGAAAACGCTTGCGACAGCCGCATCCTCCAGGCATGGAGTTGGAAGGGACCTCCAGGGTCATCTAGTGCAACCCCCTGCACAATGCAGGAAACTCACAAATACCTGCCCCTAAATTCACAGGATTTACACAAGGACGACATATGTGGGACACTTGAAAAGGTTATATGAAGTGTTTAATTGTCAGTTTTTTGTTCTGTCTATCTTCCCGCTGTGGGCTCTTGGGGAAAGCCTTTAAGAGAGTCGCCCTGAGCCTGCTTCGGCAAGGAGGGCAGGATATAAATCAAATCAGGAACAATAACAAAAAGAAATGTTGGCAGTGTGGTGTAGTGGTTAGAATGTTGGGCTAGGACCTGGGCCAAATCTCCCTTGGGCCATGGAAGTTTTCTGAGTGATCTTGAGCAAGTCATGCACTCTCAGCCTCACCTACCTCAGTGGGTTGCTGTGAGAATAAAAAGGAGAAGAAGAGAATGAAGCAAGCAGTTCTGTGCCCCCATCGGGGAGGAAGATGTGGCATAAGTTAAATAAGTAAATGATGTTTCTATCATGACTCATCTTAGGTGTGGTCATGACCCAACAAGTCCAGCTGTCTAGGCAAAGGGCAATTCTGTACTTCCAGTCCTGAACAACCTGCTCTTTTTCTCCTCCTTACAGTCAAAGAAAAGCTGACAGCTGATCCTGACAGCGAGATTGCCACAACAAGTTTACGCGTTTCTCTCATGTGCCCGGTACGTTTGTAGCTTGGGGTTGCTCCTTTTTGTCTTTTATTGGTGAAGGTTCACAGCATAAAAATGGACTTCATCTGTCCCCTGACGGTGCTGCCCATCCACATGAGGGGATTTGAGGCATGCCTTGAAAAATCAAGCCACTGCATTAGCTGTGCCTGAGCAGGAGAGGAGGTGGCAAGAGTGCAGAATATGGATCTTGTCAGGGATTGGAAACTTAAGTGGGATTGGCCAACAGTGGTACTCAGATGGGAAACCACGAAAGAAGCCTGGGGTTGCTATACAGAGGAAGGCAATGGCAGGCGACCTTTGCTCATCTCTTACCTTTAAAACCACAGGGAGCTAGGGTCACTGTGAGTCAATTGCGATTTGATGCCACACTATTATTATCATTAATACAGGCATAGGGGCATCGTTGCTGAGTAAGGACCCAGCAGGGTCTTCTTGGTGCAGACCAGGGGGTTTTTTGTAGAAAAAGCCCAGCAGGAACTCATTAGTATGTGAGGCCACACCTCTGACATCACCATCATTTGCATACTAGGCCACATCTCTGACATCACCAAAAGTGCTATAATATCTTTTTTGAGATGGTCACCACACCTCAAAAAGATATTCTAGCTTTGGAAAAAGTCCAGAAATATATAGCATTACACCATGCTGGCTCTTGTGATCAAGTAGTGTGTTGGAATTTGATTTTTTTTTTCTGGAATGGCTATATATATGGTGTAACGCTTGAAAAAAGAAAGAGAAATAAAGCAGACAGGGAAGAAAACTGACAGAGAGAGAGAGAGACTGACAGAGAAAGAAAGACTGATAGAGAGAGAGAGAAAATACTGTCTGATTGACAGAGAGAGAGGGGGGAATAAAAGCAAATAGAAAGGAAAAAGAAAGACTGACAGAAAGAAAGAAATAATGAATGAATGAAAGGGAGAGAGGGGAGACGGAAAGAAAGAAAGACTAACAGAGAGAGAGAGAAAGAAAGAGAAAGAAAGAAAGAAAGAAAGAAAGAAAGAAAGAAAGAAAGAGAAAAAAATACTTTCTGATTGATAGAGAGAGAGGGGGGAAATAAAAGCAAGTAGAAAGGAAAAAGAAAGACTGACAGGAAGAAAGAAATACTGAATGAATGAAAGGGAGAGAGGGGAGACAGTTGGAAAGAAAGGAAGACTAACAGAGAGAGAGAAAGAACGAGAGAGAGAGAGACAGAGAGAAAATACTGTCTGATTGACAGAGAGAGGGGGAATAAAAGCAAATAGAAAGGAAAAAGGAAGACTGACAGGAAGAAAGAAATAATGAATGATTGAAAAGGAGAGAGGGGAGACAGTTGGAAAGAAAGGAAGAGAAAGAAAGACTGACAGAGAGAAAAAAAAGAGAAAATACTGTCTGATTGATAGAGAGAGGGGGGGAATGAAAGCAGAAAGAAAGAAAGATGAAATAGGAAGAAAGGAAGGGAAGGAGTGAAAGAAAGGAGGGGAAAAAGGCAGAAAGAGAAAATAATGAAAAAGAAATAAATGGAAAGAAAGGGGATGGGAACAACTCATTGGTAAAACTGCTGACTCCCAGCAAGCGTGACTGGCCTCTCTGAACCCCACCAGACACCCGGAACTCCAGAGGCCCTCACACACATGCAGCTGGTCTCCAAGAACCCCGCCATACACCCGAAACTCTGGAGGCCCCCGCGGACCCTGCCAGACACTCAGAATTCTGGAGGCCCCAGCACACACACGGCTGGCCTCCGCAGACCCTGCTGGACACCCAGAATTCTGGAGGCCCCCATGGACCCCGCTGGACACCTGGAACTCTGGAGGCCCTCGTGCACTCGTGGCTGGCCTCCGCGGACCCCTCCGGACATCTGGAACTCTGGAGAGCCCTGTGCACACCTGGCTGGCCTCCCTGGACCCTGCTGGACACTCGCAACTCTGGAGGCCAGCCTGCGCACGCATGGCTGGCCTCTCCAAACCCTGCCAGCCAGTGGGGAAGCTGCCTGGGCCAAGCCGGAATGCTGACCTGGGCCAAGCCGGAATGCTACCCGGGCCAAAAAACCCCAAGTGCCATCAGAAAAACCAGGTGCCATTCCTATCAAGTGTATAAGGAGGGAAGATTTGAACTGTGGCATGGGTTGGGGAGAGGTCTTTACACTCAAGTGGTGTTTTGGTTGAGCATGAAAGGATTAGATTTTACCTTTTTGATAGGGATTTTTCTGTTTGTCCTAAAACCCCTTGTGAGTTGTCCTGGATGGAACGACATGGTTTTTGATTCAGGAACTTGTCAAAATCAGGCAAAAGGGTGGGCGTCAATGTTCCCTCTAAGCTGTGAAGTCTTGTGAGCAAAAATTCTACTTCATGAACTACTGGCATTACGATTGTGAGCTACTGGCATTAAAGTTGTGAGAAATTAGTTTGCTCTGGGGCCGTTTTTCCTGCACTAAGACAAAAATGTGTGAGCCAGAGGCCGAAAAACTGTGAGCTAGCTCAGACTAACTCAGCTTAAAGGGAACACTGGTGGGGGGTTGAACCATTTCCAGCCAACTCATCCATTCTTTCTTTCTTTCCTTCCTTCCAGCTGGGCAAGATGAAGCTGACTGTCCCTTGTCGAGCATACACCTGCACCCACCTCCAGTGCTTCGATGCAGCCCTTTACCTTCAGATGAACGAGAAGAAGCCAACGTGGACCTGCCCTGTTTGTGACAAGAAGGCCCCCTACGAGGCCCTGATCATTGACGGGTAACCCTGGTGTAGGCCAAGCCTCTGCAGTCCCACCGTACTCTTTGCCTTAGGAGGTTGTAGGCTTTAGCGCTGTGTCTGTGCTTACTCCATGCCATAAAGTGGCACTGGCCTATCTACATTATGCAAATTGAATGAATGCAATGGCTGTTTGCCATCTCTGTGCTCTCACTTACAACAAGACCTGGGTTTGCACAGCACTGGTCTTGGAACAGTTTGCAACTTTAGCTGTACAAGCTGCCCATACATACCTGCAGTGGGGGTGGTCCCGTACATGGGACACTGGACAAGACTGCCTTGGGAATGGAGCTTCATTGCCCAGCACTGTGACTATTGAAAGCAGAAGGAATTAGGCACAGAAAGCTAATATTTGTCCATAGTGGGGCGGGGCTGTGGCTCAGCAGTAGAGCATCTGCTTTGCATGCAGAAGGTCCCAAATCCAGTTCCCCAATCCAGTTCCCCAGCATCTTCCGCTAAAAGGACCAGAAAACAGGTGATGGAAAAGACTTCTGCCAGTGATCTGGATTCAGTCTATGACAACTTCATGTATTCATATACATACTTCCTATAATTTATTTAATCACAAGTGCCAACTTGATTTGTGGGCCTAGAGCCTTTTTTAAAAAAAGTTTTCTATAAAGCTGAACTTCTGTATTCTGCTCTTGCATGAGATTCCAGACCATGTGCAGCCGTCAGGTAATAGCTGGGAGAACAGCATTTTTACAGGCCAGCGAGGTGAATATTTGCATCGATATATGCATTCATGTGCCTTAATGGTTTCAGCTTGGGGCTCCCAGTAATGGGAAAGAAAGCTCCTTGGAAGACAGTTTCCCCTACCACAACCAAACATATGAAATGCTGAGTTAGACTGTCCCTTTTCTGACTCATTTTTGTCTGCTCTGACTGGTAGCAACTTTGCACAGTCTCAGGCAAATAAATGTCTGTTTTCCTGAGTTCCTTTTGAAGGGGACTGAAACTGGGACTTCCTCAGTTCTCAGAGAGCCAGTTTGGTGTAATGGTTAAGTGTGCGGACTCTTATCTGGGAGAACCGGGTTTGATTCCCCACTCCTCCACTTGCACCTGCTGGCATGGCCTTGGATCAGCCATAGCTCTGGCAGAGGTTGTCCTTGAAAGGGCAGCTGCTGTGAGAGCCCTCTCCAGCCCCACCCACCTCACAGGGTGTCTGTTGTGGGGGAGGAAGGTAAAGGAGATTGTGAGCCGCTCTGAGACTCTTCGGAGTGGAGGGCGGGATAGAAATCCAATATCATCATCATCTTCTTCTTCTTCTTCTTCTTCTTCTTCTTCTTCTTCTTCTTCTTCTTCTTCTTCTTCTTCTTCTTCTTCTTCTTCTTCTTCTTCTTCTTCTTCTTCTTCTTCTTCTTCTTCTTCTTCTTCTTCTTCTTCTTCTTCTTCTTCTTCTTCTTCTTCTTCTTCTTCTTCTTCTTCTTCTTCTTCTTCTTCTTCTTCTTCTTCTTCTTCTTCTTCTTCTTCTTCTTCTTCTTCTTCTTCTTCTTCCTTGAGGAGGATAGCAGGCAGCAACAGTGATTTCTCCAAAGTGATGCTTCTGTACACCACGGTGCCTGCCCATGGGTTTCCTGGCATCCACTTGCTTCTCCCCCAGATATTTGTTTCCCGTAGCGAAGGTTTCCTTCTGTTGAACTGGAACAGGAGGTCCTTCAGAAGAACCTAGAAAGCCATTGGGTCTGCTGGGAGCTCTCATTTGGAAACTGCTGCCTTCATCATAGGAGGGCACTTGGCTTGGGACCTCCCAGCATTTTACGGTTGGCTTCCATACCAAAAGGCAGCCATTTTGTGTCCTGATCCTCACCATTCCAAAGTGGGCCTGCAGATTCAACAATGTTGGGGGACCTCTAGGTTAATTCATTCTCACTTGCAGAGCCAATGATCGATGCCCCCTTCAGAGGAGGAGGAGGTCCCTTGGAGTGTCATTTTCTGTCCTCAGCCTGAAAACAGGCCTTTTCATTTCAGGCCTCTCCTCAAGAGTGAAGCCAGGTTTTCTTTTTTCTTCCCTCACCCCCCCATCAACCTTCATGCCAAGGATGTGCTGTACCAGCAGGAAGTTTCAAAGGCCATTGAACTACCTGAGTGACTGCTCCTCTGTTCTCCAGTCCTTCAGATCAGACTCTTTGTTCCTTCTCTTTGTATGAGCATAAAGGGCAGAAAAGCCTCCCTTTCTCAAGCCACTCTGATGATGAGCAAAGTAGATGCTAAGGCTCAGAAAGCCAGTCTAGTGGTTTTTGTGACTCAGACATACCTCACGAGTTTGCTGCAACGGATAGGTGAGGGTTTCTTGGCAGGCAAATTAGAATGGGGGGAATGGCTCCAGGAATGCAGAAATGTTCCAAACAGACTTCTGCCATAATCTGCCCCTTTCCTCCTTCCCCGCCAAATTCCCCAAGCACCTTTTGAAAAGGATTAGGCAGCTTTCTCAGTTTCAAGTGATTTTTGTTTTTGTCTTGTTTCGTCCAGTTTGTTCATGGAAATCCTCAATTCGGTCACAGACTGCGATGAGATCCAGTTCATGGAAGACGGCTCCTGGTGCCCCATGAAGCCCAAGAAAGAAAACCAGGAGGTTTGCCAGCCATCGGCTTACAATGGGGTGGAAGGTAAGAGAAACCAGGGCTGCGTTTCCTGTGAGCGATGGGCAGCTGCTCCTCTTTGAATCGGCACAACAGAAAACCTCTCTCCGCGCAAAAATTCAAAAGCAACTAGACCGATATGTATCAACACTCTCTATTCAGTATAAATTCAAAATTCAATATAAATAATGTGCCCATGAGAAATCATACAAAAACATCATCATCCACGACAAGCCACTTTCATTCCTACTGACTCTTTTTGTAAGCCACTCTGAGTTTTATGAGCATCGGTCTTCAGCTAAGACCATCGATTATTGTGGACGTTATCAAAGATTTCAGGTTTTCACGGCTGGTAACATCATTAGGGTTTGTAGAATCTTTCGGGCTCAAGTGCTGTGTTCTACTGGAGAAAGTTTTCCTTCCAGATGTTTCGTTCTCAGCTGCAGAGAACATCCTCAGTGGCGTTGCAGCCGGAGCAGGCGCTCTGACCTTCTTGGCTGCTGTGCATTGAGTGGGACTCAATGCACAGCTCAATGCCCCACTCAATTCACAGCAGCCAAAAAGGTCAGAGCGCCTGCTCCGGCTGCAACGCCACTGAGGATATTCTCCGCAGCTGAGAACGAAACGTCTGGAAGGAAAACTTTCTCCAGTAGAACACGGCACTTGAGCCCGAAAGATTCTACAAACCCTAATTGTGGACGTTCACCATAAAGAGTCTGTAGGAATGAAAGTGGTTTGTCGTGGATGATGATGTTTTTATATGATTTCTCATTATTTGTATGGACACATTATTTGTATTGCATTTTGAATTTATACTGAATGTAGAGTGTTGATGCATACTGGTCTAGTTGCTTTTGAATTTTTGCGTGGAGAGAGGTTTTCTGTTGTGCTTGTACTAGTTCCTCTGTGGCCCCGATAGCCCGTCACCTCTTTGAAGTAGAACATCACAACATTGTCACCAGCAGAGCGCTTGGCTCTGGAAAAGAGCCGTGGCAGAGGTGCCGTCCTTCCCTAAAGAATTTCCAATGTATATGAACGTTTTTTCCCAAAGAGGTTTCCCCATGGTTTAGATGGCAGCCTGCAACATTTCTTCTCAGGGCTTCCTTGCATCCTCATTTTCCCATTTGTTATCTTTCTGTGGGTTTCCTTGTCACATCTGCAGGCTTTCTCAAGTCAGGTTGTGGTCTGAGAAAGCATGAAGGACCAGTGAGGAAAACATGGAAAAGCAGTGAATGCAAGATGAGGATGTGAGGAAGGTCAGAGAGAAATGGATGTTGTTTTGGCTTACAAACCATGGGAGAACTCAGTGTGAAAAGTAAGATCAGTCACAAGCGGTGGTGAGGGTGGGTGGGATTAAGAACATAAGAGAAGCCATGTTGGATCAGGCCAACGGCCCATCCAGTCCAACACTCTGTGTCACACAGTGGCAAAAAATTTTATATATACACACACACTGTGGCTAATAGCCATTGATGGACCTGTGCTCTATATTTTTATCTAAACCCCTCCAGGATTCCAGGAGATGTAAATAAGGCGAGACCAGGATGGGGCATTACTGAGTGGGGGCAGGTCTTTAAGGGCGAAGATGGGAAAATAGCTTTTTCAGGGTTTTTTTTGTAGCAGGAACTCCTTTGCATATTACGCCGCACACCCCTGATGTAGCCAATCCTCCTGGAGCTTACAGTTGGCCCTGTAAGAAGAGCCCTGTAAGCTCCTGGAGGATTGGCTACATCAGGGGTGTGCGGCCTAATATGCAAAGGAGTTCCTGCTACAAAAAAAAAGCCCTGAGCTTTTTGAATATCAAAAGGCTGGTTTGGGGCAGAGGCCTATAGTGTGCTCAGTACACTCAAGTGGTGTTTTTGTTGAGAATGAAGGGATTAGATTTTACCTTTTTGATAGGGATTTTTCAGTTTGTCCTAAAACCCCTTGTGAGTCCTCCTAAATGGAGTCCTCCTCCCAGTGCCTAGGGAGATGCTGTGGAATTGATGGGGCAGTGTCTGGGGAGGATGTGACATCATTTCTGGGAGATGCTCTAGAAATTTTCCCTAATCTATGGTAAAGGCAACTAAGGGGGTCATTTTTTCTCCCAAGTTTTCTCCAGTTTCTCAAGGGCAGGAGATTGGGGCTGAGGGCAGGGAATTCTTTCTGAGCCTGGGCAGCTAGAAGGACCGTAAGCCTACCTTTTTTGATGTCTGTATTATACAGAGATGTTTTTGTTCTGTTTTGTCTGCTTACTCAAAAACCCATTTCCTTCATGGTGTCTCCATGGGCAAAATGGTTATCACCTCGAATAATTATGAACAATTTTTGATAACGTCTGATAGGGATATCAAAATGGTAAATTTTCTTTCATGCCAACTTGAAATCCAGTGTTCCTTCCGTGCATGTGCACACCCAGTTTTGGGGGGCTCTTGATTACATATGAAGCTGCCTTGTGCTGAGTCTGACTTTTGCTCACTGAAGTCTCCTCTGAATAACCGCTCTCCAGAATTTCAGGCAAATAAACCTCTGTTCCCATTACCTGCTGCCTGAGACCTGATCAAAATTCTATACTTACCATGTTCCAGGTGGTTATGTAATGTTAACTGCAGAAGAGGGAATAATGGAATGTATAAACCACTTCAAAGACCAAAGGAACTGTTATTAGCATAAATCAACAAAAGAACCATGCTCTTAAAAATGTGTTAGCAATTGTACATATCCAAGAAAGTTCAAAATGAAAGATGCAGAAATTATTAATGACATGGACTTTGAGTGTTAATGTCGTTAATAATTTTTGCATCTGTCACATTCTTGGATATTTACAGTTGGGACTATAGTTTGTTGATTTATGCTAATAACGGTTCCTTTGGTCTTCGAAGTGGAACAGGTATTTGCCACATGTGTTTGGCATTTCTCTGCGGGACTGATCAGTGCAAACATGCATTGCCTGGTATAAGTGGTTCATTTAGGGAGAGCTCATATGGTGTAGTGGTTAGACTGTGGGGCTAGGATCTTCAGAAGTCAGCTACGAATCCCACTTCGTCCTGAAGCTCACTGGGTGACCTTGGGCTAGCCATTTTCTAACAGCTATCCTACCTCCCAGGGTTGTTGTGAGGATCAGGTGGGGAAGGTAAAACCATGTATGATTCCCTGAGCTCCTGGGAGGGAAAGAAGAGTGTTTCCAGCTCAACATTAGGAAAAACTTCCTGACCGTTAGAGCGGTTCCTCAGTGGAACAGGCTTCCTCAGGAGGTGGTGGGCTCTCCTTCCTTGGAGGTTTTTAAACAGAAGCTAGATGGCCATCTGACAGCAATGAAGATCCTGTGAATTTAGGGGGAGGTACTTGTGAGTTTCCTGCATTGTGCGGGGGGTTGGACTAGATGATCCTGGAGGTCCCTTCCAACTCTATGATTCTATGAGATGCATATGTATTAAACAGGAATAGGATGTGGGTGTATTTTTAATTCTTAAGTTGTTGCACGGTTGTTAAGGGCAGAAAGGCGATACATTTTGTAAACTAGACATTGCAAGGTGCCTAATGCTGCCAAGGTAACTTCTGGCTATTGGGGGAAGGCAAAGAACCTGGGAAGATACCTGCTGGATCAGTCAGAGTCCATTTGGTTGTGCAGCTTGTTTCCAACAATGAGGGCACAGATGCAAGTTCCATTTAGCTGGCATGGTTAATAAGGATTCAGTAATTGTCTTGCTAGATCAGGCTGGGAATCCAGTGTATGTTTCCCAACACTGCCTCACGCTGTCTCCCCCCCACGCACGCACAAACACTCTGGGAAGCCCCCAGTCATGGAGTGTGAAAGCCAACAGCCCTGTTCTGTTTACCACTCCAGTGACTGGTATTGAACAGTGGACTGCTCCTGAACTTGGAGGTTCTCCTTTAACTCTCATGGCTAACAGCCATCAGTGGAATTCTCCTCCATAAATTTGTGTAATCCTCTTTCAAAGACATCCTGTGGCTCTGAATTCCACACGCTCGCGTATGCCTTACGTGAAGGGAGCGCTTTTCCGCTGGCCAGACTTCCTGTTGCTAGCTTTCAAGGTTAGCGCCCTCGAACCCTTATGTGGCATTGTAAAAGGGTGCCTTCTTGTCTTGTCTGAAACGTGCCCTGATCCTTCCTTCCTTTCCTTCTCTCGGCAGCCAATTCCCTGTACATGGTGGGCCCTGATGGGAAGCAGCTGGCTGAAAGCAAGAAGAAAGTGGAGGTCATTGACCTGACACTAGACAGTTCTTCGGACGACGAGGAGCCGCCCGTGAAAAAGCAGTGCCCCGTCACCACCGCAGCCATTCCATCTGCAGCGGGACCCAAGGGGTAGGGAAACCACTTGGCTCAGGCCTTCTGTTTTCAACTAAGCGCAGAGGCACTTAGACTTCAGTTTCCCCAAAATGTTATACCAAACAAGGTTTGACTGCAGCAGAACAGGGGAAGACACAAGAAGTGGATGATTAGGTGAAGATGCTGTGCAATTTAGGGGCAAAATGTCTGTGGAAGCAGCCTAAGTTACCTTGTGTGGGTTTGATTATCCAAACCAGCAATGTCAAACATGCGGCCCGGGGGCCAAATCAGGCCCCCAAGCAACTGGCTGTCATCTGCTTCCTTCTCCGTCTCTCTTGCTTCCTTCTGCATAACAGCTTTCTTTGCAAGGCTTGCTCAATCGCACAGGAGCTTTAGAGCAAAACCCGTATTTTCTCCATTGGATGAGGCTCCTCCCTTGGGGAGGAAGGGGAGGGGAGGCAGAGCTTGTTTTGCCAGGCTCTCTCAATTGCATTGCTGAGTTACGAAGCCAATACTCCCTTCTGTTGGTTGAGGCTCCTCCCCCTCCTGGCCCCCTGGGAAGGAAGGAAAGACCCAGAGCTTCCCTTGCCCAGTTCCCTGGATCCCATGGGAGAAGTACAAAGAAAGCTAGACCAACAAGTGCTAATGTTTTAAGCATGTTTTAAGTTAAAAAAAAATCTTTGTGTTTGTCTGTGTCCTTTATAAAGTTTATAGCTCTGCTACCTAATCTTAGATAGGTATACATATGGCCCGCCCATCAGGGTCTCATTTATGTCAGATCTGGCCCTCATAACAAATGAGTTTGACACCCCTGATCCAAACCTTTCTCAATACAGGGTATTAAGTACTGACCACCAACCATCCTCAGTCCTGCGGAGCCCCCCGATGGCAGCTGTCGGCAGCGACTACCTATCCAGCCTCCCAATCCCAGACTACCACCCTTCCTACCAGGTCCCTTCAGATATCCAAGGTAATTTTGTCTTCCTTTCTCAGCCTGAGGGTCAGTCTCAGTTTAATCTTCAGGAATTTTTTAATGTAGGGGCTAGAAACTGGCCCTCAGTCCTGAGTATTGCAAGTATCTCTGATGCAGAATTATTTTGTATCAAGAATAATCCGTAATGCTTCTCACAGTTGGCTAACTTTTAAGTGCTGTTTTAAGCATTGCCTGTATATGGCCAAAAGAGCCACCTTGCTGCCACCTGTCTTCTCCCAGAAGGGATAATTGGGGGGGGGGGTGTGCATGTGTGTGCGTGCGGAGCAATCTCTAATGCAGGGGTGGCCAAACTTGCTTAATGTAAGAGCCACATAGAATAGACATCAGATGTTTGAGAGCCGCAAAATATGAATTTCAGATGTTTGAGAGCCGCAAGATGTGAACATCAAATGTTGGAGAGCCACAAGACTGGAAGGCAGGCAGGCAAATAAATGGAGGGAGAGGTAGAAAGAAAGCAACTTTAACTTTAAATGCCTTCTCCAAGCCACCAACTGGCTTGGTTTGGAGAAGTTATTTAAAGAGAGAAATGCCTTCTTCAAGCAGGCCAACAGGGCAGTGTGGGGGGGTCAAAAGCCACACAATATATATCAAAGAGCCACATGTCACTCCTGAGCCACAGTTTGGCCACCCCTGATGTATCCTGGAGGTGCCCAAGAGTAAGCCAAGCTGTTTATAGTCTGCTTTGAAGCTTTTTGCACTTTTAATCAGTCCTACAAAGAGTGATTCCCTCCTCCACAGCTGTTCAAATAAGTCTACCAGTTTGTAACCTTCAATGATTTCTGCCAATCAGCTTGCCCCTACATGAGTGTGACCTGGTGAAATGCACAATTTTGTAAAAGTTTTCCTTCCTGGTCGCCTTGAGGCAGGCGTGGCTGCTGGCAAACCTGTACTGGCTGCATGTTCTGTGACTTTTTGGTGATATTGTAGGCAGACTTTCCTCCCCTGTCACCCCCAGTCTTAGTTGGCTCCTTGGGTTCTTAGTGAGCTTCTAATCAATGTGGAGTTTGATAAGGGAAATGGCAGAAGAACCCTTCTGCTGTTAGGAAGGAGTCCCACTTCCAGGTCAAATGCAGAGGTTACTCTGTGCCAGTTTACCAAATCGAACCTTTAGCTGTAAAGATGGGTGCTAACCACTGGTTTGGGATGAATAGAGGAGTTGAGCTTGACCGGATTAGCTGGGAAAGCCTCTCTAAACAAACACAGTTGGGGAAAACCTAGCAGAGAAATCAGGGAAGTGCGGGGCTGGGGGGAGATGGCCACACAAAATGGAATTTTAAAAAGCCAGGTTATTTTTTTAAAAATTACCTGTACCTGTTAACCAGAAGGGTTCTCACAGCAGTTTACCAGCAAAAATATAACTGAAACCCTGATACAAAACAGACTGCTGCTTATTTAGAACGAACAGAAACAACGGCACAGCAACCCAGCGTTTACCCACTAAAAGCTTGGGTAGGTTTTTTTTTGCCCTGGGGCTTAAGCTTGGCAACACAAGCGCCAGGTGAATGGCTGCTGGGAAGGAGTTCCCTAGATAAGGTGCCACCACAGAGGGCATGCCTCTTGTAATTCCAGAGGGGTGACTGTGTTAGTCTCTTGTACCAAAATGAAGCAGAAGTCCAGTGGCACTGAAGACTTAGGACCATTTATTCCATTGTGAGCTTTTGTGAGTCGGAGCTTGCTGTGCCATCCGAAGAAGTGAGCCCTGATTCACAAAAGTGCATGCTGGGTTTCTGTTTTATCATGTGTCTAGTAGCCACCTACCTTGGCTCCCAAAGGCAGGAGAATGCTGAAGGACGTTTAGCACTAGAATGAATGTTGTCTGTTCCATTCCGCGACTGTTCTGTAGCTTTGCTGCATTTGGGTTCTGCTTTTTTCCTTCAGTGAACCGCTGTCAGTTTCTGTAAACTTTATGTGAATGTGTGCACAACTTGTATGTGGATATTTGTTATATATATATATATATATGTTCGGAACATACTCCACAAAAGAACTGACCTGTGCAGATGACTCTCCTTTGTGTACATTCCCACCCCCACCCGTTTTGTTCTTCTAGTCCTCCGCATTCAAGAATTTTTGTTAAATTTCATAGAAAGAAAGAAGTAGATAAGAAATAAGAAAGAAATAAGTAAATAAGTGCTTCTAGTCCTGAGGGAAAACCATTGAAGTTCTTACCCCCACTCCTAATCCTTTCCACCAAATAAGGTTTCTCCAGGCATTCTGCACTTGTTTTCTAGCCTGTTTTCAGAACTTTCAGGGCTGTCGCAATCATAGAATACCAGAAGACCGTTGGTTGCAATTAAGGGGGATGATGTTTTTCTTGTGGGGGATTCTGCTATCTTATGAACATAAGAGCTCTGCTGGATCAGACCAGTGGTCCATCTAGTGCAGCATCTTGTCTCACACAGTGGCCAACCAGTTCCTCTGGGAGGGGGGGGGGGCAACAACAGGGCATAAAGGCCCAGGCCTTCCCCTGATATTGCCTCCTAGCATTGGGATTGAGAGGGGCCATGCCTCAGTGGGAAAGCATCACTTGGCATGCAGAAGGTCCCAAGTTCAATCCCCAGCATCTCCACTTAAAAGGACCAGGTAGGAGGTGATGTGAAAGGCCTCTGCTTGAGACCCTGGAAAAGCCACTGCCAGTCTGAGTAGACAGTATTGACCTTGATGGACCAGTGGTCTGATTCAGTATAAGGCAACTTCATGTGTGCATGTGATTCAGAGGTTGGCTGTCTCTGAATGTGGAGTTTCATGATAGTTTGCCCTTTCATGATGCTTGTGGAGTTTCATAAGGAAATGTGAGTTCAGCTACATGAGATGAGATGACAGAGCCTGAAAAGTGAAAGAGGCAAAGACTGAGAGCATGTCAGAGAAGTTCAGTGGTGATTGGCTTGTGGGGATGGGGTAGGGATCTGGGCAGTGGGTGGTGCTGATGTAGCTTACAGATTGTGAATTGCATCCTCCAAATCATGCCCGGAGCTTGCTTTCCCACTTTCCCACTTGTGCAGCATCACATAGACCCATGTTATGCTCTGGGGAGTTGGGGAACCCTCGCTGACAGCATAGGAAAGGAAGTGGGAGTCTAAAGATGATGCAGACTTTTGTTCTATAATCCATTTGTGCCACTACACCTGGGGAGGAGGAGGCGGCATCCAGGGAAGATCTGTGCATACTCGGTTAGGAGAAGGAAGCTTTCTGCACATGTTTAGAGTTGCTCTTCTTGATGCTCCTGCATGAATGTTGAGAAAGAGAGTCCTGAGCAGTTTGAGGGTTTTTGAGGTTGTGTTCAGCTTTCATTTACGCATTCTTTAATCTTATAAACTGTTATTTATTTTGGAATTAAGTTGTCAAAACCCCATACAGAGAACAGAGTTGTACTTCAAAAGAAATACATGAAGTGCCAATAGAATGGGTTTAAAAGAATCCACCCCAGAGCCAAAAAGTGCCCTGGAGGATTTCTAGCTTAACCCCAACTCCCAAAACAGGCCGCTGAGAAAGGTCTTGTGCAACTTATAAAAGATGTTTTGGCACTTCTGGAGTCTGTCTTAAAGCTGTAATTGGTGGCTGGTTTTAAATACTTTCTTCTCCCTCCTGCTTCCTGCAATGTTTTCCATTAAATACATGAAACTTAAGTTGCATTTTCCTTGCCTGCAGATCCGCAGTTTAAATTTACTCCTTTCGAGTGTCTCTGTGCCCTCAGAGCAGCAGAGGGGTCGTGTGGCCAAGGTTTATACTCAAACTCCAGTCCCAGATTAGCATCTCCAAGCCTTCCCCCAACCAAATGAATGGTGGACCCCTGGCTCCCACTTTAGAACATCCTGCCCTTGCTGAAATACCCCTCTCCCCTTTCTTTTAAACCCTGCCTTTCTCCCATCCCCCCACCCAATATGTTTATTTTGCCATTAAGATTATTTTTCCCCTTTTCATTTTTCTAGGTCTGGATTTGTTTTCCTTCCTTCAAAGTGAAAATCAGGTATGTTTTGTTTTTCTCTCACACGTGCTGTCTCTTCTCTTCCATATCCCCCACCTTCTCCTGTCTTCCCTTAATTCCTTCATCAAATCAGTAGGACGATAGCGGGGGGGGGGGGGGGGGAGCCAGTTTTTCTCCTTCCCTACTTTGAGCCATCTAGCCCATCTGTGACTCTTTAAGCAACCCTCCAAGCTATTTAAAAGAAAGTGTGATCTGTTGCTAGGCCACAGGAGGGAGCTCTTCCTTCAGCTTTTGTTTCTGGAGTCTTAACTTGACTCTGTCTCGTTGGCAAAGCAGAGGAGCTTTCCTCTCTTTCGGAGACTTCCTTGTTTCAGAAAATGCAGCTTGCTCTGTACTTGCTTAAGTTTTAGTCAGGGGTCATTTTGTAGAAAAATAGGTGGTGGAGCTCATTAGCATATGCCGTCCCCCCCCAGCCAACAGCAACCTGACGTAAGAAAGGAGAGCCCAGGCGAGCGAGGCCTGATTGGGATGGTGAGAGATCCAAGCAGGCCCCGCTCACCTGGGGCTCTCTTTGGCCATCCCCCCCTCAGTCAAAAGGCCAGCAAGCCACTTACTGCCCAAAATCACATAAGAAGCAGAGAAAGGGTGGTGTGGGCTTCTCCAGGGGTTAATGAGGGCTGTTGGGGGTGTGGCAAAGCCCCAGGTGACTGGCTGCCCCCTGTCCTAATCCAGGGATTGTTATGCAGCTGCAACTGCTATTCAATGGAGAAGGTAGGTGGGGAGAAGGAGGGGGAACCCTCAGAAAGCTGTGCTCCTGTGAGCTCCTGCTGAATTCAAGGCCTGGTTTTAGCAAAGCCCAAGGGTCTTGCAGGGAGCTTGATTTTGAGTGGGCGGGCAACACTTTCATCATGCCTTTGCAGAGAAGTTGATGTCTAGCATGTCTGAGCTGTGAAAAGCTTCTCTTAAGGGGAAACCTTTCTTGGGGAAACTAGGCAGAGATGAAACTGACCAAAACAACATGGCTTTGTAAAATGGGAGAGAGGGAGGTCACCATGGTGCATGGACACTGGGGACTGTCCCCGCTGGGCTTCTGTATTTCTGCTTCTTGGCCTCCTCTTCCTCCAGACGGCCATTCCTTCCCTGTCTTGGGAGCCATTTGCATCCCACAAAACACAGAGGTTCCTGCAACAGTTGCCTTGTCTCCCCGAATGGTAATAGCTGAGATTAGCATTATGGACTGTGTCTCAGTCGTTTTTGACTCTTCACCTTTTGTGCAATGTTGATGCATTGAACCAGCACTTCTTTAAAAAAAAAAAAAAAGTTCTTGTGCAACTTATTGAAAAGCCAAAGAACCCTTTGATTTCCTACTAGAGTTGGGGGAAGGGGGTGGGAAAGTGGCAGCAAGGGGTCTGGAGAGACCTTTGTAAACTGGTACATAAAGCTTGCCCTCCTTTCCTCTTCCTGTGATAAAAACAGAGTTGTTTGTTCTGATGGCTTAGCGTGTGTTTGGGGCAGGGTGCAGAGTCATAGCCTATGAACATTTGCTTTGTGGGGAGATGCTGTTAACTTAGGGACACATCACATTTGAACCATTCATTTGTGGTCAAGAGGTAATTTCTGCCTTTCCCCAAAGTGCAGGTGTTACTACTGGAGCTGCTTGCTCTGTGACCAGCTACCTACTGTACACGTGCTCTTCACACTTGGTTCATCGTGGTCTGGCTTATAACTGGGGTTGATTTGTGTGTGGGGACAAGGGGGGGGCACAAAACCTCTCTTCAGCCCTGGAGGGGAAGTAGGTTTTTCATTTTTTCCTGCACCTTAATTCTCTAAAGCTGGAGTGCAACATTTGGCTAATGAATTACTTAGATTAACTGTTCAAGAAATGGAGTGATCGAAGAAACCTTAGTTGATGAATCCATACACTAATTCAGTTTGCACGTGAATAAAGCCTGTTCTCTTTATTTTTTGTGGCGTGGTTCTGTGTCCTTTTAGGCATCCTTTATCTATTTTGTTTCCTTCATGTATTCACCACTTCTCTCCTCAGTGGGGACCAGAGTGGCTTACAACACTCTTTCCATCTTTATTTTATCCTCACAACAACCCAGTGAGGCAGGTTAGGCTGCGAGTGATTAGCCTGATGTCGCCCAGCAAACTTCCATGGCTGAGTCGGGATTCAAACCCAGGTCTCCCTGATCCTAGCTTAACACTCCAACCACTACATCTTGCTGGCTCTTTTCCTCCTGGAAAAGGCATCCTCCCTTCTCTAATACACACTTATAGGAGGAAAGACAGCAGTGCTTGCCGTTAGCATTTTTTTAAACTCTGTGTGTCAGAGCCCTGACCTTGATAGCCCAAGCTAGCCCGATCTCAGGAGCTAACTAGGGTCAGCCCTGGTTAGTCTTTGGATTGGAGCAGGGGTCATTTTGTAGAAAGAGGTGCTGGAGCTCATTAGCGCAATTCACTTGCAGATACCACAGACCTAAATCATATCAGCTCAGCATCTACCTTCAAATGCTTCTTGAACTATAGCTGTAATAATAAAACCTTACTCCCGTCGTACTTTTTACATTACTTTCTCCTATGTGGCCACAGTGGCATGATGAAGATTTCCATCTGTCTGCCTTATATGGTTTGGCGATTTCCCCATTTTTTTTTGTGGGGGAAAAAATATTAGAAAGTTTGTCAAATTTCAGCAAAACTCTCACAGGGGGTTTGAACAATGGAGCCCAGAAGCAAGTGGGGGAGGAGGATAAGAAAGAAAGAGCACAATAAAATTTAGAGGTTGTGGAGCTCTGCTCCTGGGAGCTCCTGCCCAAAATGAGGCCTGGATAGGAAACCACCAAGGAGTACCGGGGTCATGACCTGGAGGCAGGCAGTGGCAAACGGTCTCGGAACGTCTCTTGCCTTGAAAACCTCACAGGTCTGTAACTTGATGGCAAAAAAAATTTATGTTTAAAAGCATTTTAAAAATAAAAGAATCCCCTACTGATTTGACATATCATTGTTTTAGTGGATCAGATTTTTTTTAACTTAGTGTTAACTGGCTGAGTGAATGTTTCAGTCCTATTAAAAACTCTGATAAGTAATCAGGAAGGAAATTCATTCCCCCCCCCCCCATACAAATGTTTCCAAAACCACTGGGTGGCAAACATCATTGCAGAAGAGAGTCCTCCCAGCCTTCAAGAGCTTACATCAGGACATAAGAGAAGCCATGTTGAATCAAGCCAATGGTCCATTTAGTCCAACACTCTGTGTCACACAGTGGCCAAAAAAACCAGGTGCCTTAGTTGATGATACAAAAGACACCAGGTTGAAATCACCTGTTTAGAAGAGGCAGTCCTTTCTACACACCAAGAGAAAGGTGAATATGCCCTTTCAAAAACCACCAGATGGGACACACCATCTTGGAAGAGGCAGTCCAGTTCCCTCTCTCGCTCAGAGGAATGCCACTTCTAATAAGATGCCTGGTGCAGTACAGTTAAGCATCTTTTGGAAAGAAAAGGGTGTACATTTTTGTTCAGAATGAATGGACTGGATTCCTTGCATCAGTTCTGCTTGCAGAAGTTATTTCCTTTGGCAAGACTCGGAGCCCCTCTGGCATAAGGGAAAAGTCTCTTTGTGACCAACGAGAATGTCTCTGAGAGGAGATTCAACCCATTTTTTTTACACAAATTTAATGTACTAATGGGTTGAAATTCAGAAATTATTCATCAACTAAAGTTCTTTTAATCCTTCAGATCTCACTCTTGCTCTGTATTGCTGTCTTCTTTGGGCACAGTGATTCGTGCACACTACAAATTATGAGACCAGGGGGAAAAGGACAGAAGAGACACCAACCTTGCTTTCTTTTCTATTTGTTAAAGCGAGTTTCTAGTCCTCAAAGACTGTGTAGATAGGTTTAAAAGTGGGCGTCTAAGCAGTGCCTGATAATCTCTGAGCAACCAGAGCAAGGCTCCCAGCAGCCAAAGGATTGGGGCTAGCAGAATCAAACACAGCTTTCCATACCAGTCTGCTTAATTAATACAGCTGCAAAATTTGGATCCCTCTGATGCAGCATTTCTGTGCATGTGTGCCAAATGAATAGCAGCTGGGGAGAGCAATTTAGCTCAGGAAAATAGCATTGCTGACCAGCCCCTGTGCTTCTCCTGTACACATATTGTCTCCCCTTCTCACAGTTAAAAGAAAGAGTGGAAGCCAAACTATTTGTTACCATACGGAGATCAATGTACTGTTGATAAATATTTGATTGTAAGATTTATGTTCCATCGTTGGTCTTGAAAAGCAGTTCACAGCCGACTCATGGCAATCCTGTAGAGTTTTCACAGCAAGAGACAAAACGGGGGTGGCTTGCCATTGCTTGCCTCTGCGTAGCGACCCTGGACTTTCTTGGGGCTCTCCCATCCAAGCACTAGCCAAGACCGACCGAGCTTAGCTGCCATAATCTGATCAGATCTGGACAGCCTGGGCCCTGCAGGTCAGGACAGGCACATCTTTCCAAAAATGCAAAAAATCTGTGGGCGTTTTCGCACAGGGCTTACCCCGGAGCGACGTCCCTCTTCACCACGCAGCGTCTGTGCGGATTTCGCACCAACTGCTCCGCAGAACCTGGAAGTGCCGCGGCTTTTGCGTCGCAAATGTAAACCGCCAAAAACCAACTTTACATTTGTGACGCAAAAGCCGCGGCTCTTTGCGGCTCTTCCGGGTTCTGCGGAGCAGTTGGTGCGAAATCCGCGCAGACGCTGCGCGGTGAAGAGGGACGTCGGTCCGGAGTAAAGTTAGTGGGAAAACGGCCTGTGTGTCTGTATATTACGCCCTTTTCCTTTGTTTCAGGACCCTCTATTATGCAAATTTAAAAATAAGTAAAAAAAAAACCTACAGGGAGATCCATGATTGATTCCTCCCCACCCCCCACCCCCCCGACAAAATGCAGCAGCATATCAGTTGGGGAATGGACTAGGAGTGTTTAACCCCTCCCCTGCGCTATTTTCCCCATTTAAACCACACTCAACCCAGTTGCCGTTTTCTGCGTGGAAGAAGACTCAAGTGCTGTATGGAAACAACTCTCCCTGCCCCCCAGTAAATACCTTGAGGGGGCATTTTAGAGCAGGATAATGGCAGTGGGCTCTGGCTCAGTCTGGCCTGTTCTTATCAGATCTCAGAAGCTAAATGGGGTTGGCCTTGGTTAGTGCTTGGATGGGAGACCACCCAGGAAGTCCAGGGTTGTGACAGGCAAGCTACGGCAAACTACCTCTGAATGTCTCTTGTCTTGAAAACCCCTTAAGGTCTCCATAACTTGTCCTGACTTGATGGCACTTCACACACACACGCACAGTGGCATTGGGGGTAGAAAATCGCTGGGCCCACTTCCCCGTTCAAATTATCTACCCTCCCTTGGCTGCATTTACTCTTTTATTGTTCTTTTAAGAAGATCCACCTGTGTAGTGTGTACAGTTTGGCCTTTGTACGTCCCTGGCAATTTCCTTTGCTGTTGTTTCTGCATGCTACCTTTCAGAAGGGGAAATGATCCATGTCTTTTTCCTTTGTTCCTCCTCCCCTCCCCCACAGCATTACAGCCCTTCCGTGATCACCTCCCTGGATGAGCAGGACACCCTCAGCCACTTCTTCCAGTACCGTGGTCCCTCTCCACATTTCATGAACCCCCTCGCTCCTGTCGTGGTGGGATCCCATGGCACAGTTGGGTCCCCCTCCGGTGGCCGCCTGAACAGCGTTGTGTCTTCTCCGTCGGCAGCTTTGCGGGAGAACCACGGGCACAACAGCACAGTCGGGGGCAGCCCCGTCTTGCCAACTTGCCGGCCAGATATAATCTCACTAGACTAAACCGCGGTGAAGAAACAAGTCTTGTGCACCAGTGCGGATTCATTCCTCCCCGATACAGAGAGAGAAGCGCATACAGAAAAGATGGATTTTACTCAAATCAGCTTGGAAAGAGATGCATTGAATGAGAATCTTCTCTCCGACTGGCATTCTGGACAGACAGGGTGTCTTCTGTATATTCTGCACAAGATTCAGAACATGGAATTTGGTACTGGCTGCAGAATTTAGTGCCCTGAGAATCCTTGTTTTCATTCGTTTATTTTAAAGTTATGTTTCTAGCTCGTGTGATTTCTGAGAGATGCATGGAAATGCATAAGTAATGCTTGTGAAATTTCAGCAAATGCTGAAACAGGGTTTCCAGCAGTTATGGGGCAGGGCCTTGGTGCCTAATGGAAACAGAAATTAATTATGCAAAACGATTGAAACAGATGCATCGTCTCTTCAAGGTTCAAAACCATGGTTTCCATAGCACAGAATTGCACACAATCTGATTTGCCTTTCTCGTGCAGGGTGCTGCTGAAACGATGGCATTTTTGTTTGACCCCCATGCAAAAATTGCCTGTAAACGGTGTACACCTAGGGGCAGCTGCACCCACTGCATCAGCAGCTCAGTGGGCACTGGCTGCAAAGGACAACGAGCACAAGTCAGGAAGTAGAGGAATATCTTGTTTTGGACCAAGTTAGCCCAACATTTAAGTTGTGCAAGCTTTCACGTTTTCACAGCACTCTTTCAGACAGAAAGATGCACCTGATGATGAGTCCTGTAGAAGTCAGAAGTCGTGTGCATGTATGCCAGTCTAGGTTCCCCTAATACTTCTTTCTTTACTCTGTTACCTCAGCTTGTCAGTGCAGCTTGTTTGTTGGGCCAGTCAGCCATTGAAAGACTGTAATGCAAGCGCAGGCCTGACTCTGCCTACAAAGCCATGGTTTGCAATCCAGAAGCTGGAATTGGGAACATGCAGCCCTTTTCTAACTTCTCCGTACCATGGTTCCCTCTCTTCCCAACCTTACCCATGGCTTAGCATGATGTGAGCCTCAATGATCACCAGGGTTCCTTCAAGATGTCCCCAGGGTAAAAGCTTTTGAGGGCATCGCCAGGCAAGGAAAACTTACAATCATAGAATCGCAGAGTTGAATACAGGCCATCTAGTCCAACCCTCTTCTCAGTGCAGGATCAGCCTAAAGCATCCCTGACAAGTGAATAGAAAACTTGAGGAGGAACTGCCGTGTAGACCCTTCCTTGCCACTGCAAATGCCTCTGTGTTTGTAATAGCAATGAGACCTACGCAGAGAATTGTCTTTGTGTGAAAGCAGCTGTGGCGTGTTTGTTAATTGTGCTCACGAGAGCCTCATTTGCATTAACCTTGGTTTATGTTGGCCATGCAGAACATCAAGCCAAAGGCTGTTGCTGAGGGAGAGAGGGGGATTTGATACTGGAGAAAAGGCAGCAGTCGATGCTCATCCTCCAGGCAAAATTGTGGTTTGCGAGGAGCCAATGTTAAGATTCCACACATGTCAGCAAGTGGAAATCAGACACTGCAGTTCTGCAGAGACTTTCAACTTAAAAAAAAAAAAGTTTTTGGCTACAAAATCATGCATCCTGTAGCCCAGAAAACTTGGCCTGCTACCCGGCAATACTTTCTTGTAGATCTGGGCAGGTGTAATTTATTCTGCCTTTGAGTTGTGCTTCCTGCATATCTGGTTTTATGGTGAGTGGCCAGCATCGCTGCGTGGGAAGCAGCCCCATGCATTTCCCATAGCGTTGCTGGGTGTTTTTTTTTTTTTTTTTAATTCTTGCCCATCCATCCCTGTTTGTGGCCCATGACTCTACCTGGTCTCTCGACCATTGTTACTATAATGTATTTTTTTAAGCTGTAGGCCTAAAGTTTCCTCCACTCTCCCTTAAGATATTTCCTACCAATCTTGTACAGAGAACAAATGATATCTTTATATATATATATTATAATAATCTATATTTTCAGTTTTTTGTACATACAAAACTCCAAAGATCTTTTTCTGGTTTTCTTTTTCCTCCCTTTCTTTCTTTATGAGGACTAAATGAAGGTTGCGCCTTCCTGCCTGCACATGGTGCGTGCTTGTGGGTGGTTAACGCATCATCCATTGCACAACTTATTTATGTATTTAAGTGTACTGTGTGTATATATATACGTGTGTGTGTGTTAAGTTTGTAGCAGCTACTTCCTAGCCTGAATCTCGCTGTTAACCTGCTCTTGCGTTTTCAGAGCCAGTCGACACATCTTCTCACTGTTGCGAGGAGAAAGACTGCAGAGACTCCTACTTTTTAAAAGACAGGCACCAGTAGTTTGTTACGCTCGTCTCCATCTTCAGTCTCTGTGCTTTGCACATGTGGTATATCCAAGGTCTACATGGTGTATTGATCGAAATTGTCTAATGCAGTGGTCCCCAACCATGTTTCCTCTAAGCTGTGGAGTCTTGTGAGCAAAAATTCTACATTGTGAGCTACTGCCATTAAAATTGTGAGCTACCAGCACTAAAGTTGTGAGCTTCTGCATAAATTAGTTTGCTCTAGGGCCATTTCTCCTGAGCTGAGACAAAAACATGTGAGCTGGAGGCTAAAATATTGTGTGCTAACTCACACTAACTCAACTTAGAGGAACACTGGTCCCCAATCTTTTTGGAACCAAGGACCCATTTTGTGGAAGACAGTTTTTCCACTGACTGGGGAGGGGGGAATGGTTTCGGAATGATACAATTGTGCCCTTTATTTCTATTATTACATTGTAATATATAATGAAATAATTACACAACTCATGGACCAGTTGCTAACATGCTATGGACTGATACCAGTCCATGGCCTGGGGGTTGGAGACCCCTAGTCTAGAGCTAAAAGTTTCTCACTAAGTGCAGCATCTACTTGTTTGGTTGCTTAGACAAAGGAGCAGGCCAAAAGAAGCTGGTTTTGAAGTTGGACAGGACCCAGTGGTTTAGGTTGAATCCTGCTTGGTGCTGAGGATTGAGGGTCTCAGTGGTTTGAGATGTGGAAGAGACGAAGCCTCTGAGGAGAGAGGCAGTTCCCAACAGCTTGTCCTGAAGTCACAAGGAGCAGTTTATTTTAGCTGTAAATTTTCAGGAACGATGCCACCTTGAATTGGCTATCTACGCTAGATAATGGCATACCACCATTCTAGCACTGTCTGAAAAGCCATAGATAAGAGAGGAATTGCAGCCCAGCCTGAAGTTGAGGGGAACTATTGAGAATATTGGGAAAGAAGCGTGGCTCACAACATTCCAGTACTGCTGTCGTGTGGCAGTCAAAGAATGAAAGAGGAGAGTGTGACTCAGTTCCCTCGAGGCATGTGTACAACTGGCGCTTTCCTTGAGTTGAGCAGAGTCCTTGCCAGCAATATCTTTAGGCTTAGCTCTACAATTGATGGCGCAGGCACGGATATTCCTATCTTTGTGACTGCAGTTGAAGCACCCCATTTCCAGGGGAGCAATTTTTTCCCTCACAACAAAGATGAATTTCAGCCTCAAGTTCTTCTGTGGGCTGGATATGCAATCTGAGCTGGAGAGGAACAGCCCTCTCTCCTCCCCCAACACTGCTTATCATGTGGTGGTGGTGGTGACATTGTGGTCAGGTTCCCACGGTGCACCTCCGGCATGACTATCCCAATGACTGGTGAGCAGCTGGGGAAGCTCCCGGCATGCCAGCTTTTCAAGGGAGCCGTTTGCCTCTCTTGATGCCTTTGCAGGTTACAAACAACTACCTTGGTGCATTTAAGATTCCACCGTTGAACTCAGTGGGACTTCCAATGCCCAGTTTTAGATTGTGCCCCAAAGTTTGATATCACGGCAGTGGGGAAACAAACCAGCTGTGTATTGTGCTCCTGTGTCGAGTTCTTCATGCTGTAGTTCAGAGGTGCTTTGTGTCAGAATTAATGACCTCCGCTCACAGAGTTCTTGAGGTGCTTCCTAATAACTTTATTTTGGCTTGAGACCAAAATGGCATGGGGAGAAGGACGGGGGTTGCCAGAACTACAGCTGCCCTGTGGAAAACATTAGCAATCGGGCGTGTGTGAGTGTGTGAACTGTATAGCTGACCTCGGTCCTCAAACTCTGCCATTCCTAGGCAATATCCCTAGTCTCCAGGAATTTTCCAAACTACAGTTGGCAACCTTTGCTAGGGCTGCAAGCTTTGAATTTAGGGGGTCCTCAGGTTCAGTCCCCAGCATCTCAGTTGCAGGATCCCAGGGTAGCGTTGTAAAAGGGCCTTCTCTGCCCGAGAGCTACTACAAGAAGGCAATACTCATAAATAATACTGGTCTGACTCAATAGAATTCAGTGTCCTGTGCTCACATGGCAATGTTTTAAAATGCAGTTAGGCTGCTCGAGAAGTTTGGTTGTGAGGTGGACTTTCTGTCTTAGTGGCACTTGCATTCCTGAGAATCTGGGAAATCTAGAGCAAGGAAATTAAGGACCCAGGGGCTGTGCTGGGTAGGGGTGATAGTTCCGTAACAGAACGCCTGCTTTGCACACAGAAAATTCCAGGCTCAGTACCCAGCAAGGGGTAGTAGCTTGGTCTGGGGCTTCTATTATTAATAAAAGTGATTAAAATTACCTCTGTGACCTTTTGTGTCCCTACCCGTCCTGTCCAAGCAAGTGATTAATGCTTCAAAGCACCAGTTTAGGATAGTGGACCCCCTGGATACTGTTGTAGACTCTTCAGAATCCTTAATAAGCTATTGGCTTAATTTGCAGGGCTGATTGTGGCCCTGGCAGGACAAGAGTGCAGCTTTATGGAAAACTCCTGAAGCCAGAGAAGGACTGAAGCAGGACTACCAGGAGCATGGCGTTTAGTGTATCATCTTGACTCAACCTTTACCACCTCCCTATCTGTATACCCAATTTCCCCTCTGTCGCTCCTTTTTGTGTTCCTCCAGGCCCTGCTGGAACATTCCAGAAGCCTGGAGAGCATAAAACTTTACAAAGCATTGTGAAATAACTTCCCCCTTTCCTGGTGCATTAATCTATCTAACCAGCCCTGTGCTTTACCCAAGAGAATTCAAACAAGGGAGTGCCACTGTTGTGAGGCTTCAACCAAGTCACTGTGTTAGAACCGGGACTTGTTTTTTCTGCCACTCAACCTTTCACCATCTTTATAGCATCCCCACTTTACGAAGGACATATTCAGAAGGGAAGGTCTTGTGCGAATTATGCAGCTGTTTAAATACTTTGTACATATTAATAATCATTTTGTGGCCACAGGAGGGGTGTCGTAAAAAATTTTTTATCGGTGTCCTTTCAAATGTCAAAAAAAGGATGTCCTTGCGTAAACTGGCCCTTTCTGTTTGGTTTATTTATTGTCTGTTTAAAGCCCCACTCTGTTTTACCATGCTGGGGCCATTGTGTATATGCAAACTACTTTTTAGATAAAATAAAAATTTTGGGAAAGAGCCAGCCCAGAGTTGTGACATTATTAAGAACTTCAGATATCCCCCCCCCCCAACCACCCCCCACTGGTATGTACTTTGACTGCTTTTTTCTCTTGTTTTGTTTGCTTCCATCTCCTTACTTCACGGCAGCAAAACAGGACAGTCCCGTGCGGTTCTCCCTCTAAGCTGTGGAGTCTTGTGAGCAAAAATTCGACTTCATGAGCTACTGGAATTAAAGTTGTGAGCTACTGCGTAAATCAGTTTGGTCTGGGACCATTTTTCCTGAGCTAAGACAAAAATGTGTGAGGCAGAGGCTTGAAAACTGAGCTAGCTCACACTAACTCAGCTTAGAGGGAACACTTGTCCCGTGGGGGTTGGGGGCTGAGGACTTCTTAAAGGGGTGTGGGTGTGCCTTGGGTTTACTGAAGAGAGCCTGGATTTTGCTGAAGTGGCTATTTCTGAAAAAGCCTTGGCCCCTCCAGGATTTTGGGACCTTCTGTACCATAGTCTCCCTCGCCCGGGCAAGGCAATGAAAGAATTCTTCCTGACTCTTTTGAAATTTTGTGCAAACTGAGAATAGCAGTTCCTGTTGAGGCTGGGGGTGTGGTGGGGGGATGCAAACCTTGCCACTCTCTTGTGGCACCCCACCTGCTGCAGAACCCGTGATCTGTCTTTTTGCTGCATATGGTGCAACAGGAAAGCTTGATGCAACGAATTGACATTTTGGTATAGATCGTGCCATCCTTGGCTCAGGAAACCATGCTACGTGTTGGGTGTCCTTGGGCCAGGGTTGGTAGGATGGGGTATTGGAGAATCACACTGAATTAGTTTAGAAACAAGGGGTAAAATACAGGATGAGTTGGCCCCAGTTAAGGCCATACTTTTGATTGAGGGAGTTAAGTCCCTACGGGGTGACCTTAATAGATAAAAAATTGTAATTCCCCCTCCCCCCCTGCATGTGGAAGCTGTTTAGTCTAGTGGGGTGGGGAGGAGAGACATACTGGTAGAGCTCTGTGGAAGAAGTGTAAGACTGAAGTGTGACCAATGAAACGCTTAATTTTTGGTAAAAGAGCCAGAGGTTTACATAGGCAGAGGACAGTTCATAAGGTCACCATATCAGTCTGTGGTAGAACAGCTCTATTCAAGTCCAGTAGCATCTTTGAGACCAACAAGATTTCGGGGTATGAGCTGAGAGTCAGAGCTCCCTTCAGATGGAGGACAGAAGACAATATGGGATTGAGTACGAAGGGACTCCTAACAGCGTGAGAGTCTATTACCTTCCCAGTTTCCAGCTAAACATGGGGAAGAACTTTCTGACAGAGTGGTTCCTCAGTGGAACAGGCTTCCTCAGGAGGTGATGGGCTCTCCTTCGGAGGTTTTTAAACAAAGGCTAGATAGCCATCTGGCAGCAATGCTGATTCTGTGAACTTAGGGGGAGGTATTTGTGAATTTCTTGCATGGGGTTGGACTAGATGATCCTGCACATCCCTTCCAACTCTATGATTCTGTAAGTCCAGGCCAGGGGGATCATGGCCTCGGGTTCCTTAGGATACTTATCAACATCTATCAATAGTTACTAGCCATTGTGACTGAGGGGAACCTCCACATTCAGAGGCACTAAACCTCTGAATCCCAGAGCCAAGAAGTCACATCAAGGGAAGGTCTTTGATCCTTGTTGTTGGCCATCCAGAGGAACCATTTGGCCACTGTGTGAGACAGGATGCTGGATTAGATGGGCCACTAGTCTGATCCAGCAGGTCTCTTCCTACATTCTTAACTAAGATGGGTGGCCAATGGTAGCTCTCCAGATGTTTTTTGCCTACAACTCCCATCAGCCCCAGCCATTGGCCATGCTGGTGGGAGTTGTAGGCAAAAAAATATCTGGAGAGCTACTGTTGGCCACCCCGATCTAAGAGAATTCCACTGAGATAGCCTGTTCTATGGGATTGTTTGAAAACCAGTAGCCCTACGAGGAAAGGTCAGAGAAGCCTAAGCCAGTGGGTGCCTTTCCTGATGAGATTACCAAACAGTGGTATACTAAGTGCAACAAATAGACAAACATGTTTTGTCTTTTCTCCACCACTCACAGGAACCCAACAGCACACTTAAAGAAGTGTTGTAAAGACACAGCATCTTAATTTCTTTGCACAGTTACAGAGATAAGGGCCTCTGCACAGAACCCCAACTAAATTCCACTCCTTTGCTGTATTCTCAATATCATTACCTCCCTGATGGCCCATATCCTCTATATTCAGCAGCTGTACATATGAAAAACGCAATTCCCCCTGGGAACGTGTCATAAATACACAAGGTAAGCTGATTTTTCGTGGCAAGAGACTGTCAAAAGCATAGGGGCCAAACATGTTTAATTTGGTCACTGATGTTTCAGTATACTGTCCGGTTGCCATTTATCTTTCCAAACTTGCATCCATCGGCTTTCCTTCTCATTCTGTTTGTGGTGCTAACGTGCTGAGCCAGAGTCGAAGGGCGAACTTGGTCCCAGTGCTGACACGTTCCACATCCTTGCCTTGCAGGGGAGCAGTGTTGAGGAACGTTGCGGTAGGGATTACTGCAGTCTTTGCTGAGCTGTGCTGTAGTTCTGTGATCCTAGCCCAGAAAGCAAAAGAAGATGATCCTGGATTAGCCCTACAAATAGGGGGCGGGGCTCAGGCATGCAGCACTTCTTCCCTCCTTTGACTGATATTAATCCTCAGGGCTGGTTCTCCAGCCAAACCACCCCAGCTCAGTGGCACAAGGAGAAGGGTGCTTATCTTGCCCCCACACATCAGGGGCACACAGAAGACACCCCCTCCTGGAATTGAGTTCCTGTCATGTCCAAAGTCTTAAGAACATTCAGTGATTGCCAAAGCAGAATAAAATTGCTGACTGTTAAAAGCTTCTGCCTAATGTATCTCTGCATGAGTCATTGTCCTGGGTTTTACCTTCTTCTGCTGGAAGTGGGTAATTCTGGCCTATCTGTGCACTGGATGTGATTAGCACATTTAATCACTCCAACTACAAAGATAAAGCAGAACTGCCCACCTTTAGAAGAGTCTGTCCATTGCATCTATGCATGATACATTACTCTTGGCTTCCTTCTAATTACAACACACATATCCCAAACAGTTATCCATGCAGAAACTCAAGGGATGGGACTCCTCTTACAGTAGATAACTCACACATATGCATTTTCTGAAAATGCACAGTTTCAACATGAGACTGAAATGCCCAGCTCCGATATTAATTAATGTCTGTCCCACCTGGCACTCAAAATTTGGAGAACCCTGTCATGAGGCAAAGCAGAAACTCTGGACGCTTTCCCTGAATTGCTGAATAGCACAAATCTAAGATCTTTCAAGCACACCATGTACATAAAGAGCCAGCTGACTTATGGCAAGCCCAGCAAGGGCCTTTCAAGGCATATGAGAAGCAGAGGCCTTCCTTGGTGGTCCCCCTTCACATTACTGATCTTGCTTAACTTCTTAGATCTGACAAGATTGGGTTATGCCAGGGGTGGCCGAACTTGCTTAATATAAGCCACAAAGAATAAATGTCAGATGTTTGAGAGCCACAAGACATGAATGTCAGAGGGAGAATGTGACAGCGGAAAGAAGGAAATAGATGGGGAAGGGGGAGGGAGGGGTGGAAAGAAAGTAACTTTAACTTTGCATGCATTCTCCAAGCCCCCCACGTTAGTTGGCTTGACCAAGGGATTTAAAGATACAAATGCCTTCTCCAAGCTGATCAATAGGGGCTTTGAGAGCTGCACGATATGTGTGAAAGAGTCACATGAGGTTTCCGAGCGGCAGTTTGGCCATCTCTGGGCTATGTCATGTTCCCTCTCAGGTGTGTGCATGAGCAGGTGCTCATTAACACAAGAAGCCCTGCTCAGCAATCTGGAGCCGTGCAAGGTCCTGCATGGCCTGTTGCCCATTTTAAAATTACAGCAGTTCTTTTCTGCTTAGGATGTGAACTGCTCTTTTTTGGGGTGGGGGTGGGGTGGACATCAGAGGGAACAGTGCCACTTTCCCTTCCAAGACACATTAAACTCAGAATTTGCAGACTGCAAAGATCTGAATGTAATGTTCAGCCTTAGATGATGGCGGTATGAAGCTCCCCAAATATCTTGACTTAAAACACACATTTAGCAATACATTCTGAATTAAGTGTTCACATTAAAAAAAGCTGTTCTTTAATTGAGAAATATATAATGGTGCATACTTATGCTAGGTCCCTCATTGTTTTCTAAAAGTTGGAAGATAGTGGTTTTTTTAAAATGAAAACTGCATGTCCATTTTTCTCCAACCACAAGGACTAGAGCCTTTATTCCTTTCATGGTATGATAGCACAGTGCAACAAGAATCTGCACTGTCCATCATTATTTCTAATTTGTCAGCAAGCTGGTAGGGAGACTGGTTGCCCACTTGGCTTCCTGTAATCATGAGCATACCTGACAACTGGCGGGAGACCATCTGCTACCTTCTTTGTGTCTCCGGCTCCATCCTCCGCTGCAGCAACAGAAGCCAGGATTTGGGGTTCCAGCCACGCGTATGCACTCACTTCAGCCTCATCGGGCTTAAATCTCATCTGAAACATTACACCAATTGAAGGGAAGGCAACAGACCCTGTACACACAAACTATACACACTTCTTGCTCCAAGATACTCTCTCAGAAGCACACATGAAGCTGCCTTATACTGAATCAGGCCATCGCAGTCAGTACTGTCTACACTCACTAGCAGTGGCTTTCCCAGATCTCAAGAATGAGGTCTTTCACATAACCTTCAACTGGTCTTTCTAACTGGGGATGCCAGGAATTGAACTGCAGACCTTTTGCATGCCTAGCAGAGGCTCTTCCACTGAGCCAGAGTCTTTCCTCTAATCAGTTTCTTTCAGAGAAGGGACATTGGGCAGGAAAGCAGTTATCCCAATGGAGTCCTCCCTGGGACTTCTCATCTAAAACTGAACTACTTTTTTGCTCTTATTTTCCAGTACATCAAGCAGAAAGATGCCAATGGATAGAGCTGTCAGACTGTACCCATTGAGAATTACAGCCCAGAGTGGCTTTCAAATGTTATTCATGCCTTATGTCAACTTTAGTCTATTCCTATGAGGCCCAAAGAATTTCCTCCCAGACTACCTATGAGCATACAAAGAGTGCCTTTCTCTTACTCCCCAGAACCTACAACAAGCACCCGGCACTTCTAGGTTTAGGGAGAAGAAAGGATCCAGTGCCTGAGTTCCAGGCAGGCTTGAGCCCCAATATAATAATAATTGTAATTCTGTGCTGTCAAAGTGCAACTGAGTCATGGTGACCGCAGGACTGTGGGGTTTTCAAGGCAACAGATGAGCAGAGGTAGTTTTCCAAGGCCCTCCTCCTCCACAGAGCCTTCCCTGGTGATCTCCTATCCAAGCACCAACCACAGCCAGCCCTGTTTAGGTTCCAAGCTCAGATGAGATCAGGCAAGGCTAGGCCTAGCCCCAGTACTTTTCAAAAAGGAAGCCCTGGGCACCGAACTTCTCCATAGACTTACTCCATTCACACCACCCGTCCTTGCTGATGAGGGACAGGCTCTGTTTTCTTGTCCCAGTCCCTGGGAAAACACTTCCCCAATGCTATGATGTCGTCTAGACACTTCACCTGTATTGCCACACTTCCCTGCTCAGCTCTTTCCCCAGGGTCCCTAGCCATTGCACCTTTGAGAGAGGAAGGGCACAGCCAGCCAGAGGACCATGCAAGGGCTGGGGCTTAAATGGGGAGCGAGCAGGAGAAAACAGGCACTGATCCTCGGCAGGAGAACAAAGGAACAAACTGTGTCCTTTGCAAAAGGTCCAGTAACCTCACCTGTAGCTGCTGGTGGTTCTCAGGAGAAAGCAGCAGGAGGTAGACGACTACGTGGTGGCGCTTGGGCAAGCCTCTGCTCAGCATGGGAGGGTATACAGACTGTGGAATCATGGGAGAGATAGTAGCAGCAGTGAGAGAAGGCCCTGCTAAAAGGACTGCCTCCTCCCCCAGCATCCAGCTCACGGGTTAAGATCCTCCTTTTGAGCCCTGCTCTCTGGGAGCCTACCTACAGAGGTGGGCAGTGACTGGAGACAGGGCCTTTTTGGTCATGTCCCCTTCCCACTGTAATGCCTTTCTCCATCTTAAGAGAGCCAGTTTGGTATAGTGGTTAAGTGTGTGGACTCTTATCTGGGAGAACCAGGTTTGATTCCCCACTCCTTCACTTGCAGCTGCTGGAATGGCCTTGGGTCAGCCATAGCTCTCGCAGGAGTTGTCCTTGAAAGGGCAGCTCCTGGAAGAGCTCTCTCAGCCCCACCAACCTCACAGGGTGTCTGTTGTGGGGGAAGGAGATAAAGGAAATTGTAAGCTGCTCTGAGACTTTGATTCAGAGAGAAGGGCAGAGTATAAATCTGCGGTCTTTGTCTTCTTCTTAAGGCTCACCTGGCTCTTGGGTTTGTCCTGTTATTCTTGCAACAGTCCTTGAAACAGGCAGGGCTTAGAAAAAGCGAATCCCTCAAGAGCCACTTCCATAGTTGAGTGAGGATTTGAACACAGATCTCTCCATTAAATTCAACATGCCAGCCACTGCACCCACACTGGGTGTTTGCAGGAGCACTGTTGCTAGGAAGCAGGGAGGCCAAGGGCATCCATGGGCCCTCAGACAGACTCTCTGCTTCTCCTGACAACCAACACAAAATCATATGAAAACAAAGGACCCATTTAATAGGCCCAGCGACTGGTTCTCCGGATGCGAGAAAGAGCACATCTCAGAGCCCCTGCAGCTGCTCAGAGCTTTGAAGTCATTTTAATCTCACAACAACCCTGCAAGGTAGGCTAGGCTGAGAGAGAGAATGACTGTCCCAAGGATGCACGGCCACCTTCCTTCCCCCTTATTACCGGGGTTGCAAAATTTATAGCCGCAAACCGGCCTTGCTGGTTTTTCCAGGCAAGGGAAATGGGAAACTACAGCCCAAGAAATTTTACCCCCCTGCTGAATGCATAGAGTTGCCTTATAGTTGTGTCTGGTTGAGGACAGTAACGGTCCTCCATCTAGCCTGCCTTTCCTCTTTCTTTCCCCAGCCCCCTCCTCTATGAGGCAATGATATTTCCAGGAATCCATTACCATCAGACCAGCTTAGAGTCCCATAAATTCTATTTTTATGTATTATTTAATATTGGGAATATTCGTTTTCTTTGTTAAGAGCTGTACATTTATTACTGTTGCATGCCACCTTGAGCCCTGTTTTCAGGAGAGGGCAGCTTAAAAGCAAAATTTAATACATAAATAAAAAATAAATACTAATGAATTATATCTTTGTCTACTTGATGGTGGGCAGCCACTCTCTGGAGTTTCAGGCAGAGGTCTTTCATATCAACTTCTACTTGAACCTTTCAATTGCAGATGTCAGGAATTGAACCTGGGACTTTCTGCATGTGAGGCAGATGCTCGGCCACTAAGCCATGGCCCATCCAAGAGGTAAACGCATGCACAAGGGTGCTTTATGCCAAGACAGACTACTGGTCCAGTAAGATTAGTATTGCAGCAGCTCTCCAGAATCTCCAGTCTTTCACATTATCTGCTATTTCACCCTTTCAATTGGAGCTGCTAGGGATTGAACTGGGAACCTTCTGCATAGCAAGCAGATGCTCTTCCACTGACCCACGGCTTTTCCCCTCCAGCACCCCAACTAGGAATGCCTTACCTCCCAGAGGGCCAGCGTTTGCCAGGAGAACTCCCCGTTCTGCAGGCACAAGCCCATCTCCTCTTGCAGTTCTCGCAAGCCAGCATCCAGCAACTACAGACCAGAAAAAGCAGGTTGGAGAAGATCCTGGAACACAGGTGGGCAAGGTGAGAGGAGTCAGGGCTGAGCCACAGAACTTGCTTTACACACTGGAAAATATGACTTGACTTTGAGCGGTCATGGACACCTCTGATTTTAGGAGTTAAGCACCAGAACGGGAGAGGGAGGAAGATAAATAATTGTAAACCCAACTGCTGAATCAGTCAGGCTTTCTATGCTTTTAGTAGATGTATGCTTACAAGCTTCCATGAGGGCTAGAAACTTGGAACAGTTTAAAGCAGAAGCTGAACTCCTGTTCTGTTACTAAAACGCCATATGGATTTGTACCTGTCTTACAAAGTCTTCCATTTCTGAGTCTATTCTGTTTACCTTCCCTCCCCGTCCAAATGGGAAAGCAGTTCTGGCAATGTGAGTCATTACCTGTTCACCAGGTTCAATGTGACCACCTGAAAGACAAGAGAAATGTCTAAGCTCTGCTGCAACTGTCAGTTCTGAAGGTTTTTTCTAGAATCCAGCACTTAGTCTTAGGCACTTCAGGTTCACTTCTTGGCCTATTTTATTTATCAGTTATGTAACTTTTTAGCCTAGCTATCCTGCAAGGAGCTTCGTGTAGAATACATGCCCATCTTCTATCCTCACAACAACCCTATGAGGCAAATTAAGCCAAAAGAGAGATGGACTGAACTGTGGTAACTAACTGAGGTTCATTTTGACTGAACTGTGGTCACCAACTGAGTTTCATTGCTGAGTGTAGATCTGAAGTCCTGCCTCTTAAATCCTGTTCTAACCACTTAGCTGGCTTTCTCATGGCTGTCCATCTGAATGGAAGATGGAGAAACCATGGAAATGGGTGTGTGTGAGGTGTGTTTTTCTGAACACACAAGAAGTTGCCTTATACTGAATCAGACCTTTGGTCTACCTGGGACAATCCTTGTCTTCTCTGACTGGCAGTGGCTCTCCAGGGTCTCAGGAGATAGAGCCAGTTTGGTGTAGTGGTTAAGTGTGCAGACTCTTATCTGGGAGAACCGGGTTTGATTCCCCACTCCTCCACTTGCAGCTGCTGGAATGGCCTTGGGTCAGCCATAGCTCTTGCAGGAGTTGTCCTTGAAAAAGCAGCTTCTGTGAGAACTCTCTCAGCCCCACCCACCTCACAGGGTGTCTGTTGTGGGGGGAGAAGATAAAGGAGATTGTAAGCCGCTCTGAGACTCTGATTCAGAGAGAAGGGCATGGTAATGTAATGTAATGTAAAATTTTATTTATACCCCGCCCTCCCCCGCCAGAGCAGGCTCAGGGCGGCTTACAACATTTAAAATGAACAATACAATAATAAAACATTAAGAACACATTAAAACCAATCAGTGATTAAAACATTCCTAGACTAACAGTGGCGGTAAGCATTATTAATTTAGCAGTAAACATTGGTACCATCATTAATGAACGCCTGTTTGAAGAGGGCGGTCTTGCAGGCCCTGCGGAACTGATCTAAGTTCCGCAGGGCCCGCACCTCCTCTGGGAGCTGGTTCCAGAGTTGTGGGGCTGCGGCGGAAAAGGCCCGAGTGCGGGTGCTTTGCAGTTTTACTTCTTTCGGCCCAGGGATATTCAGTTTATTTTTGCCTACTGACCTCAGTGCTCTCTGGGGCTCATATGGGGAGAGACGGTCCCTCAGGTAGGTCGGTCCTTGGCCATATAGGGCTTTAAAGGTTATGACCAGCACTTTGTACCGGATCCGGTATACAATCAGCAGCCAGTGCAGTCCGCGCAGCCCAGGCCGTATATGCCTCCATCTTGGAAGACCAAGTAGTAGCCTGGCTGCTGCATTCTGCACTAGCTGCAGTTCCCGGGTCCGGTATAGAGGCAGCCCCATGTAGAGAGCGTTACAGTAGTCCAGTCTTGAGGTGACCGTCGCATGGATCGCCATCGCTAGGTCCTGCCGCTCTAGGAAAGGGGCCAACTGCCTCGCCCGCCTCAGATGAAAGAATGCTGACTTGGCAGTGGCTGTTATCTGGGCCTCCATTGATAATGAAGGCTCCAGTAAAACACCCAGGCTCTTCACCCGTTGCGCCGTCTTCAGTGGCGCCCCGTCAAAGGCCGGGAGAGATATTTCCTTCCCCAGAGTGCCACGACCCACCTGGAGAACCTCTGTCTTCGCTGGGTTCAACTTCAGCCCGCTCAGTCTGAGCCACGTTGCAACAGCCTGCAAAGCCCGGTCCAGGTTCCCCGGGGCGGAGGCGGGCCGGCCGTCCATTAGTAGATAGAGCTGGGTGTCATCTGCATATTGATGGCAACCCAGCCCAAATCTCCGGGCAATCTGGGCGAGGGGGCGCATATAGATGTTGAATAACATCGGGGAGAGAACTGCTCCCTGGGGCACCCCACAATCTAGTGTGCGCCTCTGGGATCGCTCACCCCCAATTGCCACCCTCTGTCCCCGACCCATGAGGAAGGAGGAAAGCCATTGTAAGGCCAGCCCCTCTACCCCTATGTCGGCGAGGCGGTGAATCAGCAGCTGATGGTCGACTGTATCAAAATCTATAGTCTTCTTCTTTTGCATCACCTGCTACTTGATCAATCAAAGGACTAGAGTCTTGCTTTAATATTTGGAATATACCTGGAGGGACCCAGAGGTTGGGAAAGATGCTCAGGTTTTTGGAGCGCCGTGTCAACAAAACCTTCCGGCAGGCGGACTGCAGGAGGATGGCCACACCCACGTCCACACCTCGATCTCGAGTCTCCACAGGAAGAGAAGCGGCTTGGACATCACTCAAATGCTTAATGGGGCAGAAGGGGGGCCTCTGTGGAAGGAAACCTCCAGAAATAAGCACCAAAAAGGGAGAGGAGAGTTTCTCTAGGTCCAGGGGTGTCAAACTCATTTGTTATGAGGGCCGGATCTGACATAAATGAGACCTTGCCAGGCCGAGCCATGTGTGTCATAAAATGTAATGCCAGGAAGCAGAAGTATAAACTTTATAAAGGACACAGGCAAGCACAAAGATTTTTTTTTAAAAAAACCCTAAAATAAAACATGCTTAAAGTATTAGCACTCTTGCAATATTGCATAATCTATCAAAGCAAGCTCTCCCTCTCCCCCAATTCCTCCCCAAGGGAGGAACCTCAGCCAATGGAGAAAATAGAGGCTTTGCTCTGTAGATTCTGAGTGACTGAGAAATCCTGGCAAAGCAAGCTGTGACACAGAAGGAAGAAACAGAGAGGGAGAAGGAAGCTAGTGGGCCTGAAAGGAGACCTACAGGGGTGTGATCTGGCCCAGGAGGTGGTGGCGGCTAAAAGCATAGACAGCTTCAAGAGGGGGTTAGATAAAAATATGGAGCAGAGGTCCATCAGTTGCTATTAGCCACAGTGTGTATATATATATATGTGTGTGTGTGTATATATATAATTTTTTTGGCCACTGTGTGACTCAGAGTGTTGGACTGGATGGGCCATTGGCCTGATCCAACATGGCTTCTCTTATGTTCTTATGAGTCGCATGTTTGACACCACTGCTCTAGGATGTTACCCCAAGACCAATTTCCTTGCAAAATTCAAGCCCCGCCCCCCAGTCCTTCTACTAGTTGGCGATCTCAAGCATCTATTGGCAAAGCCGCAAAACCAGACTACCCAGAAACAAAGCTGGGGTGTCTCCGCAACCTCAGGTGGGGGCAAAGAGGAGCAGGGATTAAGCTCTTGCTCCTTATTTTAGACCTGAAGCAATAATGTTGTAGCAGGAACCCCTTTGCGTTTTAGGCCACACACCCCTGATGTAGCCCATCCTCCTGGAGCTTACAGGGCTCTTCGTACAGGGCCTACTCTAAGCTCTTGAAGGATTGGCTACATCAGGGGTGTGTGGTCTAAAATGCAAAGGAGTTCCTGCTACAAAAGAAGTCCTGAATTTAAAACCAACAAAGTTTTATTCAAGATGTGAGATTTCATGTGCATGCAAACTTCCTCAGATACACTGGAAATCAGGTTAACAGTACATATATAGAGACAGATGCTTCTACATAGGTGAACAGCAAATTAGCATGCAACTTAATGGAGAGAAAACCTAGGTTGATCAGACAAGGTTCCCCTCCCGCCCTCCCAAGAAAAGTCCGCTTCTGCTCTGGCTACGGAGTCACTGCCTTTCTCCCCTTCCACTAACCTGCAGAAGGACTTGCGTGGAGCCGGCAAACTCTGTATCCGAAATGAGGAATTGGTCCTGGTTCAGGCCACAGTTCACCATCAAGCTGTCTTGTGATGCTGCACAGAAGTGACCAACGATGCTCTAGAAGACAGTAAGAGAAAAGGACAAGTGACCTTTCCATAATCTGTTGCCTCTTACAATAGTCTGAGGATCTGGGCTGGGCTCCACAGGCGAAGAAAAGAAACCAGAGTGTGGAATTAGATGCAGAAGAACATACGAGAAGTGATGCTGGATCAGGCCAATGGCCCATCCTGTCCAACACTGTCACAAGGTGGCCAAAAAACCAGGTACCATCAGGAGGTCCACCAGTGGGGCCAGGATACTAGAAGCCCTCCCACTGTTGCCCCCCCCCCCAAGCACCAAGAATACATAGAATCACTTTCCCCAGACAGAGAGCTCCATCTATACCTTTGGCTAATAGCCACTGATGGACCTCTGCTCCATATGTTTATCCAATTCCCTCTTGAAGCTGGCTATGCTTATAGCCGCCACCACTTCCTGTGGCAGTGAATTCCATGTGTTACATTACTCTTTGGGTGAAGAAGTACTTCCTTTTATCTGTTCTAACCCGCCTGCCTACTCAAGACCCTGTCTGGCTCAGGACAGATTTTTCAAGACCCCCACCAGCACTTGTACTGAGCCTGAGTGATCCAAAAATGAAGCCCCCTTAAGGTGTTACAGCTGGGAGTTGAGTGGCGGGGTGCTTGAACAGAACAGGTAGGAAGGGTGACCTAGGAGAGTGCCTTTGGCTCAGAGAGAAACAAAAGACACCATGCAAGCATGTGCTGCTACCATCATTAGCTGAGAAGTGGGGTAAAAACTCAACTACCCAGTCAATAAATCGATTACATGCAAGGACTTGTATTCAGGATAAAGAAATCAGAGATCTCTCCACATATGGAGGTGGCCACAATTAGTGAAGAGAGATAGCTCTGCAGATGCTGGTTAAAAAAATACAATCTCATCAAGGGTTGCCAGCTCACAGATTTTTAGCCTTCAGCTCACACATTTTTGTCTTAGCTCAGGAAGGATGACCCCAGAGCACACTATGGAGTAGCTCACAACTTTAATGCCAGTAGCTCACAAAGTAGAATTTTTGCTCACAAGCCTCTGCAGCTTTGAGGGAACACTGGTTGTGAGGATAAAAACAAGGAGAAACTGATGTCCCCACTGGGGGGAAAGGCAGGGTGCCAATGAAGTAAATAAAGAATAAATCTCAGAGTTGCAGAGACCCCAGTCCAAGCCATTCTCCAATTCAACTATATTGACAGGCTGAACTCTGCTTCGTGCCCTCCCGTCCTGGAAAAAAGAATATGTAAGAGTTGGGGGTGAAGCACAGGGAGAATTGGGTTTGGTGAGGGAAGGGTTAACTCTGGAAAGTACTTGGATGGGAGACCTCCTTGGAATACCAGCACTGGGACGCAGTGGCAGGCTGTATCGTCACTTCCCTGAATATCCTCCTGGCCCCCAGTAGGGGTCAGTCACCAGAGTTGGCCATGACTTCCAGGTGCACACACACTTCCTTCCACACAGGTTAAAAAAAAAAGTAAAAAGGGATAAATTCCAGAGTTCACCCTCCTCAGCAGCCATTTTCTCCGAGGGGCCCAATTTCCGTCATCGGGAGATCAGTTGAAATGTCGGGAGATCTCTAGGCCCCACCTGGAGGCTGGCAACCCTGCCCCCTCTTTTGCTCGTACCTGCTGAAACTTGCCTCGTTGCGGCCAGCTGTTCTCTTTGGAAAGATGCACCAGCACTCGGCGGAAGTTCTCCATCCTCGCGCCCTTCGTCACCCGAGCAAGAGACCTCCTAGCAGGCAAAGCATCAGCCCCGCAGGCAGGAGCTGCAGGCTGATTTCAGAAACTCTGCCTGGGCCCCTCCTGCTAGTTGAGCCAGCCGCTCCGGCAGCTTCATGCGACGCTCACCACAGGGTTGTTTGCAGCACCCAGATTGGAGCGTCGCGGGAGAGCCTTTGCAAAAATAGGCGATATCGTTGTGTGTGAAATACTCCCTTGCCAGTTGCTTGTGCTTTCCGGGCAAGAGAACGGACTCTCAGAGCGCATGGAAAAGCTTCTACAGGAAACACAACTTTGTGTTTGGGGAAGCGCCGTGTATTCCTTCCTCAAGCTGCGGAGGAAGAACCACAGAGGGACAGAAATAGGTTGGGGGAAAGAAAAGAGAGCCCTCTTTTGGCAGACAAGGCCTATAGCAATCTTAAGAGGCCACAAAGTCAGAGTTCGTCCAGACAAACGCCTTTAGGTTCATCTGAAAGCAAATTGTAAGATTTCAGGTTTCATAGAATCAGGGCTTTTTTGGTAGAAAAAGCCAGCAAGAACTCATTTGCATATTAGGCCACACCCCTTATGTCACCAATGTTTTGCGCAGGGCCTTTGTAGAAGCCCAGCACGAGCTCATTTGCATATCAGGCCACGCCCCCTGATACCAAGCCAGCAGGAACTGCGTTCCTGCTCAAAAAAAGCCCAGCATAGAATGTTAACATACAGTCTGATTTCTTTTTTGGGGGGGACGAGAAGGCAAGGGGAGAGTTTGAAGGACAATAGAAGCTCCTCTGGAAAAAATCTGGAAAATGGAGATTAAGCAGGCGTTTTGGAGACTAAGGAAATTCATTTTCGCCTGGTGCAAACTGGGTTTCAGGCTGCACCCAAAACTGCTGTCATAAGGAAGCAATATTAAAGGCACCTGCTTGCTACAGTAATTAGGGGAAAAATGGGTTCCCTGTAAGGATGGGTTTTTTTAAAGGTGGTTTTTTTACATTAGCAAAGCTAGAAATGAATTTTGGGCAAATGCACAAAGTGTTTAAATCAGTAACTAAACCAAGCCCTTCACCCAAAAGTCCTGATTTAAAGTTAGGATTTTGTGACAGCCACAGCCTGAAATTTTCCATTACTTGCTCAAAACCATTCTGGATTCCTTCTGAACTTCTCAGATGCTTTGCCTGAGACCCCAAATTCAAGTGTAACCCCGAGACAAGCCTCAGATCGAGGTGCCAGTCTTCAGGTGAGATCTGGGAATCCCCCAGAATTACAGTTTATCCCCAGATTAAAGATCAGTTCCGCTGGATAAAATGGATGCTTTGGAGGGTAGATTTTGTGTCACTTGAGTCCTCATCCTCCACAGGCTCCAAATTTCAGGAGCTTCCCAGCCTGGATCTGGCAAACCAAACCCCCCACACACACTACAATTCCCTGCCAGTGCATCAAATGGTTTCCCCTGAATTGGATCCATACAGCTGTTGACCCTGTGCACTTGGCTTGTTGTCCCTGCTTTGTCTCAAAATGGCTGCATCATGTTATGCTAATTTGTTTTTCCCCCCAACCCTGTCTATACGTTTGAATGGTTTCCTCCCATTTCATTGCATGTGAAGAAGTGTGTGTGTACCCACGAAAGCTTAGACCTTGAACACAAATTTGTTGGTCTTAAAGATGCCCCTAGCCTCTTACTTTAGAGCAACACAGTTACCATATGTACTTTCAAATCCTGCAGTATTGGATTCAAATCAAGTGACCTTGTGCTGACCACAAATCAGTAGGAATGGCAGTCTTAGCAGCACGCTGGCTTCATCTTGTACTATGGTAATACACCCAGGCTGACGTGAGCAAGGAGTATGTTTCAGTTTGTATTCTCCCTCCCCCCTCACTTTGCATCTCCTTCCTCACACCCTGGGTAGGTCACCTTTCCAAGACAAATACCCTTTGGGATACTCCTAGGAAGAACGGTAGTTTCTGGGCTTCTTGGTTTTCTGTGACAAACGGTTCCTAGAGACCAGGCCTTGAATTCAGCGGGAGCTCAGAAGAGTGCAGCTCCTGAACCTTTCTGACAGTTCCACCTCCTCCTTCCCACCTTGTCCACTAAATAGTAGGTGCAGCTGCATAACAATCCCTGGATGAGCTCCACCACCTATTTTTCTACAAAACAACCCCTGCTAGAGACCATTTTGGTTTCCCAGCCAATGTTTTCAAGGAACTAAAATACAAACACTAGAGAAACTTTGTTGCAGTGACTAAGACAGCATGAGCTGGCAGGACACCAATTCAAAACTTACCAAAGCTACAAACTCATAAGGTAGAAATTAGGTCAACATCTTTGTTCCCGACTGATCAAATACTGTATGTTGCTGTTGCTGCGTGCTGTTTAAAAAGATGGCTAAGAAGTAATAAAATACAGTCTTAACATTGTTTTTAATTGCTTTGCTTTTGTTACGGTTTGAGCATTCACTTTGAAGGGGCATGGTAAGCTATGAACAGCAAATAAGCGGGGCTTTGGTGTTGACCTATTGCGCTTCCATCCAGCTTGCTGTGATCTCCCTTGCACTCAGATTCAGCTTTCCACATGAAAGCTCGTGTCATCTGCAGACCAAGGTGCTTTTAATCAACTGTAACTGGCACACCAATCAGAACCCCTCTTGGAATATGTGGGATATGCCTATTTATATCTGCATCTGGGGAGCATTTAGATTAAATCACCAAAACTTGCTCTGGGTGATTATGTTTACAAGGAGTGTTTGGGAACTTCAACAGCTGCTCAGCCAGTGCCCCAAACTCACTCTGCAGATGTCTTGCTAATGGCACAGGCTAGCCCAATCTCACCAGATCTCATAAGCTAAGCAGGATGAGCCCTGGCCAGTATTTGGATGGGACTGGAGACCACCAAGCAAATGCAGGGTTGTGATGCAGAGATAGACAATGACAAACCACCTCTGAATGTCTCTTGCCTTGAAAAGCCTGTGGGGTCTCCAGAAACTCACTGTGGCTTGACAGTAAAAAAAAAAAAGTTTTGTCCTGGGCACTGTTCCAAGTGCTGTTTTTGGCCTGTAAAATCTAAACAGGCGAAGGGGTGGGCTATCTAAAGGGCTGCCTCCTTCCCTCTCAATCTGCTTGATTGGTAAAGTCAACTTCAGAGACTCAGCCGCTGAGTGACTCCTGCTTTACTGGATTAGGCTTTTTCACTGGCACTGCACGGATCATTTTAAAGAATTTCTAAGCTCCTTTTGCTCTTTAATGTTGAATAAGAAGGCAGGAACGTTCAAAATAATAAATCTGCAAGCTGGTGAAACGAAATGGCAGCTTCCTCCTCAACTCAAGAGATTTCATTCACAGAGATGCATGGGGGTGAGGCTGAAGAACAACTGGGCAGCTCATGGAGAGCCAGTTTGGTGTAATGGTTAAGTGTGTGGACTCTTATCTGGGAGAATTGGGTTTGATTCCCCACTTGTCCATTTACAGCTGCTGGAGTGGCCTTGGGTTAGCCATGGATATCGCAAGAGTCGTCCTTGAAAGTGCAGCTGCTGTGAGAGCCCTCTCAGCCCCACCCACCTCACAGGGTGTCTGTTGTGGGGGGAGAAGAGAGAGGAGATTGTAAGCCGCTCTGAGTCTCTGATTCAGAGAGAAAGGTGGGGTATAAATCTGCAGTCTTCTTCAAAAATGACTCATATGAAAGATTGTTAAGGGCAGCACACCCAAGCTTCCCAAATTGGCAACAAAGGGAAAAAATAAAGACAGTGATTTATAAAAAAAAACAGGTACTAAACAGCAGAGACCAGTATTGAAAGAGATGCAGTTAGACACATAAAAGCACGTTTTGTTTCAGGTGGGCTGTCCTGTTGGGCTGCAGTAGAAGAGCAAGATTCAAGTCCAGTAGTACATTGAAGACCAACAAGACTTCCAGGGTATGAGCTTTTGAGAGTCTAAAGCTCCCTTTGCCAGATACCAAAGAGGCAAAAAGACAAACTGGGTCCTATTGACTAACCTGCAAAAAGGCCTGTCAACACTCCCAGCCCCAGAATGCCCTGTGCTGCTAGGGACCACTAACCCAGCCCTGACACGTGGCATCTACAGAAATACCACTTCGAGAAACTTCTTTTAAAAGATAGCATATCAACTGAAAACAAAGGTTAAGTGGTAGGCATTTTCAGACAAGCTTATGTACCACTTTGACAATTTGGCAGGGAACAGATTGCTAAGGTCTCCTTCACAGACACCTGAGGTCTCTGCTGAGCCAAGAAATGGTGTACCAGGGAAGATGCTGTTTGAATCAGATTGCTTCTGGATTGCAGCAGGGTCTACTGGAGATGGATGTGTGTGGGGGGGGAGGTATTTGTGAAGTTCCTGCACTGTGCAGGGGCTTGGACTAATGACCTGGAGGTCCCTTCCGACTCTATGATTCTATGAATTCTTCCACCCTCACCCTTCCCCCCCCCTTGCACCCTCCAAATTGGTTGTTATCAACAAGTACATTTTTAATTTTCTTGTAAGCAAATATACAATAAATAAAGAGAGGACCAAGCAGTGCCTGAAAGTGCCTCTCCTGCATTCCAACTGGCCCCTCTGCAGAAGAGGGCAAGAGCCATTCTTCAGCTGCCCAAGGGTCTCTCTCCCAAGCTGTCGAGGAAGCTGCTCAGTGCTTCACAGTGCTGTCGATGTACGACTCCAGGAGGAAAATGGTCTCATCCACTTGGTTTTCACTGGCATCGATCCTTTCAGAGGAGGAAAAAATTATACAGGGCCTTGAGCCCGTTTACAAGAAAAGGCAGAATATAAACCTATTAAATAAAATAAGTAAATGTATAAGACCATTACCTAGTTTCCTCTCAGATAGGAGAGGCTCCCTCTCACGTATAAGGGGAATTATTCTGGGGCCTAAGCAATAGCTTGACTGAGAATATTGGCCAGATATGATCAACAGGCACCTAAGGCAATATGTGTGTATCCACCTCCATGGAACAGTCAGAGGGTTGGATCCTATGAATTTGTTCTACTAACTGTGGTGCTTCCCTCTGGCCCAAGGACCCTTCCCATCACCCCTTGTGCCAGGAAAAAGTGTCACTGCTAGTGGAGCAGATCTTCAGGGATCCAGCCCTAAATTCAAAGGAGTGGCTAATCAAAAGGACTGCCAAAGCTTCACCAAATAAATGAGCATAATTAAAAAGAGCATTTTAAAGAAAATAAGTGCCGTATTTTTCGCTCCATAAGACGCACCTGAGCATAAGACGCACCTAGTTTTTAGAGCCGTTTGTGTGAATTTAGAGGCGTTTGTGTGAATTTTTTGCAGTATTCGCTCCTTAAGACGCACACACTTTTCCCTCCACTTTTTTGGGGGGGAAAAGTGAGTCTTATGGTGCAAAAAATATACTTCCTAGGTTAACTGGGAGACATGCAGACTTCGTTTATAATATGCTACAATACATACTGTGACCCTATAAAGACAAAACAGGAATACGTTTTTAATAGTAATACATCTTCTGAATCCTGCCTTAAAGATGTTTATTTGTGGACACGTCTGCCTACTGGAAGTAATAAAAGCCCAATTTGCTTGTAATTTCATAAAGGCCTTTCCCCCCAAGTGCTGGTGATAATTCCTGCTCACCACAGGTGACTGGCCCTCTGGCAACAACAGCAGAAGCAGCCAAACCATAAAGTGTTTCATGTCCACATATGCCATTTTGCTTATCTTGCTCCTTCTCTAAGGAATTCAGGGTGGTTCTCCAACCCCCAACCCCTCATCCTTAACCTCTCAATAATCCCATGGAGCAAACTGGGTGGGGAGAGACTGTCTGGCCTACAGCGCTGAGGCTCAAGTGTGTCCGAAAGCCACATACCTGGGCCTCATCTACACCTGCTGCAGAATAAGGTGGGTGGTGGGAGAGCAGCATTTCAGAAGGAAGGGGTGTGGGAGACAAATCACATTTTAAATTCTCTTCTACATTAAAAAAAATAACAACCTCGTGGCTAGTAGAAACACCAACAGAGAAAGATGTGAGGTGCCTGGAAACCCCACTCCCCAATATGCTTTTCCCCTAAAAGTGATATTTCTCAGACATGATCAGAAGTGGTGGAGTCCAGTCCAGCACTTTGTTCGGCTGCCAGCCAGGACCATATCTACATGTTTTTTGAGGGGGGGGGGGGCAAAATTAAAAAATGGCACCCCCTTATGGGCCATTCTATCTTATGGTCCCATAGAATACAATGGACTCCATACCCAATTTGGTGCACCCGTGGGCACCTGGGGCAAGCACCCCCCTCTGCCTCCTCCCCCCAGATCCGACCCTGCTGCCAGCTAGGCCAGGCCTGAAGCTTTGGGTCCAACAACTCCGAATACCATTGGCTGTTACATCTTCCTGCAGCTGAGCAGGCAGGAGCCCCCCTTCCCTCCCTCCTCTTGGCTCACTTGTTCACATTGTGCTTGAGGCTCTCCAGCTGCTGCCGCTCCGGGGCTGTGATCATCTCCTCAATCTCTTGCAGCTGTGCCTCCTCTGCACCTGTGGCCTGCATCGACGCCAGGATGGCCTCCACCCGCTGGGATTTTTCCAGCAGACGCCTGGGACAGAAATGCACAGAGCTGCCTTATAATGGGTCAGATCCCCTGGATTTTCAAGGTTAGTACTGTCTGCTCTGACTGGCAGCTGCTCTTCAGGGCTCAAGCAGGGTCTTCTATGTTATCTACTCCCTGATCATCCTTACATCAGAGATGCCAGGGAATGAACCTAGGATCTTCTGATACAAGTACTTTACCACTGAAGAAGACTACAGATTCATACCCTGCCTTTTTTCTCTGAATCAGAGACTCAGAGCAGCTTAGTCTCCTATATCTTCTCCCCCCTACAACAGACACCCTGTGAGGTAGGTGGAGTTGAGAGGGCTCTCACAACAGCTGCCCTTTCAAGGACAACTTCTGTGATAGCTATGGCTGACCCAAGGCCATTCCAGCAGCTGTAAGAGGAGGAGTGGGGAATCAAACCCAGTTCTCTCAGATAAGAGTCTGCACACTTAACCACTACACCAAACTGGCTCTCTGAGCCATGACCTACCCCCCACCCCCAGCTCAGGTGAATACTTTGGTCTAATCATGGCTGATCTGAGATGTTGTGATGTTTGGGGTGGAAAATCTGACCACTCCCCCCCTCCAATTGGTTATTTAACTCAGGGAACTCTGGTCTTGTTCAGCTCTCATTCCTTCCAACAACAGAACCTCCCAGGAACTGCCCCCTGTAGATCAGAGCACACTCACACAACTTTTGGCTGCAAGTTCTTATCTTAACTACTCCGGGATGCCCCGCTCACCTGTTCTCTTTGGTTTCGTGCAGCCGTCTTTCAATCAGGTTGGCTACGCTCTGAAATGGAGGGGAAGGAAAGGATTTTCATGGATGCTTTGCCTGGAGCAACAGATGGACATGGAGTGTGGGGGGGAAACTAAGGGAAGATTCAGTTGAGAAAGACCAGTCAAAGACATGGGGGATACCTTGTAACAACGGTCGAGCAGCATCCGAGCTGATGGAAGCACATTGACTGTATATAAGTAGAAAGTCCGGGAAGGGGCATGGTCAGGTGTCTTGGGGATTTCCTGAGCATGAAAGAGAGAGAGAGGGAACATTCACTATGATTATTTTAGAACAAAGTTTGAGTGGCACCTTTAAGACCCACAAAGTTTAACCCCAAGAATAAATTTTTGTGTGCAAAATTTGAGTCCAATGGCACCTTTAAGACTTTGTGGGTCTTAAAGCTGTCCCTGGACTCAAACTTTATTCTATAGCTTCAGACTAACATGACTACTTACCTGAGTCTATTATTTCTTTAATACTTAGAAGTTCTATATAACAATATGTCTGAGTATTCACAGTGCTGTAGGTACATTATTTTAGGGAACATGTGAAACTGTCTTACACAGGATCTGACTACTGATCCATCTGAGTCAGCACTGTTGACTCTGAGTGGCAGCAGCTCTCCAGGGTCTCACGCAGAGATCTCTCCCAGTCCCGCTTCATTGATATGCCAGGGATTGGACATGGAACCTTCCACATACTAAGCATGTGCTCTACCACTGAAATTTTCTGGTCTTTTCCTAATCATATGAAATACATTTCTTCCATCACTAGAGTGTGGGAAACTGAAAGTGAATTGCCTTGTGAATGCACAGCAGAGGTGAGAGTCAGATCTGGGACTTTCTCCTTTTTAAGGGGTTTGGACTAGATGACCCTGGAGGTCCCTTCCAACTCTATGATTCTGTGAAAGTTAAGTATGTAAGAAGAGCCCCTGCTGGATCAGACCAGTGGTCCATCTAGTCCCGCATCCTGTCTCACACAGTGGCCAAGCAGTTCCAACCAGTTTAGCTACTGTGATGCCCATGGGAAAAGGGTCTCTGTTGCAAGAGGTTCACTGGCAACACAATGGGTCATTTTGCACACTGGGCACCTACTGCCTATCAGTGGAGATCAGTCTGCCTCATGTCATATTTTACCTCCACTGTGTTCACCTCAAGATCAGTACTTTGACAGACATTCATTCCTCTGTGGAAAAGGTCTTTACTTAGACAGGGAAGGGAAAGGAAAGGCACTTAGGTGAGCCACTTGGAGCGGGTACTCTTTTTAATCCCAGTGCCTAAAGAAGCAGGCAGGATATGGAAAGCTTTGGGATATGGAAAGAGTCAGTTTGGTGCAGTGGTTAAGTCCGTGGACTCTTATCTGGAAGAACCGGGTTTGATTCCCCACTCCTCCACTTGCACCTGCTGGCATGGCCTTGGGTTAGCCATTAGCTCTGACAGAGGTTGTCCTTGAAAGGGCAGCTGCTGTGAAAGCCCTCTCAGCCCCACCCACCTCACAGGGTGTCTGTTGTGGGGGGAGAAGATATAGGAGATTGTAAGCCGCTCTGAGTCTCTGATTCAGAGAGAAAGGCGGGGTATAAATCTGCACTTCTTCTTCTTCTTACACTGTGTGTGTCTCTTGGAGTAATGTACAGAGGAGCTCCTGTCTTGCAATGAGCTCTGTTTTACTGTAGCAGTTGAGGTTTTGCACAATCACAAAAAAAGGAAGATACCTGCAAGCTGACAACATTACATGACAACATCTTATACATCATTTCCTTTGCTTCTTTGGCAGGGATCATGGCAAAGTCTTCTATTTGCTTTTGTTCCAAATGCTTCTTCCTCAGGAGAAGACGGAAGATTCGGGCGCACCGGGATCCAAATCTAGAGTGGGGAAGGAAAAGGAAATCATGAGTGCTTCACCATGAACATGAAAGCTCCCAGGCTTAATTTCTCTGTCTACATCACACAATATAGTGACAGGTCTCCTAGATACAATTAGGCTTCTATTTCAAGTTTCTAGGTCTCAAGAAAAAAATATCAAAATGCAAAATGGATTTGTAAAACCAAGTGAAGAATTCAGAAGTAAAAGGCAGACTTTGCACAGACGGATATCCATTCAAAACAAGAATGGAAGACCTTCTCCACCAAAATAATTATGCATATATTTACTATTTAATAACTACCCCAAGTTATTCAGCTGTACATTTGGGTAGGTGGTGAGAACTTCAGGTATTAAATATAAAGAATTGAAATGCTACAGTTAAATAGTCACTCTGCAGTTTATTTTAAACCTACACTCTGTGGACTGGTTTGTTATCCCAGTTGCTTTATACTATTCCGTTTTAGTTTACATTGTGCAAGAATATAGGTAGAAATTATTTTTTTACACCCTGTCCCAAGGCCTAGATTAGAAAGATGGTTCTCTATAGTGCCCCAAATGTGTGGTGGCATGTAAATGAACCTGAAGGGAGAAAATAAAAAAGTAAGGCTATACAGATGTGCATGCTAAGTATTAGAGGGAAGAGTATTGCACTCATACGGAGAAGCTAAAGAAAAAATGGTAGTGAAGGAGCAAGATATGAGATCTAACTGGAAGTGGAAAGAGCACCAACAAGAATATAGTGAGATTTGCCATGACAGAGGAGGTGATATGTCATATTTTACCACTGGGAGCGGGTACTCTTTTTAATCCCAGTGCCTAAAGAAGCAGGCAGGATATGGAAAGCTTTGGGATATGGAAAGAGTCAGTTTGGTGCAGTGGTTAAGTCCGTGGACTCTTATCTGGAAGAACCGGGTGAAACACAGTGAAGGAAACAGACAATAGGCAGCGGTGGAGACGGAGGAAACGCCTGGGGCGGGAGAGGGAAGGAGATGAGGCCCTGGAGTTTTAACTGGGAGGGAAACGTGGACGTGGAGAGGTTCAGGCGAAGAGTTATTGGGGGGGGGGCGTCTTTATTATGGGGCGCACCGCCTCTTTCTTGGGAGGAAAAGTGGCTCAGTGGTAGAGCATCTGCTTGGTAAGCAGAAGGTCCCAGGTTCAATCCCCGGCATCTCCAACTAAAAAGGGTCCAGGCAAAAAGGCGTGAAAAACCTCAGCTGGAGACCCTGGAGAGCTGCTTCCAGTCTGAGTAGACAATACTGACTTTGATGGACCGAGAGTCTGATTCAGTAGAAGGCAGCCTCATATGTTCATATGTCTAAGGGGAGGGACGGTGGCTCAGTGGTAGAGCATCTGCTTGGTAAGCAGAAGGTCCCAGGTTCAATCCCTGGCATCTCCAACTAAAAAGGGTCCAGGCAAAAAGGCATGAAAAACCTCAGCTTGAGACCCTGAAGAGCCAAGGGATGGTCGCTCAGTGGTAGAGCATCTGCTAGGTAAGCAGAAGGTCCCAGGTTCAATCCCTGGCATCTCCCAACTAAAAAGGGTCCAGGCAAAATGGTGTGAAATACCTCAGCTTGAGACCCTGGAAAGCCGCTGCCAGTCTGAGTAGACAATACTGACTTTGATGGACCGAGGGTCTGATTCAGTAGAAGGCAGCCTCATATGTTCATATGTGAGATTGTGTTTTGATTGCACTGTGCAGAACATTGCACTCTGCTTACAGGGTCTGAAGAGGATGTCTCTTCCGCAGTAGGAAAGAGCAGCAGAGAACATTGATAGAGAGAGTCCAGCAAGAGGACAATTAACTCCAGTGTCTCTATATCTAGCCAAAGCTCAGTCAGGCTTCACATGCTTGCCATTTCACTTCATGCAACATGTTCAACCCCGAGCCAGAAACAGCACACTCAGGGAGGATTTCTCTTTACCTTTCTTGAACGATCGATTCCAGCGTTGCAGTGGCCAGCGATGCCAAGGCCTTGTGAAGATCTGTTTGGGAGAAGGTTAAGGGACAAAAAATGGAGGAAAGGCAGGCAGGGCTGTGTGTCGTTGCCGGTTAACAGTTCAATCCGGCATCGTGTTAACAGCAGTCCTGCTTCCTTAACTCTGGTTTGGTGTGGTCTGATTTCAGCCACCAAGCCTCTTTCAGTACTCTAGGCAGAAGCCTGAAAGAATGTACAACCTCAAAGGTGACTTCTGCCTGTCTGTTTTGTTTGCTGGTGGCGGCTACAAGCATAGCCAGCTTCAAGAGGGGTTTGGATAAAAATATGGAGCAGAGGACCATCAGTAGCTATTAGCCACAGCATATTATTGGAACTGTCTGGGGCAGTGATGCTCTGCATTCTTGGTGCTTGGGGGGGGGGGAGTGGAAGGGCTTCTAGCCCCACTTGTGAACCTCCTTTTTTTTGGCCACTGTGTGACACAGAGTGTTGGACTGGATGGGCCATTGGCCTGATCCAACATGGCTTCTCTTATGTTCTTATGTTCTCATACCAAGAGCTGAGCCAAAAAGGATACTGATCACATACATGCCACCACCACTCTCGCCGGATTTCCCAACAAACTCCAGCTGTGGAGAGAGGTTAGTGAGGAAGACAAGGTTGGTTAGGTCTAAGAAACATGAAACAAAAGAACATTCTAATGCCCCGTGTATTTTCAAAAAATTTTTTTAAACCCACCCCAAAGGTATATATTTTCTTACTGGATCATCTGCTAACAGGGCGAGATACTGGTCGAGAATTTGCTTGGCGATGTTGTAACCAGCTGGAAGTGACCGGAATATCTTTATTTTTAGAAAGAGAGACAGAAACCAGTAAGATACAGCTGTCCTGTGACTACTCAAAGTATTATTAAACATAAGGAGAGAGTAGAAGCAGAAGGTTTTAAGCAGGCTATCGTCTTTCCTCAAATTTATGTACATATGTGGCTATAAATATAAGATAAAGTAACTACAATAACTTTAGTAGTTATTATACAGTCAAGGTCTAGTGGCACTTTTACGAGGAACATTTAATTCTAGGTATAAGCTTTCATGTGCACGCAAAAGCTTCCACCCAGAATTAAACTTCGTTGGTTTTAAAGATGCCGCTGGACTCAAACTTTGTTCTGTTGCTTCAGACCAAGATGGCTACTCACTTGACTCTACAGTAACTATAGTGATAACCACTGATGCACGATTTCTAGGTGAGTCTTAAAAGGTCAAGCAAGCCAAATGTTGCAGAGGAAGACCACCACCAGCTAACCAATCTTGGGGATACTTTGTAAACACCAAATGAGACAGCCAATCAGAGCTGGAGCACAACCCTGCAGCAAACCGTACTTTAGATTCTGAGTAGAAAGACCTGGCTTCCAATCCCCACTGTTTGGATTCAGGCAAATGAAAAGTTTCACCAAACACTTGCTATCTGAGCTCCTGTAACTAAAGAAGCCAGGAACTGAACCTGGAACCTTCTGCATGCAAAACCATGCTTTAATGTTGAGCCACAGAGAGGAGATGGATAACTACAGCAAACAAAACTCACCCAGTGATCCTGAAAGAACCTCATCTTACTGAATACCCTAGCCAGGAGTTGAACTACTTAACAGGATACACCTGGACCATATTAGAAGCTGCCCTCTCAACACCCCATAATTTCAGAAGCAGGGTGGTGAAGCAAAAGAAAGTTCCTGGTAAAGCAGTACACACAAAACCTCCTCCCAGGGGCCAAGAACCTCCACAACAAGTGGCAGCAAACCTTTGAACGACAGTGCTAGAAGAAACATCAGAGGAAGCCCATAGTCTCTATGTCCTGTTTGTTGGCCCTTCAGGGCACGAAGTTGACTACTGCGTGAAACAAGGTGCTAGACCAGAAGGACCACTGGTCCGATCCAGCAGGGTGCCCGTGTTCAGAATAGCTTCCTTGTAACCTTGCTAGTGATTAAGGCTTAAGAGCCATCCCAGAAAGTTGCTTTAATTCTTATTTCCTAGAACAAGACTTAAAGCGACTTAGGCATGGGAATTCAGCTTCTTGGCAAGACGTGCCAGACCTCATTTCTCTTTTAAATTGGAGCTGCTGGAATGCTCCAGTTAAGGATGAGGGATCTCTATCCGCCTAGGTCATTTGGCCTTTGAAAGAGCAGACAGATGGACCTCACTGCACAGTTCTTTGGTGCTGGTCATTCTGGTGTGGCACCTTTGAATGCCTTCAGTGAACCCCCAAAAGCCTGAGCAGATGCTTACCTCATTGGAAGACAGTGGCTGGGTGTATGGTGCATTGGAGGAGGTGGTGACTTCGCTCATCCGTAGCATCGTGCGCACGATCTCACTGCTGGTCTGTGGGGGCAGGAAGGATAACCTCACTTATCCATATGGGTATGAAGCTGCCTCCTACAGAGGCAAGACTACTAGGCTATCTAGCTCAGTATTGACTGCCAAAAGCTTTCCAAGATCTTCAGCTTTTCCCTCCGCACCTGATACCTTGGCTCTTTTAAACAGAGATGCAAGGGAACCATGCTGGGACCTTTGGCAAACAAAGCAGGTTTTCCGCTGCTCAGGTGCAGGGGGCATGATGGGATATCCATAGACAGAGCCAAGACAGAGGCCTCGTTCTCGCCAAGATGGTCTGTCCATGTCTCAGCTGTACTACTTCAACCAAGGACTCACATGATGGAACTGCTTCTCCATCTTAAAAAATTCCACCTCATTCAAAACCAAGCAACTCAGAGAAAAGATTGTGCTAGATGCCTTCTCTTGGACATGCTAGTCTTCTGTGTAGGGAGGGGCATTCCCTCACATGAACTGCCACCTGCAGTCTAGGCACAAGTGGACAGCTTCAGTGAGAATCAGAGCAGAGTTTCAGCCCCAATCATACTGAAATATCTAGCAGTTTATGGATCGATCTTTGTCGAAATCTATCATATGGGGAATGATCAGACAGCCGGGACTGGCCATGGCACTCTACTGAATGTGGTGGGTCCAGCTGGTTGCTGGGAAATGCACAAAGTGGTTCTTTTATCTGGGGGCAGAGAATCCCAGTGAGGTAAGGAAAGTCCTGCCATTGGCAGCCAAGTGATCTCCCAGGGAGCTTACAAGCCAGACTGTGAGGGGATACCCAGTGAAGAATCTGGCGCACCTGGTCCATCCTATTGGCCACGGCGCTAATGATCACTTGATCCCGGAAATGTTGGTGGAAACGGTCAATGTTGACCTGCCAGTAGATTCCATCATCAGGCGGAGGCTGAGGAGGTGTGATTGGGAGAAAGCAGAAGAGACTGTATTGGTTCATCTTACATGAAGGATGCATTTATTTCGCAATATCCTCTCTACTGTTATCCCTCCCCCATCCAAATTCTTTCACAATAAATACAGAATCCTGCAGCAAGTACGAATCAGGCCAAATTGGCTTGGCATGATCAATTCTGCAGTTCTGAGGAGAAAGAAACACCATTTCCTATTTGGCTTCAGGAAGCAGGACCTATGCAGTGGTCCATAGTGTGGCTCCTGGCATAGGCCCCAAGGTATGATTGAAAGACAGAAGACACAGAAACCTTGAAGAACTCAAGCCTTGGTCGGGTTACTACCTGTTGGGAGACTTCCTGCGAACCCCTCAGCTGTGCCACCTTCTTTAATGTTAACAGAAAGGCAGGATAGAAACAAAAAGAAATTGTTTCCAATGGATCTGCACGGCCATAAGGACTATTAAATGTTTTAAATTCTTTTAAAGTGACCAGCAGCAATCCAAGAACTTTTTAAGGGTCAACAGAGAAAGACAAAACTAACAGAGGAGCCCAGTTCTTCTGGGAAGATCTCCCACACAAGCCCCACTGAAGCAAGAAAGCAGCTGCACAAAGGCAGTCAATCTTGCCCAGGACTTTTTTTGCAGCAGGAACTCCTTTGCATTTTAGGCCACACACCCCTGACATAGCCAATTCTCCAAGAGCTTACAGGGCTCTTAGTACAGGGCTTACTGTAAGCTCCAAGAGGACTGGCTACATCAGGGGTGTGTGGCCTAATATGCAAAGGAGTTCCTGCTACAAAAAAAGCCCTGATCATGCCCCAGCACTTGGTGGGCAGGATCTCTCCCTCTCCCACAGATATCACGTCCAAAAATCTTCCAGCCAGCCTTGCCTTACGGTAAGACTTCTGGATCAGACTGGATTACCTCCTTTTGCCTTCCAGCCCACACAACACTTGGCCTTGAAACCACCAAGAGCTTTGGTGAGCCATGCAAAGTCCTGGAATCGGCACCACCAATAGCCACCATCCACACAGGGGTGGGGTGTGAACTAAGAAAGTAGCCCATGGAAAATGGGCTGGCTGTTACTAGAAAGACCAGCTAGATTTGACTCTGGTAGCACCTTGGAGACCAACAAAATTTCTGGAACGCAAGTTTTTGAAACTGAAAGTTCCCTTTGTCACCTTTGACCCTCGGAAACTCATACCCCCAAAATCTTGTTGATCTCTAAGCTGCAAATGGACTTGCATCCTGCTGTTCTGCTGCAGACTATGGCTACCCTCTGCAACTAGGAAGATCATTAGAGACCTGTGGCCAAGGTGGCAGCTGGGAAGGGGCAGAGAAATCAAGACACGTTATTAACTTTATTATTTATTTTTAGCTCTACAGTGTTTTCTTTATTTTTATAGTCTATAAACCAATTCAAACTGAGTTTTTCTGGAAATGCTGTACTGAAACAATCCAAGTACTTGAATTATTTGTGCTAGTGGGGATGAGTTTTTCTGGAAATGCTGTACTGAAACAATCCAAGTACTTGAATTATTTGTGCTAGTGGGGAGGGGGTGGCAATAGTAGGAGGGCTTCTAGTGTACTAGCCCTACTGACAGACCTCCTAATGGCACCCAGTTTTTTGGCCACTGTGCGACACAGAGTGTTGGACTGGATGGGCCACTGGCCTGATCCAATATGGCTTCTTTTATGTTCTTAAGTAATAACATCTGGCATCTGTTTAGGGAGGAAACACCATAACCCACCGTGGGATGAGAGGTTTCAGTACCTCTGTGCTGTCTGTGCTTGGTTTCTGCCGCTTTGCCTTGGGTTCACAATCATCGTCTTTATCAGAGTGCCTCCTCTTCCCCTTCCCTGTGAGTAAAAAAAAAAAAGTTCACATTTTCAGCTACCTTACTGGAACCTTTTCAGAAGTGCCAGAGCACTAGCAAGGGTCTTAAGCCTGCCTTGCAGAGAGATGCTCACCTCCTCCACCCCCCATGGTTTGTAGGGGCAACATGTCCCTTAGCCCAAACCTACTCTACAGCCTTTAAACCTGTTTGAAGTCAATCTGTATTCTTAGGGACCCCTGCAAGAGGTAGTTTTGAGTGCGGAGTGAGCTAGGGGAAAAGAATTCTACCCATCTCAATTTTTAGTTCCAAAGGTTGGGGGCGGGGGTGGGGGGAGGACAGAGGTTAGATGGCCATCTGACAGCAATGAAGATCCTGTGAATTTAGGGGGAGGTGTTTGTGAGTTTCCTGCATTGTGCATGGGGTTGGACTAGATGACCTTGGAGGTCCCTTCCAACTCTACGATTCTATGACAGAAGTCCAGTGGCCCCTTAGAAACAGTTAGTATCTATTCTACCTATGAGTCTTGTGAGTCATAAAAGTTCATACCAGAATAAATGTTGTTAGTCTTTAGGGGACCACTGGACTTCTGTTTTGTTTTGTTAAAATGGAGTAACATAGCTGGTGGTGGAAAATGTTGTCAAGTCACAAACAACTTCCGGCAACTCTTTGTGCGGTTTTCAAGAAGAGAAATAAGCAGAGGTGGTCTCCCATCTAAATACTAACCTGGGCTGACCCTCCATAGCTTCCAAGAATGGCCCAGACTAGACCATCCAGGCTACCCCACTAATAGCTATCCCATGAGAATTCTCTCTGGGGGGAAACAGAGACAGTTCAAGGATTACCAAACTGAGTGCCGTCTACAGTTCCCCTGCTCTTCTGAAGCTAGCCACAAAATGGTTTGCTCCTTCTCAAAGTCTCTTCTTAGTTCCATAGTTTATGGGATTGGAGGCACTATCTGTCAGTCGTTGACCACAGCTGTTCATTGCCTCATATATTCAATTCATTTTTTTATCTCACCCTTCCTCCAAAGAGTTCAGAGCAGCAGACATGGCTCTCCCTTTTGCATTTATCCTCACAACAACCTTGTTATGTAGGCCAGGGCAAGAGAATGAGACTGGTCTGAGATCACCCGGCATGCTTCATAGCAGTGGAGGGATTTGAACCCAGGCCTCCCAGAGCCAACATTCTAGCCCCAGCATAGGGCTGGCTCTCAGAAATCCACTAGCTGCCACTACACCAACCAAGGGATATCTTAGGTGTCCTCTCACCTACGAGAGTCAGCCGTGGAACTGTGTACATCTCCTTCTCATTGAACACCAGCGTGGGGGCAGGAGGAAGAGGGGCCTCTGAAGGCTCTGGGTTCTCAGGAGCTGATGGACATCTTTGAACAAAGTGGGTATCTGCCAGACGCACAAAGGTGCTGGAAACTTCACTGTAGTCCATTGTTTTTCCATCTGAAGGAGAGAAAGATGGGTCTGTCTCTTCTGCTGGTCTCAATCTCCACCAGCTCTACCTTTCCAGGGCTGAACCCCTTCCAGCATCTCACCTTCCATCGTTTCTGTCAGCCGGTCGGCCACCTTCTTCACCACGGCACTCATGGTCATCTGGCCATTCAGCAGCAGCTCTTCCACAATCAGCTCTCCCGTGTCGCTGTAGAGGGTCTTGGCGGTGTAGATGTACCGGGGATAGCGAAGGATGCGCAACACTCGGCTGCACTGGGCTTCATACTCGACCAATCCTCGCTTCTGCAGCTGGTACGTCACCAGGTTGTGCTGGATAAGGACACAGAGTGCCTTCCGAACCTGTGAGAGGAGAGGAAACACTTGGTAGATAGCCCTTCGAGAAGTCTGTGTACTGTTTCAGGTGGACAGATTCCACAAATTGGAATGAACATCAGACATCAATCAAAACCAACCCTCTGTCATCAACAGAAATCCTAACCCAAAGCATCTGTAGTCAAAACAAAAATAGTCCATCTCAATAATGTTCTTTAATTCAAATTATTATTTAATTCAAATTCTTTAATTCAAATTATTCTATTGTTCTTATAAATAAGATTTTCAGGTACTGTATGTACATAATTTCAATAATCTTTACATTAACTGGCAAAGTAGAACAAAATTCAAGTTCAGTGGCACCTTTAAGACCAACAAAGTTTTATTCAAGGTATAAGTTTTCGTGTGCACATAAAAGCTGACAGCTTGAATAAAACTTTGTTGGTTTTAAAGATGCTACTGGACTCCCCTGAATCTACCAACTGAGGGAAGGGAGAAGCATAAGGAAGCACTAAACCTAGTTTTCTCTTTCTGTCCTTCCCCCCTCTGCTCACCTTGTTTTAAAATATGAGTTTGGCATACCTGGTCAAGTGACATCCCAGTGTCGTGAGCGAACATTCGTAATGGCTGGTTTCCTGTGCGGATGAGGTGCGTCCCAATCTTTTCCACAATCTCACCAAAATGCTCACACAGTAGGAGGGAACAAAGTTTGATTTCGGCCTGGGTCATCTTGACGAGGATTTTTTTTTTTTTTACCAGTCCAGGCTTCTGCAAAGGGAGATCATGTCCATGCAAGTCAGCTGATGATCAATCCAGGGACTACTGAGTGCAGAGTCAAGAATAAGCTTTAGGTAACAGGATTTTAAAGTCCTGCAGATGATCAAATATTTTTTTCCCTTGGAAAATCTCTTCTTTAGCATATTTTATCACTGTTAGGCAGCCCACTAGCAATGGTTAATAAATGCAACTGGACACTCTCTTCCTGGATGGCAGCATTTAAAGCTATGTGAGGAAGAGAGAAGAGGCACTGTAGGCTTAAATTCTGCCCCACAAGGGGGGGGGGGAGTCCTCCCTGCGTACCAAAATGTAGCATGTAAAGGAGAGGCAATGCCTGAGCCTTCCCTTGAGAGGCTAAGATTTCTATGTTGAGGGAAGTTTTCAGTCATGCAACTGCTTACCTCAAATACAGGAAACAGCTTTCACCACTGCCTACTGTGGAATGCATCAAACAAACCTGGGGGCTTTCCTGATTTTTGACAGAATTCAGTAAGATCAAGGTGTTTATCAATACAGCAGCATATCAGGAGGACGTTGCAGGCAGGGTTCCAGGAGCCTATTACTGGATGATTCACAAAGAGAGCAATACATTCAGTTAATAGGTTTCCACAGTCATCTGTCAGTTGCAGCCAGGAATCTTGTCCTCAGTCTCCCTCCTCCATTCACGAACCCATGGGTCTTGGCTCCCAACCCGTCTTTCATCCCACCCCACAAACTGACTCCATAGTCCCCTCCACCTCTAATTTTCAAACGAAAAGTAAGATCCAGACGCCTTGATCGTTATCGGCCTCATAATTCTCCAGCCTAGCTTTGTATTCACCTGCCCCAAAGTATTCTGTCATGCAATCCCATAAAGTGAAAGGCTAAATTACTACCTTCACCCTTTCTACTCACATATTTTTCGAAAATTAAAGCCTCAAACATCGCTAGCCACCATGGTAACCAAATACCACGCACAGCTTCCGGGTCACTAACATAACTTCCGACCTCTGCCCCGCCCACCTCCGCACCATTTTGCTATTCCGGTTACAGAGAGGGCTACGCCCCCTGGCCAACTTCCTGCGAATCAGATTAATGAGGGGTCCCGGCTGTTTCCGAAAGGTCTCCTGGAGCTTTCATTAGAGTGGGCGGGCACATGCAAATCAAACACCAATGAGGTTGAAATACTCCAACGCTATTTGAGTGGAGGGCTTTCTGAGTCGGGTAAATTGAGGGGAATTCTGAACTGGGGTTTACTGTGCCGGGCAGCTGAATTACAGAATCGCAGTCACAGACTCCGATTTCTATTAAAATGGTAGGATTTTACCCCCCACCCCTTTTTAGGGATGTTTGTTTATCTCTTTTCGGACCTTGACAATAATGCATGAACGTCCTATACACGTTTTTACTAGCTTAATTTTTTTTAAATACAGCCAATATCTAGTAAATAATTTTGTGGATTTTTATTTTCCATAATGCTTTATTTTCTCTTTATAGCTAACACTTCCCCCCATAAAACAAAAGAAGTCTTTGTTATCTACGGTTTTTTCCCTTTCATTCTATAAACATCATTGTCCATTTTCCTATCCCACATTCCCCTATGAACTTGGGGGGGGGGTGGTATTTATGAATTTCCTGCATTGTGTAGGGGGTTGGACTAGATGACCCTAGAGGTCCCTTCCAACTCTGTTATCCAGGACTTCTGCTACTCTTATCCACTCCCCACTGCCTCCAACAAATCAATTAGTTAACAAAGCACAATTCTGTTTTCTCTGAACTGGCAGAGACTGACCAAGAGAGAGATCTTGGGGTCGTGGTAGATAATTCACTGAAAATGTCAAGACAGTGTGCGTTTGCAATAAAAAAGGCCAACACCAGGCTGGGAATTATTAGGAAGGGAATTGAAAACAAATCAGCCAGTATCATAATGCCCCTGTATAAATCGATGGTGCGGTCTCATTTGGAGTACTGTGTGCAGTTCTGGTCGCCGCACCTCAAAAAGGATATTATAGCATTGGAGAAAGTTCAGAAAAGGGCAACTAGAATGATTAAAGGGCTGGAACACCTTCCCTATGAAGAAAGGTTGAAACGCTTAGGGCTCTTTAGCTTGGAGAAACGTCGACTGAGGGGTGACATGATAGAGGTTTACAAGATAATGCATGGGATGGAGAAAGTAGAGAAAGAAGTACTTTTCTCCCTTTCTCACAATACGAGAACTCGTGGGCATTCGATGAAATTGCTGAGCAGACAGGTTAAAACGGATAAAAGGAAGTACTTCTTCACCCAAAGGGTGATTAACATGTGGAATTCACTGCCACAGGAGGTGGTGGCGGCCACAAGCATGGCCACCTTCAAGAGGGGGTTAGATAAAAATATGGAGCAGAGGTCCATCAGTGGCTATTAGCCACAGTGTGTATATATATATATATATATATTTGGCCGCTGTGTGACACAGAATGTTGGACTGGATGGGCCATTGGCCTGATCTAACATGGCTTCTCTTATGTTCTTAATATAATTTTGCAGTCTTTCCACTCTCCTAGTCCTCACAGGCTGATCTAACATACTCTTCCCAAATGCATACATTCTCTGTACAACCATTTTCTCCAGCTCTCTTCTGTGTTTTTTTTTTTACTCCCAACATGAAGAAGAGTAGATTTTCATCCCCCACTTTTTTCTACCCTTAGGAGTCTCAACGAGGCTTACAATTATGCTGCTTTCCTCTCCCCACAACAGACACCTTCTGAGGGCAGTGGGGCTGAGAGAGGTCACCCAGCAGGTGTCACATGGAGGAGTAGGGAATCAAACCTGGTTCTCCAGATTAGAGTCTGTCATTCTTAACCACCACACCACGCTGGCTCTATAAGTACCTATTCTTATCCTTGATCAACACAGCAAAACAGGGTCATCCCCCCCCCCCCCACATCACCACTATTTAAGCAACAAACTCATAGGAATCTTCTAGTCAACAGACAATCTCTACATGCAGAAAAGTGATGGGCCTGAAAGAGCAATGGTCCAGGGCTAGCTGAACGCATTTTCCTCCCTGACGCCACTCTCACCCCCTCTCCTACCACAAGCATAAATCTTCTTCTCATTGTCTCCCCCACCACCCAATACTAGACTTATCCATACACAAGATAAAATAATGTCTCTGGGTGTACTTTGAGGCCTGCTCTGCAAAATTGTTGAAGTTACAGAACCACAGAGAAGAAAATGCTCACTACCCACTTACCACATAAGCTTCCTGCAGCTTCCCTTTCCCTGCCACTTTTTTGGCCCCTGTTCTTTTCATCAGCTGTTTAGTGATCCACAGGACTAAGCATAGGACGAGTATTATGACAATACCCCTTAAGGCAGGGGTGGGGAACCTCTGTCCCGAGGGCCATATACAGCCCTCGAGGTCACTTGGGTGGCCCTCAGGGATTGCTGGCCCGAAACAAACCATGTGGCAGCCTCCCTGGCCGGCCAGCCAGAATTGCTGCAGGGCCTGGAATAGTTACTGTCCCAATTCAGTTTGCACTTGATTATCCCAGATGGCGTGGCCTAATATGCTAATGAGTGTGTGACCTAATATGCTAATATTAGGGAATGTGGTTCCTGCTGGGCTTTTTCTACAAAAAAGCCCTGGACCTATGCATTTGCCAAGGGCGGCAGGCCATGTGCGTGTGCATGCCAGATTAGGCTCTCCCCACATAACTTCAAATAGAAAAACAATTATTTGCATTAATTTTGCTGGCTTGAATCATTCTCCCTCGGTGGAGCACTGTTTTTTAAGTTGATAATTTTGTATGGCCCACGAATGATGTTATAAATATCCATATGGCCTTTGGCAGAAAAAAGATTCCCCACCTCTGCCTTAATGCATTGGCAATGTGTTGAAATTAATAATGCCTGTTCAGGGCCCATTGGAAGGAACTGGATGCAGTCTCACCACCAGTTTGAAAAGAAATTCAGTTGTCTGGCACAGATCCCATTAAGAGGGTGTTTGTACATTGTCCTGTTATGTGGTTCTTCATTCTCCCATTTTCTCCTCACAGCAGCCCTGTGTTTGTGTTTGTGACTAAGCCCTGTGGTCACCCAGCAAACGTCACAGTAATGTGGGGATTTCAATCTGGCATTGCAACCCTAAGCGGAGTTACGGTCTTCAAAGTCCACCAGAATCAATTATTTTAGAAGGGTGTAAACAATCTTGAAGTGGAGGCAGGCAATGGCAAATGATCTCTGAATGTTTCTTGCCTTGGAAACCCTATGGAAGTCACCATAAATCAGCTGGGACTTGATAGCAAAAAACCCAACGACAAAGTAAATCTGCTTAGAATTTTCAGTTTTTCCAAAATGAATGTATTTTTAAAGAAACATTTTAATAAATGGAATAAAATTAATACACTGCAAATGTAAATTAAGGAGGAAAATAATATCAATGAAAACACTAGAGTGGAGAGGGTTTCGGTATGAATCTTGGGACCGCTTTATTTTGCTACAACAGACTAACATATCTGTCTGCAATTTTCACACAGATAAGAGGCAAGCAAGAATGGAGGCCTATGTGCGAGAGGCAAGTGGCAGTTCAGCTCTGCGAAGGGAACGTGGTTACAGCAACCAAGCTCAAAGGCCAAAGAAAACTTGACTTTCACAGGCTTGTCAGAGGGGGAAATGCCTGGGAAAGTGTGAATTAGTACTTCTGAGTTGTGCATGAGGGAGGGCAAACAGTATTAGAGGCCCCACCACTCTACTCCAGTCAGGAGGGGAGGGCAGGAGTAGGACATACAAGAGCTTGATTGGTCAGTTTCAACAAGAACCTGCTGTAGAGGAATCTTTGGTATGAAGGGAATGAACACAGCAGATTGGATCCGCTTCCCACAGAGGGTACAAATTCAGTCACGTGGAATGGCTAGTCCCAGACTGGTATTCCTTCCCCCAGCCCACCACTTTTCTTGCTTAGAGATTTCTGCAAAAATCTGGCAGACCATTCTTTCAAAGCCAGTTTGGAGAAGGGCTAGCCAAAACAGTCAGGAGCAATGCCAGCAAAATGGAGGCATATTGATTGTTTCTTGGCAATAGACCTCAATCAAGCCGATTTCCCTTCTGCCCACTTTTAATTTTCTCAACTGCCCTCAACGTTCCAGGCCTTCTGGAGTGCAGTGAGCATGTCCAGTCCTTATTGGACCATGGGTGGTAGTTTTTCTTTTCTTAAGTTTCAAGCAAATATAATCCTGGGCATAAACTAATAGTTTTGCTTCATTCCTGCCAACAAACTCAAGTGTCCTTTAAATAACGATGCAATGGTGTTTATCTTGCATGTGGCAAGATTGTAAAATTCAGGAGGAGCACAGGAAATGTGGATGGGAACTTTCAGGTAAACCAGACACTCTCTAACTATTCCTCTTTACCAAGGACATGCCCTTTCTCCTGGTCCCTGTCTCCAATCAAATATTGTCCTCAGTTTCTCTCTCTCTCTCTCTCTGCCTTTGTAGATGTGGCGGCAGACCAGCGCCACTCTGGTGTACTCCTGCCTAGTCTCCGTTAATGGATGATTCATTATCTCCAATTTGGCTGATTATTGCTTGTTCACACTCCATCCGATGCTTCCTCCTCTACTCTGCCCATGAATCCAGGCCTCCACTCAACACTGATCTAGACTCTAAAATTCTGCATTGGGCTCTTCAGGCGGTTGTCAGGAGGGACAAAGGGTTTTTCTCCATCCAATCCATTCAGCCCTGAGCAAACCTACCATGTCTCTGGTCCTTAATTATGCTATTATTTATTTATTATATTTGTTTAGTTGCTGCTCACCTGAAGGTTCTCGTGGTGACTTGCATTAAAACCAATAAGGTAAAAACAACATCATAACAAATGTTAAGTATTAAAATATGTGGCTATCACCATACCATTATTAAAACCCAGGACTGGCTCTAGACTGTCTGGCACCCTAGGCAAGGCTAACTTCTGGCGCCCCCCTCTGCACTGATAGCGTCACCAAGTCCCATGGGGGGCACCCAATTTGGCACCCGCAGAAGGCCAGCGCCCTTGGCAATTGCCTAGTTTGCTTAGTGGCAGAGTCAGCCATGTTAAAACACAGTTCAGCTCCAAAGGCCAACTTAAACAATTCAGCTTTGCATGCCTTTGCATGGAAACTAAACTCATCTGGGTGGGGCACAGGTGTCATCTGGAAGTGCATTCCACAGAGCAGGGGCCACAACTAGAATAATAGAATCATAGAGTTGGAAGGGACCTCTAGGATCATCTAGTCCAACTCCCTGCACAATGCAGGAAACTCACAAACACTCCCCCTAAATTCACAGGATCTTTATTGCTGTCAGATAGCCATCTAGCCTCTGTTTAAAAACCTCCAAGGAAGGAGAGCCCACCACCTCCCGAGGAAGCCTGTTCCACTGAGGAATTGCTCTAACGGTCAGGAAGTTCTTCTTAATGTTGAGCCGGAAACTCTTTTGATTTAATTTCAACCCAGGTTCTGGTCCTACCTTCTGGGGCCACAGAAAAAAATTCCACACTATCCTCTATATGACAGCCCTTCAAGTACTTGAAAATGGTGATCATATCACCTCTCAGCTAACTCCTCTTCAGGCTAAATATCCCCAGCTCCTTAGACCTTTCCTCATAGGACTGAGAAGGCCCTTCCTCTGGTGACAGCTAATCAAGCCATCCTGAGGCCGCACACCTGTAAGGCTCCTAGATGACTGAAGGGAGCACCAGGGTTGTAATGGCAGAGGCAGTCCCTTAGGTATGAGGGTCCCACACCATTAAAGTCTTTAAAGGTTAACATCAACACCTTGAATTGGATCTGGAGACTAGTTGATAACCAGTGCAGCTGCCATGGGATTGGAGTAATATAAGCTGACCATGAGATTCTAGTCAGCAAACTGTCAGCTGCATTCTGGACCTTCTGCAGTTTCCAAAGTGTGTAGCCCTATGCAGAGTGAATTGCAGTAGTCCAGTCTGGAGGTGACCATTGCATGGATCAATGTGGCAAGTTCTGACCTGGACAAATAAGGAGCCAGCTGGTGGGCCTGGGGTAGGTGAAAAATTGCCGACTGTGCTACCATGGACACTTATTTATTCAATGAGAGCACAGCATCCAACCACACCCTAAGGCTCTTTACAGAGTCTACAGCATCAGCTGGACACCACTGTGTCTCCAGCTAAATCTCAGTCTTTTCCAGCCACTTGACCTCCATCTTATCAGTGGGAATGAAAGGAGTCTCAGCAGCAGGGGTTGTTCTGTAGAAAAACAGGTGGTGGAGCTCATTAGCATATGCCGCCCCCTTCTATCAGCCAAAAGCAAACTGATGCAAGAAAAGAGATCCCCGGGCAAGTGACCCTCGCCTGGGCTGCCTGCCCCCACTCAAAAGGCCAGCAAGCCACCTGCTGCCCAAAATCACATAAGTGGAGAAAGGGTGGCGTGGGCTTCTCCAGGGGTTAATGAGGGCTGCTGGGGGTGTGGTAAAGCTCCTGGTGGCTGGCTGCCCATTCTCCTAATCCAGTGATTGTTATGCAGCTGCATCTACTATTCAATGGACAAGGGAGGTAGGTGGGGCGGAGGAGGTGGAATCCTCAGAAAGGTTCAAGAGCTGTGCTCCTGTGAGCTCCTGCTGAATTCAAGGCCTTCTCAGCAGCCAGGTAAAGATCTACCCAGACTTTTAATTCTCTGGGAAATAAAACTGCTGGACCTATGATGTCTCATTCCTTGACTTGTTTAAACTACTGATATATCAACAGTGGGCAGACTTGCAAAGCAATCCTAAATAGAGTTACACTTTTCTAAGACCACTCACTTCAAGGGATTTAGAAGGGTGTGATTCTACTTGGGACTGCACTGTTGGTGACCTAGTCAAGGCAGGAGGGAGCTGAGGATGGCTTCTTTGCCAAGACAATTCCCATTTTGTGATCTAGAATGCATGGATCTACTTCCAACAGAAGTATCTCTCTTGCACAAGCCAAACCACATGGCTTTCTGTACCTTATTTGGAGGGGAAACTGGCAACCACACACTACATTGCTCTCTATAAAACAGTCTCAGAAAGTTTAGAAGTGTGGAGGGATTTGCTGATAAGAACATCTCCTGTGCATCAGTGTGTTCCTTTTAAACTTTAAATTCCATTTGGAACACAGAAAAGAGGCTGGGACAGATATTCCAAGGTTCTGTAAAGAACTGTTTAATTAAGAGAACTAATTTCCCTTATCTTGCTCATTCCCTCATCAGAATTGCAAGCAGTGGAGAGGTAGCCATTCTGTCTTCCAGTTTCAACTGGAAGTTGTCGAACACCCTCACATCCTTGCTCTGTCCCAGCAGGGTTGCCTTCAAGCCTGGAGAAAAATGTCCTGTCCTTTTAATATTTATGAACTTTATATATACCTTACAGACTCTTCTGCTTCAGTTTTGTGACTGCCTCTTTGCAGGAATTGTTCTATGTGGGCCAGAAACAATGTGAGTCTGTGCTGGATAACTGAAACAGAGTCTGGAATTTCAGACAAATACCTCTGTTGTTAGTGCTTCCAGACATTTACTCTCAAAATGCCAACAGCCTCTGATGGAATAGCTTCAAGGTTATTAGTTCAGTGACATCACTTTTCAACAGCAGGCTGTCTCAGGTGTGCTATGATTTCTCTCTCTCTTGGTCCTGTTTCCTGTGAGCAGAAAGAGCCATCATATTTCAAATTCTTCTTCATGAGGCATAGTAAATTTAATCTCTGAAAAGCATAATCTCCAATGCCCTTATCCATCTCCCCTCCATCTCCATAGGCCCCAACCTTGCTCAGCACCTGAACATTTTTGGAATGTGAAGAATCTGAAGCGTTCTCACAGGAGAGCTGTCAAGAACGGGCATGGCCAATCACAAAAGGCTATTATTGGGAGATTCCAAGCCAAGTATGTAACTACGATGGAGACTGATGTTTCTGATTGGGTGCTCCCTACAGAACCAAAAAGGTGATGCCTCCTGGACAATAAGTAAATGGTGGGAAGAACCGGCAGGATTGTGTGTTTAGAATCATAGAGTTGGAAGGGATGTCCAAGGTCATCTAGTCTGACGCCCTTGCACAATGCAGGAACTTGACAAATACCTCCCCCACATACATACATCCCCAGTGACCCCTGCTCCAGCTGCTTTAGAGAAGGAAGTGGAAATCAGGAAATACATTGATGGGTATCAAAATACCTATGGATACCATTTTAAAGATCACTAACATAAGTAATGGCTGTTAGGAAGGACTTTTCTGTGGGAAAAGATCATAACTGTACGCAGCCTTTCAATCTTCCTTTCCTGGTTGTCCAACGGAGAGAGAAATGATCTTAGAACTGAATCTTTGCCTAGGCTATGGTACTTTTAAAACATGAGGCTCCTGGAGCCTTTTCTAGCTGGCCCTTTCCTTTGGGGCTAAGGTTGCCAACTCTGGATTAGGAAATCTCATAATTTTTTCAAATATATTAGAAGTAGGAAACCAGCCAGGGAGGCAGTGGGGCCCTTGGATGACCATGGGGTAAAAGGATTACCGAAGGAGGATAGGGAAATGGCTGAGAAGCTGTATGAATTTTTTGCCTCCGTCTTCACTGTGGAAGATGAGAACTTTTTGCCCGCCCCAGAACCACTAATTTTGGAAGGGGTGTTGAAAGACCTGAGTCAGATTGAGGTGACAAAAGAGGAGGTCCTACAACTGATAGACAACTTAAAAACTAATAAGTCACCGGGTCCGGATGGCATACATCCGAGAGTTCTGAAAGAACTCAAAGTTGAACTTGTGGATCTTCTGACAAAAATCTGTAATCTTTCATTGAAATCTGCCTCCGTTCCTGAGGACTGGAAGGTAGCAAATGTCACTCCCATCTTTAAAAAGGGTTCCAGAGGAGATCCGGGAAATTACAGGCCAGTCAGTCTGACTTCAATACCGGGAAAGTTGGTAGAAAGCATTATCAAGGACAGAATGAGTAGGCACATTGATGAACACGGGTTATTGAGGAAGACTCAGCATGGGTTCTGTAAGGGAAGATCTTGCCTCACTAACCGGTTACATTTCTTTGAGGGGGTGAACAAACATGTGGACAAAGGAGACCCGATAGTTGTTGTTTACCTTGACTTCCAGAAAGCTTTTGATAAAATTCCTCATCAAAGGCTCCTTAGAAAGCTTGAGAGTCATGGAGTAAAAGGACAGGTCCTCTTGTGGATCAAAAACTGGCTGCGTAATAGGAAGCAGAGAGTGAGTATAAATGGGCAGCCTTCGCAGTGGAGGACGGTAAGCAGTGGGGTGCCGCAGGGCTCGGTACTGGGTCCCATGCTCTTTAACTTGTTCATAAATGATTTAGAGTTGGGAGTGAGCAGTGAAGTGGCCAAGTTTGCGGATGACACTAAATTGTTCAGGGTGGTGAGAACCAGAGAGGATTGTGAGGAACTCCAAAGGGATCTGTTGAGGCTGGGTGAGTGGGCGTCAACGTGGCAGATGCGGTTCAATGTGGTCATGGTAGATAACTCACTGAAAATGTCAAGACAGTGTGCGTTTGCAATAAAAAAGGCCAACACCATGCTGGGAATTATTAGGAAGGGAATTGAAAACAAATCAGCCAGTATCATAATTCCCCTGTATAAATCGATGGTGCGGTCTCATTTGGAGTACTGTGTGCAGTTCTGGTCGCCGCACCTCAAAAAGGATATTATAGCATTGGAGAAAGTCCAGAAAAGGGCAACTAGAATGATTAAAGGGCTGGAACACTTTCCCTATGAAGAAAGGTTGAAACGCTTGGGACTCTTTAGCTTGGAGAAACGTTGACTGCAGGGTGACATGATAGAGGTTTACAAGATAATGCATGGTATGGAGAAAGTAGAGAAAGAAGTACTTTTCTCCCTTTCTCACAATACAAGAACTTGTGGGCATTCATGAAATTGCTGAGCAGACAGGTTAAAACGGATAAAAGGAAGTACTTCTTCACCCAAAGGGTGATTAACATGTGGAATTCACTGCCACAGGAGGTGGTGGCGGCCACAAGCATGGCCACCTTCAAGAGGGGTTTAGATAAAAATATGGAGCACAGGTCCATCAGTGGCTATTAGCCACAGTGTGTGTGTATATATAAAATTTTTTGCCACTGTGTGACACAGAGTGTTGGACTGGATGGGCCATTGGCCTGATCCAACATGGCTTCTCTTATGTTCTTAATATTTGGGGGCAGAAGACTGGAGATGGCAGAGGTTTTTTGGGGGGTGGGGGTGGGGGGGCTCTGCAGGGTATAAATGCCATAGAGTTCACTCTCCAAAGCAGTCATTTTTTTCCACGAGAATTAATTTCTGTAGTACTGTTGTAATTCCAGGAGATCATTAGGCCTCAGCTGGAAGTTGGCAACCCAATATGGGGTTCACCTGCCTGAGAGCTTCAACTTCTCCTCCAATCTGTCCTCAAACCACCTTGGAATCCAATTCCAATATATTCTATACTCCTCCTGTCTATGGGCCATGTGGTTCATTATGTGTTATAGTTGTGTTTCTTCATAATTTGCTCCTTGATTGGTTTTGAGATGCAGTATGTTGTTTCACCTCATGTTAGATTACCTCAGTATAATTCATATATCATAATTTGTCTCCTTATATATACTCATTTTTCTTTTTGTATTTGATTAATAATGGCTACATATCTCAAGTGTGTGGGGTTTTTTTGCTACTGTTCTTGTTCGGTATATATTTTGCAATTTTTCAATAAACTTTTCTATCCTGGAGAAAAGCGGGGGAAAGACCACTTTGGAATCTTTGCTGGCCCACTGAGGCTTTTTGAATCCCAGCTCAAAAGAAATGCGAACAGTGCCATCCTAAAAAGCATTAATCTAAACCTATTGAAGATCAATCAGTTTACAAGGAGATAACTGTGTTTAGGATGGCACTGCCAGTCTAGCATTCACAGGACTGGGCTGTTATTTTTCTCTGGGTCTCTGCATTTATTGAGCAATAGACTTCCAGTTCCCATGGCATTATTGCATTTCAACCAGGATAGGAACTAACTACGACTTGAAAAGGGTTGCTCTAGCCCACCTCCATGGTTTGGGATAAAACCGAAAGAGATTCCCCCCCCCCCAATTCCTAGAGTAGGCCAGGCGGCCACTCTACCCCACCCTTTTTCGTTGGCTTGGCGGAGTTGGAAGTGTCAGAAAGGGTTTTCTTCAGAGTCCTACAAGGGTAATTCCGAAACTCTACTAATTCCATAGTAGAGGTCCTTTTATCCCTCTCTCTGTGTGTTTTTTTTGGGGGGGGGTGGGGGGGTGGAAGAAACGCTTGAAATTCCTAGAAGGGCAAATGTCGCTCTATCCCTCAAGGCCTCGTTCGTTGGTTTGGCGGAAGTGGGGGGAAGCGAGAGGGATGTGCACCTTCGTCGAAAGATAGTCCGCTCTATCCCTCGCGGCTTTGTCGTTTGGGAGGATAGAGAGGTGCTCTTTGAAGGAGCGGAGACGAGGCAAGGCGAGCGGAAGCGGTGCGGCTAGAGAGGTCCCGCTGCTTCTGCGCGGCGGTCTAGGCGGCATCCTGTACCCGCGGCTTATTCCCCCCTCCCCATTCTTCCAGTGGGAGGACTGACGGCAGCTGGGACGAGCGGCGGAGGGGGAGGGGAGACAAGATGGCGGAGGCCTCGGCGGCTGCGGCGGCCACCGTCTCTCAGCATCGCTTCTTCTGCCACAGCTGCAAGGGGGAGGTTAGCCCCAAGCTGCCGGTAAGGAAGTGGGGGAAGGAGGCTGGGGGGAGAGGGGAGGAGAAAGCAGGGCGGAAGGAGCAAAATATATGAACATATGAAGCTGCCTTATACTGAATCAGATCCTCGGTCCATCAAAGTCAGCATTGTCTACTCAGACTGGCAGCGGCTCTCCAGGGTCTCAAAACTGAGGTTTTTCATACCTATTTGCCAGGAACCTTTTTAGTTGGAGATGCTTACCAAGCAGATGTTCGACCGCTGAGCCACCGTCCCTTCCCCCAAATGATGTCATTACTCCCCCCCAGCTTTAAAAACGGGTTGACTGTGGAGAAGGCTTAGGCTGGGACTCGGGTGAGGCCCCCCTCCCAGACCCCCTTTGGAGTAGTTGTGACTGGCAGCTGGTGATGTCCAGAGAGTAAAGGTATTCTCGTTGGTTGGTTGATTTTGCTGGCGGCCCCATATTTTGTCCCATCATCCTTCTGGAAGTTGGAGGGGGAGGAAGGTAGGAGAAGAAAAGGATCTCTGTCTTTGCCGCCTCCCCACCCCCACCCCAGTAGTTGTAGGGGGATGCAGATGGCATTGGTAGCTTGAGCCTCCCCAGGTAGACGTCCTTCTCCCTGCTATTAAGCTAGGAGCCAGGGGAGGAAGAAACTGCATGTGGCGCTCAGTCGGTCCCTGACCTTCTCTTTTCCCTGTCCCTCCGCAGTGAAATGGAATGGGGCGGAGGGCAGTTTTGATTATTGTTAAGAACTGAGAAGTAAATCTTCTGAATTCCTTGTGTGTGGATGTCAGCCCTTTTATAGAGAAATGGTCCTAGTAGAAGGGAAAGTGAGTGGAGAGGCTGGAGCCCCATAATTAAAGGGTTTACGACAGGTGGATTTGGATGCTGAAGTTCATTTTCCACAGAGTGGAAGTCCAAGTAGGGCCTGGAGGGGAAAGGGTTCCCATCGTAGCCCTCTTTTCTAATATAAAGGAGCATTGGGGAGAGATGACAGGACAGGCAGCTGAAAGGACATGGGATGTTGGCCTTCTCATCTTGCGGAATATAAAAGGAAGGCTAGAAAAAGCCGAGAGGCCTTAAAGCCTACCCTTTATCTCTCTCTACTATAGTGTAGTCAAAAGGGTGGAGCAGCAGAGGGTGGAGTCTGAACATATGAAAGCGCAAATGGCTGGAGCAGTACAAGAGTCCAACATCTAATATCAGCCTGCTGTTTTCATAATATGGAGAGGGGGAAGGGAAGAAAGGAGGAATGCTGCACTACTAATGCTCTTCAGTGTTTTTCTTTCAAAGAGGAGAGAGAGAGGATGAGAGAGATGTAGTGATTACAGCAAGGGTGGCCAAACTTGCTTAACATAAGAGCCACATAGAATAAATGTCAGATGTTTGGGAGCCACAAGACGCGAACATCAGATGGTTGAGAAAAGGAATGGGGGAGGGAGGAGAGGTGGAAAGAAAGCAACATTAAATGCAGCTGGCTTAGCCTGAAGAAGTGATTTAAATAGAGAAATGCCTTCTCCAAGCCAGCCGACATTGTGGTGGTGGCTTCAAGAGCCACATAAAATGTGTAGAAGACCCACATGTGGCTCTAGAGCCACAGTTTGGCCAACCATGGGTTAGAGCAGAGGTGTCAAATATGCAATTTGGGGGCCGAATCAGGCCCCCAGAGGGCTCCTATCAGGCCCCTGAGCAACTGGCTGTCAACTGCTTCCTTCTCCCTCTCTCTTGCTTCCTTCTGCATCACAGCTTGCTTTGCAAGGCTTGCTCAATCGCACAGGAGCTAAAGAACAAAACCTCTATTTTCTCCTTTAGCGGAGGCTCCTCCCTTGGGGAGGAAGGGGGGGAGGAATAGCTTGCTTTGCCAGGCTCTCTCAATTGCACAGCAGAGCTACTGAGCCAAGCCTCTCTTCTTTTTATTGGCTGAGGCTCCCCCCCCCCAGTTCCTTGGGGAAGGAAGGAAAGAACCAGAGCTCTTTGCCCTGCATCTTTAAGACCAACGAGTGCCAACGCTTAACACATGTTTTAAGTGTTTGTCTGTATCTTTTATAAAATTTATATCTCTGCTACCTAATCATAAATGGGTACACACATGGCCCGGCTCAAACCTACATGGCCCGGCCCAACATGGTCTCTTTATGTCAGATCCTGCCCTCATAACAAATGAGTTCAACACCCCTGTGTTAGAGTGTCAGATTATGCCCTGGTAAACCATGTTTATGGCCCTGCTTCATATGAAGTTCCTTGGGTAACTTCAGTGCAGTCAGCTCTCAGCTTCTGCCTACCTCACAGGGTGGTTCTGAAAATAAAGTGGAGGTGGGGATGAAAATAGACTGAATACATTTTAAGCTGCCCGGATGACTGCAAGGCAAGAAGTAGGCAGAGCTAGGGATTCCTCTACCATTGGACTCTGCTCTATTGCTTCACACCAGGGGTGGCCAAACTTGCTTAATGTAAGAGCCACATAGAATAAACATCAGATGTCTGAGAGCTGCAAGACATGAGTGTCAAATGTATGAGAGCAATAAGACAGGAAGGAAGGAAAACAAAAAGATGGGAGGAGGGAAGGAGAGGTGGAAAGAAAGCAACTTTAAATGCATTTTCCAAGCTGCTGGTTGGCTTGGCTTGGATAAGTGATTTAAAGAGAGAAATGGCTTCTCTAAGCTGGCTAATGGGGTAGTGGGGGCTTTGAGAGCCACACAATATGTATGAAAGAGCCACATGTGACTCCCGAGCCACAGTTTGGCCAGCCCTGCTTCAGACTAACATGGCTACCTACCGGGATCTGTTGAAGATGAGTGAGGTGGGGTCTGGGAAGCAAGTGAATGAATGGTCATCCTCTTTTGTAGCCTTCCGGAGCCATTGGTGCTTGATGGTTAGGAAGGAGGAGACTGGCCCCTTAGCATGGCTTTAATACAGGGTAGAAACTTTGTGTGTGTAGCATTGTGGAAATGCAGTGTAGTGGTAATGGCTGCTGCTCCTCCTGGCCTTTGAGAGCCATGGGGCAAGGGGATTGTAGCCAAGGGATGGGAATGGCGTGTGGTGGCAAGGTGCCTTGAAATTCTGTTTGAAGGACTGGAAATCTCTTGTTTAAGGAAGAGTGCACAGAATAGGGGTTCTCCAGTTTGTGGCAGTACTCTGGGTTTGTTGTGGTGGGGGAAAGGAGTGTGGTGCCATTTGCCTTGGTGGGTCGTGAGTTGTGCAGGCTGACACTACAACTTGGCAATCGGTAGCTCCCATCGGGTACATCATAGAAGAAATGCTTTGGGGTGAATACCTGACATGGAGGCATGTGGCCTTCTTAGTGGCAGGATTGCAAGTGGATCCACCAACATCAGAGAGGAAATGTGTTTCCTGGTTGAGTGCCTTGATGTTTTAGTTTCTTACACACGTGGAGTTCTCTTGCAAAATCCCTCAGTCTTGCAGGGTCAGGGGTGTAAATCTGTGGTAATGTGCCATTCAACCTCAGTTGCAGCATCTGCAAAATGGAAACAGTGCCGGGGGTTAGGAAATTATCAAGATATTCAGCGTTTCCAGATTTGCTGCTGTAGCCTTCAAAGTAGAGACAATTCCCAGCCCCCGTGGCCCTAGGGCATGGCTGACCTGAAATTTGTTGCCAGTGTCTACCTTGATTTGATGCTGGTCATCTGGAATAGCAGATATTTTCCACAGTTATAATGATACCTGTGAGTCTTCTGAATTTGCACAGAGATCTGTTTGGAAAGGCGCTGGTCGGTTTGGGAAGATCCCCAACCCACCTGTGCATCCACACCTTTTGTGCTGGCACCCAGAAGCGGAAGTCTGAGCACCTCCAAATTCCGGAGTGCCTCCTGAACAATGGTCCCTGCCACCATCTTTTGAAACGCTTTGACATGTTCAAGTGCTGAGGAAGGGGAGACAGAGGGCAACTTTTTTTTAGCCACCCGGTCTTTTGACACCTGAGAAACAATTTCCTTGCATTTTTAGAAAAAAATCAGCAAAGGCTCTCTTTATTTCCCAAAAGTCCTTTTTAAAAAAAGGTTATGCTGGCATTGGTTACTGTGATGTTATATGGGCCCCTCTGCACCATTGAGGGAGGCGAAAATCTCACGGATACCTTTAAAAGTCAAGCGTACGTGACGCCTCTGGCTTGTTCCTGTCACAGATATTGGTGCCGAAAGAACTTCTTATCTGTAAACAAGGAACAAGCGCTGAATGGAGTTCTCCGTCTGGATTTCTGGCTGTGCTTTCAGAGGGCAGAGGTTTACCTTCTGGAGTCTCTTGCATCTCCACCCCACCCCCAACCCTAGGCACAGACACTCGCTCACCCTCCCTCCCTCCAGTTTATGCTTGGCTCCCTTTTCAGTTGCTGACTTCTGCAGTTTTTCCCCCCATGCCATGTTTCAGCTGTCCTTTTGTTTCAGCAAAGCACTGCTCTGAAAAACCCACATAGCTTGATGCTTTCCGTAGTCTCAGATCAGGATTCCCTGATGTCCCTTTGTGTCTCAGCTGAGAATATACGTTAGCTCTGTCCGTGTGTCCATGTTGTGCGTGCATGAAAAGTTGGCATGGGTGAAGAACTCGGCATTCTTAGAAACTGAAATTCAATGTTTGTTCTTTCCTTTTTTTAAAAAAAGGACTTCCAAGTTTCTAGCCCTTGATGGCTGTGGAAGGCTGAGAAGGGCATAGGCCGTGCCTGGTGGTGTCTCAGCTGCTGGTATTGAGAGAATGACATTGCTTTTTCTCTCCAGATTATGCACAATAAGCAAGTGTGTGCACCTTTGTATTATTGATATGAATCATATGATTTGAGCAAGCTTGGTAGAGAGTTGTTTCTTTGCCCGTAGAACCCAGAGCTCTGCCCTTTGTGTGACGCTGATTAAACATATGAAACTGTTGTGCAGTTTTGGTTTTATTATCAAGTAATGGTTATACCTTTGTTTTCATTTTCAGCTCTCCTTAGCAGCTTCCCAGAATGTAGTAATGGTTACACTTTTCTTTTGGTTCTCAGCAATCCTTAGGGACTTCCCAGAACATTTCTCAGCTCTCTGTGAGCTATGTTTCTTATATTTTCCCTGTGATTTTCAGACCAGGTCAGAAAACCTCATCAATTTCAACACCCAAATCAAAGCTTGCAAGAATTAATTTGGTCTCTCTTTAAAACAAATTTTTGTGTTAAACATCTCAGAACAGACTTGAAAATAAGTCAAAGTTACTAGGCCTCATACACTCTCACACCATCTGTTATCCCCGCATATGGTAACACTGGAGCAGCCGTGGTGTTGGGTTTAGAACATGAGCAAGGACCTAAGAGACTCATGGTCATATTTACATTTCTGCAGTGGAAACTTGCTGGATGACCTTGAGTCTGTCATCAGGAATAACAGCTGTGAAGTACCTCTCTACAATGAATCTGTCTAATCAAAAATTACCATGGCAAAATAGTTCAGAGCAGTGGACTCTAACCTGGGGAACCGAGTTTGATTCCACACTTCTCCACACGGAGCCTGCTGGGTGACCTTGGGCCAGTCACAGCTCTCTCAGAACTCCCAGCTTCACCTGTTTGCTTTGGGGAGAGGAAGGGAAGGGAAGCTGCTTTGAGACTCCTTTGCAGTAGTGACAAGTGGGGTGTAAAAGCCTTCTGTTATAGTCTAACCTACGTCACAGGCTTGCGTTAGAATAAAATGGAAGAGGGGGAAATGATGTTGTCAGCTCCCTTTTGTATCCCTGTTGGGGTGAAAAGTGGATACAAATAGTTAAATATAAATTAGTTTTCCATGGTGAGCCAAGAGAATGAAAGTTTTTTTTAGTTCTTATGGGGCCTGGTCATCTGAACACATTGATGAACTGAATGGATTTCCATCAGTGGAGCAGAACTTCCTCCTCTCCCAATGTACCCCAAAAGCCAATGAAATTCTGCTTCTAGGGACTGCTAGGAACATCATTGGGGGATGGGGGGAATTGATCTAAAAAGGGAGAATCTCCGAAAATCTCCCCTGCTTCTGTTCACAGAACTCCTCTGGTGGATCCAAGCCATTTCTTGTACGCCCCAGGTGAGTGGCTGTTTGTAAACTGGACAAAGCAGCCTTTTTTTCTTTTGCATTGGCGGATGTGTTTTACGGTTCTACCTCCTGCAGGAAAAAGCTTGTGTACTTCGTAACTTCTGGAGGGCCGTTCTGCACACAGTACAGCAAGGGGACAGCTGTGGCATTCATTGACATTCCTGTGGCTGAACATTTGCTTGCTGTGTCCTTTGTATATTATAAACTGCAGCCTGTTGCATATAGAGACAGCCAGTTCTATTAAAAAAAGAAGGGGTGGGAGAAATCCATACGGTGAACTCTTCAAGATCAGACTAATGGTTCAACTTGTCTAGTGTCCTGAATTTATCTGCTTTTAAAGTCATCTAAGCCAATCACCATCTCCACATCTTGTGGAAGAGAGTTCCATAAGCTAATTAAAAACATAAGGAAAGCGCTGCTGGATCAGACTAGTGGTTCATTGAGTCCAGCATCCTTTTTCACACAGCACCCAAGCGGTTGTCCCCAGAGGGCTGACAAACTGGAAAATGTGTCCAAGGCCTTCTCCTGCAGTTGCTTCCGGGTGTTAGTATTCTGACGTTTGCTGCCTCTGAAGGTAAAGATTTCCTTTAATCATCATGGCTAATAGCCACAGATGGATCCTTTCCTCCATGAATCAGTCTAAACCCCCTTTTAAAACCATCTGCGCTTGTTGCCATCACTTGTCCATGGGCTGCAATTCAGTTGTTTGTTGGGGGAAAAAGTAGTATTTCCTTTTGTCCATCCTCAGTCTGCCCCCGATTCAAGAATAATGGGGCAAATATTATCTCCATTTTCTTCATCCCATGAGTAGTGTTAAAGAAACATGGAGAAGAATTTCTGTTGTTTTCACTTTCATTAAAAAAAAACTGTGAAGCCAGGTCTTCAAGTGAAATTTCCCCCCCAGACTTCTGGATCCTAAACCTGGTTCTGCAACACGCTCCCTTTGCAGTCTTGGGTGAGTCGCTTCACTTCTCTTTCTGAGCCTCAGTTTTCCTAGCTGTTACTGTCGGGTGAGTTCTCAATTTAACTTCCAAATCGTGCTTGTTCCTTAGGTATGTTTCTGGGCTGGCGTGTTGTCCTGGGCACTCTAGCAGTTCTGTGTCAAATTAGGGCTGGAAAATAATCCTCTTTACTAGTATATGTGCTGCTGAAGCTTTATACTGCTTTCTAACTCCACAAGCTTTCCGAGCTGTTCAGATTTCTTGGTACGGACACAGGGGTGGCGCTTCCAGGGGGCAAAATGGGAGTCATTGTGCTTCAGAGCAAGTTCTGAGTCCAGCAGCACCTTAAAGACCAACAAGCTTTTCAGTGTATAAGATTTTGCGAGCCAAAGCTCCCTTTGTCAGAGAGCTTTGGACTGCAAAGCTTATTATACTCCGTCAATTTTGCTGGTCTTTAAGGTGCTCCCGGACACAAATATTGCTCTTCTACTGCAGACCAACACGGCTACCCACCAAAACTATCTCTTCTTTGATCTGGGTGACAAAGTGTTGCTTTGGGAGAGCTCTGGTCTCCAAGTCCTTGCTGGTTTGTGAACTTCATTGGGTGACTGGCCATTTACTCCTGGCAAGGCCTATCTGGAAGGCTCGGCTGTTGCTGCATCCCTTTCGGATTAAAACAGTGAATAATATTTTTTGTGTGTTCAGAGTCCTTTGCGTATTTTCCCCTGTTATCCTTACAATAGTTTGTGTGGAGGGAGAGCTCATGTTAAGAGAGAGAGAAGGTGATCCATCTAAGCAGGACTTTTTTTTTTTAGCAGAAATGCACAGGAACACAGCTCCATCTGGCTTGGCATCAGGGGTGTGGCCTAATATGTAAATGAGTTCCTGCTGGGCCTTTTCTACAAAAAAAGCCCTACATCCAAGGCTGCCTGGCCAGTTCATGACAAAGAAGAAATTCAAACAGAGGTTTTCCTGATTCATGCGTCAGTCTCTTGGCTGCTTCATTCTGTGCTAGCTCTCAGTTGCTAAGTATCATTTATGCTGGGCAGGTACAGTGCCTGAGCAGCCATGCTCCCATATCTCTCTCAGAAAGAACTCTTGAAGCATCCAGTTGGGAGGGAGTGGTCTTCTCCTGGTGGGTTGTTTGTGACCCACTGTTGGGTTGTAGCAAATTGACACTTTAAAGAAAGTTACGTGTTGGTGGTAGTTGTGAAGTGCTCAAGGCATGTGTGAGTTTTAAATTTGCCACCAACGTATAATCTATTGCTGCACCAAGAAGAGTTGAATCCTACAACTTTGAGCAGACTTCGGAGGATGTATTAGAAGTATTAGAAGTATTATATTAGAAGTAATATATTAGAAGTAGGAAACCAGCCAGGGAGACAGTGGGGCCCTTGGATGACCATGGGGTAAAAGGATTACTGAAGGAGGATAGGGAAATGGCTGAGAAGCTGAATGCATTTTTTGCCTCCATCTTCACTGCGGAAGATGAGAACTTTTTGCCCGCCCCAGAAACACTAATTTTGGAAGGAGTATTGAAAGACCTGAGTCAGATTGAGGTGACAAAAGAGGAGGTCCTACAACTGATAGACAAATTAAAAACTAATAAGTCACCGGGTCCGGATGGCATATATCCGAGAGTTCTGAAAGAACTCAAAGTTGAACTTGTGGATCTTCTGACAAAAATCTGTAATCTTTCATTGAAATCTGCCGCTGTTCCTGAGGACTGGAAGGTAGCAAATGTCACCCCCATCTTTAAAAAGGGTTCCAGAGGAGATCCGGGAAATTACAGGCCAGTCAGTCTGACTTCAATACCGGGAAAGTTGGTAGAAACCATTATCAAGGACAGAATGAGTAGGCACATTGATGAACACGGGTTATTGAGGAAGACTCAGCATGGGTTCTGCAAGGGAAGATCTTGCCTCACTAACCGGTTACATTTCTTTGAGGGGGTGAACAAACATGTGGACAAAGGAGACCCGATAGATGTTGTTTACCTTGACTTCCAGAAAGCTTTTGATAAAGTTCCTCATCAAAGGCTCCTTAGAAAGCTTGAGAGTCATGGAGTAAAAGGACAGGTCCTCTTGTGGATCAAAAACTGGCTGTGTAATAGGAAGCAGAGAGTGAGTATAAATGGGCAGTCTTCGCAGTGGAGGACGGTAAGCAGTGGGGTGCCGCAGGGCTCGGTACTGGGTCCCATGCTCTTTAACTTGTTCATAAATGATTTAGAGTTGGAAGTGAGCAGTGAAGTGGCCAAGTTTGCGGATGACACTAAATTGTTCAGGGTAGTGAGAACCAGAGAGGATTGTGAGGAACTCCAAAGGGACCTGCTGAGGCTGGGTGAGTGGGCGTCAACGTGGCAGATGCGGTTCAATGTGGCCAAGTGCAAAGTAATGCACATTGGGGCCAAGAATCCCAGCTACAAATACAAGTTGATGGGGTGTGAACTGGCAGAGACTGACCAAGAGAAAGATCTTGGAGTTGTGGTAGATAACTCACTGAAAATGTCAAGACAGTGTGCGTTTGCAATAAAAAAGGCCAACGCCATGCTGGGAATTATTAGGAAGGGAATTGAAAACAAATCCGCCAGTATCATAATGCCGCTGTGTAAATCGATGGTGCGGTCTCATTTGGAGTACTTTGTGCAGTTCTGGTCGCCACACCTCAAAAAGGATATTATAGCATTGGAGAAAGTCCAGAAAAGGGCAACTAGAATGATTAAAGGGCTGGAACACTTTCCCTATGAAGAAAGGTTGAAATGCTTGGGACTCTTTAGCTTGGAGAAATGTCGACTGTGGGGTGACATTATAGAGGTTTACAAGATAATGCATGGGATGGAGAAAGTAGAGGAAGAGGTACTTTTCTCCCTTTCTCACAATACAAGAACTCGTGGGCATTCGATGAAATTGCTGAGCAGACAGGTTAAAACAGATAAAAGGAAGTACTTCTTCACCCAAAGGGTGATTAACATGTGGAATTCACTGCCACAGGAGGTGGTGGCGGCCGCAAGCATGGCCACCTTCAAGAGGGGTTTAGATAAAAATATGGAGCAGAGGTCCATCATTGGCTGTTAGCCGCAGTGTGTGTGTGTATATATATATATATATATATATATATATATATATATATATATATATATATATATAATTTTTTTTGCAACTGTGTGACACAGAGTGTTGGACTAGATGGGCCATTGGCCTGATCCAACATGGCTTCTCTTATGTTCTTATGATGGTGGAAGACAGGAGGGACTGGCGTGACTTGGTCCACGGGGTCGCAAAGAGTTGGACTCAACTGTGTGACTGAGCAACAAAAAAGATTTGGAAGCACAATAAAGGAGGGCAGTGTGGCAGTGCTTTGGAAGCAGAAGGTTCAGCTGTCCTTTTTCACCAGGGAGAGCCCCCATTTGCTGATCCACAGCCCAGAGAAAGGACTCCCCTTATTTTATTTTTTGCTTTTGGATTTATTTATTCATTTGCAAAAGTTGTGTCCTGCCTTTCTGCCCATGCAGGGACTACCTAGGCAGCTAACAATTTAAAACACACATGCGAAAATAACATCTTGTTACATTTTTTGTGAGTCGCCAGAGGTGTGCGACGGGCTTTGACGCCTTCCTCAGACTTTCATCTTCTCTCTACTGTGCATGCCAGTAAAAGGATATGCATGAACTCTTAACATGCATAACCTACCATTTAATTAACACACTGCAGATGTTGAGGTATGTCTTGAGCTGCAGATCATTATCCTACAATCAGTTACACTTTTGTAGCATGCCCTTTTTTGGTGACTGGGTTTCAAACAGTGTAGAGCAAGCTATGCCGAGGGTAAACAAACACAGTACGCAGCAGATGGAGTGGAGTCTTCAGCAGTGTGGGTCTGTTCATGCACATTTTGGCAGTGATCTTCCTTTTTAAATTTGTAGGAGCCTTGCAAGCCTATGAGAGTACTGAGATGCACGTGTATGAGTTCTTCGGAAAGTTGTAGTGCCCGGCATTAATTGGTGTGAGGCAGGAGAATACTTTTATCCAGCGCTTTCAGACATTCAGAATGCTACAACTATCTGATATTGCTGCAGTGTAACCACAGCAATTCAGTAAGGTTCATCTCCACGTTGTGGAGGCTTGGAGGGAGTAGTTTGCCGTGTTGTCTTGTGAATGTGCGATAGAGAATCCCACAGGGAAAGGGAGCTATAGCTCAGTGGCACAGCATCTGCTTGCCATGTAAAAGGTCCCAGGTTCAATCCAAGCCTGGAGCATGTTCAGCTAAAAGGATCAGACAGTAGGTGACGTGGAAGGCCTCTTATCTGTGCCCCCCTGGAGAGCCACTGCTGGTCAGAGTAGACAATGCTGACCTTGAAAGACCAACAGTTGAGTCATTAGAAAGTAGCCTCATGTGTCCCTTGTGTTATGTCAGAAGTGCTTAACTTCCTGGTTGAGTGCTTGAGCCATGAAACTGCCCCAGCCACTTAAATGCTTCTGCTTGGCCCTGGTTCCAGTCCCGGACTCCTGGCATCATGTCGCTGGCCAGGTGGCTAGGGTTTTCCCAGCCCGGAGTAAAAACTGCACGCCACATTATTTCCTCCTTGTCAGAGCCAATCAGCACCACCCGATCATTTTGAGGAGAGAAAACACAGCTGCAGCCTCTTCAGCGTTCCCCGGGCCCTCCCCTATTTACCCGAGCTCTCAGCTCGGCTTTTCACCAAGACGTGTTGTTAGGGCCGCTTGTTCTGTGGCTTTGCTGTCAGGCTTGGCTGAATGTGGGCTGGTGTGATTAGGGAGCAAGTACAGCAGGAGACTGAATAGCTGCATTCTCTCCGACAGCCCTCTCCGGTTGCGTTTTCTGCGGTGTGCTGCAGGTGCCTGTCACAATGCCACCAAGGCCTGAGGAGCATATTGGGGGGGGGGCGGGTTTGAGCGTTAAGATGGCCGGGGTCTTGTGGGGAAGAGAGGGATTCTCAGATTGGATGTTGGCAACTCAAATGATAAAGGGGGTTGCTGTGGGCTGGCAACAGCATGCCTTGCTGTGGGGCAGCAGCTGGGGCCCAGGGCTTCTAATGGGGCCTGCTGCTGCCTCCTTCCCACCTGCACACCCTTCCCCTCTCACAGGCCCCTGTACTGTCCATGCTCCCAGCTGCACGCATTGCCCAGCTCTTTTGGAGAAAGGATGTGCGTGCAGTTGGGAGCAGGGCTGTAGCCAGGATTCCATGTTTGGAGGGACCTGCAGCAGCATTTTTTTGTTGTGGGGGGGGGACTAGGGGACCACCCAGTTTGGCCCTAAACACTTTCTCTGCTTCTCAAGTAAAGAGGAGGAGGAGAAGGAAGAAGAAGATGATGATATTGGATTTATATCCCACCCTATACTCTGAATCTGAGTCTCAGAGCGGTCACAATCTCCTTTACCTCCCCCCCCCCACAGACACCCTGTGAGGTGGGTGAGGCTGAGAGGGCTCTCACAGCAGCTGCCCTTTCAAGGACAACTCCCAAGGGAGCTATGACTAACCCAAGGCCATTCCAGCAGCTGCAAGTGGAGGAGTGGGGAATCAAACCCGGTTCTCCCAGATAAGAATCTGTGCACTTAACCACTACACCAAACTGGCTCTCAGCCCCCCTTCCCATTTGTCTAACTCAGTAAACCTTCCAGGAGGATCTGGCTGCAAATAGGCTTTTCCCCACCCCCCGTGCCAAGCTGAAGCCCCTGCAGTAGCAATGCTGCACTTGTTCAGACTGGCAGCAAGTGGCAGTAAGCAAAGCGGGCAAATTGAAGGCTCTCCCATGGAGGGGCCATACAGATGGAATGGTTGAATGCCCCCCAGGCCCCACTGTAGCTGCGCGCCTGGTTGGGAATGTGGGCATCGGGAGGGTTTATGAGTGAGTCGGTTGGGATTGACATACAGTTAGGGGGAGTAAGGAGCCCATGGGAAGACAGGGAAGTCAGAAATTGCTTGCCCATGAACCTGAAACCAGCCCTGTGTTGCAGGATTTTTTCTCTTGAGGAAAGTCTGCAGCGTTTGAGGCTTTTTGATGGGGGTTGGGGGAAGCAGCAAGAGGCCTGGGAGGAGCAGGATAAAGTTCTGTGAAGTTCCAGGTGATGTTCATGGTGAGTTTTTCTCAAACACTGTAGCTTGAGGTCATGATGAAAATGATAAACAGTGGATTTTCAGGTGGCACAGGATACAACAGCAGGCTTGCCTTCAGTAGCTGCTAAAGAAGGATTAGACGGAGAGCTGGAGGATGGGTTTGTTGATGGCTTGATAGAGTCGTCTTATCCAGAGATACAGTAGCCAGCACACAGAAGCAGTGGAGGCATTTTCAGGTCCTTCTCACAAGCAAGCATTTGAGTGGGCCATGATGGACCTGTCAGTGGACATTGATGTGAGCTCAAGGGAGGCATAGGGAAGCCGAAGACCAGTCTCCCATTCTTTCCCCCTGGCATCTGCTATTTAGATGTACACTGCCTGTATGAGGAAATTCCACTGAACTAATCAATTCTGTTTCCATTAATGAAGTTCTGTAGATTTTTATAGAAGTAGAAGAAGACCGCAGATTTATACCCAGCCCTTCTCTCTAAGTCCTTTATCTCCTTCCCCCACAACTGACAACCTGTGAGGTGGGTGGGGCTGAGAGAGCTCTCCCAGAAGCTGCCCCTTCAAGGAAAACTCCTGCGAGAGCTATGGCTAACCCAAGGCCCTTCCAGCAGCTGCAAATGGAGGAGTGGGGAATCAAACCCAGTTCTCCCAGGTAAGAGTTAACCACTCTTAACCACTACACCAAACTGGCTTTTTAAAGCCATTTAAGTTGGTGGCTGTTTTGGTCTCTGATTGGAGTCATAGCCCTCATTCAGATGTAACAGCAAATCTTAGTTGCATTAGTGTGAATGAGTCTTTGGGAAATCCTGGGCTTGCCCTCTCTCTTCCTTCCCGTTTTCTTTTCTTTTGCCAGTGAGATAGATTCTTGTGTTTTACCTGCAAATCAAGATTCAACCAAGTGCAGGGCTTGGATCCAACATTTCTGTGAATTGGAAGGATTTTTGTCTATGGAGGCTGACTTTCCCCAAATGTGCCCTCACCACAGGGCAACGGGTTCCATCAGGAATAGCACTTGGGGAATGTTTCTAGGCCTAGATGCAACCTTGTCAAGCTAAGTACAGCTACTTTCATGGTACGTAGTGAGAACACGCCTCCTCCCTTGCTCTTTAAAGGTCTGATGAGAATGGTACACTAAGCCTAAAAAGGTAAAGGTGCAAGCACCAGTCGTTTCCGACTCGGGTCTGACGTCTCATCGCAACGTTTTCACGGCAGACTTTTTATGGGGTGATTTGCCATTGCCCTCCCCAGTCATCTACACTTCGCCCCCCAGCAAGCTGGGTACTCATTTTACTGACCTTGGAAGGATGGAAGGCTGAATCAACCTGGAGCCGGCTACCTGAACCCAGCTTCTGCTGGGATCGAACTCAGGTCGTGAGCAGAGAGTTTGACTGCAGTACTGCAGCTTTACCACTCTGCGCCACTAAGCCTAAGACCCCTTTAAAATTAATGGCCTGTATGACACCTAACGGCCTGACCTGCATAGCCCAGTCTAGCTCAATCTTGTCAGATCAGCTCTGGTCAATATTTGGAAGGGAGACCACCGAAGAATGCCAGGGTCCTGATGTGAAGGCAGGCAACAGCAGAGCAAACCACTCCTGAAGATCTGTTGCCTTGAAAACCCCATGGGGGTCACCATAAGTCAGCTGTGTCTTGATGGAGGGAAAAAGGCCCATGAGATGTTAACTGTCATAGATGAGGGAGGGCAGGATATTGCCAGAACTCCTTCTGTTGTGTCTTGATCCAGCCTGAAAGGCACACCTAACAGTTAACATTTGTCCTTGTAAAAGGCCCCAAGGAGAAGTGGTAGTTGTGGGACAGTCTTCCGCCATCCCTGGATCCAGCTCAGTTGGCAATCCCATCTTCAAGGAGCATTTCTCCCCCCCAATATTGGATTTTCTGTTTATCCTGCAAGCCTTTTGGGGTAGCAGTTTTGGTTTTGCAGAGAAGCAGCATTTAAAAAAAAATAGATAATGAATGTGAAAAATAAAGATGAAAATCTGCTACCATTGATGTTAGAATCATTCATTTGCGGCAGATGTGTTGGTCAACTATGAAAAGTGCAGTCAACAAAATCACTGAATTGGATGTGAGTTTGGAAACTACCGTAATTTATGCAAACAGAGGTGTTGGATTCTTACAGCCTTAAGGGCAACCTGCCCTAGACACAGGAAATTGGGAACAATGCCCAGACTAGTTGAATGTGGAAAACAAGAAGCATGGGAAAAGTGCACAAACATAGAAGGGAGCACAAGTGCATCTACCAGTCCCATAGGTGCCTTAATACCATTTGGACTGCTGGTTATACAGCTTTCTTGATTGCCTGGAAGAATCTACACATCGGTGTGCATGTTGGGCTCGCTACAGGTATTCAGGTGAATATGCAGCTGTCAGGGATGGGGACAGAATGCACACTTTCGATGCTCATGCAGTAACCTTTTAAATATCTCATGATTTCCCCCATTTATCAGGTATAGATATCTCCCCCCCCTCCCCATCTCCATTATTTGGCACAGGACTGCTGTTGTTGTAAGCCTCTGGCTCCAGGGGCTGTTTCTCCATGCAGGAATTCCAAGTCTTCTTCCAGCTTCTTCTACGAAAGGCAGATGCGGGAGGGGATCATGAAAGCACAGTTTGTTCATAACAACTAGGGATGCCAGCCTCCGGGTGGGACCTGGGGATTCCGTGGAATTACAACTCATCTCCAGACTGCAGAGATCACTTCCCCTGGAGAAAATGGATGCTTTGGAGGGTGGGCTCTATGACGCTGTATCCCACTGAAGTCCTCCCTAGACTCCACCCCCATATTTCCAGGTGTTTCCCAACCTGGATTTGGTAGCCCTATCTGCCCATCCTCCAATGGTGGCAAGTGGGGACCTGGCAACCCTAATAACAGAATCCTCAGTTCCAGAGTCCACTTACTGCTTGGATGTCCAACTATTCCTTATGCCCTCCTGCCCTGGCTTTTCTTGGGGCTCAGGTCTTGCCCTTTCCTTTCTCTTGTTAGCTACAGTGCAGCCTCTTCCAGGGCTATTCTCAGGTTCCCTCACTGCACACCCTGACATGAGATACTGTGGGGGGGGGGGTCTACACTTTACCCCACCCTCCTTCAAGAGGCGCTCAGGGAGGCGTACGTGTTCTTCTACCTCTTGCATTTTTAGGATCACAACAACACTAAATTAAGCTGAGAGAGTGGCTCAGGGTCACTCAGGAGGCTTCATGGCAGAGTGGGAATTTGAATCCAGGTCTCCCTGGGTCTCAGGCCACACTAACCACTATGCCACACGGACTCAGGTAAGTCCTGTAGGGTACTTCTCAGGCACGCCTGTCACTTTTTAATGTTTGCATGGGACTAAGATGTTTGAGTATGCCTTTAGAGCTCAACTAAAGCACCATTTTTAAACTGTGACATTTAGTTTTAAACTTGCCAGCAGGCAATTTAAATATCAATACAGCCCATTAAGAACAATAATATAAAATCAGTGGAGTCAGTTACTAACAATGAGCACTCTAGGAACAAGAGCAGCAATAGCTCCTGAAATTGGTAATGAAAGACTCAGAAGAATAACTTGCTGCGAACGTCCTGTTTTGCATTCATCAGGTTTGTGTTCTCAATTTACTATTTAAAAACTGTCCTTTTTTACCATGTCAGACCACTTGTCCATTTAGCTCAGAAATGTCAATTTTTTTTTCATTTTTAAAAATTTATTATTCCAAACATAACATACATACATTACCACGTAATTCTAGCATACTATACAACATACATCTTCTAACTCTTGCACCCACACTTACCACCCTTCCACCCATCCATACAAGGAGCTTAAAGGGTAAATTACTATTATACAGTTTCTATTTTCTCATATCAATTCCCAAGTTTCTGGCCCAAACATATATTGATTCCCATGTCTTTCTACATTCTTGTAAATTTCCATCTCTTAACCTTGTGGTCAGTGTATCCATTTCAGCGGCTTCAAATAATTTTAATAAAAATTCTTCTCTATCAGGTATTTTAGCGACTTTCCAGTATTTTGCATATAGAATTCTAGCGGCCGTAATTATATGGAGTAATAGTTTTTTCTCTGTTTTAGGAATACTCTCTTTACAAATACTCAATAAATACAGTTCCGGTGCATGTTGGAATCTTATTTTTAAAAAATTTTGGCCCCAGATATTAATCTGGGTCCAGTATTTTTTGGCATGTTCGCACTGCCACCATATGTGGTATAATGACCCCTTAACTTTTCTACATTTCCAGCATTTGTTTGAGTAGTTCGGATATATTTTAGCCAACCTTTCTGGTGTAACATACCAGCGGTACATCATTTTGTATAAATTTTGTCAACTTTACATTTTGTTTCCAAAGTTTTTCCCATTCCGCCAAATCAGAAATGTCAATTTTACAGGCAGTAGCTGTTCAAATTTCAGGCAGAGAAAGGTCTTTCCGAGCGCCTTGAACATATGAGCAGATGAAACTGAGTCACACCATTGGTCCATCTGTATTGTCTACTCTGATTGGCTGGGCCCTTCAAGGTCTCAAGCTGAGGTCTTTTCCATTCCCTGAAACCTGACTCTTTACTGGAGAGGCCCAGAAACCTGGGACCTTCTACATGCCAAGCAGATGCTCTGCCACTGAGCCTTCGCTCCAATCTTCTGTCAGAAATCCTCTTAGCAGGGATTCATTGCTGGACCTTCTGCATGCAAAGGCTGTGTATGTCCCTGCCACTGCCCCTGCCCCTGCGCACCCCCTCCCCCACAGCTGTGACGTGTTGTGACTTTGCAACCATAGGGGTCTCTTTCTGTAAATCAACAGGGCTTCTCTGATTGTGGTATTTATTTATTTATTTATTTATTTTATGATTTATATCCCGCCCTTCCCAACAAGTGGCTCAGGGCGGCTCACAACATAAGAATTTGACATAAATAGAATTTAAGCATAAAAACAGTTAAAATAATTAATACATTTAAAAAGTTAAGACATTTAAACCATTTAAAACATTAGGGACAGCAGAATCTAGTGTAACTACACTCAGTTTCTTGTACCAGCTAGTCATAGGCCAGCCGGAAGAGGGTTGTCTTACAGGCCCTGCGGAACTGGGCGAGGTTCTGCAGGGCCCTCACCTCTTCCGGCAGCTGGTTCCACCAGGAGGGGGCCGTAACAGAAAAGGCCCGGTCCCTTGTAGATTTTAAGCGGGCTTCTTCACACAAGAGCTGTCTCAAAGTGTTTAGTGGTTGATTTTAGACGAAGAACAGAGTATTTAGGGATTACTCAATCTCACTTCTTTTATTATTAGCGAGCTCCTGTTGCAGTTTAGAATAGCAACTCCTGTAAGACTTCATTTTGACTTGGTGTAGCATAATGTCCTTATTTCATACATTATTAAGTTGTTTTACTGGTGGGTGTACAATATCAAGTGTACATTTTAATTTCATTTTGCATACAGTAGTTTGTTGATAATCCCAGAAAGCTGGTGTTTCATTTGCCGTATCTTGATTGCTTCAATCCTTCAGGCTGGTGCCTTTGTGGAATAAATAGCATTTGTTTGCACTTGGGGGAGTAATGTACGATAGTGCTTTGTTTACACAGCCGAGGGCTGGAGCCAGGCATTATGGAGGATGCTTGGCTGTCATATGAAACAGGAGCCTCATTCCTTTTCATTGACTGTTGCTCGCGTGAGCAATGAAATCAGTGGTTGATGGTGTCCAGTGGTTTTTCTAGCTCTAGATGGCGGATTAGAGGTGGGGGGAAGAGACACAGGGCTGCTGGTTTTGTTTTTTTTTACTGCAGCCAAATGTCTGACATAATCTTATTTTTATTATTTTTTAAAATACATTTTAATGCCATCTTTTAGTGCCCCCCCCCAATGCATGGACAGTTAAAAGCATTAAAATAAGTGATATATACTTTAGTGGAAAGTCTGAGTAGCAGATTAACTGGACGAGCTGTCAAGCTGTATTCCAGCTGCGGGCGACCATCCTCCGTTTCAGCTTTTTCAAGGTATGTGTATATACGTATGCAGTCAGGTTTTTCATGCCTGTTCCTTTGCCTGTGTGCAAAACTGCTGACCTTTTTTTTTTCTGGCAACATGAAAACTATTGGAACTGAACTCCGCACATGTGCCCTGCCTCTGCAATCAAAGGGTGGCATTTAGCTTTCCTTCATAGGGACGGGGTTCTAACCTCCTGACCATTTAGACTTCCCTTTTCCAGCTCCACAGTATGCTTTTTGAGATAAGGCGACCAGAACTGTGCATAGCATTCTGAACATGGTTGCTCTGTAGACTGATATGTGGGTGTTATGGTGATGGCCATTTCGTTTTCAGTTCCTCTCCTAATAATCCCTAGCATAAACTTTGTCTTTCACTAGTGTCCCCTGTCTATTTTCTTTTCAAGCTGTCTGCCATGACCCCAAGATCTCTTTCCTGATCTGCATTTAATAATGGTGTCGACCTATTTACGAGGGACAGATTTTAAACTAACTGGCCTGTAACTTCTGAGAACCTCTCCCATCTCTTTTGGGGGAAAATGCATTATGGTTACTTATTTCATGTTTTAGTGAAGTTGAGTACTGTTCTAGGAGATCAAGTTTGGATCCTGGCACTTCCAGGGGCACAAACACTTCTGCTTGTGGAACATGAATTTCGCGCTTTTCTGCCTTTGCAGCACCTCAGAATGCCCTCCAAAATCTTGTTGTGGGAGAGGACAAGGATTTTGACATGTTGTTTGGACTACCACAGAAGGGTGGTGGTGGGAACTTTATTCTCCATGAGCAGAAGTCCTTGCGCTCATGGAAATATCTAGTTGGAAGCTCTCCCCCAACAATACCTCACTTGAGCTCCTTAACAAGGCCTGCGTGTTTGCTATCCATACCCAATGACTTGTTAGTTTTAATTTACCCATTAGTCCTAGAACCATATCTTGACCTTCAATTTGACTTGATTCTTCCCCGTGCCTTCCCTGGATAAACAGGTTTCAGGATGGTAACCATCCCCTGTCTTCCACAGTGAAGATAAACCATCTCTGCAATCTCCCTGTCCTTATTTAGCAATCGTTTCATGCTTTTGTCATCCAACTACCTCTCTGACCAGTTTTTTGCTTCCAGTGAGTTTAAAGTACTTGTTTTAGTGTTTTTAGTTAACATGTTCCTCACATTTTCATTTAACCTTCCTTACTCTTCAACATATACACATGTGCTCTGGAAATTAATGGCAGGTAATTCTGTAGGAGGAGAAAAGTTTGTCATGCTGATGATAATGCTTACCATTTATACTGTAATCTGAAAGTTCAGATTACTTCATGTATATCACAGTAGATCTTAGCCAAAAAGGCTCTGTAGCCCATATTTCATCAGTGGCCAAGCAGACCAGTGCTTTCCTAAAATAATTTTGAAAGTTTGTGATTGGATTTGACTTGCTGTGAACATTCTGTTTTGTAATCTTCGGCCTTGTGTTCTCAGTTAATTTAAAACTCCTTTTTACCATGTCAGACCATTTGTCTACTTAGCTCAAAAATGTCCATTTTATAGGCAGTGACTGTTCAGGTTTCAGGCAGAGAGAAGTCCCAGCAATGCTCCTTCTAAGCCATGGAGTCTTGTGAGCAAAAATTCTACTTTGTGAGCTACTGGCATTAAAGTTGTGAGCTACTGCATAAGTTAGTTTGCTCTGGGGCTATTTTTCCTGAGCTAAGCCAAAAATGTGTGAGCGAGAGGCCAAAAGTCTGTGAGCTAGCTCGCGCTAACTTGGTTTAGAGGGAACACTGTTTCCCAGCACCTTGAACATATAAGCACATAAAGTTGCTTTATACTGAATCACACCATTGGTCCATCTGCATTGTCTACTGTGACTGGCAGGGCTCTCCAAGGTCTCAAGCTGAGGTCTTTCACACTGCCTATAACCTGATTCTTACTGGAGAGGCCTGGGAATCGGCTGGAACTTTCTGCATGCCAAGCAGTTGCTCTGTCACTGAGTCTCAGCTCCTGCCCTCTGTCTGAGACCCTCTTAACAGGGATTCAGTGCTGGGCCTTCTGCATGCAAAGGCTTTGTATGTCCCTACCACTGGCGCAGTTGTGATGTGTTCTGACTTTGCAACCATGTGGGTCTCTTTCTGGCAGTCAGCAGGGCTTCTCTGATTGTGTTATTCAGGTATGCACTCCACAGCAACAGGGAGAAGGGGTGGTTGTGTAGCTCGGTGTGCAGGGAAGCTATTCTTGGTCTATACAAGCAAGGACTTCAGGTTCATGGAAGTGTTCAGGGAAGTATGCTGTAAGTTCTGTATATTCCTGGTTGAGCTTAAAGCAACATTTCCAGTACCTAACGCTGAAGCCAAAGAGTGAGGGGGAGTCAGCTGATTCTGACCCCTTGTTTTACTGCCTCCACTAATCTCTCTTCCTACAAGTGCCCCTCCACAAGAGTGCTAAACCAGAGCAGTCAGGTTTCTGTGCCAGTCTACCATTTACCATGCTTTTCCCCTCTGGACTTCAGTTTATGCTATCCTTGCAGAATTCCATGACCAATCTACAGGATCACCTCTGAATGATTATTCGGAGGAGGACATTCTCTTGCCCCCCCCCCCTCTCCAAACAGGCATCCTGGACAAATAAATTCATTGGCGGCTTGATTTGCAAGGGTCTTGTTGCTTAGAAACACTAAGAGAAAACATTATGTCAGAACTCTTCCCCAGAGCCGTGTATGTTCTGAGCTTAACCTATAAATTATGTGCATTAAGCAAGGTTACATAATATTTCTTATTTTGCTTAATTATGCCTCTTTCAAAACTATTTTGCATAATTTAGTCTTTCGTGGCATCACGGGGAGGAACCAAATGCTGTGCTTGCCACTAAAGCACCATCCCTAGCCATTTGCAATCTTATTCTGTGCATGCAACCCCCCCCCCCCCGGCCCCGTGGGGCTTCTGAAACCTCAGCAGATGTTGCCCACTCATTTTCAGCACATCTGCGCCACTATAAAGGTCAGAAACATGTTTTTATTTTTAACGAAAGCAGAGATAACAGCCCTTTGCAGATACTGAAAGCACCTTGAGAGTCATTTCTGGGAGGCAATTTTGATGTCTGTTCCTTAAAAACCTGTATCCCAGAATCTCTCAGCATTACAAACAGCACTTTAATTGCTCTATAGCCCATCAGATATATATATATATCTCCTTCTGAACTGCTGACCTCCTGAAGACACCCAAGAAATTGTTCTTATCTCTTATAATGCTGCAGTGTCTGAGTGCTGCATGGCCAGCAGTTTGGGATTTGTGCTCCAAAAGTTGTACAAACGCTCTATTTAGTTGTTTAACCTAATATGTATGAGCTATTGCAGCAAGCAGGTTATATGCCCGCTGGTTCAGGAAATACCAGGGTTTCAGAATGGGAAATTTCATTTAAATTGCCTCCACCCCCACCCTCAGTCATGATGCTTAATCATATTTTAAATCCGTAGTGTGGATTATTTTTATTGCTTATTCCATCCTTCCCTTGAGGAGCTCACAGCATGGTGCATTGACAGCCCCCACCCCTCCAGTTGCCTCATGATACTTTCCTGTGTATTCTGATAAGGAACAGCTATTGGAAGGGCCACTGGGGTGGAGCCCAAGCTTTGCATGTAATCCTGGGCTAAAAAGTGTCTCAGCCTGGGAAAGGCCTCTCTGCCGCAGACCTCAGAGAGCTGCTGCCAGTCAAAGGAGGCATCACTGGGCGAGATGGGCTGGTGGTCTGATGCGAGTAATTTGTGGAGCCTGCGTGGCGTAGTAGTTAAAGTGTTGGACTGGAATCTGGGAGACCCACTCAGGTTTGAGCCTCCACTCTGCCATGGAAACTGTTTGGGTGACCTTGGGCCAGTCGCACACTCTCAGCCTGACCGGACTCACAGGGTGATTGTGAGGGTAAAATGGAGGAGAGGAAAACTATGTCAGCTGCTTTGGTCCCCACTGGGGAGAAAGGCAAGATACAGAAAAGCCCAGTAAATAATGAAGCTTTGCAGATTAAGTAGGTTGTGTGAACTGTTAACAATGTTGAAGGGAAAGAAAAAAATTCTTGCAACATTCCTTGGCTCTGTGGGGTTGATTTTTAATTGTCTCAGACAACCAGCTGTAAGTCTTATTTACAAGCCTGGTCTAATTTGCCAAACAGGCAGCCTTGCGGAAGGGCAGGCCAGAATCGATTCCCTAGCCCAGGGGTGTCAAACATGCAGTCTGAAAGCTGGATCAGGCTCCCAGAGGCATCCTGTCAGGCCTGCAAGCAACTGTGGTCTGGTTCCTTCTCTCTCTTGCTTCCTTCTGCACCACAGCTTGCTTTGTCAGGGTTGCTCAATCTCGCAGGAGCTGCTGAGCTAAGCCTCTCTTCCTTCTATTGGCTGAGGCTCATCCCCTGGGGAGGGAGGGAGGGAAAGAGTGAGATATTCCTTTGCTCAGTTCCCTCGATTGCACTGGAGAGATACAAAGCGCCTTTAAGACCAATGAAGTTTCGTTCAAGTTATGACCTTTTTGCCTTCTTACAGAGACAGAGAGATTTTAACTTAGACTTCCCATATAAGTAGGCTGGTACTGACCACTATACGTTGCTGTCAATGCTCCCTCTAAGCTGCAAAGTCTTGTGATCAAAAATTCTACTTTGTGAGCTACTGGCACTAAAGCTGTGAGCAGCTGCATAAATTAGTGTGCTCTGGGATCATCCTTCCTGAGCTAAGACAAAAATGTGTGAGCTGGAGGCTAAGAATCTGTGAGCTAGTTCACGCTAACTCAGCTTAGAGGGAACACTGATTGCTGTCTTTGTGTACTTGCACTGCCTCATAGGAGGAGTTGTTATTTCTCAGGGGAAGACTATAGCTTTGTAGAAAAATACATAGCCCTAAGTCCGTGTCATGGTGTCTTCAAATGTTCTTGACCAGCACATGAAGCAACTTATATACAAAAGTTCACAATGCCCAGCCATTTCATGTTTTCCTCTAAATATTAGGGTCAAAACATTGACCGTGAGATTTCTATAATGAATGTCAATAAGTCAAAAGTAGGTTTGCTACTTACAGATACACACCTGGGCAACACCTGAACAGCATACTCATTATAGCACAGACATTGTCTCCAGATTTTGATGCAATAATTTAATGTAATGTAAAATTTTATTTGTATCTCGCCCTCCCCCACCGAAGCAGGCTCAGGGCGGCTAACAACATTTAAGGTGAACAACACAATAATAAAACAATAAATTCATATTAAATTCACATTAAAACCAATCAATGATTAAAACATTCCTAGATCTGATACTGGCAGTAAACATTATTAATCTGGCGGTAAACATTTAGTCATTGGTGAACGCCTGTTTAAAGAGGACGGTCTTGCAGGCCCTGCGGAACTGGTCTAAGTTCCGCAGGGCCCGCACCTTCTCTGGGAGCTGGTTCCAGAGTTGTGGGGCCGCAGCGGAAAAGGCCCGAGTGCGGGTGCTTTGAAGTTTAACTTCTTTTGGCCCAGGGATATTCAGTCTGTTTTTTCCCATTGACCTCAGTGCTCTCTGGGGCTCATATGGGGAGAGACGGTCCCTCAGGTAGGTCGGTCCTTGGCCATATAGGGCTTTAAAGGTTATGACCAGCACTTTGTACTGGATCCGGTATACGATCGGCAGCCAGTGCAGTCCGCGCAGCCCTGGCCGTATATGCTCCCATCTTGGGAGACCAAGTAACAGCCTGGCCGCCACATTCTGCACTAGCTGCAGCTCCCGGGTCCGGTACAGAGGCAGCCCCATGTAGAGAGCGTTACAGTAGTCCAGTCTTGAGGTGACCGTCGCATGGATCACCATTGCTAGGTCCTGACGCTCTAGGAAAGGGGCCAACTGCCTCGCCCGCCTCAGGTGGAAGAGTCTCAGTCTAAGCCACGTTGCAACAGCCCGCAAAGCCTGATCCAAGTTCCCTGGGGCGGAGGCGGGCCGGCCGTCCATTAGTAGATAGAGCTGGGTGTCATCTGCATATTGATGGCAACCCAGCCCAAATCTCCGGGCAATCTGGGCGAGGGGACGCATATAGATGTTGAATAACATCGGGGAGAGAACTGCTCCCTGGGGCACCCCACAATCAAGTGTGCGCCTCTGGGATCGCTCACCCCCAATCGCCACCCTCTGTCCCCGACCCATGAGGAAGGAGGAAAGCCATTGTAGGGCCAGCCCCTCAACCCCTATGTCGGCGAGGCGGTGGATCAGCAACTGATGGTCGACTGTATCAAATGTAGCCGACAGGTCTAGTAACATCAGTATTGCCGCACCGCCTTGGTCCAGTTGCCGCTGGAGGTCATCCACCAAAGCGACCAGGACCGTCTCCGTCCCGTGGCCCGGTCGGAAGCCAGACTGGCACGGGTCTAGGTGTCAGTTATCAGAGACTGTTAAATAAATAAAATATTGTTAGAGTGCTAATCGTTGAAACACAAGTTGTTTTTTTTAAAAAAAATTGTTTTTGTCTGTATCCTTTATAATGTTTATATCTCTACTACCTGGCAGTACGCTTTATGACATACATGGCCTGGCCCGACAAGATCTCATTTATGTCAGATCTGACCCTCATAACAAATGAGATTGACACCCCTCTGTACATTTGAAAAATGGTAATAAATACGTGCAAGACATTGTTTATTCGGTCTCTGAAGGTATGCTTGCTTATTTGTTCAGCTGAGTCATTTAATGAAACGGCTGGTGCTGTTTTGCATCTTTTCAGAGATTGGAAGTCTGGCTGAAGGGTCAACAGTGCAGGCCGATGACACAGCAGAAGAAAGCTTCCTGTGATTGTGAAGTTGGAAGTTCCGCGTGTCACTGCCTAGAATGACCCCTTTGCTAACACAGTACTCCTGGGGCCATTTGCTTGGATGCATAGTCTTTGACAGAACAATTGATAGGTGCTTATTTATTTTGATTCTAAGTTGGCTCCCAAAAGAGCTCACAGGTATCAGAATCTAACACAAATAATATATTTTTTAAAAAAAGGTATTTCCTCCATGATGGAAATTCTCAACCGTGCTGGATCCAGGCCAGATCAAGGAATGCCTGGTTGCTCCCCCCCCCAGTGGCCCTCACGATGAAACTTGGGTTAGAGTAGAGGTCCTATGCACTACATCACCCGCTAACAACTTTCCTGGTATCCACAAGTGCTTTTAGACTTGTGAAGGTTTTAACCAGCAGGGCTGGCGTGTAGGAGTAGGCCAGGTGGCTGCCTAGGGTGTCACCTGGTCTACAGGGGTACTGCTGGGTACCCTCTCCCCCTCCCCCAACTGCTCTTGCCTTCCTGGGTTTGTGCAGACCCAGGAAGGTAAGAGCAGCAGGGCGGCGCAATGGCATATGCTCTCCTCTGAGCCAGCCTTCCCTTGAAAGGGAAAGCAGGCTCCAAGGAGAGCATGCGCTATCCTGCTGCTCTCGCCTTCCTGGGTCTGCGCAGACCCAGGAAGGCGAGAGTGGCGGGGCGGGGGGGAGAGGGCTCTGAGGAGCACAGAGGCCACTGCCCCGCCCCACCCTCGCCTGCCTGGGATGGTGGCACGGCCTAGGGCACCAGGAATTCTGGCGCTGGCCCTGTTGACCAGGAAGTAAGTAAGTAAGTAAGTAAAATTTTATTTATATCCCGCCCTCCCCCGCCAAGCAGGCTCAGGGCGGCTAACAACAGCAAAACAACAATACATTTAACAAAACATTAAATTAACCCCAAACCGATTAATACATTAGTTAAAACAGTTACTAAATCTAAAAACATTAAGTTAGATCTGACAGTACCGTTATTAATCGACGCTATGCCTGTCAGTTTGTGAATGATGGCGGATCTCCAGACTGGACCATTTTGATGTTTCTTTGTGGACTTGGTCAGCCGTTCATGAATGCCTGTTTGAAAAGGGTGGTCTTGCAGGCCCTGCGGAACTGATCAAGGTTCCGCAGGGCCCGCACCTCCTCACTGGCCACCGGAGATCTGAATGACTGTGCAGATTTTTAAAAACATTGTTTTGGCAGTAGCTGTTGCACAGTAGAAGGAAAATAAGGCACAACAGCCTTTTCGTGGCTTGCTCTGGCTTCTGTGGCTGCCATTTTGTAGCTGCACCCACCACACTGTGTCAGAATCCCAAAAGCGCCCTCAGGCTCCTGAAGGTTGAGGATCCCTGGGTTAGAGGAAGAGGAGACCTCATCTCCAGAATGTTCTGTCAGATGTCTGAGCGCATGTGTTGAGCTGCAAGTCTTTTCCACAGCTGATAACGTTGTGATTACTCTCTCTCTCTCGGCTTGGCTTCGCGAACGAAGATTTAAGAAGGGTGCAATAGTCCACGTCTGCTGCAGGCTCGCTGGTGGCTGACAAGACCAATGTGGGACAGGCAGGTCCGGCCACAGCGGCTGCAGGGAAAAGTCTGATTTAGGGTTGGTCCTGTAGCAGTGCGATTCTTCCTCAATCTCCTTTTGTCCTCAAGACCAGCTATGCGTGTGTTCTCAAAGGAAGAGACAGCCTGGTGGATGGTGAGCCTCCATGCTTTGCGATCTGAGGCTAGGTCAGACCACTGGTGATGGTTGATGTGACAGGTGCTAAGGGATTTCTTCAAGGAGTCCTTGTACCTCTTCTTTGGTGCCCCTCTATTTCGATGGCCGGTGGAGAGTTCGCCATACAGGGCAATCTTGGGAAGGCAGTGGTTTTCCATCCTAGAAATATGCCCTGCCCAGCGCAGCTGCGTCTTCAACAGCAGTGCCTCGATGCTGGTAACCTCTGCCCGCTTGAGGACTTCAGTGTTGGTCACAAAGTCACTCCAGTGGATGTTGAGGATGGTGCGAAGGCAGCGCTGATGAAAGCGCTCAAGGAGTCGCAGGTGATGACGGTATAAAACCCACGATTCGGAGCCATAGATGAGGGTTGTCATCACAACCGCTTTGTAAACATTGATCTTTGTGCCTTTCTTCAGATGCTTGTTGCTCCACACTCTTTTGTGCAGTCGGCCAAATGCACGGTTTGCCTTTGCCAGCCTGTTGTCAATCTCCTTGTCGATCTTGGCATCTGAGGAGATGATGCACCCCAGGTAGCTGAACTGCTGGACTGTCTTCAGAACTGATTCACCCACAGTGATGCAGGGAGGGTGATAATCTTCCTGGGGTGCAGGCTGGTGGAGAACTTCTGTCTTCTTCAGACTAACTTCTAGGCCGAATAGCTTGGCAGCCTCTGCAAAGCAGGACGTCATATGCTGCAGAGCTGATACCGAGTGGGAGACGAGTGCAGCATCGTCAGCAAACAGTAGCTCTCGGATGAGTTTTTCCATTGTCTTGGAGTGTGCCTTTAGTCGCCTCAGGTTGAACAGGCTGCCATCGGTGCGATAGCGGATGTAGACACCATCGTCCTCATCTAGATCTACTGCGGCTTTTTGAAGCATCATGCTAAAGAAGATCGTAAAGAGAGTTGGCGCGAGAACGCAGCCTTGCTTTACACCTGTGCCTATTGGGAAGGGCTCCGAGAGGTCGTTGCAGTGTCTGACTTGGCCTCGCTGGTCTTCGTGTAGCTGGATGATCATGCTGAGGAACCTTGGGGGACATCCTAAACGTTCCAAGATTTGCCACAGGCCTTTCCTGCTAACGGTATCGAAAGCTTTGGTAAGGTCGACAAAAGTCACATACAGACCCTTGTTCTGTTCCCTGCATTTCTCTTGGAGCTGCCTGAGAACAAATACCATGTCGGTGGTGCTCCTGTTAGCTCTGAAGCCGCACTGGCTCTCTGGGAGGAGTTCTTCTGCAATGGTGGGCACCAGTCTGTTCAGGAGTATTCTGGCAAGGATTTTGCCTGCGATGGAGAGCAGGGTTATCCCCCGGTAGTTGGAGCAGTCTGACTTTTCCCCTTTGTTCTTGTATAGGGTGATGATGATTGCATCGCGAAAGTCCTGTGGTAATTTGCCTTGTTCCCAGCAGGTGACAAGTACTTTGTGAAGTGAGCTATGTAGTACTGTGCCCCCATGCTTCCAGATCTCTGGTGGAATTCCATCAACTCCTGCTGCCTTGCCACTTTTCAGTTGCTTGATGGCTTTAACAGTCTCTTCTAGGGTGGGGATCTCATCCAACTCTGTTTTCACCGGTTGAAGTGGGGTGAGGTGGATTGCTGAATCTTGAACTACGCGGTTGGCACTGAAGAGAACCTGAAAATACTCCGACCACCGGTTCAGTATGGATGCCTTGTCTGTGAGGAGCACTTGGCCGTCTGCACTATGCAAGGGACTCTGAGCCTGATATGATGGACCATATACTGCCTTCAGGGCTTCGTAGAACCCTCTTAAATCACCAGTGTCTGCACACAGCTGGGTTCTCTCTGCAAGCTTGGTCCACCACTCGTTCTGAATGTCTCGAAGCTTGCGCTGGAGGTTGCCACATGCAGCGCGAAAGGTTGCTTTTTTCCCAGGACAGGAGGGCTGAGCAAGATGTGCTTGGTAGGCAGATCTCTTTTTTGCCAGTAATTCTTGGATCTCTTGATTGTTCTCATCAAACCAGTCCTTGTTCTTCCTTGTGGAGAACCCGAGGACTTCTTCAGAGATCTGCAGGACGGTAGTTTTTAGGTGTTCCCAGAGTGCTTCTGGAGAAGGGTCTGTGGGGCAACTGAGGTCCTCAATTCTTGACTGGAGTTTTGCCTGGAAGGCAGCTTTAACTTCGGCTGACTGGAGGCTGCCAACCTGAAACTTCCTCCGAGGGATACCTCCTCTCCTGGGTGTGGGTTTAAAGTGAAGACGGAGATTGCAGCGTACAAGACGATGATCTGTATGGCATTCTGCGCTGGGCATTACTCGGGTGTGTAAGACATCTCGAAGGTCTCTCTGGCGCACCAGAATGTAGTCGATAAGGTGCCAATGCTTGGACCGTGGGTGCATCCAGGTTGTCTTCAGACTGTTCTTCTGCTGGAAGATAGTGTTGGTGATGGTGAGCTGGTGCTCCATGCAGAATTCTAGCAGGAGGCGCCCGTTGTCATTGCAGTTGCCAATGCCGTGTTTGCCAAGTACTCCTTTCCAGGCTTCCGAGTCTTTACCTACTCTGGCATTGAAGTCGCCAAGGATGATCACCTTGTCCTCTGTAGGGGTCTTCCGTACGAGGTTGCGTAGATTAGCATAGAACTTGTTCTTTTCTGCAGGATCTGCTTGAAGGGTTGGGGCATACACACTGAAGAGTGTTGCATACTGCTTGTTTTGAAGTGGGAGGCGCATGGACATGATGCGATCTGAGTGACCTGTTGGAAGGTTTTCGAGTTTGGAGGCAATGGAGTTCCTGACCATGAAGCCAACTCCAGAAAGGCGGCTCTCAGCCTTTGACTTACCCGACCAGTAGAGGGTATAGCCAGCACCGTGTTCTTGAAGACTACCTTCCTCAGGGAAACGGACCTCACTGAGAGCTGCTATGTCGATATTCAACCTGAGAAGGTCGTGGGCAACTAGAGCAGAGCGTCGTTCAGGGCGACCACTGCCTACTGTGTCAAGCATGGTTCTGATGTTCCAACACGCAAGCTTTAGTCTTTGCACACTTTGTGAGGCAGGTGCATGCCTTTTCTTTGTTGTTATTTTTCGACCGCAAGTAAGGATGCCCGTTGACCGCGGCTAGCCAACTGGGGTGGGGGAGACGAGCTTTGTTTAGGCCACCTTTTCTAGGCCCCTCTCCGTGTGGAGCAAGCAGTGCTGTCCCTAGATAAGGCTGCTTGGTCGTTCAGGGTGCTGCCGAAAGATGCTTTCGTCTCCGGGTTAGCATCAGGCGACCAATATCCTGAACCGCCTACATGCAGGATCGGGACTGCGGCTTCCAGTGGCACCTTCCACCTGCCGTTTCGCCCCTTGCCTATCGCTGCAGGACTTGATGCGTTGTGGGTTGTGTGTGTGGATATGCCCTTCAGGCCTGTGCAGAGGAATTTTTTAGGTGAAGCGCAGTGTGCGCGGTACTGGCTCCACCCTTTCACCTGGGGGTCATCTGCCATGGCCCAGTAAGCCGGGACGCCGGCAGTGAGTCCTCCAGGTGGTAGGTGTTACATTAACGAGCTCTATCTGCCCGGGTTTGATGTTAGAGTTTTCCTTCTCTTAGGCTGACGAAGTTGGTGGGCCCAGCCTGCCCATCCGGTTATACCGCCGGACAATTCGGTCGCACCATGACGTAGCAAACTCTGTGAAAACGGGGGGGGACCAGCGAGAAGGTGTTGCTACGGATGCAGTAATGCAGGAGAGGCCATTGCAGTGACCATCTGCCAGGCATAGCCAGACAGTGACCACGCGGCGTTCACTACACCGGGAGAGGAGAGGCTATGTATTGCGCATGCACTTTCCCTGGGGGGGTAGGATTCCCAGAGGGAGCCCACCCCCACCCCCACCCCAGCAGCTGTTGTGATTACTAATAGAGTGGTTACTAATCTACGTGGCAAAAGGAATGAAAAGACCACTAACACCCTAATGAGTAACTCTTTATTCCAGCGTATGTGTTGTTAATTTGGAACTCATTCCAGGTACATGAGCTGTCTGGGGAATGACCCCTTCTCCCCCACACTCAGCAGGCATCCCTGGGGCAGTCAAGAGGGAGATACCAGGCCATGGTGAAGGCCTGGCCCCTGATGGCTGCTTGATGCAGTCTGGTCCTTCACGGGCAGCCAACCACAAGGCTCCTCAAAAGAGCTAACCCTACACCTCCATTTAAGGCAGGAGCATTTTCAGCTGTCACCAGAGACAGCAGGAGTTGGGCACTGGAAGCCAGCATGTCCCACTTGAGCCTTTTATGAGGAATGGTTCTCTTTCCTTGGGGCCAGTTTGGTGTAGTGGTTAAGTGCTTAGACTCTTATCTGGGAGAACCGGGTTTGATTCTCCACTCCTCCACTTGCACCTGCTGGCATGGCCTTGGGTCAGCCACAGCTCTGGCAGAAGGAAAGGGCAGCTGCTGTGAGAGCCCTCTCCAGCCCCACCCACCTCACAGGGTGTCTGTTGTGGGGGAGGAAGGTAAAAGAGATTGTGAGTCGCTCTGAGACTCTTCGGAGCGGAGGGCGGGATATAAATCCAGTATCATCATCTTCTTTCAGTAGGCAAGCAACCCTGACTGGGCCTATGTGCGCTTGGTGGGCTCAGAACAAGCTGGCCCAGCTGGAGGGGGGTGGCCAAGCTGCCGTAAGCCAGGGGGGTGGATGAAAACTAGCCAGGCAGCTGGACCAGTGCAAAGTGAGGGGCGCTAATCAGGGAAGGTGACAACCTGGATGGATTCATGCATCCCTTTCAATAAGGGATCTGCCCTGAGCCCAGAATATAAATTTGAATAATAAATAAAAATAAATAAACTCTGCAGCCTCTCGGGGAGGGGGGTCCTTGGATCACAGGTTGGGAACCGCAGTTCTAGAAGAGACTGGAGTGGGTTGACCTTTGAGTCAGAGGTGGAGTGACTCTGTGTCCAGTAAAATTGAGAATCTAAGGGAAGTGAATTTGCTTACAGAAATCCTATGGGTGGAAATAGTGAGTACAAAAGGCATCTTAACTCTGGGGATTTGTTATCACCCACCAGATCAAAGGTTAGAAAAACAGCAAAAGAACTAAGGAGAGCAGCTAGACAAAGTAATTGTGTCATTTTAACTGGCCCACACATTGATTGGATCAGTATGTGCTCAAACAGGAGAAAGAGAGAATTGGTTTTGATGGTCCACTGGCACTGGTCATCCTGGTTTATTGTTGGGGGCGGGGTTAATCTCATTGGGTCACAAAACAAGCCTTTGTCTAGGTCAGGGGTTCCCAACCTTTTTTGAGTTTGTGGGCATCTTTGGAGTTCTAACACAGCTCGGTGGGCATAGACACAAAATAGCTGCCACAATATAGCTGGTACAAGAGGTGGAGCCAGCAATAAAATGGCTTCCACAGCTTAGCTCACAGAGTGAAGATCTTGTGCTGTGGTAGAAGCTGCCACCAAAGCAGTATTTGAAAGAAAAAATCTACATAGCCAATCAGAATTCTTGCTGGGCAAAGCCCCCTGTCACACACCAGGGGCTAGGAGGGCCTTCTACTGGCTGCCACCACTCTGGTAAGGGTCTGCAGGGGTGGGTCCAGAGGACCCAACCACCCCTATATCTTCCTTATTAGCAAATACTTCTTAAATGTGACCAAGGAGACTTGAGGCCCCAAGCAGTATAACAACAACAGTTTATTTACAAGTGCTCAAATAATAAGTGGATTAAAAACAGTGAAACATATATATATACACACACACAGTAAAGGTGGGTGCAAATAAACAGAAGCCCTGGCGCAGTTAAGTTGACATTCCCTGCTCTAATACCACACTCACCACCTTGGGTAAGGAATCTCTCCTGATGCCTTCTCTCCTGCAGCCTTTTCCAGAGAGAACACATCCTGTCTATGCTTGGGCCTTTTATGTTTTCCTCCCAGGTCCCACCCCTCTCTGGGTCAGTTTTCCCCTCCAAAACCTTGCCACCCAATCAGAAGGACAGAAGGGAGCCTGAGAAATGTAGGCTTTCTGTAGTAACTCCTAGACAGGCTTCTCTGGAGCCTGTAGGCCCCCCTAGGCCCAGGATCATGACACCCCCCATTTTCTAAAAACACTTGATGGGCACCAGAAAATGTGTTAGCAGGGACCATGGTGCCCATGAGTACCATGTTGGGGACCCAAGTAGATGATGCAATAGAGTTTGGGTCTCCTTTAGTTTCACTTCTGAAGAGCTATTGACCATATGATGGAGTCAGTCCATGAAGTGTTGTCTACTCTAACGCTGGGTTGCATGTCCGCTTATGCGATGCCGGTTTAGAAATGCATTTGTAACTTTTAAAACGTCACAACGGTTCCAGTGGTGGAGGGGAGTGCCCTGTTCTACAAGCAGTTCTCCTCTTAAACTCTATGGCATTGGAAAAGGACTCCCCGCTCACCAAATTGGCGCCAAAGCATTTGCTGCAGCGAGGGTGCACGTGTAACCACCATCTGCTGATATTCGGGAGCTGTTACTAGAATTTTTTAATTTCAACAAGCCCAGAAACACCCAGGAGCAATTCATGCATTTCTAGAGTAGCTTTTATGACGACACAGCAGTGGCTTGAGCATTTGGCCCTGCCTGGATCACGAAACAACACATGAGCCCTTTGTGAGAGAGAGCTAGTCACATGAACTCATGGAGGTTTGGGGGCGATGCCTCCAAAGGGCGGGGTTTGGGCAAGGAGTTCAGTGCAAGATGCTTAGTCCACCCTCTGAAGTTGCTGTTTCCTCTAGGGGAACGGTTTTCCAGGTGACATAATTCCAGGCTGCTAATCAAATTATATCTAAAGCTACTTGTTGTTTTTACTTTTTGTCCCTGAGTCCAGCTCATTAGTCACAGTTTATATAGAGCTTTGCGAAAACCCTGGAAGGCACTTGAAAGCTCACCCAAAAACTGTGGGGGTTTTTTAACGGCCTTTTAAAATTTGATTAAGGGAGGGGGAGGCTGGTTTGGCTCAGTTTTTATTTTCAGAACATTTGTTACGGCTATTGTTTGTCACACTTCTCTGTACTTCCTATGGTTTGATAGAGTCCGGCATTGCCCTGCTTCAGGGCTGGTGCTGTCTAAATGTCCGTGTGATGGGGGCCCTCTGGCACACGGGCAGAGTGGAAATGGCACATTTCACCCCCTGCATCGTGCATGCATGTTTGGTGGGGTTTGTTTCTGAGGCCAGAGGCGGTTTCAGTAGCATCTGTGAGGATACTGTGCAGTTGCGAAGCGAGGAAGGTTGTGGATCCGATGGTATAAATTGGAAGCGGAACACATTCTCCCCTCCTAAGGATACAGTGAAGTGATCGCTGACTGCGCTTGTGCTGGAATAAATTTTGTTAGTCTTTTAAGGTGCCATGTTGGGTTATTGGCTCCTTGTTTGTGACTGGGCAAACAGCTGGCAATCTGAACCAATGAGTGTTTAAGCGCACCTAATTGAGAGAGCCGTCTAGTAGCACTTGGCAAATGGAGTTATCCTGCCCCTGAAGGCTTCGTTTTGTTATCTGACAAAGCTAACAGACGTTGGAAGGCCTGGCATTCCCTGACCAATGCTCCCGCTGCACTGTGGAGTCTTGTGAGCAAAAATTCTTTGTGAGCTACTGGCATTGAAGTTGTGAGCTACAGCATAAATTAGTTTGCTCTGGGGCCATTTTTCCTGAGCTAAGACAGAAATGTGTGAGCCAGAGGATAAAAAACTCAGCTTAGAGGAAACACTGTCCTTGACCATACTTTTTTTTTTTTTTAAAGCTGTTTGAGCTGGTATTTGCCCAGCATCCTTGTGTCAATGAATTCTATTGTCATAAAAACATAAGAGAAGCCATGTTGGATCAGGCCAATGACCCATCCAGTCTAACACTCTGTCACATGGTGACCAAAAAAAACCAACTCAGGAGGTCCACCAGTGGAGCCAGGACACTAGAAGCCTTCTCACTGCACTCCCCCCTCCCAAGCACCAAGATTGCCAGAGCATCACTGCCCAAGACAGAGAGTTCCAACAATATGCTGTGGCTAATAGCCACTGATGGGCCTCTGCTCCATATGCTTATCCAATCCCCATTGCCATGGGAAGAAAAAAAAATCTTTATTTTTGAACATTGATACTTGACTTTTCCCGCCCAAAGTGACTAACAGCATTGCTCCCCCCGCCATTTTGTCCTCACAGTACCCTTGTGACATAGGATACGACAAGAGAGAGTGAGTGACTGACCCAAAGTCACTACGGGCTTCCATGGCAGGGTAGGGTTTTGAACCTGGGACTCCCACATCCGAGTCTGATGCTTAAGCCACTACACCACTCTGGCTCTTGTCGCTGCTGAACTTCTTGCCAGTGTGGCATAGTGGTTAAGAGTGTCGGACTAGTATCTGGGAAACCTGAGGTCGATTCCCCACCGGTGCCATGTAAGCTTGCTGGGTGACCTTGGGTCACTTGCACACTTCCAGCCTAACCTACCTCATAGGGTTGTTGTAAGGACATAATGGGAGAGAGGAGAGTGATGTAAGTTGCCATGGGGTCCCCGTTAGGGTGAGAGGTGGGCTATAAAGAAAGTAAATAATCATTTCAAAGAATAATGTGAGGTTTGTCTTCCTGGATCACCCAGCATCCGGTTTCCAACAGCAGCTGCCGGAAGGTCCGAAGCTGCTTGCGAAGAGCAACACCAGCCAGAAACAAGGTTGGCTTGGAGGGGGAGGGGGCTCAGTCCTCCACCACGGTGGCCCCTCCCTGCCTGTTGAAACAGCCTTTCAGAGGAAGCCCAGCTTAGTTCATCCCTCCCGTATGTAAATCTGTTCTTTTTCAAAGGGCATTTGGACTTTAAAGCAACAACAAACAAATGTGTTGATTAGGTAATTTGTTATTCTCATCAGTGTATTTTTAGTGTTGTGACTTTTTGCAAATCTCTTACTGCGATTTTAATCTTGGTCTGTTGTTAAGTCTTGTCAGGGTGCTCTGGAGGAGGAGAATACAAAGTTAAATAATGCCGAAGCCACTCTCCTCTGCTGTTTTGCCTGCTGCACCTGGCAACGGGGTGGGGTGGAGGGTTAGACCAGGGATGTCAGACATGCAGCCCAGGGGCCAAATCAGGCCCCCGGAGGGCTCCTATCAGGCTTCTGTGCCGCTGGCTGTCGTTTGCTTCCTTCTCTCTATATCTTGCTTCTTTCTGCATAATACTTTGCTTTGCAAGGCTTGCTCAATTGCACAGGAGCTACAGAGCGAAACCTATTTTCTCAATTGGCTGATGCTCCTCCCTTGGGGAGGAAGGGGAGGGAGGCAGAGCTAGTTTTTCCAGGCTCTCTCAATCACACATCAGAGCTACTGAGCCAAGCCTCTTTTCCTTCTATTGGCTGAGGCTCCTTCCTCCTCCCCCGGTCCCCTGGGGAAGGAAGGAAAGAGCCACAGCTTCCTTTGCCCAGTTCCCAGGATCCCATGGGAGAAATACAAAGAAAGCACCTTTAAGACCGAGTGCTAACATTTTAAGCATGTTTTAATTTTTTAAAAAATATATATTTGGTTTTGTCTGTGTCTTTTATAAAGTTTATATCTCTGCTACCTAATCTTAAATAGGTACACGCTTGGCCCAACCTGACATGGCCCCGCCCAACAGGGTCCCATTTATGTCAGATCTGGCCCTCATAACAAATGAGTTTGACACCTCTGGGTTAGACTGCCTTTGAACAAGGCAGCTCCATTGAACCATCATGACTAACAGCTCTGTCCTCCATTGAAAACTGAGGAGGCTGCAGTGGACCAAAGGTCCATCTAGCCCAGGGGTGGTCAAACTTGCTTAACATAAGAGCCACATAGAATAAATGTCACCTGTTTGAGAGTCACATAGAATAAATGTCAGATGTTTGTGAACCACAAAATAGGAAGGAAGACAGGCAGGCAAATAGATTGGGGGGGGGTAGAAGGGGGAGGTGGAAAGAAAGCAACTGTAACTTTAAATGCATTCTCCAAGCCAGTTGACAGGGTGATAGGGCTCTGAGAGCCACACAATATGTGTGAAAGAGCCACAGTTTGGCCAGCCCTGATCTAGCCTGTTTTCCTGGTTCCTAGAGTGGGCAGCCAGATAACTCTGGGAGGGCTCTACAAAGACGGTATGAAGGCGACGGCTTTCTCTCTGACCCATCGTTCATGACTTTGGAGCCAGAATGTTCATAGGGCGATGGACAATTTACATGGCTGAGAAAAAGGCCTCAGGAGGTGATGGCAGCAGGCTGTGAGCTGTGGCTAGCAGGAAGCGATTGTGTGACTCAGCCGGTGTCTGCAGCCGCTGCTGGCAGTGGCTCCGGCTCTTCTCTTCTCTGTCTTCCTCCCTTGGGGAAGGTGACTTTAATTCACCAGCACAGCCCCTTGGTGCTCCCTCTTTGTCGCTCTCTCACTTAGCAGTTCCAGGTGAAGCCCGCCTGGCCAGCTTTCCTAGCTCTAATAACAGGAGGCCAGCTGGCCCTTGCTGGCTCCAAGAAGCAGTCTGCTCCTTTGGTTGGCACGTAGGTGACTGGAGGTGCCTTTCCGTGCCTCCTTGCGGTTGCAAGCTGGGAGCCGTCTTGAGACCTTCTCTCAGCAGCTGCCAGCCCTTATCAGAAGGCTTCAGGCTTGCCGTGAAGAGATAAAGGATTCTATTTAGCTGGGGAGTGACTGGGCATACAGATGTGCTCTTCAGCTTGGTAGACATCCTAGATTGCATATCCCTGTATTCACAGTCGCTTCTTTCCTGGCCTCGAGAGCTGCTGTTGGTTAAAAGGATGAGGACTACCCACATGTTATCTGGTGACCTGGCTGCTTAAAAGATGAGCCATTAGTCAGGCTTATCCACATTGCCCCCTAGGTATCATGGCAGTAATGCAGTTGTCCTACATTACAGGGCTGTTGATAAGGTGTAAGGATTATTGAGGTGCTGTGCCATAGGAATATCAGGTCAAGCTGCAGGGAGCTGTTGTTCTTATCCTTTTTTTCAAAATGAATAATCCCCATGAGTTCCAGTCACCCATGAGGGCTAGAAAGAGAATCCAGAATTTCAGTGCAGGCACGCTGAGGTGTCGGATGGGCTGGGGAGGTCTGAGCAGTTATCGCTCTTGTGTTCCCTTCAAACCTATGCTTTGGTTCACATATCCTTCAAAGAACGCTGGAAATTGTAGTTCTCTCTGTGCATAGAGCACTATCAAGTCATAGCCGCCTTATGATGCCGCTGTAGCATTTTCAAGGCAACAGACATAGACCGTGTCTGCATTAGTGACCTTGGAATTCCTTGGTGGTCTCTCATCCAAATACTACTTACAGCTTACCCTGCTTATCTTCTGCCATGTGACATGATTGAGCTACCCTGGGCCATCCTGCTCAGCGCAGGTAGTTCCGTAAGCTGTTGAGAATTCTCTTTCAGAGTCCTAGTTCCACGACTCATTGAATACAGTACAGTGTTCAGCCTCCATGGGAAGAGGGAGAATGGTCAGACTGGTAGCTGTCCCTTTGGACTCAAGCATCCTTTTACACTTTATTTTCAAGGCACCAGGCAACTTCTGCATCCCTGGACCCTCCTTTTTGAAGTCTTTGGGCAGGTGGCTGTTTTCAAGACAGAGATCTGTATGGCAGCAGAGTACAAAGGAGGGCCTTATTGTTGCTCCTGTCTCTGCTGTACATCCACACACACCCCTTCCCTACCAATGTGTTTCTCCCCAAACCAGAAAACTGACTGGGTGGCGAGGGCAGGGAACGAAGTCTTGTGTGAGTGGAGAGAATCTGCCCTCTTGTCCCTTTGTGTTTTCTTTTTTGTATCTGATCTGTGGGAAGAGCAATGACCTTCAGAAGGTTGGATTTGGTCCTATTTGTTGCTGACCTTCAGGATAAGACTCACTTTCATATGGTGGGTTTGCACACCCCCAACGCCTTTATTGATTGTCATTATATATTCATACCCCTCTTTTCAGGCTTCCCAAAGCCAGTTACTATTAATATCTATCACCATATATAAGCCTATGAGAGTGCATGGTGTGGCGAGGGGGATGTTTGTTGCTTACACTCTTTCTTATTTTCCTGTCTGTCTTGCTTTGTCTTCTGCCTGTCCAAGCCAGCGTACTACTTCTGCATATTTTAAATTCAAACCGGTTGTGGAGATGTCCAGTTCTCCTTCTCCCCTTAACGCTGTGACAGCAATTTCCCCAAATACTGCAGCTACTATTATTTGGGGGTGTCATTTGTTGTTGGTGTCTTCTGATATCTGGACTCAGTGTTGCTACTTGGAAGTAGCCTAAAGCCTCCTTCTTTTCTCTTTTTTTGCAGGAATACACTTGTCCCAGATGTGAATCTGGATTTATTGAAGAAGTGACAGATGATTCCAGGTATCTTCATTCTCATATTTTGGCAGATCTCACATATATGTGTAGGACAGCTTCTGGGTCTTCGCAAAATGGTTGTTTCCTAAGTCCCGGGTTACAACCAGTTTCCTAATCGTGAAATAAGAAACATAATTTCGTTTAGCTTCCATAAATCCATGTCAAATCTTGACAAATCTTCTTTGACTTTAGTAGCCAGACTCAGGGTTCTGTATTTTAATCACCATATTTTCTAGTTGCTGCTACTGCAAAACCTAATCTCTTCACAGTTTCTTGTAATTTGATTAAAGCTGTGACAAGCGTTGAGTATATAAATAAACACGGGGTCACCCTCGATGTCATCACCACAATATAAAGCTAACTTGAACCTAATCCCCACCCTGATTTATCATTGTTCCATTATTGCTTTAATGTGAAAGGCCTTCTTTGACGCTGGAGAGCTGCTGCCAGTCGGAGTAGAGGATGCTGACCTTGGCGGACCAAGAGTCTGACTCAGTATAAAGCAGCTTTGCATGTGCAGTGTGTCATGGGATGCTGGAGAAGGGTCATATCGCAGTGGCACCATACCTGACTTGCATGCAGAAGGTCCCAGGGTCAGTCCCTGGCATCTCTCTTTTAAAGGATGGCAGTAGGAGTTCTGCTACTGGAGCAGACAACGCTGAGCTAGACGGACCAGTGGACTGACTTGGTATGAACCAGCTTCATATATGTAAGCCATAGACCTAGAAAGCCTCAAACCATTTTCAGGTGAAGCAGTAGAATATGACTTATTCTAAAGTTCAGTTCTGTGACAGATGAACTATAATCAGGTTATTTCCCCCGGTGTCTTGCAAACGAGTGTTTTAAAAGTGCATATGACTCTCATTAATTAATATTGACTTGTTTCCCTGGGGAGTTTGCTATTTGCATGTTCTCGCTTCGCAGTAGGTTTTTCATTTCTCTTTATTTTCCTGTTTTCATTATTATAGCTATCTTGTGGCTTTTATTCTTTCCCTGCCTCTCTGAGGTCTGACCCTCTCCCCCCACACCCCAGCTCCTTGCCTGTTTTCCTGCTACCTTGATCAGAAATGGAAAAGTAGGCCATCCGAGGACCTGGCTGTTTTTCCATGCCTGAGTAACGGAGAGCATGCATGCTAGATTTAAAAACGCACATACACACACTTGCATACTAGAGAGTGTCTTCTTTAGGTCGCTGCCACATTTGGAGATAGTCCTTGAGAAGTTCTGACTCATGCTCTGGGATGGAAAAATAGCTGGGCTTTGAATCTCTCCAGGCCAACCATCTAGTTGCTTTGGAATTTGGAAGTGCTTGCTCAGCCCAGAGCAGAGTTGAGTTGATGTTGCACATGTGAAGCATGCAGTTCTTTCCCCCATTCCTAGTTACAGGAAAGTCAGAAGAGCCCTGCTGGATTGGTCCAAGGATCTGTTGATCTTGTTTCCAAGCCCAGACGGTCTGATGCTCCCTTAGCCAGCCTTTGACTTGTACTGGTCATCATCTGAATAAATAAATTTGAATGTCCCTTAGGCAGCCCACAAAGATGGAAGGCATAAAGACCTCCTTAGTTGGCTATCCCGCAGCAGGCAGAATTCAGAAAAAGGCCATCTTTGAGTGTGGGCATTCCTTTTAGTTTTAGTTATAAGACACCGACATGCCTTACTGAACTGGGATGCATCTAGCCTAGCATTATATTATGGGGCTCGATCCTGTGTTTTGCCAGCTACCTTTGTGGTGTGTAGGATACAAACCCTTTGTTTCCATCAATGATCAGTTAGATGGCCTTGGAAAACTCACAAGCTGAACTGGACTGAGAGAACTCCCCCTTGTTTGCCCCCCTCCAATTTGATACTCAAATACCTTGCCTCTGTCTACAGAAGTTCCATTGAATTATCTCTGTTAGGAAGAACATAAATCAGACCAAGAATGCATCTAGCCCATCATTCAACAGTGGTTACTTTGAGACCTGCCAAGTCCCCAGTGAATGGATAAAATAAATATACTAAAATAAATTAAAAAATAAATAAAATAAATAAATATACTAAAATAAATGAAGGCAGTGGATCTTTCCCTTTTTGTGTGTTCTCCCCACAATGTTGTGTGTTTTCTCCACAAGAAAGAATCCATCTTATGGCTAGTTTTTGGTTAAACCATCTTTCCTGCGTGTCTAGTTTCTTGTTAAAACCCAACTAATGCCTCGCTTTGGAAGAGCAATTTCAGTGTTCGAATCACTTCAGGCCCATGATCTTCCACAATAACCTTAATATGTGTGTATGTGTGTGTAGATTAAAAATGTACAATGATTTCTTTAGCCAATGAGTCTGCAGGCCACTCCCATGATCTCCTTGCCATTCTTAGCATCCTGGTCCCGGCTTCTTTCTGTACTGAGGCTGCTGTTCATGTGACCTTTGGACTATGTTTAGCCCCTCTGCCCACCCCCTGGGAGGCGGGTTGGAGTGTTGTATTTCTTAGAGCACTGATCTTCTCCCTCATCTGTTTTTTTTATCCTCAGTCTTCTAGAAGGAGGTGGAGGTGGAATAGACGACAGCCCTTCTTCCCAGTTTGCAGATGTGAGATGTTATTTTATCTTTCATAAATTATCTGCCAAGAAAAAAATGCATAGGAATTAAGGGAGATTGGTGTGTGTTTGGGGGGCGGGGGGAGTCCTGTTTGGGCCATGTTGTTCCCTCCCACTGCTGCACTTTCCCTCCGTGTACTGAATATATAACAGTAGTTGGGAGGAGAGGGAACTGGGCTTGGGAGGGAGACTGGGCTTGAAGGGAGATAAAGTGGAAGAGTATAACAAACTGAAGAAAATTTTGTTTCAAGATACAGTCTAGGGTTAACAAGAAAAACAGCAATGAACAATGTGGTCCCAGACCCCAGTATTTATTTATTTTTAATATCTACTTGAAAGGGACTTTTCCAAGGGTCAAAAATTCTGTTATAGGATACTGAAAGATAAAACTAGTATGAAGTGTGTATTGGAAAAACAGGCAACAACATTGGTGAAAGAAAGGTTAATAAAACTCTCCGGCCCAAGCCACATTGAGCAGCATAACTAGAGAGCTGAAGAATGTTTGGAGAAACGGTTTTAACTGGGCCTCCTTGAGTCTGAGGCAATATGGAGGGGTATAAATATTTTAAATGAATTTCCAGATTATTGGAATTTTTATGAAGGGGTGCCTTTATATTTGTTAAACAGTGGGACAGATGTCAACTTTTCCTCCTTGTTTTCAAATCTCTCCTAACATTGTTTCTTTTATTCAAGGTGTTTTGCGTAGTCTTAGTTCTACATTAAAGTTATATGGATCTGTTTTTAAGGGAGATGGGTGCGCTTTAGGGCTGCGGTAAAAGCTGTCGGGCATGCATGGGTCAATTTTGCTGTTGATTGCGGCTTCTGGTTGCCAGGAATTTAATCAAGCCAGACCCCAGAAGTGCTGGAGAACTTGGATCCCTAAAGGCATGACTAGCCAGGCTAAATGTAGCCTGAGGCCCAAAGCATTGTATATTTAGGTTGATGACCTTTGAGGCAGCCTTACCACCTGCCTGTGCTTAAGCAGGCAACCTTCCCTTACCAGTTCAGCTGATCTCACTCAGGATGAGGAGCTCAAACCTTCTTGAGTTACTTCAGTATCATGCGCTCCGGTTATCGCTGTCAGCCAGGAACAGTTCTTACTTCTGGAATCAACCTCTGGTAAATCACTGCCTTTTAGCTTTTAGCTTTTTTAATTGCTGCAAGTATCACTTTTTTGCTCTGGCTTGCTTCTGGATTCCCATCCCACTGTTTCTGGAAGTTAAATTTGTGAGTGTGAGGTGGGCAGGCCAGTGGTTGCATCTTTTCTCTAGCACATGTGTGTGTCAGTGCCCCATGTGTAACTGCCAAGGTATTGTATAGCTTACCACCTGCCTTTTCATAGCCTGTTTTTGAACAGTTGCTAGTATACTGTAGGACAAATATGTGTTTCTGATATACCTTTGGCACCTTTTCACAACATGACCAAGTAAAATACCTCAGTTGGGTTATTTTCGCTTTCAGGGACAATTTGGGCTCGATTGATCTAGAACCCACTTATTTGTATTTTTGGCAGTCCACAGTATCTGTATAACTCTCCTTCAACACCACATTTCAGATGAGTCAGCTTTTCCTGTCAGTTTTCTTCATTGTCTAACTTCCACACCCATTCATAGTAATGGGGAATACTGTGGCATGAATTATTTTGATCTTGATGGCCAGTGATACATCCTGATGCTCAAGGATCTTTTCTAGCTCCTTCACGGCGGCCCTTCCCAGTCTCAACCTCCTTCTGATTTCTTGGTTGCAGTTGCCTTTTTAGTTGATGACAGCCAAAGAATAGAAAACCTTTAACAATTTTAATTTCTTCATCAAGCTTAAAGCTGTGTAGTTCTCCAATATGCCTAGTTCTTGTGAATGACCATCCCTTGGGCTGTAGTTGAAACTGTCTTGCACTCCTCAGGCTGATCCAGTTAGGTTTCTTTGGGAACAGTGCCCCAAGACTTGAGGGCGTCAACAGGGGCTGGAGCTGGAGCACACAGACTTGTGCCTAGTGAACCTGTTAATCCCGCAAAGCAGCCTTCCCAGTTGTTGTTCAGTCGCACAGTTGAGTCCAACTCTTTGCGACTCCATGGACCAAGTCATGCCAGGCCCTCTTGTCTTCCACCATCCTCCAAAGTCCGCTCAAATTCATGTTAGTTACATCAGTAATGCTGTCCAGCCATCTCATCTTTTGCTGACCCCTTCTTCTTTTGCCTTCTGTCTTCCCCAGCATCAGGGTCTTCTCCAGTAAGTGCTCCCTTCTCATTTGGTGGCCACAGTATTTCAGCTTTAGCATCTGACCTTCCAGGGAACAGTCAGGGTTGATTTCCCTTAGGACTGACTGATTTGATCTTCTTGCAGTCCAAGGGATTCTCAAGAGTCTTCTCCAGCACCACAGCTCGAAAATATCTATTCTTCTGCGCGCAACCTTCCTTATGGTCCAGCTCTCACAGCCATAGATTACTATTAGGAATACCATCGCTTTGACTATACGGACTTTTGTTGGCAGGGTGATGTCTGTACTTTTTATAATACTGCCTAGGTTTGCTATAGCTGTCCTCCCAAGGAGCAAACATCTTTTAATTTCATGACTGCGGTCACCATCTGCTGTGATCTTGGATCCCAGGAATGTGAAGTCTGTCACTACTTCCATGTCTTCCCCTTCTATTTGCCAAGGAGTGATGGGGCTGGATGCCATGATCTTAGGTTTTTTGATGTTGAGTTTCAAGCCTACTATTATGCTTTCCCCTTTCACCCTCAACAAGAGGTTCTTTAGGTCCTCTTCACTTTCTGCCATTAGTGGTGTCATCTGCGTATCTGAGGTTGTTGTTTTTCCAGCAATCTTAATTCTGGTTTATGATTCATCCAGGCCGGCACTCCACATGATGTACACAGGGTGACAATATACATCCTTGTTGAACTCTTTTTCCTATTCTAAACCAATCAGTTATTCCATATCCCGTTCTGACAGTTGCTTCTTGACCCTTATACAGGGTTCTCAGGAGATATGAGAGGTGGTCTAGTACTCCCAGCTTTCCCAGACCTCAGCCTAAATAGGCTGGGAGGTAATTAGGTTCAGCCAGACTGCTGGCAGGCGCTGAGTTCCTGTGGCTGGGCTGATGCCAGGATCTTGGGAATAAGTATCAACTTCACTGCCTGTTTGAGCACTTCACTTCTGTTATGCCGCTTCATTCCAGACCTTCGGTCTTCACCACTCAGATAGGGGGGCAGGTCCTGGGAGCCTATGGGGCCCAGGTTTAAGACTTGTGCAGTAGAGGCACAGTGGCTATTTCAGGGGCTCGTGGTGAGGTTTCACTGCCTTGTCCCTACAGGGTGGCCCTTGGCACCTTGTCTGCTGGTGCCTCTGCTGTGTCAGGCCTTTCCTTGTCCCATGGGAGGTATTGGGGTTTGGGAGGTATTTGTCCCATGGGCCGCCTCAGCCGATGGCCTTGGTTCTTCAGTTTCTCCCCCTGTGGACTCTTGAGTTCAAGTAGCTGGGCTTGTTGGAGGGGGTCATGACAGAAACTTGGGGGTGAATTCAAAGTGGATGGATTTGAGGTGTGGGCATGAGGGTTGCCACGGAAAGAAAAACTGAGTCCAGATTTGGTTATTATAACAACCTTACAAAGGGCTGGCCCTAAATATGGTTTACAGTGCAATCTAGGCTGAGGTAAATCCCCCCCTCCCCCAGTCCACAGAAGTCACTGGGTTAAGAAGAGTGTAACTGCACAAGGCTGAAAAGTAAGGAACGCTAGCCAGCGCAAAATGCAGTTGCTGTAGTCCTAGTCGAGACATGACAAATGTCCCAGTGCTTTGTCAACTCCCCTGCCTCGGTCTTTTTCTAAGCCCAATTCAAGGTGCAGTTTCTAACTTTCAAAGCCCTAAATGGCTTGGGCCCAAGGTCCCTTAAAGACCCTCTTCCCAGATCAGCCTTCTTGAGCTTTGAAATGGATTCAGGGATCGTAAGCCCCCTTTTTTATTTCAAGCTGAGCAGCCAGGGCCCTGCAGATGGACCTTTTAGCTGCTGACCCCAAGCGGTGGAACTCTCCCTCCCCACCCCAGCTCCTGTCATAATTTATTGGCTGTTTTTTCCTGTTTCTGTTGGCTGCTTGTTCTGTTTCCTTTCCATAGACATGTTGCTTTTACTGTTCCTATTTGTACATGGCTGCTCCTATAGAACGTGGATTAGTTTGGGAGGTATTTGGTGTACTGTAGATCCACTGTGCTAGCAAACCCCAACTTCCCTAGGGTCCCAGGAACCTTCCCCAGTGCAAGACTCTTGTATGGGGGGAGGGAGGGGGGAAGGTCACTCAAGTTTGGTGTAGTGGTTAAGTGTGTGGACTTTTATCTGGGAGGTTTGATTCCCCACTCCTCCACCTGCACCTGATGAAATGGCCTCGGGTCAGCCATAGCTCTTGCAGGAGTTGTCCTTGAAAGGGCAGTTTCTGTGAAAGCTCTCTCAGCCCCACCTACCTCACAGGGTGTCTGTTGTGGTTGTGGGGGGGGGGGAGAGGTAAAGGAGATTGTGACTGTTCTGAGACTCTGAGATTCAGGGTATAGGGCGGGATATAAATCCAATATCTTCTTAGTGAAACTGATCCACCCTATTTAAATAGTATTTAATATTATTTTCATATGTGATTCTGTCTCTTTGTGAACTGGCTTGGGTATTTTTAATGGGGCAGAAAAGCAGGAATACAGATAGAAGTGCAATTCTGATGGGAATGGCCCCAAGCCTCAAGAATTGGAGCTTTTCTTTCCAACACACATCTCAATTGGCTTTAAAATTGCTTGAACTATGGCTTTCTATGGGCTTTTAAAATAATTGTTGTTTTGTTTACGTGTAAGCTGCCTTGAATTCTGCAAGGGAGAAAGGCAGCTAAGAAATGTTTTTAATAAATAAATCAATAATATCCCCCAGGGCCATTGACATTTTTCTTTAAATATGTCATGCTCGTTCCACGCCTCTTCCCCAAACTAGGTTTGCTGCCGTGTTTGTTATGTGCCGTTCTGGATTTAGAACCCATGACTCAGCATGTCCCAACCCGCTAGTCTGTTCAGATGACCTCAGCCCAGGGTTTCATCTTCGAGCTCATCTTAATAGCCAAGGTTTAGGGGTGAGAGCCGGGCTACTGCTGATAACAGCTTGCAGTGCTGGGAATATTCTGTAGCTTCCTGAATTGTCCCTGCCTGCATGCGGCTAACAGGAGTGCTGATCTTTTCCATTTTGAGTCTCTCTCTGACGTAGTTAGCAGACGGGTAATGTTGCTCAGCTGCGTCCTTAGAGAGGTTACCTGCTGTCTAGGTGTGGGGGCGCTTGAGTAGTCCTGATTCAATTATTCTGCCCCGGTTCCTTTTGGTTTGAAGCAGGGATGTGACACACGGTCAATTAGCTGATTATGTTACCTGATTAAATAAGGCAGCCAAAAAAGGCGCCCTGGTTTAATCAAGGAGCACGTTTTCAGAAGATCCATTTAAAAGATGAGTTTATTTTCTCCTTTGTGTGAGAGGGGGAACATGTATTCCAAGATGCTGTCTGCGGTACCTGCTCTTAAAACAAAGGACAGATGCACTTTCTCCCTCTCCCAAAATACTAGAACTCAAGGGCGTCCAATGAAGCGGATGAGCAGCCATTTCAGGGCGGACAAAATGAAGTACTTCTTTACAAAGAGAATGATTAAAATGTGGAATTCTCTGCCAGAGGGTGTAGTGATGGTCACAGGCATACACAGCTTTAAACGGGATTAGTCAGTTTCCCAGAGAGTAGGCCTGTCAGTGACTACGAGCCACGATGACTAAAGTGAACCTCCATATTCAGAGGCAGTAAAGCTCAGAATCCCAATGCCAGGAAGCCACACCAGGGGAAGCCTTGGCCTCTGTGCCAAAGGAACTGGTTTGATTACCATGTGAGACAGGTTGCTGGGCTAGATGGACCACTGGCCAGATCCCACAGGGCTCTTTTCATGTTCTCTTAGAACTTTTCTCATATGCAAATATATGATTAAAACACCAAAAGTTCTTCAGTCATTGTCACGACTCAGGGGGGTATTACCAATGGCTGCCACCACTCTGGGTTAAGGGTTCCCCTTGAGAAGGCCCAGAGTTCCCTCCCGAGCCCTTCAGGCCTCCTTTAGCTTAGGCCAAACAGTAGGCGTGAGGATCAGGCAGAGTGAACAACAGAGAGAAAAAAAAGTTTATTTAAAAGATAAACAACAAAGTGCATTACAACAAACAAAGTGCATTAAACAGTAAAAGAGATCAAGGGAAAATAAACAAATGTCCTAACGGGTCTGGACTTACTGTCCCTAGACTGTCTCAGTCGGACCTGGGCCTACTCACCCTTCCTCTAAGGGGCAAGGGTCTCTTCCTTGCAGCAGCTCTTCCTCAGCTCTGCCCCCTAGGAAAAAGAACACACCCTGCCTGGACTTGGCCCTTTTATGTTCTCCCAGGCCCCACCCCTCTCTGGGCCAGTTTCCCCCGAAAACCTTGCCACCCAATCAGAGGGACAGAAGGGATCCTGGGAAATGTAGTTTTTTTGTAACTCCTAGGTAGGCTTCTCTGGAGCCTGCAGGCCTCACTAGGCCAGGATCATGACAGTCATGCAACTGTTTGATTTTAAGTCTGATATTCTTAAATTGTTGTGAGAGCACCTTTATTTACCCTTGCAGTGCTGGGTTGGGTGGTGGAGGCAGCAGACTAATACAAGTGACACTTAATGAGAGCCCTAGTTTCACAGGAATAAGCCCCCAAACCTGCTTTTCAGCTTCAAGGTGGAGAGCCCCAGAAATGGTCTGGGTTGATAATCTACAACAATTACATTCACTTGCCTGGCGTACCTGCCTGTGTTAGCCTTTTGTGGCACAGTGGCCATCTGACAGGGGTGGAGGAGATCTGACTCTCTTCCAGCTTCCTAAAGCTTCTTTTCCTGGTTGCCTGGAGACGGTTGTGAGCAGTGTTCCCTCTAAGCTGAGTTAGTCTGAGCTAGCTCGCAGTTGTTTAGCCTCCAGCTCACCCATTTTTGTCTTAGCTCAGGGAGGATGGCCCCAGAGCAAACTAATTTATGCAGTAGCCGAATTGCTCACTCATGACTTTAATGCCAGTAGCTTACAAAGTAGAATTTTTGCTCACAAGACTCCACAGCTTAGAGGGAGCATTGGTTGTGAGTGACCTCACCCCTGGGGACTAGACACGAGAGTTACTGACAACCGTGAAGTGGAGTCACGAGTGTTCCTGAGCACAGGCTGAGTGCTGTTGAACCTTGCTTCGAGTGGCTACCACTTATCCTTCTGCCTCTAGAATTAAAGGGGAAGGGAGTCTAGATTGAAGAGGGCAACCAGCGCTTATTCTTGAGAGAGAGGCAGCCCTCTATATCTCCTGTGAGTGGATGTCCCTCAGAGGTAGAATATCCTGATCCTGGGACCAGCCTACAGAAATGGATGCAGTTGCCTAACCCAAGACTGGGAATGAGACCTCCAATGAGATGGTCAAGACGTGGGGCTTGCCAGAGCAACCAAGCCATAAGTGAGAGGCAGTGCCAGACGGATGGCTCGTGAGGCTTCCCCACAGGACAAGAGACTTGTCTGATCTGTGGCAGCGGAGAAGAAGATGGTGAGGTGATAATGCTAAGCTCACCTGCCAGGGGAAGAGATGAGAGGTGCTGCCCCCCTACCTTGCCTTGTGAGAGGCCACAGGAGATGAGGGAGGAGACGGCAAGGCCAGGCAACACCAGGCCTCATCATAAGGGGTCAGCATCGCAGTGGGGTGAATGGGGGGGGGGGGTTGAAATTTGGATGTCTGTTTTGTGAGTGTTTCTCCAGTTTCCAATGGTCTCTCAAGTATTCCATTAATGTGCTGACTGGAGACAGCAAGGGAAGAAACTCTGAAGGAAGTTATCCATACAGGTAGCTTTACCTCTCTACTCCTGTGCCCTTGACACACACTTTGTCCCTGAAGGAAGGACCCTCCTGAGTGAATTCTATACACTATGGAAAGGGAGTAGCTCTCCTCACTTGTGTGAGAAGGGACACTTTGGTGGGGTTTAGCGGGGCAGTGGGCCCACATATACCTGCACTGTTCCTGGGAATGAGTGGTTCTCTCACTAAATCTTCGCAACCTTTTGTAGAAACTGGTTTAGAGCAAGAAACCTTGCTGTAAACCAGCTGATGACAACATAGCTTCAAACCTTTTTCTGTGTTGGGGAAGGGAAAAGCTATATGTAGTCAGACATATAGGTTGGATTTCAGGAAAGCAAATTTGGATAAAGTTATGCTGGATAGAATCCCATGACCAGAAATACTTAAGGAGAAAGGAGTTCAAGAGGGATGGGAGTTTCTTAAAAGCAAAATAATGAAGGCACAATCACAAATGATTCCTATGAGAAGGAAAAATGGGAGGAGCCTAAAGAAGTCAAAGTGGCCCCATAAACAGCTCTCCAAAGACTTGAGAAATAAAAAAGTCTCATTTAGGAAATGGAAGGAGTGCCCTATAACCAAGGATGAATACAAACAAATAACCTTTGCTTGTAGAGAGACAGTTAGGAAATCTAAAGCTCAGTGTGAACTTATGAAATTGTAACAGGTGATGAAGGAAGGGCAGAACTGCTCAATTTCTACCTTTCCTCAGTCGTCTCTTGTGAGGGAAATGGTGCTCAACATGACAAAAACAGAACACATGATGAGGGAAGGGAGTCGCAGCCTAGGATCAACATAGGGGTAGTACATACCTAATTTCTTTAAATGAAACTTAAATAGGCTCAGATGAACTGCATCCAAGGGTACTAAAAAAATTTACAAACATAATTTCTGAGCCTATGCCTATGGACATTATTTTTGAGAATTATTGGAGAACAGGTGAGGTGCTGGAAGATTGGAGGCAGGCAAATGTCCTCATCTTCAAGAAGGAGAAAAAGGAGGATCCGGGTAATTACCCACCTGTCAGCTTGATGTCTATTCCTGGAAAAGTTTTAGAACAAATCCTCAAGCATTTAGAAAGGACAACTGTGATTACTAAGAGTCAGCATGGGTTTCTCAAGAACAGGTCATGTCAGACTAACTTTATATCTTTTTTTGAGAAAGTTACTACCTTGCAGGAGGTGGTGGCAGCTACAAGCATAGCCAGCTTCAAGAGGGGGTTAGATAAAAACATGGAGCAAAGGTCCATATATATATTGGCCACTGTGTGACACAGAGTGTTGGACTGGATGGGCCTGATCCAACACAGCTGATCCAACACAGCTTCTCTTATGTTCTTATGCTGGATCAGGGGAATGCTGTTGACATAGTTTATCTTTATTTCAGTAAGGCTTTTGGTAAGATTTCACATCATATTCTTGTTCACAAATTAGTAAAATATAGTTTGCATCCTATTAGGTGGGTTTGGAACTGATTGTCAGATCATACCCAAAGAGTGCTTGTGAATGGTTCCTCATCATCTTGGAGAGAAGTGACAAGTGGAGTGCCTCAAGGATCTGTCCTGGCACCTCTTTTGTTTAATATCTTTATAAGTGATTTGGATGCAGGAATAGAGGGAATGCTTTTTAAATTTGCAGATTATACTAAATTGAGAGGGGCAGCAGATACCGTAGAAGACAGAGTCAGGCTACAGGATGATCTTGACAGACTGGAAAACTGGGCTAAAACCAATAAAATGAATTTTAACAGGGATAAATGTGAAGTTGTGTATTTAGGAAGGAAAAATCCAATGCATAATTATAGGCTGGGAGAGACTTGGCAGTAGTATGTGCAAAAAGGATCTAGGGGTCTTAGTGGACCATACACTGAACATTGCAGTTTGATGTGGTAGCTAAAAAGGCCAGTGCAATTTTGGGCTGTATGAACAGAAGTATAGTTTCCAGATCAAGTGAAGTGATGGTATTCGCTTTACTCTGCTCTGGTTAGACCTCACCTACAGTATTGTGTTTAGTTTTGGGCACCACATTATAAGAAGGATATAGACAAGCTGGAACGGGTTGAAATTAAATCAGAAGTGTTTCCAGCTCAACATTAGGAAGAACTTCCAAACCATTAGAACGGTTCCTCAGTGGAACAGGCTTCCTCGGGAGATGGTGGGCTCTCCTTCCTTGGGGTTTTTTAAACAGAGGCTAGATGGCCATCCGACAGCAATGCGGATCCTGTGAATTTAGGGGGCGGTATTTGTGAATTTCCTGCATTGTGCAGGGGGTTGGACTAGATGATCCTGGGGGTCCCTTCCAACTCTATGATTCTAAGTGGGACAGCCTGCTCACCAGTTTGCTCTGTCCATAAGGTAATCAGGCCTAAGGCAGATCTAACCAATTAGCTTAAATTTCATCTAATCACCCGGCAGCTTCTCTGCGACATCATCCCGTGTCAGTTGATCCGAGGGGCTCTGCTTACCCGCAGAAACTCGCCATCCTGCCATTAGCAGCTGGGCAGCATGTGAGCTTCGTCTGCCACAAGAACCTCTGTTTGTCTGTCTGCGTGTGTAGAAAGAGATCTGGTAACAGCAGGTGGGTCCCGAGCTGGTACAGAACTCTCTTAGCCATTCCTCCTAATTACAGACCTTTGACTTTGTTGACACAATCGGAAGCAGCCTTACTTAATAGTGGGCGGGGTGTGGACGCTGCTGCCTAGGCCTGCATCCGGTCTGCTGCTTTACCTGCCTTGTCAATCAAGCCTGCCTCTCCCAATGAGAACTCCACTCTTGAAGGGGGAGTTGTTCAGGAGAGCTTGACTTCCACCACACTCTTAGTATCCAGAGGTACATGCCTGGGATTGTTGCCGTGTCCCAGACAGGCTCACATTACACCATGTTTTCTTTTCGCATTGTGGATTGGCACCAACTGTGGTTATGTATTGCATGCAACCAGCACGTGGCGCGTCTGGCTTTCCAGCACTTCCCAAATTCTGTGGTAATCTGGTATGCTGTTCTTCTCCTGTGGCGCTGGGAGCATTTGCGTGCTGTGTTACCCAGTGATCTGCAGAGTTTGCAAAGAGACAGAGACTTTCCTCTGTCTCCCTCCCACTGCAGGACATTATTCCCCTCTCCCTGCTGAAATTTTGTTCTCGTGAGTCAGCACAGGGAGCAAAATGGGGGGGTTGGGAATGTCTTCAGGGGGAAGCAGAGAAGCAGTGGAAGTTGCAGACCCCTCTTTTGCAAATGGAAATGCCATTCTATCCGAGGAACTTCATGGCACTACTTTAGCAAACTGTGGCTCATTCCATATTGTAGCGTTCAACTAAAGTTCCACTGAAGCTCCAGAGATAAAATAAATTGTAAACATACTATAATTTCTCATCATAAGGAAACCCGCCAGTCTTCTAAGCTCTGTCTCGCGTTTTCCAGAGAGGAAAACTTATCACACAAATAGATTTAATACAAATTAAAACAATGGCTATTTTGACTCCTGAGGAGCAGTTTTTGGGGGAGGCCAGAGTGCCTGAACAAACAGGGTCACTTTAGCCTTTTCTCTTTCTTTAGTTGTGCTTGAATGTATCAGTACAAAGATTTCTCTTTGCATTTTACAAAGGCATATAGACTTTAATTGCCAGATTCTTTTTGTTGAATTAAATGTGAAGGTTTTCAGTTCTGATCAGTGGCGAGGGGGAACAGTCACCATGATAGGTAAGGGCAAAAGTGTTGGGAGTGAGTTTTCCCGCTTCCGTGAATGCCACTGAGAACTTCTGGTTAGGACTGCTCACAGTTAACAAACAAGGAAAAATTCTGCAGCACCCACTGCGTTCCTGGCTATTATGCGTGTCACTCGCTTAAAGAAAAATCAAATAGTGTGGTCAACGTAATGTTTAGATTGGATCTTAGCCTTGAAAGGGCAGGCTTGTAAATGACTGTTCACCTATGGTGATAAGAACTTGCTCCACGTGAGCAGGGAAAATGGGTTCTTTTGGGTTGGGTCACAAATGATTTCCATAGGTAGAAGGGTTAGCAACTGTTTGTGCACTCTTGCCACAAAGCCTCATTGATGTAGCATTCTCATCCCACCCACCCTGCAAATATCCCTTCTATTTTTGTTCTCACAACAACCCTGTGAGGTAGTCTGGGCTTGGGAGATGGTGTCTGACCAGAAATCACCTAATGGGCTTCATGGCCGAGCAGGACTTTTGAGTTTGCACCCAGCCTGTCTGTTCTAACTATGTTACCACTGTGGCTATAACAAATCTTGCCAGGATGAAAGCTGTTTGGGCTACCACTCCAGACACTGAACTGCATAACAACTCCTATCTGCAAGAGCCAGACAAACATTCTTAGGCATTGGCTTCTGATTTAGATTTCTTTAAGCACCCCAGAGCATTGACTTCTTCTTCACTAACTACTGTTTGCAGATTTTGCTGTCCAAACGAGGAAACCCAGAACTAAAGCAGGATGTGTATAATATTCGGGCAGTCTTTGCTTCTGTTGGTGGGCGTGGGGTGTGTGTGTAATTCTGGAAAACTTTGAAAAAGTTGTTTTCAGAAGGGTTGGGGGCAATGCAAAGTTGCTTCTTTTCTCATCAGCTCTATGGTTACAATAAACTAATATCCCTCACCCTGCTAACCCATTTCCCATCTCTCTGTCCAGTTCCTTAGCGGCCAACCTGTAGGTCATACCAGGCTGGCCGAGCTTCTCTGTCCTTCCTTCCTAGCTTCCTTTTGTTTCCAATACATTGAATATCGTGCTTCATGGTTCCTTTACAGTACATATATGTACATGCGCATTACACAGAGGAAACTTGCAAGCAGAAAATTGGGGTGTTGGCAGAGGAGACCACTGGCTGGGACCATGCTGCTACAGTAACTCTACTCAAGGCCATATACGCCCTTTGCTTGTGCTTAAAGACTCAATACTGGTCGCACCTTAGCAATAGGAGGATGTCAACTTTGTTTTAAAGTGAGAAGCAAGTTTCTTGTCCTTATAGCTGCGAAGGTGGGTTAAAAAGTCTGCAGGCAGCCTATAAAATCCTAAAAGCACAGGCTTGCGTGATTTTTTTTTTTTAAAGCAGGTTTCTCTAGCGTTTTGGGTGCATTTTAAGTGCAGAGTAGACTTAGCCCTGATCTTTTTTGGAGCCAAATGTAACACATTTATTTACCTTTTCTTCCTCCAGTTTTGGGACCAGCTGGATCACTCGATGATCTTCCCAGACTTCCGGCCGCTCCTGAGCAGCTCACCTGAACAAGACGGCCGGGACAATGAAAGGGGCCACCAAGCTCATGCGGACCTTTGGGGACCAAGCAGACCTCCGCGGCTGCCCATGACGCGGAGGTACCGATCTCGAGGCAGTACGCGGCCTGACAGGTCACCGGCTATCGAAGGGTAAGAACCTGCTTGGGTGGAGGAGGGCAGCAGGGTGTGTGTGTGTGGATCCAAAGTTTGCTCAAGTGTATGGTTGGAAGAGCAGGAATGGTAGAGTAGAGAGGAGGGAGGTTACAGCAGAAGAGGTAGTTTTGAAATATAAATCACATGTACAATGAATCATTAAAAGAGCCGTTATGAAACCAGCATTCAAGCTGAAAGCTCTTCTCAAAAGTTCTGCTTTGCCCTTTTCCCTGGGAATGCAGGTGGGAAAGAACAGAACTCACATAGCTCAGGTTTTGAACTTTTGAGGCCATGAATTAGGAGAGCTTTGCAGGGCAAGGCTGAAACAAGGGGGCCTATGTCATCGCATCCCCACCCCCGCTGAAAGTGTCCTCCCCCCCCCCCCCAAGGCAGTTTTTCTTCAGTGGTTTTCATGGCAGTTGGGAAACTGAGGCAACTCCTCAATTTCAAGCAGCCTGTAGGCCCTTTCCCCACACAGTGGCTTCCACACGGAGGCTCTTCACAGTCCTAATCAGCTAGCAGTTTTCCTTCCTTTCCCTCCTATTGGCTACATGGCTGTCATTGAGGGCAAACAACGCTAATTCTGAGCGAGGGCAGTGCTTTCCAAAAAAGCATTCACCTCACTGTGCATGAGAGACTCTTGCCCTCAGTGATGTCATGAGGCAACTGAAATCTGATTGGCCACATGTTATAGGAAGAATGGCAATAAAAAGTGCTGAAACATCAGCTAGTCAAGCCTGTTTGGTGTAGTGGTTAAGTGCAGACTCTTATCTGGGAGAACCAGGTTTGATTCCCCACTCCCACCCACCTCACAGGGTGTCTTTTGTGGGGGAAAGAAGATAAAGGAGATTGTAAGCCACTCTGAGATTCAAAGAGAAGGGTGGGGTATTTATTTACTTTAGATTTATATGCTGCCCACGAGCGGACATATTAATCTACAGTAGTCTTCTTCTGTGAGCAGACACCAAAAATATAATTGGCAGGAAGGATGGTCTTCAGGACAATTTGGTTCCCCAAAAGCCTTTAACAAATGTTCACTGGAGAACATAAAACAAGATCCTGTGTTGTAATAGGTGATTTTAACTACCCGCAGATTGATTGGGTCAATATGTGTTCTGGTCGAGAGAAAGAGATTGAGTTTCTAGATGCTCTCAATGACTGTGCTACGGAGCAAATGGTCTCAAAACCTACCAGGAGTGGGGCGATCCTGGATTTGGTCCTAAGTAATGCCCAAGACTTGGTGAGAGATGTAAAAGTGATTGCACCGCTTGGGAGCAGTGACCATAACATTATTGATTTCACCATTTGTATAAATACAGAGTTGCCCCAAAAGACCAGCACAACCACATTTAACTTTAAAAGGGGTAAATTCTCTGAGATGAGGAGGCATGTGAAAAGGAAACTGAAAGGAAAGGTAAATACAGTCAAAACCCTTGGGGAAGCTTGGAGGCTATTTAAAACTACAATCCTAGAAGCTCAGATAAAATATATACCATAAGTTAGGAAAGGCACAAACAGGTATAAGAGAAGGCCTGCATGGTTAACAAACAAAGTAATAGAAGCTGTAAAAGGTAAGAAGGACTCCTTTAAGGGGTGGAAAGCTAGCCCAAGTGAGATTAATAAAAGGGAACACAGACTGTGGCAAATCAAATGCAAGACTGTGATCAGGCAGGCAAAAAGGGACTATGAGGAGCATATTGCAAAAAACATAAAGACCAACAATAATTTTTTTTTCAAATATATTAGAAGCAGGAAACCAGCCAGGGAGCAGTGGGGCCCTTGGATGACCAAGGGGTAAAATAATTACTGAAGGAGGATAGGGAAATGGCGGAAAAGCTAAATGCATTTTTTGCCTCCATCTTCACTGTGGAAGACGAGAAGTGCTTGCCCGCTCCAGAACCACTTATTTTGGAAGGGGTGTTGAAAGACCTGAGTCAGATTGAGGTGACAAGAGAGGAGGTCCTACAACTGATAGACGAATTAAAAACTAATAAGTCACCAGGTCCGGATGGCATACATCCAAGAGTTCTGAAAGAACTCAAAGTTGAACTTGTGGATCTTCTGACAAAAATATGTAATCTTTCATTGAAATCTGCCTCGGTTCCTGAGGACTGGAAGGTAGCAAATGTCACCCCATCTTTAAAAAGGGTTCCAGAGGAGATCTGGGAAATTACAGGCCAGTCAGTCTGACTTCAATACCGGGAAAGTTGGTAGAAACCATTATCAAGGACAGAATGAGTAGGCACATTGATGAACACGGGGAAGACTCAGCATGGGTTCTGTAAGGGAAGATCTTGCCTCACTAACCTGTTACATTTCTTTGAGGGGGTGAACAAACATGTGGTCAAAGGGGACCCAATAGATTGTTTACCTTGACTTCCAGAAAGCTTTTGATAAAATTCCTCATCAAAGGCTCCTTAGGAAGCTCGAGAGTCATGGAGTAAAAGGACAGGTCCTCTTGTGGATCAAAAACTGGCTAATTAATAGGAAGCAGAGAGTGAGTATAAATGGGCAGTCTTCGCAGTGGAGGACAGTAAACAGTGGGGTGCCGCAGGGCTCAGTACTGGGTCCCATGCTCTTTAACTTGTTCATAAATGATTTCGAGTTGGGAGTAAGCAGTGAAGTGGCCAAGTTTGCAGATGACACTAAATTGTTCAGGGTGCTGAGAACCAGAGAGGATTGTGAGGCACTCCAAAGGCATCTGTTGAGGCTGGGTGAGTGGGCATCAACGTGGCAGATGAGGTTCAATGTGGCCAAGTGCAAAGTAATGCACATTGGGGCCAAAAATCCCAACTACAAATACAAGTTGATGGGGTGTGAACTAGCAGAGACTGACCAAGAGAGAAATCTTGGGGTCATGGTAGATAACTCACTGAAAGTGTCAAGACAGTGTGCAATTGCAATAAAAAAGGCCAACGCCATGCTGGGAATTATTAGGAAGGGAATTGAAAACAAATCAGCCAGTATCATAATGCCCCTGTATAAATCGATGGTGCAGTCTCATTTGGAATACTTTGTACAATTCTGGTCACCGCACCTCAAAAAGGATATTATAGCATTGGAAAAAGTCCAGAAAAGGGCAACTAAAATGATTAAAGGGTTGAAACACTTTCCCTATGAAGAAAGGTTGAAACGCTTGGGGCTCTTTAGCTTGGAGAAACGTGGATTGCAGGGTTACATCATAGAGGTTTACAAGATTATGCATGGGATGGAGAAAGTAGAGAAAGAAGTACTTTTCTCCCTTTCTCCCAATGCAAGAACTCGTGGGCATTCGATGAAATTGCTGAGCAGTCGGGTTAAAATGGATAAAAGGAAGTGCTTCTTCGCCCAAAGGGTGATTAACATGTGGAATTCACTGCCACAGGAGGTGGTGGCGGCCACAAGCATAGCCACCTTCAAGAGGGGTTTAGATAAAAATATGGAGCAGAGGTCCATCAGTGGCTATTAGCCACAGTGTGTATATATATATTTGTGTGTGTTTGTGTGTGTGTGTGTATATATAAATTATTGGCCACTGTTTGATACAAAGTGTTGGACTGGATGGGCCGTTGGCCTGATCCAACATAGCTTCTCTTATGTTCTTATCCCGTGTCCTGCGGTCTGCCCTGCCATGTAGCACGTAAGCATCCTTTGCCACTTCTGCCACAGCCCCACTGGAATCAGGTGCTAGCAAGTAGCAAAGTGGTAGGAGCTTAGAGTGGGTGAAGTGGAAGGCACTGTGTCCTACAGAGAATGTGGCGTGGATCCCACCTAAGCTATCTTTAAGTGGGGAGTCAGTTTTCACCAATCCCGCCCTCTTGTTGCAGCCTGCTAAGCATTCTGAAATCCTGCCCTCCAGGAGTCAGTGGACTGCCCAGAATAGGGGAAGGTCTGCAGTGGGATGGGGAGAAGAATTGTCCCAACCTTTTCTATGAGTGAAAAACATCAGCTGGATCCCACTCCATTTTATCTTTCTGCTGCCCGCACAGAGCAACCTCTCTACATACATGATTAAATGGACCCAGATCTGACACCCCAAATGGCAATACTCCAAATGCCAATGGGAGAGCAGCTCTGCCTTTTTTGTGACGTTCTGCTGGTCGCCTGGAAGGTTGTTGGTATCCAGGAACAGCGGACATCTTCAGAGTGAGACTCCTGAGCACAGCTGATGTTTTGCAGTAAATCCAGGTTGGGCTTCACCAGGAAAGTGGATTTCTCTCTCAGTGTGGATGTTAAATTCAGCATAGCACCCCTTTCAATGCCGGCCTGCAGTCTTCGGGCCTCTTTCTCACAAGCTTCTGTTTTTTCTCTCTCTCCCCACTCCCCGATTTCCACCCTGTACAGAATAATACAACAGATCTTTGCAGGCTTCTTTGCGAATTCAGCCATTCCGGGCTCCCCTCATCCTTTTTCCTGGTGAGTAACATGTGTTCCCTGTATAACCCCCTTTCCCCCTTGTTGCACTTCGCCTTAACAAGCAAGATGTGCACTAAAACAGCTATAGGGAATGTCTGTGTCTGGTGCTGATTTCCAGGTAGTTTATGGGAATGGGCAACCTCGTGGTGAGGCTGGCCAGCAAAGGTTTTCTTGCCAGCCCTGTTATTCCAGTTTAGGGTTGCTAATCCCCAGGTGGGGGTAGGGGATCCCCCAGTTTGGAGGCCCTCTCCCCGCTTCAGGGTCATCAGAAAGTGTGTGTGGGGGGGAATGTCTGCTGGGCACTCCATTATTCCCTATGGCGACCCGTTCCCATAGGATATAATGGAGAATTGATCTGTGGGTATCTGAGGCTCCAGGGGGGCAGTTTTTTGAGGTAGAGGAACCAAATTTGCAGCATAGCATCTTACGCCTCTCCTCAAAACACCCCCCAAGTTTAAAAAAGATTGGGCCAGGGGTTCCAGTTCTGTGAGCCCCAAAAGAAGGTGCCCCTATCCATTATTTCCAGTGGAGGGAAGGCATTTAAAAGGTGTGTGGTCCCTTTAAATGTGATGGTCAGAACTTCCTTTGGAGTTCAATCATGCTTGTCACAACCTTGCTCCTGGCTCCACCCCCAAAGTCTCCTGGCTGCAAACCCCAAAGTCCCCAGATAGTTCTTGAATTGGATTTGGCAACTCTACTCTGGCTTCTTACTCAGGGGGATACTATAGATCAGGGGTGGCCAACGGTAGCTGGAGAGCCAGTTTGGTGTAGTGGTTAAGTGTGCAGACTCTTATCTGGGAGAACCAGGTTTGATTCCCCACTCCTCCACTTGCACCTGCTGGAATGGCCTTGGGTCAGCCATAGCTCTGGCAGAGGTTGTCCTTGAAAGGGCAGATGCTGAGAGTCCTCTCAGTCCCACCCACCTCACAGGGTGTCTGTTGTGGGGGAGGAAGATAAAGGAGATTGTGAGCCACTCTGAGACTCTTCGGAGTGGAGGGCAGGATATAAATCCAATATCTTGTTCTTCTCCAGATGTTTTTTGCCTACAACTCCCATCAGCCCCAGCCATTGGCCATGCTGGCTGGGGCTCATCGGAGTTGTAGGCAAAAAACATCTGGAGAGCTACTGTTGGCCACCCCTGCTATAGATTTTCGTCCTCTGCTCCAGTTCCTAACGCTGCTGTCTGTCCTCCCTGCCCATGCTGCTTCCAATGCACAATGCCTAGCTCCTCTCCTTCTCTAGCACAAGAGCTCAGCCCTCTGCTCTGGCAGCTGAAGAGCTCAGCAAGCACCACTGGAGTCCTCTGTTATTGAGGTGCTCCATGGGACACCTGCCCTGTGCCAGGACCTGCCAGACATCCCAACCCCGCCCCCCTCCACCATGCTGTCCGGTGCTCATTAGCCCCCCATTGTGAGTCTCTCTCTCTGTCTTTTGATTTCCCTGTCTCCAGGGGTGGCATGTTGCACTCGAATCCCGGAGACTATGCTTGGGGTCAGAGCGGCCTTGACGCAATCGTAACACAGGTAAAGATGCCGGCAGATGGAACCGGCCTAAGCTCTCCTCCTCCTCCCGTCTCTTGAACAACCACTTCAGCATTTTTGTCTTTCTTCCTGAGTCACCCTGGCTTCTCTTTTCTTGCTCAGCAGCACCTGGTCAGCTAGCGTAGCTGTTTTTAGTCACCGCTGGCAACCAGACAAGAGTGAAGACTGACTAGACTTGTAGGGAAAGAGTTTGTATCATGTATCATGGTTAAGTGTGCGGACTCTTATCTGGGAGAACCGGGTTTGATTCCCCGCTCCTCTGCTTGCAGCTGCTGGAATGGCCTTGGATCAGCCATAGCTCTTGCAGGAGTTGTCCTTGAAAGAGTCCTCTAAGCCCCACCCACCTCACAGGGTGTCTGTTGTGGGGAAGGAAGATATAGGAGATTGTAAACTGCTCTGAGTCTCTGATTCAGAGAAAAGGGCGGGGTATAAATTTGCAATCTTCTTCTGAATGTTCTCTCCGTTATCTCACAGTCCCCATGACAATCCTGCAAGGTAGGTCGCTTAATATCTTCCCTATGGGAGGATGCCGAGATAGGAGAGTTTGCCCAAGGCCGCCAAACAGGTTTGTGGCAGATGCGAGATTCAAAGGGGGAGGGGCCTTCCACATTTGTGGCTCACTCCTGTAGCCTTTATGCTACAGCCAGCTCTCACCTGTTCAGCATTGATTTATGCTGGGCGGGGACAGAATTCCTAGGCCCTGGACAAAATTCCGGATAGCCAAAATGAAATATTTTGCCACTCCGTATGTAATTAGCTTGGTAGAATTCGCTGCCAGAGGATGCCGTGATGGCCACAGGCAAAAAAAAAAAAGGTAAAGGTAGTCCCCTGTGCAAGCACCAGTCGTTTCAGGCTCTGTGGTTTGCCATTGCTTTCCTCAGCCATCTACACTTCCCCCCCAGTAAACTGAGCACTCATTTTACCAACCTCGGAAGGATGGAAGGCTGCCAACCTTGAGTCGGCTACTTGAACCCAGCTTCCGCCAGGATTGAACTCAGGTCGTGAGCAGAGAGTTTGGACTTCAGTACTGCAGCTTTACCACTCTGCACCACAGGGCTGCTCTGGCCACAGGCATAGATGGCTTTAAAAAGGTGATTTAGATAAAATCATGGAGGAGAGTTCCTTCAGGGATGGTGACTAAAGGGAACCTCCACATATACCTCCGAATCCCAGTGCTGGGAGGCAGCGCCAGGGAAAGTCCTTGGCTTCTCTGGCTTATTCATTGGTATGTTTCTGCAGCCATTTGATCTAGAAACCTGGGCCTGCTTAGGAAAGGCCAGGTGCTCAGCGAATGAAATTCTGCATCCGTACGTCTTTTTCCTTGCTCTCGTAAGGAATTGCAGCATCACACACAGCTCTGCACAGGGCCGAAATTTAGCCTTAGTGGATTGCAAGGGAGGTAGCCTCGGTGGATTGGGCCAGAAAGTGGTCCCAGGAAGGCCGGAAACATCTGAGCTGTCTCATGTGTCCCTTTCAAGCTGGGCTTCAGCCAAGGATTCAGATCCTTGGAAGCGGATCAGTGGCTCTTCATCAAGCTGCTAGGGACAGGTAGAGATGCTTCCCAGAGAACTGAGGGTTTTTTTGTAGCAGGAACTCCTTTGAATATTAGGCCACACCCCCTGATGTAGCCAAACCTCCTGGAGCTTACAGTAGGCCCTGTAAGCTCTTGGAGGTTTGGCTACATTAGGGGGTGTGGCCTAATATGCAAAGGAGTTCCTGATACAAAAAAGCCCTGCAGAGGGGTAGCCCACCCACTGTAGCTCTGAGGCAGCATTTCACTTGGTGTGGCAGAGTAGCCACAAGGCTGAACTGTGAGTCAGGAGGTCCCCTGTTCAAGTCCTGGTTCTGCCACAAACTTGCCAAGTTGCCCTTTTCTCTTTTTAGCCTCCGTCAGCAATTTGAAGATACCCAGCCTGGGCAACCTTGCAGGGTTGTCATCAATAGCACCTGTGAAATGCTTCTTTGCCTGCTCCAGCAGTGCTACACATGCATATTAGGTACTAGTGTGAAGGGACACAGGTGTTGTCTGGCACATCCTTTGTTTCCATGGGGTGGGGCCATGCCCCCCCCACAGGCCTGACCAGTGGCCTTTGTGGGTGTCCTACAGCATGCCCCTGAATTATTCGCAATAGGCAGAGATTCAAGACAGGACCTGTTTGTTTCCACAAAGGGAGAGTGCTCAAGGGGCCTTGCCTTAGAGCTGACTCTGACACTGAATGAATGTGGACATTAGAACCCGCTGTGCTCTCTGCCTTCTGTGTAGTTTGGTGGCGAAGCTCTTTAAACTTGCACCCCCTTTGGCTTTATCCCCCCCCCCATTTCCTGTTTCTGCTTCATGGCTTCTATCTTTGGAGCAAAACCACAATCACTTTTTTCCCTCCCCTCCTCTCAGCTCTTGGGGCAGCTGGAAAACACGGGACCTCCCCCAGCAGACAAAGAGAAGATTTCTTCTCTCCCGACAGTGACCGTCACTCAGGAACAAGTCGGTAAGTTCCCACTGCCTGCCCATTCACACGAGCAGCCGCTGTCCTAAGGGGGAACTGGCAAGGCTGGGAGGGTTGAGGGGTCGACTGAGGGGTGGCATGATCGAGGTTTACAAGATTATGCCTGGGACAGAGAAGGCAGAGAAAGACGTCCTTTTCTCCCTTTCCCGCAATACGAGAACTCGTGGGCATTCAATGGAATTGCTGAGCAGTCGGGTTAGAACTGATAAAAGGAAGTACTTCTTCACCAAAAGGGTGAATAACACGTGGAATTCACTGCCACAGGAGGTGGGTGGTGGCTACAAGCAGAGGTCAATCAATGGCTATTAGCCACAGCGTATTGTTGGAACTCTCTGTCTGGAGCAGTGATGCTCTGTATTTTTGGTGCTTGGGGGTTGGAGGTCAGTGGGAAGGCTTCTAGTGTTCTGGCCCCACTGATGGACCTCCTGATGGTGCCTGGTTTTTTTTTTTCCTGTGTGTGTGTGGTTTTGCCACTGTGTGACACAGTGTTGGACTGGATGGGCCACTGGCCTGATCCAACATGGCTTCTCTTAAGTTCTTACGTTGTCATGAGTGCAATCCAAGGGGCTGTGTATGGTAACTACCATGGAATTGCAACCAGAAGCTTCAGATTGCAGCTCCTTATGGAAGGTGCTAATTGGCTTTGGCTGTCAGGAGCTGCATACTGTTAACGGCAGGGGGGCGGGAATGACATTGCTCTGTAGGATGTGCTGTGAACACAGAACATCCCAGGTTCAGTTCCATTCATCACCTGTTGGAAGGTTCTCGGGGCGGGGCGGGGTGGGGGGCTGGGGAATATCCACAGTCCAGCGGATTGGAGTCAGCTTATCACAAGAACACGTGATTTTGGTGAAGACCCATAATTTAGTGGCAGAGCTCATGCTTTGTTCATGGGATGTCCCAGATTCAATCCCTGGCTTCTTTTGTTAAGACTGGGAAATGCCCCTCCGGGCCTAAAGTCCTAGAGAGCCCCTGGACAAGTCTCCTCCCACTGCATTTAGGGTACCCCTGGGGAAAGATCACAGGACCTGCAGAGAGGAGAAACCATGCAGGTTGAGGAGGGGACTGGAGTGAGGACAGGTAAAGGTATAAAACTGCTCCTCTTCCTCCTTCCACAAGCACACTGTTCTGAAGGAAGGTGTATCTGTTTCATCCGCTCGTTGCTCCATCACACCAACTTACACCTCTGTTCCTCCAGGCAGATCCTGCAGCTCAAGGACTGATCTCTTCCAGGCTTGGGAGGGGCTGCAGGAATACAAAGTAAAGTGGGGAAATTTCCGTGCACAGCTGGCTGGTGACTGCCCACAGTTGATCATAATAGTTCATACAGGCTAGGTGAACCAGCGGTCCACTTAGCAAAAAGGCAGCTCCTTATATGCAGGGAGGGCTACAACTCAGAGGAGCTGCTTGCAGAAATCTCCCAGTTCAAGGTCTGGCTGAAAGGAGCTCCCATTCGGGAGAGACTACTGAGCCAAGTGGACCTGACCAAAGTGCAAGGCTGTTCTTTTCACCTGCATTCTGAGATTTTGGAAGGAGCTGTGGCTCAGCAGTAGAGCACCTGCCCTGCATGCACATTCAGCCTGCAGCATCTCCAGATGAAGGATCTCAGGTAGCAGCCCTGGGAAATATCACTTTTCCCTTCAACTGTCAGTTTCATTTCATTGTCCAGTGCTTTCACACCAAAGCTCACACCTTGAATAAAACTTTGCTGGACTTAAAGGTGCTGCTGGGCTCCAACTTTGTTCTGTCAAACATCTTCTTCTCTCCTTCTGCCCTAGTCCCCTGTAAACTCAAAATTCCATCCATTCCTCAAGGAAGACATGCTTTTCCTACCTTCCGCTGCTGCCGGCTGCTATCCCTCTGGCTCATTTTCAGGAGTGGGAGTGGTTACAAACTCCCCTCTCGGCTCTGGCTTTCTCACCCTGATCCCTTGAGCATCTGGCCTCTTGGGAAGCAAAGCTGGAGAAGGAGCCGCTGCCTCGCTCTGTGTTCAGTATCTTGCAACTGCTCCTGACAACAGGTTGGCCCTGGCTTCACTCACTGAGATCCTGTCCCCTGCCTCCTTGTCCTGCAGATACAGGCCTGGAGTGCCCCGTGTGTAAAGAAGACTACACTGTAGCAGAACAGGTCCGGCAACTCCCGTGCAATCACTACTTCCACAGCAGCTGCATCGTGCCCTGGTTAGAACTGGTAAGCCTGCGTTCTTCGAGGGGGGGGGGGGAGAACTGGCCTCCAGTGGGGACGGTTGGGAGATATTGAGTGGAGTTCTGCTGCGAGATCAGGGGTGGCAGTGTGAATTTTAAGGGCTGTGAAGGGTGGTCTGGTGGGGCTGCAAATCTAACCCGTGGAGCAGAGTGTGCTAGAGAGGTTGTGTGAGCCTCAGTGAGTAGCTCCTCTTTCCATTGAAGAGCCAGGTGGTGTAGTGGTCCGAGCAGGGCTTTTTTTGTAGCAGGAACTCCTTTGCATATTAGGCCCCACTCCCCTGATGCAGCCAATCCTCCAAGAGCTCTTAGTACAGGGCCTACTATAAGCTCCAGAAGGATTGGATGTGTCAGGGGGTGTTGCCTAATATGCAAGAAAAGCCCTGGGTTAGAGTGTCGGACTAGGGTCTAGGAGACCTGGGTTCAAGTCACTGCATTTCTGTGAAGCTCACGGCGTGACTTTGAACCCATTACTTTCTCAGCCTAACCCATTTCTGAGGGCTGCTGCGAGGATAAAACATGGGGGAAAGAGAGCTGTGCATGCAGTCTTGAGCTCCTTTGAAGGAAGGGTGAGAGACACATGTAGTAGGTTGATAGATGCTACGTGCCATCTAGTCGCTTCTGACACATGGTGACCCTATGAATTAATGACCTCCAAAACCTCCCGTTATCGGCTTTGCTCAGGTCTTGCAGGCTGAAGGCCATGGCTTCCTTTGTTGAGCCCATCCCGTCTTTTCCGGTCGCCCTCTCTTCCTGCTGCCTGATAGGTAGACAGAAATGGGCTTTGCACAGGAGAGCCTGCCCATGGATTGCACCCCACCTGAATCCTGTGGGAGAGGCTCCTCTGTTTGTTTATTATTTTATTTTATTGGATTTATATTCCACCCTCCCCGCCAACCAAGCCCTAGAAACGTCTTGGGCTGGGCCTGTGACCAGTCTGGAGATATTCTGAGTTGGCAAATTCCATCCGAGGCTGTTCATGCCTCAAGGCAGAGAACCCCCCAGCAGGACTCGGGCTGTGCCTCAGACAGCAGGTGCCACCCCAGACAGGAAAGCAAAACTCAGGATGATCGCCAGAGCCCCGTGGCAGGCCATCTGTAGGCCAAAGCAAAGAAGTTCCCTGGCCTTCCTCCCCCCACCCCACCCCCGCCGGTTTTCTGTCTAAACAGTAGCTGTGCCTGAATGCTACCTTTTGCAGCCAGGGTGGTTAGAAAAGGTGGATCTTCTTCGTGGTCTCTGTGCTTCACACTCATGGGATATAGCGCCTGCGCCGATCCCCCAAATCGGTACCTAAAAAGCCCGGGATTTTTTCGCGCTCGGCGCCAGTGGGCATGCACGGGTGTCCCAGCACGCATGCTCACTGGTGCCAGCACGCGGATCCCGCCAGTTCCTTTTTGACCACTGTGCTGAGAGGCTCTCCTTTCATTTCTCCGGTCAGTACAGTAATCCTTTGGATTGTTTCTTCTTATTGTATATAACCCGTTTGTTGTTTTTCTTAGTGTAGTTAGTTAGTTGTTAAGATAGTTATTGTTGTTGGGAAAAAAAATTGTTGGACTTTGCCCCTCGGGGCTTTGTTTTTTCCCCCTTTTCCCTCAGAAATTTTTCTGTGTGGTTTTGTCTTTGACGCCTATGGAAAGGCGTTGGGTTTTTTTTAAGAGGTGCCGCTCGTGTGGTAAGAAGATCGCACCTCCTGACGGTCACTCCCTCTGCTTATTGTGTCTGGGCAAGGGACACCGAGTTGATTCGTGCCTGCACTGCTTAGCCTTCTCTAAGCAAACCTGCAAAAACCGTGCGGCGAGGCTATCTGCGGCACTTGTGGAATTAGCTCTTCGTCCGCCGAAAATGGCAACGGGCCCGTCGGTACCGATGGAAGAGGCTGCATTAGCCCTGACGGTTACATCAGTCGATCCATCGCTGGTGCAGACCAATATGCTGACCGAGTGAGGCCGACCCACTAAACGACCCTCTGAAGGGTCAGTGGCGACTCCGGCCAAGAAGCGTAGGGATGATTCGGGGACCCGATCGTCCCTTCCGAAGAAGTTGAAGTTGAAGGAGAAGAGAAAGACCAGACTCTCTTGTACTCCTCCTTCTCGGGACGCTTCGGTGTCGACGCAAGCTGCTCCACCCCGAAAGATCCTGGCGTCTCCAAGTCTGAGGAGTCCTTCGGCATCGAGAGGCAGAGAGTCGCAGCAGCTCTGCCTGTCGGGATCAGAGCACGAGATAGACCTGACCTAGCGCACCCACTCATCGAGATCGGGATCGCGCCGTCGGAGCAACAGTTGTTCGATCTCGGAGATCGAGGCTTCAGTACCGAACGAACCCCTGGCACCTGCATCGACTATGGGTCGAAGAGAGCTAGAGCCAATGACGATGGTTCGATGCTTCCTGCCGCTTCCACCATGGGATCAACATCAGTGGCCTTCTCCTTATGGTTACCCGTATCCACCATACCATTGGTATCCTCCACGCAACTTTCCTGAGTGGGATCAGCAGTTGGAGGTCTCTCATCTCTCAAGAGTTTCGCATCACTCTAGGCAGCAAGCATCGGCATCAGTGTCGATCCCTCCCGAGAGACGTAGAGAGAGGGTGGAAGATGTCCAAGCTCGATCATCGGTATCTCTGCAGTCACCCGAGCGAGCTTCTACCCTGATGCTCTCCAAGCACTCAGTAAGAAGGGACTCCTCGTCATCGGACTCCAAGGTCGGTACCGATGACCCGGACAGAGCTGTGGAACCTTCACCAGAGTCGCATATCGCTGAGGACCTTCCCATTTCACCATCGGAAGATCTGAAGTCGTATGGGGACCTAGTGAAGCGGATGGCACACTCCCTCTCCCTCACAGTGACGCAACCGCAGCCAGTCATCAATGACACAGTCTTCGATATTATGCAGCGGGACACATCGACGGCTGTGACATTGCCTGTAACAAAAGTCATTCTGCAGGCAGTGAAGGAGTCTTGGGCAAAGCCAGTGTCCACTCCTATTTCTTCTAGGAGATTGGATCATGTGTATTGGGTCCAGGAGGCTGGTGCTGAGTTTCTGTTTGTGCACCCCAAACTCAACTCGGTGGTAGTCTCCTCGTCATCCAAGGCCCACAAGACCCATTCTTCTCCACCTGACAAGGAGGGCAAGAAATTGGACAGTGCAGATAGGAAGTTTTATTCGGCTGGAGCCTTAGGAGTAAAGGTATCTAATTATGCTGCTTGCATGGCTAGATACCAATACTCAGTTTGGGAGCAGCTCACCCCCCTTTTGTCCTCCCTGAGCGAAGAAAAGAGATCTGCATTCCGGAAGTTAAAGAAGGAGGGCTTTGCTGTAGCCAAGCAACAACTGACTGCAGCAAAGCACATGGTTGACGTATCAGCCAAAACCACCACGTGTGCTATCTCCCTACACCGTCACTCTTGGCTGAGGTCTACGGCTCTTCAACCTGACATCAGGGCCTTTGTGGAGGACTTACCCTTTGAGGGTTGAAGGTCTTTTCAGCTCAACCACCGACAGTGTGCTCCAGGAGATGGACAAGAGCATAAAGACCTCGAGGAACCTGGGTGTCCCGGCCTCATCCTGGGCTGCCAAGCCTAAGCAGTGGCACAAACCTTGGCCTAAGCGGCCCTACCAAAAATTCTCCCCTGAGCAGCAGTGGAGACCTCGATCTTCCCAACCAGAAAACAGGTCTCCTTACAGGGGAAACAACCGAAACAGGTTTGCTTCAGCACAAACCACCGGAAATCTAAGGGTGTTCACTCACAAAAGCAGGGCCTTTGACTTTCCAGTAGCACGCATCGCCGCTCCTACTTCATCTACCATCCGTCTCCGTCAATATCTTCTGGCTTGGGAGTCCATCTCCATGGACAGGTGGGCTCTTTCCATCATTGCAGAAGGATACAAGATAGACTTCATTCAGGTTCCGACTCAATCAGTGATTGTCACCACACCCCCTTCCCCACCTCTGCTGGTGGAGGTGAGCAACCTCTTGCAGGAACAAGCCATAGAACTGGTTCCTGTGGAGGTAAGAACGGGGGCGTTCTACTCCCATTATTTTCTGGTTCCCAAACGGGATAGGGGATTGAGACCAATTATGGACCTTCGGAATCTGAACAAGTTTATCGTGTGCCAGAAATTCAGAATGTCCACTCTGCAAACAATCCTTCCCCTCATCAACCAAGGGGACTGGATGGCAACGTTGGATCTCAAGGATGCCTTCTTCCACGTCAGCATCCATCCTGCATACAGGCATTTCCTTCGTTTTGCCGTAGATTCCAACCACTTCCAGTTCAAAGCCCTTCCATTCGGTCTGTGCACTGCACCACGGGTGTTCACCAAGATGATGAGTATTGTGGCCACACATCTCCGGTTTCAAGGTATAGTCGTCTTTCCATACATCGACGATTGGCTCCTTGTGGCAGAGTCAAAAGAAAGTCTGTCCAGCCATATTACCACCACTCTTCGTCTTCTTCACACCTTAGGTCTGCAGGTCAACATGGAAAAGTCTCATCTTACTCCATCACGGACAGTTCAGTTCATAGGGGCTTTGCTGGACACAAACCTTCACCGCGCCTTTCTGCCTCAGCAGAGAGCGATGGACATCATCAAGTCTGTCAATCTTTTTCAGATTTGGAAATGGGGCACAGCACAACAGCTGCAGCGGATGCTGGGGCTGATGGCGGTGACTACAAGCGTGCTGCTGTTTGCAAAATTGAGAATGAGAGGTCTTCAACTGTGGTTTCTCAGACAGTTTTGGCCTTTATGGGACTCACCTCAGAAAAGGTTTATGATTCCTTATTGTTTTATTTGAGTCGTTCTAAGAATTTTTGCCAGGACCAGCGTCTTTTTGTTTCTTATGCTGCTCATAAGTTGGGTTCCAGAATCTCATCTCAGCGGCTTTCCAAGTGGCTCGCTGAGACTATTAAACTGTGCTACTTGCTGGCAAAGAAGCAGTTGCCTGGGCCCATTCGTGGACACTCTACTAGAGCGATGGCGATGTCAGTGGCATTCCTGAAAGGTGTTTCCCTGACAGATGTGTGCAAGGCTGCCACCTGGTCCTCTCCGCATGCTTTCATGAAGCACTATGCTCTGGATGTGCATGCTCAGCAGAGGACTCATCTGGGAGCTGCGGTGCTGCAAGCTGTCTCTTCTGGTTGACCATCTTCCCACCTCCAGGTATGTCTTGCTTGCTAATCTCCCATGAGTGTGAAGCACAGAGACCACGAAGAAGATAAGACAGGTTGCTTACCTGTAACTGTAGATCTTCGAGTGGTCATCTGTGCATTCACACTACCTGCCCTCCTTCCTCACTGCTGATGGTCTCCCTATGTTAGGGGGCTTCCAGCAGTCAAGAAGGAATTGGCAGGATCCACGCGCTGGCGCCGGTGAGCATGTGTGCTGGGATGCCCGCAAATGCCCACTGGCGCCGAGCGCAAAAAAATCCCGGGCTTTTTAGGTACCTATTCGGGGGATCGGCACAGGCACTATATCCCATGAGTGTGAATGCACAGATGACCACTAGAAAAGATCTACATTTACAGGTAAGCAACCTGTCTTTCTCCCCTCCCCTGAATCCCCTTCTGTGACTGCGGATGTGGGATTGGGGAGCAGTGTTCCCTCTAAGCTGAGTTAGTGTGAGCTAGTTCACAGATTTTTAGCCTCCAGCGCACACATTTTTGTCTTAGCTCAAGAAGGATGGCCTCAGGGCTCACTAATTTATGCAGTACATATGAACGTAGGAAGCTGCCTTATACTGAATCAGACCCTCTGTCTATCAAAGTCAGTATTGTCTACTCAAGGCTGGCAGTGGCTCTCCAGGGTCTCATACTGAGGTTTCACGGTCAAGGCAGGGGAAGGTTGAGGAACGGAGTGTAAGAAGCAGAATCACAGAGTTCTGGGAGGTCAGTGCTGACATAAGGGGCAGGCAGGGAGAGCAGGCAGGCTTCTTGGAAGGAACCAGAGACTTTTGAGCAGTTGCAGGTGGTGGAGTCTCAGGGAAGCAGTTCACAGGGTCTGGGAATGTATTGGGATGTGAGAGCTGGGATTGCCTTTCCCCCTAAGAACCCATTACTCATTCTTGATGCCTCAGAATCCAGTATTCGATGCCTTGGGACTAGTCGAGGGCAATGCATGAGGGACAACTGAGCACACCTTTTCCACATGCAGGTGCCCTGCATCACAGGGCCATCCAAATACGAGTGTATTTCAGTAAGGCCTGTGCTTGAAACATCCAGAACGCAGCTGGGTCGTTCTTGGATGTGACAAGAAAACGCCATCTCGCTTCCTCCCCTGTGCATCACTTTCATTTGCAGAGACATCCATCCCAACAGGATATTTGATTTTTTAAAAAAAAAAACGTGACCATGAATTAAAGCACAAGCTGTGAGCAGGGTAACACATCCCGACTGTTTCAGGCACTCGTGGTCATTTTTCCACACTGCCGGGCTCCCTCTTCACCGCTATTGACTGCCGCCCCTCTCCTTTTCAGCACGACACGTGTCCCGTGTGCCGGAAGAGCTTGAACGGCGAGGATTCCACCCGGCAAGCACCAAACTCCGAGGCGGCGGCAAGCAATTCCTTTAGCAGCGCAAGCCACTTACACGACCGATGGACTTTCTGAAGCCCCCAGCTTCAGGGGGGGGGGAAGGGGGGGAGGTTCAGGCCTGTAGTATCCTTACTACAGTTGTAAAATTGTATGATAATTAAAAGTACAAAGCCGAGTAGGAAGAAGAAAAGGAGAGAGAACTGGCACGAGCCCAGTGGAACCTCAGCCCACCCGGTCACCGAGAAAAGGCTAGCCTCGTTAGCCGGGTCGCGACGGCATCCAAGCGCCCTTTTTCCATGTTTAATTTCCAGGCTTTGAGTGATGAATTGTAGAGCTTGGGGCAGGAGGTGCTGTAAGAAAGCCCTGTGAGCAGGGAGGCCTCTGTCAGTAATCGACCCACTGGTTTAAGTAGGGTGTGTGGTTCCACACACCCCCACCCTCCTGAGAAGAGTGTACATATTCAGTGCTAGGAAGGAGCCAGCCAGAGGTTTGCAGGGGCGTCGTTTTTGGGGACGAGGAGCCGAGAGCGTCTGTAACCTTTCCATTGTCTCTCCAGATAGAATATATTAACCCCAGTTCATCCTGCTTTCCCACGATTCTGGGCGCTCAAACATATTTTGGCTGAGGTTTTTTTTAGACATGGCCGGGATTGAAGAGCATACCTGGGGTTTGGTTTGTGATTAGGTTTTCCTGGAATGGGCAAGAACCATCAAGGTTGGAAGGGAGAGAGAGGGAGAGGGAGGGGAGGGAAACCCCTCAATTCCATGAAAGCAGGTATGCAAGTACATTTCTGTAACAGCATTTTATTTTCTCTCCCGTTCTTGTCTACAGCTCAGTTGTTCTTGGGTTTGTCAGAACCAGGATTTAGATCCAACTGCCACTTAAAACCCTTGCATTCTTTTTGGCTGCCTTGTTAGCTGATGGACCATGTTTAACTTATGCGCCACTTCGAAGACTTTAAACTCTGTGTCTTGTTGGCAGTTCTTCGATATTTAATATGAAAACGCCATCCGTAGAGAACCGCTGCTTTCTTCCCTCTGTTGTTGTTTTTAAGTGTGTTTGGAACATGTCTTTCATCTGCGTTTTTTTTTCCTCCTTTGTTTTTAATCCTCTGAATCATGTCTGAACTCAGAACACCTGCTGCACATGGGCCCAAAAAGCGCCTTTCTGTTCAGGAACCAGAAGGATGTCTGGCTTAGATGGTAGGGGGAAGGGCTGGGAGGGGTAGAGACAGAGAGGAGGATGGCAAGAGTCCGGTCTCGGGAAAAGGAAGAACGAAGCAAGGGATACCCTGTTGCCACTTCATTGCTGTAACGGTGTACCAGGTACACTCGATCTCAAAAACTTAACGTCTTTTGTTTGCTATCAAAAGTTGAATAAAAGTCTTTATAAAGAAGGTGAAAGCGGCTGAGAGAATCCTTGGCTGGGCAGCGGGAATTAGGGAAGCAGCTGGAGACCTACTCGAGAGATCCATCAGATCATGCAGATCTTGAACCGAGTCGGGGTCGTAACTTTGCTGCAAGGATTCTGTGACCTCGTGTAGCGGTCAGAGTGTTGGTCTAGGATCTAGTTGACCCAGCTTAGAATCCCCACTCAACCACAGAAGCTGGCTGGGTGGTCTTGGGCCAGTTTGGTGTAATTCTTAAGTGCACAGACTCTTATCCGGGAGAACCGCGTTTGATTCTCCACTCCTCCACTTGCACCTGCTGGAACGGCCTTGGGACAGCCAAAGCAGGAGTTGTCATTGAACAGGCAGCTGTTGTAAGAGCTCTCTCAGCTCCACCCACCTCACAAGGTGTCTGTTGTGGGGGGAAAAGATATAGGAGATTGTAAACTTCTCTAAGTCTCTGATTCAGAGAAAAGGGCAGGGTATAAATCTGCAGTCTTCTAGCCTATCTCACAGGGTTGTTGTGAGGACAAAACGGAGGAGGGGGGAGCAGCGGTGTAAGCTGCCTTGGATCCCCACCGGGGAGGAAGGCAGGGCGCCTAAATACATCAATACGTCACTCCAGGGCACAACTCAGAGGGAGGCAGGGTGTTCTCCTTGAGAATCTCCGCTTCCTTTCTGTTCCCCTCTGCTCCCCTCTGCAGAGGGAGGCATCCTAGCATGTCACTGGTGTCTGATACAATTTCATGTGCCATGGGATGGGGGAGTTTTCCATAGTCTGGGCTTCCAAGGACCCACATAGTTTCCCCCATTTTCACCACTAGCTTTTCGGAAGAGCAAGCTAGGGGGAAATTGGATCTCACAACGTTTTGACTTCTGCTGTGGGGCACAATGGCCAGTGTGGCTTGGAAGGAAGGGTTAACTCTGCCAGCCATGCTGACCCCACCTTAGCCTTCGTACTTACCTCCCCCCCACCGCCACCTCTACAGCTATACCAGCTTTCCAGGGGAAGCAGGATTTCTGCTAGAGAAATGATGTGCAGCAATGTTGCCCCTCTCTCCATGGCCAGGCACACCCTTCCTCCACCACCATAGCCCGAGTCCAAGCTTTCCCATTCTTTAATGTTAAAGAAAGTGTGGAGAGAGATCTGGACTGTGTTGACACTCTTGGCTTCTACAGATGCAAAGGCAGAGGAGCACCCACGTTCCATCCTGCACTATCCTTGCCGTAGCCCTCTGGAACTGCTATTCCTCCCTTTCCCAAGATGACTTTTTTCTAAACTTTTCTTTTAAAAAAATCAGTTGTAGCCTTATTGCTATAGCCTTGTCATGCTATAAGTCTTATCGCCTCAATGTACTAGTTCATATTTCATTTTCTTTAAAGCGTCTAGCCTTTTTGGTTGCAGAGTTATACAAAGTGTGCAACCAGTACCTTTCCCCTTATATCACAGCAACCAAAAGGGCTAGAGATTTGTTTAGAAAACAGTGAAAACTGGGGACTTGTGGAGTGTTGCAACAGACAGTTATAATGATATATTGCTACAGTGTTATAGCATTAGGGTAATACAGCTGTTACTGATTTTTAAAAGGGCCTGGAAAGAGCTGTAGATTTCTGGGCTGTATGGCTGTGGTCTTGGCATAGTATCTGACGTTTCGCCAGCCGCTGTGACCGATATCCTCAGAGGTATAACACAGAAAGATAGAATATGTCAAACCATTTGTTTTCTTTCCTCTCACTTTGACACAAAGAGAAATCTATCTTTCTGTGTTATACCTCTGAAGATGCCAATCACAGCTTCTGGCGAAACATCAGGTACTACTCTGCCAAGAACACAACCATACAGCCCGGAAAATCTATAATAACTAACTGGCCATGAAACCCTTCAACATATTGGCCTGGAAAAGAGCTCTTCAGTGGAAAGAGAAAATGGACCGAAGGAAGAAAAACAGTACCAACGTGAACAAGACCTGAAAAAACATAAGAACATAAGAGAAGCCATGTTAGATCAGGCCAATGACCCATCCAGTCTGTGTCACACAGTGGCCCCAAAAAAATTATATGTATATATGTGTGTGTGTGTGTGTGTATACACACACACACACACATACACACTGTGGCTAATAGCCACTGATGGACCTCTGCTCCATATTTTTATCTAACCCCCTCTTGAAGGTGGCTATGCTTGTGGCTGCCACCACCTCCTGTGGCAGTGAATTCCACATGTTAATCACCCTTTGGGTGAAGAAGTACTTCCTTTTATCCGTATAAGAAATTGCACCTTGCTGTCCACATGGCATCCCAAAGCCCTTGGACCTTTTTAGTCTCTGCATAGAATAGGGGTGTCAAACATGCAGTTCGGGGGCTGAATCAGGCCCCCAGAAGGCTCCTATCAGGCCCCTGAGCAACTGGCTGTCTTTTGCTTCCTTTTCCCTCTCTCTTGCTTCCTTCTGCATAACAGCTTGCTTTGCAAGGCCTGCTCAATTGCACAAGAGCTACAGAGCAAAACCTCCATTTTCTCCATTGGCTGAGGCTCCTCCCTTGTGTTTGTCTGTGTTCTTTATAAAATTTATATCTCTGCTGCATAATTTTAAATAGGCACATACATGGCCCAGCCCAACAAGATCTCTTTTATGTCAGATCTGGCCCTCATAACAAGTGAGTTTGACACCCCTTGCAAAGAATGTATCTAACCAGGTTTGGGAAAGATCATGGGGAATGGGTGGGGGATGGGAGAATATAGATGCAGGAAGACTAGAGAAACACGACATGCAGATGCTCTCCCAAAGATCAGAAAGGACATTGCAAAGCTGGGAAAAGTACTGAAGAGAGGAACCAAAATGATTCAGGGGTTGGAGCACCTCTTCTTAATAAGAAAAGGTGAAATGACATAGATTTATAAAATTAAAAGGAAAGCATGAAACACATCGCTAATCGTATATAGATGCACAGGGTACAGAAACCGGATAGAGGTTTCCTCCTCATAATATTAGAAATTGGGGGTACCCAGTGAAGACAGTGTTGGACTGGATGGGCCATTGGCCTGATCCAACATGGCTTCTCTTATGTTCTTATGACGATGGACGATAAATTCAGGACAAATTTGCCCAATGAGTCATTAAACTCTGGCATTCACTGCCATCTGCATAGGTGACTTTAGATTTGTGGCAGAGAGATCCATTAGTAGTTACTAGCCATGGTGACTAATGGGAACCTCCATCTACAGATGCAGCAAAAAACATCAGTGCTAGGAGACAGCGTCATAGGAAGGCCTTGGCCTCTGTGGCCTGTTTGTTGACCTTCCAGAGCAACTGCCCAGAGATTTTCAACTGTGCTACCATGCTCAGATTCACATATTTCCTCACAAGTATATACCTCCTTCACATATACTGCTACACCTCCGCCCTTTCTCATTTGCCTGTCCCTTTTAAATAAGTTGTACCCCTGAATCCTAATATTCCAGTTGTGAGTGTCATCCCACCAAGTTTCACTAAGGCCTATTATGTCATAGTCTCCTTCCTTTATTAGGACTTCCAGTTCCTCCTGTTTGTTTCCCATACTCTGTGCATTAGTGTAGAGACATCGGAATCCATGATTTATGCATCCCAAGGGTTTAGTTTCCGTACAAGCTTGCAAATTAACATTACCTAGCGTATGCACCACTCTTTGCAAATCTTTAATGTTCTTATCCCCCGTTTCAAGTATCATATAAGGCTTTGAATTATTGTCTCGCTCCCCCATACAATTTAGTTTAAAGCCCTCCTTATTAGGTTAGCAAGGCTGTTGCCAAACACCCTTTTTCCTACTCCGTAAGGTGCAAACCATCTTATGAAATGCAACTTTCCTATTTCTGGTTTTTGTTGCTTCTGTTAACAACCATTTTTAGTCATGGATCTAGTTGATCTGCAAGGCAACACAGATTACAGAAAGAACAAAAAATCTTAATCAAATCCTATTATTGGCGTCTGCTAAGTAAGACCAGAAACAACAGCTGGGTTGCTGAATAGGAGGCACCAGAATTGCAGGGAAACCATATTTCTGTGAATGAATAGCTTTCTGTTGCCTCTGTGGCTACAAAGAAGTACATCATTTACATAACAAACCACTCTCCCTTAGAAGGCTGTAGATTTAAGCAGGGTGGAATTCTAGCTTGGCTGAAGATTCTTAAGATGTGTTCAGGAACTGTGAAACGGATAGGAAGAGCCGCTACCTGGGCCTGAAGTCTGGAATGTGCTTGAATGGACTATTAAAAAAACAGCCCAGAGGGCTCTGTGCACTTGTTCGTGTGAATTTTAAATCTGCAGGGCAGCAAATTACACACACATTTTGCAGTTCCTGAACCCAATTTAAGAATCTCCAGCCAAGCTAGAATTCCATCCTGATTTTCAATCCATATCCTAATTTTTGTGTGTGTGTGAGATTGAAAATGCTTCTCACTTTTTTGGGGTATGTTTGTAATTTTTTATGTCCATATGTACTAGAAGTCACGGCAGCCTCTGGGGGCTGACCCCTACTGGGGGAATATTCAAAGAGGTGGCTGAATAAAGCCTGCTTCTGGTATTCCAAGGAGGTCTCCCACCCAAGTACTTGCCCGAGTCAACCCTTCTTAGCATCTGAGATCTGATGACACCGGGCTTGCCTGAGCTATCTAGAGCAGGGTGAAAATGCCTTTTCTTAATAGTGTACTTCACACACCTCTTGTGGGAGACCCTTATGCTTCCTAATGACATCAGCTGGTGATTCAAGGCCTCCAGAAGAGGGGAGGGGGCTAGCTCCAACAATGCCCTTTGAGCCCCAGCAGTTGTTTCGCGATTCCACCCGCCCCCCCCCCCCAGCTTGGCTGTTTGAATAGCCTCACTTCTGCAATCACACTTTTTTCTCACTTCCGCAATCACACTCTTTTTTAGGATCTAGGCCCCCCCCCCACCTCAACATGTATAGATTCTATTCCTGCCCCTAGTTACTAGTCTGTTACCCTGTAAGTAAAGTTATCTTCCCATTCCCCGCCAAGATTGTAGCAAACCGCAATATGGTCAGAAGCATGTGCTGCGATTGAAGAGCAGTAAAGGATACCATTGTGGTATCCTTAATGTTGAATCCAGCGACAAGGGGCCCAAAAGCCAGCTGCTGGCCTCTAGTGGAGCTGAAGGAGGAAGAGAAGAGAATGATTCTTTCCTCCCCACAATCTGAGTCTTGAGAAAACAGATCCTCCTGGGATCCAACCAATGAAAACCTTTTTCAAATTTAATTCTAAGCTGTTAAACAGAAAGGGTCCAATGCTAAACCCCCCCCCCCCCCAGGCTTCCCACTTGATTCAGCCCACAGTGCTTGTCTGGCGGATTGCATCTGTGTCCCCTTTGTGAACTCCGAAGGACTCTCCTCCTCCTTCCTGATGCAGGGATGATCAGCTGAATAAGGCTGCTTTATTTTTTTGCTGTGGCCCAGTTATGTAAGAGACACGAACGCTGGTCTTTTCAGCAGGCAATTGGATTCTTGTTCACAAACTCTAAGGGGGGGAGGAGTGAGGCGGAAAGCCGCCTCCTCGTTTTGGCACTAGTGAAACAGAGCTGCCTTTGTTTTCATTGCTGTCATGAAACTAAACCGGATGACAGAAACTGCAAGGAGACTCAGCTCAGGAGTGGAAGCAGGAGGACCAATTCAAGCAGAGCCTGTTGGAATAGACCAGAGGTCCAGAGTTCTGTGTCATCCAGCCAGTTTGGTGTAGTGGTTAAGTGTGTGGACTCTTATCTGGAGGAACTGCGTTTGATTCCCCACTCCTCCACTTGCACCTGCTGGAATGGCCTTGGGTCAGCCATAGCTAACTCAAGAGTCCTCCTTGAAAGGGAAGCTGCTGTGAGAGCCCTCTCAGCCCCACCCACCTTCACAGGGTGTCTGTTGTGGGGGGAGAACATATAGGAGATTGTAAGCTGCTCTGAGCCTGATTCAGAGAGAAGGGCGGGGTATAAAACTGCAAATCTTCACCCAGCGGCCAACCAGTTGCCCCGGAGGGCTGACAAGCTGGGCATATTAGGAAATTTCTCATTCTGGAGGAATTCTCTGCTTTGTTTTGTTTTTCCTATCTTGTCCCTTTTGCGGGGGGTGGGGGTGGGGGGGGGCAAACAAAACTTAATGGAACCTCTTGCAAGAAAACAAGGCCTTACACTGGTTGCCTGTCTTCTTTGCACCATCCCCCCAGGCCTTTTCCTTGCTCAGTAAGGTAGTAAATTACACACACACACTCAGAGGAACCTCCATGTTCAGTTGCAATATTACCTTAATCAAAAAAAGTAACTTTAAATCGGGTGGCCAAACTTAATGTAAGAGCCATATAGAATAAACATTAGATGTTTGAGAACCACAAGACATGACTATCAGATGATTGAGAGCCAGGAAGGAAAGAATGAAGGCAGGCAAATAGATCGGAGGGGAAGTGAAAAGAAAACAACTTTAAATGCATTCTCCAAGCTGACAGCTAGCTTGGCAAAGTGATAGGCCTTCTTCAAGCCAGCCAGTGGGGGCTTTGAGAGCCACGCAATATGTGTGAAAGAGCCACATGTGGCTCCCGAGCTCGGTTGGTCTCCCCTGCTTTAAATGTATGCTGAATTGTCTGAGAAGGAAAGAGAGCTGGGGGGGATGGGAATGGCTAGCTTAATGAAAAGGACAGCTCAGTGGATGGCTGCAGCGAAAAAAAGGCAAATTTCCTGCTGGGGACTATTAAGAAAAGATTTGAAAATAGCTAATAACTGTGATACTTCTGTATAGGTCTATGATGTAGCCTCATGAGGAATGCTGTGTGTGGTTCTGATCATTGTAGCTCGAAAAGGACATTGCAGAGTTGGAGAGGCTGGAGAATCTGGGACTTTTCAGAGTTGACAAAAGATGACTAAGGGACATGACCAAAGCTTATTAAACAGGGGTGGCCAAACGGTGGCTCAGGAGCCACATGTGGCTCTTTCGCACATACCGTGTGGCTCTTGAAGCTCCCACCACCCTGTTGGCTGGCTTGAAGAAGGCATTTGTTTGTTCTCCAATTCAAGCCAGCCAGTGGCTTGGAGAATGCATGCAAAGTTAATTTCTTTCCACCTCTCCCTCCCCTCCTCCCAATTTGCCTCCCTCCCTCCCAGCTCTCAAACATCTGACGTTCATGTCTTGCAGCTTTCAAACATCTGATGTTTATTCTATGTGGCTCAAGCAAGTTTGGCCACCTGTTATAAAACTATGCACAAGGTGGGAAAAACAGATACAGAGTCCCTTTGCCTCCTTCTCCCATAATACTAGGACTTGGGGGCACCCAACAAAGTTGATCGGCAATGGAATGAGGAGGGGCTAAAGGAAATACTTCTTTTCTCAAATGCTTAAATTCTGGAATTCACTGCCAGCAGATGAAGTAATGTCTGTAGGTGCAGACAGCTTTAAAAGGGTCCAGGCACCATGACTGAGGAGAGGGCCATCTATGGCTACTAACCACAGTGACTAGAGGAGCCTCTATCTACCATGGCAGCAACTGTCCGTCTGAATAACAATACTGGGAAGCATCTGCAGATGGGCCTTGGCCCCATGCCCTGTTTGTTGGCACCGAAGACATTCTGGTTGGCCCGTGTGGGAGGCAGGATGCTGCACTAGATGGACTCCTGGCCTGACCCAACAGGGCTCTGCTTGCATCAAAGAGCAGGCTCTACAGCAAGACAGAATGACTTGCCTTTGGGCACAGCTTCCTGGCAGCATTCCCTGGCGCAGCTTAGAGAGGTGGAGCTCTGCTGGGACCAGGCACAACAATCCCACAGGGGTTTCTTCAGCTAACGGCGGTGTCTTTCCTTGACAGCAGGGGAGGATGACTGCCATTAATGTGGATGTGTAGGATGCTGCCTCTCTTGCTGAGAGCCAGTTTGGTGTGGTTAAGTGTGCAGACTCTTAGCCGGGAGAACCGGGTTTGATTCCCTACTTGTACCTGCTGGAATGGCCCTGGGTCAGCCATAGCTCTGGCAGAGGTTGTCCTTGAAAGGGTAGCTGCTGTGAGAGCCCTCTCCAGCCCCACCCATCTCACAGGGTGTCTGTTGTGGGGGAAGAAGATAAAGGAGATTGTGAGCTGCTCTGAGATTCGGAGTGGAGGGAGGGATATAAAGCCAATATCTTCTGCGTTACTACCAGTTTCATGACACAGCAAAATCGGACGCCTTTTTCCATTTTAGGTGTTTTCTTTTAATAGCAGAAACTTCTGTGCTTTTGTCAACACTCCCTGTTTAAGGAGTTGTCTCGCATCCCTCCCCGCCAAGCCCCTGGTGAAGGGTGAGTGACTTCAAAGGGCCATTCCAGACAGTGGGTGGCAACTTGTGATGCAGAGAGGTGCAACATCTGGCAAAAGGCGGAGGGGTGCCTGTTATCTTGTAGGGCTGCCAACTTTGGGTTGAGAAATTCCTGGAGATTTGGTATTGAAGCCTGTGGAAGGGCGGAGTTTGGAGAAGGGAAGTACCACTTGAGGTCTAATGCCACACTGCCCATCCTCCAGAGCAGCCATTTTCTCCAGGGGCACTGATTTCTGACATCTGGACATTCATTACTATTCCAGGTGATCTCCAGGTCCCTGCAGTAGAGCTCAAGCCTCCATGGGACAAGCCTCTGCAAGAAAAACTCATACACCTTTAAATACTTATATAACAAATTTAACAATGAAATTTTTATCCAACCAGCAATGTGACTCATCCTATTGTAAGTATACTCCAGGACAGAACACATAACAAGAGTCTGTGGCCAGGGAATCCAAATTTGTAAAATTCCAAAAATGTCAGAAAAGGCCTTTCAGTCCTTTAGAAGGGAAACCTCAGTCCCTAGGGTCAAAAGGCAGTATGCCCAGATCTTCACTCTTTCACGAGTCCAGCCCTCATAGGAGCAATGAGTTGGTGCTCCTCTTCCTCGTTTCACAAAATTGCTTTTTGCAAGTTTTCCACTTCAAGATAGAGATCGATTTCCCATTAGCCTCACTCTCCTCTTCTCAGCACGGCTTCCGTAGGATTTCGCACAAGCTGCCCCGAGGCTGCAACTCGCCCCGCCTATTTCACACAGTGAACAAGATCCTCTAAAAACTAGTTTCTGTTTGCTGCATGAAAAAGGCGAAGCGAGTTGCAGACTGTGTGAAATCCGGGGCAGATAGTGTGAAATCCAACGGAAGCCCCGCAGAGAAGAGGAGCATGAGGCTAGTGGGAAATCGGTCAGAATCTCTTGGCAAGAACGCTCACTCTCACACCATCCTTCCCTGCGAGGTGACCTGGTGTGTGTGAGCATTCTTGCCAAGAGATTCTGTCTTACAATAAGATGAGTCGCACTGCTGGTTTGATAAATTTTCATTGTTAAATTTGCTATATACGTATTGAAAGGTGTATGCGTTTTTCTTGTAGAGGCTGCTTCCACAGAGGCTTGAGCTCCACTTCAGCCACTTCTATCTGTGTCTCATTTGTTTTGCCCAGCTGGAGGTTGGCAACCCTAGCTGCAACTAGAGTGGCCAGATCTGGATTAGGAAATCCCTGGACATTTTGGGGGTGGAGGTTGCCGCGCTCTTACCTGCCTAAGGTGAAAAAAGGCAGATTTGGCAGTGGCCACTATCTGGGCCTCCATTGTTAAGGAAGGCTCCAGTAGCACCCCCAAACGTCTGACCCTGGGTGCTACTGTCAGTGGTGCACCATCAAAAACTGATGGGAGAATTTCTCTGCCCAGACAGCTGCGACTCAGGCAAAGGACCTCTGTCCTTGTTGGATTTAGCTTCAGTAGGCTCAGCCTAAGCCATCCTGCCACAGTTTGCAGCGCTAGGTCCAAATTATCTGGGACATGGCACAGTGTGGGAAGGGGAAGGACTTCAGCAACTCTAATGCCATAAAAGCCACCCTCCAAAGCAGTCATTTCCTCCAGGGGGGGGCCGATCTCTCCCTTCTGGAGACCAGCTGCAATTCCATGTGATCTCCAGGCCCCAACTGGAGGCTGGCAACCTTAGAATATCTCCCCCCCCCCCGCCCTGCCACCCAAAGGGCAGCTTTTGGTTTCGCCACAGAAGTTCAATCCTTCCTCCCGTTGCTGTAGCCTGAGGTCTGGACTAACAGCAGTGAGATTTCTGCTGGGCTTGGACTTGTCCTGAGGCTGAAATTCAAGCAGCTTCTGCACGTGGTTGTTTGAAACCAGCATTCCTGTTCTGGGAGTGGAGATGCTCCAGGTGGGACAGAAACTGCTCTTTCGTATAGGAACCTCTTGCAGGTGTGGAGGATGCCTGCTTGCCATCCACAATGTGGTCCATCGGAGCTTTCAAACAGGTGTGTGGGGAGTGACAGGCTCATCCTCTGGCATTTGGATTCCTGCTGCTCCTTTTTCTCTGTCCTTTGTAACCTTGTGGGCAAAACTGGATCCATGATTTTCAAGACTCGCTTGCTGACAACTTTGTCTATGTGAATCGCGGCTCTGGTGGGAGAAGGCAGCTGGCTTTCTAGTTTCCCCAAAGGCAAAGGGGAAGGCAGCAGATCGTGGGAGAGCTTCCTGGGCGCAGCTGGAGCAAAGGAGGAAAATGGAGGCTCCATTTCTGCCGATGCCTCCCAAAGTGGCCTGCTTCTTTTGAGAACTGAAGAGTCTCTGTTCAAAATGCTGCCTGCTGCTCTTCTTTCTCTTCTTCTCCAGGCTTTTTGTGCGTAAAAAATCCAAGCTGGGATGATGGCGATCGAGGATGAAAGAAAGCCAAGAGAAAAATCATAGATTAACAGGAGAAAGCAAAATTATTTTTAGTGAAGCCAAACTTCAGACGTTACACACCCACACCTACAAACTCATATAGCTGCCTTATACTGAATCAGACTCTTGATCCATCAACAGCCTCGAACCTGAGACATGGATTGGGTGAACTAGATTGTTCCTAGAGAGGTCCAGTTCCACTGACCATGAAAATCGGTACATTTAGGACTTTCCTTTGTCTTCAGTCCACAGGGGGCTGGGTAGGGGTTAATGACTCCTCCAACATCTTGTTACTGCAAGGAACTCTGCACATGCTCTGAGGAATCTGCTACAGCCTAGGTAATGTACTTAGCAGCATGAACAGCACCCTTCTTGAGTTCACGGATTGCCCTTTGACTAATATTAGAGCTTACTGGCTCTTTTTATACAGGTGTCTTTAGAAGTCCGCAGTATCCAAACTAGTGACCTAGAGCCAGTTTGATGTAGTGGTTAAGTGCATGGACTCTTATTTGGGAGAACTGGGTTTGATTCCCCACTCCTCCACTTGCAGCTGCTGATGTGACCTTGAGTCAGTCACAAGTATCAAGCAGAGCTGTTCCTCTCAAGAGCAGTTCCTGTCAGAGCTCTCTCAGCTCCACCTACCTCATAGAGTGTCTACTGTAGGGAGGGGAAGAGAAAGGAGACTAAGCTGCTCTGAGGCTCTTTTGGGTAGCGAAGGGTGGGGTATAAATCAGAAGAGATTGGATTTATACTCTTATAGCTTTTTGTACACTTGGGACCCTCCCTTAAGGTCAGGGGCAAACTTGCAGGGGGGCAGACAGGACTGAGAAAGAACTCTACACATGCCTTGAAGGCCTGTTCTCCACACTGACCTACAAGCCACTAGAGTGAGGCTCCTGCCATTCAAACGTCTGGCCCCCTCCCTACAGCCTAAAGTGGTACAGTCCTAGGGAATTTGTATGGCTGATGTCGCTGCATGGACAGATGGGGCTCTGAGCTTGCAGGCCCCCTACTTGGTAGCTGCCTGCCTGCCTGCCAGCCTGAGCCCTCCAGCCGATCCCTGCGATGTGGCTTTTACCTTCCACAAAAAGACGATGATCAGGGCCAGCAGCAGGAGTCCCCCAATGATGCTGCCGATGAGGATCCAGAGGGAAAGCGGGACCAGTTTGGGTTGGATAATCTCCAAGATCACCTGCAACAGCAATGAGAGAGAAAGAGAGAGAGAGACTACTGAGCCAGGGGACAGCATCAGCAACTTTTAGCCTGCTTCTCCTCCCAATAGTTCAGGGTGGCATATGTAGGGTTATGCCTCCATTTCAGCAAATATGGTACCCTTGGGAGTTAGATTAGGCTACGACAGGAAGTGGGCCTCAGGTCACTCATGAGCTTCATAGCCAAGCAGGGATCTGAATGTGAGTCTTCTTAAGCCTACATTCTGCACAATTTAACCACCATGCCCTCCCTGGTCATTTACAGGAATGCCCATGTATATTTTGCCCCTCTGGCGCTTAAGCCACCTTGGGAGCTGGTGCAGGGTATCCACTGGGTCCTCCTCGCCATCTTACCTCCCTCTGGTGGGCTGCCTCGGGCAGGACGAGGATGCCGTCCTCTTCTTCGGCGGTCAGGGTGAACATGCTCACAACCTTAACAGTCTTGAACTTAGCCTTTGTCCCCAAGAGAAAAAGGGAAGAAAGGAGAGAGGTCAGGGGCTCCTAAAACCCCCATGGAGAATTCCCTGGAGAAAGTTGTAGAAAATGCTTTACAGAAAATGCTGGCAAAGGTCTGATCCTCCCCAAGCAGCTTCCTAACACTTGGTCACCAACTCACCCAGCATTAGATTCTTGCTCCTGCTGGCTCCCTTTGCCTGGCCTCCCTGGCAACTCATAGAGTTGGAAGGGACCTCAAGGTCATCAAGTACAACCCTCTGCACAATGCAGGACATTCACAAGCACCTCCCCCTAAGTTCACAGGATCTGCATTGCTGTCAGATGGCTATCTAGCCTCTGTTTAAAAACCTCCAAGGAAGGAGAGGCTTCCCGGGGAAGCCTGTTCCACTGAGGAACTGCTCTGTTATCTCTGTCCAGCCTCCCTTGCTGCCCCTTAAGACTGGAACTCCCACCCAGAAGGATTATTAATGACAAGGGTGTCCTGCCTCTCATACCATCTGCTCTGTGTGGATCACGGGCTTCACTTACAAATAGGCAAGTAGAACCCATAGGAAGTAAACAGACACTCCTGCAGCCGGCAGCAATTTTGCTAGTTCAGCCTCTGAGATTCAGAGGGAGCCCTTGTGTTCCACAGCCCAGACTCTTCCTTGCTGCCTCTCCATTTAAACTAAGCTACATAGCTCACACTGAAGTATTTCTTGCAGGGCTTTTTATGTAGCAGGAACTCCTTTGCATATTAAGCCACATACCCCTGGAGCTTACAGGGCCTACTGTAAGCTCCAGGAGGATTGGCCACATCAGGGGTGTGGGGCCTAATATGCAAAGGAGTTAGAAAAGAAAGAAGAAGGTAGATAGAGAAAGTAGAGACAGAAGTACTTTTCTCCCTTTCTCACAATATAAGAACTCGTGGACACTCAATGAAATCGCTGAACAGTCGGGTTAGAATGGATAAAAGGAAGTCCTTCTTCACCCAAAGGGTGCTTAACACATGGAATTCACTGCCTCAGGAGGTGGGTGGTGGCTACAAGCATAGCTAGCTTCAAGAGGGGATTGGATAAACATATGGAGCAGAGGTCCATCACTGACTATTAGCCACAGAGTACTGTTGGAACTCTCTGGGGCAAGTGATGCTCTGTATTCTTGGTGCTTGGGAGGGGCAACAGTGTGAGGACTTCTAGTGTCCTGGCCCCACTGGTGGACCTCCTGATGGCACCTGGGTTTTTTGGCCACTGTGTGACACAGAGTGTTGGACTGGATGGGCCACTGGACTGATCCAACATGGCTTCTCTTATGTTCTTATGGAGTTCCTGATAAAAAAAGCCCTGATTCTTGACCCTTCTCCTTCGCTCTGAGGGGTGTCTTGTTCCAAAGGCAGGTGGAGATTTCCAAGCCATTAAGAAAGTATCCTAGTTACTGAGGAATATGGAGGATCTCATGTTAAAGACTCTGGCTGTTCACTGTGATCAGAGTCTCAACTGAAGGGCAGCATGGCTGGACACGAACCTGTGCTCATGGCCTGGCAAAGGGCCCACTAAAGACAGGAGTCCGTAACAGTAGCTGAAGCAGCACAGCACAGAAGAAACACACTTTTTCTTCCACGCGGCATTCCCCATAGAAACTGCAGGACTACGAGGGGGTGGAGGGACCACCAGATGTGGTGCAATCTCCCGTATCCCACTGGGAGGGGCCCTGAAGGGAGTGGAGCCCCAGTTCTCTCCGGGCCTTTTTGGATCCACCACCAAAAACAGAGGCTAAGAGGGGTGCAAAAGACTTGAAGTTTTCTCCCTTCAGTGTAGCTGTCAGGGAAGGGGAGGAGAAGAGAAGAGAGGTGCAATTGGGAGGGTTAGAAAGCAGGCCCTGATTGCATGGGGTGGGGAAAAGAAGGTTGCTGGGATGAGACAGCCATGGACTGATGATGATATTGGATTTATATTCCGCGCTCTTCTCCGAATCAGAGTGGCTCACAATCTCCTTTACTCCCCCGCCCCTGCCACAACAGAAACCAGAGAGCTCGTACAGCAGCTGCCCTTTCCAGGACAAGTCTTGTGAGAGCTATGGTTGACCCAAGGCCATTCCAGCAGCTGCAAGTGGAGGAGTGGGGAATCAAACCTGGTTCTCCCAGATAAGAGTCCGCACACTTAACCACTGCACCAAACTGAATTGCCAGATGTATGTCTGAAACCCCTGGGAGACACTGAGGAACAAGCCTACTACATCAGGAACATCGCTTTAGAGTTTTTGCCAGAAATGACACTAACGCGTACATGACATCTTCCTGCCCATTAGTGCCCACAGTCCCATAAAGTACCTCAGCCGGCTATACTTGCAACGGTCCGTTTTAAGGGGCAACCAGGCAGGCATCAACATGACAGGAGGTGCTACAGAAAGGGGGCGCTGTGCTTTCAGACTGCCAAATGTGGACTCACCTTCCTGAAAAACTCATTGTGGACACCTCTCAGCAGGCGGATGGAGACTTCCAAGCCCCTCTCAATTTGGGACAGCTCGCACTTCACCATTTGGCACCCAGTATTGGTGCAGTTCTGCCACAGAAAAGGAAAATGACTTTTGTGAATGTGCCACTGAAACAGCAGGGAAGCCCGCCCGAGGTCAAATCAAGGGCAGAGTTCTAGAAAAAAAAATTGTACCCTGCCCCAAACCCATATTTATTCTCTCTTTAAGTAAGCCAGTGAAGAAGCCCAGAGTCTGTGTTCAGAAAAAAATAAATCTATTAATAACCACAGAAAACCTTATTCTTTGAACCTCTGGCACTACCCACAAGCACTAAAGCACCTTTTCTTGGCCGTAAGGACTCAAAACTTGTTGAGTTGAAAAAGAATGAAAGATGAGATCCTGTGTGCACTGAATTTTGTGCACAAAACTGCATCCCACTTGTGGAACTGCAGCACAAATATAGTCCCCTGACTATAGTCCATAAGGAAACATAAAATTAATTCTGGCCATTCATTGAATGGAGAGAACAAGGGGGGAAGTGACTAGGGGAAGTGACTAGCAGGTAGTGGGGAAATGAAACACTGGAGTCTCCTTCTTGCAAGCAGCAAATAAGGAGGTAAACCTTTATTTGGATGCCTTCACGTTGCAGATGGGGTTAAGATCTGGGAGACCCAAGTTCAAATCCCCACTCTGCCATGGAAGCTTGCTGTGTGATCTTGGGCCAGTCACAAACCCTCACTCTAACCTACCTCACAGGTTTTATAGTGAAGATGAATCACAGAAGGGGAGAATGGTGTTGTAAACTACTTTGGATCACCCATTACGGAGAAAAGCGGGTTACAGATGTCTACATAAACGGATAAATAAATTGATTGCTGCCCTTCCGAAAATGTACACTGCATGGAGAAAACAAATTCAGGTGGATAGCTGTGTTGGTCTGAAGTAGCAGAACAAAAATTGAGTCCAGTGGCATTTTTAAGACCAAGAAAAATTTATTCAAGGTATAAGCTTTTGTGTACATGCAAGCTTCTGAAGAAGGGACAGCTTATACCCTGAATAAAAGCTACAGTAGATGGTCTTAAAGGTGCCACTGCACTCAGACTTTGTTATGGAGAAAACAAGAATATCAGGTTTGGAAGGGAAAGAGACCTCCAAATCAAGTTCTAGGAATGATGGCAACGGTGTATTTCATTTTGGAATGAGAGGAAACAGACAGAATGTGAGGACATAAGAACGGTTCCTGGTTTAAGGAGCTGTAGCACTGACTTATATTAGTTCTCAAAGAGTTTGTATTCACAGATTCTGCATTCTGCAAGAGTTTGTATTCACAGATCATTTTATTGACATTTTTATTTTGCTTCAGTGTGGTTCTCCACCCCCCACCAATAAACTAAATCTGATTGCTGTATGCCAACGTATTTGTGTTCTTAGACAGCAATTTTCCCAGCTGCAGCTAGGAATCCTCTCTCCAGGGAATATTCAGTATGGACTTTTTAATTTAATTGATTGGCTGACAATAGTATTGGATTTTGATTCCCAGGAGTCACTTGGGAAATCAATTAGAAAAGTAAGAGGAAGATGGATTTTACGCTGCAAGGCTATTTTTCACGCACATGTTCTATCAGGTGAGCTTTCCTTGCGGGAAACATTACCTGCAGCCAGGGGCATAGACTTCTGAATTTCCTGGGCTGGGGGGCACAGGGTGAACCTGGTCCAAGCCCACACTTAGTAACTTGCATTAAGTTATTTCAAAGCAAAATTGTTTAGGTTTCCAAAAACCGTATTTATTTATTTATCAAATTTATATCCCGCCCTCCCCTGACGGGCTCAGGGGTATGCCACCAACAATGATTCTTAAGGTTTAAATATGTAATTTTTTTCACTCGGAATATTCTAAATCTCAGCCAATGATAGAGGACTCTGTAAGGGGAGAGGAAAGATATCATGAACTACTTCACTGAGCCAATTGAGTACATATTTCATTTGTGTATGAAAGGAAATACTTCTCTCTTTTCCTCAGAACTTAGACTGAGTGCGTGACTGGCCCTTGTGGCTAAGTGGGGACTGGAACTCTGGTCTCTCCAATCTTAACAACTACATCAGCCACACACTGGCAGTAGTGGAGGGCAGGGCTTTTTTTGTAGCAGGAACTCCTTTGCATATTAGGCTATATACCTCTGATGTAGCCAATCCTCCAAGTGCTTACAGTAGACCCTGTACTAAGAGCCCTGTAAGCTCTTGGAGGATTGGCTACATCAGGGGTGTGTGGCCTAATATGCAAAGGAGTTCCTGCTACAAAAAAAGCCCTGGTGGAGGAGTTGCCCCTGCTGGGAAATCCCAGAGGGCCTAACAGCGCAAAGGAGGCATTGCCCCCTCTGAGAAACCCTGTGGGATTTCTTGAACCCCTCTGGCCCACATAGTTTATGCCCCTGCCTGTAGCATAAGATGGGCCCACTAGAAAGTTTAATCATCTCATACGTTATTTGCGAGAATCAAGTCTTAAAGCAGTGCAAGAGGAAGAAGAGGACAGCTCAAGTTCTGGAAGTTCTCAGGCTTTCCTTGCCACCTGGACGTACCAATTTCTCAATGTGCATGAGTTCTTCTGGATGAGCAGGGATCACGCCACCGCCTGAGCTTTGCGTTGTCTCAGTCAGATTTTGAACGATGCAAGTCACCTTGGAATAAAAAAAAAATACACATTCATGGGGTCCCTCTTAGCCCCACCAGGTAGGAGTAAGTGGAGAGTTCTCACAAGGGATGGAAGCACAAACCGGAGTTCCCCCAGGGATCTGTGTCTGACATGGAAGTAAGTCAACAGAGAAAGGTTTCTTGGGATCATGGTGAATACAGACGTATGTGCTGTCAAGTCACAATTACTTATGGTGACCCAAGCAAGGGGGCTTTCAACACCAATGAGAAGGCGATGTGGACTGTCATTGCTTTCCTCTGCAGAGTCTTCCTTGGTGGTCCTCCCATCAAAGTACTGATCCTGCTTAACTTCTGGGATCTGACAAGATCAAACTACACCATGTTGCCTTCCTTCCCCATGATCAGTCAGCCAGCCAATACTTCTATTGGCATAAAGCCTTCCCCATGGTGAAGAGCTCAATGGGAATATCTACTTGGGGTGCGGCAATAGTGAAAAAGGATCAGACAGGCAGTGAATTCCTTGGGTTAATTACACAATTGACTTATGGTAACCCTTGTAGGGTTTTCAGAGCAGATGATGATGATATTGGATTTATATCCCGCCCTCCACTTTGAATCTCAGAGTGGCTCACAATCTCCTTTATCTCCCTCCCCCACAACAGACACCCTGTGAGGTGGGTGAGGCTGAGAGGACTTTCAAGGACAACCTCTGCCAGAGCTATGGCTGCCCAAGGCCATTCCAGCAGATGCAAGTGGAGGAGTGGGGAATCAAACCCGGTTCTCCCAGATAAGAGTCTGCGCACTTAACCACTACACCAAACTGGCACAACCCACTTCAACCCGCCAAACTGGTGGTTGGCCATTGCCTGCCTTCGTGTCACAATCCTGGACTTCCTTGGAGGTCTCCCATCCAAATGCCAGTCAGGGATGACCCTGCTTCGCTTCTGAGATCTGACGAGGTCAAAGAATTTTCATCATCGGAGAGCGAAAAGATGGAGAAAGCATAAATTTCATTGCAAATAAATTTCTTTTCTCAAAAATCCTGCTGAATCAAGCAGGAGGTTAATTGGTGGGGTAGGGAGTATTAATTGGATTTTGGGTTTTTTTTGCAGTGGGTACTTGAATGTTCTCAGCGGACTCCGAGTGCTGTGTAAGTCAAAAGTTAGGGTATAACTCAGGGGTGGCCAAGCTTGCTTAGTGTAAGAGCCACGTAGAATAAACGTTAGATGTTTGAGATCCACAAGACATGAACGTCAGATGTTTGAGAGCCGGAAGGAAGAAGGAAAGCAAATGGAAAGAAAGCAGCTTTAAATGCATATCCCAAGCTGCCAGCTGGCTTGGCTTGGCAAAATGTTTTCAAGAGAGAAATCCCTTCTGCAAGCTGGCTGATGGGTGGGCGTGGGGGTTCTTTGAGAGCCACATAATATGTGTGAAAGAGCCACAAGTGGCTCCTGAGCTGCAGTGTAGCCACCCATGTTACAACTCTTCCAAAGAAATACAAATAAATAACAATCTCTGCAAGAAAGGAGGTGTTGTTGGATGGCGAGGGGCTTTAGTTTAGGGCACTCACGTTGTCCCCAATGATGCGGGTGATTGAGAGGAATTTACTGTTCTGATAGCCTGTGGTGGGAAGATCCATGACGAGGGAGAGGTTCCTCACGGTGTAGCAGCCAAGATTTTGCACCTGGAACAAGCAAGGACAGTGTGCAGTAAAGAAGGCATCAGCAATGGGGCAGAAAACCCCAGGTGGAAAGGGGATTTGAAACAAAAAAATTGGATAGGAATTCAGATTCTTTACATTCAGGAGTCTGAAATTCTGCAACATTTTTAGTATAGAATCTGATTAGAGATTAACAGAAAACAGTTTGAAAAGCATTTTCAAAATTTAACTCCTTGAAAAGAAACAAGTTCATATTCCTCCCAATGTGCAACTGTCAATTTTTTTTAAAAAAGGTGAAGGCTGGCAGTGATTTTTTTTTAAAAAAACCCAAATGCTACCCCAAAGTCATGCCACCACACTTAAAGCAAGTAATCAACTAAAACATCCTTTCAAGTGTCGAATATCAGGAGCATCACACGGAAGTTAAGAATGTTCCCATTTTGTAACATGTGTTGTTAGCAGTTGCAACAACTACCATTCTGTTGCATTTTTCATAGGCCTCGTGGTAAAACGGTGTCTAAGATTCATCGCTTTAAAACGCACTTGACTGAATGCTCTTTCATATTAGAAAAAATTCCCCTGTAGTTAGAAGGCTAACATATAGGTTAGAACTAGGCTTCCAAATCCCCCAGTTATACAGGCTTCTCCCCCACCCCCCGCCCCCAGCCAGCTGGCCGGCGGGGGAAGCCCCTCCCTCACAGCCACCATGTACCTCTAGATCTCCAGTGGGACTTGCAAACAGGTCCAGTTTTAAAATGTGTGTGTGTGTGCCTTTAAATTGGAGCAGGAAGTACTTCATGGGGAAGGGTTAGCAACAGCAGACCTCGTCAGAGTGCAGCCCCTCTGTTTGTTTTGCTTTGGTTTCACAGCAAGTGAGTGTGTGTGTAAAAGAGGGCAGTGTAGCCCCTGTACTTTCCAGACCTCATTGTGGAGGCACCAGAGACAGTTAAGCGTGTGTGAGTGAGAGAGAGAAAGCAGGGGGAGTGCAGGGAACTATTATTCCCTATGGAGACTTATTCTCATAGGAAATAATGGAGAATTGATCTGCGGGTATCTGGGGCTCTGGGGGGGGCTGTTTTTGAGGTAGAGACACCAAATTTACAGCATAGCATCCAGTGTCTCTCCCCAAAATACCCCCCAAGTTTCAAAAAGATTGGACCAGGGGGTCCAATTCTATGAGCCCCAAAAGAAGGTGCCCCTATCCTTCATTATTTCCTATGGCGGGAAGGGATTTAAAAGATGTGTGGTCCCTTTAAATGTGATGGCCAGCACTCCCTTGAAGTTCAGTTATGCTTGTCACACCCTTGCTCCTGGCTCCGCCCCAATGTCTCCTGGCTCCACCCCCAAAGTGCCCAGATATTTCTTGAATTGGACTTGGCAATCCTAGCTAGAACACTTCTTGTCACACTAGCGTTCTAGATGCAGGGGCTTTTTGTACGGAGGAAGGATCATATACAGGCCTCCATGTCCAGCTCGTATTCTGTGTTGAGTGCACTCAGGTCACAGCTGACTAATAGCAACTCCACCAAGGGATTTTCAAGGCAAATGAGAAGCAGAGCGGGTTTGCCATGGCCTTTGTAATATAGTGGGCTCTATGCATGGATGAGGTGTGGAAGTGATTGAGTACAGCATGGTAGGTGGCTGCACTAACAAGACTGGAGAATGGGGCCTGCTGGGCCAACTATATACAACACTGGGTTCCCGCGCTAGCACGTTATTGGGTCATTCAAACCGGCAGGGGGCCTGTGACTGGAGCAGGGCAGTCTGGATTTGGATCCTACTGCCCATTGTTCCCAAGTCCCCAAGCTCAGTCCTTCAGGCTCCAACGAGCCAGGCAGGAACAACATTGATACACGTTAACACATACATAATAGCCCTCCCCTGCAGAGTCTTCCTTGGTGGTCTTCCTTCCAAGTACCAACCATGTTTAGCATCTGATGAGATTGGGCTGTATCATGCCTCCTTCCCTCTTGTCCTGCAGCCTGCATTACAACTCAAAGTGCATTACCACCTCTGAGAACGAGGAAAGGTTAAAAATACATTTAGCCACGTTGAGTAACATTGTGCAGCTGTTAGAGGTGTACAGACAACCTCTTCCCTTGCCTCCTGTCCCATTACCTTGATGGTTGTCTTGAACTCTGGGATCATGCCACTTGGAAAGGTCCCCACAGGATGCACTTCGTATCGGTTCAGCGTGGATTCACTAAGGGGAGAAAAGAAGCCTAATTAACTATGGGATTGCATTTTCAGTACTTAGGGTTTCAAGCAAAGCTTTAACTTTTTTTTTAAAAAAATCCATTCCATTCCATGAGAATGCTAGTACAAAACTGACATGCATAAAGCCGGTGTAAACTGGGAATACAAGAGTCACTGGAAAAGACAATAGTGCTAGGAAAAGCTGAAGGCAGCAGAATAGAGGAAGACCCAACATGAGATGGATGGACTCAGTCAAGGAAGCTACAAACTCAAGCCAGTTTTGCGTAGTGGTTAAGTGTGTGGACTCTCATCTGGGAGAACCGGGTTTCCACTTGCACCTGCTGGAATTGCCTTCGGTCAGCCATAGCTCTCATAGAGGTTTTCCTTGAGAGGGCAGCTGCTGTGAGAGCTCCCTCAGCCCACCTCACAGGGTGTCTGTTGTGGGGGGAGGAGATATAGGAGATTGTGAGCTGCTCTGAGACTCTGATTCAGAGAGAAAGGCGGGGGATAAATCTGCAGTCGTCTTCTTCAGTCTGCAAGCCCTGAGCAAGGCTGTTGACAATAGGATGTTTTGGAGGTCACTGATCAGGTTGTCATTCATCGGAAGCAACTTGACAGCATTTAACAGCACACAAAAGGGGAGCCCTTAAGAAATATTTAATTAACATCCTAGCACACCGCAAAGGTCCATTTCTCTAATTTTTGTGTGTGGTTCTTTTTCTGAGTACCCCCATGGCTGGAGGGAAGCCGTCCAAGGTGATGACATGTCAGGCCGAGGTCCTGAGTAGCAGCTCATCCCTCAGAGGAGCTCACCTGGACAGGAAAAGGTCAGGCTCATAGCGGACATACGCAAAGGGCTGCACGGTGTTGTCCGTAAGGGTCTCGTTCAGTTCCCGGCTGTCGCTGTGGGAGAGGGAAAGAAGAGTGAGGCTTTTCACAATGTAAAAAACTGCATGTTACAACTGGGGTGGGAACACATTTACTGTAAAGGGGAAAAGAGCAATGTGATTAGGGTCACAATCTGTCACCAAGTGCCATAAGCAAATTTGATTCTGTGTTGGGTTATAGCGTAAATCTGTCGACTTCCTTTAATCCTCTGGATTTCTCAAGCTCAGCACATCCATGTTGGTGTTTCCTGAAACCAACATGCATGGAGATTATACAGGGCTTTTTTGGGAGCAGGAACGCACAGGAATGCAGTTCCGGCTGGCTTGGCAGCAGGGGTGTGGCCTAAAATGCAAATGATTTTCCCACGTGGAACAATGGTGATGTCAAGAGGTGTGGCTTAATATGCAGATGAGTTTCTGCTGGGCCTTTTTCTACCAAAAAAGCTCTGAGATTATGTAAAAGTCTGAAATGAGAGAAAGGAATAATGAAAGAGCAGGGTAAGAAGGGGAGAGAGAATGGTTAAAAAACCCCCGCTGGATTGTGAGTTAATACAAACGGATACAATACATCCAGGTAGGGTTCCCAGCCTCCAGGTGGGGGCCTAGAGGCCTCTCAGGATTGCAACTGATCCCCAGGCTACAGGAATCAGTTTCTCAGGAGAAAACAGCACCTTTGGAGGACAGGCTCTATGGCAGGGGTTCCCAGTGGGTGCCATGGTGCCTACTGACCCCTTCCCTGTTGCCCGCCAACTATTTCTAGAAAGTAGGTGGAGCCAACAGGGCTTTTGTTCAGCAAGGTTTTTGATTGGTCACTGGAGATCTGATTGGCTGGGCAAATTTTTAAAAAGCTATAAAATGGAATAATATCTGCCATCTCCATGGGATAACATCTTATCATGATATGAGACGGCCAGGCTGGGCAATATGGGATGATATGGAACATTTTCCGAGTGCTGTTGAGTTGTCCGTTTATAAAATGTTTTATTGTATTTTATTGTTTTATCATATGTTGTATTCCGCCCTGAGCTCTACAGGGAATGGGCGGTATAGAAATATACTAAAGCAAAAATAAAATAAAATAAACTGCTGTGGCAGCAGCTGTCACCACAGCACAAGGATCTTCATAGCATGATTGAAGGTAAGCTGTGTGCATCCAAGAAAAATATTTTTAAGCAGGGCTTTTTTAAATAGAAAAATCCCTACAGGAACATATTTGCTTATTAGGTCACACCCTCTGATGTCACCATTGTTTCAGCCAGTTTGGTGTAGTGGTTAAGTTTGCGGACTCTTATCTGGGAGAACCAGGTTTGATTCCCCACTCCTCCACTTGCACCTGCTGGCATGGCCTTGGGTCAGCCATAGCTCTGGCAGACGTTGTCCTTGAAAGGGCAGCTGCTGTGAGAGCCCTCTCCAGCCCCACCCACCTCACAGGGTGTCTGTTGTGGGGGAGGAAGGTAAAGGAGATTGTGAGCCGCTCTGAGACTCTTCGGAGTGGAGGACGGGATATAAATCCAATATCTTCTTCTTCTTCTTTCGCACAGGAACTCATTTGCTTATTAGGCCACACCCCTTGATGCCAAGCCAGCCAGAACTGCATTTCGACTGAAAAAAGCCATTTTTAAACAATACGTTCATTTCACGTCCTGCTAACACAGCTTCTGCCTGAAATGCTGAACAGCTACTATTAGATTTATGCAGGGCTTTTTTTTTTTTAGCAGGAACGCACAGGAAAGCAGTTCCGGCTGGCTTGTGTCATGGGGTGTGGCCTAATATGCAAATGAATCCTTGCTTGGCTTTTTCTACAAAAAAACCTATGTAAAACAATGGTGATATCAGGGGGCGTGGCCTAATAGGCAAAATGAGTTCCTGCTAGGCTTGTTCTACAAGCAAAGCCCTGGATTTATGCATAACCTCACTCAATGAAATTTTGTGGTTGGCTCCGCCTCCAATGGCAGCCATTTTGTAGTTACACTCACTCACCACCTTGTGTTGGAATTCCGAAGGTGCCTTGAGTTCCCTACCTTCCTCAAACATAGCCCCCAAATCTTCCAGGATTTCCCAGGCCTGGTCTTGGCAACTCCACTCAGTGTGATGATATTGCACCAATCCCACCTCTGCAACCTCATCCCAAATTAACTAACATGGAACAACTGGATGTGTTGTTGGCTTTTCATGTCTCTGCTCTATGCATTCAACTCTGCTGCAAAAGAGTTGAGGACAGAGTTATAAAGCAGAGAAGCATCTCCCCCTGGTGGAAAGATGTGGGATTTCTCTCCAAGTCCCGGGGTTAGATTCAACAACAGGCAGGTTGAACTTGAACCTGAAGCCTAGTATTTTTTAGCAACCACAAACTCTTCGAAAGAAAAGAAAGACTCTGAAAATAGACGCATAAGGCAGTTTAAATGATAACTAAAAAGTTTATGCCATGCTGGAGATGAACACTTCCATTAAGAATAACAGAGTCAACCATCTCTTCTGTGTCGTATTGAACCTCACACCCTTTAATACACATTTTAATAAAATGGGGATGGCAGAAACCCACACATATCTGCCATACATTCCAGCTGTCCTTTTCAGCACGGACCATTCCCATGTCTGGGAAATCACAGTTCCTATTTTGACTATATCATTGCCTTTTGGAGATGCCAGGTAAAACGTTAGGCTGAGAGAATAACTGTCACTCAGTGACCTCCCTGTCCCAAACGGGAATTTGAACACCGATCTGCACAGTCCAAGCCCACCCACTGCTTTAAGCACCATGCTACGCTTGCTTTGCTAACAGAGGGTTAATAGTCATAACATTTACCTCTTTCTTTTCCAATTAAGAATGCTTAATAGTATATTTAACCTCAAAAAAGGTTGACCCATATTTATTATGATCGCCACTGTTATTATTATTACAACCTGTGATTCAAAATGCTTTCATTAGTCTGTACATGCAGCACCTCTCTCTCTCTCTCCCCTACTCACCTCAACTCAGTCAGCACACAACAGGGACAGGATGCCCAATCTCTGTCCCTCACCTCTAGAGTTGCCAGCTCCAGGTTGGGAAATACCTGGAGATTTTGGTGGGTGGAACCAGAGAAGGATGGGGCTTGGGAAGGGGAGGGACTTCCGTGGGGGCATAACACCATAGAGTCCACCTTCCATAGTGGCCATTTTCTCCAAGTGATCTGACCTCTGTGGTCTGGAGGTCAGGGACAGTCATCTCTAGCCACCACCTGAAGGCTGTCCATTCTGCTCATCTCGCAAGGCACTACTGGGGCTACAGTGAAGAGGAGAAGCAGGGGCTCCAACCTCTGGCCCTGGCCGTCATCTCTCGAGTTGCAGCAACAACAACCAAGGCAGCTGCATGAGTCTACCTCCCCTCTACACGCACGCACACACACTTGGGGCCCTAGGCAGTTGCCCTAGCTAAGACTCAGTGAGTGCCTGTGTGTATACATCTTCAACGTTTTAAAAAGGCCTCTAGCAGGAAAAATAGGGACAAAAGAGGATGGATTGTACCAAGGGCATTACTGGAAAATAGGGACCACCCTCAATTTATAGAAAGTTGGAATATGATTGGGAAGGGTCATCCTGACCCAGTCAAGTCAGATTTACTTTCTTTAAAGCATATGCACACACCTAATTTTATATATTTATCAGGGCTTTTTTTGTAGCAGGAACTCTTTTGCACATTAGGCCACACACCCCTGATGTAGACAATCCTCCAAGAGCTTACAAGCTCTTAGTACAGGGCCTACTGTAAAGCCCTGGGTATAATGTAAATCTGAGGGTGCCCACAGGGACACATTTACAAGAGTTAGGATCCAGGTTCCCCATATTCAACTTGTGTTCCCTGCAGCCACACAGCAGCTGTGAGGAATGGCTTCTAAAACACACAAAAATGAGAGCCCAGGTGGGCGGGAAATGGTGCCACAAGGAGAGAAAGAGCTCCTGCTCCTTTCCCAAAACTGTTTTCCCACATGAAAACCACATTGTGGGGGGAGTTATTTCTCCAGTTTTGCTGTCACAAGGAACTGGAGCAGCAAAATTGAGGAAACAACTCTTTCCCAATGTTTTTTGCACTGTGCCATTTATTTTTTTAAGAAGCTGCTCCCTACAATTGCTGTGTGGCTCTGGGGTGTTCCCTAAACTGGAGTGTTTAGTTTGGCTCTTTGTATTCTGACCAGGGCCTCCCTAGATCTCCACCTGGGCCTGCCCCATCCACCTTAGTTTGTACAGTCATCTCTCTTCTCCCTCCCAGGTCTCACCTGCTGGCCGTGAGATTCACCTGTGCTCGGTTCAGAAGGGAAGAGCAGCTGAACTCAAACTCAAGGAGGAAGGCCACCTGGAAGAGAACCGGAAAGGTTGCCATGGGGAAGGAAATGGCAGTGCTTAAAAATATAAGCAGGACATGATGGTGATGCGCCCTTCTGTTGTTTGCCCCCAGGAGCTGGCAGTCTACCTCTGAATATGGCAACTATTCTTCTGCCATCACTATGAGGGACAGGTAGAAATCAAATGAAGATGATGAAATCAGATTAATTTTTTTACACAATCCACTGAGTCCCAGCGGTCAGATTCAGCAGGAGTGCACCGGAGTGCAGCTCCTGAACCCCCAGCACCCCCCCACACCTCCTCCACATTCAGCCATGGGTTCTGCATGCAGCAGGGAGAAAATCTGCGTGCTGCACACAGATCCCATGGCCGGTTTCTGTTCTCAGGCAGTTTCAACCACCCAGCAACAGAAGCCTCCAGCTAGGGGTCCTTCCTTCCTTCCTTCCTTCCTTCCTTCCTTCCTTCCTTCCTTCCTTCCTTCCTTCCTTCCTTCCTTCCTTCCTTCCTTCCTTCGTTTTCCAGTTCCCTCCCTGCCTCCTTCCCTCTCTCTTTCTTCCTTCCTTCCACTCATATCTTATAACTTTCTTTCTCTTTTATTCTCTCATTAGCATAACTCATTTGTATATGCCACACACTCTGATATCAGGGGGATATGCTAATAAGCTCCTGCACCTTTTCCCCTACAAAACAACCCCTGCTAAGTCCCAGCAGTTTTCTAAAAAAGGCTGTCTCAAATACTAGCATTATGGGCGGGGGGGGGGGGGGGCGGATTCTTCTCTCTCTACAGCACGGACCATTACAGAACCCTCTTTCAAGTTTTCCTTTAGGCGTCTTGCTTCTAGATTGAGGTAAGCAAACATTATAGAAATTCAAAGCAAAGCTCAATAAAGAAACATATCCATGAACATAACTGAAAATACACAATACTATTGAAAATTGATGCATTGATTAAAAATCCATAAGGTTTCTGCAGCCCAAACACTGCTATCAGAAGTCCTTTCTTAGTAAGTGGCACACGCAACATCTCACAAACAGTTATAAATATATGCAGGAGCACCCTGGCATAGAGCTGTGCATGATTCACACTTGGATTCCTGGCAACTGTTCTCCTCCATCATTTTCCATTCACTAAAGTGCCTCTAAGACACCATTTAGTCTCATAACAATCTTTGCCTGCCATCCCCTTCACAGAGTGGTTATTCTAGCACCCCACCTACCGCTCCTATATACTTCAGAGATTTTGTTTTCTTTTTTCAAACAGCCATATTTGGTTCTGGACACAGGGACAAGACACAGATCCTTGTAACCGCTGACAAAACGTTGTGGCTGAAAAGGCACTTAGTGAGCAGAGGACCCTGAAGACCAGGCCTCTCACCTTTGCCAAGGCCCTGAAGACAGGGTAGCCGACGCTGCAGGAACGGGTTTGGGCAGATGGGGTGGTGCATTCCAGCTTCACTACGTTCTCACCCTGTTGAGGAAAGGACAACAGCCACACTGTTATGCAGAGCAATTTCCACTACATGGAGGGAGGGGCAAAGATGTGAAGGCACCCAATCACTGGCCCAGTAGCTTCCCTATTTTCCCTCCATTCCTCTGTTCTTACCCACATAAAATACCAGCCAGGAACAGAGCCGCCATACCTTAAGCACTAGGCTGGAGAAGTGGAGGTTTTTGGAAAACCAGAGCCTGAGGCTGGTGTTGTAGGCATTCTCCTTCTTGTTTTCCAAGAGGACATCCACTGAGACCTTCCGCTTTCCTTTACGGATCACGTGAGGCTTCTGCCTGAAACAAGGAGAGAAGATGATGGGCTTTTCCACACTCTTCTTTTCACTGCCTGCGTGCCCATATTGCTTTGCTTTTTTCCTCTTTTCCGCATGTATTTAACTCCCTTTAGTGGCCACTACAACATTACATGGGTGTATCTCTGGTGTATTTCCCTCCACTTTAAATGTGCAGAGAGATATTCCAGAATGCAGCAATGTAATATCGAAGCAACCACTGGAGGGAGCAAAACGTGAGTGGAAAAGAAAAACCCACAAAGCAATAGGCCCACAAACAAGGATGAGTGCAGAAAAGTGAATAACATTTTAGCTTGCAGGGAGAGTATATGCTCCTGGATGAGTCCCAACCTAAACTTCTGGCCCCGGCACCCATACTCCTCATAAAGGCCCTCCATATGCCTACTAGGGGTGGAATTCTAGCAGGAGCTCCTTTGCATATTAGGCCACACCTTCCTGATGTAGCCAATCCTCCAAGAGCTTATAGGGCTCTTCTTACAGGGTCTACTGTAAGCTCCAGGAGGATTGGCTATGTCAGGGGTGTGTGGCCTAATATGCAAAGGTGCTCCTGCTAGAATTCCACCCCTGATGCCTACTATGTATGCTGTAATTTTGGCCTCACATGACATAAGCCCAGCTCTCCTTGTCCATTGCCACCTTCGCAAACAAGATGACAGACATGTTGGCCTGGAAACTGAATGGCTGATTCAGTAGTGTGTCATGGCCACTACTGCTTCAGTCAAACTGCATAAATTTTGTAGGTCTGCATAACGGATTCTGGGCCAGAGAATTAGCTATCATCAGGGCTTTTTTGTAACAGGAACTCCTTTGCATATTAGGCCACACACCCCTGATGTAGCCAATCCTCCAAGAGCTTACAGGGCTCTTAGTACAGGGCCTACTGTAAGCTCCAGGAGGATTGGCTACATCAGGGGTGTGTGGCCTAATATGCAAAGGAGTTCCTGCTACAAAAAAATCCCTGCCTCAGCTATGAAAAATATTAGCTATGATCCGACCACCCTTTATTCAATTAGGCAATAATCTCACTCTCCTTTGAAAAAGAAGGGGAAAAAAACAAAGATAGCAGAAATCAATCACTGGAAAAATTGCTTCAAGAACTGGAGAAGGAGGGGATAGTGGGTTAGAGATGTTACCAGCTCATAGCCAATCAACTCTATGCATAGCCAACTTTGGCTTTAAATAAACAGACTTTGTTTCCCTGCCTTGATCTTGATCTGGGAGTCAAGATAAGATGACTGAACAAAACAGTTAAATTGTATAGCTCTGTATACACTCCTAGGGGACATGAGTCAGACTTCCTAAAGAATCCTGATCATGAGTCTTGACCAAGGATTCTAAGTCCCGGGCACAGATTTCCTGACCAAGATTTCTCAGTTTCTTCCCAGTTCTTCACTCAGAGCTCCTGATACCTCCCCAGTTAGCAGTGTGTGTGATGGATCTGATTCCTACCTGGATCCAGTGATATCCATCTGCGCTTGCAACACTAGATCAGTTATGCACTCATTGTCCTCTCCACAATCCTTGAAGAAGGGGATCTGGAAAGCAACCAACAGGGTGACTCTGTGGAATGAAAACCACTGCCTGATGAAAGTGGGTGGGAGAGGTTTATTGACCAACTCCAGCATGCCTCTAATGTGCCAAGAAACGGGGCCTTTCTCACACATGCGTACTCACTAGTTTCTTAACTGTAGTGGCTGATTTCTCATCAAGTACAGGGCCTGGTTCAGCATCGTTCAGTGCGTACTTGACCATGACCACGACAGGCCTCAGGTAGTCTGAAGTGTCCTGCAAGAGAGAAATGAACCCAGGATTATTATCCAGCGCCAGATGTGTTTTAGCAAGCTCTCATGCTTCAAGGCAGATCACTCCATAAGGGTACTGAAATACCAATGTCCTATGAGTCTAGGTTGAATATATGAATATATGAACATATGAAGCTGCCTTATACTGAATCAGAACCTGGGTCCATCAAAGTCAGTATTGTCTACTCAGACAGGCAGCAGCTCTCCAGGGTCTCAAGCTGAGGTTTTTCCACACCTATTTGCCTGGACCCTTGTTAGTTGGAGATGCCGGGGATTGAACCGGGGACCTTCTGCTTACCACTGATGCTCTACCACTGAGCCACCATCCCTCCCTGAAAATATAACAATGTCAGCAGCACCGTTTCTATATCCAATTCCTGATATGAGGATTTCCATAGGCAAGGCAGGCTTTCCTAGGAAGGGCATGGGGCTTTCCCCTGTTCTCCTCTCCAAGCATGCATCTTGGTTGTGCCAGAAACCGCAGCACCAATCCCTCATGTTGACTGGCAGCAAGAAACCAATCAAATGTTCCTAAAACTTTGTGCAGCTGTGCCTTGGTACAGGAACATTGTCAAGCACTCTGACTTCATAGAGAGAAAAATGGCTGAAGTATGGTCAAGTAATGGCTCTGGGTATCATTCATTTACAACCCCCCTCTTCTCATGTCCCTGAAGCCATCTGGCAAAAGATATTTACCCAACAGAATTGACTTGCTTTGTTTTACTACCAACACTCCCCCTAAATATCCCAGGCCTCTGTGGGTCTTATCTTGGTCACGGGTTGGCATTAGAAGGCTATTGCTAGGTAGAGGAAAATTACTGCTTTGCCCTTTGAACTCAGAATTCCAAACATGTCTGTATCTATATAGCTGGCTGTAACCTTATTTTTTTTTAGTCTTCTCAAAGACAGCGTCTTACCTGCAACATGGAGTTTCAATAAAGAACTAACTTTGATTCAAAACAGTCTATTCTTGAACTACCTGTGCATGACATTTTGAGAAGACTCCCTTTTCGTGAGATTTTAACTGAATTTGGAAACTCTGTAAGCCATGGCTGATGGAGGTCCAGACAACAGAGAAGCTCCCACAGACGCTGGCACTCCGGCGGGCGGAGATCCAGACCCAGGAGCAAGACCCAGGCCTCCTCCATGGCACTTCCTAGATGCCAGGAGGCAAGTCGGGAGAGGCTCCCCGCTACAAGTGCAGCAGCTATTTATCACTTCGAAAGACTGGGGTCCGCATCGATCAACCACACTGATGGACAAGAGGCCGGAGCGTCAGGAAGCGATCCTGGAACTTCCCCCCTTAAGAGCACGGTCAGAAGAGGGGAATCCAGGAACCTCGGAAGCAAACAGAGGTGATGGCCGAGAGGATCGAGGCACGGACCCAATCCCTGAGGAGGAGGGAGAAGATCAAGACCCTGACCCAAGAGACCTTCCAGCTCATAAGGTTCCAGATGATGGAAATCGCCCAGGATCTGAGAGACGAGATGCGGGCGAACAATGACTTCATGATCCGGGAGATGAGGACCAGGATTGACCAGGCACTACACCCCCTGGCCCCTCCCGGAGGGCAACCAGTGCCGCAACAACCGAAGCTGCCTCTGCCGCCCCCACCTCAGCTGCCTCAGCTGCTGCTGCCACAACAACCTCCCACCAGGCCGGTGGATTACAGGAGGGGTCGGGAGTTGGTGGCCACCTTCAATAGTGACCGAGAAGAAGTGGAGTACTTCACCATACAAGCTAACAGCTTTATGCATTATTGGGGTCACACCTTCCCAGATGAGTTTAGCAGAATGGACTATCTGAGATTGAAACTGGAAGGAGTGGCCAAGAGATGGTACGTGAGCCTCTACGAGACCTGCAGCCCTGAACTAGATACGGTGGCGGCGTTTCTGAGGGCTGTGCTGATAGAATATGAAAACCCACTCCAAGAGACCTGAGCATTGATGACCCTACGAGACATGGAACAAGGGTCCCGATCGGTGAGAGAGTATGCCGCCGATTTCCGCGCCAACGCCGCGAAAGTAAAAGGGTGGCACAAGCATGTTCCAAACTCCCCACAGCTAAAAAGCTAGCGCACTTATTCTTTCAACACGTGGTCCGACTACACACATTCCCAGAGAAGGTAATTAGCGACAGGGGTGTTCAGTAAGTTTGTTGCCAGCTTCTGGCAGAAGTTTTGCAAGCTAGCAGGCATCGAGCAGTGATTAAGTTCTGCATACCACCCCCAGACTGAGGGACAGACAGAATGTACCAACGCGGTGCTAGAACAGTACTTAAGATGCTTCATTAACCATCAGCAGTCCAATTGGGTGGAATTGCTTCCCTTCGCGGAGTATGGATACAATAAGTGTGCGCAGCTCCACCAAAACCACTCCTTTCCTGGTGGTAAATGGCACCAGGAGGGAAGGTACTGAGCAGCCCCTCCTCATTTGATCATTGGTGGGGCAATTTGGGAAAAGCTTGGGGAAGCATACAGGAAAACCTAGAAACAGCTAAAGAGACTTACAAAAAACATTATGACAAGTCCCACTCTCCTGCCTGGGACTTCAAAGTGGGAGATACTGCGTTTTTGTCAACAAAAAACTTGCCAATCACCAAAACTTCAAAGAAACTGGCAAAAAAGTGTATTGGTCCCTTCCAGATCAAAAGGATTATAAACAAAGTGACTGTAGAGCTGGAGTTAGTAAGGTTCATACTATTTTCCATTGCAGTTTACTCAAGAAAGACCCTGGGTCGACACATTGGCACCCTCGACAACCAGCCCTGGACCCAATCCCAGTAGGGAACCAGAATCATCACAAGGTGGAAAAGATCCTCGATGCTAAAATGAAACGAGGGGGTGTTGCATTTTCTAATCTGTTGGAAACATTTTCCGGAATCACATGATGAATGGGGTTTCTCACTACAATGTAGAGGCCCTGGCTCTGATCAAGCATTCTACACTAAATTTCCCAAAAAACCCCAGGGGAGGGCCTAAGGGGGGGCAGTATGTCAAGCACTCTGATTTCATAGAGAGAAAAATGGCTGAAGTATGGACAAGTAATGGCTCTGGGTATCATTCATTTACAATGCCCTTCTTCTCATGCCCCTGTAGCCATCTGGCAGAGGATGTTTACCTAACGGAATTGACTTGCTTTGTTTTAGTACCAACACTCCCCCTAAATATCCCAGGCCTCTGTGGGTCTTATCTTGGTTACGGGTTGGCGTTAGAAGGCTACTGCTAGGTAGAGGAAAATTTCTGCTTTGCCCTTTGAACTCAGAATTCCAAATGTGTCTGTTTGTATCTATATAGCCGGCTGTAACCTTATTATTTTTAGTCTTCTCAAAGACAGCGTCTTATCTGCAACATGGAGTTTCAATAAAGAACTAACTTTGATTCAAAACAAAGGAGTCTATTCTTGAACTACCTGTGCTTGACAAACATGTTGTAAGATTGTATAAGATAGCTCAGCTGTTTCCCTGCCACTTCAGCCTACCTACATAACTTCTTTTTTAATTGCTCACAATGAAAAGTTGAATTTTAAACACCCCATCAAGTTGCCAGCTCTGGGGTGGGAAATACTTGGAGTTTTTTTGGGGGGTGGAGAGGGGAGGGACCACTGGTATGTAGAAGAAGAAGACCATAGATTTATATCCTACCCTTCTCTCTGGATCAGTCTTAGAGCAGCTTACAATCTCCTTTATCTTCTTCCCCCACAACAAACATCCTGTGAGGTGGGTGGGGCTGAGAGAGCTCTCACAGAAGCTGCCCTTTCAAGGACAGCTCTGCAGAGTTATGGCTGACCCAAGGTCATTCCAGCAGCTGCAAGTGGAGGAGTGAGGAATCAAACCCAGTTCTCCCAGATAAGAGTTCACGCACTTAACCACTACACCATAGTGTCCATCTTCCAAAGCTGCCATTTTCTCCAATGGAATGGATCTCTTTCATTTGGAGATTGGTTGTAATTATGGGAGATCTCCAGGCCCCACCTGGAGACTGGCAATCCTACCATAAGCACAAGTGGTCTTGTAGTGAATTTCCTGCGCTGAGCAGGTGTCTGGACTAGATGATATACGAGGTTCATTTCCAATTCCAGGACTAACATAAGAACCTTGCAACATCAATCTCAAGGTCCTTCAAGCTCCAGCGTCTTGCATCCTCTGGGAATCCTACAAGCAGGATGGGAAAGCAGCAGTCTTTCACTGCCGTTTGTCCACAGAAGCCACCCTTACACAGAGGTAGGCTACCTCTGAACATGGGAGTTCCATTCAGCTCTAATGGTTAGTGTCCTGACCTGGATAGCTCAAAGTAGCCAAATCTTGCCAGATCTCAGGTTAAGCAGGGCCAGCCCTGATTATTGCTTCATGGGAGACCATCAAGGAAGTCCCAGGTCACTTCAGAGAGGCAGGCAATGGCAAACCACCTAGAGAGTCAGTTTTGTGTAGTGGTTAAGTGTACAGACTCTTATCTGGGAGAACCGGGTTTGATTCCTCACTCCACCACTTGCAGCTGCTGGAATGGCCTTGGGTCAGCCATAGCTCTCCTAGGAGTTGTTTTTGAAAGGGCAGCTTCTGGGAGAGCCCTCTCAGCCTCACCCACCTCACAGGGTGTCTTTTGTGGGGGGAGAAGATAAAGGAGATTGTAAGCCGCTCTGAGACTCTGCTTCAGAGAGAAGGGCGGGGTATAAATCTACGGTCTTCTTTGTCTCTTGCCTTGAAATACCCAGAGGGTTCCCAATAAGTTAGCTGCAACTTAATGGCACTTTCTACCACCAATTCTGTTTAGATCTGTAGTATAAATATGTATATTCAGAGAAGTGAATAGCTCCTGACAGATTTCTCCAGGAATTTGTCTAATACTCATTTCAAAGCCACCTGAATTAGTGGTCGTAGACAAATCTGCAGACCTCTCTCCTCATACCGTCTTTGCTTCTCCCACACATGCCCCTACTCTCCTGGCCCCATTGGTCCTGATTTCCTCTCCCCCTGCTACATTGCTGCCCCCTGCTTCCTTCCCTTTTTCTCACCTACCTTTCCCACTTCATTCTTTCCCCTTCAGCTGCCACCCCCATCCTCTTCTGGCTCTCCTTGTAGTCCCCACGTCCTTTCTCCCCCCACAGCTTCCGCAACCTCTCCCCCTCCTCTTTCCGGTCTCCTACTCTGGTCCCCAGCACCTCCTGGTGGGGTCATAACATATTGGGCACCCACACGCTGCTGCTTTCCTTCCTGCTCTGTTTGCACAAGTGCAGACACCACCTTTAACTTTTCCAGATTTTTTTTTTTAATTCCCACTTCTTTTAAAGTTTTCAGATTTTCTACAAGCCCCGTCCTGGATGACTCCCCCTTGCAGATTTTCTGAACCGCATGATGGGGCCACCCAAGCAGAGAAATCTTTCCCTGTGTATTCTCTATGCACCATTCATAATTTTATAAACCTCTACCGTGTTGTCCCTTCGTCAGTCATATTTATTCTAAGCTAAAAAGCTCCAACTTCCTTTAGCTATAGGCAGGCCTCATTCTGGGCAGGAGCTCACAGGAGCAGAGGTCCAGAACCTCTAAATTTTATTGTGCTCTTTCTTTCTTTCTTTCTTTCTTTCTTTCTTTCTTTCTTTCTTTCTTTCTTTCTTTCTTTCTTTCTTTCTTTCTTTCTTTCTTTCTTTCTTTCTTTCTTTCTTTCTTACCTCCCCCCCACTAAATACTTGCTTCTAGGCTCCATTGTTCAAACCCCCTGTGAGAATTTTGCTGAACTCTAATTTTTGAAAAACTTTCTAATATTTCCCCCCACAAAAAAGGGGAAATAACCAAAACATATAAAGCAGACAGATAAAGCAACATGCCACTGTGGCCACATAGGAAAAAGTAATTTAAAAAGTATGATGGAAGTTAGGTTTTATGACAATTCTAATTCAAGAAACATTTTAAGGTAAATGCTGAGCTGATATAATTTAGTACAACTTCCAATGATGTCAGGGATGTGTGGCATATGCAAATGAGCTGTGCTAATGAGTTCCGGCACCTCATTTTCTACTAAATGACCCCAGGCTATAGGGAAGATGCTCCACCTCCCTGACCATTTTGGTTGCTCTTTTCTGTTCTCAGTTAACTAGTCCCATTTGGCTCTTTTTCTCAAGTTCTGATAAGCTTGCTATGAAAGAGCAGCTGAACTCTCACAAAGCTTGTATTTCCTATCCCTATGGTCAAACACATGGACAAGCAGGGTGGGAATTCTAGCAGGAGCTCCTTTGCATATCAGGCCACACACCCCTGTTGTAGCCAATCCTCCAAGAGCTTACAAGGCTCCTTTTTGTAAGCTCTTGGAAGATTGGCTACATCAAGAGGGTGTGGCTTAATATGCAAAGGAGCTCCTGCTAGAATTCCACCCCTGTGGACAAGCGAAATATCGTGTAAGGGAAAGGAAAGATCCCCTGTGCAAGCACCAGTCATTTCCAACTTTGGGGTGACGTTGCTTTCGCAACGTTTTCACGGCAGACTTTTTACAGGGTGGTTTGCCATTGCCTTCCCCAGTCTTTTACACTTCCCCCCCAGCAAGCTGGGTACTCATTTTACCGACCTCGGAAGGATGGAAGGCTGAGTCAACCTTGGGTCGGCTACCTGAATCCAGCTTCCACCAGAATCGAACTCAGGTCATGAGCAGAGAGTTCAGACCACAGTACTGCAGTAATGCTGCTTTACCACTCTACGCCATGGGGTAACACTTTAATGGAAATTGATTAAAATAATACAATCTGAAAGGGATGGGATAGCAGATTATCGCCCATACTGGTGTACTACAGAGGTCTCCATAGTATGATAACCTCCAGCCTGGCTCAACTGTGCAGGCAAAGTTCCTCCTGCACCAAAGCAAGAGCCAGAGAACAAAGGCCTTTTGAGGAGTTTGTACCAGCCCAAATGCCTTCTGCTCAGGATTTGCTTTGCCTCCCCGCAAGAACTGAGAGAAAAGCAGGGAGTAAATATCTAAACATTCCAAGTATCGAAATAGTTACAATGTGGCAAAACAAGTACAGGCAAAACAAGTACAGTGATTTATTGGGGCAGGTGTCACAAGCCAGGAAGTACACCCTGGGAAACAGGAAGGAAGGAAGGAAGGAAGGAAGGAAGGAAGGAAGGAAGGAAGGAAGGAAGGAAGGAAGGAAGGAAGGAAGGAAGGAAGGAAGGAAGGAAGGAAGGAAGGAAGGAAGGGGTGGGGGGGAGGGAGGGAGGGGAAGAAGGAGAAGAACAACAACAACAGTGTATCACATGAAGAGTTTAAGTGAAGTATGCCATACTCACAATCATGTGAAAGCGGACTGTTGAGCACACTTTCCTGCCCACTATGGCCTGAATTCTCTTCTGAAGCACTTTTTGAGAGGTATCATCAAAGACAGCCCTTGTCCTAAATTTCCTGTCATCCAAGGAGACGTTGAATTTCACACCTAGGACCAAGCAAGTGGGTGAAGGCCATTTAAATCATGGGACCAGCACTCAGCCAATCACAAGGCTCCCTGAGGGAGATCACCACTGCCAACCTGCCAAGAGCAGGCCTGGAGGTACTCACTAAATTGGCTGTCCCTCCTGCCCAGAGAACGGGAAGACGCTCTGAAGCAGATGTCAGCCGTGACGCAAAGAGACTCCTTGCCATTCCTGTAGCAGTTCTTCTGAATAACGTTGATAGAGGAAGGCTCGGCTGAAATGGAAGTGTTGACCTGCACAATCCTCCTCGACCTGACCCCCTCGGCAACAAGAGAAGAATAATTCAGAACGATTTAAGAGCTCTCACACAAGATGTGACAGAATCCTTGTTCCTTAGTTACAGTGAACACACACACAATCCAAGTACAGGGTACACTTGAAGTTTTTCAATACGCGCCTTGGGTAATTCTCAAGTTACATTCAAAGCATGCCCTGAGATGTGTGATTAAAACCCTACAAGTTATTAGTCCCCGGTTTCATTTATAAAAGCAAATGTACTTTGGCTCTTTCTTGTAACATGTGAAAAGGGCATGAGTGAAGGAGTGACTGAGGGAGGGAGGGAGGCTAAGTTGTGAGCTGCCCTGAGTCCGCTTGCAGAGAGGGCAGGATAGAAATTTAATGTAATAAATAAATAAATAAGTGAATCACCACTAAACAGAAAGAGAGATGTCCAGAACTCTCACCTGCTTTGACCATCTGCTGTTTCACTGGCAAAGCATAAATATGGATAAGTTAGAACTGTAGCCTCAAATGTCAATTAATTGGGTGCATCCTTAGAATCTGTACCACTCTACTCCCCTTTTTGAGGCTGCCTGTTCTATAATAAACTGTGGTCCTTCTCGAGACACCTCTTCCTACGGACTCCTCACCTTCATGCCTTTGCATGTATTCTCCGGAAGGCTAAGCCAGGAGGGTCCCCGCTCCCAAACCTCCAGGAATTGCCCAACCCAAAGCTGATGTAGCCAATCTTCCTGGAGCTGACAGTAGGCCCTGTACTAAGAGCCCTGTAAGCTCCAGGAGGACTGGCTACATCAGGGGTGTGTGGCCTAATATGCAAAGGAGTTCCTGCCACAAAAAAAGTCCTATGGCAACCTTATGTGACATCACTGCATTCAGAGCGCCTCCGCTTTCCTTGATGGGCTGCTGCTTGCAAGGGGTTGAATCAGCTGCCCGCCAAGACATAGAGCCCCTTGCTTTCTTCCACTAGATGTATGGGAGAAGGAAATGTGGGAGAAGACATGGAGCTGCTATTAATGGTGCCTGCCTTGTTTGGCCCAGAAGGGGTGTTTTATTCAGTCCGTGTTGTTAGTGAGAGCTACTTTTCAATGCTCTGCAAAGTCTCTTCACCCACTCTCAGCATCTTTCTGTTGCTCACCTCAAGACCACTGCAGCACCCTGGGCACCCACAGCCAGGTCCACCAGACCGTCACCATCCAAATCTATCTGCCCGTCCAAGCTGCGGCCAAAGTAGGTGAGACCTCGGCGAAGCCCTGTTGCTTCAATTCGCTGTTGGAAAGAACAAACCAAAGGGGTGAATGAAGACCTTAAGAGGTGACACTTTAAGAGCAGTGAGATTCACACAGGAAGTACCTTCTCTATGATCAATACAGAGTTGTCTCCAGTGTTCCCTCTAAGCTGAGTTAGCATGAGCTGGCTCACAGATTTTTAGCCTCCAGCTCACACATTTTTGTCTTAGCTCAGGAAGGATGACCCCAGAGCACAATAATTTACGCAGTAGCTCACAACTTTAATGCCAGTAGCTCACAAAGTAGAATTTTTGCTCACAAGACTCTGCAGCTTAGAGGAAACATGTCTCTGGAGTTAAACTCGGGGGGGGGGGATTCTTCATGAAGGAAGCAGTAGCTGGCTGTGTACTGCACTGATTGGCTGCCTCTCCTAGTGATGTCACCTAGAAACCGCCCCTCCCTCTGTTTTTAGAGAGCTTTCGCATTAAAATAATGTTCTGTTTCTTCTTATTGATAAGGAACGAATAAACGCAGAAACGCTCATGCAGTGCTTTAAAAGATGTACAAAAAAGGAAAAACAGCCTGCCTGAAGCACAGGAGGGACGGGCAAAGCTTGCTTTATCCATTCATTCATTTATTATCCATTCATTCCTTTGAGCTGCCCCTTTAGAAGCGCAAATAGCCATTATGCACAATGAGTTAATTCAACCAATGTTATCTTCTTCCCGCTCTTTTTCACCTGTTTCGCTTCGATGTAGACTTTATTACTGCATTTTTTTCTGGGGAAACTCTGTGTCATATTCTTTACGTGTAAAATCAGTTTCACATCAGCTTTGCAATGTGTTTGATTTTATTCCACTGCCTTTTAGTTATATATACCATTGACGCACAGCTCCTCGACTTTAAAAGACTCAAGGTGGATTTTTACAAGAAGTCTAAAACACTAAACATGATGGGTGGGATCCTGTGGAGTCATTCCGCTGACTGTCCTGCCTTCTACGGGTTTAAGGAGTCTTAGGTGCTTGGATTCTTTATTGCTGCTAGGGTTGTCAGGTCCCCCCTGACCTCTGGCGGGTTGGTGATGGGGTAAGGTTGCCCGCCGCAGGCTGGGAAATTCTTGGAGATTTGGGAGTGGAGTCTGGGGAGGGCAGGGACCTCAGTGGGGTGCTGTGTTATAGAGCCCACCCTCCAGAGCACCCACTTTCTTCCGGGGAACTGATCTTTGTAGTCTGGAAATGAGCTGTAACTCTGGGGAGAACCCCAGGTCCCAACTGGAGGCTGGCATCTCTAATTGCTGGTTATGCTTAGTGTTTCAGAATGCAGGGATCTTTGCCACTGTATCACTCCCGTGTGTAGTTTAATGTGGTAATTTTGGACTTTTCCACTTCCAGTACTATAGTAAGCAGCCTTGATTGCTATTTTTTTTTTAAGTAGAAGGTCAGCGGAAGCTGGTTCAGGTAGCCGGCTCGAGGTTGACTCAGCCTTCCATCCTTCTGAGGTTGGTAAAATTGAGTACCCAGCTTGCTGGGGAGAAAGTGTAATGACCGGGGAAGGCAATGGCAAACCACCCCATAAAAAGGTCTGCCGTGAAAACATTGTGAAAGCAGCGTCATCCCAGAGTCGAAAACGACTGGTGCTTGCACAGGGGACCTTTCCTTTCCTTTTTCAGGATAGAACATTGTTTTTCAAATATTTCAAAGGAGGCAGGGCCAGTTGTTAATGGAGATAAGAACTCCATCCTTCCACACACACAGACAACCCACTACCCGGTTAATACAGTTTTCACACACCTGTTTGAAGCGTGGCAGCACAGTGGTGCGGTACCCGTGATACACGTAGACAGCCCCCTGGTGGTTATCCTCCAGTGGCGCACCCACCACCACATCATTAAAGCTGTCGTGATTGAGGTCAGGAATGGCCAGCAGGGAGTAGCCAAAACGAGCATCTTGAGGTTTTGGGTCGGTGTGGAGTGTCCCATTAAAAGACAGGAGTGGCTTTATAAAACAGATTAAATATTGAAACATAAGAACATCAGAAGAGCTAGTGTGGTGCAGTAGTTAAGAATGTTGGACTAGTATTTGGAAGACCCAGAGGCTGTGGCCCACTGGTAGAGGATCTGCTTGGCATGCAGATGTCCCTGGTTCAATCCCCGGCACCTTCAGTTCAAAATGGATCTGGCAGTAGGTGCGGTGAATGGCCTCTGCCTGAGGCCCTGGAGAGCTGCTGCCAGTCTGAGCAGACAACACTGACTTTGATGGACCAGGAGTTTGATTCAGTATAAGGCAGCTTCATGTGTGTTCATGACCCAGGTCTGAATTTCCACTCATGCCATGGAAGCCTGCTGGGTGACCTTGGGCCAGTCACATTTTCTCAGCCTAACCTACCTCACAGGGCAGTCATGAGGATAAAATGGAGGAGAGGGGAGTGATGTGAGCCACTTCGGGTCCCCGCTGGGGAGAAAGGCAGGATGTAAATGAATTAAATACATAAATGTAAAGACCCCTGCTGGATCAGACCAGTGATCCATCTAGTTCAGCATCCTATTTCCCACAGCAACCAACTGATTGCCCGGGGCACAGAGGCCTTCTCTCCATGCCACCTCCTAGTACTGGGCATTCAGAGATTTACTGTCTCTGGGCATGGAAATTCCCTTTATTTACCATGGTTAGTAAACATTGATTGATCTCTCCTGTGAATCTGTCTAATCTGCCTCTAAACTCATTTCTCCTCATGGCCACCACTCACTAAATAAAGCAGTATTTTCTTTGGTTTGCCCTGAATCTACTACCCATCATCTTCATTGGGTGCCCCAAAGTTCTAGCATTAGGGGAGAGAGAGAATAAGGTTTTCTAAGAACATAAGAGAAGCCATGTTGGATCAGGCCAATGGCCCACCCAGTCCAACACTGTCACAAAGTGACCAAAAAAACCCAAAACCAAAACCAGGTGCCATCAGGAGGTACTTCTTTCTCTACCTTCTCTATCCCACACATAATCACCCCTCAGTCGACGTTTCTCCAGGTTAAAGAGCCCCAAGCATTTTAATCTTTCTTCATAGGGAAAGTGTTCCAACCCCTTAATCATTCTAGTTGCCCTTTTCTGCACTTTTCCCAATGCTATAATATCTGTTTTGAGTTGTAGTGACCAAAATTGTACACAGTACTACAAATGAGGCCACACCATCAATTTATACAGGGGCATTATGATTTTGCCGATTTGAAGAAGAAGAAGATGTTGGATTTATATCCCGCCCTCCACTCCGAAGAGTCTCAGAGCGGCTCACAATCTCCTTTACCTTCCTCCCCCACAACAAACACCCTGTGAGGTGGGTGGGGATGGAGAGGGCTCTCACAGCAGCTGCCCTTTTAAGGACAACCTCTGCCAGAGCTATGGCTGACCCAAGGCCATGCTAGCAGGTGCAAGTGGAGGAGTGGGGAATCAAACCTGGTTCTCCCAGATAAGAGTCCGCACACTTAACCACTACACCAAACTGCTTTCAATTCCCTTCCTAATAATTCCCAGCATAGCGTTGGCCTTTTTTATTGCAATCACTATCTATCCAAAATGGGAAGGTGAGCATCAAGAAAAATGGTACCTACTTTATTTTCTTTTAGACACCAGACTAAAATACATCTTTTTACCCAGGACTTTTCTGCATTCTCATTTTCTTCATTTGTAAATTCTTTTTCTATGGGGAGGTTCTGTTCCTCATGTGCTTTGCTCTCTCTAGTGGTCGATAGGATCTCACATTCATTTCAGGCATATCTCCCTGCAGATTTAAACTGCAGGTTTTTATGCCAGACATAAACCACTGTAATATCAAATTGATCACTAGAGAGAGCAAAACACATGGGGAACAGAAAAATAAACCCCGAAAAAACAAGAACTTACAAATAAGGAAAATGAGAATGTGAGGGGAAAAAAAAACACCAGGCACTTAATTAGGGGCTTATCTTACCAACTTTTTAATGGTCTCCTCAGTTTTAGGCATAGTTTTTGTGCTGCTTATGCTTAATGGCTTGTGTTTTATACTGTGGCTTTTAAATTAAAGCTGCCTTGAGCAGTACTCCGAAGAGGCAGCATAAAAATATCTCAAACAAACAAACAATAAAATTTACAGGACACCACTAGATATTTAGCAATCTCTACCGGCTCAAAATGTACTCACCTGCCCCACTTTGTAGATAGAAACCCGCCCCATTTCCTTGTTCTGTGCACCCAAATACATGGGCGCAGCCACCAGCAAGACGTCTGTGATTCCATCTCCATTCACATCCACAGGACACACTTCGCTTCCAAAGTACGAACCAATCTGGGAAAGAAGATGCACAATCCCCTTTGTGTTGGATGCAAATTCATGTCCCCCATCCCCAAAATGCCTCTAATATCCACTTGCCAGAATCAACTCAACTGTTCTCAACACCACCTCTCCATCCATGAGGACTAGTAACCCAAAAACTGAAATCCTAATCAATCTAACGATCCAGATGGCATGTGATACAGAGCCCTGGCACACAAGTGAAGTAATACAAACAAGGGTGCCTCAACTAGCTCAGTGTCTTTCCTGTCTACACTACATTACAAATAGACAGCCAGTGGTGTGTTATGGTAGCACAGGTGCACTGAGGTTGACAGGCACTAAACCTCTGAATCCCAGAGCCAGAACTCAGGAGGCAACATCAGGGAGGGCCACAAGAGAGCATAGAGGCCTTGGCCTCTATGTGCTCTTGTGGCCCTCCAGAAGAACTGGTTGGTCACTGTGTGAGATAGGATGCCAGACGAGGAAGAAGAAGAAGAATTGCAGATTTATACCCCGCCCTTCTCTCTGAATCAGAGACTCAGAGCGGCTTACAATCTCCTTTATCTTCTCCCCCCACAACAGACACCCTGTGAGGTGGGTGGGGCTGAAAGGGCTCTCACAGCAGCTGCCCTTTCAAGGACAACCTCTGCCAGGCTAACCCAAGGCCATTCCAGCAGGTGCAAGTGGAGGAGTGCGGAATCAAACCCGGTTCTCCCAGATAAGAGTCCACGCACTTAACCACTACACCAAACTGGCTCTCAGGGCCATCAGTCTGATCCAGCAGGGCTCATCTTATATTCTTACGAGATCTCAGCTACTGGATAACTTTGGGCTAGTCCCTGTCTCTCAGCCTAATGTACTTCAAAAGATTGTAAAGATAAAAGGAGAGTGAGCAGGACTCTATGGAGGAAAGACAGTTGGGAAATACGGGGGATTTCTCTCCCAGGGTTGCCAGTTCTCACTTGGGAAATACGGGGGATTTGGGAGGTGCAGCCTGGTTAGGGTGGGGCTTGGAGAAGGATGGTTCCTCACCAGGGTCCAATGCCATAGAGTCCACCCTCCAAACCAGTCATTTTCACCAGGGCAACTGATCTCTGTTATCTGGAGTGCAGCTGTAATCCTGGAAGACCTCCAGTCCAAACCTGGAAGTTGACAACCTTACCTTCCACCCAATAATTCACTCTGGCAATTCACATATTGTGACTGCTCTCTGTCCATTTACAGGAGCTCAGCTTAAAGCAGAACAGAGGGGGCTGCAGAAAAGAGCCATCAAGCTCCCAGCACAGAGTGCTCAAGCCCATAGTTATCCTAATGGCTGAAGCAGTCCGTTTTTGCACTCCTAGGGAATGAGGTAGGGTTGCCAGCTTTGCGTTGGGAAATGCCTGGAGATTTTAGAGGTGGAGCTTGGAGAGGGCAGCATATGGGAAGGGGAGGGAGCTTACCAGGGATGTGATGCCATAGAGTCCACCCTCCAAAGCAGCAATTTTCTCCAGGGGAACTGAACTTGGTCAGCTGGAGATCAACTGTAATAGCAGGAGATCTCCAGGTGTCACCTGGAGGCTGGCAACCCTAGGAAGGGAAGGGGCAGCATTGCCAGGTGGAGCCTTGGGATGGCTGCAGGGGTTTTCTGACCTCCGGGGGGGGGAGGCAACCAGAAGGAACAGCAAAGGGCTGGAGTTCCTTCTTTCACAGATGGATTTTTCTTAAAGTTACATTTTTTTTCATTTATAGTCTCACTGAGGCTCAAAGCTGATTGCAATTTTAATATGTAATAAAACAGTATAGTATGCGCAATAAACAATGTAATAAAGCGGCCTATATTCTTTTCACAGACATTAACTCTGCCATCTTCTCTTTTAAAAATGCTCTCCTGAACAAGACTATTTTGCACATTCTGTGGCATGATAAACACGCAGGAAGGCTATTTCAGACTGAGGAACCGAGCAACTTTTAAATGGGCTTGAGCCTCAGAAATCAGCTCCCTGCAACCCAGGCTGCTGTCTCATCTCTTACCTGGTCCCCAGTGAGGGCTTGAGAGATTGTCACCCGGCCACTGCTACTCATTTCAAACAGGATCACTTTCCCCTTGTGCTTGAAGCGGGGGGCACCTGCCACATACAGACTCTTCCCGTTCCTCAGCCTGATTGAGGAGACTGCATAACCTAGGGAAGAGAGAGCCAAAGAGAATAAAGAGTCGGTGTCAAGAATGATTCTTGCCATGTATTCCTTGCAAGGTATTGCTTGCCACGAGTGTATCCATTTTGGTCTAGGTCACATTCAAATGCATTCTTTGCTAACTTAGACGACTTGCTTGCTAATCTAGTTTATTATAGAACAAAGTAGGAGTCAAGTGATCTTTAAGACCAACAAAGTTTTATTCAGAACGTAAGCTTTGGTGTGCTCCAAGCACACTTCATCAGACGAAGAATCAGGTACAGTGGGCAGAGCTACATATAGCTGGTAGGCAGTGGTTTAGAATGCAAAATGGTACAAATTTAAGATTTAATTTAAGATCCAATGACAGAGTAGTAAAATTAACAAACTTAGCAAACCTTTGATTTGGGTGGCATGAGCATGAGAGAGCAACAAAACAGCAATATGTCAAAATGTGAGAATGTCTGAGTCGATCTCACATTTTGTGAGACATTCTCACATGTCTGAGACAGTCTCACATTTTGACATATTACTATGTGTATCTCTGCCCACTGTAGCTAATACTTTGTCTGATGAAGTGTGCTTGGAGCACACGAAAGCTTACGTTCAGAATAAAACTTCATTGGTCTTAAAGGTACACTTGACTCCTACTTTGTTCTACTGCTTCAGACCAACACGGCTGCCCGCTTGGATCTCTCTATTTTAGTATGTCTGTAACAAGCACAAGTAACCTATTCTGCCCTGGGAATGTGGCACGGCCAGCCTGTGACGGTCAGGGGACCATATCTATTACTCAGAGATTCTTACTTTCGCGTCTGTGAGAAACTTTCACTAGCTGGTTCAACAAAGGGGGGAAAGGGGGGAGCCGCTATTCATTGGTAGAGTAAAAAAGGCGCTTTTATTTATATATTTAATCAAATTTATATCCCGCCCTTCCCTGATGGGCTCAGGGCAGCTAACAACAAATAAAAACAACATCAAATATTAAAACAAATATACAATAAAATCATTTCCATTATATAGTCATTAAAAGTCCAAGATGCATGTTGATGTTCTAATTATTCTGATGTTTCTTGTTTCAGTTATATTTGTTCAGTGAGATTGTCAGTGCTGAGGAATAACAGCCACATTCCCTGAACTTTTAGTTTGATCATGTAATAGTTGGGACCTAAGGGTATAATTTTGTGTACTGAGCCTGGGGGCTCAGTTTCACCAAGACTCAGTCTTGGAACTGTAACGTCTTCATTGAATGAATAAACCTCATTTGATTACATCATAGAGGTGATCACCGATGGGGATCGTGCAGCACTTGACAGTCAGTTCTGCATAAATGTGGAATCCCATGGGGCAGGCCTTGAGCCGTTTGTGAGTGTGTTGTCGGTTTGGAAGTATTTTGTGGAGCCCTTGTGTCCCTTTTGGGAATTTTCAAAAAATTTCAACATTTGCGTGAATTCATGGAATATCCATAAAAACTGGATGATCCCTTGCCTGAAGAAATTTTTGAAACAGGTGTATCAAGTCGACCACCTGTCACATGGGATTCTACATTTATGTGGAGCACTAGTTGAAGAAATTTTTTATGGTGTGTCTTCATCTGTTCACAAGACTGTTCATGAGCCATTATGAAGGTTGTTTGAAGAGGATTCCTCGTTTGGAACTAAGAATGCCCCCATGTCTTTGCATAATTGGGACTTGTTATTACTTTAGTAGGAGTCCCGTGACACAGAGTGGTAAGCTACAGTACTGCAGTCCAAGCTTTGCTCATGACCTGAGTTCAATCCCAGCAGAAGCTGGGTTCAAGTAGCCAGATCAAGATTGACTCAGCCTTCCATCCTTCCGAGGTCGGTAAAATGAGTACCCAGCTTGCTGGGGGTAAAGCGTAGATGACTGGGGAAGGCAATGGCAAACCACCCCATAAAAAGTCTACCAAGAAAACATCATATGACTGTCATTTCATGGGTCAGTAACGACTTGGTGCTTGCACAGGGTAGGTGCAACTTTAACCTTTTATTACTTTTAGTATCTTCACTTCAGAACCTAGTTGACTATTTGTTATTAAGTTTAAATAACTTTATTAAGCTTTTAAGTCATTGAATTGCATTCTATTGAATCTTTAGTAATTTTGCCACAGTAACCTATGGGTCGTGTTGCTTATATTCCATTGTGACTTCTCTCACTCATTGCGACTTCCTTACCGAGGTAGGAAGCATGGTTTTTCAGTTCCAAGGGGAACTCTCTCCGAAAAGCTTCCCTTGGAGGGATGATCTGCCTGCCGCTGTTCTCCTTCAGGACTCCTCCATCCCAGTCATATGCCCCAACCATGCCAAAGAGGATTCCGTCCTGCCAGGAAAGAAGCAACGGATCAGTAGCCAAACCATGCAACACAAAGAAGAGTCCTCTCTCGTTCAAAAGCTTGCTTCCGGGATCTTATAAACAAAGGGTAGGTTCAACTCAGTCATTCTATTAAGTGGGAAATCTCACCACAAGGTGAAGGACCCTGGTTGATATTTGCAGGGTTCTTTCTCAAAATTGCCAACTCTGGATTGGGAAATGCCTGAAGATTTGGGGGTTCAGCCTGGGGAGGGAGGGGGCAGTTTGGCAGGGGGACGGAAGCAGGGAAGTGATGCCATAGAGTCAAAACCCCTCCCCCCGCCCCGGCTTTCATTTTCTCTAGGGGAACTTGTAGTCTGGAAATCGCTTGTAATTCCAGGAGAACTCCAGCCCACACCTCTTGCATGCAAGCGGTGAAATAAGAAGTGCAACCAGGACTTTTTTTGTAGTAGGAACTCCTTTGCATATTAGGCCACACCCCCTTGATGTAGCCACTCTTCCAAGAGCTTACAGGACTCTTAGTACTGGGCCTACTGTAAGCTCCGGGAGGATCAGGGGTGTGTGGCCTAATATGCAAAGGAGCTCCTGCTACAAAAAAAGCCCTGGGTGCTACCACATAAAAACCCTGCCTTCCAGTTTCCATGGCTGTTTTTCAGTTCCATCACATTATTGGGGGCTTGTGTAAGAACAGCAACTGACCACAGAATGATTAGTGTAGATGCTCTCAACTGTGAAGGGCAGGTGGTGAGTAGGGGCAGGAAGGGGGAGGATCCTGAAGCAGGTGAGGTCTCCAGCCACACCCACTTCTGTGGGCCAAGACATAGCCATCCTGAACGACCTCTTGGAGAAAACCCTCCCTGATTCCCTTTGGACTTCATGGGATGAACTGTGTTCTTGTTATCTCTACTGTCCCAGTGCAATCAGAGAAGGAAGCACAGAAAGAATAGCCGCTTTGCTCTTATGATGCTGTCCCTCCCAAAGCAGGTACAGGATATCCTAAAACATTCCCCAACTATGTTTTCGCATTCCTCATGAAGAGCACCAATCCCTTGGGAGAAAGTAAAGAGGGAACACCCAAGGATATTATTGTAGGGGGTGTTAAACCTGCCTGTTCCATGCAGACTCTGAGATCTGGGATGAGAGGTAGCGTTTTCCCTATCTCACCCGTGTCTCATATTGTATCTCATTAGCTTTACACCCTGTAAACCAACACAAGTAATCAAGAACTCATACTGCTGTCATCCATATATTCCCATCCCTCCATTCACACAGTTTTACTGCTTGGTCAAGCTAGAGGGTGACAGAGCTTGGATGGTCACATGGTAATTTCAGTAGAATCATCTGCTATCCTCACTCCCACCAACTTTCAGTCCACTTTCTCCAGTTTGCAGATTAGCAGTGTCCTAAGGAGGTCTGCTCTAAAGTAAATAAAATGTTATTTAACAAGGCTTACTGCTGACGGGACCGGGCCTGAAGGCAGAATCGGGCCGGTTCCGCTACACTTGGTGGCAGCGGTGGGATAAGAACAAACAGAGAACTTGATTGGCCAGGCATTTTTGTTTTTTGATACGTGCAAGCACCCAGAGGAAGCAACGGCGGTTTTGTTTTATTTTCGGGTCAACTGGAGTAGGGAAAGTTTAGCTAGTTAGGATGGAGCGTGCTAAGATGCGGGAAATCCTGAAGATGACAAAGCCACAGCTCCAGGAAGAGTGTGCAAAGCACAAGCTGGAGTGTGACAACATGACTGTAGTAGATATGAAAGACCTCCTTTTGGAGTATCATCAGCATGCAGGGGCACTTGCAAAAGTGTCCCCCACCCAGTCAGAAGCAACCTTGCAGCTACAGTTGGAACTGGCAAGAATACGTACCAAGGCATACCAAGAGCGCAGACAGGAGGAACGAGAGAGAGAGGAAAGACAAAGAGAGAGGGAGCTGAGACGAGCTGAGATCCGCAGACAGGAGGAAAGAGAGAGGGAGCTGAGACAAGCTGATATCCGCAGACGGGAGCAGGAGGAGCAACGTCGCCATGAGCTTGAGGTGCTACGTCTGGAAGCTGAACTAAGCAAAGAGATCCAAGTCACCCCCAAGGACTTTGCAGTGTACCAAGAGGGAGAAGACCCCTCCATATACCTCTCCAACTTTGAGAGGGCAGCCAAACAGTGGGGGATTGCAGAGGAGGACTATATGTCTTACCTCTGTAGCAACCTGACTGGAGAGCTTTCAGCCATCTATCACAGCATGCCTATGGAAGATGGGGGGATAACTTTTGCGGCCTATAAAGCCACTGTGTTTAAAAGGTTTAAACTGGGGCCAGACCACTCCCGAAAGCAGTTCAGGGGTTTGGCTCCACAAGAAGGTAAATCCTATTCTGAATGTGGGGTAATGAAGGAACAAACAGTTCCAGTGTTATTGGGCCGGGATTTGTTGGTTGGCCAGTACTCTATCAATGCTGTAACCCGCAGCCAAACCCTCAGAGGAAAGTGGGAGGAGGAAGGCAACTTTAGGGAAGCCACCTCACCACCAACCAGGGAGGGGGAAATAACCCAGGTTACTGAGGACGAAGAGAGGGCAGTCACCCAGGAGGGGGAGGACCAGCCTATCTCAAGCCCTGGAGTAGGGTGTTCCCAAGGGGAAGAGGGGTGTAGCTTTCCCCAAGTGCAGCAAGAGGCTGTCGATGTTCCTAGCAAGGAAAGGAACCTGTCTAGCATAAAGGATGTGCATGCTGAAGAGACCAAGGTGGAGAGTGGAGATTTCACAGGAGGTTCTGAGAGCAGCAAGGCTAATGTGGGCTCAGAGGAGCACATAGCTGAAGGCTTGGGGGGACGGGAGCGGTTCCAGAAGGGGGTCCGGAGCGGCCTTAGGTTGGAACCGGTTCACCAAGTAGCTGTGGATCAGGAAGTGGGATCGTCCGAGACGCTCTCAAGACAGGTCGTCTTGAAGCAGGGCAGACAGGAATCCTGGGAAGCTGTGGAACCTTCCAGGCAGGAAGGGGGTCAGTTGGGTAGTGCTGAAACACCAACCGAGGGGACTGAGAACCCAAGCCAAACCCTCAGGGGAAGGTGGGGGAGGAAGGCAACTTTAGGGAAGCCACCTCACCACCAACCAGGGAGGGGGAGGACCAGCCTGTCTCAAGCCCTGCAGGAGGGCGTGCCCAATGGGAAGAGGGGTGCCAATTTCCGCAAGGGCAGCGGGAAGCTGTGGGACCTTCCAGGCAAGAGGGGGGTCAGTTTGGTAGTGCTGAAAAACCAACCGAGGGGACTGAGAACCCAAGCCAAACCCTCAGGGGAAGGTGGGGGGAGGAAGGCAACTTTAGGGAAGCCACCTCACCACCAACCAGGGAGGGGGAGGACCAGCCTGTCTCAAGCCCTGCAGGAGGGTGTGCCCAATGGGAAGAGGGGTGCCAATTTCCGCAAGGGCAGCAGGATGCTGTGGAGCCTTCCAGGCAGGGAGGAGCTCAGTTGGCTGACACTGAAAAAGCAACTGAGGGGGCGGAGAACCCAGATCAAACTTTGGCTGAGTGTTCTGGAAACAGTGGGACTAGGGGTGGCTTGAAGGAACAGATGATAGGAAGTCTGGGGGAGCCAGAAATGTTCCTGTCTGAGGTTCAAAGTGACCCTAGGCTGGATCCACTGTGTGAGGTGGCAAGGGACCAGAAAGTGGAGTTCTCAGAAGCTGAGACAGGGGATAGGGTGATGGATTTCCTGCCCCTTCATACTGGTGAATGGAAAGTGGAATGGGAGGGACCCCATATGATTGTGGATGACCTGGACGATGCTACTTATGTGGTGGCTATGGAGAAAACGGGAAAGGCAGTTAAAGTGGTGCAGGTGAATATACCACAGCCATTCTCTGCGAGGTCCATGGTGTTGCCTATAGGTAGGAAGGAAGGAGACAAAAAGAAGCTGGGACAGCAATTGTTTGGAGCCCCAGAGGTGGTTTTCTGGGAGGACAGAGTGGACAGGGGGAACATTCCACCAATGAGGGATAAAGAAGCAACTTTGTGGGAACTGGGCAGTTTCCAACCTCATATGTGGGGCCAGGAATTTGCTCCTTGGATGGGCCACTCACCCCAGCAACAGCAGCAACGAAGGGAGAGCACCAAACTCCAGAGGTGGTCCTGGGAGATGGAGGAGTACATCTTAGACTGGACATTCCTTCTGAATGCAGCAATGCGACTTGTTGTCCAGAAGGGACATGGGCACCTAGGGTGCTGGACTTTGTGTATTATTGGAGAAATACCTGAATGTTTGTGTAATGTTTTGGTTAATGGGTTTCTCCTTGTTTGGTTGGATTCTGCTATGGGGTCACCTCTGTAGGAGGCAACCCCTCCGGCTCAGAATTTAAGGAGGGGGAAGTGTGGAGAAACGCCATTTTAGTCAGTGGTGGTGCTTCATTTGGCAGGGGTCAGTAAATCCCTCAGCAGGCTTTGTAGCCTTCCCCTCACTCCCCCCCTCCCTTCCAGAGCCAAACCAACAACGCTAGGGGGAAAATCTCCTAGAGAGGCAGGAAGTGCTGTTGTTCCTTGCATGTGTTAGGCAGGAAGAGAAGCCAGATTTGAACTGGGGCTCGAGCAAGCATGTGGTGAGCAATGGAGGCTCCTGCCGGGGGGGGCCCAGGCAGGCAGACTAAGTAAGTAATTCTCAAGACAGGACAAGTGTAGACCAGGGACAGTAGAAAGCGTTTATAAACACCTTTCCTTTGTCATGCTGTTTGCTGTGTTGTGCGGTGCTGTGCTAACCTTTTAAACGCAACTGTTTTTGTTTTGTTTTTCTTTTCCTATCTGTTTCTCTTTTTGAATAAATATATTTTTATTGTTTAAATGCTGGCAGTCAAACTCTGTATCACATAGATCCCCAGACCGCGCTGTGTTAAGAAGGGGGCCCCGGGGAAGGGGGAAGGCATGCAGTTGGATAAGGTGCCAATCCTCCAGGGGTGCCCCAAAGAAGTGCTGAGGTCTCTGTGAAACCCAAGTGCAGGGTGGCAGAGGACCTTGAGGCCGGGCCTCACAGCTGGAGAGGGGGATTGGGAGTCCTGTTCCTCTCAATCAGAACCCCGGGACTGAGCAGGTGGTGGCAGCGCGCCCAAGGGGCAGGAGGAGAAATAGCTCCCTCCAGGAGTTGGCGACTCAATAGGGAGCTGACGGGACCGGGCCTGAAGGCAGAATCGGGCCGGTTCCACTACAAGGTGTTTTCAGAATTAGAGCCTTACAATGCAATTGCAAATAGCACTCACAAATTTTTAAACCCAGTGGTCTTAGGAGCTGACTCTGGTTGCACTTCCATTGCCAGCTCATTTACCTCTAGAAGATGCATGGAGAAGCCGATCTGAGACATTTCCAGCTCAAAAGAGCTATATTCACGAGTCCCTGCGTGGGGGAAGTGACACTCAGTTAATGTTTATAACCATGCTTAGCATAATCTTAATATATCCTAACAGGGGTGGAATTCTAGCAGGAGCTTCTTTGCATATTAGGCCACACACCCCTGTTGTAGCCAATCCTCCAAGAGCTTACAAGGCTCTTTTTTGTAAGCTCTTGGAGGATTGGCTACATCAGGGGTGTGTGGCCAAATATGCAAAGGAGCTCCTGCTAGAATTCCACCCCTGTGTGCTAATAAACCAGATAAAAGAATGATTCTATGATAATTTTGGTCAGAGTGAAAAAATTATACTAAAACATGCTTTAAAATGCAGGAGAATTACTGTTGCCTAGTGGTTATAGTGTCAGCCTAGGACTGGGAAGATGAAGCTTCAAATCCCTGCTTGGTCATGGAACCAGGTAATCTTGAGGGAGAGTGACCATGGGCCAGTCTCTCCCAGGCTAATCATCCTCACAGACTTATTGAGAGGATAAAAGGGAATAAGGGATCATGCATCACATTATGAACACACAAAGCTGCCTTATTCTGAGTCTGATCAGTATTTCAGGCAGAGGTGTTTCACCTCACCTACTGCCTGATCCTTACTGGAGTTGCTGGGGATTGAACCTGGGACCTTCTGCATGCTAAGCAGATGCTCTGTCACTGAGCCACCACAGCTCTTCCTCCTTGGAGGAAGACTGGAATAAAATTGTAAAGGATAATTTAAAAAACAAGATGAAGAAGTAGGATACTATGAAGGTCATGATGACAAAAGATTGTTGCCCATTGGCTCTCAGCCCCACATTTATATAGGGCATGAAGATATTGACATATGACAACCGGGAAACTGTAAGTAGCAGCCATAGTAGGCACACTTAGAATTTTCACATGGGCCATTTTTATTTAACCTTTGTAAATCATGGGGACTCAAATCTCACTCTCCCCTCCCACTTAGATCTGAATGTTCCCATTCCTCCAGTACCTTCCAGGCTAAAAATCCTGTCCCCCAAAGCATCCACGATATCATTTAGGGCTGCTTCATCGGTCACGTTGAAGAAATACTTCTCATCAGGATCGCTGGCGATATACTTAATTTCGTTGATGAAGGAGTCAGGATCTTTCTGCCGCCGGATGTAATGCCCCAACACCTGAGAAAAAGATATCCAGCATGTGGATTTCCCACCGTCAGAAGTGCTTATTGTGCATATACACAACACTCAGGACAGGGGAGAATGCTACAAAAAGGGGGAGAGCCTTCTACTGTTCTACAGAACGAGATTAAATTCAAAGAGTAATCAGCAAGCTATATAAGTCAGCAAGCTATAAAAGACTTTTAAAGATGTACTTCAACTCTTTTTTTCTTTAAACCAGCCCCCAATCCAGCTATTATTAATTAGAAATGTAGGTCGGGAAGAAAATTAGGAAAATATATTGTGTGTTTTTTTAGTCCAAACATTTTTGACAATGATGATTTATACATCTGTCTAAGATAGCTGTATTAAGGCCTTTGCAGAGGTCACATTCATGTAATATGGCAGCCTGTAAACTACATATTGGGTGCAAGTGACAGCCATGATATGCTGAGAGTCTACTTTATTCTTCTGCTAAATTGTGTGGATGGAAGTAGTATGCACATGAAAAATCCGTTCATTGTTCAATTCACACAATATGGTGATTGCGTACATTGGATGTAGAATAGCCAGGCTGGGGACTGGAAATCTCCAGATTACAGAGATCAGGTCCTCTGGAGAAAAGGGCTGCTCTACAGGGAGGACTCTATGGCATTATAACCTGCTGAGACCCCTCCTCTAACCCTGCCTTCTCAGGCTCCATCTCCAAATCTCCAGAAATTTCTCAGTCCAGAGTTGGCAACCCTAATTGGGTGCATCAAGCAAGGTTGAAAAAAATCATAAATGGTTCAGGTTAATTCCATGAGTACAAACTGATCCTATTTCAGCATACTAACCGCTATACCAGACTGGCTTCTGCCTAGCATGTGACTTTTGCCAATAGGGTTTTTGATGCTTTTAACTGCTGCTGGATTTTATTTTGAGATGGGGGGGAGGGGAGGGTATTACAAAGACAAGCTGGCTCAAAACGATGCAAAACTTTGCCTATCTAACCTACCTAAGTTGGGAGCACCTCACACCCATTCTGAACGAACTGCTTACTCTTTGAATTGAATCCCGTTCTGTAGAACAGTACAAGCCTTTTTTTTGAAAGTATTCTCCCCTGTTCTGAGTGTTGTGTCTATGCACTGGCCCATGCATCTGATGAAGAAGTGAGCTTGAACTCATGACTATGCAGGAATAAATTTTGTTAGTCTTTATGGTATCATTCTTATTTCATACAGTTTTCTGTTAGTCTCAGGAAACATACAAACCTAGACCGATTTCACACTAGGCTTGTTCCGGGTGGAGATCCCTTTTGATCCCGGCGCTTCTCTTGGTTTTCACACAACCTGGCATGGAGGTGCACCGCTTTCCCGCTTCAAGCAAGATTGTCTTACAAGTGGTTTCTGCTTGCCATGGGAGAGTGGCGTGCCAACTTGTAGCTCTGTGGCAGCTTGTGCGAAAATGAAAAGACGCACCGGGGACAAAAGGGCTCTCCAACCGGAACAAGCCCTAGTGTGAAATCAGCCCTAGAATGGCAAAAAAGCAGTCTCAATGCTTCATTAACTGATATACTTCCTATTATGTCTGTCTTCACTCTTGCTACCTTTCAATTCACACACAGATGTGGACACAAATGCACATGGCACCCTCCAGGTGTTCCAGCACTCACTGCAATGGCGTAGCGGGTTACATTTCGTTTCTCACACTCTTCCAGGGCATCGGGGAGTTCTTCGCCATCATGGGACTCTCCGTCGGTCACCACAATCATCAACTTAGTGGCTCCTTCTCTCCCACCACTTTCTGGGCTGAAGGCCTCTGTGCTGAAGACAGAAATAAGAAAGGAGGAGAGGAAACCATTTGGGGGAGGTGTTTTGCTATTCGAATGGCCTTTCTTGCCTGACACCAGGAACTCGGATAACTGCAAGATATGCTCCCATGAACTTGACCTCTGCCCCAAATTCCAATCCTCCAGGTAGTACCTGGAAATCTCTTGGCATTACAAATGATCCCCTAGTGACAGAGATCAGTTCAGCTGGAGAAAGTGGCTGCTGTGGAAGGTGGACTCTATGGCATTAGATCCCACTGAAGTCCTTCCCCTCCCCAAATACTGCCTTCCTCAGGCTCCACACCCAAAATCTCCAGGTGTTTCCCAACACAAAGCTGCCAGCCCTAACTCCAAGGCACACATACCAGGCCTTGTGGATTGCAGAAGCAGTCCGAGTTTCCAGTCCTTCCTGCCGGCTAATGTTTTTGGCTGCTTCGATGACTTCTTCTGCTGTTTGGTAGTCTTTGAGTGTCCATTCATGGATGGCGACCTCACTGTACTGTAAAACCCCAACCTATACAGACATTAGAACAAGGCTTGAAACTGCTAAGTAGTATGAATTACATCAGGATGAACATAAGAACAGAACAGATGTCGGATCAGGCCAATGGCCCATCCACTCCGTCACACAGTGGCCAAAAAAACAGGTGCCATCAGGAGGTCCACCAGTGGGGCCAGGACACTAGAAGCCCTCCCACTGTGCCCCCCCACCCAAGCACCAAGAATACAGAGCATCACTGCCCCAGACAGAGAGTTCCAACAATACACTGTGGCTAATAGCCACTGATGGACCTCTGCTCCATATGTTTATCCAATACCCTGTTGAAGCTGTTTATGCTTGTAGCTGCCACTACCTCCTTTGGCAGTGAATTCCACAAGAACATAAGAGAAGCCATGAATATATGAGAGGCCACCATTATCTATGGTAATCACATAAACAATATTATTGAGATGTGATTTTTTGCAGTGTTTTTTATCTATGACATTTGGGCATTGGGTGGGTAGCTGTTCTGGTCTGAAGCAGTAGAACAAAGTCTGAGTCCAGTGGCAACAGATGTGAGAACAGAGGTGCCATGGGACTAAAAACTCAGTTCTGACATCTGTTTGTTAACTCTTGTATTTGTATGCTAATTTATTCCTATTCACAGATCTTACCAACCACTTTAAATCCATTCTTACCTATAATCACTCCAGTTACTACTGCATCTGGATTCTAACTAGCCCTTCTTGCCAACTAACCCCCACACCCTCTCTTTGCAATGGTTGAGGACATCTTGCTTCACTGTATCTGAAGAAGAGTGCATACATGTGAAAGCCTATACCTTTATGTTAACCTAATGTGTTAATCTTTTGTTGCTACTATGACCAATGTTGCTATATGACCAATGTTGTAAGCCGCCCTGAGACTGCCTCGGCAGGGAGGGCAGGGTATAAATTGAATAAACTAAACTAAACTACCTTGAATAAAACTGTGTTGGTCTTAAAGGTGCCACTGGACTCGAACATTGCTATGGGTGCTTTAGTAGTAGTAGAAGAAGAAGAATTACAGATTTATACACCGCCCTTCTCTCTGGATCAGAGACTCAGAGCGGCTTACAATCTCCTATATCTTCTCCCCCCACAACAGACACCCTGTGAGGTGGGTGGGACTGAGAGGGCTCTCACAGCAGCTGCCCTTTCAATGACAACTCCTGCAATAGCTATGGCTAACCCAAGGCCATTCCAGCAGCTACAAATGGAGGAATGGGGAATCAAACCCGGATCTCCCAGATAAGAGTCCACACACTTAACCACTACACCAAACTGGCTCTCTCTTAGCGGCAGGAAGAGAACTCTGTATTGATATGTAGGAACAGAATAAATCAGGAATCTGGTAACTTGGGAGGGAGAGGGGGTCCCTATAACTGAAGGGGCTGAACACTAGTGGCAGACTATACATTCTTCTATTTATTTATTTATTTATTTGATTGATTGTTTTGATTTATATTCCGCCCTTTTCCATGACAGGATCAGGGCGGATTACAGGCATAACAAAACAGTTAAAATCCAACAATAAAACAAAACAATCAAACAAGCACAACAGGACAAAATATAGGATAAGCGGTGCGAGCACACTTTACATATTAAAACATAGATGTTGGCCCAAAATCTAATAGTCAAGATGGTAAATTAATAGGTCATTGTAGGGCAGGATGAATAGATGGTGTAACCATGTACTCAGGGAAGTGAGGATGCCCTCTTATTAATGTTGGATGCCTTCTAGTTAAACTAGTACTAAATAAGAAATGCCGTTCAGGGCAAAACCCCAGAACAGCAAAGAACCAGAACTGGTAAAATCTACTCATCTGCTAATAATCATACCTATCACAGGACTGTGGCAAATCTACTTTGCAGGTGCATTAGCATCCTCTCCATCATCATCATGGCACAACTTTCAAAGGGGCAGCCATGCTAAGCCTGAGGCAGTGCCAGAGAAATTAGTTTTGTGGCACACTATAAGATTTATTATGGCGTGAACTTATGGCAGGGAACCCCAGAGACAACCAGTTCAATGGCAGTAATTAATTAAGGGGTAATGAATGCTAGCTACAGGGAGCTGGTATGATTGGGAGGAATCAGCCGTCAATGCAGTGGTTTCTGTTTGTTCTTCCCCATTAGCTGCTAAATGCTTTAAACGGGCAGTAGCAAAGGTATATTTTGCTTGGGCAAATGCCATCCCTTCTGCTTCCCCATGAACCCCTCTCTAGCTTCGCATAAGGGTGGATTTTTTTTTTAAACATTCAAACATGCTGACTCAGTGGAAAGTCGCTGCCTCTTACAATGAAGCTACAGAAAACCAGGTTCCTTTCCCTCCCTCTCCTTGTTTTCTTTAAGCTTCCTGTTTTCAGCAGGGTGGGATTTTCAGCATAACTCTGCCTATGCTGGGATAGTCCAGCAGTGGCAAAGGAAATCGGGGTCAAGCGGTTTCCCATCTCTTGCCAATGGGCTAGTGCAAGGGATTGGGAGCTAAAACCAAGTCAAAGGGACGCTGCATTTAGGAAAGGCAGCCCATTGACCCAGGCAGCAGTGATGGGCACTCTGAGGTCAAGTTCTCAAACAAGAGGTGCCAGAGTCAAGGCTACCTGGACATTATACCCCTCTCACTTTCTGACTGGGATATGAAGGCTTTCAGATCTCCATTCCAACTTGTATCTGACAAAGGGAACTTTGACTCTCAAAATTTTATACCACAAAATCTTGTTGTGTCACCCTGACCTGGACATCCTGATCCTGTCAGAGCTCAGAAGCTAAGCAAAGCCAGCCCTGGCTAGTATTTGGATGAGAGAGACCCCCAAGGAATACTAAGGTTGTGACGTAGAGGCAGGCAATGGCAAACCACCTCTGAAATGTCTCTTGCCTTGAAAACTTCAGGGGGCCACTGTGAGTCAGCTGTGACTTGACAGCGCATTCCACCACCACTGAGGAGCTACTGGACTTGAATCTACCTCTTCTACTCAGTTACCCTCTGACACAACATATTATGTATTATCCAGGTAGGTCCCTGAGTCGAGTCACTAGTGTTCTGCGAACTCTGTGTTCCCCAAGGGTGTAAAGGCCCAGTTTAGACTGGGATCAGAGTGCATGAGGAGAAGGGGCTCAAACCTTCCCTCTCCCCTCTGCTGTTCCACTGAAGAAACTGATGTGAACCCATATTAGTATCCAAATAGCCCCCAACAAGGCAAATAGCAGCTCCCTGGGGGCCTTTTCAGGTCAACTAACAGTACAGGGAGGCAGTTTAAGCCACTCCTTTTTGCATGCTATAGGCCTTGTTAAAATGGGCCTCTATGCACCCGGGAAGCACAAAAATCCTATAACACATCTGCAACCCAGGACACAGATGTATCCAGAAAAAAATGTAATGCATCATTAAGCACTGTAAGGACAAACTAGACGTGATCTGGGAGAGATGTGATTACAATCACTCATGATTTATCAAATGCTTAAAGGTGCAGTTCTGGGGAGAGGGTTTTAACCTTCTCCTCCGCACCATTTTCCTGATGCACGTAACTGCCTATCTACCCAATGGAGGGAAAACATATTTAAAATGACTGTATAGTAGCTCTTTGTTTCCCCCTCTCTCGTTTCCTAAAGGTGCAGTCCTGCTGTGGATTTTCCCCCTTCCCCCTGGATATTTTTAACCTTTAAAAAAAAGCAGAGGGAGAGATTACAATTACATATCTCCTGGGTCATATCTTATTTGGACTTCAGCTATGGCTCTCTCCCCACAGCCCTGACTGAGCAAATCTTCCGTCATGAGTCAGGGAAATCTTCCAACTCACTGGTGAGTCTCACTGTTTCCTTGGCTGATGCATCCGGAGGATGTGGGCAAGTGAACTCTGGCAGATATCTTCTGGTGGCTTTCAGCCCCCCACCATTTTGAAGTCTACCATACCATCTTGTTGCCAGATTGTGGAATTCTTCTCCCTCTGAATCTCTCAGTTCCAATGGTGACCTGAGCACCACTATCAATCTCAAGTTTGCTACCTTCCTCCCATGGAGGTGATGTTGTGTAGGAATATTTAAAAAAAAATGAAAACACAAAACTCACTTGGATCTGCTCAGGGTCGATGAAAAATTTGCTAAGGATGTTGCTAAGGAAATTCTGCACCTCATACCAAGGATAGATGCTGTTGGATCCATCCAGAACTATTACAATATCCATGTAGGTTGAACATCCTGCATGATGGGGGGAAAAGAGCAAAATGTGAAACCAAGGAAGGAAAATGGGGGACTATGATGACCAAGCATCTTTCTCTGCAAAATTCTGGGCCTGGCAGGAATAGCCATATAATAATATGGACAGCCAGTATAGTCTAGTGGTTAGTAAGTCAAATGAGGCCCTGAGAAGACCCAGGTTCAAATTCTCACTTGCCAGACAACTCACTGGGTGACCTTGGGTGGTTATTCTCTCTCAGCCTTATCTATCTCCCAGCTTGCTAAGAGGCTAAAAATAAGAAATGGGGAGAACTATGTGTGCTATCCTGAGTTTCTTAGAGGGACAAAAATTGCAGTGAATAAGATAAAGAACACAAAGCATTTGTGTGAGGCTTTCAAGTCTTCAAAGCACTTCACATACATTTTCATTGTAGTTTGGTAAGGTAGGCCAGAATTATTGTTTCCATTTCACAGAGAGTGAAATGCCTCAAGCTGCCTATGACTGAGCTGAGATTTGGATCAGCAGACTTGCAGGTTCTCTCTCCTCAGGGCCAAACTACACATTTGAATTTTTAACAAGCTGGGTCCAGGTTACCCAGTCCCAAATGGTTAAAAACTCAAATGTATAGTTTGGCCCTGATGAGTCTCAGAGCAAGAAAGTCTGTGTGTAACATTTCCCTCCCTCCCCTGGTTTGCCTTTAGGACTTTTGATCAGACAAGCACCACAAGTTCTGTGCTCAGAACTCAGCTCCCACCATATGGAGGTCCAATTTGGACTGAGGATGTGGCTCATTGAAAAATGGGTTTTATACCTTCCCCTTGCGCCATCCATACTTCTGACGTAAAATGGTACCAGAGAACCACTTTTTCCCGTCTGTGAAAACTTACATGTATTGATTGCTATGTTTAAGTTTCACCAGTGGAGAGAACAACACCTCCCATGGGCCATTCCAGATCAAGAAAACAGCACTGAGGAGAAGGCATCTACCCATTCCCCCCAAGAGTTGGATCCCAAAGTATGAGAATTCAGTTCCAAACGTGGAACTCACACATCTGATGAAAGTCTTTTAGGTAGACATGAGGGGAGAATATGAGTAAAATGTAACATCTATTTAGGCCCTCAGCCTCCTCAGAATCCAAAGTGAGCCCCCACCTACAGTTTAAAGAGGTCTCAGTTCAGTCAGTTGACTCACTGGCACATGATACTAGAGTCACATTACTGCTTTCCAGTCCTTTAGTCAGACCTCATGTGGAACAGTCAAGTTTATTTGGGTTTAACAGCCCAAAGGCCATACACCTCATGTGGGTTAATTGTGTGGTGTTCCAGGCCATCATGGCTGATCATGAGGCAGGGACCTGAAGGTCAAGGGAGGACTCTATGCCACATGCTTTGGGGATTGTCATGTTCACAACTGCGAACCTTTAACTGACAAACACACAAACCTTTAACTGACAAAGCACATCAAGGACTCCTAGAGTTTCAAGGTCTCCTAGAGCATGAAAGCTAATACATATTGCCATACAATGGGGGCGGCAGCCTGATAGTAGTGCCTGATAGGGGTGGAGAAGAAGCTAGGTAAGAGTTAGAGTCTCACAGGCCAGGGGTGACAGTGTACAAAAATAAAACGTTAGTCCAATGGCACTTATCAGGGTTGCCATTCTCCTGGAGTTATAACTATCCTCCAGACTACAGAGATCAGTTTCCCTATATGAAGTGCTGCTTTGAAGGGTGGACTGCAATATACCTCAGTGAGATCCCTCCCCTCCCTACCCTCCCCAGCTCCATCTTCAAATCTCCAGGAATTTTCCAACCCGAAGGTGGCAGATCTAGGTACCTCCACTGTGTCAAATGCTAAGATTTCAGCCCTAGAATGTATGTAGAAGAGTGACTTCAGTGGACTTTGAATGGTGTAACTCAGCTTAAGTTAGTCTCTGAACATGTGCAGAAGGCACGCTGCTTTTTAAAGAAACTATTCGTGACATTCCATGAATTCCAGAGGAGGGTTTCTAGGTGAGGATAACCAGCACCTATCATTCAAGAAATCAAACTATGTAGGAGACCTGACCTACTTTGAGCTGTGGGGGCAATGTTTTCCATTGGCTGGAAGTTTTCATCCATTCTGGTGCAAATTCCAGTACTAAACATGGACGTCCCACATTCCTGAGACCACAGTGGGGCACATGCCTGCCAAAAGGAAAACAAAAACAAACTGAGACGTGTTAGAGAGCCTGGATACACTGGAAACAGAAACTAGTTTTACTGTCAAGTCCCTTTTCTGCAACAATTTAGTTATTTATTCAAATAATCAAACCCTGCTTTTCTGCCTGAGGGGGAGCCAAAGAAATAAATCCAGGGAATCACGGTGAACCAGAGAAATTAAAGAAAAAAGCACTATTGCTAAGATTCAATAAAAAATTAGTATAAGTTTCATTCAGTGTAATGATTACTCCAATTTGAATACAGTAAATATGTCCTTATGTGCTTCAGATGTGAATGGGATGCTATTGAATCTTTAAAAGTGGTTTGTAGGCCAGTTACAACTTAGAACCACACAGCTGACCTGAAATTGACTAGAAAGTTGTTGCAGTTGGTAAAGAAGGGACTTTGTTCGTCAGATTGAATCTTAAGGCTTTGAGTAAGTGTGGTTTTTAAATGTTTCAGATTCATTTCAAAACATATTCGACTTTAGTTCTTTTGTTAAACATAGTTCCATTGTTGAATTACACAGCCCTGAAGAAGACTGAAGAAACCCCTGCCACTTTGGAATAGAGAGATTACCGTTTGGATTCATTTTGAACCTATGAGGGACTTTTGAGAAAGTGATATCGTTGTGAAACTGTGGTAAGCTTTCTTCGTATTTTTTTGGAAAGAATTCCATGCATAGGGTAACACCTATTGCTTTTTGCAGTGTGTTGCCCATATATACTGTATTCAAACTGTAGCAATTGAATGAAATTTGTACTAAGCCTTTATTGAATCACAATGAGGAGCCAAAGCAGCTCACAACATTGTCCTCCCCTCCTCTATTTTATCTTCACAACAACCCTATGAGGTAGATTAGGCTGAGTGTGTGACTGGCCCAAGGTCACCCAGCAAGCTTCCACGGCAGAGTGGAGATTTGAACCTGGGTCTCAACACTGTAACCACTATAAATATTTCCATATTGTGCTGTACAGATTTTTTTTCTTTGTCTAAATCACATTGTTCAGTTTCTTGCAAGCAGCTGTGAGTCCCAATGGGGAGAAAAGTGGGATACACATAGATAAGGAAAGGAAAGGTCCTCTGTGCAAGCATCAGTCATTTCTGACTCTGGGGTGACGTTGCTTTCACAATGTTTTCACGGCAGACTTTTAACGGGGTGGTTTGCCATTGCCTTCGCCAGTCATTTACACTTTCCCTCCAGCAAACTGGGTACTCATTTTACCGACCTCGGAAGGATGGAAGGCTGAGTCAACCTCAAGCCGGCTACCTGAAAACCCAGCTTCCACTGGGGATCAAACTCAGGTCATAAGCAGAGCTTAGGATTGCAGTACTGCAGCTTTATCACTCTGCGCCACAGGGCTCTTATACACACAGATAAATGCAGGGCTTTTTTTGAGCAGGAGGGCACAGAGATGCAGTTTCGGCTGGCTTGGTGTTAGGGGGTTTGTGGCATAATATGCAAATGAGTTCCTGCTCACCTACAAAAAAAGCCCTGGATAAATGCATACCCTGAATGGAATAAGGCAAAAGTTCTGTAAAAGGGACTGAAGATTTTGTTGGCAAATTCTTGGCAACTGCTGTGCAGGCTGTGGGGGAGAGACATTCTCAGCAAGGCTTGGATACATTTGAAGACAACTGATCAAAAAGCAATGTATTTTCAAAACATTTGCTTTTATGTTACATTTCTTAATAACTACAGTTATCCATGTAGCTCAGATTGATGTGTGACATGCACACACACATACATATTCGCAGCCCAAATCAGTCTGGGAAGAGGCTAGGCATGTATTTTTTCACATTATGGGACTAATTTCTAAGCATCCGCAATGAAATAAACTACAGCCTTCCACACACTGCAGATCTTCAAAGATGTGTAGGAAAGCACACCCAAGTCTCCCCAATGCAAATCTGCCATAGTAACACCTACGTCCCACCCCTCCATAGTACAAATACAGTGTCACAGGGGCTTTAAACACAAGGTGAAATAACTGCCCCAAAATGCCTGCAGTAAGTCCTCTAACATGACATGAGCTATCGACCAACATTCTCCCATAATTATTACAATGCTAATTTTTCTGCAGTTGCCTTGTAAGACCTTGGGATGATGCTAAGATTATTGCAACTAAAAGGGGGGGGGGATGTTGACTGGAAAATTCTGCATCCAGATCTAGCAAGTTGCTAGTCCTAGCAAAGGAATTATTGCAGGCAACGCTTAGAACAATCTCAGAAACCAGAGTGGAGAAGAAGAGCATTTCCAGAGGTCAAAGGATGGAATTCAATGCATTGAGTCCTGCATCCAAGAGAAAAGTGAGGTAGAAGTACTTAAATCAATTAAATGCCAGCATACTCTCTTGTCCGCATCGTATAGGAGAATAAACTTAGAGAAACATCACTAAGGCTGGGTCCAGACCAGCAGCTTGGGGAGCACGGGAGGCATCCCAAATCGGGCCAGCTCAAAATGGAGCAGCAGAAGCCCATCCACACACTCCCCCACAAAATGCCTGTATCCTGCCTGGGGCATGCTTTGGCAGTCAGACAGCTTTCCTGCACCATCCCTGTAGCTTGGTTTGGGTTTCTTTTTTCCAATTCATTTCTTAGTCATGAGTATGTGTGCCCATATGCCCATGCACCTATGCACTTGGAATCAATGTTGTTGTTTTTTAAGCTGGAAGCGGCTTGGGGTGGCCTGGCAGGTTCACACCACCAATGCACCTTGCGTGCGCACTCTGGCGTTCAGATGCCTGCTGAGGTGGATGCTGTCTGTGTGGCATAAAAATCTGCTAGCACTTCCAAAATGGTAGCTTTTTGAGCTATGAATGGGATGTCTACGGATGGGGTGAGTGTGGCAGCGGGACAGTAGGCAGATGTGTGTTTTTGGATATGCTTTTTTGATCTGCCTGGGTCCCGTCCCTGTGCTGGCTTAAACTGCCGATCTGGATCCAGCCCAACAGTGCCATGCTAAGAAGATTCACATGTTTCTAAACCAGAGTCAAAATGAGTCTACATAAGAAGAAGATGATATTGGATTTATATCCCACCCTCCACTCCGAATCTCAGAGTCTCAGAGCAGCTCACAATTTCCTTTATCTTCCTCCCCCACAACAGACACCCTGTGAGGTGGGTGGAGCTGGAGGGGGCTCTCACAGCAGCTGCCCTTTCAAGGACAACCTCTGCCAGAGCTATGGCTGACCCAAGGCCATTCCAAGCAGGTGCAAGTGGAGGAGTGGGGAATCAAACCCGGTTCTCCCAGATAAGAGTCTGAACACTTAACCACTACACCAAACTGGCTCTGCCAGCTAAGGCTGGCAATGAAGGAATGGAAATTGTTCAAGATTTTCTATTCCTTGGCTCAGTCGTCAACCAAAAAGGGAGACTTCAACCAAGAAACATAATGAAGGAGGCTGAGATTTGGAAGAGCAGCCATGAAGGAGCTGGCAAAGATCCTTAAGGATGCATCGCTGCCAACCAAGATCAAGTTAATTCATGTCATAGTATTCCCTGTTACTACATATGGGTGTGAAAGCTGGACAGTGAAGAAAGATGACAGGAAGAAAGTGGATTAATTTGCACTGTGGTGTTAGAGGAAAGAATTACGGAGACCTTGGACTGCCAAAAAAACAAATCAGTGGTTTCTAGATCAAATCAAACCTGAACTCTTCCTAGGCCATCATACTTCAGTTACATTATGAGAAGACAAGACTCACTGGAAAAGACAAGAATGCTGGGAAAAATCAAAGGCAGCAGAAAAGAGGAAGACCCAAGATGGATTGACTCAATTAAGAAAGCCATGGCCTTCAGTTTGCAATATAAATGGCTGTTGACAACAGAACATTTTGTAGGTCATTCGTTCTTAGAGTCAAAAATCAGAAGCAACTTGATGATACGTAACACCAATAATCCCTCCCTCTAAGCTGTGGAGTCTTGTGAGCAAAAACTATGCTTTTGTGAGGTACTGGCATTAAAGTTGTGGGCTACTGCATAAATCAGTATGCTCTGGGGCCATTTTTCCTGAGCCGAGACAAAAAAGTGTGCGCTGCAGGCTAAAAAAAAAATGCGAGCTAGCTCACACTAACTCAGCTTAGATGGTACACACAACTCTGCTTCTGTCTCAGTTGGAATAACTGACACAGTCTAGGGACTTCTGCTTTGTTTTTGGATGGGGGGGGGGTACAAAATGGTCTCTTTTTCAAGTGCCATGTCTGCACAGCCCTTGTTATGCTAACCATCACAGCCTTCTACGTAATTGTTTGTTCACAGCTTCTGAAAGGATGCAGTAGGCTCCCCTCCCCCGCCTCACTGCCCATAGGCCATCTTTCACAGAGATGCCATGAAACGTCACCCCTGCTTCATGAGTAAACAAGAGCCTGCCACAAAAATGCCAGGCAGCAGTTAACGGCCTTGACTTCCAGGGAACGCCCAGCCAAACTGCCCTAAATATTTTGTCTCCCTGGCCAGATGTTCGGTGAAGGAATAAGCTCTTGCTGACAGTGTCTTTGGTCCACAAAGGCTTTGGGGAACAAGAGTTCACAGCTGTGCAAGAGGATGCCATCTATTCTCCCTGGCAGAGTTCCAGGGGTTTAAAAATGACATGTAGAAATCCAAAAAGCCTTTCTTTGTATTTTCACTAGGGGTCTCAGTCAAGGAAAATAAGAAGGGGAACAGTTCTTATCTTGGCATTCTGTAATTTACACATTGTGTTAAAGCAGGTTTTGGAGAGCACCAGATAAGAAACCTTTTTTAATAAAAACAACAGGATAGAAAACATAAATTCTTTAAGATCAATAATGCCTGGATTCCAACTTCCTGTTTCTTTACAGTGATGGAGAAGCTTAGTGTTCTAATCAACAAAATGGGTCTCTATGCAAAGAGCACATGCCCAAGTCACACATACCTTTGCACTTTTTTAAAAAATGTGGATGAACATTGGCCTGTATTGGTTATAGTTACAATGAGGAATAAAAAGGTATCCTAATAATTGCTCTCAAAATGCACTGCTTTAAAAAGGAATTTTGAATACATAAAAAAAGCAAAAAATATACAAAAATAAGGCTGGGAACCCTGCCTTTATTGTCCTGCCCCCAGATGAAATGTTAACTCTCATTTCCATGCAAATAATGGGTAGCATAGACAAAAGTGAGTCTTTTATTCAAGTGGTGATTAAGCTGTGAAATTCTGCCAGTGGAGGTAGTGATGGCCACAAGGATAAAACAGGGGTCCCCAACCTTTTTGAGCCTGTGGGCACCTCTGGAATTCTGACACAGGGTAGTGGTAGCCACACACAGTCAGCCCAGGTACAGAGGGCGAGAGGAGTAAATTTTAAAAATACACTGGGAAAGAGGTGTCAGAGAAAGAACGAAACCAACGCTGTAGTACCAGCTTATCACTGAAATGTTATTTTAATCTGCGCAACCAACCAGATCTCCAGTGGATCATTAGAAGTCCATTAGGAGCCCACCAGGCTTCACCCACTTTCTAAAAACGCTTGGCAGGCACCAGTAGGGTTGCCAGGACTTTGGGGGTGGATCCAGGAGAGTGTGGGTTGTGGAGAGGGGAGGGGCCAATACCACAGAGTCCACACTTCAAAGCAGCCATTTTCTCCAGGGGGGCTGATTTCTGCCAGTTGGAGATCAGTTGTAAAAGCAGGAGATCTCCAGGCCCCAACTGGAGGCTGACAACCCTAGGCGCCAGAGAAGGTGTTGGTGGTGGGCACCATGGTGCCCCTGGGCACCACATTGGGGACCCCTGGGTTAGACAAATTTATGGAGGAAGGGGTCCATTAGTGGCTCTGGCTACTGGCCATGGTGAGAAAGGGGAACCTTCATATTCAGAAGCTGTCAACCTCTGCATACCAGTGGAAAGGCAAGATCAGAGGAAAAAACCTTATCAGGCAACCAGCCAGAGGTGGGGGTGGGGGAGGCAATTTGCTGCAGGGATGAGATTTCAGCAGCCACTGTTAATCATAGAATAATAGAGTTGGAAGGGACCTCCAGGGTCATCTAGTCCAACTCCCTGACTCTAAGAACATGAAACTCACAAATACTTCCCCCCTACACCCACTAGTGACCCCGCTTCAAGCCCAGAAAATGGAGAGAGAGAGAGAGAGAGAACTTTCCAGGATCCTTGATAAAAGTGGCCTGGAGAAAAATTGCTTCTTGACCTCAAATTCAAGTTTCCTTCAGGTGAGGCCTGGAGATTTCTAGGGTTGCCAACCTCCATGTAGTAGCAGGAGATCCCCCAAAATTACAACTGGTCATCAGGCAATAGAGATCATTTTCTTTGGGGGAAATGGCTACTTTGGAAGGTAGCCTCTATGACATTAGACACTGCTGAGGTCCCTCCCCTCCCCAGGCTCCACTAGGTATTTCCCAAACCACACCTGGCAAACCTAGAGATTTCTCAGAATTACAACTGATCTCTAGATTACATAGATCAGTTCCCCTGGAGAAAAGGGCTGCTCTGGATTGGTGTGCACCTCACTGAAGTTCCTCCCCTTCTCAAATGCTGCCTCCTCCCCCCCAGGCTCTACCACCAAATCTCCAGGAATTTCCCATCTGGAGCTGGCAACTCTATGAGCAGACAAACACCTTTTGTTCATCCTCCAACAAGCAAGCAAGACAAACGCCTAGAAATAAATCCCCCTCCCCCTTACAAAGTAAGTCTTCGCAGAACTCCATATCTGCTATGTTAAGGATTGCAAGTGGTGGGCCTGTCCCAGCCGTGCCTTAAAGTTTATTTGGCTTCCACTGAAATAATTGCAGCTTGGTTAGCTTTTCATAGTCCCAATTCTTTTAAAGTCCATAAATACACCAGAAAAACTTCTTACCACAAACCCGTCGTCTTTGTTGGCCACAAGCGTCATTCCAAAATGCATGTTCTTTATTTGCTTGGAGCTGTTCCGCAGGGCCATGTCACCTAATTTTAGTTTGCAATTTTAAAACAAGAGGGGGAAAAAAAACAACAAACAAAAACCGTGAGCCCTAACAGTTCTCGATTGGGGTTTGGGGTGGGGTAGTCTTCCAAATTAAAATCCTTCTCAAGGATGTGTTTAGATCTGCATCTCTATGCTTAAATGTGCCCACATCAGTTCTGTTCTGCAAGTGGCAGGGGCATGCCTAGAATATAACAGTCACAGAATCATGGGATGGGTCCAAAAGCCCACATGGTCTACCCCCAGGCCTGGGTGTAAAGCAAAGTCAGACATACCTCAGCAAACACGCACATACTGATTTGACCACCATGGTTCAGCTTACAAATGTGTTACAGATGGGGTTGCAAAGTCCAGGTTGGAAAATTCCTAGAGATGTGGGGACAGTGCCTGGGAAGGGGGGCAGAGTTTGGGGATGGGAGAGAGCTCAGTGGGGGTGTGACACCACTCTAGAGCTTCTGTTTCTCCAAAGCTGCCATTTTCTCCAGGGGAACCAATCAATTTAGTCTGGAGATCTCCTGGAGAAACGTCAGGCCCCACCTTGAGGTCAGTAATCCTAGTTACAAAGAAGTGAAGAAGGTAGGGTAGTAGAAGAGCTATTCTGCCATGAAAGCAATGTGGTAAGAAAGGATACTGTAAAGAGAAGCATCTCCCATGCCAGGAATGCTCAAGCCATAACCATGAAACCAAAAGAGAACAGAATTTTGGCCTCCAAAATTCATCGTTGCATCTGGCAGCCTTTCACATCATGAAGTTCTAGAGCCAAACACAAGGCCCAACTGGTTGGCTTGCTGTTTGCCCCCTATTGGTGGGCAATCAGCCAGTGATGTTCCCCCATCCCCATCGGTGCTCAGCTGAGTGACAGAAGGAAAACAAGATGTCATAGGGTTGCCAATCCCCAGGTGGGGCAGGAAATAGACAAAAGTTTCTGTGAAAAACAGAAACTTTTTCTGTTGCTAAAGAATTCTGAAGCTCTGCTCTTTTGTAAGATGTATTGATGTTCTTAGAAGCTTGTAGAAGCCTTGTTGTGAAACAGGGGATCAAGTATGGCCCTGTCGCGTTGTGTGTGCCTTGCTGCACTGAATTATCTTACTGAAACATTGTTGAAGAGACCTTGGAGCGCTGGACTCCTTAGAAGAACCTACCTTCACCACAACCTGAACTGCATTTCTGGACTCTCTCAGCGTTGATTCGTTTATTGAGAAACCTGAGTGCGGGTGTGGTCTTTGTATGCATTATGATTGATTTCGCTCTATATTATTACTTTATATTGATTTATAAATCACTTGTATAATTTGTAATTACTTTTGAGACTGGTTTTTCACAGAGACTTGTATCTATTTCCTGCTCCATTTTTCTGTGATTCTCTGTTGGATGCCTAATCCCCAGGTGGGGGCAGGGGATCCCCCAGTTAGAGGCTCTCCCCCCGCTTCAGGGTCATCAGAAAGCGGGGGGGGGATGTCTTCTGGGCACTCCATTATTCCCTATGCTGACTGATTCCCATAGGGTATAATGGAGAATTGATCCACGGGCATCTGGGGCTGCTTTTTGAGATAAAGGCACCAATTTTCAGCATAGCATCCAGTGCCTCTCCCCAAAATACCCTCCAAGTTTCAAAAAGATTGGACCAGGGGGTCCAATTCTATGAGCCTCAAAAGAAGGTGCCCCTATTTTTCATTATTTCCAATGGAAAGAAGGCATTTAAAAGGAATGTGGTCCCTTTAAATATGGCCAGAACGCCCTTTGGAGTTCAATTATGCTTGTCACACAGCCTTGCTCCTGGCTCCACCCCCGATGTCTCCTGGCTCCATCCCCAAAACCTCCTGGCTCCACCCCCAAAGTTTTCAGATATTTCTTGAATTGGACTTGGTAACCCTAGGATGTCAGCTGGGTTGCCAGTTCCCTTCTGGCGATCAGTGGGGGGGACTTACCTTGCTGGAGGGTTGTGGGGAGGCTTGCTGGCAATGTAATTATGTTGCCAGTGACATACTGACATCACTGCCCATTCACTCAAAAATGACGACAGTTTTGCTAAAATGCAAGAGCATCCGCAGCATCTCCCAGTGACACAATGACATGACTTCTGGGTGCATGGGGAGAGATGTCAGCACGTAGGAACCTTGCAGAAGTGCCCCTCCCTGGTTTCCACAATTCCCGCCCCCACACACAATCAACCAGCTGAGTGGCCGGGAAGTGCATGCCGGTGGCGGGGCCTTGGTAAACCCAGCTGGTGACTCTCTAGGGATCTTCTCAATCTCTGTTTTTTTACCACATAGATCAGCCAAAATCCTGCTGCATCAGTGATGTCATTTCCAGGTTCCAGCCAGAAGTGCAACACTGGAATAACACTGAAATTAAAACGTTAAATGAAACCAATCATCCAATCGTAGCCTCATTCCTACCTATATTGACTTTGGTACATGCCGAGTTGTTTCTTGCTCCCACAATGCATTTGTAAATGTCGCCTTTTCGATCATCTGCTGTTCCATCCCAGGGTGCTCCCACCAGCATCCTATGGGGGAACAGTACATAAGTCTTAGTAATGCTGCACTGTACCAATAGTTTTGTATTAGTTACCTGGGAACTATCATGTATAATTTTAGGGACTGGTCTCATACCAAAGGAACTGGTGCTTGGAACTCAAATCTCCTCCCTGCCTAGTTTGCAGAGTCTGGGGGATGCGAACAATCTTCTTAGTGTTGCCCAAAACAATGATTACACTTCCAGTTTTTCACCAAAAGTGAGGCTGCCAACATCCCATCAGGCAATGGCGTAACATCACTTACAGGAGAACCCCAGAAGTAATGTCAGTCTTCTCTAGGAATTGCTGGAAATTCTTTGGTATAGCCATAGGGATTCTGCAGATTCCTACGTAAGTGTGATATCACTTCCAGTTTTTTCCTGAAGTGATGTCATGATATTGCCGACAGCACCCCCCTATGTGACATGGGCCATGTTCCTGGCTCCAATTTCCCACTGGTTACCAGGTCTAGCAGGAAGTGACAGGAAGCTGACATAGGTGCAGTATTGAGGAGCCCCCTTCATTTCCCCCTGCAGGTCTGTTAAGTGGTAGTGGGGAACAGGGTCTCTGGTTAGGAGGTCTCCCAATACAGCAGAAGACCTGGTGGTCTCCCTATCCCTGCCATTGACTTTTTGAGAGGGCTTTCTGGCAAGGATCCTATGCTTTTCATCCCTTCCATTCATATCCTCCTCCAAGGAATTCAGAGTGATGTTGATGGATCAGTTTATGCTCTTATAAAAAACATGAGAGATACTTTAGGTTGAGGGATAACGACTGACACAAGACTTCCCAGTGAGTATCATCGTCTGGGGATTAAATCCATCATAGATAGATGCTCAGCCTGCTGCCTCCAAGCAGCTTCTCTGATGAAACAAAAATAAAACTAGCTCTTTGGGGGGGGGGGGATATAGGACCATATAAGTCAGGTATGTCCAACAGGTAGATTGCGATCTACTAGTAGATCGCGGAGGGGTCAGAGGTAGATCACCAGCCCCACTTGGCCTCATGGTTTGCTGGCAGGTCTTTGGGGTTTTTTTATGATTGTTTGGTGTGGTGGTATTTGATTATTGGTGCCAGTATGATTAATTCTTTTTTTTTACTTTTAGAACTGCATGTGTGGTTTTGGCATCATCCAGAGGTCTTCAGTTCCTGTTGATCTTTAATACTTTGGGACAGTGACAGTTTTGGACCAGATTCAGCCAGGGTTAACTTAGCATTCCAGCCACCCCAGTATAACAAAGATGAGTGTTCCAAAGAAGAGCAAAACCTACCACTTTCATGATGAATGGGAAATGGACTACTTCTTCATCATGGTGAAAGACAAGTGTTGTTGTCTACTTTGTAACGCCACTGTATCCTTGCCCAAAAAGGGAAATCTGGAGCGTCATTATAAGGCTCTGCATAGCAATAAGTTTGATGCTGATTTTCCACCCAAAAGTTTAACTCGTAAACTGAAACTCAAAGAACTTAAATCTAAATTGGCTGCACAGCAACACTTGATGGCGAAGCCAAGGTCACACTCAGTCAATGCAACCATGGCATCCTTCAAGGTTAGCAACCTGATCGCAAAGAAATGCAAACCTTTCAATGAAAGAGAATTTGTAAAAGATTGTTTTCTTGAAGCAGCAGACAATCTTTTTGAAGGGTTTAAGAATAAGAAAGAGATCACAGCTGCTGTCCAAGATGTACAGTTGTCAAGAAACACCATTGTGCGGTGAATAGAAAAGATGTGTGGAGACACAACTGAACAATCGTTGGAGGGTGTTTCAGTTTATCTTGCTTTCTCACTCCAACTGGATGAATCTACAGACATAAGAGACATAGCCCAGTTATTAGTCTTTATCTGGATGGTTTTTGAAGACTTCAGTGTTAAAGAAGAACTACTTGGAATGATTTCTTTAAAAGGGAGAACTACCAGTCAGGAAATATTCAGCTCTTTCCATTCTTTTGTGACAAAGTGTAATCTTCCATTGCATAAACTTGTTTCCATCACTACTGATGAAGCAAGAGCAATGACAGGAGAGGTTAACGGTTTCATAGGCCTCTGTAGACAGCATGATGACTTTCCAGATTTCCTTTCTTACCACTGCATCATTCACCAGCACGTTTTGGCAAGCAAGAGACTCAATACAAAGACTGTCATGGACATCACTTTCAAAATTGTAAATTCAGTTCATGGAAGATTACTTAAAAGACGGCTTTTCAGTCTTACTCTTGATGAAGGGGCAGCAGATATTATTTTGCACACAGATGTAAGGTGGCTAAGTAGGCACAAATTTCTGCAAAGATTTCGTGATTTGCTGAATGAAATAACGTTTTTGAAGGAGAGGGGAGATGACAAAGCAGAGTTAGAAGATGAGGTTACGTGATCTGGCATTTCTCGCTGACTTTACAGGCAAACTAAGTGATATGAACATTGAACTACAAGGTAAAAACAAATGCATTGGCAACATGATGAGTACAGTTTCATCCTACAAGAGCAAATTTGAGCTAATGATGACTGACTTGGCAAACAGCACTTTTGATCATTTTCCTAATACACAGGACCATCTGGGACAATATCTAAATTCTTTATTTAGATAAATAAATATCTAAAATAAATATCTATTTTGCTTTTCAGAATAAGAAGTATGTGACAGAAATCTGCTCTGTTATCCAGGAATTTGAAAAAAGATTCTGTGACTTCCAAAGAATTGAAAAAGTTGTGGAATACTTGTCATACCCATTCAAAGCAAATATGGACATTAAGGAAACTGCAGCTGCTATCAGTAAAAATTACTCATTGAACAAGGCATCTCTTGAAAACAAAATGACATTTTTCTCAAGACCCGTGCTGAGCAAGAATTGTTTTGGAAGCTAGTGCCTAGAGACAAATTTCCCAACTTGAGAAGATGCAGTGAAGCTGTGCACTCCTGTTTTGGTTCAACTTATTTGTGTGAATCTGCGTTTTCCCATCTGAAAATGACAAAGAGTATACAGCGTTCCGACATGACAGATGAACATCTCCCGGATTCCTTGAGACTGGCCCTCACGCAATATTCACCCAACTTCAAAAAGCTGGTGGATGAAATGTAGACTCAGACGTCTCACTAATTAGCAAGAGCGAAGTTTTAAAGATTGCGCAAGATCAGCCTGGATCAATACTTGACCTACATTTAACACAAATTACTCAATAAAAGTTAAAGAAAGTTATTAAGACAGTTAAAAAAAGTTATAACAATAAAAATTTAAGAAAAACTGATCGCAGTTCTTTCTGGATCTTTATCTCTCTGTTTTGTTTTTGCTTATTTAGCTTACCAGTAAATGACAGAAGATGCATTGTAATTGGGGGGGCAGTGGAACCCAAATTTGGTGGGTTAAAATCTAATTCGAAACTAATTTGAAACTTAATTTTCATGGTGGTAGATCACCAGCACTTTTGTCCAGAAAAAATAGATCATGACCTGTTCAAAGTTGGACATGCCTGATATAAGTCATGCCTAGACTGAGCACATGCTAACAAACACAGCAAAACCCCTGTGTGAAATCAGCTATTGTTTGGGAAGGTGCCGAAAATTCCATTTGAGATCACTACCTCCCCATAACCACACAAGTAAGTTCCCAGGCTTCTCCGAGAAGAGGGAATTAATGTTAAACTAATTTAAGTCTATAGCTTGGATACGTTTGCTTCCAGACAAGCTCATAAAACTACAAACAGATGAAGAAACAACCTGAATAGCATGATCTGTTTTCTGCGTCAGGTTTGGGCTTTTGGTGTGTGTGTATTTAAAAATACCCACTCAAATGCTGTTTTGCCTGACATCATAGCTAACTTTCAGCTTTTTGCTGAAACTACCCTGGATTCCTCATCATGCTGGAGCCCACGGATTCCTCCCTTCTTCTGGAAATATGATGCAAATATCTTCTGGGAGAGAAATGCTGGCTGGGAGAAATGTTATTGTGTATTTCTGAAGATGGTGCTTAGATTGTTGGCACAGGCCAGAGGTTTGTTGGACTGCAATATTATTTTTATTATAATATGTATTTTTATTTTATAATAATAAAATACAAAAATGACAAATAGAAACACAGAATCATAGAGCTGGAAGGGACTTCAAGGGTCATCTAGTCCAACCCCCTGCAGCGTGCAGGAAATTTACAACTACCCTCCCCCATTCCCTCAGTGGCCCCTACTCTATCCCTCCAAAACCTGGGCCAATCTGGCCTGGAAGAAAAAATTTTCCTGATCCCACAGTGGCAATCAGTATTACCTTGGGCTTATAAGAAAGCGTCAAAAGAGCTGAGTACCGGCTCATCCCTTCCTGCCCTCCTTCTCACGATATGTCTAAATTCACAGAATCAGCATTGCTCCCGAGGAAGCCTGTTCCATTGAAGAACTGCTCTGTCAGGAAGTTCTTCCTAATGTTTAGTCAAAAATTCTTTTGATTTAATTTCAACCTGTTAGTTCTGGTTCAATCTAGGGCATCAGAAAAAGAAGTTCTTATGCTTAGAGAACAAAGAAGATGCTCTACCACCGAGTCCTTTGCTGAGCTTCCACTGCCTACAGCCCTGCCTTTTGCAAGAGCTTGGTCTGCAGAAATGGGCGAGAGATGATGCCTGTTTCCCCCATACCCTGACAAAGGCTGACCCACTGATTCGTGAAGCTTAAGCTATTGCCAAAGACAAAAGAGCAGCTGGGCTGTTGTTTTATGAGAATTTGGCAATCCTATCCCCAGCCTGAGACCCCGAGGATCTGGTCTGAGCCCCCGAGTTCCTGACAATCTCATTTTTATGAATAAAAGCTGGACATATGGTGAACCCATTCACCAGAATGGGTTTCACATGGCAGAATGCCATGGGGCAACCACCCAAAACTTTGCTCCGAACACCCACTGACATCCGTCAGGACTCTCTGTATGTCCCTGAACTCATTCAACTATTTGCACTTCCTGTATTTGTATGATCTTCACGTCCAACTCTGCGGCTATCCTGGGTTCCTCCTAATGGATATCTGGCGCTCTGAATTTCTTCTGTGAATCCTTTTCAGGCAACAGCCACTGCCAATAATTTCCTTTTGTTCTCCTTCTTGTAGAAAAAAAAATCAGCTGATGTCCACTTGGGGAAATCAGAGATCCAGCCTAGCATTTCCTTTTCTGACTAACAGGCAGAAGTGAGGCCTGGAGGCCAGATATGAGATGTTTGCCTTGAAAGGGGAATCAAACCAGCAGTGAACAGGAAGTGCTATTGATCTATTTTATTTATCGTTCCGCAATGTCCATCCCACCCTTCTTCAAAGGAGCTCAGGGCATGGTGTGTGGAGGCTGTCCCATTTTATCCTCACACAACAACTCCAATAGAGAGATTTTGTTAAAATTGTCCCAGAGTCATCCACAGCAGGCACAGAGGCAAATACTATGCCCCTGTCATCAGGCACTGTGAGGTAGCCCTTTTCAGGGGACAGACACTTTGAGGTACCATGAAAGAAGAATTATCAGTTAGGTTAGAGTCTTGGCCATCAATGCCAAACTGCTCACATGTAGCTCTATGATTCTGTTTTTTTCCCCTGATGGTTATTTTCCTCTAGGAAAACCACCTACATGAAACTTCATCTTCTTCCTCCTCCTCCTCCTGTGTGAGAAACTAGCAGCTTCAGCCCAGTAGGGGCCATTACACTGTATGGAGCTCCTCAGCAAAGAGGCTGATTGTTTGGGAGCTTGATAAAATCTTCTGGACTTCTTATCACCTTGAATAAGGGCTATATCTTTCAAGCTGCAGAGTGAGTTCTGGTGACTGCATTGTCCAGTATGTTGGAACCAAATCCTTTTGAAAGAGAAGTGGATGAGAAGAATCCTGAACGTGGTGGTCTTGAGAAGCAGGACTTAACTTACCTTAAAGTGTTGCCAGTAAGAACAAGTTATTTAACTAGAGACCAGGGGTCGTTTTGTAGAAAAATAGGTGGTGGAAAAATAGGTTGCATATGGCCACTCTGCTAATCCAGGGATTGTTATGCAGTTGCACCTACTATTCAATAGACAAGGTGGGGAGGAGGAGGGGGAACCCTCAGAAAAGTTCAGGAGCTGTGCTCCTGTGAGCTCCTGCTGAATCTGTTGCATTTTTCTGTTCACTGCTATATTTATGTCCTCACAACATCAATTTTGTTGCATTGTTCTGTATGGTGGAAAGGCTGAGTGAAAGACATTTTTTTTACTTTAAATCACTGTCTTGCTAGTTCTGTTCCTGAATTAACTCCATAGAACCCACACAGAAAGAGGTAATATAAGCAGCCAGAGGGAGGAATGCTTAACCCTTTCCCTGCTGTCTGTTTGACTGCTCATAATTGTCCCCTCCAAACCATTTTCCAACTTGAACTAACCCCCCCCCCCCCCCCATGCCTGATAGAAAAAGATCAAGCAGCTCCTCTCTCTTTGACAGTGTGCTCACAATTGCTCACAAATCCACAACCACTTTTCTTTGGGGGGAAAGCCCTAATGAATCTAGCTTGAATCTCAACTGCCACGTATCCACATATGTGGTGGGAAACTAGAATACAGATCTCATGGAACTACTGATAGGTTATTCCCCCTGCCCCATCTTCTCCTATCCTCACAGTAGGTTCCAGTTCCTTGTTTTAGTATGGAGCTGGGCGATTGGAAGAAGGTGGGGGAGATGTCTAGAAAGGCTTTGGCAGAAAACTCAAAGGGAATTTGATAGAGTGTGGTGTAGAGTTCACTGGAATGCCTAGAGGCGGTGGTGGTGACAGCAGCAAAGCAAAGGAATCCTATTTCTCCACAATCATTGCATCCGGTAGTGTACAACCAGCTCAGTTGTTTACGCGATGTTGACATTTGCTAACTTCTGAGTCTTTAAATTCTCAGAAGCTGATGATTAATTGTGACACTTACGCCAAGTTTCCTTTGCTAAAAAAAAAATCACTCCAATATGTTCTGAAATGCATGCCTCTTGTAATATAGCTCAGGCATTAGAAGTGTCCTGTGTGACATCTGCTCAAGTTCCAGCTGACTTATGGCATCCCTGTGGGGTTTTTAAGGCAAGAGCCATTCAGAAGTAGTTTGCCATTGCCTGCCTCTCTGTTGCCACCCTGGTGTTCCCTGGTCTCCGATCCAAATGCTAACCAGAGCTAACCTGATGAGATTGGGCTAGCCTGGGCTATCTAGGTCAGGGCTTTGAAACAATTACCACAATGGACACTGACAGGATTTGGGGATCTGTGAAGGCCACCACTTATACTATGGATTCCTGTCCAAATCAATTGCTTAAATCTTGTAAGAATCACATCAGTAAACACTTGTTGTCCAACATAAATCAATCACTGACTCAGGGCGCTGTTCCTCAGTTGTGGCCAATTATCATCCAGATTATAATACGCCCTTTCTGGGTAACATGATTGAGAAAATGGCTGCCAAACAACTCCAGGTCTTTATGGATGACTCATCTGCTTTAGACCTCCTATCTGGTTTCAGGTCAGGCTATGGGATAGAGAAGGTGCTGGTGGCTTTACATTGTGGTCTCAGTTTGAAGGCAGACAAAGACTTGGCATCGCTGTTGCTCTTCTTGGATTTAGCAGCCTTTGATACGATGGGCCATGCCATCTTGTTGAGATGTTTGAAGGCAGGAATAGGTATTACAGGATGTGCTTCAAGTTGGTTTAAATCTTTCCTTAGGGACTGGACTCAGTTGCTGTGGGAGACCAGTTTTTATCAGAGGAACAAAATCACACACATACACACTGACACACATCACGAAATGATGTCACAGTGCTCTAGGAATTCACCCATCTCTAGACATGTGCAAACTTCTAGAGCACTGTGATGTCATTTCAAGGTACAAACTGGACGTGATGTTGTGACATGGCACCTACAAGTTGACGGGATGTGAATTGGCAGAGACTGACCAAGAGAGAGATCTTGGGGTCGTGGTAGATAACTCATTGAAAATGTCGAGATAGTGTACGATTGCAATAAAAAAGCCCAACGCTATGCTGGAAATTATTAGGAAGGGAACTGAAAACAAATCAGCCAGTATCATAACATCCCTGTATAAATCAATGGTACGGCCTCATTTGGAGTACTGTGTACAATTCTGGTCACCACACTTCAAAAAAGATATAGCATTGGAAAAAGTGCAGAAAAGGGCAACTAGAATGATTACAGGGTTGGAACATTTTCCCTATGAAGAAAGGTTAAAACACTTGGGGCTCTTTAGCATGGAGAAACATCGACAAAGGGATGACATGATAGAGGTTTACAAGAGGTAGAGAAAGAAGTACTTTTCTCCCTTTCTCACAGTACAAGAACTCGTGGGCAATCAATGAAATTGCTGAACAGTCAGGTTAGAATGGATAAAATGAAGTACTTCTTCACCCAAAGAGTGATTAACATGTGGAATTTACTGCCACAGGAGGCGGTGGTTGCTACAAGTATAGCCAGCCTCAAGAGGGGATTGGATAAACATTTGGAGCAGAGGTCCCCCAGTGGCTATTAGCCACAGGGTATAGATGGAACTCTTTGTCTGGGGCAGTGATGCTCTGTATTCTTGGTGCTGGGTGGGGGGGCAACAGTGGGATGGCTTCTAATGTCTGGGCCCAACAGATGGACCTCCTGATGGAACCTGGTTTTTTTAGCCATTGTGTGACACATAGTGTTGGACTGGATGGGCCATTGGCCTGATCCAACATTGGCTTCTCTTATGTTCTTAACTACTTTGGAAGATGTGAAATCAGGGCTTTTTTTGAGCAGGAACGCAGTCCCAGCTAGCTTGGCATCAGAGGGTGTGGCCTCATATGCAAATGAGCTCCTGCTGGACTTTTTCTACAAAAAAGCCCTGTATGGAACAATGGTGACATCAGGGGGTGTGACCTAATATGCAAATATGTTCCTGCTGGGCTTTTTCTACAAAAAACCCCCTGTGTGAAATGATGTCATGTGTAAGCCCAAATTAAATATGGGTAGGATACAATTTGGGTAGGAGGAGCCAGAACAAGAGCCCTGCATGGATGGAACATTTGCTTCCTTCTGTGGTTTTGAAGGAGATACATCCCCAGCTTTCTGGAGAACTGAACAATTTTCTTGATACTAGATGCCACAGTATCTTGCTCCCTTTCCTGTAAGTTGTGGTGAAAATTCATTAGAAACGACAAAACACTGATTTCAGCTTTTATAGAGATGTTTTCAGACTTGGGTTTTAATCGGTACTTACCATTTCTGCCCTCCAGCTGTGTGCTGCAGGACTTTGTATCCAAACTGGGCTTCCCGGGGGCCACGGAAAATCTGAGGTCTTTTCACATCAATGTTAAATGGGGTAACAAATCCTGGAAAGATGGAGAAAGAGAAATGAAGAGCTAGATGTTCCAGCCAACCATATACTGAGGGAAGATGAGGCCACAGCAGTTAGAAAGTCAGTGTGGCATAGCGGTTAAGAGTGTCAGATTAGGAGTTTGGAGGTTTGGGTTCAACTCTCCAACCAGCTATTTGTTGGCTGAGTACTTAACACAGGAGCAGTGCACAACCTGATTAAAGAGTAGATAAAGGTTTATTTAGAAACTAACAGGAAAGGAAAGAGGAGAGACAGTGCTAGGTTCCTAACCACATCTCTGGTTGAGAGAGAGGGGAGGGGGGAGACAGTGAAGCGCTTCTGAAAAGAAAGAGGAAATTGTCCTTGTGAGTAGAAATCTGGAGACAGACAAGGTATGACTTAACAAGAGAGAGAAGATGCTGTCCTCACTATCCTGTCTAATTGTCTCCCTGCTACCCCATTCAGAGTCTCCTTCTTTTCTTCCTTGTACACCAGACCTTGTCTTTTCCAACACCATTAACTCTTGGGCCAACTAGTTGTTCTGCTGGCCAAGACAGATGAGAAGCTCCCACTCACCCTTTCCCCTTCAAATGGCAGGCGCTAAAGACTCCCACCATCCCTCTTTCCACCCTGAAATGGTCAGTCCCGTTAAGCCATTCCAGTTACCCTAATGAGGTAAATATCAGTTGCATTGGGACATTTCATCCCAGAGAAATGGAGCAGACATGAAGGCCTAGGCCTCCATCCCACACGCCACAGAATCAGTTTTCCATGTCCTATTTTAATGGAGAAAATCCCTTCTGAGAACGCCATTCATGGAACTCTCAATGTCATGTCTGGTGTAACTTCCAGGGACCAATGGAACGAACCTGATGCCAAAGAATTACACAGTTAATGACTTACACTAAAAATATTAATTTTAAGAAGAGATCCTCAAAAGGCAAAGAAACCCCCACAATATACAGAAAAAGGGTCCCCATTGAGAATATATTTATTTATTTTTGAGACTTTTATCCTGCCCTACCCCATAGGCGGGCTCAGAGTACTAGCAATTCTGCTTCAACAACAATAATGTCATACATTAATTGATGAAACAGTCCATTTAAAACATCAACTCAAACAATTAAAATTTAGTCAACTAATTTCAGTATCTACTAATAGCACAGCAAATAATTTCTTCTTTCAGTGTCTGCTAGGCTCATGCCAGAGAGGGTGGGATGCGTTCTGCATACAACAATCACTCAGTCCAGGCACCCAAGATATGTAGTCATGGTCGCTTGAGCAGGGGAGGCCAATGTTATTCTGCAACATTTATGCATGTTATTTATAAGCATGTAAGGCTGTGTAAAATGAAATAAATTTAAATTGTGTTCTGCTCTGTCTTGTGGGTATAATGCTATAGTATTTACATGAATATTTATAGTATTTACATGAGAGATGGAAATGCTTTTCAAATAAATAAATGAATGAAAAAACCCTCGTCTCTGAGGCCACTGGTCTAACCTCTTAATCCTCATCTCCCTCTGAAATGATGCCTAACAATGTGCTAGGGTTGCCAATCCCCAGGTGGAGGCAGGGGATCCCCCGGTTTGGAGGCCCTCCCCCCGCTTCCGGGTCATCAGAAAGCGGGGGGAGGGGAGGGAAATGTCTGCTGGGCACTCTATTATTCTCTATGGAGATTTATTCCCATAGAAAATCATGGATAATTGATCCACGGATATCTGGGGCTCTGGGGGCCCTGTTTTTTGAGGTAGAGGCACCAAATTTTCAGTATAGTATCCAGTGGCTCTCCCCAAAATACTCCCTAAGTTTCAAAAAGATTGGACTAGGGTGTCCAATTCTATGAGCCCCCAAAGAAGGTGTCCCTATCCTTCATTATTTCCTATGGAAGGAAGGCAATTAAAAGATGTGCAGTCCCTTGAAATGTGATGGCCAAAACTCCCTTTGGAGTTCAATTATGCTTGTCACACCCTTGCTCCTGACTCCACCCCAATGTCTCCAGGCTCCACCCCCAAAGGCCCCAGATATTTCTTGAATTGGACTTGGCAACCCTACAATGTGCTCATGTAGTTATTCCTCATTCCTGTTATCTCCCCCACTCTGTGTGTGTGTGTGTTTGAGGTGCTGTCAAGTAATTTCTGACTTATGGCGACTGTATGAATTAATGACTTAAGAACATAAGAGAAGCCATGTTGGATCAGGCCAATGGCCCATCCAGTCCAACACTCTGTGTCACACAGTGGCCCAAAAAAATCAAGTGCCATAAGGAGCTTCACAATTGGGGCTAGAACCTTTCCACTTTGCCCCCACCCCCCAAGCACCAAGAATACTTCCAGAAGGTCCTATCATTAACAGCTAGGGTTGCCAACCTCAAGGTGCATCCAGAGATCTTCTGCTGTCATATAAGTGATCTCTAGATGACCAAGATCAGTTCTCCTGGAGAAAATGCCTGCTTTGAGAGCCAGTTTGGTGTAGTGGTTAAGTGCACAGACTCTTATCTGGGAGAACCGGGTTTGATTCCCCACTCCTCCACTTGCAGCTGCTGGAATGGCCTTGGGTCAGCCATAGCTCTCATAGGAAAGGGGAGCTACTATAAGAGCTCTCTCAGCCCCACCTACCTCACAGGGTGTCTGATGTTGGGCAGGGGAGGGTAAAGGAGATTGTGACCATTCTGAGACTTTGAGATTCAGAGTATAGGGCGGGATATAAATTCAATTTCTTCTTCTTTGGAGGGTCGGCTCTATAGCATTATACCAGCTGTGGTCCTTCCCCTCCCCAAACCACACCCTCCCGACTGTGCCTGAAATCTCCAGGTATTTTCCTAATCCAGAGCTGGTAAACCTACCAACAGCCTTGCTCAGGGCTTGCAAACTGAGGACTGTGGTGTCCTTTATTGCATCTGTCACACAGCAGGGGCCTAGCAGGACCTGCTGGCTGCGACCACTCTGGTAAGGGTCTGTATGGAGGGCCCAGAGCACCCAACCAACCTTGTCTTCCTTATTAATAAATGCCTCTTAACTGTGACCAAAGAGACATGAGAACCCAGGCAGTATAACAACAAAAAGAAGTGTATTATTAGTGCTCTAAAACAATAAGTGGGTGCTAAAGATTTAGTGCTAAAGTGAATATGAAACAGTAAAGCTTATTGCAAATAAACAAAAAACCCCGACACGTTTAGCTATACAGTCCCTCTCTCGGCTTGGCTTCGCGAACGAAGATTTAAGTAGGGTGCAATAGTCCACGTCTGCTGCAGGCTCGCTGGTGGCTGACAAGCCCAATGTGGGACAGGCAGATCCGACCACAGCGGCTGCAGGGAAAAGTCTGATTTGGGTTGGTGCTGTAGCAGTGCGATTCTTCCTCAATCTCCTTTTGTCCTCAAGACCAGCTATGCGTGCATTCTCAAAGGAAGAGACAGCCTGGTGGATGGTGTGCCTCCATGCTTTGCGATCTGAGGCTAGGTCAGACCACTGGTGATGGTTGATGCGACAGGTGCCAAAGGATTTCTTCAAGGAGTCCTTGTACCTCTCGAATACCTACAGTCCCTACTCGAATACCAAACTCACCACTTCCCTTGGGTGAGGGATCATCCTACTGCCTGTTCCATAGCAGTCTTTCTCTGTCTGCAACCTCTCTAGACAGAGCACCTCTCTGCCTGCAGCCTTTTCAGGAAAGAATACACTGGGTGATTACAGACCTGCACTTTGGGCCGACTCAGAGGCACCCCCGAAATTGACCCAAAAAATCCTCCCACACACAAACATCTGTCGCCTGCCCTTGTCCCGTACTCACCCCATCCTCCAGCCTCCTCAGTGTGACTCAAAAAGCTACCACTTCCAAAGTGGTAGCAAATTTTTAAGCCACACACCAGATGCCTCCTTGACGTCTGGAAGCGGAATGGCGCAAGCGAGGCACCTCCCATCCACCCCAAAATGCCCATCTGTTATCACCCACCCTGTCTGTGCTTGGCCCTTTTTATGCTCTCTTCCCAGGTCCCACCCCTTAGTTTCCCTCCAAAACCTTGCCACCCAATCAGAGGGACAGGGGGATCCTGGGAAATGTAGGCTTTTTCCAGTAACTCCTAGGCAGACTTCTCTGGGGCCTGCAGGCCTCACTAGGCCCAGGATCATGACAGCATCAATCAGTCTCATGTTGGGTCTTCCTCTTTTCCTGCTGCCTCCAACTTTGCTTAGCGTTATTATCTTTGCCAGAGACTTTTGTCTTCTCATAATTTAACCAAAGTATGATAGCCTCAATTTAGTCTTCCCTAATTATTTGAAGTTCAAATTGCATGCTTTTGGGGGCAACATCTTTCTTTCTCTTTCTATTGTTTACTATAGTGGAATGCTATGTAAATCATATAGAGTACTAGGCGATCACCGTTAGAAAAGAAGAACTCGCCTATATTGTAGTGATGCACGAAATGTTTTTAAAATCTTAAATTGTAATTATGTTTTATTGGTTTTTACTGGTTTTAACTTGTGAATGAATGTTGTTAGCCGCCCTGAGTCCGCTTGCGGAGAGGGCGGGATAGAAATTTAAAATAATAAATAAATAAATTAGTGGTACAAAAATAATCATGTATCTTACAGCCAAGTGCTCCCTTGTGTATCAAATCATCTTCCAAGGGAGGCCACCTTCAGCTAAGGTACATGTTTCTGCAAATTTAGAGGGAGCTGAATCCTATAACAGAAACGAGCAGGGGTGGGATTCTAGCAGGAGCTCCTTTGAATATTAGGCCACACCCACCTGGTATAGCCAATCCTCCAAGAGCTTACAAAAAAGAGCATTGTAAGCTCTTGAAGGATTGGCTACATCAGGGGTGTGTGGCCTAATATGCAAAGGAGCTCCTGCTAGAATCCCACCCCTGGAAAGGAGTAAGAGTCCAGTAGCACCTTAAAGACTAACAACATTTCTGGCAGGTTAGGAGCTTTAATGACTCACTGCTGAGTTTTTCAGATACAGCTAGGTGCTACTGTACTCTTGCTCTCTTCTACATTCACATGAAGATACCTTAAATTGATTCACTCCACCAAGGTCAATAGTGTCTACTCAGACTAACAGTAGCTGTCCAGGATCTCACCCATTGCCTGTTCTTTAAAGAAAAAAACCTGAAGATGCCTGGTATGGAACCTGGTACCTTTTACATGAAAGGCAAAGGCTCTTACACTCAGCCATAGCCTCCTCCTTTAAAAAATAAAATAAAAAAACAAACAGTACAAGTGACACAAGCACATACGCAGACATTGCCAAAAAATGTTGTGGGAGGGTGGAGAGAGATGAGGATTTTTTGGTTATTATATTTATTCACTCTAAACATTTCTCTCCACCTGTCCATAGTACAGTGGACAAGCAGCCAGCAGTAACATATAAAATGCGCTGCATCATCCTTCTCTCTGCCGCAAAAGCTTGGACTCTCAGAGGAAGCCCCACCACATTTCCAAAAGAGTCCATGTGTTTCACGTTACCAGAAGTTCCACATCTGCTGAGCCAATATGCCTTGGAGGGAGGCAGGCAAAAGGAAGAGTCAGGAGCAAAGCTGCAGTGATGGTTTCTTGGCCCTGGGAAAACACTGTATTCCCATCCGGTGGAGTCAAAACACCTTCCCTGTTCTAATTTCTTCAGTGGATACTTCTCATGAAAAGGATGAAAACGAGCCTCAATTAAGGCTTGGAACTGGTTTCCACAATCAAAGGCCAAGGTCGGCTAAATTTCAAGTAATAACAAAGGCAGTGATATCCTGATCAATGTCCTCTCTAAGCTGTGGAGTCTTGTGAGCAAAAATTCTACTTTTGTGTACTACTGGCATTAAAGTTACGAACAAGCAATTTGACTATTGCATGAATTAGTTTGCTCTGGGGCCATCTTTCCTGAGCTAAGATAAAAATGTGTGAGCTGGAGGCTAAAAAACTGTGAGCTAGCTCAGGAATATTGGTCCTGGTTATATGGCAGAATGCTCCATCTCCCTTTGAGGGCCCGGCTCTGATATATGTGAAAAAATAAGTGTCCTTGAGGATGTTCAGAGTGCCTCATCTACCCCATCTTAACACACTAGAAGCCATAGGAGATTCCTGGAGATTTGGGGACAGTGCCTTAGGAGAAGGAAGTTCGGGGAGGGACTTCCCCTAGATTCTACAGTATATCATGGGGTGAGGTCAGACGTTCAGAAAATCCCGCTAAGGGCATGAGTGGAATCTGGAAGCATGTCGGATTTTAAGCGGTTGTCCAAACGTCAGCATCTGCGAATGGTGGTTAGCTCGTTCGAGTCCCGCGTTGAGACGACTGAGGCGCGGACTAATTTGATACTGCTTTAAATCAGGAACAAAATTCTTCTGACGGTTCCTGAGTGGAATTTCTCTGTTTGAATGCTCCATCGTTGGTGACTCATCAGAAGTGCACCACCGCTTCCCTCCCAAAGCCCCCTGCAAGCGATATCACTGTGCCAGTGAATGAGCGAGCGAAAGTTGGCTCGATAAATTGTTTACCCGCCCCTATGTCCAGAAACAAAACTCACTTTTGAAACTAGATGTGAACTGATTTGAACTAGGTGTAAACTACATGTGAACTGATTTGAATTCCTGGGGTCTTTTCTGCACGCGTAGTGCTCGTGCTGGAAAAGTAGTGCCAACGGACTAGCAAGACTGTTAGTGATCCGACCGATTTAAAAGCGATGCGCATCCCCACCCTCGAGAATGAGGTCATGGTGGATGTGCGAGGTCTCTAGTAGAGAAGGGAGGAGACGCTGGATCTGCTCGATAGTGCAGATAGCTGGCATCACTGCACCTGCGCTAATGCAGATTGACGTCTCATGAAACGAGGTCCGGTAGAGCACTCTGATCGACCAGCAACGGGACCCACATGGGATAGAACGGGAGCCAGGCTGTTGTCTGATTGGAAAATTGGTTGTGTGGATTATAATAGAGGCGCATTGCAGATGGATTTAATGGTGAGTGTGACTGCACCCATGGTGTCCGCCCTCTAAAACTGCCATGTTCTCCAGGGGAACTGATTTCCCTAGTCTGGAGATCAGCTGTAATTCTAGAAGAAATTCAGGGTCTGCTTGGAGGCTGGCAATCTTATACGGGATTATGAGGCAGGGTTATGGTTTAATTTCTAAAATAATTCATTCTGGGGTTAAATTACATTTAGAACACCTACTATAAGATGTAGAAACAGGGTTGCGAACTCTGAGTTGGGAAATTCCTGAAGATTTGGGGGTGGAGCCTCTGAAGGAGACATCTTGATGAGGGGAAGGAACTCAGCAGGGAAGTGATGTCATAGACTCCACCCTCCAAAGTTGCCATTCCTCCAGGGAAACTGATCTCTCCAGTCTGGAATCATTAGTAATTCCAGAACTCAAGGCCCAGCCTGGAGGTTGATAACCTATAAAGTCCTGCTCCTTAATCTTAGATAGCCTGCAACGATTCAGTGGCAAAGTAGATGTGAAGTAGAATATATATTTTTCTTATTCTTGTACCCTGGAGTTATATGTATCAAGAGTACAGCAACGTGGTGCAACCAGAATTAATGTAAAACATTTCCGTGCTGCCTCTTCAACATCCTTCTTGAAGAACTTTTTGAAGTCCCCAGAAAGCTAGGCAAGTGCTTATAGCTGGAATTCAATGCACAGTTCATTGTAACTCTTAATTTAAGGTTGCCAGGTCTGAGTTGGAAAATCCTTGGAGACTTTGGGGGTTGATCTGGGAGAGGGTGGGGTTTGGGGAGGGGAGGGACCTCAGCATGGTGCAGTGCCATAGAGCCCACCCTGCAAAGCAGCCGTTTTCTCCAGGTAGGGTTGCCAAGTCCAATTAAAGAAAAATCTGGGGACTTTTGGGGCGGAGCCAGGAGACTTTGGGGGTGGAGCCAGGAGACATTGGGGTGGAGCCAGGAACAAGGGTGTGACAAGCATAATTGAACTCCAAGGGAGTTCTGGCCATCACATTTAGAAGGGACAGCTCACCTTTTTAAATGACTTTCTTCCATAGGAAATAATTAAGGATAGGGGCACCATCTTTTGGGGCTCATAGAATTGGACCCTCTGGTCCAATCGTTTTGAAACTTGGGGGGTATTTCGGGGAGAGGCACTAGATGCTATACTAAAAATTTGGTGCTTCTACCTCAAAAAATAGGCCCCCCAGAGCCCCCAATACCCATGGATCAATTCCCTATTATTCCCTATGGTAATCATTCTCCATAGGGAATAATAGAGTGCCCAGTAGACATTTCCCTCCCCCCACGCTTTCTAAAGGGGGGGAGAGCCTCCAAACCAGGGAATCCCCTGCCCCCTCCCTCTCTCACACACACAAATACTTACTAAATCTTCTTCCTGTAGAACTTTACTTGCTGTGAAAACGAAAGCAAAAGAAAGGGAGAGGCCATTCTCCATGGAAACTATTACTGACCCTTTCCAATGAAGCCCTTCCTGTTTCCTGTTTTCTGTGCAGCCTTAAAGGCACACATTTTACAAACGGATCAGGAGCTCTACAACTACATGATGCCTACACGCATGTTCTCTCCCCCGCCCCGCTTCCGAATTTTTGGAGAGCGGGGGAGGAGGCGGCAAATTCGGGGGTCCCCCGCTAGGCCGGGGGGTGGGTTGGGAAGCCTATCTCCAGGGGAGCTGATCTCTGCCAGCTGGAGATCAGTTGTAAAAGTAGCAGATCTCCAGGCCCCACTTGGAGGCTGGCAATCCTATTAAGTAGCAAGATTTATTGAACAAAAACATGCATCTGAAAATCACTTTTTGGGGAGTAAGCCCTACTGAATGCAATGAGACTTACCTCTGATCAGGGGTCATTTTGTAGAAAAATAGATGGCAGAGCTCATTAGCATAACTCATTAGCATATGCCGCCCCCCCCAACCAAAAGCAACCCAATGCAAGAAAGGAGAGCCCTGGGTGAGCAAGGCCTGCTTGGACTGGCTAGAGATCTAGCCAGCCGAAGCAGGCCTTGCTCGCCTAGGGCTCTCTTGAGCTGCTCCTCCCCAGTCAAAAGGCCAGCAAGCCACTCGCCACCCAAAATCACATAAGAAGTGGAGAAAGGGTGGCGCAGGCTTCTCCAGGGGTTAATGAGGGCTGCTGAGGACGTGGCAAAGGTCCTGGTGCATGACTGGCTACCTGCTCTCCTAATCCAGGGATTGTTATGCAGATGCGCCTACTATTCAATGGACAAGGTAGGTGGAGGGGAAGAGGGGGAATCCTCAGAAAGGTTCAGGAGCTGCACTTCTGTAAGCTCCTGCTGAATCTGAGTCCCGCTCCTGAGTAGATCTGCTTAGAATTGCTCCCATAAGAGCAACAGGTCAGGCTGTATCTCTTTCCCACTGAAACCCGTGAACCTTCTGTGTGCTTAAAATCAACTGGATTGTGCCCATACCAGTAACCAAAATGAAAAATAGCAAATCCAAGACAGGAGGGAAACTGATTTTTCAGAATGTAAAATGCCAGCGTAATCCATGTTTGTGCCTAAAGAAATACAATAAAAATGTGCCAGTGAATTCCAGCTCTATTTGTGCATGATGTGATTAAGACCATAAGAATTGTACACTGCTGGATTTCATCAGTCCTTCATCCTGTTTTCATCAATGGCCAGCCAAATGTGCCTGGAAAGATCACAAGTAGGCCACAATGGCAGTGGCTCTTCCCCTGCCATTTGTCTACAGCTTCTGATAGACTGTCTCTGATTATGGAGCGTTGCAATTAGTAATCCAGACTAATAGGATTTATTCTTCATGATGAATATGTCAGATAATTTAATTTTTTTCTGGGGGAACTCAGTGGAATGGAGTTCCAGAACCTGTTAATGGAAACAAAATTCTCAACAAATGTTTAAAAGTTCATGAGCGGCACCTGTCTGTTTCTCCTTCATTTCCCTCTTGAGAATTCCAGTGCCTCATTTTTCCAGAAAAAAAGCCCTGTTAATTACTAATATTTTAATTATGGGTGTGATGGAACAGGCCTGCTTCTCCTACAGACCCTCTTCTGCCCACTCCCTATATTGAGTTGCCAATTTCTGGAGGGAGCTATTCCAGTTACTCTCAAGGATAGCTGCTGCTACCACCTGCTGATTTGCAAGGGGTTGCCTGATGGGAGCAACAGGGTCACCACAGGGACACTTTTACAGCTTTGAGTGCTAGGGCTACCAAGTTCCCACTGGTGGCGGGGAAGTCCCCGCTTTGACAGGCCCCAACCTGCCAGCAGGGAGGAAGCCACCAGTGGGATCCCCACCCTCCAAAGAGTCCCATTGCTGCACGGCACCCAGAAATGACATATTGTGCTGGGCATGTCGTGTGGGGACGCTCTAAGAATTCACTGAGTACTTTATGGTTTTACACAAGAGGCTCTAGCAATTTTGGGAGAAACTTTATGGTACTATAGAGTTCCCCCCCACGGAAACCATAGTGTCCTGTTAATTCCTAGAGCGTCCCCATGAGGCATGCCCGGCACAATATGTCACTTCTGGGTGATATTACTGTGCCGTGCACATGCAGTGTGTGTGAAAAAGTCCCCCAACAGCAGCCACCAAGGAGTTTTTAGCGTGAGTCCTAGAGCGTCGCTGGCATGACGTCCCCAGGGCGATGACGTCATTTCCAGGTGATGTCATCACGCCAGGGATAGTGTGTGCCAATGGAGCTGTTTAGGGGCAGGGATCCCCCCGGCAGCCTGCTCCTTGCCAGCGAGTTGGCAGCCCTAACAGCATCAAATATTTCTTTTAAAAGAAAATGTTTACAAACATACTTTTAGCATCACCCCCAAATCAGCACATGGAAGAATAAAAGAAAAGTGGTTATGAACACATCCTCTTTCCCTGGTTCTAAAACTTACTCTAACTAGATGGAACAAATCAGAGTTGGTATTCACAAACTTTAGAAAATTGCAAGATGTTCTAAAGATGTCCCATTACTTCAGGCTCCCTGCAGCCAGTGGGTCAAGCCACATGGTTAAAGATGGCTGCTGGCCTGCAGCCCAGAGCTTGACAGTCTATTCTTTTCAAAGGACCAGCACCAAGAGAGAGCTTTCAGTCCAAGAGTTTTATTAAACTTGTGTTTCCACCCCCCACAAGTTATTAAACTTGTGTTTCCACACTCCACCCCTTTGACATGATCCACCCAAGTCACACAAGTGGACCATGGGTTACCCAGGTGCATCCTGGGGCACACAAGTGCATCCTGGAAGTCCTCCTGGAAGGCATTCTGGGAAATCTAGTCTCATGGCCCCTTCTTACATGACCAGAGAATTGCTCTTCACCACTTTGGGATCAGGCAGAATTTATTCTCCAGGCCAGTTATGCCAGGGATCCTGGAGAGGTGTTGTTGTTTTTGCCATCTTCTGGGCTGTGCTTGGAGAAGGGGTCACTGGGTGTGTGTGTAGAGGGGAGATACTTGTGAATTTCCTGCATTGTGCAGGGGGCTGAACTAGATGACCCTGGAAGTCCCTTCCAACTCTATGATTCTATGCAATCTCCAGGAGCGCCCTCTCCCAGCTAGGTATTAGCATTTCTATAGCTGGAATTTAGCAGGTGATTGAGACAGGCTTCCTGATATCCAGAGGAAAGTTGGTGGTGGGGGGGAAGAAAACAGGAACACTTTTAAAACTCAGAGTGGAGGAGGGGTTTCTCTACAACAGGTATAAGTCTTACTGCCTTGCAAGCCTCAAGCTGCTGGGGGGGCTGGGAGGGCACTGTCTCTGACTTCCACGGGGCGATATGGAGCACAGCCTGCTCTTTTTCCTTTTTCTTTTTGCTACGGCTGGGCCGACAAAGCATCATCAGTGGCAGCTGGAGCCAGGAGAGCTGAACAAGGCACAGTGCACCGCAGCAGCAAAAGCAGCAGGTGGAGAGGAGGGAGGCGGAGGAGCAGGAGGTGGAGGTAGCTGTGTGGAATGGGCTGAGGGACGGGGACAGATGAAGCTGCTGGCTGCAAAGTGCCAGGGTGGGGGAGAGGGAGGTGGAAGGAAACCCCCCTACTTGCAAGCAACATGCAGTCCCTTCTTGACTCCAAAGTTTTAGGGTTGACTGCCTTGACTTGGCCACTTTCAGAGCCTCCAGCTTTTGCCCCTACCCCAGAAAGCTTCTGAGAAGCAGCAAGCCCTGCAGTGGATGGAAAAGAGTGCCCCCCACAACTTTTAAAATCCTGCCTATGCTCCTACCGCCTTGCTAGATGTGCACTCAAGCACTGTCTCTAGAGGAAGTCTTTTCCTCTGACGAAATAGGAGTCAATTGCGCCTTTAAGACCAACTTAGTTTTATTCAGAACGTAAGCTTTCGTGTGCTCTAAGCACACTTCATCAGACGATCTTGGGGGAAAGCCGACAGGAGATGAAATGTCTTTGGTTCGGGAGGACTCATCTCATAGAGATGAAGGGTTAGCTGTTATTTTTCTATCGGGTAATGGATCAGAGTTGTCCACTGAGATGGTGACAAAGAGTTTGGACTGTCTGCCAAAGTCTCGAAGCAACATGAGGAAGGTTGCAGGCCTAGCTTGCCTGGGAAATTATAGATGTTTGTATGCAAATGCTAGAAGTGTTCGAAGTAAAATTGGTGAGTTGGAATGTTTAGTGTTAGGAAAAAACATAGACATTGTGGGAATTTCAGAAACTTGGTGGAATGAAGAGAATCAGTGGGACTCGGTGATTCCTGGATATAAGTTATATCGGAAGAATAGGGAGGGAAGGGTTGGAGGTGGGGTGGCTGTATGTCAGAGAGGGTATACGGTCCAGTATAACTGAGGTCAGAGAATTAGATTCCCTTCTAGAAATGCTTTGGGTTGAAATAGAGGGCCGAAAAGGAAATTTAACTATGGGAGTTTGTTATCGCCCACAAAATCAAAAGATAGAGGATGATGGAACCTCGACCAGTTCCGCAGGGCCTGCAAGACCGCCCTTTTTAGACAAGCCTATAATGACACTGACTGCTGAGTTGCCTGGTATAAAGAACCGCCATCTATAAGATTATCTAAACTGGCAGAACCAGCGCCATAACAGTTTTATTGCTGCCAGATATATTTATATATATATAGTGTAACGTGAATTATGCATTTTAACTTAACTGACTGGTTTTTATATGTTTAATTTTAATTGTTAAATTTAAAGTTTTATTATTTATGTTAATGTGTAAGTTGTTGTTAGCCGCCCTGAGCCGCCTAGGCGGGGAGGGCGGGATAGAAGTAAAAGTTGTTGTTGTTGTTGTTGTTATTATTATTATTATTATTATTATTATTATTATTATTATTATTATTATTATTATTATTATTATTATTATTATTATTATTATTATTATTATTATTATTATATGATGGAAGGATTAAAGATAGCAGCTAAACGTAAAAACTGTGTCGTAATAGGTGATTTTAACTACCCGCAGATTGATTCAGTCAATATGTGTTCTGGCTGAGAGAAAGAGATTGAATTTCTTGATGCTCTCAATGACTGTGCTATGGAGCAGATGGTCTCAGAACCTACCAGGGGTGGGGCGATTCTGGATTTGGTCCTAAGTAATGCCCAAGACTTGGTGAGAGATGTAAAAGTGATCGCACCGCTTGGGAGCAGTGACTATAACGTTATTGATTTCACCATTTGTATAAATAGAGAGTTGCCCCAAAAGACCAGCAATTCTCTGAGATGAGGAGGCATGTGAAGAGGAAACTGAAAGGAAAGGTAAATACAGTCAAAACCCTTGGGGAAGCTTGGAGGCTATTTAAAACTACAATCCTAGAAGCTCAGATAAAATATATACCACAAGTTAGGAAAGGCACAAACAGGTATAAGAAAAGGCCTGCATGGTTAACAAAAAAAGTAATGGAAGCTGTAAAAGGTAAGAAGGACTCCTTTAAGTGGTGGAAAGCTAGTCCAAGTGAGATTAATAAAAGGGAACACAGGCTGTGGCAAATCAAATGTAAGACTGTGATCAGGCAGGCAAAAAGGGATTATGAGGAGCATATTGCAAAAAACAAAAATTTCTTCAAATATATTAGAAACAGGAAACCAGCCAGGGAGGCAGTGGGGCCCTTGGATGACCAAGGGGTAAAAGGATTACTGGAGGAAGATTCGGTGAAGGACCCAGATTCGCGGCTCGCCACGCTCCTGGCTTGCCTCCACCCTCCCCTTCTCTGATTTTACCTCAGAGGCGGAGTGGGCGATGGCGCTGCGCTGCTGCCGCCTCTTCTCGGCTTCATCTTAGCTGCTCCTCTGAGATGGGCTCAGCCTGAGCCCATCTCAGAGGAGCAGCTATGGTGAGTGGAGAAGAGGCAGCAGCCGCGCAGCAGCGTCACCCGCTCCGAGATGGGGCGGCTCGCCACACTCCTTGGCACCGTTCCCCCCTCCCCCTGCTTCCGTTTTTTGGGGGAGTGGGGGAAGAGGCTGGAAATCTTGGGGTCCCCCGCCAGGGCGGGAGGGTTGGGAAGCCTAGGTCACACACCCTGACACCAAGCCAGCCGGAACTGTGTTCCTGTGCGTTCCTGCTCCAAAAATAAATAAATAAATAAAAAGCCCTGATATACCTCTCAAAACCAGATCACTGAAGGACAATCAAGAAGGGAGAAGGCATGACCTACATGCCCTGTTTTGGGACTTCCAAAAGGCAGCTGGCTGACCAACACAGGAACCAGGATGCTGGGCTAGGGAGACCATTTGTCTGACCTGGCCAGCCTGTTGTCATAGCAATAGACAAAATGGACAAGACCTCTCACATAAAACAGGTCTTTGCATCTGTTTGACTTTCGCTAGGTGTGGGGGTCCTTAACAAACATTTAATAAAGATGTTGCCAAATTAAAAGGGCGCCATACCAGTGAAAAGTGGCTTCACTAATTATTAGAAGTACCTCATCTTGCCAGAGCTACAGAAATAAGAAAAATGACTTATGTTTCCATCCAGCATTTCATTTTGCAGAAAATCTGGGAACATCAAAGCCATCGTCAGTGTCTGAGAAGGTATTTTCCAAACTGAGATCATACCCTGCCTGCCTTCCCAGCGACAGCTCTGCATCTGGCAGTGCACAAGACAACAAGGCAAAGCGTTTCCTGGGCTGGCACGAGGATGTGTAAGGAATGGGTGTAGCTATGCCCTGCACACAATAATTCCTCTGTATGCCCCTGGCCCAGATTCCAAAATGCAGGAGGGAAACAAGCCAAGCAATCATGGAGGGGGTGTAAGTTGAAATTCATATCTCATGTATAAATAGCAGCTTCTGACTTAACACTGCCTATGCTAACATTCTAATGAACTTCCGCACGTGCCAGAAACAAGAAAACTTGAGTGCATTGATTGTGAAGTGTAGTTCATCTACAGGTAACAAGGAGAACGATCCAAACCTCTGAGATTTTTCAGCAGACAAAATAGACTATCCCATATTGGAAGTCAGACCGAGCAATTTTGTTGCTCCACATGAGTTGAAAATAGTGCTCTAACATATGCTCTAGTACCCATGGAGACCACTATGCATATCCATGAACATCCCACTACTCTCCAGGAACCAGCAAATAGGGTATGACACTATAATAAAGTTCCCTCTGAGACTGTTTAAAGTGCTTTCTCTTTAAACATCACTTGAGTAATTGCAGACTATCACCATGCTCTTAGAATTAGAGCAAGCTTCTACGGTTGCCAATCCCCAGTTGGGAAAAGAACCAGCAAAACAACTGTGTATAATACAAATTTTAAAAATAGAAAAAAAATTATATATAGTAATTTCAGTTCTATTTCTTATTTAACCAACACTTTTCCATACAAAAGATACCAAAGTTCACAGTGCAATAAATTACAAAACAGGCAGGATTCCACTGAATAGCATCTTCTCCGTTCAACTCCATACTTAAGAATATTGATGTTATTATATCTTCCAAGTGTTTCAGAAATTTCTGCATGGAATCCAACTCCCTTGGATGGTCTGGCTCAAAGGATAAAAGATTCTTCCTTAACTAATGTGTTTGTCAACTATGCACATTTTGCATCACTTTGGCCATATGAAGCCACTTTACACTGAGTCAGATTATTTGGTCCATCCAGCTAGTTGTCTGCTTCAACAAGATGATAGCTTTCCCCTTATTTCAGGCAGACTGAGGTTGTTCCCTGTGTCAGCTGCCAGGAAATCCATTTGGTTAGGAACAGGTGCTGTAACACTGGTGGACCAGCCCCCTCAGACAGATACCCATCCCAAAGTCTCCTTACTGCTGAGTATGATTCCTGTCCCATTACATCACTGTCTCCAACATGGGAACTTGGAAGGATTCTGGAGCACACTGAATAGATCACGCATGCTGCTTCATCAGCAACATGCTATCTTGTCGAAGCCCTTAAACAAATATATATACCACTAAGCCACTCTTTGAGATGCCTAATGAGACATTGGTCACATTTTGGAACAACAGCACTCTTCAATGGATTTTCAAATGCTACCTTTGAGAAAATGAAATAAATTACTTTGGATTTCCCAAACATTGGGTGGCACAATTCAGAATCAATTGTTTAAGAACTGAAGAGGGATATTGTTGGATCTGGCCATGAGTCTGTGTATTCCAGCATCTGGTTTTCAACCATGACTAGGAAGTCTTCAAGCAGAGCCTAAAAGCTAAAGATATTCTCCATCCCCCCCCACACACTGTTTATCTCCCCACAATAGGTATTTGTAGATATGCATCTAGGCATCGAGGCTCTGTTGGTGGACTTTCCTCTTGGCAGGAAAGTCCACCAAGAATTTATCTATAACATGGTTTATGAACTTCTGAAGATTCACCAAGAGTCACCAAGGATTGGACCAAGAGTCTGTCTCCAACAGCGATTAACCAGCCTATTGTGAATTTCCTGCACCATCCTCAACATCCACTGGAGTGACTTTGTGACCAACACTGAAGTCCTCAAGCGGGCAGAGGTTACCAGCATCGAGGCACTGCTGTTGAAGACGCAGCTGCGTTGGGCAGGGCATATTTCTAGGATGGAAAACCACCGCCTTCCCAAGATTGCCCTGTATGGCGAACTCTCCACCGGCCATCGAAATAGAGGGGCACCAAAGAAGAGGTACAAGGACTCCTTGAAGAAATCCCTTAGCACCTGTCACATCAACCATCACCAGTGGTCTGACCTAGCCTCAGATCGCAAAGCATGGAGACACACCATCCACCAGGCTGTCTCTTCCTTTGAGAACACACGCATAGCTGGTCTTGAGGACAAAAGGAGATTGAGGAAGAATCGCACTGCTACAGGACCAACCCTAAATCAGACTTTTCCCTGCAGCCGCTGTGGCCGGACCTGCCTGTCCCACATTGGTCTTGTCAGCCACCAGCGAGCCTGCAGCAAACGTGGACTATTGCACCCTTCTTAAATCTTCGTTCGCGAAGCCAAGCCGAGAGAGAGAGAGGGCAAGGGGTTGGACTAGATGACCCTGGAGGTCCCTTTCAACTCTGTGATTCCGATTCTATTCTAGAAAGCCCATGGGAAGGGCAAGAAGGTAACAGCAAGAAGGTAACAGCACTGTACATACTTCACAACGGGGTATTCTGAAGTATACTGCCTTTGAGCATGGAAGTTCTATTACGGCTAATCTCCACTGATAGACCTTTCCTCCTCCATGCTCTAAATCCTTTAAATCTATCTCACCCATCGTACCTTGGGACAGAGAACTCTCCAAGTTAAATAACTTTTAAAAACAGATTTTCATAGCTGTTCACTTGCCATTGACAGACCAGAGAGTTTAGTGCCCTTTAACATAAATCTTTGAGGTTGGGTTCTTTTCCCCCCAGTTTAAAAAAATCCAATTTACTTCCCTCTTGTAAATCCCAAACATTTGGTAAAGATTCTCTCTGAAGCTGAAGGTGGCCTGCTTGATTGTTAAGTATAAAGAGTCTGTTTCCTTCAAGCTTCCCAGAGGTCTTACATGCTCAGTCAAAGCTGCTTATTTTCCCTGCAGCGGGTGAACCAATTGCCAGAGCAAGCAGAGGAAAGCTGGCAAAAGAAGCTAAGCCCACAAGTGTATTTTAGGAAATGCCAATTAAAGAGGGCGAAGCAAAGGAAATCAGCCTTTGTCTCAAAATATTACAAAAATTCTTACACCAACAAGCCAAGGAGCCAGGCAATTCCACACAGTAGGACAAGTGGGGGTGATACGAAACCAATGCTGTACTGATCATCTTAATTTTGTTTTAAAAAGTTTTAGTTTTGTTGTTCTGCCTGGTAAAGGCCCAGCTGAATCCTCCTCTTCCCTCTGGTTTTCAAATTAGTGTGTGTAACAACACTAGCAGCCATGCTGGTCTGTGATTGTAATAAAGTTGCCAGATCCGGATTGGGAAACACCTGAAGATTTCAGAGGTGGAACCCGGAGAGGGCAGGATTTAAGGAAGGGGAGGGACCTCAGCAGGGTATAATGCCATAGAGATTACTCCTCAACGCAGCCATTTTCTTCAGGGGAACTGATCTTGGTTGGCTGGAGAGCAATTGTAACAGCAGGAGATCTCCAGTTGTTAGAGTTGTCAGCCCCTATGTGGGACCTGGAGATCTCCCGCTTTTATAACTGATCTCCAGCTGACAGAGATCAGCTCCCTGAAGAAAATGTGCTGCTTGAAGGGCACTTGAGGTAATTAGTCAACTGATCAAAGCCACCAAGTATTACACCGTCTTTCAGTTTGCAAAAATATATTATAAGGATTGTGTACAACACATAATAGACAATACAATAATGATAGAGTCCGGCGGTGCTAGGGCCTTTTAAAGTAACAGAAAACCCCAAGGGGCCAAAAAACCCCGTCTCCACATGAAAAGATATAAGTCTAAACTTGGAAATAGTCCAACTGAAATCCACAAGGTGGGTGCTCCTGAGGAGTGTTGCTTCAACGCAGCCGCTTTCTTAAAAAGACGTCTCTCCAGATTTGATGACGCTTCAATTCTTTCTTCAGTTTGACAGCTTAATTATTTAGGAACCCTGTTCCACATTCTCTAATCACAGCATTAAGCTTCTCATTTCAGTGTGAACATCGGGCTTTGAAGGGTAGATTCTGTGGCATTATACCTTGCTGAGGCCCCTCCCCTCCTCAAACCCCATCCTCTCCTGGATGCACCCCCAAAGTCTCCAGGTATTTTCCAACCCAGACCTGGCAACCTTGTGCCACCTGGAAGTTGGCAATCCTGGTAATAAATAATTCCATGTAATTAATTCACCATGATGGTTTCTGGCCATCCATGGGGGTTGGCTGGGTAGGGTTGCTAGATCCAGGTTGAGAAACTCTTGGAGATTTGGGGAGGGCAACTAGGGAGGGCAGGGATCTCAGTGCAGTACAACCTGTTTCTCTAGGGTAACTGATCTCTGTAGTCTGGAGATAAACTGTAATTCCAGGGGATCCCCAGGTCCCACCCCACCTCGAGGTTGGCATCCCTATCAAGATGGCACCTGGAGATCTCCCGCTATTACATTTGATCTCCAGGCTGCTAAGATCAGTTCCCCTGGAGAAAATGGCTGCTTTGGAGGGTGGATTCTATGGCATTTTACCCCTCTGAAGGCAAACAATAAACATTTCTTAAACATATCTGGAGGTGGAAATCATCCAGAGAAGCAATTGGGCATTTGGATGACCAAGGAATAAAGGGATTGCTAACAGAAGATGGGGAGATGGCAGAAAATCTCAATGACTTTTTTCATTCTGTGTTCGCTGTGGAAAGTGTGGGGCATGTGCCCATGCCACAGTCACTATCTTCAGGAAGGGAGTCTGAAGAACTGGATCAAATTGAGGTGATGAAAGATGAAGCTCTAGATCTCTTGGGGAAATTAAAAATCAATGTTTCTAGGTCTTGAAGGCATATACCATAGAGTTCATAGGGAACTTAAATGTGAGATAGTTAATATATTAACTTGTACATGTAACTTATCACTAAATTCGATTGCTGTATGACTGGAGAGTAGCGAATGTTACACTGATTTGAAAAAGGGGTCCGGAGGGGAACCAGCAACAGTTTCTGGGAACTGATACCACTTGCTCTGAATTATTGCGTCAAAATGTGGAGGCAATGTCTGTGCTGTAGCAATCTTGTGTATGATGTTCAGGTGTTGTTCAGGTGTGTGTCTGCAAATCGCAAACCTACTTAAGCATTTCTTAAGAGATAGCTGAGTTGACCCTGGAAAGCCAATGACCCCACTGGTGGACCTCCTGATGGCACCTGGTTTTTGACTACTATATGACACAGACTGGATGGACTGGATGGGCTACTGGCTTGATCCAACATGGCTCCTCTTATGTTTTGATGTTCTTATGACTGACTTCCTCCTTCCCAGCCTGACGTCTGCCTAGAGTAGGGTTGCCGGACCCCTGGTCAGGGCAGGAATTCCCCTTAGAGGCTTCAATCCTCTGCCAGGGAGCACCACCTCTGAACAGCCCTCTCCTGTGCTGACATCATTGGCGTGATGATGTCACATGGAAGTGATGTCATCATGCCAGGCACGTTGAGCAGTGACACTCTAGTATTTTGGCCAAAACTCTATGGTAACCATAGAATTTTGACCAAAATTCTAGAGTATTGCTGTGCAATGTGCCTGACATGATGATGTTACTTCTGTATGATGAAATTCCGCCAACACCCTCCCCATTCCCAGAAGGCTCCCATCCTCCACTGGCCAGGTAAGTAGATCTGGCAACTCTAGCCCAGAGGAGGGAAAACAGTTAAAATGCAAAGTGGAAGTTTCACTCCTTTCAAACTTCCCAGAAAACAATGCATTTCTTCACAGGTTTGAAAATAACAGATGGTAGTATAATGCCCTCTGTATAGATCTATGATGTGGTCTCATTTGCGATACTGTGTGCAGTTCTGGTCACTGTATCTCAAAAGGGACACTGCAGAACTGGAAAAAGTACAGAAGAGGGTAACCAAGACGATTAGGGAGTTGGAACACCTTCCCTAAGAGGAAAGGCTGAAGAGTCCAGGACTTTTCAGTTCAGAAAAAAAAGACAAGGGGGACATGAAAGAAGTTTATAAAATGTTGCTTGGGATGGAGAGAGTTGACAAAGAGAAATTTTCTCCCTCTCCCAAAGTAGTAGAACTCAAGGGCATCCAATGAAACTGATGGGCAGTAACTTCAGGATGGACAAAAGGAAATGCTTCTTTACCCTGTGAGTTATAGCAATGTGGAATTTGCTGCCAGAGGAGGTAGTGATGGCCACAGGCATAGACAGCATTATAATAGAATTACACAAATTCATGGGTGATAGGTCTATCAATGGCTGTAGCCATGGTGACTAAAGAGAACCTCCATGTTTAGAGACACTAATCCTCTGAATCCCAGTGCCAGGAAGCAACATCAAGGGAAGGCCTCAGATTCTATGCCCGGTTGCTGGCTCTGCGGAGGAACTCATTGACAGCCTACTGGGCTAGTTGGGCCACTGATCTGATCCAGCAGGGCTCTTTTTAATGAAAACATTTGTGAAATTTTGAACAGACAACCAAAAGCTGTCCCTACATGTAGGAGGGCTCAGCAAGCCAGCTTGTTAAATGATCGCCACTGTTCAAAAACAGGGGTTTCCAGGCTGTCTAATGGAGGTCTGGAATATCCATTCATAGAAGCAACATACCCCCACAGCTAGAAGCAAGCCAGATAGAAAGGGGGTATTGCCAACTGTGGCAGAGGCATCAAGCGTGGGAGAAAGAATGATAAAAACAGACTTTAGCCTAAAAGGATATGAGGTAAAATTCAACATGCAAAATGAAGTCGTTTTAGACTACAATTCAAAGGACACTTTCCTGTAGGGTTGCCAAGTCCAATCTCAGAAATATCTGGGGTCTTTGGGGGTGGAGCCAGGAGACACTGGGGTGGAGCTAGGGGAGAGGGGGAGAAACGGCGCCAGGGAACGTGGCGAGCCGCCCCGTCTCGGAGCGGGCGACGCTGCTGCGCGGCTGCCGCCTCTTCTCCGCTCGCTGTGGCTGCTCCTCCAAGATGGGCTCAGGCTGAGCCCATCTCGGAGGAGCAGCCAGGCGAGCGGAGAAGAGGCGGCAGAGCCCATCTTGGAGGAGCAGCTGCCGGGGGGGGGGGGCGGCAGTGGCGCGGCGGCTTCGCCCACTCCGCCTCTGGGGTGGAATTGGAGGGGGGGTGGAGGCGGGCCGGGGGCGTGGCGAGCCGCGAGTCTGGGTCCTAGAAGGGCCTGGATTTGCGGCTTGCCATGCTCCTGGCCTGCCTCCACCCTCCCCTTCTCTGGTTTTGCCTGCGCTGCAGCCGCCTCTTGGCTGCTCCTCCGAGATGGGCTCAGCCTGGGCCTATCTCGGAGGAGCAGCTATGGTGGGCGGGGAGGGGGTGGCAGTGGCGCTGTGCGGCGGCCTTGCCCACTCTGGGGTGCAGCGGCTCGCCATGCTCCCCGGCGCCGTTTCCCCCTCCCCCCACTTCCGTTTTTTTGGGGAGTGGGGAAGAGGGTGGAAATCCTGGGGTCCCCCACCAGGGCGGGAGGGTTGGGAAGCCTACTTTCCTGGAAATAAGCCCTATTAAAAACATGAGATTGACTTCTGAGTAGATTTGCTTAGCATTGCTATAGCATAGCCTATCATCCTACTTTGTACATTCAAATCCACATCCTTCCTATATAAAATGCCAGGAAAGAAACAATGATCATGTACAGTGGGGATTTGCAATACATTAGATTGGAGCTGGGGTGCAGGTAAAGTTTCATAAAGCTTATTATTACTATGCTCAGCTTACTTTAATTGATCATGTAACTGAAAAAGTATGCATGCACATGAAAACTTATATGCAGAATAAAACTTTGTTGGTCTTAAAGGTGCCACTGGACTCGAAATTTGATCCGCTGCTTCATACCTACACAGCTACCCACCTGAACTGAATTCATTATGTATTTGCTGGGTTATGTATTGCATCTCACTGGATTGTTACTGTTTGAGCTTGAGACAGGCACTCCTTGCAAACCAGGATCCTGAAGCCTGGAAGAACTGGCCAATCAGGATGCTAGGTATGTAACAACTTGTAACAAAGAGATGCAAACAAAGGATTCTGGAGGGAGCCAATAGGAGTAACTGTTGCCTGCTATGGGAGGTGATGTTAACCATGGCTAGAGTGTATATAATGAGTGAAGTGCCTGTGCTGTTTGTAACTGTTTGTTCTTGCAATAAAATGTTCTTGGTTAATTCAGAGCTGACTGAACTCACTTTACAATATAATTGATAATAAAACTATACTGGGCAGGGGATCCACAACAAAAGGCAAATGTGACCAGAATCAATGATGATCAGATTCCAACTTGGCAAACAGAAGAAGACCAGCCTTCTAAAAAAAACCCACGCAAAGCGGAGGAGGAGCTAGACATCGGTGTTCAGGTCTTTCTGTCCCCATGCTGCTCCTTCCCCTAGTTTCATTGTTAAACTCTCCTTGTGGTGTTCTATTTGGGTGAATTCATCTAGGATTAAATCGGTGACTTGGATAGTGTACTTTGGAACCACAAAGTGCCTAAGGGTGGGGGTGGAGAAGCTGGAAATGATAAAATGGTGAAAACGGCAGTGCCACCCTGAGAGTAGCTCCATCTCCCCAACAGACTTGAGTGGATTCTGAGTAGAACTGCTTAGGACTGCTCTTTGAGCTGAAGAAGGGAAAATGTCCAGTATCCATATCATATGTCCATATTTTTTTTTCCTTCCTGGAGCTTAAGCAGCCCAAGGGGGGCACCAATAGGAGGGGAAGCTAACTACTTTCACAACTTTATGGCCCTCATCCATATTGTTCCCTCTCCCACACACAGACCATAACTGCTTTGTACAGCTATTATCAGCATAGTCCTAACTAGAGTTATACCCTTCCACATCCATTGAAGTCAATAAGCATAGCAACAAGTAGCTCTGGCATTGTTAATTACATACCAGAACAGTTCCCTAGTATTGCATACAGCGTGGGCCCATATGATGAATTAGGACCAGGGCTTTTTTTGTAGAAAAAGCCCAGCAGGAACTCATTTACATATTAAGCCATACCCCTGACATCACCATTGTTTCACACAGGGCTTTTTCTACAAAAAGAGCTAATTTGCATATCAGGCCACACCCCGTGACATCAAGCCAGCCAGGACTGTGTTCCTGTGCGTTCCTGCTCCAAAAAAAAAAAATGCCCTGATTAGGGCATTCTTTTTCAAATGGGGCTCCTGTGGAACAAATTCTTTAGATACCCCTCGTCCAGGGCTTCTCTCAACCTCTGGGGGCAACAGGACATCAACACAACCTACTCTTTGGAAAAATTACTTCAATGACTCAACTTAGTCAAGAGCGTAGCACGAAAATGATTGAAATAAACAATAATAATTAATTTAACAAGATAATATATCCAAAGCACTTTGAATACTCCCTAGAGCCGATTTAAATGCTAAGGAGAGAGCGAGTGTAGTGTAATATTTAGTGCATCAAACTAGAGGCTGGGAGACCCAGGTTCAAATCCCTGCTCAATCATGAATGTTTGCTGGGGGGCCCTGAGCCAGCCGTTCTCCCTCATTAACCTACCTCACTAAGTTGTTGTGAGGGTAAGATGGAGGAAGGGGATGATTTTGTAAGCCACTTTGGGTCCCCATTGGAAAAAGGGGGGTTGTTAAACACAAAAGGGCTGGATCCTGTGCGTCTGTTCTGCTAATGGTGGTGCTTTCTTCTGTATAAGGAGACTTCCCTGATGCATGAAGTCTTTAGAGCAGGGGTCCTCAAACTTTTTAAATAGGGGGCCAGTTCACTGTCCCTCAGACTGTTGGAGGGCCGGACTGCCGTTACTGTACAAGGCCGCGGGCCGTCAGTTCTCTGTCTTCTGCATCTCTCTCCCTTCCCCACACCACATACCCCGGCCTGGGAACTCACCTCACCTCGGAATCACCTCACACTCTGTCTCCGCCGCCTCAGCCCAGTGCCGGAAGTGTGCGTTGCTAACGCGAGTTTAGGTCGAACGTCACTTCCGGTCTGATTTTGCCATAACGCGGCAAGCCGCATAAACGTCCTCAGCGGGCCGCATCTGGCCCGCGGGCCGTAGTTTGAGGACCCCTGCTTTAGAGGCTAGTTTCTTGCACTGGGGGAAACTGCTGCCTTTAGAAAATGGTTCGGCAGGATCTAACCCATTATTTTTTAAGTTTAAGCCATTTGTATTTTGTTTTAAAGGGCTGGAAGAGGTGGGAAAAGAAGGGCTGTGTGACTATACAACACAATGAAACTGTGCTGAAACCTGTTTATTGCACGACTGCCAAACTGAGGGATCTTGGGAAGAACCGCTCTGAGTATCCTGAAAATCTTGCACTCACTGTACTTATAGCCTGCCTCTCCTGCTGAGACTCAAATCAGGTTACAAAATTAGAATAAACAGTGGCTACTGAGAAATTTTAAAATTTGCAACAAACAACACAGCAACTGGATTATAAAAGTTTTAAAATCGGTGTCATTTAAGCAGGATAATACATACAGCATGCATTTTATACACACAGCAAACATTTCATAGAGCTTTCAAGGGTCTAAAGTTCTTCACAAACTTTAGCGGTTGTCATCCAGGGGTTTTTTTTTGTAGAAAGAGCCCAGCAGGAACTCATTGGCATATTAGGCCACATCCCTGACATCACCATTGTTTCACACAGGGCTTTTTTTGCAGAAAAAGCCCAGCCGGGACTCATTGACATATTAGGCCACACCCCTTGACACCAAGCCAGCCTGAACTGCGTTCCTGTGCATTCCTGCTCAAAAAAAGCCCTGATCCTTCCTAAAGCCCCGCAAGGGAGGCCAGTATTATTTTCCTCATATGGAGGGAGGGGGGATGAAGCAGAGAGTGAGAGGAAGAAGCTTCTCTTCTACTATCATCTAGTGCTATTTCCAGAGAGTTAACTGTGTTAAGTGTGTCACAGCAAAAACCAACAGAAGTCTTGGGACACTTTAAACACTATCAAGTTTTTATTCTAGCACAGGCTTCTGTGTATTAGGGAGCCCACAAAAAGTTGGGGGGGGGAGCCTTATGCAAAACTAAAACCCTGTCAAAGTGCCACAACAAGACTCCTGTTTGTTTGCTAGTAATTTGCTTTTTTAGAATTTTCTCTGGTAGGGAAATTGATGTGTCTCTCCCACCATGATGCTCTTATAGGGACCTGATACTGCCCAGCTTCATCTGGCAGACTTCGCCCCTACTCCCAACAGCAAAAAAACCCTTGGCTTTTCCTCTTCTCAAAAAGAATCAACAGATTCTAAAATAGCCTTACCTTGTAGCAGCAGCAGGAAGAGGCTGAGGTTGCAGAAGCAGCCGGATGAATCCATCGTGCCAGTTAGAATCTGCACCAAAGGGACATCCCAAGGGAAGCGGCACAAGGGAGCCCAGGCATGGCACATGCATCGGCAGCTGTACGTTGCTTCCAGCAGCAGCCTCAAAGGTTACACTGTCTTCTGCTGGTCTCTCACACACCAAGAAATGTTTCTTTCCCTCCTTCATCTCGGAAAAAAAGTTTTGATTGGCTGCTAAAAATAAGCTTGAAGTTTGGCCTTCTCCCCCTCCCTCCCTTCCTCCTCCTCCTCCTCTTTTCTTATGTAGACGAAACTTGTAAAAAGAAGCTTAGAAATATATTAAAAATGCCAAAATAACAAAAAGGAAAGCAACCCAAATTCCACAGAGAAAACTGCTGGGGGGGGGGGGGGGATTAATTGTGGGGATAAAAAGCCTCAAAATGAGAGAGCAAGTATTCTGTATTCTTGGTGCTTGGGGGGGGGGGCAAAGTGGAAGGGCTTCTAGCCTCACTTGTGAACCTCCTTTTTTTTTGGCCACTGTGTGACACAGAGGGTTGGACTGGATGGGCCATTGGCCTGATCCAGCATGGCTTCTCTTATGTTCTTAAGTCTTACCATTTGAAATCTGGAAGTTTCACCTTTGGGGCTTGACTGATGTCAAGGTTTGTTAGTATCTATTTCTGTGCCAGGAACAACAGTGTGTCTTTGAGCTTGCACAAAGTAGCTTGTTACCACTCTTCATTTGCTGGGCCAGTCTTGAGCCTCAATAACACTTTTTTACATCCATTTTATATATCAACATCTTCATGATTACTGATAATGAATTATTGTAAGTGATCCCAGGGCTTTTTTTGTAGCAGGAACTCCTTTGCATATTAGGCCACACACCCCTGATGTAGTCAATCCTCCTTGAGTTTACAATAGGCCCTGTACTAAGAGCCCTGTAAGCTCTTGGAGGATTGGCTACATCAGGGATGTGTGGCCTAATATGCAAAGGAGTTCCTGTGACCAGGTCTGCACAATGACCATCTTGTGTGGCTTCCCTGTTGCCACCACGGATTCTACATGGCAGCCTTCTCTGGATTTGCTGCTTCGTCCCCCTGCACAGACCGCCACACCCCCAAACCACGTGATATCCCTAACTGTCGCTATCAATGTGACTGTTACTGATTTTAAGAGAACTGATTGCATGGGTATGTGGCCATTGCAGGGGACTCTGGTGTGGAAAATGGTGCCAGTGTGGCCAGAACTCAGAACATCTGGCTTTTCCATCTTCATGGCACTCACTTCACCCCAGTTTTGTCGTAACCTTTCTTGAAAAGATTTTTAGCAAAGTGAATTTAGGAAATATTGTAGGAAAGACACAGTAGTGCTAGAAATTGCAAAGAAGCATAGCTTTTGGGGTTGCCATTTTGACACAGTTTGTTGTAAATGAGAGGATCCAGAAGTTTCAAGATCTATTAAAAAGGGCATTGTTTTCTGGATGATGTTCCTTTATTATAGGAGTACATAGACTTTGGAATACCACAGAATTCTTCATCCAGCAAAAGAGTTTGGATTGCATAAGGCCTCTACACAGAACTCTTCATCCAGCAAAAGAATTCTCTGTAACCCCCAAGCCTGCATAATTCATATGTTTTCAAAGGTTAATTCCATACCAGAGTACCTACCTTTTCTGTTTTAAACTGCAGTCCCCCCCCCACCCCTGCTGCCTTTTCTTTCACTTGTTAGCTGTGCTGTTGCTCTCGAACGGGAAATTCCTTTGTGGTAAGAAATTAAAAGGTTTGTGTGGAAAGCGAGTAGAGGCCTCATGCAATCCAAACCTTGAATTAGGGGTGCCTTGTCAGCGCAATAGAACATGCGAAAGGACTTCAACTGAGCCAAAGTTTGCCACAGAGATCCAATCCAAGTAGGAGTTAAAATGTTTTGCTTGTTGAAGAGATGTGTTCATAAGAAATATTATTGGTCTTAGATCCAAAACCGAGGGCCAGATGCACTTCAGATAGGGATGATCCTTTACCGATAGGGTTACCAGCTTTGGGTTGGGAAATACCTGGAGATTTGGGGGATGGAACCTGAGGAAGGTGGGGATCAGGGGGAGGAGAAGGACTTCAGTGGGGTATTATGCCGTAGAATCCACCTTCCAGAGTGGCTATTTTTTTCCAGGTGACCTGATCTCTGTTGCCTGCAGATCAGTTGTAATCTCAGGAGATTTCAGCCACCAGCTAAAGGTTGGCAACGCAACATACAGATAACTACTTTATCATTCATTCGTTATTGAAATTGGGTGCATATGAATGCTGGAAGCTGACAAATAGGGTCAGAATATTACAAGCAGAATATTACTACTGCTTATAGTAGTTCTCCAAGGTATCTAACAGATCTCTCCCAGCTCTGCTACCAGATGTGTTTTTCAGCTATAGATGTTGATAACTGAATTTAGGACCCTGTGCAGGGGCTTGCCACAATCAAACTAAATAACTGTTGTTTTTAGCAGCATGCTAGCCTGAAATACTATGAAACATAGGTCAGGAATCCCTTTTCCAGGTGCTACTTCATAACATTGTTGTGAAGGAGAGGTGAATCCTATATACCACCCCAAGTTCTGTGCTGGAACAGTGGTATTGAATGGCAACATAAAGTCTCTTCACCACTATCCAACCCCAGACAACAGTCGTGCAAAAGAGGGAGGGAAGGGAGAAGCCAGAATAACAATGGAAGAATGTGTAGAACAATGCAAGTTGAATAGATTTTAGGCTTTGTTGTGGTGTAGGGTGAAGACTAAACAGGGTTGCAGCCAGGGGAGGATCAGTGAGCACCCTGTCCTACCAGAAGCGCTGGTTTGTCACACCCAGCATTTTTCAAATGTTGAAATCTATGACAGCTTCAAAGTTTGCTATTTTTAAAATAGGAAAATATTGTGTTTTTTTAAAACAAATTCCATGTTGGTGGGTGCATCTCTGTGTAGGGTTGCCAGTTCTGTTTATGAAACTACCTGGAGACTTTGGGGTGGAGCCAGGAGAGGGTGGAATTTGGGGAGAGGAGGGGTCTCAGCATGACACAATGCCACACAGAATCCACCCTTCAAAGCAGCCATTTTCTCCAGGGGAACTGATCTCTGCCAGCTGGAGTTCAATTGTAAAAGCAGGAGGTCTCCAGGCTCCACCTGGAGGCTGGCAGCCCTACCTACGTGCCACTCACCTGATCTTCTTTCAGTCATGCTGCCTAGCCATTGTTCTCTATGGCTTGGAGTGGATTTTCCAAGATCCTTGTAATCTGTATCATGTGCATGTGATCCTGAAATAAATATCCTTTTTAGTTGTTTCTGATTATGGCAGAAGGGGATCAGGGTAATTTAAGGAATCCCAGTACAAATTACACAGTTCAATTGCTCTGAAAATCTGTGGTAAACTGTGCATGTGGAAAAGCCCTGACAAGGGTGGCCAAACTATTTAACACATATTGTGTGGCTCTCAAAGCTCCCACCACCCCATTGGTCAACTTGGAAAAGGCATTTCTCTCTTTAAATCACTTCTCCAAACTAAGCCGATGTCTTGGAAGATGTGTTTAAAGTTGCTTTCTTTCCATCTCTCCTTCCCTCCCCATCTATTTACCTTCCTTCCTTCCTTGCAGATCTCAAACATCCAATGCTCATGTTGTGTGGCTCTCAAACATCTGATGTTTATTCTGTGTGGCTCTTATGTTAAGCAAGTTTAAGAACATAAGAAGATAGGAGAAGCCATGTTGGATCAGGCCAGTGGCCCATCCAGTCCAACACCGTGGCCAAAAAACCAAGTTTGGCAGTGCTGCCCTAAACTGTGCATGTGGAAAAGTCCTAAATTAGGCAGGCGGCTAAGAATTCTTTCTTGGGATTAAGCACCATTGAATAGCACTACTTCTCTGAGCAGATCTGCTTACGACTGCTGCATTATTAGCAGATAAAAGTTTCTGGATTTCAACAAACTGTCCTTATTCAACTTGTGGTGAGATGGTTCTAAACGCTTCTGTTGATGGAGGATATCACTGACTGCCCATTTATTTCTTTGAAGACTCACCTTGAAATATGACAGCCCCACCTGGTGAGAAATGCTGACTATAGTCCTGGAAATAAGAAGGGAAATCTATACAGAAAATGTGAGTTTTAAGACAGGTTTTGAAAGGCCAGGGTAAAAAAAAAAAACCTGGCTCCAAATAGGTCTCTGATCTCAGTCTATCTGGTTTAAAAGCTGCCACTAAACTCCTTCTCCTGAAAGAGCTGGCAGGATGCTGACTTATGTCTGGAGCACGAGGAGACATCTGGGTCACAGCCGTTGTAGGTGATACAGAGACATACTGCGGAAACTGGCCCTAGCAGAGAGGCATGAGCTGGCCTTCTCAGGCATTACAGGCCTTGGCTGTTGCCCTTGGCAACAGGCCCTTGCTGGGAAGCCTAGTGGTGAGTCAAACGTGCCCCAAATAGCAAGGGCACATGTCGGTCCTTTTGGGACACAGCAATAAGTGAGCGGTGGTTAATATAAAGCAAAATGAAAAGAATAACAAAATTGTATGCAGTAAAAATAGATTTTTGAGGAAGGATGCTTATATTTTGTTTGTTTTGTGTGGAACAATATATGGAAGGTACATGGAAGTATTCAAAATGCTTAGTTATTTAGTTGAAGATATTTTCATGTCAAGATATTTTCATGTCACTTTCCCCTACCTGCTGCAAGTGGTTTCCAATACAAATCATAATGTCAAAGGGCAATTTAAAAATCAGAACTATCATAAACGCAGTTCAACAAAACTAGACCAAGTATACTTATCCCTGTGTTTGTAGATGGAGGTGGGGCTGAGCTGAAAGATCAGCTTGGCTGTTGAGATCCAACTTTTGAACCAAGAACTGGCTGTTTGACATCTGACATGCGACCCTGGCAGAGTTGGTCTAGTCTAAACATTTTAATTTCAGTGGGATTACACTGGAGTAATTCTACATGGGATTGTTGTACTGTGGGTCTCTTAATCGATACACTATACTAGTGGAGTATACGCAGCTCCTGCTAATTAGATGAAAAACAAAAAGGAGCCTTGCGGCATCTTACAGGCCAACAGATTTATTGATTCAGAAGCTTTCATAGTCTAGAGCCCACCTTTAGCCCACAAAAAGTTACACTGCAATAAATCTGTTTGTCTTGGCATCATCACAAGACTCCTTTTAATTTTGCTACGCTGTGTCCTGACCTAACTAAGCCCTGTCTCATCAGCTCTCAGAAGGTACGGTAATTAGGGTCAGCTCTGATTAGTACTTCCATGGGAGACCACCAAAGAAGTGAAGTCCAGGGTTGCTATGCCAAGGCAGGTAATGGCAAACCTCAGATTGTCTCTTGCCTTGAAAATCCTACAAGGTTGCCATAAGTCAGCTGTGATATAATAGCACTTTCTACCACCACACTGACTAAACCATTGGAATTTTCTAGCCAGAGGGAAGGAGTTGTGCAGAGCATTGAAGTCCACCCCTAAATCTTGTTTAGACCCCATTTGGCATCAAAAGTTCAATGTTTCAAGTGTTTGCTTTGAGCTCATAAGTTTAAAAAAGATTGGACCAGGGGGTCCAATTCTACAAGCCCGAAAAGAAGGTGTCCCTATCCTTCATTATTTCCAAAGGAGGGAAAGCATTTTAAAAGTGTGTGGTCCCTTTAAATGTGATGGCCAGAACTCCCTTTGCTTGTCACAACCTTGCTCCAGGCTCCACGCCCTCAAAGTCTCCTGGCTCTATTTCAAAGTCCCCAGATATTTCTTGAATTGGACCTGGCAACCCTATCCTAGTCTGGTCTGATTTTTGTTAATGTACTGCTCTTTGTGCATGCTCAGAAGCACATCCAATCATTACTTTATGGGTCATCAAGCCTCAGGTAAGTTGTAAAGCACAGATTTTTAAAAACAGAGCAGAGAAAAATATATGAACATGCTTTTAAAAATGTATATTTGGCTTTTTTGCCTGGTGGTGGACTGTGCCGTTAAGCTGCAGCCAATTTATGGTGTTTCCTATGAGTTTTGAAGGCAAGAGATGTTCAGAGGCGGTTTGTCACTGCCTTCTGCTGTGTAGTGACCCTGGACTTCCTTGGTGCTCTCCCATCTAAAAACCCTACTTTAGAGATCTGATAAGATCAGACTAGCACCTCTATAGGACATCTAAATTGCTGGCAGTTATTATGCAGCGGCTGGACAAATACTTGTCAGGAATGTTCTAGGCTGATCCTGCACTGAGCAGGGGTTAGACTAGATGAGTGAAGTAAAAATAAAATATATTTCCAATGCTATTTTTTCAGACATGGCTTCATTTTGCAAAACTTAAACAGTTTTTACTAAATATTTAGGAATGAACTGTTAATTCTTTCCCCTAAAAGTTTGGATTTAGTACATATACAGTGGAGAATGTTGCTTGACTGAATCCAATTATCTAACACTGCCATCTCCTGAGTTTGTGGTGGTACTGCATCAGAATTGCTAGCACTTAAAATGAGTACCCAGCTTGCTGGGGGGAAAGTGTAGATGACTGGGGAAGGGTTCTGGGGGAGGCTGTTTTTTGGGATAGAGGCACCAAATTTTCAGTATAGCATCTAGTGCCTCTCCCTAAAATACCCCCCCCCCCCAAGTTTCAAAAAGATTGGACCAGGGGGTCCAATTCTATGAGCTCCAAAAGAAGGTGCCCCTATCCTTCATTATTTCCTATGGAAGGAAGGCATTGAAAAGGTGTGCCGTCCCTTTGAATGTGATGGCCAGAACTCCCTTTGGAGTTCAATTATGCTTGTCACAGCCTTAATCTTGGCTCCACTCCTAATGTCTCCTGGCTCCATCCCCAAAGTCTCCTGGCCCCACCCCCAAAGTCCCCAGATATTTCTTGAATTGGACTTGGCAACCCTAGATGGCAGGCTCCCTCCTAGTACTTACAGTCCTTCAACTTTAAAATCGTTTGAATCTCTTTCCACTCTAGATCCTTTTTTAATATTCAAAAGGCATTCTTGCCATCTAGTGGAAGTTGAGAGTATGGACAAGAGGAAATATGGTTGCTGGATACATTCAGGCTACAGGTCTCTGTCTCTAAGTGGCCCCGTGGCGCAGAGTGGTAAAGCAGCAGTACTGCAGTACTATGGTCTGAAATCTCTGCTCACAACCTGAGTTCAATTCCGGCGGAAGCCGGCCAAAGGTTGACTCAGCCTTCCTTCCGAGGTCGGTAAAATGAGTACCCAACTTGCTGGGGGGAAAGTGTAAAAGACTGGGGAAGGCAATGGCAAACCACTGCATAAAAAAGTCTGCCGTGAACGACTGGTGCTTGCACAGGAGACCTTTCGTTTCCGTCCCTCTGTCTCTTACAACTGTAAAACAAATCCATTCTTCATATGGTTTCCTTATTTTGAAGACTCACAGCTACTATGCCGTACAAGCACAAGATGGAATCAGAGCTTAAAGGGACTGCCAGGGTCATCTAGTCCAACCTCCTGCACAAATATCCACTCCCAGTGGCCCCTGCTCCTTGCCCAGAAGATGGCATAAAACCTCCAGGATCCCAGGCCAAACAGGCTTGGAGAAGTGTTGTTGTTGTCATTCACACAAGTCAAAATACACCAAAAAATTAATTTCAATTGACAGTAAAAACAACAGAACTTAACAATGGTCTAAAACTGCATTTCACTCCCTCCTTTGGGTCATGGAAGTGGCTATATTGAGAGCCACAGTGTGAGCCGTCACTGTCCTCAACCGTAGACCTGGTGGAACATCTCTGTTTTACACACCCTGCAGGACTGAGCAAGGTCCCTCAGAGTGCAGATGTCACTAGACAGACAGTTCCACCAGGCTGGAGCCAGGGCTGAAAATTGCTTCCTGACCTAAAGTGGGGATCAGCATTCCACAAGGCATGTAAAGAAGGGCTACAAGAACTAAGCACTGATGCATAGAGCCAGCGTGTGGGAGTCGGCCAAGTAGGCGGTGGCCTAGGGGCACCATGAGGTGGTGCCCCCTCTCCTCATGCGCTGGGGGGGGGTCAAGGTAGCAAGTGCACTCAGTCTAGCTCTGAGCGCGCCCACTACCTTCTGGACTTTGCTGAGGCTTCCTGAGGCAATTGCCTCAGGGGAGTGAGGCAGCAAGTGCGCTTAGAGCCTGGCTCTGAAGACACCCGCTGCCTTCCAGACTTTGCCAAGGCTTCCCGAGGCTCAGGCAGCCTTGGCAAAATCAGGGAGGGGGGCAAGACAGCGAGTGTGCTCAGAGCCCAGCTCTGAGCATGCCCGCTGTCTTCTGGACCTTGCAAAGTCAGGGTGTGTGTTGTGTGAGCAAGAGACCCCTAATTTCAGTTATATAAGGACATCGTAATCACCCATTTGGTTGCCAGGGTGCCTGGAGATCAATTCACATCTGCTGTGAGACATGGGTTTTATCTACCATTTTATAAGAGACTTATGTGAATACTAACAGCCTCAGAGTTACAACAGCACTCTATATCTCTGGAAGAGTGCTAGCCAGAAGTACAGATGGGTTTCCAGCCGCTCCGTGTGTGCACCACCTCGGCCGTTGCAGTGGAAGAAGTCGCATCGCCAGGAACTGTCTGGGCAAGCGGTTTCCAGCCTTGACCATGAAAGCCATCCTGGTAGGCATCAGCGACCATCTTCCTGCAGTGCCAGACTCCATGACAGAGAAGTGAGAGGCTCCCGTACTCAACAGCTGTTATATCTACATAAGGCAATCAAACCTTGTCTAGGCGTGGATCCTGCCAAGACCACCCAAGTCTTTGTAAAATGGAACTTTAGACAATGGACAGTGCTAGCCAGAAGAGCAGAAGAGGAAGACCAGCTTCACCTAGAGCCAGAGTTCTTTGTATAAATCGGGTGTCACCTTAGGTACCAATTTGGCCCTCTAGTGTCACCTTTAGATAAGTTTGGATAGCTTGTTTAATCACCTCCATCCAATGCCTCCACCCATGCCATGCCCTAACTGTCATTCTGGAGCCTCCCCTTTTCCTGAGGTAACACACCATGTGACACCGCATCATGTCCGCGGCCCGGCTGTTACTGGGTCTCCCAAAGTGGGGACACATTCAGCCGGGCCTTCGGACCCTGCACTGGTACAAGGTGCTGGTTATCACCTTTAAAGCCCTATATGGCTTGGGACCTGTCTACCTGAAGGACCGTCTTTCCCCGCATGTTCCCCAGAGAGTACTGAGGTCGGGAACACAAAATCTCCTTACTGTCCCTGGGCCGAAAGAAGCCCGCTTGAAATCCACCAGAGAAAGGGCTTTCTCTGTTATGGCCCCTACATGGTGGAATCAGCTGCCGGAAGAGGTGAGGGCCCTGCGGGACCTTGTCCAGTTCCGCAGGGCCTGTAAGACGACCCTCTTCCGGCTAGCCTATACCTAGCTTGAGAACTTAACGTACTTGCCAGATCTCTTTTATATACACATGGATTATTTATTAATTTTAAGGTTTTATCTGTTTTAAATGTTTAACCCTTTACATGCCTAAATATTGTTTAATTTTTATGTTGGATTCATTATTGGAAGCCGCCCTGAGCCATTCGTGGGAAGGGCGGGATAAAAATTCTAAATAAATAAAAATAAATAAAATAAAAATGTCCCATCTGACCCATCATCATAATCCTTTTGCCCTCCTACCCCCTAAGGGCTTAAGGAAGACCTTATTAGCTCTGACCCTACATCTCACACGTGTGCATCTGACAGGACCACATACTCCGCTGTTAGATACGCCCCCGATACCTGATCAGTTGAGGGTCCATCCCCCCCATCTCCTTTTTCATCTCCATTGGAGCCTTCCTCGAAGACTACGATAGGTAATTATTACCGTTTGTCAATCCTTGTGTTTACCCCTGTCTATTTCAACCATATCTTTCTTAGGACTGTATGTGTGTTGTGTGACTTTATACCCATAGAGGAGCCAATCTCAATATTAAAGAGCAGCAAAGCCTTCCACATTGAACATTGTTAGCAAAAGGTTCTCATCAGAGCCCCTCAGTTCCCCACCTTAAAAAGACATAAGTCCATTAATTTATCTGGGTGCATGCTCTCAATTTGGACATTTAAAGCTACAACCACTGTTTAACAGGATGGACACCAACACTGAATTTATAACATAATATTTTTTAAAAAATAAGCTAATATTTCACCATGCCGTTCAATGTCTCTTCAAATCCCTTTCATTGCTAAATACCACATTTTATAAAGAACAAGACAAATCAGGGTTCTGGTTTAAACCATATGGCATATAGGATTGAAGTTTATAAATCCACAATGCTTCTTGGCATAACAATATTTTATGTACATTATTTAGATTATACACCTGTGGATTATATTTGAATATTACAAAAAAACTTATAAATCATCTTCCACATGTCCTTTTTCCATGAAATGTGGGACCAGTGGGACCTTATTTCGAATTCTTCACTTGTGCTCCATAATACGTACTTTACTTGATTGCATAGCACTACCCACATACAACAGATGACAAGGGCACTGATATACATGATACAATATCTCCCCCACCCTTTTGCCACCTCTCGAAGGTCACTCCCCACTCGAATCAAAGTTGTTCCACCCACTCCGTACCTTCTGTCATCCCCCCCCTTAATTGGTGTACAAACTCCTTTCCCCCCTTGTTTTTAATTTTTTTTTACAAGTGACATGAAGGTGAAGCGAAGAGTTGGATTTATACTCCACCCTTCACTCAGAGTCTCAGAGCAGCTTACAATCTCCTTCCCATCCTCTCTCCACAACAGACACCCTGTGAAGTAGGTGGGACTGAGAGAGCTCTGAGAGAACTGTGACTGGCCAAATTTCACAGCTTGCAATGCCGACCCTGGAATATGGGGGTTGACTTTACAGTGGCTCTCCTCTTTCCTGCAGGGTTGGGGACAAAGGGTGGCAGTAGGGGAGGGACTATCCCAACAGCACCCACTTGTGGTGTGCCGCAAGGGGCATTTCTCTCCCCAATGTTGTTTAATATCTACATGCGCCCCCTTGCCCAGAGGTTTGAGCTGGGATGTCATCAGTATGCAGATGATACCCAGCTCTATCTGCTGATGAGTGGCCAGTCCAACTCCTCCCCAAAAGATCTGTCCATGGCACTTCAAGCTGTGGCAAAGTGGCTCAGGCAGAGTCAACTGAAATTGAATCCAACGAAGACAGAGTTCCTGTACCTAAGTTGTGGCGGTCCAGGATTCGAGGTCTATTACTGACCTTTGATGGGGTGCTACTTACACTGGCGCCCAAGGTTAAAAGCTTAGGGGTACTTCTGGATCCCTCTTTAACTATGGAGGCCCAGGTGGCAGCCATTGCCAGATCAGCCTTTTATCATCTTCGGCTAGTAAGGCAGTTGGTCCCCTACCTCGAACACAATGACTTAGTGACAGCGATCCATGTCACGGTCACTTCAAGATTGGATTACTGCAATGCCCTCTACACGGGGCTGCCCTTGTCTCAAACTTGGAAGCTCCAAGTGAGGAATGCTGCAGCCAGCTTGTTAACGGGTCTTCCCCTATGGGAGCACATTCAACCTGTGCTGAAATACCGGATTCGTTTCAAGGTGCTGGTTCTTACCTTCGAAGCCCTATATGGCCAGGAACCTGCATACCTTAGGGTCTACCTTTCCCCACTTGTTCCCCAGAAAGCACTTCGGTCCGGGTCAAAAAACCTGCTTTCAATCCACAGCCTTAAAGAGGCCAGGCTCATGACAACTAGAGCTAGGGCCTTTTCTGTAGTAGCCCCGCACTGGTGGTATGAGCTCCCTGAGGTCACAGACCTGCGAGAGCTCGTACATTTCCACAGGGCCTGTAAGATGACACTCTTCCACCAGGCAGTTGCAAATTAGATCATTGGCTACTACAGTTTCCGAAAAATATCTGGACCACCTCTTGCAATCTGCGCTATATAGAACATCTGATTCATTAAGATCTGCTTTATGGATAACACTTAGCTTGAATAGCAAGACAACCCACTTAAGATCATAGCACCTGAAATGTCAATTTTTATGTTTTAAATTGCTTTTATTGTTTTTATGTTTTATTATATGTCTATATTCATGCATATGCATGACCATATGAGCCGCCCTGAGCCTGTTTCAGCGGGGAGGGCGGGATATAAATTGAATTAAATAAATAAATAAAAATAGTGGCAGTGGGCTCTACTGTGCATTCTATACACTCAACATGTTTCCCTGTAATGAGATTGAATGACTTTCCCATTTTTCACAGTGGCTGATAACACAGCAGAGAATCCCCTAGTGTTTGGCAAGATGGAAAATGGGTCTTGGCAGCTGTTTGTCAGTTTCAGAAAAAGTCTGGTCAGTTTCAACAGTGGCTCCTGCCCCCTGTTCCTTTCTGTTCCCTTTCTTTCATGGAATTAACACTAAGATGTATCCGTAAACCTGAACCATGAGAGTTTAAATGGAAGGTGCTTGCTGAATGCTACCGCCCAGCTGTGATAGGGCAATTGAAGAAGAAGATGATGATATTGGATTTATATCTCACCCTCCACTCTGAAGAGTCTCAGAGGGGCTCACAATCTCCTTTACCTTCCTCCCCCACAACAGACATCTTGTGAAGTGGGTGGGGCTGGAGAGGGCTCTCACAGCAGCTGCCCTTTCAAGGACAACCTCCGCCAGAGCTATGGCTGATCCAAGGCCATGCTAGCAGGTGCAAGTGGAGGAGTGGGGAATCATTTGAGCACAAGTTGACAGTGTTTGCCAGAGATTTACAGAGAGGTACACTGTCTCTCTTCCCCTCTCTGAGAGAGTTCAAACAAGCTAATAATATGATAAATATGGAGTATTTGCATTCTGCAATCGCCGCAATGCAAACATCGTTTGGGAAACAATTCTATGAGTTCAGAGAGGAAAAAAACACATTATCCTTCCCTGTCACTCTCCTGAACATCAATCCATCCCTATTGAATATGGCTGCATTTGCAGGTGTAAGTCAACCAGATCTTGAGATGGAACTGGCTGACATAGCCGACAAAGATATATGGGTGTCCAAGTCCAAATGCTTGACAGCTACTCTTGAAGATGTTGCCCGTCAGAAGGCCATTCTTGCTCAGAATCACAAATGGAGTGATACTGAAAACCTTCCCAAAGCGGACCAACTTGTATTTGAAACATGGAATGCCATCCCCAACACTTATATGAACATGAAAAAAATATGCATTTGGGGTGCTGTCGATCTTCGGATCCACATACTCATGTGAGCAGGTCTTCTCCCACATGAACTATATTAAAAACAAACATCGCTCACACCTCACAGATGACAGTTTACAATCCTGTGTGAAGATGAAGGTGACGTCTTACAGCCCCGATGTACAGACGTTGTGCGCTGAGGTTCAGGAGCAAAAATCACATTAACCAGGTAAAATAAATATTTTAATTGGGTATTATTTTTCAAATATATATTTTACATTGTTCAGTGAAATAGTCCTTCTTTTATTCAGGTTGACAGCTGACTTCACACTCCAGTATGATGGCATACAGAAGCAGACAGCGTTTTTGGTTTGCTGCAGGTGGATAATTTAAGTCCGGCTTTTTATTTCATAAATACGAGGAGGACTCAAATATACACTTAGTGTTTTATTTGTAAATAACTTTCAACCCAGCATCTTTTTTTCAGAGTTCAAAATGTTTATGTTGTGAAATAAAAATTTGTTTTCTCTGCAGCAGTTTATTGATTGCATAAATGCAACACACTGTCATAAAGGTAAAAAACGATATATGCATTGTTAGCTTCATTTTAGATGTCAAAAGGGTTTTGCAGCTCCTAGTGTTTTCTTTTCTGTGAGAAATGGGTCCTAATGGCTCTTTGAGTGTTAAAGGTTCCCTACTCCTGCACGAGAACAATATGCCAGATATACACAATCAGTACAAAGATTGTGATGATCTTAGCTTATTTCACTTCAGAACATCCCTCAAAGGTTCTTCTAGTCCAGCATCCAGTTTCCTATGGTGGGCAGCCAGACCAGTAGGAATGTCCATTTGGAGATGCTAATCACAATCCAAAGCAACAACTAGGGCAATCTTAGGCACAGGACATCCAGGACAGCTGCCCCACGCTGGGTGGGGGGCCTGAACAATAGATAGCCGGTTGCCCCACCCATCCCTACAGCTTAACCTTCTTGGAGCTGAGCTTCCTTGGCGAAAGTTGACCAACCGAGGCAACAAAATGGGAACATATGACTCATATGATATGAGTCTATGATTTAAATAGGAAAATGGGGTATCTAATATAATTAAATATGTTAACATAAAGTCACATGTTCCCCTCATGTCTGGAGACCTATTTTTCCAAATATATCTCACATTTGTGGGGGGCTTTATTGTGCCTATCCAGTGTTGAGGGGAAGCACTCTGTGCTCTGGTTGCCAGCTTCTGATTGGGAAATTCCTGGAGACTTGAGGGTGGACCCTATAGAATAGGGTTGCCAGCTCCCGGTTGGTAAATATCTGGCGTTTTGGGGGGAGGAGCCTAAGGAAGGTGGGGTTTGGGAAAGGGAGGGACTTCAATGGAGTATAATGCCATAGAGGTCATCTTCCAAAGTGGCCATTTGCTCCAAGTGAACTGATCTTGGTGGCCTGGAGATCAGTCGCAATAACAGGAGATCTCCAGCCACCACCTGGAGGTTGGCAACCTTTTGTGGACAGGGCAGGTCTGGGGAGGGGAGAGACCTCAGTGGGATATTTATTTTTTTTTTTTATAAAAATTTTTATTGTTATGTATTCCACCACCAATCCACCTCTGTGAGAGTCCCAGGCCATAGATACATTATAATATTCCATAAATTTATAACTATTAACATTTCGTCCAAATACAACTCCATCACTCTATTTAAACATCTTATCCATTCATTTTCTTATTAACCAACCAATCGTCTTAAATTGTTTAAACTTTTCCAAATATCTCACCATCTTCCTAAACCACCCCTCCTCCTGTTCCCTAACCTTTAATCCGTTCATTCTTCGTATCTTCATCGTTAAATACTCCAAAATAATTATATTATTCATTCTATCCCTCCAGTGATTAATTGTCAATTCCTCAGCTTCTTTCCAATTCCTTGCTATCACTTGTCTTGCTGCTACTAACATCAAATTAATCCATTTACTATCCTCTTTTGATCTTAATCCCACACCATCCAAATTAATAATTGCCATTGCTTTGGATATACTTATTTTCCATCCCATAATCTTTGTCATCTCTATGCCAACCTGCATCCAGAATTTTTTCACTAAGGGACAATCCCACCACATGTGACTGAAAGTTCCAATTTCTCCACATTTCCTCCAACAATTTTTACTCCCTGATTTAGAAATATAATACATCTTAATGGGTGTATAATACCATTTCTGTATCATCTTCAATCCCTGCTCCTGCACTAACCTAGATGTTGTAACAAAGGGAGGTAATCTAAACATCCTCTCCCAATCTTCATCTAAAATTTTATCTCCAATATCTGTTTCCCAATGTTCCTTCAAAAATTCTCTCGGGGATTTCCCTGTACCTAATAAAATCTTATACAATTTTGAAACTATTTTTGACTTATCTTCTCTATACTCTTTCACCAATTTTTCAAAGGGAGTATTAATTCTTTTACCAATATTTTTAAGTTCTTCCTCCTTCAGCAATGAGGAGATTTGACTTTTTAACAACCAATTAATATTATTCAAAATATTATACTCCTCTTTCTTCACCCCATCAGTACCCCAAACCTCATTCAATTCTTGAATCGTAATCCTCTTCAGTTTATCTCCTACTTCCTTTGACAGTGATCCCCTTAATGGAGCAAATTTATCATAGTACCACATTTTAATAATAGATGATATCTCCGGAGCGAGTTCTTTCTTCCACTTCTCCCATACCCTACTGGGCCCTATAAAGGTTGATAATTTATCACCTATCTTCTTCCTCCTTTTCGTTCTATCAAATAAACTTTCCTTTTCTCCTACTACCTCTAAATTTTCCTTTTCTATCCCGTTCAGCTCTTCTCCTAACTCTCCCTCCAACCAAATCATTAAGTGCCTTAATTGATATGCATCATAATAGTAAATTATATTGGGAATCCCCCATCTTTAATACCATAATATCTATACCTATTGGCTGTCCTTGGTTTCTTTGATGCAAAAACAAATCTATCTATATCTCCTTGCCATCTCTTCAGTACGTATTCTGGTATATGCCAAGGCAATACATAAAATAAATAAGTCAACCTAGGAACTAGAAACATTTTAACCATGGCATTCCTTGCACTAATTGACTCCTTCCTCTTCCTCCAGTCTCTCATTTTAACTTGAATTCCACTCCAGATTTTTTTATAATTATACTCAAATATTTTTTTAATATTCCTAGGAATATTAACCCCTAAATATTTCACCATTTTATTTGCTATGGGAATACCCAAAATTTTTGAAGCTGCTAATTGTAACCCTGGTTTTACATTAACACACATCATTGAAGATTTTGAAAAATTCACTTTTAACCCTGACACTTCCTCAAATTCCTGTAGTATCCTGTGGTAGCTGTCGCGCCCCTGTTGCCCCCTGGGGGGACAGTCCTCCCCAGGGACCCTCAAAGCCAGCTGTGGAGGTCTCAGAATTGAATAGGGGCGGGGTTGCGTCACCCAGCCTCCTTTCCCTGGTGGTGTTTAGGGCTCCTTCTGTCTCTCTGAGCGGGCAACCCTCCCTTCACAGCCACCATCCTTCCTCCCTGACCTTCCAGTGTGGCTTCCTTTTATTCCCCTGGGAGCCCCACCTCTTCCCCCTTGCCCTCTCCTCGGGCTGGCCCCGCCTCTCTTCATAAGCCCAGACACCGACACCGGGTGTCCTGGGGCGTTGCCTTCTTCTGGCTCTCGTGCCAGCCGTCTGGTGGGCTGGGCTGTGGGGTGCCACCGCGGTTCGGGGCAGGCCTCATAGGCTCGTCGCTGGCCAGCCCCGGCTCCTCCCTGGCAGCCGGTCAGTTCCTTCCATGTCGGGCGACTGTGGAGTCTGGCGCAGCCGCTGCCTGGTCCTCCGGGCTCCTCGGGCTGCGTTGAGGTGAGTGTGGGTGTTGTGGGTGGCCCTAACGCCCGCCAGGGGGCCCCTTCAATGGCGGGGCTCAGCTGAGAAGGGAGTGACTGCGGCTGGGATGGGGGGGTGGGACAGTACCATAGAGTTTTACCATGATTCCTAGAGCATCACACCAAAGACACTCTAGGATTTGCAGTAAAACTCTATGGTACCATAGTCCTAGATCGTCCCTGGCGCAACATCCCCGGCACAATGACATCACTTCCAAGTGATGTCATCACACTGGGGATGGTGCATGCAGACGGGGCTCTTCGGGAGCAAGAATTCCCCATGTGGCCTGCTCCCTGCCAGTGGGTTGGGGCCCTCCCAGGCAGGGGATCCCCCACCCCTGGCCGGAGCTTCCCAGCCCTAGTCTATTTTAGGGGGGGGGGGTTAAGTGAAATATGACCAACTAGCATTACAGGTCAAGTATAACAGAGGAGGAACAATTGCTGTCAGAACCCTGCCTAACCTAAAAAAAAAAAGGAAGTTGCTTAAATGTTATCAACCTGTCCGGACTACTTATTCAGATATTTATATCCCCCTTTCCCCTGTGCCTCAAGGTAGCTTACAAATTATACTGAAAGCATAATATGAATGTTCAAAAATATTTTTTTTCTGGCTCTACTGTACCCTATGAGGGCCTTTATAGTTAATGGGCCCCATAGACTATAATGGATAATCAATCGGGGGGTATCTGGGGCTCTGAGGGGGCTGTTTTTTGGTATTATATCCTGCTGTGGTCCCTCCCCTCCTCAGGCTCCACCCCTCAAATCTCCACCCCTCAAATCTTTCCCAACCTAGAGCTGGCAACCCTAGCATTCTGAAGGCTTTTGTGAATTGCATTCATGAATAGGATTTCCATATCCTTGAAGTTTAGAGGAGTAGCAATCTGTTGTTGCCTGCTCTAGAAAATAGCGGCTTCTGAGTACCAACTCCAGCTGTGGACATGAAAGATGCTGGGAGTTTTTTGGGGGGTGGGGTCCCAGGCCAGGTGATTATGGTAGTATAAGTATCACACCAAGCTAAGCAACATGGCACTGGAAGTTCTGTGAATGGAGCTCCCCATATTAATTAGAGAAAGCTAAGTTTTCAATGAAACTTAAATGAAAGTTTCAATGAAACTTCCTCTGAAGTTTTGGTACAGTTTCTGCCTCATCTTATTCTGATATTTTTCTTTTTCCAAGACAGGACAATAAGCCACTTTTTTTACCCAGTCTGTGGGTTAATGTGTCGCAGTGGTTTGAGGGTGAGATAAAAAGGTCAACCACAAGTCATGTCAAAAGGATAACAGAAGGTATGCAACAGATGAAAAGCAATGAGTGCCCTGCATATTCCCCTAATGAAGATGCAGGGTTCCCAAGTTCTCACTGGGGCCCCAACCTAACTGGCTGCTGCCACTTAACTAGCCACCCTCGAAGAACTCCAGCATGCCAGGGCCACATGATGACATCACCAGGAAGTGACGTTATTGCGCCGAGCACACTGCCTGAGGGATGCTGTAGCATTTAGGGGGACAACTTGGCATCCCTATGAAGATGAGGTATTCTTCTAGGCACAGGAATACATCTTGGATTTTTATAACTGTATACGACTACAGCATGCCCACCTTGCCTTTAAAGCATTTCACTCATTCTAGAAGTGAAAATATTTCATAGGATTCCCCCCACCTACCCCCGAGCACTCCCTCAAATTCCATTTTTCCCCATCAGAAAAGCTGGTGGTGGGGGGAGAACCACAGACTTCACCCATCCATTTTTCTGGGCCTTCACAAATCTATGATGGTTAAACACCCCTCCTCTTAATCCTGGTCTAAGATGGACTTGAGGATGAAAAATGCAAAATGACCTCCTGTTCTGTGATTAGGTAATTGATAACCTGCTACCCTTAAACAGTACCTAACTTCCAATGACAGCCGCCTCGTGAAAGAGGCTGGGGGTCATTTCGCATAGCCCATTTCCAAATACTCTTAAGAGCGTTGACAAGAAACACATATATAACAACTTACTTTATTTTAAAGAATATAAAGCCAGCAATATGCTGTACATTCTCATTGGGAACCAAAGCTATCTTTACCAATATTTGGGAAATGCAAGCCATTTTGGACCCAATACTATGAGGACTCCCAAGTAAATTTACTCCCGATATTCCTCTATTGTAAGTCCACTTATAGAAGCTTAGAACAGGCAACGTTCAGATTAAATCAAAACTTTCACTCACACATTTTTGTTATTGATGTAACAGCTTTTGCCAAAATGTTGCAGCCCTTGGCGCAATTAGTCTTTTTGGGATCCTGGGATAAGGCATGTTATGGGGCCCCACAGACACTTGGTGCACATACAAAACAAACACATCATTTTCAGATGGCATTCATATTTAATTGCACACTCAGATTCCCACCCCCCTTTTCTAGCACAGCGTGATAAAACTTCAGAGTTGTGATAAACTATTATGTTTTTGTAGCAGGAACTCCTTTGCATATTAGGCCACACACCCCTGATGCAGCCAATCATCCAAGAGCTTACAGGGCTCTTAGTACAGGGCCTCCTGTAAACTCCAAGAGGATTGGCTACATCAGAGATGTGTGGCCTAATGTGCAAAGGAGTCCCTGCTACAAAAAAAAGAAAAGAAAAGAAAGAAAAAGCCCTGTATGGTCAAAGAATAAATTGACATAACATTCTGAATGCAGTTCAGTACTTCCACTGTACATTCAGTGCCATGCACACCATGGCTCTGCTCTTTGGGCAGGCAGCCTTGTTCCCTGAAGGAGCCAGTTTGGTGTAGTGGTTAAGTCCACGAACTCTTATCTGGGAGAACCAGGTTTGAATCCCCACTCCTCCACTTACAGCTGCTGGAATGGCCTTGGGTCAGGCATAGCTCTTGTACGAGTTGTCCTTGAAAGGGCAGCTGCTGTAAGAGCTCTCTCAGCCCCACCCACCTCACAGGTGTCTGTTGTGGGGAAAGAAGATAAAGGAGATTGTAAGGCACTCTGAGTCTGATTCAGAAAGAAGGGCGGAGTATAAATTTGCAATTCTTCTTCTCCTGCCACTCTTGAGACCCTGACCTGAGGACAGGGTTTTGGATGAATCGTCAAACTGTGTTGCCCGAGTTAGTCCCTAAGGCTTGACTGTGGCCACTTGGAGACCGAAATCACATGATTTGTAAAAGCACAAGAAAGCTGACATGTCACTGGAAAGCAACCTTCTTGCATGACCATCAATTGATCATCAGTTCTTAATCAAACGTATCTAGAACTGCTTCTATTTTCCACATACGTGCACACATTAGGGTTGTAACCTCTAGGTGATGGCTGGAGATCTCCTAGGATCAATGTTCCCTCTAAACTGCAGAGTCTTGTGAGGAAAAATTCTACTGTGTGAGCTACTGGCATTAAAGTTGTGAGCTACTGCATAAATTATTGCGCTCTGGGGTCATCCTTTCTGGGCTAAGACAAAAATGTGTGAGCTGGAGGCTAAAAATCTGTGAACTACCTCAGCTTAGAGGGAACACTGCCTGCAATTACAACTGATCCCCAAGCAACAGAGATCAGTTCAGAAAATGGCTGGTTTGGAAGGTGGACTCTATGGCACTCTACCCCACTGAAGTCCCTCTCCTTTCCAAATCCCACCCTCCTCAGGCTCCATCCTTAAAATATCCAAGTATTTGCCAACCTGGAGGCAACCCAGGCTTGACTTGGAGAAGTGATTTAAAGAGAAAAATGCTTTCTCCAAGCCGGCCAACAAGGCAGTGGGGGCTTTGAGAGCCACAAAGTGTGTGTAAAAGAGCCGCATGTAGTTTCCAAGCAACAGTTTGGCCTCCTCTGGTCTAATCTTTGCTCTGTGATGGAGCCAGAGTTGGAATCATAGCACCCCTGGTGGCAACAAAAAGTTACTGCAAGGTGACTTAACCAATCTCAGACAGAAGTATGCTATGTCCAGGACAAAAACAGCAGACAGCAAAAACCCACAGCAGCTCGCTCACCTATGTGGGCACCAATTGCTCCAATTTGCTTTAGGGGTGCTATGCCATTGGTTACGACTAATTGTTGGAAACTACCAGGTGTTCTTTGAAGTAGCTGACTGTCAATAACCAGCAAAGATTGAGGCCACGATAACAAACTGTGAGACACTTAGTATTTGAAAGTCCATTATAAAAGTTGATGAACTCTTTCTTACTTGATAGTTGTTGCTGGATGGGAAGGAAATGGCACTTCTCACCTATGGTACAAAGGTAGGCTCTTATGCCAACTGAACTTTATAATCGTCCTTCCTTTAAAAAGGCACAAAGATCTTGAGTTCCACCTTTTCTTCGGCTAGCACAGGAGGCTCTGGAAGACTCGCCAGCTATGCTGGCTTCAACCTCTTTTAACTATGGAGCCATCCATGTATAGCGTTTCCCTGTGTTCCTCTCTATTCCTGCAACTCCTTCTGACCCCTGGAAAAGATCACTCTTGAGGTCACTGCATCTGTGCAGAAGAACAGCCATACAGATTGGGGGGGGGGGGTCTAAAGCAAGGAGAGGCAAGGGAATGATGTGAACTGCTCAGGATGTGAACTGCTTCACTCAATAGGGGAAAAATTAGAGGAAACATTGCAGGCAGCCTCTTCCCCTGGTCATATTCGTGAATAAGACTTCCTTGTCAGGAAGGGAGTTTGCTGGAGCCCAGAGCACCCCATATCTCTTATTTTAGATGTTACAAATAGGTTAATCGCTGGTGAGATGAGAAGATGATGCCATACTCCCCACATGCTCAAGGTAACTCTGCTTATTACCAGTTCATGTATACAGCACAGTGGGATCCAGTCCCTGAAAACAGATTTCAGGACTATGCGATAGCTCAACCAAGTCCTCTCTATTTCTATCCAGAGATGGTGACCAGGACCCACCCATACGAAAGCACATTGTTGGTCCAACTTGAAAGTTTCTATGACCTTCACAGAACACCCAGACTGGCAGTTGAGCCCTGTCTTGCAATAAGCCCAACCTAGCTTATTTCAGTATCCACAGTGACATTTTCCTCAGATAGATCATTCAGCTCAAAGGTACTGTCAGTCACTTCATCTGATATTAGCTCAATGTCATTGAGAACCAGATTGTTGGGATCCACATTGCCAGGATCCACAATATTGACCATCTCAGCCTTCCCCAAAACAGACTTCAGCTGGAGCCAGAAGAAGGGCTGCCGGCTGGGTTCCAAAGGCCACTCTAAATAAGTCTTGGTACTCAGCATCTTCCGTAACTTGCAAAATTTGTTGGGTAAAGCTTGTAGGTCAATGGGCTCCTTCACCACCAGAACCACATCTTCAAAGCCCAAGCCCACAGCCCGCTGGTGGGCAAAGTAGAGTTCATAGTTGCACCACTCGCTGTCTACAAAGTTCCGCGAGAGAACAAAGATAACCTTGCGGCTGTTTTCAATGTTCTCAATTATGTTGTCAATGATCCACCGACCCGGTGTGAAATCCCGTTCATGAATGCATACACGGTATGGCGGTGTTGAAGCCTCCAACCGCTGGAGGAGCTCATGCCTCACCCACTCGGCATCAGAGCAGCTGTAGGAGATGAAGGCATGGTAGGCAAATGGTTTGGATGGCTGGGAGTGGCTAGCTCTGTATTTAGAACGAACAATGCGGAAAGTGGCTTTGAGGTACCAAGGAATGTCAAACTTCCAACACAACACCATGCAGACAATTGCCACTGTGGCTGTGATGGAGACGGCAATGGCCACTACCACAGTGACATCACACTCTGTCACCCTTGGGGCATAAGCTGCCACAGAAGTGTGCCGCAGAGGTTCAGGATGAAAACAGGTCCACCCCTTGGGCCAATCCAGCAGTGTTAGCTTGCCATCTCTCAAGGTCTCCTGAAGGAATCCATAGAGGTCACAGACACAGTGATAAGGGTTATTCCCTGCCTTCAGATAGGCAAGAAATGGCATGTTACCAAAGGAGCCCTTGTTGATGGCCCCAAAGGAGTTGCCGTCCACATGCAAAGTTCTCAGGTTTGGACACTTCCACTTTGTGGGAATGTATTTGATCTTGTTCCCGCTCAGCAGCAGCTCTTTGAGATCAACAGCAAGTTCAAAGTAACCCTTGTTGAGTGCTTCCAAGCCAGAGTGTGACATATCCAGGAAATGCAGTGTGATGGGAAGACAATTAAAGATCTCCATGGTAACTGCATTGTAAGCCAAGCTCAGCCAGACAAGACTGGGAGTCCAAGTACATGGAAGCTCATTCAAGCCTCCAATTAGGTTGCGGCTCAAATCTAATTTGGACAGTCGGGCCCAGCTTGACGTCAAGTCGGCCACTGTTTTCAAGCTGGTCAGTTCATTGTGGGTCACGTTAAAATCCTCCACTTTGGGCAGGGTGTCCCGGCCAGTGCAGGCCTGGTTGTAGATGTTGTCGTTTTTCAGGCGGTTTCTTGAAATGTTCAGGGCCACCACATTCCTCATCTCACCCCAGGCATCGCAGGGCACATAGTTAAAGTTGACATTGAGGATATAGAGGTAAGTTACACCAGCAAACCAGGTGAAGGTCCAGTCAAAGCGCAAGATGTCTGGGTTGTTAATATCCTGCAGCACCAAATGGCAAAGGGTCAAGTTGGCAATGCCGGCTTCGGGTGGTTTCCATTCAGGCGACCGAGCAAAATCAATAGCTATGAACGAAAGGTCCCGAATGTGAGACTTTTGAACATTCAAGAGGGCTAAGCGTAGCAAGTTCTCATTAAATTTCCCTCTGAAGAAAACCAGCTCTTCAGCTTCTAACTCAGCCAAGCCAGAAAAGAGATCTGTGGTAGCCATGTAGTACATGAACTCAAAAAGTTTACGGAACCGAAGGTATCGCAGTGGTTTCCCATGCAAGTCCTGAAGTATCAGAGGTAAAGCCTTGGTGTTTTGGTCCAGTGAGATATCACACCACAGAGCTGTGGTGTTGAGTTTAGAAAAGGCTCCAGTCTGATACTCCAGCAAATTGAAGGCTGTTTTTAGGGCAAACTTCTTCAAGGGAATCTCCTTTATTGAAAGGAAGTCCTGACTGCCTACCGTCTGGACAGCAGGCCCACCCATGGAGAGCACTTCTAGTTTCTTTAACGTGCTGAACACGCCATCTAGCATTGAACGGGGATAAAGGTTGTTAGACATGCTCAGTACTCTCAGGTGTTTCAGTGGCTTTAAAGCCTGCGAGGGAATCTCCCCCAGTGAGTTGTTGAAAAGGTTTAGCTGCTCCAGAAATATGTTTGAGGAGAAAGAATCATTTGCAATAAACATGATATGATTGAAACTTAGATCAAGGTCTTTCAACTGGGTAAAAGATGAGAAATCTGCAGAGTTAATCTTTCTGATCTTGTTGTAAGAGAGGTCCAACACTTGCAAAGTGATGGGGAGACCTTGCGGAACAGAGAACAGACTCCGGCCTTGGCAACTGGCCTTAAGCTTGTCTTCGGTGATGGTGCAAAGAGATGCCTCAGACTTGTTTTCCAGACCCACGATCACCAACAGCAAAGCCAACCACAGGACAGTGAGTGGGGGCATCTCCAGTTGACTTCACATATTTAATGTCAGTCTGCCTGAGACAGGTGAGGAAAAAAAATAAGATAATTTAAGTTTTCTAGAGAAATGCCTTTACTTTATATAGCTAGCATAGCTTTTTATTTAATAAAAATCATTACATTAAAAATTACATTTCTGACCCTGCTGGTGGACCTCCTGATGGCACCTTTTGGCTACAGTGTCATACTAGATGGGCCATTGGCCTGACCCAACATGGCTTCTTGCATATTCTTATGAAAGTACTCATGGCTATCAAAAGGAAATTTTGCCCGTTTGCAGATTGTACTCCTGCTGCCTTAACTAGAAGTTACAATTTTGTGATATTTATATCCTGCTTTCCTTTTATCACAGAATTCAAGGCAGCTGGAGAAAAGTTTTTCTACCCAGACGTGGGACTACCAAACCCAGACTGGCTGTAGTCAGCAAGGCTGCTACATAGAATTGCCAGACGCTTGCTTGGAACCTGAGGAAACTCTGGGGGGAAAGGACACCGCTGATGCATCAACATCACTTCCAGCTAAAAACCTGTGAGACTGCTGAAGCTCTAAGATTTTTGCTAGGATGTTGGTGATGTTGCATCTGGGTTTTAGCCAGAAGTGATGTTGATGGGCTGATAAACTCTCCCTCCCATTTCTCTCACTTCTCATTTGAGCATTTGTGAGGAATAGGAGTGCTTTTGTGGAGGGAACTTTGTTGAATCACAACTACCAGAGTAGGTTTTCCAAATCTACCACCTTTCTTTCAGGTAAATACAGTTAAGTTCCAAGAATGGAACACCCAGAGCGTGTCTGATTGAAAGTCATCATTGTTGCCATGAAGGGGACAGAACGACATTGTAGTGCATGAATCAGCTGTGGTCCAGCAAACACAGAAGCCCCTTGGAAGCTTATCAGGATACTTCAAGAAGAAGAAGAAGATGATATTGGATTTATATCACGCCTTCCACTCTGAAGAGTCTCAGAGCGGCTCACAATCTCCTTTACCTTCCTCCCTCACAACAGACACCCTGTGAGGTGGGTGGGGCTGGAGAGGGCTCTCACAGCAGCTGCCCTTTCAAGGACAACCTCTGCCAGAGCTGTGGCTGACCCAAGCCCATGCTAGTAGGTGCAAGTGGAGGAGTGGGGAATCAAACCTGGTTCTCCCAGATAAGAGTCCACACACTTAACCACTACACCAAACTGGCTCTCTTCAGTGTGAATGTCAGTAACGGCAGATGAATAACCCTGAAAGGCAGACTCATTCACCTGCTATTCATCTCACCTATGATGCAAACTTAAAGAATACTTTGGATATGCCCCAGGAGGTTTCCCAGGATGATGACTTGCAATTGCTTTTAAAATACCTAGTAATAAACAGTATTACCAGCGCAGTCACTCTCACCTTCTTTTAAGACCCCCTTTCAAAAGCAATTTCTGCTTTTGGCACGTTTACTCCTGCATAATTAAACTGAGCATTGTGTCAGGCCTAATTCTTACAAACAGCAGAAGAGACCAATTGTCTGGCCCAGGGGTGGTCAAACTTGCTTAAGGTAAGAGCCATGTTGAATAAATGTCAGATTTGGGAGCCTCAAGACAAGGGAAGGAAGGAAGGAAGGAAGGAAGGAAGGAAGGAAGGAAGGAAGGAAGGAAGGAAGGAAGGAAGGAAGGAAGGAAGGAAGGAAGGAAGGAAGGAAGGAAGGAAGGAAGGAAGGAAGGAAAATAGATGGGGGAGTGAGAGAGAGATGGAAAGAAAGCAACTTCAACTTTACATGAATTCTCCAAGCTGCTGACTGACTTGGCTTGGAGAAATGATTCAAAGAGACAAACGCCTTCTCCAAGCTGGCAGTGGGGGCTTTGAGATGGGGCAGTGGGGGCTTTGAGAGCCAGACAATATGTGTGAAAAAGCCACATGTGGCTCCCGAGCTGCAGTTTAATCACCCCTGGTCTGGCCTATACCACTTTGGACTCTGAGCAGGGACTTAGGGGAACAAATGCTCACCCCATGGAATCAAAGCACCCCCACACAGAGAAATGCAGCAAGCCAAGAGGCTAGTTTTCTGCATGCCTGGAAATGTTTTTGTGCGCAGGAGCATTCAGTCACATGCACTCTCAAGCAATGTTCCCTCTAAGCCGTGAAGTCTTGTGAGCAAAAATTCTACTTTGTGAGCTACTGGCATTAAAGTTGTGAGCTACTGCATAAATTAGTGGGGCCGTTTTTCCTGAGCTGAGACAAAAATGTGTGAGCCGGAGGCTAAAAAATTGTGAGCTAACTCACACTAACTCAGCTTAGAGGGAACACTGCTCTTAAGATGTACAAAGGTTTGGGAGAAGTCAGCCCAAGTGTGCCAGACCAATGATGTAGGCAGAGATGTGCATTGCCCTGACAAATAAACACACTAGGAAAAGGAAGTGGGGCAACAGAACCCCTTTCTTAAATGGTATCCCCCATCATCTCTACTTTTTGCTTTCAGTATGGCATCAAGACCAGAAGCAAGAAGAGTCACTCATAGAGCAAAAAGACATCAGTTTTCCAGAGTACACTTCAAGTGACAGGTGGCAAAATCTGCATGGTTGGTCCTTGCACACCAACTCCAGGAGACCAGACAATGAAACTTCACAAAAGCTGATTCTTCTCCCTACTCCTTTTCAGGTCATCTTCCTTTTACCTCAAGTCACAAGGAAGTATGTGTGTTATATGCTTTAAAGCCACTTCCAGCTTATGGTGGCCCTGTGGATTAATGACTTCTGAAATGTCCTAACAGCCTTGCTCAGGTCTTGCAAACTGAAGGCCATTGCTTCCTTTATTGAGTTTATCTGCTTCATGTTGTTCTGCCCCTTTTCTTGCTGCCTTCAGCTCCTCCTAGCATTATTTTCTTTTCCAGCAAGGCCTCAGAACTTGGAAGGGAAGCTGGGAATCCTGACCCTCTCAGTGGGTAATTCTGGCAAAAGGTCAGATGGTGGAGGCAAGCTACCCGAGAGTGGGAGAAAAGCCTCTCCAGGTGTGGGAAAAACCCAGGAGGGCAGGGTGGAAACGGGGCCTACAGGTTAGAGCTGGCATGTTCCACCACAGTGACCTTGTGGGGTTTTCAAGGCAAGAGACATTCCAGAGGTAGTTTGCCCTTGCCTATGTTCACGTCACAACCAGTGTTCCCTCTAAGCTGAGTTAGTGTGAGCTAGCTCACAGATTTTTAGCCCTAGCTCACACATTTTTGTCTTAACTCAGGAAAATTGACTCCAGGGCATAATAATTTATACAGTAGCTCACAACTTTAGCTCACAACTTTAGCTCACAACTTTAACACCTGTGACTCACAAAGTAGAATTTTTGCTCACAAGACTCTGCAGCTTAGGGGGAACATTGGACAACCCTGGTATTCCTTGGAGGTCTCCCATGCAAATACTAGCAAGGGTTCACCCTGCTTAGCTTCCAAGATCTGACAAGATTGGACTAGCCTGGGCAAATCAGAATCTTTTTTTTTTGTCAAAATCTGTATTGTGTGCACTGTCCAAAATCAGCTTTCCAGTCTCAGGCATATCCCCTTTTTAACTGAAGGTGGTGGCAGTTAAACCTGAAACCATCTGTATGTAAAGTTGAAGCTTTATCACTAAAGCACAGTTCTTTCCTGCTTCTCCACTATGCCTCAGGGTAACAGTGTCAGTTAAATTTTGAAGAGTCTTCAAAAGGGACTTTCCTTATGGGGGGGGGGGGCGGGGAGAGAGTGGCTTAACCTCTGACCACCAGATAATACAATTCAGGATCTGTTGACTCTTAGCTAGCTCATCACCTAAAATTCATTCCCAGTTTATAAACACTACCCAGTTTTCCTTCAGCTTTCTGCCTCACAAGAGTCCTGCTCCAGTGGAAACTGCAGAGACATCTGATGAATGGCTGGCAATTACATTCTCAAAGTGAAAATGCCACGGAGTGCATCTTTGTTCCAGTAGCTCTGAAGCAACCTGAAACCTGTTTTGCACCCAGTTCATCTTGCAACATGTAAAATACTTTCTTTTAAGACACTGTAGCTGCAGGCTAAGGGCCTCACCATCATGTCCTCCAACCTTTTACTGTCTTGGTCTCCTCATTATTCCATACCAAACTTCTAGTCTGACAAAAAGTTGAATGTTCACTCACAGGTTTGTGATATATCAGTTTGCCTTCATTCAGGGGTGGCCAAACTCGTTTAATGTAAGAGCCACATAGAATAAATATCAGACGTTTGAGAGCCACAAGACATGAATGTCAGATGTTTGAGAGCCGCAAAACATGAATGTCGGATGTTTGAGAGCAGGAAGGGAAGCAATTAGATGGTGGGAGGGATGATGGAGAGGTGGAAAGAAAGCAACTTTACCTTTAAATGCATTGTCCAAGCCGCCAGCTGGCTTGGCTTGAAGAAGTGATTTAAAGAGACAAATGCCTTCTCGAAGCTGGCCAACAGTGTGGTGGGGGCTTCAAGAGCCACATGATATGTGCAAAAGAGCCACATGTGGCTCCAAAGCAACAGTTTGGCCACCCCTGCCCTAATCAAAGCTGTTGAACATGCCCTGCTGTTTTGGGAACTTAGCTGGGGAAGAAATCTTGTTTTGCAGCAACTAAAGATAGCAGCAAACAACTAAAGATTGTAGCTTTCCTGCACTCTGAAATTGCAGTGACCTGCAGGAAATTTGCTGTCTTTAATGGGAAGATGCTAAAATCTCACACAAGAGAATAAGCAGGAGTCTTGGGGCACCTTAAGGAATAAGTTTTTACTTTAGCCTACATTTTCATGAATGAGAAATCATTTCCATCTAGTACACAACAGCTAGCATAAAAAACATGCTGTTTTCAAGGTGTCACAAGACTCCTGTTCTTTTTCTTTCCTTTTTTTTTGCTGCTACAGAATAACACAGCTATCCCCCCCACGAAAAAGTAAGTAGAAACTCACCTATTTCTGCACTTACTAGGGAGTAAGCTCTTTTGATTTCATTGTGACTTACTGCTGTGTAAACATGTTTATGATTGTATCCCACACACACACACCGTGGCCCTGACTCAAATTAATCACCAGTTTTCCGGTTATGGATCCCCTGATGTCCTCCTACAACTTCCCTTCCTTCACTTGGTTCCTGCTCCTATTCAAAACAAACGAACCCTTATTTCTTAAACTAAGTAGAAGGAAGTACATAAAAACTAGTTTTGTTTTTTCTCCCATCCTTCCTTTAAGGAGCTCAAGGCAACATATATGGGTCTCCACCCCCCAATTCTGTACTCACAACAATCCTGTGAAGGAGGTTACGTTGACCCAAGAACATCCAGTGAACTTCATGGCTGACTGCGGGAGATAATATTATGTGTTTTATATATATTGACAAAATATATCTTCCACTTTTCTGAATATCTGCTTAAAGCTACAAGCTATGAACAGAATTGGAAAAAATAATAATATGCCACTAAAATACTAAATCCAGGTCTTAAGCAACAGAGCAAAGTTTGAATCCAATGGCACCTTTAAGACCAACAAAGTTTTTATTCAAGGTATGTGCACACAAAAGCTCATACCTTCAATAAAACTTTCTGGTCTTAAAGGTGCCACTGGACTCTAATTTTGTTCCACTAAAATACAAAATACTTAAGGAAATCAACACCAGACAAAAATCTTCCTCACAGCAAACATTTCAGGAAAGAAGGATGCAGCTGCTTCCAACTGCCAAAAACAGTTATTATTTTTAATATTAACATAACACAGTTCCTTAATTAAGCTTCTTTTTAAAAAAAAAAAAACTAAAATAAAAACTCATATATAATTTCACCAAATTAATTGCAACATTCATCCTCAGATTTTAGGGCTAGCAGGAAGATTTTTGTCACAGAAATATAAAACTCAAACTGAAACTGGTTCACAGCTATGGTTGCCACCTCTGGGTTGGGAAATACCTGGAAAATGTGAGGGTGGAAGCTTGGGAGGGAAGGGTATGGTAGGGAAGGAACCTCAACAAGGTATAATGCTATAGAGTCCACCCTCCGAAACAGCCATTTTCTCCAGGGAAACTGATCTCAGTCATCTGGAGACCACATGTAACAACAGGAGGTCTCCAGACTCCACCTGGAGGTTGGCAACCACATGGGGAAAGGAAGCTTCGTCTTCTCCCACTGCACCATTTTCTCTACCTGAATTGGGCCCAGACATTTATTTACCCCAGTGGGGGCTCCCTGTGTACTGATGGAGTAAACGTAGGTTTCCCAATAGGGCAAATAATACTCAGGGCTATTTCAGGTCAAGAAAATAGCACTGAAGGAAAGGCTGAAGTGCTCTTTCCTTGCGTACAGTGATCCTGATCCAAATCCCATCTATGCATGCTTGGGATTAACACCCAATATTTCTTGATTCTGAGAACCTGAAGAAAACCAAAACTCAAGGGAACTTTATAACTGAAACTCAAAAGATTTTAAAATCCTATTTAAATTTTTTAAATGCATGAAACTCCCCCGCCCCGGTTCCGCTTTGCTTTCACTGGATTTCAAACAGGGAAGCGCATAAAATATCTGAAATGTGCAATAACAAATTTCAGAGAGTCTGGATTAAGGTCAGACCCAGACATGTGTCCTCCCCAAACAGGACACGTTGCATTCTCTATTGCTTCCAGTTGATTTCATAGCACTCCTAGCTGGGGAAGGGTGGGGGAGAGAAGTCAGGAAGAAGCAGCATGTCAAATATTTGGGTGGTTGCCTGCCAATGCTTGTTTTCCAACGTTAAACTTTAATAGGTTTTTGGCTTCCCAGATGCATCTAAGCTCTTTTGTTTGCTCACATTGTCTAGCATCCTGCTGCTTACACAAATTCACATTTACAAGACATGCTGAGCATTAGAATGAAACAAACAGGATGTTCCAGATTCTTGGGTTTTTTGAGGTGGGGTTAAGGGTCACCAAAATTCAAACCGTCTGGGACCAGACTATTTCAAGGGCCATAACCTGCCATATTTGTTTAATATAGATACATCTTGGCTAAATTGTTTTTTTTAAACTAACAGCATTAATAAATGGAGGGGGGGAGACACCAGAATAAGAAAAGCAGCTTAAGAAGCATTATTATAAGAAATTATAAAACAGCTTTTTAAAAATCAAGAATAAAGTAATAGAAGTAACAAATGCGCACAAGGTTATAAAAGAAGAAAAACTTTGCAAACTCAGTGCCCCAATGAATTTTTTTAAAAAATTACCAGCTGCCAAAAGGTTAACAAGTTGGATACCAAGCAACGCAGTAGGATAGGCAGGGGGTGGGGGGTAGGGTTGCCAGATCCAGATTGGGAAATTTATGGAGATTTGGGAATGGAGCTTGGGGAGGACAAGACCCTCAGTAGGATACAATGCCACAGAGTCCACCCTTCAAAGCAGCCATTTTCTCCAGAGGAACTAATCTTTGTAGTTTGGAGATCACCTGTAGTTCTGGGGGATTCCCCAGGTCCCACCTGGAGGCTGGCATCCTTACAAAGCACTGTGGTGGGAGCAGGCTATAATAGCGGGCACCACCTCTATGAAAGCCCTGTCTCTGGTAGCCACCTCCAAAGGTGGGGCCACATGGAGCCTATCTTAACTGTTGGGCAGAATCATATTAAGTCCTTTATGAATTCACCAGACCATTATGGTCATCTTCAGAGGCCTTGCTTTGGGTGCTTCTGTCATCTGAAATTAGGCAGTTGGTAACCCTTCTCAATCATGGCACTAGAGCTCTGGAATTATCTGGCCCCACTAGTGGACCTCCTGATGGTACCTTGGTTTTAGCCTCTGTGAGACACAGAGCGCTGGACTGGGTGGGCCACTGCTGTGATCCAACATGGCTTCTCATATGTTGTTATGTTCTCTCAGGGGAGATTTGTCTGTCCCCTTCTGTCGCCATCTTCCACCAACAAGTGAAGACTTTTTCCCCATTTCTTCAATGATCCCTCCTTCCTAACCAATGTTTAAAGTCCTGTAGGTATTTTTCAAAATATATTTTATTAAATTTATATTAAACTTAACAATCAGAGGTGTTTATATACCTTAGAAATTAAGTTTCGTAGGCATTTTAAGCCTTCATCTGGTTAGTCCATGCTAGCCTGATTTTGTTAGATCCCAAAAGCTAAGCAGGGCTAGCTCCGTCTAGTATTTGGATGGGTGACCACCACGAAATACCACAGTGACTAAGCAGCAGTAGCGAACCACCTCTGAATGCTTTTTGCCTTGAAAACCCTATGAGGCTGCTATGTCAGCTTCAACTTGACATAAGGAAAAATAAGTATTTTAATTTTTACAGTTTAAAAAAATATTTCAAAAGTTGTTTTAATGAGGTATGTTTGAGACTGGGTCTATTTTAATGGTTTTATAATGTATTTTAGCATGTACATTTTAAATTGTTAGCCACCTTGTAGAAGGGAAGGATACAAATTTTGTAAATAAATAAATGACACACTTGCCCCTCCCCCCCAGCCATGTATACCTGCTCCTAAGTTTCACCTTTAATACCTGCGGGATATCCTGCTGCCATTCAAAGTGTAGCAATATAGGAGAAGGCCTCAGTGGCAGCATGACATACGTGGAACATCCTCCCAGGCAAATTCACTGCCAGCAGGTGTCCTGATGGATCATGAACACAGTTGGCTTTAAAAGAAGACTGGACAAAATTCATGGAGAAGAGTTTCTTGGGGTGATGAAAGGAAAACTCCATAGAAGCATCAAACCTCTGAAACTCAGTGCACAGAGGCAACATCTGAGGAAAGCCTTGGCCTTTATGTTGTGCTTGCTGGTCCCCACCTTAACCAGGTCACTAGCCAAGACAGGCCGTTGGTTTGACTCAGCAGGGCTCTCCTGCTGTTTTTATGACCAGGACCACCCAAGCAAATCACAATCCACACAACATAACAATCCTATGACTGTTCTTTATCTTTGCAATACCATGCAAGTCATGGATCAGGGTTGCCAAACTCCAGGTGGCACCTGGAGATCCCCCACTATTAAAATTGATCTCCAGATGACCAAGGTCAGTTTCCCTGGAGAATGTGGCTGCTTTGGAGAGTGGACTCTATGGCATTATACCCTATTGAAGTCCCTCTCCTCTCCAAACCTCATTTTCCTCAGGTTCCACACCTAAAATTCTCCAGATATTTCCCAACCCAGAGCTGGCTGCAATCCTACAGACCTCTCACATTTTGCCTGGTTGCACCTTTAGATTACCTGTCCTCAACATGTATTACCATGAAGCACTGCGACAGCAAGAGCGAGCATCCCTTTCTGAACGGCAGACAAAAATAAAAAAAGGTAAAGGTAGTCCCCCTGTGCAAGCACTGAGTCGTTACTGACCCATGGGGTGATGTCACATCATGACATTTTCTTGGCAGACTTTGCCATTGCCTTCCCCAGTCATCTACACTTTCCCCCCAGAAAGCTGGGCACTCATTTACCTCGGAAGGATGGAAGGCTGAGTCAACCTTGAGCCAGCTTACCTGAATCCAGCTTCCACTGGGATCGAACTCAAGTCATGAGCAGGGCTTGGACTGCAGTACTGCAGCTTTACCACTCTTGCCACATGGTTCCTGTGGACAAATAAGAGTTGTAGCAAATGTCATCCTCCCCTTTCCCTTAGTGGTGACCTTAGGTAACCTACATGGTTCTCCTTTCCACAACCCTGCGAGTTTCTGACTGACCCAAGTTCACTCAGCAAGTTTTTGTGGTAGGGGTGGAATTTGAACCTGGAGCTCCTAGACCCTTGTCAGGCACTTTAACCACTACACCATGCTGGCTTTGATAGCTCACACAGATTCTTAGTTTTGTCACAGAGGGGCTATTTCCACCTTCCTCATCTGTGATGTCTGCACCTTCCTGGCTTATCATTAATAAATCTTTGTTTCCATTGCAAATAGCAGTGGAATGCTGTAGAGTCAATCTGTGCCAGGATATTTGGATTCTCTTCATTGCAACTCTCTGTAATGGCCCCTTCCTGGTGGAACCAGCTGCCGGAAGAGGTAAGGGCCCTGCGGGACCTTGCTCAATTCTGCAGGGCCTGTAAGACAACCCTCTTCCGGCAGGCTTACAACTAACCGGCACTGAAATCTGAAATCGAGTGTAGTTTTATAAGACTGTAGAATGTTTTAATGTTTTTATATGTAAATTGTTTGAGTGGTTTAATTTTAATTATGTAAATTATATGAAATGTTTAAACTTTTATGTTTCATGTTAGATTTTATATGTTGTAAGCCGCCCTGAGCCACCTGGTGGGAAGGGCGGGATATAAATTACAAATAAATAAATAAAAAATAAAATAAAATAAACTCCCACAACCATCCTGAAGCTGGTGGCCAAATTTGAGACTCCTAGTTATGACTGCAACAGATAGAAAATAGATTCAGGCAGCTAGCCATGTTGGTCTGAAGCAGCAGAACAAAGTGAGTCCAGCGGCTCCTTTAAGACCAATCAAGTTTTATTCAAGATATAAGCTTTCATGTGCCAAACATACTTCCTCAGATACAATGAAATGGAAATTACCAGTCCAGACATATAGGTAGAGAGTGAGAAGTAAATTAGCGTACAGCATAATGAAGATGTTTAATGAATTCAAGGACCAAACAGGAATAACAAGCTCAGTTTATATGGTTAACATTTGTTTGAGTTTAATCCTGGGCTCTATGCAACAACCCGATGAGGTAGGTTAAGCTGAAAGTTCATGACTATCTCTAGCTTATGTAATTTACCACACTCACCAAGCGAACTTCTGTGACATACCAGAGCATACAAACCAGGTTCTGCTGCCAGATCTTAACACAACACTATAACCACTACACCACACTACCTCCAAATAACTTAGGAATTATATAAAGGCAATTTTTTTAAAAAAAAGGTTGCAGTGACTTTCTAAAGAACATATTCTGTGATCTGGAAGCTGTTCCCTAGAAATCTAATTGACATGAATATGGTTGCCAGCTCCAGGTTAGGAAATACCTGGAGATTTTGGGGATGGAGCCTGAGGAGGGTAATATTTGGGGAGAGGAAGGACCTCAGTGGGGTCTAATGCCATACAGTCCACCTTCCATTTTCTCCAAAGTGGCCATTTTCTCCAGGTGAACGGATCTCTGTGATTCTATCACTTAGAGATCAGCTGTGATAGTGGGAGATCTCCAGCCACCACCTGGAGGTTGGCAACCCTAAATGAAATTTGCTTGCATTAATGGAACACCCCACCCCCACCCCCCAAAGCACCAGGTGCTTTTCTAAGCTTTTGGAGAATAATGCTCCTTAACTTACGCGATTGAAGAACAGAAACCCGCATTGATTTACCTGGGCAACCCGCCCTGCAGAGAGAGAAGGCCGAATGGGAGAGAAAACGATTAGCCTCTCTTCTCTATACTTCACGCCTGCCAACGCCAAGAGGCGCCTCCCACACTCTTCGCGGCGGTCACTCTCGCCTCCAAATCTTTCAGCAAAACAAGAAGGGGAAATATATATATATATCAAAGCCCAGGTTAAAAAGGGGGCGCCGGGCCTTCTTAAAGGAACAAAGCCATCTTCTCGGCTTAATTTCTCGAAAGAGAAGTTCTTTGCGCCAAGTCAACTTTTTAAAAAATTTTGCTAGCTAAGGCAAATTTAATTTTTTCCGCGCACCCCCCCCCCCCGTTTCCTGTCCGAAGGACACCGCGAGCAGAGCAAAAGAGCCATTTACTGGCATTTTGTCTTGGTCCCCCTTTCCTCAATTGGACGCCCTGCTCCAAGCGCATTGATTATATTAGTAAAATAGGCGGGCGTCCCATACCGTCGCCTTCCCAGAAGCGTCCCTTTCCCTCCCCGGGGAGAGAAGGTGCAAGGGCGAGTGAAGCAGAACCATAGAGCTGGAGACGACACCGTCTGCCGGACAGAGAGCAACAACGAGACACTCCCCCAAACAGCTGGGGCCTGAAAGGCGGACACCCCCTGCAACCTGTGATTCAAGTACTGGCTAAAAGCCCAGAGCCCGGTTGCTTTTTTCCCGAGGATCCTGATTGCCTGCAACCTCAGGCAGAGATTCATCAGGTGAAGTCTCAAGCGCCCTAGCTCGGATGTACAGCGTTAGTTTTGCACGCAGAAGGTCCTAGGTTCAATTCTCAGGATGTCTCTTTTAAAAGGGCTCACCTTGTGGCCAGTGTTTCCTCTACACTGAGTTAGTGTGAGCTAACGCACAGTTTTTTAGCCTCTGCCTCACACATTTTTGTCTTCGCTCAGGAAAATTGGCCCCAGAGCAAACTAATTTCTGCTGCAGCTCACAACTTTAATGCCAGTAGCTCACAAAGTAGAATTTTTGCTCACAAGACTCCACAGCATACAGGGGACTATTGCTTGTATCCTGTCGCTTCAACTGAGGCTCAGGTTGTGGAGGCCTGACCAGGATGGCACAGGCTAACTCTATCTAGTCTGACCTCAAAACCTAAGCAGGATTGGCTCTGAGTCTAGTGGCACCTTTAAGACCAACAAAAGTTTTTATAAAGGATGAGCCTTCATGTGCAGGCACATTTCTTCAGATACCAGGGTTTGCCCTACTAGTTGGATGAGATACCACCAAGCAGTGCCAGGGGCACTATGCAGTTCCAGGCAATGGGAAACCTTGCTTGACCCACCCTACACAATCACATCAATTGTGACTTTGCAGATAACCAGAAATGTGTGCAGTTCAAGCTTTCCATGTCATGGAAGTAGATAACATGTTACTAGCTTACTCTCCAAAGAGAAACAGGGTTGGCCCTGGTTAGGATTTGGATGGGACCCCACCAAGGAAGTCCAGGGTTGCTCTGCAGCAGCAGGCCATGGCAAACCACCTCTGAATGTTTCTTGCCTTGAAAACCCTATGGGGTTGCCATAAATCAGCTGTGACATGATAGGACTTTCAACCACCTAAAGGGACAGGCTTTTTTCTTCTCCATCCAGACAGTAACTCTACATGCCCCTTCCCAAGGCTTTTCTTGTAGCAAGAACTTCTTTGCATATTAGGCCACACACCCCTCATGCAGCCAGTTATCCTGGAGTTTACAGTAGGCCCTGCACTAAGAGCCCTGTAAGCTCTTGGAGGATTGGCTACATCAGGGGTGTGTGGCCTAATATGCAAATAAGATCCTGCTACAAAGAAACCCCTCCCCCTTTGGAGTTCTCATAATATTGCCCAGCACCCCTCATACTGTTGAAAGCTGATCTCAATTCATTTTCTCTGCAGCAGCCCTGTTCAAAAACAGAAAAAGGGATTGTTCTTTAAGTTAAACATATACTAGGAAAACATAATAGTTTTCCAATAGGTTATCAGAGGTTCAGAATTAATCCCAGCAGCTGTGAGATAGCAAATAGCATGCTGCCAGATTCTTTAATGTTTGTGTGCTCAAGTGTTTTTTTGTTTTGTTTTGTTTTGTGCCTGGATACTTTATAGGCAGGCTGCATTTATCCACACATTCAAAGATTTAGTTTCGAGTGACTTGGCTGGGATGGGGTGGGGGACACCAATGGATCCCTCGATGATGGTGTAACTATTTAGCCTTAACCAGCTATACCCACCCCCCAAAAAGCTTTAAAAATCCAAATAATTATTTAATTTAATTTAAATAATATTTATTAGTTTTGGTCAGTAAAAGGGCAAAAGGGAAGTGAGGGAAGGTAAAGGGAAAAGCATATATATTCAAAGTTTTACATAGTTCCACTATAACATATTTCTCTTAGAGTCTATTATTTCCATTTCATTCCTTTTCATTATAACATTTCTCTGTTATCAATTGTTTTAAACCTTCTATTTCCTTGTAATTAAGTACCTTAACAGCTTAAAACCTATTTGCTCGGAGGGTGAAACACATAGAAGTTATAGAACCTGTTCTGGGTTCAGTCACTTGTATTTATCCATTTATATAATGGACGCCAAAGTTTTTAAATGTTGTGTATGCTATTTTCTCTCAATAGTTCAGCTAATATGTCAATTTCCGCCGTTTCTAGGCTTCCCAATCCCCAGGTCCCAGCGGGGGATTCCCTGGTTTTACAGGCTTCCCCCCTCCCCCAGCCAGCTGGCCGGCGGGGGAAGCTCCACCCCCACAGCCATTATGCACCTCCAGGAACGATTCCCATAGGGAATGATGGCGAATTGATCCGCGGGTGTCAGGGGCTCTGGGAAGGCTGTTTTTTGAGGTAGAGGTGCCAAATTTTCCATATAGCATCTAGTGCCTCTCCCCAAAATACCTCCCAAGTTTCAAAAGGATTGGACCAGGGGGTCCAATTCTATGAGCCCCAAAAGAAGGTGCCCCTATCCTTCATTATTTTCTATGGAAGGAAGGCATTCTAAAAGGTGTGCTGTCCCTTTAAATGTAATGGCCAGAACTCCCTTGGAGTTCAATTATGCTTGTCACACCCTTGCTCCTGGCTCTGCCCCAATGTCTCCTGGCTCCACCCCCAAAGTCCCCAGATATTTCTTGAATTGGACTTGGCAACCCTAGCCGTTTCCAGGATTTTCATCAAAAATTTCTCTTTTGTAGGGACTTCTATTTTCTTCTAGTATTTAGCATATGCTATCCTAACTGCTAGTTGCACCTTTAAGACCAACAGTTTTATTCAGAACGTAAGCTTTCGTGTGCATGCACACTTCTTTAGACGTCTAAAGAAATGTGCATGCACACAAAAGCTTACATTCTGAATAAAACTGTTGGTCTTAAAGGTGGAATTGACTCCTATTTTGTTCTATTACTTCAGACCAACATGGCTGTCTATTTGGATCTATCCTAGCTACTGTAATTATATGCAATATTAAATGTCTACCATTTTTATCTGTTTTCTCAGGCAGAATGTTCAATAAAAACATCTCAGACTTAAATGGTAATAATAACAACAGCATTTTTTGCAACATTTCATGAATCATTTTCCAATACACTTTTGCCCTTTTACAAAATGAAAAAGGTACCATTATTCTTACATTTCCAACACAAATTTGACATTCTTGGATACATTTTGGCTAATTTTTTTCTGATGTTACATACCATCTATAAAACATTTTGTATAGGTTCTCTTTAAAAACCACAGATTTTGTTATTTTAACATTAACTTTCCAGATCTTTTAGCCATTGACCAAATTCTATATTGTGGCCAAGATTTTATGGTCATTTGATCATATAGTCTTTTATAACGTCATCTTCCATTTTCATCTGCAGAAGAAAATTATACAGTTGTTTAATTAGCTTTCCCCCTTGAAATTAGCAATATCCAAACAATTATTTAATGGACATGGACTAGAAAATCAGGTCTGATGCTCCTAGGAAAATGCTTTTTCTGGAAAGAGATGTGGGGGGGACTACATTCTGGGGTACACCATCTGCTTGTTCATGCAAAGTAGTCATCTTTTTTTGGCACCAGGTTAAAACAGCCCTCTTTGAGGAGGCCTTTAAAGACCTCCCTTGTTATGCAGGGGTCTGATAGGTGTTTTTCTTGCACTTTGGGTCAGATCTTTTTGGGTCAGGTCTATTGTTCTTAATGCTTTTATAGTATCTTAAATTAATGTTTAATGCTTTTATCTACTGTATTTTATTGTTTTATATTTGTTGTAACCTGCCTAGAGAGCATCAGCTATGGACAGTGTAGAAATAAATTAACAACAACAGCAACAATAATAATTTGCCATGACCTGGATCATGGCCTGACCTAACCTGATCTTAGGGTTGCCAGATCACTCCTGGCTACCAGTGGGGGTGGCAGTCACCAGTATTAATGTCATGACAACTGTGTTACATTTAACTTTATGAGCAGTGGTTCTATATAGATACTGCAACCAGAAGAAGATGAGCTATTGAAACATGCAACTTCACCAAGGAGGCATGTCATCACATTCATTTTGAACTTCAGTTGGAGTTGAATTACCAGCATTTAAGAGTCTACTTTAAAATATTTGGATTTTTGCGCTGTGCATTGTAGACTGTATTGCATCGTTGTATTCACGGTATGGGACTCTTTACTACAAATTTCTGTTATTGTTGGTAATTAGGACTGATGTCACATAAAGGAAGAGACTGAAAGAGTTTTTGTATCATTTATTTGCACATTATGTACATGGTGTTGTTCTGTGATTGCCCACCTGGAAGCTGGCAACCCTAAAAGCTATTTAAAACCTCACTAATTGAAGCCCAACTAGAATGCATTCCATAGGTCAGGAAAGGCACTGCCAAGTCTAAAAGAAGAAGAGTAATCACAATATAAGACTCAATGGAAACCAAGATGTATTTGTGACAGATTACTAAGCACAACTCTATGAAACAATATTTTGTACTCAAACTAATATTCTTTATGTTAAAATTATGAGACAATATTTTGTAAATTTAAGAAAGTTGAACAATGCAGTGCTGAAGTAGAGTTCTTCAATGCGTTCTTGTAACAAAATATACATTCACAAAGAAAAATAAGTTTAAAAGTCATGAAGTTCAAGAATCACAAAAATATATGAATGGTCCAAAGTCCTCAACAGGGGATGAAAACTCTCAATAGAGAACCAACATCTTCTCAATTGATCCTGTGCCAAAGGCATGCAAATCCCTTGTAAGGTATATATCCCTCACAACAGTCAACTTGGTGTGGTACGTATGTTTCATGTAAAATATCCTCAGGAAAGGGATTATCTACTCTAGAAAGATTGACAAGATATAAAAAATATCATCCTTTATTCAAATAATCTGAATGAACCTTAGTCATAAACTGATACTTGCATTGCTTATTCATACTTAAACAGAGGATCGAAATCTCTTAGACTTTTGGCAATTCAAACTGGGACTCAAAGTCTCCCACAATTTTATATAATGACACTCACTAATCAGGTTTCAAACAAAGTTACATTCACTCACCAACATTTTAAAATCTGCAAATGAGCTCCTGCTGGGCTTTTTCTACAAAAAAAAGCCCTGGCATTACTCCTTATGGGCTTAATATAGAATCATAGAGTTGGAAGGGACCTCCAGGGTCATCTAGTCCAACCCCCTGCATAAGGCAGGAAACTCAAAAATACCTCCCCTTAAATTCACAGCTCCCTCTCGAGAGCCGGAAACAGAGCAATTAACGTGTGTTGATCCAAGTTGTTAAATGTTGCACTGAGGCTCCAGGATAAAATACTGAGAGAAAAAGGCTGACGAAGGTCTGAAACTGTGAGGAATCCCGGGCTATGGTCCCTTACTCTCTCAAAGACAAGCTGTGCTGGAGATTTGAGGACTCCACCCAAGTTGCTGAACATAAGGGAGAACAGCAGGAAGGCAGTTGCTTCTGAGGAACTGTACCTTATTATCTTTTACAGCAGACAATGTGGGGGAGTGAAAAGAACTATTTTTCCAGCTGCATTGTATTATGAGCATTTGTGAATTTAGTATCAGGAGTGGTTTATAAGTTACTAATGATGACTATTCCTATGCATGTATTTTGATAAATGTAGCTTGCATATACACTCACATCGGAACCTGTTGATATTTACCTGGGTTAGGAAATGGAGATTTTGCGGTGCGGCCTGAGAATGATGGGGCTTGGGAAGGGAAGAGGCTTCAATATGGTCTAATGCCATAGAGTCCACTTTCCAAAGCAGCCACCAGTTGAACTATCTTTATCACCTGGAGATCAGTTGTAATCCCAAGAGATCTCCAGGCACCACCTGGAAGTTGGCAACTGTGTTAATATCACCTGATTGTCTAATAGCAGAAAGGGATCTAAGAATACCCTTAAACTTTTCATACAATCTCTGTGTATATGTAATTCCAGTATATGCTGCTGACATAACTTTTCATACAAAGCTCAACTCACTGGAAGTTAACACAATCTCTAGAACTTCACCTTTACTGGCTTTCCGCAGACCTCCAGAAGTGAGATCTCCAACACATAAACAGGGAAGGGGAGTGCAATGACTTCTGATGCACATGCACGCCAAGGCACGCGCATGAACACGAAGGCACCATATTGCGCACAGCCAGCCATTTCACATGTTTCAGCTGGTGAGGTTTATTTGGAACTGCTGACAATATATAATAGGACAATTATGCACTTTCCTAACCAACAAAACCTGTTTGCTTTTCAATCACTACAGAACGAACTGCTTTTGGCTGGCTAAACTAAAATGCATCATGCAGTGTGCAGACAAGAGCTCTCAGCAAGATGCATATGCATATGTCTGGGCTCAAGCCACGATCCTCTGTGGAAGACGCAGACAAGTGTCCCTACTCTTGTCCATCAAATGCTGGAGGTTTAGACAGTAGCAGACCCATGTGCAGAACTGGGTCTGCTGCCAAATCTATAGAAGTAGTGTGTGAGGAGATGCAATTTAAAGTAAGGCATGTATAAGCAGGAGGAGTAAGTGGAATCCTTCTCTGCTTTCCTCTCCCCTACCTCAGTCCACATTTTAGTGGGTTTTTTCTCCAGAGGAAGGCTCCAGAAACCAAAAGAACCAAAAGAAAATGGCTAGGGGGGAAAATGGATTTAGGTGGGGAAAGAAACATAAGTGGGGAGTAGATTTGGCTTCCCTACCCTGCTTAGGCTAGAGTTACCAACCTCCAGATGAGGCCAGGAGATCTTCCACTTTTACAACTGATCTCCAAATGACAGAGATCAAATCCCCTGGAGAAGGTGACTGCTTTGGAAGGTAAACTCTATGGCATTCTACCCTGCTGAGGTCCTTCCCCTTCCCAAACACCACCCTTCCCAGGCTCTACCCCCCAAAACTCCCAGTATTTCCCCACCCAGAGCTGACAACCCTAGCTTAGGCCCATGCTGGATATTATAGTCAGTGTTCCCTCTAAGCTGAGTTAGCGTGAGCTAGCTCACAGATTTTTAGCCTCCAGCTCACATATTTTTGTCTTAGCTCAGGAAGGATGACCCCAGAGCACACTAATTTGGGCAGTACTCACAACTTTAATGCCAGTAGCTCACAAAGTAGAATTTTTTCTCACAAGACCCTGAGGCATAAAGGGAAAAAACTGGTTATAGTCCTGCTTTATACGGAATCCGAAGGCCTCAGTGTGGTTCCTGCTGCACAGCATTTATTTATGTACCTTGTTTATATTTTGCCTTTCTCACAGGTACTCAAGGAGCCAATACAGTCAAAGGATGGGGCATTCAGTAGCCAATGCATTAGGGTTTTAGAAGTCTGGAATCACCAGAAATAGCTGAAGCAAAGTATTCCCATGACACATTAAACAGTACAGAAATCACATAACAGAAGAGCCAGTCTGGTGTAGTGATTAAGTGTGCGGGCTCTTACCTGGGAGAACCGAATTTGATTCCCCACTCCTCCGCTTGCAGCTGCTGGAGTGACTTTGGGTCAGTCATAACTCTCTCAGAGCTGTTCTGCTTGAGAGCAGTTTCTGTCAGAGCTCTCTCAGCCCCACCTACCTAGTCACAGGGTGTCTGTTGTGGGGAGGGAAAGGGAAAGGAGGTTGTAAACTGCTCTGAGACTCCTTCGGGTAGTGAAGAGTAGGGAATAAATCAAATCTCCTCCTCCCATTCCTCCTCCCTTCTTCTTCTTTTTCTTCCTATAAGCTCTATGCAGCAGCATAATCCACAGACTTGTAGTTTTAGAGTCAGAAGTTAAGGTTGCCAAATCCAGCTTGGGAAACTCAGGAGATGTAGGAAGTCTGAAAAAGGTGGAGTTTGGGGTGAGAAGGAATGTGATGCCCGAGAATCCATCCTCCAAAGCTTCCATTTCCTCTGAGGAAATTGATTTTAGTAGTCTAGAAATCAGTTGTAAATCTGGGAAATCTCCAGGTCCTACCTGGAAGTTGGCAACCCCATCAGCTGGGGTGGCACCTAGGGTGGGTCTGTGGGTAGCACTAAAGGGGAAGATCTATAGATTTGGGTGGGGGGGAATCAATGGGAGGAGACCACAAGATTGGAACCCAGTAACTTTAGGGGGGCTGGGCACAGCCGAGTGGAAAAACTGCTTATTTGGGGTGTGAACATAAGAACATAAGAGAAGCCATGTTGGATCAAGCCAATGGCCCATCCAGTCCAACACTCTGTGTCATGGAGGGCTTTTTTTGTCCCCCACCACCAAAGAGTGAATAAAACAGCATTGCCCATACATTGGTATCTGGCCCAAAAGCAAAAAGGAAAAAAAAAAGGCTGGGATTCCCCCCCCCCCCCGGTCAGACTAGAAGCGAGCAGCTGCTTTTGTTTTGATTCATATAGGACATTATCAGGAAAAGAGGCCTCCAAATCATTGTGCTCTTATTTTCCTTTCTCAGTGAGGAGGTGACATTTGGCAGCAGAAGTTGATGTTGTGCAAGATAGAAAACGAAACCAAAATGTGAGGAAGAACTGGGCCAGCATTTCTCAGCAGGATCAAGATTAGAGCATTAGTGTGGCACATTCCAACATTCCCTAGGGAAGGGCATGGAAAGAATACCTGGAAAGTGAAGCTTCTTCTAGAAGACTGCAGATTTATACCCCGCCCTTCTCTCTGGATCAGAGGCTCAGTGGTTTACAATCTCCTATATCTTCTCCCGCCACAACAGACACCCTGGGAGATGGGTGGGGCTGAGAGGGTTCTCATAGCAGCTGCCCTTTCATGGACAACTCCTGAGATAGCTATGGCTAACTCAAGGCCATTCCAGCAGCTGTAAGTGGAGTTGTGGGGAATCAAACCCAGTTTTCCCAGATAAGAGTCTGCACACTTAACCATTACACCAAACTGGCTCTCCTGTGGTCAGAGTTCTTCTGTAGTCAGACTTACTCTGCAAAGCTCTCCCTTTGGTAGAAAGTCCACATTTCTGTGATAATAATGAGGATTTGGTGCTGTCTTCCAGCTAGGGATGCCAGACTCCAGGTGGGGTCTGGGGATCCCCCAGAATTACAGCTCATCTCCAGACTTCAGTTATCAGTTTCCCTGAAGAAAATGGATGCCTTGGAGGCACTGAGATTTTATGGCATTGTATCCCACTGAAGTCCCTATCCTCCCCAGACTCTATCCCCAAATTATTTTACTGTTGGAACCTATGTCAGCCACTGTCACATGGGGGACATGGACTGATCCATACTAATGTTACACTGGGCCTGATAAGGGGTTTTTCTTTGTACTCTTAGGACCTAAACTGGAAAGTATATATACTGGTGGATCAGGGAAATGCTGTAGATGTCATTTATCTTGATTTCAGTAAGGCTTTTGATAAGGTTCCACATACTATCCTTGTTGACAAGTTGATAAAATGTGGTTTGGATCCTGTTACCGTTAGGTGGATCTGTAACTGGTTGACAGATTGCACCCAAAGAGTGCTTGTGAATGGTTCCTCATCCTCTTGGAGAGGAGTGACAAGTGAAGTGCCTCAAGGATCTGTCCTGGGATCTGTTTTGTTCAACATCTTTATCAATAATTTGGATAAAGGAATAGAGGGAATGCTTATTAAATTTGCTGATGATACTAAATTGGGAGGGGTTGCAAATACAGTAGAAGACAGAAACAGGATACAGGATGACCTTGACAGGCTGGAAAACTGGGCTAAAAACAATAAAATGAATTTTAACGGGGATAAATGTAAAGTTCTGCATTTAGGTAGGAAAAATCCCATGTATAGTTATAGGATAGGGGAGACTTGTCTTAGCAGTAATATGTGCAAAAAGGATCTAGGGGTCTTAGTGGATCTTACACTGAACATGAGTCAACAGTGTGATGCGGTGGCTAAAAAGGCAAATGCAATTTTGGGCTGTATCAACAGAAGTGTAGTGTCCAGATCACATGATGTGATAGTATCACTTTACTCTGCTCTGGTAAGACCTCACCTGGAGTATTGTGTTCAGTTTTGGGCAGCACATTTTAAGAAGGAGGGCGATGAAGATGGTGAGGGTTCTGGAGACCAAGTCCTATGAGGAAAGGTTGAAGGAGCTGGGGATGTTTAGTCTGGAGAGGAGGCGGCTGAGAGGTAATATGATCACCATCTGCAAGTACTTCAAGTCATATAGAGGATGGTGTGGAATTGTTTTCTGTGGCCCCGGAAGGCAGGACCAGAATCAATGGGTTGAAATTAAATCAAAAGAGTTTCCGGCTCAACATTAGGAAGAACTTCATGACTGTTAGAGCGATTACTCAGTGGAACAGGCTTCCTCAGGTAGGTAGTGGGCTCTCCTTCCTTGGAGGTTTTTAAACAGAGGCTAGATGGCCATCTGACAGCAATGAAGATCCTGTGAATTTGGGGTAGGTATTTGTGGGTTTCCTGTATTGTGCAGGGGGTTGGACTAGATGACCCTGGAGGTCCTTTCCAACTCTATGCTACTACCAGAGCTATGGCTGACTCAAGGCCATTCCAGCAGCTGCAAGTGGAGGAGTGGGTCTCAAACCCGATTCTCCCAGATAAGAGTCCATGCACTTAACCACTATACTAAACTGACTCTCAAAGAGGGCTTGTAGTGTCCTCACTGATGGACCTCCTGATGGCACCTGGTTTATTTGGTCACTGTGTGACACAGAATGTTGGACTGCATGGGCCATTGGCCTGATCCAATATGGCTTATTTTATGTTCTTATAGCTGGCAGTCAACTGACTCATGGAGAGACTCTGCCATGGCTTTGCTGGCTCTTTTGGGTGGTAGTAGCTGGGTGGTAATAGCTGGGATGAGCATGTATGCTTCAATAAGCACATACAATTTTTGTGCACCTTTTCTTCAAGGGCAAAAACTCCACCTGCATGAATTGACATTGCAGATGCCTGGACGCTTGGGTTGTTTCTACATGGCTTCTTAGCTTCAGGTTTGATGCTGTTTGGGAAGTGGGGAGGGGGCGTTTCCTGCTTCTCCACAGCATTGCGGTGCATTAATTGTTGGGGTTTTTTTGCTAACCACACAGCAATTACAGAAAGACACTTGCCAGATACTGATTTATGAAAAAGATTAACAGAAGCCTGGCAACACCTCCATAAATGCTGATGTGGTATGAGGAATTAAAAGGGATTTAAACAGGGCATGTTGTGTTATAGCAGCAACCAAACTGGAATGGTTGGCATCCCTGCCAGAGGTGAAATGCATTCCTCACATACACACACCGCCCCTTGTGATTTGCTATTTTATCCAATTACAATTTTTTTAATTTCTTATTTTAGCGAATTTATGTGCTGCTGCTTCTGGCCCAGCAAGTCCCTAAAGTGGCACAATGCTCAAACCAGTTTATCTTGCTCTTGAAAGGTCAGGAGGACTGAGCCAGCTTTAAACGGTTTTGCTGCAGGGTTGCCAGATCTGCGTTGGAAAATACCTGGAGACTTTGGAGATGGATCTGGGAGAGGGCAGGGTTTGGGGAGGGGAGAGACCTCAGCATGGTACAGTGCCATAGAGTCTACCTTCGAAGTGGCTATTTTCTCCAGGGAAGCTGATCTCTGCCAGCTGGAAATCAATTGTAAAAGCAGGAGATCTCCAGGCTCCACCTTGAGGCTGGCAACCCTATTTTGCTGGGTTCTCAGGATATAAGGTTAGCTCCACTGTGCCTCTGTGTGTGTGTGTTTGTGTTTGTGTGTGTGTAAGTAACATGCAGACAAGGCACAGCGAATTCATGACAACTCCAGCAAGGGGCTTTCAAGGCAAGTGAGAAGCAGAGGTGGTTATTCAGCCTCTAGAATTTATAAATAGAATGTTCTTTGATAGACAAAAGATATTCTGGTACCACCAGTTTGCCAAGTGACCAGAGCGGGAGGGAAGGATAGTTCCCCTTCCTCTGCTCAAAGTCTTTTCTTTTAAGGCATGCATGTGAGATACAAAGACCATTATCATACTGGGCTGTTTCCCCAAGGCCTTCTCAAACAGCTGGGCTCCAATGGTGCTGTCAGAGTCAGTTTGGTGTAGTGGTTAAGTGTGTGGACTCTTATCTGGGAGAACCAGGTTTGATTCCCCATTCCTCCACTTGCACCTGCTGGAATGGCCTTGGGTTAGCCATAGCTCTCACAGAGCTGTCCTCAAAAGGGCAGCTTCTGGGAGAACTCTCTCAGCCCCACCTACCTCACAGGGTGTCGGTTGCAGGGGAGGAAGGTAAAGGAGATGGTGAGCCACTCTGAGACTCTGAGATTCAGAGTGAAGGGCGGGGTATAAATCCAATATCATAATCACTTCAAGGCCTGTTACATGGGCTCAGCATGTAAGTTGGTCGCCAAAGCAGCTGTCCACGTGCCTCCCTCCCACAACTGCACGCACCAGCACAGTGTAATGCTTATTAGAGTGTTGGACCAGGATCTAGTTTGAAGCCCCACCCTGCCAGGGAAGCTCTCTGGGTGATCTTGGGCCAGCCACACACTCTTAGCCTAAGACCAACCTACCTCACAGGGTGGTTGTGTGAAAATAAAGCGGAGGAGGGCTTTTGGTTCCTATTGGGGAGAAGAAAAGTGGGGAACAAGTAGATAACAATATAATAAATGCACACACCCGTGCCCTGCTGGAGGAGCCTGGCTGCAGGCATTTAATTTAGGGCAATAGCAAGTCAGCAGGGCAGTGACTGATATGAAAAAGAAAAAAAATCTTCTGGCTGGACTGCTCTGGGCAGCAGAGGTGCGCTGCATATCCTGGACTGGACTGGAGGGAGGAATGGAGTGGAGCCCTACAGGAGGGCCCAGGACTAGAGGACCAGACAGGTCAGGCTTCTCTGGTGCACCCTTGTCTGTATGTGTATGCAGTGGTCAGTGCACTAGACCAGGACTGGGCAGATCTGGGCTCAGATCCCTGCTCTGGCTCGCTGGGTGATGAAGGGCCAGTTATATTTTCTCTGCATAACCTACCTGACAAGGTCATGGGAACAGCAGAATCCTGCGCTTAACCTTGTTAGCTTTCAGGCTGGTCCCTCTAGCTGTCTCTTTAATATCGGCTTGACTGCAAGCAGCTGAGGATCAGCATGGCATAGAGCAGTGGTTTCAAATATGTGGCCCGGGGGCCAAATCAGGCCCCTGAGCTGCTGGCTGTTGTCGGCTTCCTTCTCCCTCTCTCTTGCTTCCTTCTGCATCACAGCTTGCTTTGCCAGGCTTGCTCAATCACTCAGGAGCTAGAGTTAAGTCTCTATTTTCTCCATTGGCTGAGGCTTCTCCCTTGGGGAGGAATGAGGAAGGAATAGCTTGCTTTGCCAGGCTCTCCCAATTGCACAGCAGAGCAACTAAGCCAAGTCTCTCTTCCTTCTATTGGCTGTGGTTATCCCCCCCACTCGGTCCCCCGGGGAAGAAAGGAAAGAGCCAGAGCTTCCTTTGCCCAGTTCCCTGGATCGCATGGGAAATATACAAAGAAAGCACCTTTAAGACCAATGAATGCTAATATTTCAAGCATGTTTTATTTTAAGTTTTTAAAAATCTTTGTCTTTGTGTCTTTTATAAAGTTTATATCTCCTCTACCTGGCATTTTATGACGCACATGGCACGGCCTGACAAGGTCACATTTATGGCAGATCCAGCCTTCATAACAAATGAGTTTGACGTTCCTGGCATAAAGGGTTGGACTGGGTGGTGGAAAGTGCTGTCAAATCACAGTTGACTTATGGCGACCTGATAGGATTTTCAAGACAAGCAACATTCAGAGGTGGTTTGCCATTGTCTACCTCTGCATCATGACCCTAGTGTTCCTTGGAGGTCTCCCATCCTAATACTAGCCAGGGATGACCCTGCTTAGTTTCTGAGATCAGATTAGCCTGGGTTTAGGGTTGCCAGGTCCAACTCAGGAAATATCTGGGGACTTTGGGGGTGCAGCCGGAAGACTTTCTAATTCCAAATAAACAAATGAACATACAGCAGTGCAGTTCCCCAGAAAACAGTCTTTACTTCCTCATCCTTTTGTTTTGCCTTTTTTTGATCCCCAGCAGCTGCACATCCGCTAAATGAACATGAACACATGCACACACTCACAAAGCAGCCATAATAAACAATTTGCATACCCACACTTTTGTGATCTCCCTGGGGGAATGGTATAGATGGCTTTACTCATCAGAGTTGCTGAATGTAACAATCTGCTGTATTTCAACCAGCTTAAGGAGAGAGAGGTCTCTGGGTGGAGTTTTCCTCTATCCCATAATTAGGTTCAAGCTAACTCTTTACTATCCTTTTTACTATGCAAACAGCTTCTGAAAGGTATGCAAAACCAACAGAGGGACTGTGCTCTCACTTCCTTTCTCACACACAGTGACTCTGCCTGCTTGCCTCACCCCCATGTAGCTCCAATCTGAGATTAAAAGGCACACACACAATAAACTGGCTGGTGGTGGGGAGGGGCCTGCAAAACTGGGAGCCCCACCTGGACCTGGGGACTGGCAAGGCCACCTGGGCCAGACTAGCTCTCCTTTTAATAGATCCAAGCGGGCAGCCGTGTTGGTCTGAAGCAGCTGAACAAAGCAGGAGTCAAGTAACACCTTTAAAACAAACCAATTTTTATTTAGAACGTAAGTTTTCATGTGCTCTTAAGCACACTTCACCAGATGAGGAATCCAGCACAGTGAGCAAAGCCATACATAGCTGAGCAGAGCCATACATAGCTGGTAGGCAATGGCCCAGAATGCAACATGGTACAGATTTAAGAACCCATGACAATGAAGTAAAATTATCTGGTAGTAGGGTTGCCAAGTCCAATTCAAGAAATATCTGGGGACTTTGGGGGTGGAGCCAGGAGACTTTGGGGGTGGAGCCAGGAGACATTAGGGGTGGAGCCAAGATCAAGGCTGTGACAAACCCTAGGGAATAACGGAGTTCCCAGCAGACATTTCCCTCCCCCCGCTTTCTGACGACCCTGAAGGGGGGGGAGGGCCTCCAAACCAGGGGATCCCCTGCACCCACCTGGGGATTGGCAACCCTACCGGCCAGCAGGGAAGGCGAGGAGGGCCTCTCCCTCCGGCTACCAGCGCAGCTTCCCTCCCGCCTTCCGCCAGCCTTCTGCATCACCCCCAGCCTTACCCAGTCCTTGGCTCAGAAGGCCTGCACGCAGCGGGAGCCTCCGCCGCGGCCATGCCGCCTCCTCCTCCCGCCACGGCTCAGCTCAGTGCTGCCGCCGCCTCCTTCTCCTCCGAGGCCGGCCCAGCATGCCCCTTGCCGCCCGCGCAGCCATAGGCCCAGCAGAGGGGCCGGGCGGAGAAGCGAAGCACACCCCCCCCCCTTGCCCACGCAGGCCACCTTCGCCTCTGCAGGGAGTGGAGGGGCGGGGCGCAGAGGGGGAGCGGAGCGGGCGACACCGCTGCGCTGCCGCCTCTTCTCCGTAGCTGCTCCTCCGAGATGGGCTCAGGCTGAGCCCATCTCGGAGGAGCAGCTACGGAGAAGATGCGGCAGCAGCGCAGCGGCATCACCCCCTCCTTGGCACCATTTCCCCCCGCTTCCGTTTTTTTGGGGAGCGGGGGAAGAGGCTGGAAATCCTGGGGTCCCCCGCCAGGGCGGGAGGGTTGGGAAGCCTATCTGGTAGGCAGTGGTTTAGAATGTAAAATGGTACAATGGCAGAATATTAAAATTAACAAGTTGAGCAAACCTTTGATCTGAGTAGCACGAGCATGCGAAAGCAACAAAACAGCAGTATGCAGTAAAATTAACAAATTGAGCAAACCTTTGATCTGAGTAGCATGAGCCATGTTGCATTCTGGGCCACTGCCTATCTCCTTTTAATATTAGTTTGATCTGTAAACAATTGAAAGCCAGTGTGGCATAGTAAATGGACTAAGATCCTGGGAAATCTGGGTTTGAATCTCCCACTACGGAAGCTTGCTGGGTGACCTCAGTCCCGTCACAAGCTCTCACCCTGGCCTATCTTACAGGGTGCTTGCTGTGAAAAAATGGAGGAGCAGAGAACAATGTAAACTGCTTTGAGTTCCAGCAGGGGAGAGAAGTGCAATATAAATAAATAAATAAATGCAAATGTGATCATCAGGTGCTGTTATTCTCAGTGTGTGCCATGAAAAGCTTCAACCGCCCACTTCTCCACAGTAATCCTCCATTACAAGGGACAGGGCATTTCTCCCCCCTGGCCAGTTGGCAACACTACCTGAGCTCCTAGAAGAAAGGTGGGATAAAAATGTGATTGCTACGTGTGTGTGCACACGTGAATGGGGTTGCCAGCACTTATTTGGGGGTGGAACCTGGGGAAGGTGGGGTTAGGGAAGGGAGGGACTTCAACAAGGTTCATAATGCCATAGAGTCCCCCCCCCCCCCTCCAAAGCAGCCACTTTCTCTCGGGGAAGTGATTGCTATCATCCTGAGATCGGCTGTAATTCCAAGAGATCTCCTGGACCCACCTGGAGGATGGCAAGCCTAGGGGAGACAGAAAGGGAGGGAGGGCTGCCAGCTCTGGGTTGAGAAATATCTGGAGATTTTGGCAGTGAAGCCTGGTGAGGGGGCAGGATTTGGGGAGGGGAGGGACCTCAGCAGAGTACAGTGCCATAGAGTCCACTCTCCCGAGCAGCCATTTCTCCAGGGGAGGGGAACTGATTTTGGTCACTTGGAGATCAGCTGTACTAGTGGGCGATCTCCAGGCCTCACCTGGAGGTTTGCAACTCCAGAGGGAAGATAGAGTGTGCATTGGGGAGCACATGATGTTTCCTTCATAACACAAGACAGGGCAGTCTCCAAGTCCAGCAAGTTGATCGCTTTCAGACTTGATGTGTTTTGTTTGCCCCTCATCTGCTGTATCTTCCTGTCTGGGAAGGTCAGGGTTTCTTGATCGTTAACAGTTCTCTGCACACATTTGCTTTGTAATCTACCCTGTTGAACTCTGTGAGGCTGAATTCTGAGTCAAAATACACAGGATCGGTTTATACCACATGTGTTGACCACAGGAGACAGTGAGGCGGGAGGAGATGAACTTCTTGTGTATTCATTGGGTTGAAGAAGATGAAGAAGAAGATATTGGATTTATATCCCGCCCTCCACTCTGAAGAGTCTCAGAGCGGCTCACAATCTCCTTTACCTTCCTCCCCCACAACAGACACCCTGTGAGGTGGGTGGGACTGGAGAGGGCTCTCAGAGCAGCTGCCCTTTCAAGGACAACCTCTGCCAGAGCTATGGCTGACCCAAGGCCATGCCAGCAGGTGCAAGTGGAGGAGTGGGGAATCAAACCCGGTTTTCCCAGATAAGAGACCGCACACTTAACCACTACACCAAACTGGCTCTCCATACACCACTACACCAAACTGGTTGAATCCAGCCAGCTTTCCTACTCCATCTTGCCCAGTTTCGATAGCCTTCTCCCTATCGTACCTGGCTTTTGTGCATGCAAGAAGTTACCGTGAGCCCCAGCAGGGGACCCTCCTCCCTTTCCTACCAGCAGAACAGCTGGTCTGATCCAACCCATTCTGTGCTTTGCCTTTGAAGTGAAATTATGTACATTATCATCAGGGTAGGGATGGGGAAGGGAATAAGACCCTAAAGCATCCCAGAATCCTCTGTCATGGCTGGTTCCTCTAGATCCATTCGGCAACACCAACCTAATAAACAGTAAAAAGCATGCACCCTGCCGTAGGCTCGGGGTAGACTGGCCATTTAACTTACAGGGAAATTTCCTGGTGGGCCACTGCGTTAGAAGGCTGTTGTTGGCCAGGAGCAAGCAGAACCAGGCCCCAGCAACTCTGCCCGAGCTTCAAGCTCCACTTGACCCAGATCCCTCATCAGCCAGGATGTGTCGAGTCACTAGCTGTGTCAGACCTGCACTGCTTCCAGTTTGGGGGATGAATGATGATATGGGGGGGTGAGCTAATGATATGGGGGGTGAGCGGCCACTTGTAGCATAGCAGGGGCTGCTCAGCTTGGCTCACTCCAGGGCCGTTTTTCACGTCACAGTCTGCTCCTGCTTGGGCCGCTGGGAATTCCTGCAACAAAAGGAAACTTCCTCTTCTGGAAGAGCAACTGAAGCTGGAGGAGGAGGCTGAAGTTGGTTCCCAGTTCCTTGTCCGTTCCTTATTCATGACTTGTTCATGAATTCAGCCGAAAAAATTGCGGTGAGATTAAAAGTTCTGAACTCCAAAAATGAGGTGTGTGCCTTATCCTGCCCCCGCCCCCCCCCCCCCCTGCAAGCCAAACTGGAGCCAAAACGTGCCTCAGAAGCAACCAATTGATGCATTTGCTGAGATCCCCTAGACTAGAGACAGGGTTGCCTCTGAGCATGCACTGAATGCCCTTCCCTTGCCCCCGAATCATCTTCCCCTATTGCCTGTCCACTCCTTGATGCTTCCTGGCCTGTTTGAGGTGGGGCTTCCAGGCCAGATTAACAATTAGGCCAAGTAGGCACTGGCCTGCTCTCAGCCTCTTCCCCACAGCTTTGTCAAAGGGGCTTTTGAGAAGGTGCCTGAAGGTGCAGTGGGGACCATGGGTGGCAGGGCGGGTGCTCCGACTCTGAGATAATTTGTGAGGGGCCCTGTGAGATTTTGACTGCCTAGGGGCCTCCACAGGGTTTAATCCACAGTACCCTTCCCAGAGTCTTGGTTAACGATCCCCTCTTGCAAATTTGGGCTGTGGCCCATAAACCACAGAGGTTAACACTTGTTCCAGTTTTTCGACAAAACGGACCTCCCTTCTGGCCTTGGGGGTTGCTTTACATCTGGCTTGGCTTGTCAGGTTAATTATGGGCTATTTTATGACCGCAGGCCACCACACTGCAGAGCTTGCCCTGAGGCAGAATCAGCCAGCTATCAGTTCACCACAGACTCACAGGACTAATCAGTTCTGCTTTTCACTGATCTGTCCAGGAAAACTGTCTTCTAACAGGGTCAGAAAAGCCAGTACAGACCAGACTCTGCCAAACCCAAGCTGAGGATCCCCTCCCCAACAAAAACACATGTTCAGAGGCATTTCTGGTCTTTTCAAATGTTCCCCTAGGAGAGAAGGGGAGGGTGGAGTGCTATTTAAAACATAGAGGTGGCAGAATTCTCCGAGAGTACTTTGGCAAGACTACTGCGTTTGTCCCTAAATAACCCTATGGTATTTCCATAGTTAACCTTGTGAGGACACCTAGCTTAAAACAAAAAAGTAGAAAATTATATGGCGTCCAGGAGTTGCGCTAGGTTAGTGGAACCTCCATACATGGAGCAAGGGCACTGCTGAGTGCCAGATTCCAGGACCAAGCAATAGGGGAAGATGCTTCTTTAGATGTTCTTTTAGAACAGGGGTGGCCACACTGCAGCTCAGGAGCCACATGTGACTCTTTCACACTTATTGTGTGGCTCTTGAAGCCTCCACTGTCCCGTCAAATGCCTTGGAGAAGGCATTTCTCTCTTTAAATGTCTTCTCCAAGCCAAGCCAGTTGGCAGCTTGGAGAATGCATTTGAAATTAAAGCTGCTTTCTTTCCAACTCTCCTTCCCCCCATCTTTTTGCCTTCCTTCCTTCCCTGCAGCTCTCAAACATCTGAGGTTCATGTCTTGCGGCTCTCAAATATCTGACGTTTATTCTATGTGGCTCTGACATTAAGCAAGTTTGGCCACCCTTGTCCTAGAAGCATCTGGTTGTTTGCTGTGGAAAACCAGGGATTTTTGATGATCACCTTTGGCTCTTTTCCTGCTCACAGGTAGCAGTCATGGGAGCCAAATATTGAATGCCCTGTTTATTTTTAAAGATCTCCAATGTGTCCAGTTGCATTTTAAAAAGACAACTGTCCTGATGCTTTTCGCCGTCACATCTTCCACTGCCTCTAACATAAAAATATATTGTGGGTTTTTAAAAACTGGTTTGTTTTTAATTGAGACTTAGTACTCTTGTGTCTCTGTGTGCCCTTTCCTGCAAAAAAACCCCCACAACCGTTTAAATTTTTTAAAATTTATGTGGCTAAAAGAAATGGGTCTTGTTTATTGCACTAAAAGGTTTATTGCACTAGCAACATAGTATTCCTATCCGAGCACATGGTGCTGGTACTGACGTGACAACGATTAGGAAAGATTAGCTGAGGTTAGGTTAGCACCTTAGACATCAGCAAGATTTTCAGGGTATAAGGTTTCAAGGGTAAAAGTTCCCTCAATCAGAAAATCATGTTGGTCTGTAAGGTGTTACTGGATTTGAATCTAACTGTTCTACTGGAGGCCAGTGCAGCTACCCTCTGAAACAAATAGGAAAGGGTTTTTTTTTTATTTTTAATTGATCAGTTGGTTAGGTAACTTCTTTAAATAAAGCTGCAGGAGGCCACCCATGAACCCAGATGATGATAGTAGTGTTAAGATGCAGCTGACCATGCAGGTGCAAGAAATAGGTGATGTATCCAATGTTACTACATCAGACAGCAAAAAGATGGGGGGGGGGATGCATGTGATTCTATCCTTGACAAGTGGTGGTGGTGGGGAATTGCCGTCACATTGCAGCTGACGAGAGCCAGTTTGGTGTAGTGGTTAAGTGTGCAGACTCTTATCTGGGAGAACCAGGTTTCATTCCCCACTCCTCCACTTGCAGCTGCTGGAATGGCCTCAGGTCAGCCATGGCTCTCGCGGGAGTTATCCTTGAAAGGGCAGCTGCTGTAACAGCTCTCTCAGCCCCACCTACCTCACAGGGTGTCTGTTGTGGGGAGAGGGGAATAAAGGAGATTGTGACCGCTCTGAGACTCAGAGTGAAGGGCGGGATATAAATCCAATATCTTCTTCTTCTTCTAATGGTGATCCCCATAGGGTTTTCAAGGCAAGAGACATTCAGAGATTATTTACTGTGTTCGCCCTGGACTTCCTTGGTGGTCTCCCATACAAGCACTAACTAAGGCTGACCCTGCTTAGTTTCCAAGATGAGATGATATCAGCCTAGCCTGAGCATCCATGTAAGGGTGTGCTCAACGATATCATGTATGTGTGTTGAGATATTCATTTAAAATTCAGAGGCGATGTGCAGACAAAATGTAGGGAAGACACATACTTAAAAAGGAATTAAAGTTTACTGGAAAAATTATTACCCAGAGAGAACTCCAGTTTTCTGGGTTACACCTCTGTGGATGCCAGTCACAGTTGCTGGTGAAACGTCAGGTCTCACAATGCCAAGACCACAGCCACATAGCCCAGAAAATCTACAACAGCCAATTTACTGAAAAACCATTAGGGAAAGTTACTTGGTAAAATGAGTAAATTAGGTTGATCAAGGTTAAGTTCAATCAGCTACAGGATTCATGTCGAAGTTTTCTGCAAACAGGATGCTGAACTCTTTGATCTGATCTAACAAGATCTCTGTCTTGACCCCTGTGCAGGAACGTACCTTCCTGGAGCAATGTCTTTGCGTCTCAGCCCTCCAGAAGCAAGTGGCCACCACAGAGTAGGCAGTGGGCAGGCACACACTAAGCTCCTTCCTGCTTACTCTTATTTGTCACAGTCTTTCTTTGAGATGCAGATGAGCACTCCTAGGGAAAAGCAACTTCCTTCTTGCTCTCTCTGTCTTCCGTCAACATAAGATGAGGCTGCAGGATGCTCCTCTCTGTATCCATCCCCATCTGTCAGGTAGATAGCATAGGATCTTTATCTCTTCATCTGCACTATCAGACATGTATGTCTGTAATAAAGTAGTTCTTGCTTAGTTTCAAACTTACCATGTTGGCTCTCTATTTCTTGTGGTTCTTGGGCTTTTGCCCTCATTGCTTGCACTATTTTTCTCCATACATTTATGCATATTTTCCAACTGAGGGCACACTGAAGGAATATAATAAGGCGGACTGTAGTTTACAAAGCAAGCACCACAATCATTTGTTTCGCCTTTAAGGTGCTAAAAAGACACCGAAGTTTTCAATTTGGGGCTCTTTTATTTTCTGGCCACGAGGTGGCACTGCACTTCCTTACTTTTGTAACAAAAGCAGCTTCGAATAAAAGCCGAGTTCTGGGTTTTTTCCATAGGCACATGTCCTTGGCATGCCCTGACCTGGATATAGGGTTGCCAACCTCCAGGTAGAACCTGAAGATCTTGTTTAGCCACAATGCATTATTGGAACTCTGACTGGGGCAAGTGATGCTCTTTATTCTTGATGCTTGGGGGGCACACAGGGAGGGCTTCCAGTGCCCTGGCCCCACTGATGGACCTCCTGATGGCACCTGGGTTTTTTGGCCACTGTGTGACACAGAGCATTGGACTGGCTGGGCCACTGGCCTGATCCAACATGGCTTCTCTTATGTTCTTAAGATCTCCCAGAATTACTGCTGATCTCCAAAGATCTGGAGAAAATTGCTGCTTTGGAGAGTGGACTCTGTGGCACTATATCTGGCTAAGGCCCTTCCCTGGATAGCCCAGGTAGACTGGTCTCATTAGATCTCAGAAGCTAAGCAGGGTTGCCCCTGGCTAGTGTTTGGATGGGAGATCACCAAGGAATTCCAGGGTCATCACTATGCAGAGGAAGGCAATGGCAAACCACCCCTGGACATCTTTTGCCTTGAAAACCTCATGGGGCCACATTAAGTCATCTGTCACTTGATGGCAAAAAAAGGGGGAGGATATATAATTATTGGGAGTTTGGGGTTGCAGGGTCTTCTACGGTCCAACAGCATGCAATTTAGTGGGTAATCCATGAGCACAATCTTTAACGGGGTTGAGTGAGGAGTAGGGTTGTCAGGTCCATGTTGGAAAATACCTGGAGACTTTGATGATAGATAGAAGATACTGGATTTATATCCTGCCCTTCACACTGAATATCAAGAGTCTCAGAGTGGCTCACAATCTCCTTGTACCTTCCTCCCCCACAACAGACACCCTATGAGATGGGTGGGGCTGAGAGAGCTCTCCCAGAAGCTGCTTTTTCAAGGAAAACTCTGCAAAAGCTATGGCTGACCCAAAGCCATTCCAGCAGCTGCAAATGGAGGAATGGGGAATCAAACCCAGTTCTTCTAGATAAGAGTCTGCACACTTAACCACTACATCAAACTGGCTCTCTGGGGGTGGAGCTGGGAGAGGGCGGGGTTTGGAGCAGGGAGGGGCCTCGGTATGGTACAATGGCATAGAGTCCACCCTTCATTCAAACAGGCAGGGGTCTGTAATAGGTGCAGGGCGGCAGGTATTTGGATCCCACTACCCATTGTTATACAGTCCCCCAGCTCTGCTTTCCTGGCTCTAATGAGCCGGCAGGAAGTACATACTTTAAGGCACATACATAACATCCCTCCCCACTAAGTTCGCAAGCCCTATTGTATGTAGTCCTGTAGGTACGCTGACTTGCGCTGCTTGTGTGGTGACCTTCGGAGTTCCGGGGCTGCAGGTGGGGAGGTTGCGGCCACGGGTGCAGCGGGCTAGGGGCCTGGTAGCATTGTAGCCTCGGCCAATGGTTTGGGGTTTTCCTGATGCTTGGCCCCGGCCAGATGTTCCAATTCCTCTTGCGGCACAGATGTCTGTTGAGCTGTGGCCGCCGTGGCCGCTGCTTCCTCCGTCTCCACCTCCGGACCGTCAACCGGTGAGGCATTGGGGCTTGCTACCCCGCCCCCTGGTGCCTCATGGGGCTGTAACTGGTCTTTGTGTCGCCTCATTGTCAATCCCTCTTCTGAGGTGACCTCATACATTATGGCCCCCAGTACCCTGGAGACTCAGGCGGGTATCCATGCTGCTCCCCTTCCAAAGTCTTTAGCAAACACCAGGTCCCCTGTGTCAAACCCTCTGGGCGCCTGGACCGTCTCTGGTACCTCTTGTAGGTTTGGGGCCTGGTCTGGGTTCATGCGGTCTAGTAATGTGTTAAGCCTCCTACCCATGAGCGGTTCTGCTGGGTTTTGGCCAGTTACCGTACTGCAGTTTGGCGTCAGTGTGGCCCAGGGATCTTCCAGAACTTAATGGACTCTCTCCTTAAAGGCATTCCTGGGGTCTAGCTGTTCTTCAATTATGTGTTGTAGGTGCTTCGGGGCCTAGCGTGTCTGCAGTGCATCTTCCTCGCCAGAATCTTCCGAGTTGGACCCGCTGGCAACCTGGTTCATTGCAGTGGCCCGCCGCTCCTTATGCGACTTCTCGTAGGCAGCCGCCTCGTCCAGGGTGTCTGCCAGCGTAAGCTTCTTGTGCTTCGTCAGTTTGGCCTGTATCTTCTCGTTGCAGAGGCCCACCATGAAACAGCACATCAGCGCTTCATCAAGGCTCGTGAAATCACAATCTTGCGCCAGGTGGCGCAGCTTCGCTAAGAAGGTCGACGCGGTCTCGTCGGCCTTCTGTACCCTCTTGTGGTATTCTAATCGCAGGGCCGTGAGCGTCGGCCTGGGTGAGAAATGCTCGGTGAGCCTCTCCGTGATGGCCTTGTATGTGGCAGCTGCACCGGCGACATCAGGCTCTCTGCCAGCACTAGCGTGTCTTCTCCGCAGAGACTGAGCAAAAGCTGTTCCTGCTTCCGCTCATTTTCGACATCGTGATAGAGGAGATAGAAGTTGAGTCGCTTCACCCATCGGTCCCATCTTTGGGGTTGAACTCCGGCAGTTGCCCATAGGGGCCAGGCACTGCGACCTGGTCAGGGTTGGCCCTTGGAGAAGTTGTTTTCCCGGCGCTGGCAGAGCCGGAAGCTTGGCTCTGACTCATCTCCTGTCCTGGCATGGAGACCCTTGTGAACAATGGTGGTGCGATGCGCAGAGCGGGAGCTTGCTGCGAGGCACGGTGCGTTGCTGGTTGCTGTGTCGCCTACCCGGATCCCACCTTCGTCGCCACTGTAATATAGTGGGTTCAAAGCATTGCGGAGATGAGATCATAGTGAGGACAGCTCTTTATTAGGGGAAGCATGGTGTAGGCTGCTCCAACAAAGACTGACTAAGGTCTGTGGGCCAAACCTATATACAACTCTGATCTCCTGCACTAGTTTGCCATTGGTTCATTCAAACAGGCAGGGCAGCAGGTATTTGGATCCCACTATCCATTGTTATACAGTCCCCAAGCTCTGCTTTCCTGGCTCCTATGAGCCGGCCGGAAGTACATACTTTAAGGCACATACATAACATAAGAACTCTAAGGATTGCATTTAAAACAGCACAGTAGATGTTCATAATGCAGGATCTGTGAGCGCTCCAGCAGAAAGGGGAGAATTGAAGCAGCTGACAAAATATGACAGAACAAAAATGAAATTGGACTCAAGGAAGAAGGTTGCGGCTCAATTTAAAAGACTCTGGTTTGCATGCAGAAGGTCCCAGGTTAAGCCCTTGGAATCTCCAGTTTTAAAAAGGACCAGGCTGGAGGTGATATGAAAAGATCTCAGCCTTGGACGATGGAGGTCTGCTGCCAGTCTGGGTAAATGGCACTGAAAGTGTTCTATGTTTTTACCTAAGCCAGTTAAATAGCCATTGGTTTCAGACCGCATAATTTTTTTTGCTGTCCTTTATTATTCTTTTAGGGAGCCCCAAGGCACAGAGTGGTAAAGCTGCAGTACTGCAGTCTGAGCTCTCTGCTCATGACCTGAGTTCAATCTCGGCAGAAGCTGGGTTCAGGTAGCCGGCTCCGGGTTGACTCAGCCTTCGATCCTTCTGAGGTCAGTGAAATGAGTACCAAGCTTGCTGGGGGGAAAGTGTGGATGACTGGGGAAGGCAGTGGCAAACCACCCCGTAAAAAGTCTGCCGTGAAAACGTTGTGATGAGACGTCACCCCAGAGTCGGAAACGACTGGTGCTTGCACAGGGGACTACCTTTACCTTTTTATTATTCTTTTGTTTATTTTGTGCCATTTTACATCATTTTAATTCCATTGATATACAACTGGCATACAGAACAAGTATGGCTGCCAGCCTCCAAGTGGTAGCCGGAGATCTCCTGGAATTACAGCTGATCTCCAGTTACAGAGATCAGTTCCCTTGGAGAAAATGGCTCCTGTGGAAGGCGGCCTCTGTGGCATTGTACCCCGCTTATGTCCTTCTCATCTCTACCGCCTGCTCCTTCCAGGCTCCACCCTCCAAATTGCCAGGAATTTCCCAGTCCAGAGCTGCGTTCCTTTTAATCAGAAAAACAAATTGGTGCAAGGAGATGTAAAATAGTGTAGATGTAAAATAGTGTAGAACAACCTCACTAACCTGTTACATTTCTTTGAGGGGGTGAAAAAACATGTGGACAAAGGAGACCCAATAGATGTTGTTTACCTTGACTTCCAGAAAGCTTTTGATAAAGTTCCTCATCAAAGGCTCCTTAGAAAGCTTGAGAGTCATGGGGTAAAAGGACAGGTCCTCTTGTGGATAAAAAACTGGCTGAGTAATAGGAAGCAGAGAATGAGTATAAATGGGCAGTCTTCGCAGTGGAGGACGGTAAGCAGTGGGGTGCCGCAGGGCTCGGTACTGGGTCCCATGCTCTTTAACTTGTTCATAAATGATTTAGAGTTGGGAGTGAGCAGTGAAGTGGCCAAGTTTGCGGATGACACTAAATTGTTCAGGGTGGTGAGAACCAGAGAGGATTGTGAGGAACTCCAAAGGGATCTGTTGAGGCTGGGTGAGTGGGTGTCAACGTGGCAGATGCGGTTCAGTGTGGCCAAGTGCCAAGTAATGCACATTGGGGCCAAGAATCCCAGCTACAAATACAAGTTGATGGGGTGTGAACTGACAGAGACTGACCAAGAGAGAGATCTTGGGGTCGTGGTAGATAACTCACTGAAAATGTCAAGACAGTGTGCGTTTGCAATAAAAAAGGCCAACACCATGCTGGGAATTATTAGGAAGGGAATTGAAAACAAATCAGCCAGTATCATAATGCCCCTGTATAAATCGATGGTGCGGTCTCATTTGGAGTACTGTGTGCAGTTCTGGTCACCGCACCTCAAAAAGGATATTATAGCATTGGAGAAAGTCCAGAAAAGGGCAACTAGAATGATTAAAGGGCTGGAACACTTTCCCTATGAAGAAAGGTTGAAACGCTTGGGACTCTTTAGCTTGGAGAAACGTCGACTGCGGGGTGACATGATAGAGGTTTACAAGATAATGCATGGGATGGAGAAAGTAGAGATAGAAGTACTTTTCTCCCTTTCTCACAATACAAGAACTCGTGGGCATTCGATGAAATTGCTGAGCAGACAGGTTAAAACAGATAAAAGGAAGTACTTCTTCACCCAAAAGGTGATTAACATGTGGAATTCACTGCCACAGGAGGTGGTGGCGGCCACAAGCATAGCCACCTTCAAGAGGGGTTTAGATAAAAATATGGAGCAGAGGTCCATCAGTGGCTATTAGCCACAGTGTGTGTGTGTGTGTGTGTGTATATATATATAAAAAACATTTTTGCCACTGTGTGACACAGAGTGTTGGACTGGATGGGCCATTAGCCTGATCTAACATGGCTTCTCTTATGTTCTTAACAAGGACCTGGGTTGTTTCTCCCAAAGAAGGAGGAACATTGAAACAGGCTTGGCTTTTTTTTCTAGAAAAAGCCCAGCCGGAACTCATTTACATGTTAGACCACACCCCCTGACATCACTGTTGTTTCACACAGGGGTTTTCTGTAGAAAAGTCCAGCAGGACCTCATTTGCATATCAGGCCACACCCCCTGACACCAAGTCAGCCGTAACTGCGTTCCTGCTAAAAAAAAAAAAACACCTAGAAACAGGGATGCTGAAACAGAATTGGCAAGCTAATGACATTCAGGTTCATCATCCCTAACACCAAAATAAAGTCCCACTACCTCCCTGGCTGGCTACCCGGCTCTGATGTCTTTCCAGCAGTGTTTTTAACGCCTTTTGCCGCTCCAATCCTGACTCAAACCTTTATTTTGCTTCTATTCTTTGCCAGCTTTTGTGCTTTTGCTTTCTCAACTTGGGCGAGCTAATCTTGTTTGGCTCACATGTATGCACAGTAGAAGGTGTGGAGCAGCCACCTCTCCCATATGCACGCACATGTTGTACTGCATGTTGGCGTTCCGTGTCGGGCAGCCAGGCACAACACGAGAGACTGTTCCATCTGTTCCTGTCACTCAGACTGCAGCTCCTCCTCTTCACTATAAAAACCGGCAGGCAAGAGAAGCCAGGCAACCAGTTCTCACCTGGGGGGGAAAAGAACACACACACTTCTCTCTGGAGACTGTGCCTGCTGATTCCTTTTCCTTGGGTGTTTATTCCTGGGCAAAAACTCCAAATGTTGGTCCAATTGAGGACAGCTTTTCAACAGGCTGGCAAGATGTCCGAATGCAACCTGTCCAAACTGGAAGCCAACATTCTCGTCATCGGAGCTGAGAAAGTGGGGAAATCAGGTGAGTTGCTTTGAGAACAGCCTGCGATGTTTAGAGAGCTATCTTTATACCTTGTCTGAACGATTGTTTCTGTGAACTGTATTCACCTCAGGGCAGGGATCTGTCTTTTGGTTTATGCCACAAAACTGTAGAGGAGCAGGAGCCATGGGGTTGAGCTTTGAATGAGGAAATCTCTGCTTCAGATCTTGACTCTGCCCTGAGTTCACTGGTGGGGAGGGGGCAGTAGGCAAGCCACTATTGCCGCAACCCTTCCTTCTGAAATATGGACATTATCACATCGACCTTCCTTACAGGATGGTTGCAAAGTTTGCAATAAAACCATGGATGGGATGCACTTTGAACATTCAAAAGAGCTATGTACGTAAAATGAACTGTTATTGCTCCACATTGCCTGTGCTATATTATTCTTGATTATATGTAAACTGTCATAGAAACACAGGATACAAAAGGTAGATCCTTTTCTGCAAGGAATCAAGATTTAGACTGGGGTGGCGGGAGGAGGAAGAGAAGAAGAATGAAAGAAGGGACAAGTTCTGACTGTTGAAAGGATGAGTTTAGATTGTCAGAGGCGTGCAGCATACAGGGCAGAGGTACAGCTTAGCTGTGCAATGTGAGAGAGCAGTTCAGCCTGGCTGTTTCCAACATTCAGATGCTAGCAGTGATGTGAAAGTGGGAAATCAGTGTGTTTTAACACCCATATCTGTGCCAATCATGTGCACAGTGGTGTGGGGTGTACATGATTTTAAAAGCAAAAGATGTTTGGGGGTGAGAGATACCAAACTTTCAACTTCCGCCGGCAATTTACCTCCCCCTAGTCTCTTCCCGCAGATGCTTCTCTCTTCCACTAAACTCCCGTACAAGAAATGAGCTTAACTGAGAGCTGAGTGGAGGGAGGGCAAAGTGGAGAGACAGTAAGAAGGTAAAAAGTGTAGGAGGGGAGACCGCTGCTTTCATTACCCTCATGCTGCTACTGTGATTTTAAAAGATGGACGCACACCTACACACCTCTTTCTCCCCGACTGGGGCACATCTGAATGTCAACTCATGGATGTGCTGCTGTTACATCCAGCCTGGTCCTCAAGGCACTGTGTGCGGTACCAGTAATCCCAGGCAACTTCCCCCCACCAAGATACCCTGAGAAGGTACCCTGACTGTAACATGCCTTACAGTCAGGGTACTTTCTCAGGGTCACATAAACGATCCTGGGAACATTGCAGCGGGGAGAGGCCCTCTGCACACATGCAAAATGCTTCTGCCACACTAATGATTAACCCCCAACTGTACACAGAAGGGTTTTCAGGATTTTAGAAATTCAGCCGTTATTAGCGTTGCCAGGCCTATGTTGGAAAATACTTGGAGACTTTGGGGGTGGAGCCAGGAGAGGGTGGGGATTGGGGAGGGGAGAGGCCTCATCAGGATACAATGCCATAGAGTCCATTCTTCAAAGCAGGCATTTTCTTCAGGGAAGCTGATTTCCGCCAGCTGGAGATCAGCTGTAAAAGCGGGAGCTCTCCAGGCCCCACCTGGAGGCTGGCAACCCTAGCAATGCTGAATTAAGTGAAGCCTCCTGGAAGGGAATAGATCACTGCTACCAAGTGTCTTCTGGTAGGTGGCTGGGGTGTTCTGGGGTGCATGTGGTTGTCCCCTGGCAACCGGCATTCAGGAGTACGCTGCCTCGCACCATGGATCAAATGGTGCATATCAGCTCCATGCATATGAATAGCATGGTCTCTCCATTTATTCATGGTTTGAGTGCCAAAGATGTGACAACTGAAAAGGGCTACACAGAGCAAAAAAAAAGATAAAATCAGGAAATCTTGGGTACCCAGTTTAATCTCCAGGAAAAAAAGCCATTTCACACAATGTGCACAGTGATCTTAGTTTGGTTGTCATATACCTGGCAGAGGAGCCCCGTGGCGCAGAGTGGTAAAGCTGCAGTACTGCAGTCTGAGCTCTCTGCTCACGACCTGAGTTTGATCCCGGCCGAAGCTGGGTTCAGATATCCGGCTCAAGGTTGACTCAGCCTTCCATCCTTCTGCTGGGGGGAAAGTGTAGATGACTGGGGAAGGCAATGGCAAACCACCCCGTAAAAAAGTCTGCCATGAAAAAGTCATAATGCGACGTCACCCCAGAGTTGGAAATGACTGGTGCTTGCACAGAGGACTACCTTTGCCTTTTACATATACCTGGCACAGAGGTGCTGCTGATCCTGGTAACCCCATGACGTCCATGTTTGCAAACATTTGCTGTTTGCACTTGTGCTTTATATTTTAAGGTCTACGCTTGCAAAAGTAATGTGCAAACTGGTACAAAGACAATGAAATCAGTTTCCGATGGCAGGTCATCATTTAGCAGACAGGGAGGTTACTAATCTCTCAGAGAAGGATATAATATGACAATGCAAAGTTGTTTTTTAAAATGATCAGTTCTGGCTGGCGTGCTTCCTCAGGAGCGAGCCCAAATGAAATAGAATCAGGGTTACCAGCTCTGGGTTGGGAAATACCTGGAGATTTGGGGAGTGGAGCCTGGTGAGGGTGGAGTTTTAGGAGGGGAGGGACCTCAGCAGGGTGCAATACCATACAGTCTACCTTCCAAAGCAGCCATTTTCTCCAGGGGAACTGATCTCTGTAACCTGGAGGCCAGCTGGAATTCTGGGAGGTCTCTGGCAACCACCTGGAAGTTGGCAGTTCTAAACTGAATGCAAACATTAGTCCTTGTTGGGGGGTGTCCTGCAGGATCTTTCCCAGCAAGGGTTTCTCCCTGAAGACAGGAACTATATTTTTCTAATGTCACTGTTTCTTCCATTATTCCAGCTTTGACAGTCCGGTTTCTGACCCGAAGGTTTATTGGAGAATATGGGAATATCGGTGAGTCCGCTTTCTAAAGAATCCTTTGCATGTCTCAGTTCTGTTACTCTTCCTTTCTCAGTCCCTTCTTTCCATTCTTATCAATGTATCTTCTCATTTCTCCCTGTTCCCCTCTGCAGAATCAATTTACAGCCACAACATGATGATGAGTGGCCGGGAGGTTCACGTCAATATCTGGGACTCCATCTGCCCTCAGGTAAGATACCTTGGTTTTAAATAGGTTTTATTAGGTTTCAGGTAAGATACCTCTGGAGAATTTTCCAAGCTAGGGCTCATAGCAAATATGGACGCCTCAGCTTTTGTCCCTACTGAAGACTCAAACAGCTTAACAATTGTTTTAGCTGTGTTGGTAGAGAGCAACGCAGGAAACATACAGAACACCAAATTAGGCTAGCATTGTTCTCTTTAGTATTACACTCAGTCTTAGCCGATGAGCAACCAGGTTAGTCCCCAACAAGGCATGGCACCACCCCTTCAACAGAGGGGGGAGAAGACGAGCAGGCTTCTCTTGACACTTGTGTCCACCCTGTGTTGGGCTTGGGGTACCAAGTTCTCCCAGAGGTGGGAGGTGACAATAATTCTGGGGCCCCATTCTGGACTTTTGTCCAAGGCCCCAGAATTACTAAAACCAGCTTGAATTACATTGAGCTGCTACTGAGACACTTCAGTATGCCAGCAACCAACGGGGCAGACTCAGGAGATAAGAAAAGCCCTTCTGGATTGGCCCAAAGGTACATCTAGTTTTATAGTGAGTTGCCAACCATGATCAGACACTGGCCTCTTAGAAGCTGACAAGAGAGCATGAGAAAACAATCGTCCTTCCCACTGTTTCCCCCTCCCCAGCAACTAGTATTTAGAGGTAGACTGCTTAGAGTGCAGAGGCTCTACTTAGCTATTATGGATAGAGACCACTGATAGACTTGTGCTCTGTGAGTGTCTACCCAAGAATCTTAACAAGTGGCCATCACCTTAGCTCAGATTCCATAAGTGAACAGTGTATATAAGAACATAAAAGATGTGCTTGGTATGCACTGGTCATAGAAAGATTATAGGAGGCCCATGGAATTATATTGCCCAATGTGCTATGTACCCCTGCTATTTGACTTTCACAAAAGTGGTGTGCCCCTTGTGGAGAAAAAATGAGAGTTTGAAGGTGGCAGGGATGGACAAATGGATTTCCAAGCTTCAGAAACCAAACTAGGATCAGCCGTGGTATACGGTTCTTCCATTAGGGCTGTAATTTGATATAGCTGGTCAATGAAATTCGAAATGGATACAAGGGAGGAGTTTAAATTAGGGCTGTCAGCTGCCATGTGGAGCCCAGACATCTCCCAGAATTTCAACTGATCTCCCAACAACAGAGTTTTGTTTGCCTGGAAAAAATGGCTGTGCTTTGGAGGGTGGAGTCTGAGGTCTCTCCCCTCTCTAAACCCTGCCATCCCCAGGCTCCACCTCCAAAATCTCCAGGAACTTCCCAACCCAGAGTTGGCAACCATATGGACAGCCACAGAGGGTCAGCTGATGTTTAATACTTAACCTACCTGTCACACACTTCGATCAAATTCTATAATCTGGTTAGGCCTAATTTGATTTCCAAAGCCTGGAGGTGGACTTCCGAGGTTGCCACAGCAACCTGAGGAAGTATTAAGGATGGCCATTCTACTTCTCCTCACTAATTCTGGGTTCTCACTCCAATCTCCACAGACTGCTGAGTTCCAAGGCTGCATGAATGAGAAACAGGTCCGCTGGGCCGATGGCTTTATTCTGGTCTACAGTATCTGTGATCGCACCAGCTTCCATTTTGCCCGCCAACAGCTCCAGCAGATCCAGCAGCTGAAGAGAAGAAGAGGGGCCATGAAAGTCCCCATTATTCTGGTGGGGAACAAACGGGACTTGCAGCACCGGCGGGCAGTCTCCAGTGAGGAAGGACGACTCTTGGCTCTTTCCACAGACTCAAGCTTTTTTGAGATCTCCACTGCAGAAACCTACCATGGAGCCTTGGTGGTCTTCCACGAACTTCTGGACATTGTGCAGGATTCCCGGAGCTCTGCCAAAAAGGCGGTGAGCATCAGAGGACTCGTACGGAGCATGTCAGCTGTCTTTGGGCGAAGGAGAACTGATTGAGGGGAAAGGCAAGAAGAAAAATAGGATCCTAGAGACAAATGGAGCAGTAATCCTAGTAGTGGCTGTTCAGCTAGATGGAACCTCAGGTGAAGTTACCACAGAAGGGAAACGTGGAAAATTCCCGCACCAGGTTCCAGGAACTACGGACAACTACAAATGTATCAACTGTTTACCACGTCCTTTTGGGCTGAGGAGAGTAATGTGAACAACAGATAATTGTTTTTTCTCTTGCTGGCATAATTTTGCATCTCTGGAAATCCTTGTGTTTCCACTTTCAAAACAGTGTTATCATGGCTTTGCCTCAGAAATGGGTTTTAGTGTGAGAAAGAATAAAGAGGGTGCTTTTGACCATGCACAGAATGCTATTTGATTGTCACCAAGCAACCACAACCAGCTCCAATATGGAGGGGAGGGAACAGGGTTTCTAAGTCAGACAATATGACTTTTACGCAGGCGTGACCCTAGCACTTCTCTTCATAAAAATAATTCCTTGCAAGTTAGATGATTTGAAAGAAGCCAGGCAATTATATGACTTTTTGAAGGCGCACAATGTTGCTGTAAAACCTTTCGGAGACCCTGCAGGGGTTAGTGAAATGATTAGGTTGATTGGGAACAAAATAATGGGGCTGAATTGATCTCATGTCAATTCAGTGCAAGAACCCTGCTGAATGTGACAGCATGAGATCCCAGCCCGCGCACAGAACTTTCGCCTTAATTAAGTGCTTAAAGGTAGAGGCATTGCCACACCACTTTGAATTTTATGCACAGTGCATGGTGCACACCACTGAGATGGTTTCTGATCTCAGCTGCACACAACGTTATTTCTCTTTTATAAGATGGGCAGGACAGCTAAGTAGCAGAGCTTTCCACAATTTTTAAAAGCATGCAGGGAGAAAAAGAAATTAACATTTTCTTTTCTGCTAAAGAAAACGGAAAATGTTTTATCAATATTGTTTGTTCATCATGCAAAGTTTGTGTGTAGCTTTTATTTAGAAATAACATGCAAAATAGACCTTGCCACATTTTACAACCTGAATATATATATAAAATCTTTAAAAACAAATGTATAATGGAGAAGGCCTGAAGAGTTGTACAGCTCATTATTTTCCTGTACTGGGGCTCTGGAGAAATTTCTTGAACAGCAGCTGCTCCGTGCTATGGCAAACTGTGTTTAAAATGGAAAGGAATTTCAAAAGCGGATGACTGATATGGCAAAATAATCTGCTCTTCATATGAACATCAAAAGAGCCCTGCTGGATCAGACAAGTGGACCATCTAGTCCAGTATTCTGTTTCACACAGTGACTAACCAGTTGCCTGGAAGGCCAAGAAATAAGGCAGAAGCCAGTGCCTCTTTAATGTTGCCTCTTTGTTCTGGTATTTAGTAGAAAGCAGCCATCGCTGTGGCTTATAGCCACTGATGAACCTCTCTTCCATCACTCCATCTAATATTGTTTTTAAAGCTAACTTTGCTCTGCTCATCACTGGGTCCACTGGCAGTGAATTCTACAATTTAATTGCTCACTGAGTAAAGATCTCCTTTTGTCCACCCAGAATCTATTCCTGATCAATTTCAATCATTGCCCTCAAGTTCAAGAAAAAAAAATGTTTTTTCTAAATCCTAGTGGAACTGTTGGTCCAAGTCCTTTGGTGCACCCGAAGAAGTCTTTGAATCTTGACCCATATGTCTAATTGTCAAATATCCGTGATTTTGTATTGGCAGACAATGTAAATGTCCTTATCATATAACCAATAAGAGGGGTCAAGTTCTGGGTCTGTTCAATAGGAAGTAGTTTCAAAAGGTACAAATGTACATGCAATCAGGACTTCCTATGATTTCCTCTCCCATAGCTTTAACCTGGCCAACAAATTTTAATATCGATTTGATAATTTAACTTCATGCTTCAAATGGGCTGGTCACCATTTATTTTTATTTGAATGAATTCGCCATTGTTTTGGGGAGGAGAGGGCATGTGGCTTTTGTGGGGATATGTGTGGTTAGTGACATCACTGGTTTCTGACCAACCAGTGCTAAGCATACCCCTGATTTTCTCTGTGCTAGAGCCAGGACAGAACATACCTTTGAACAAATGCGGTGAACTGGTTTACCACTCAGATTATGTATGTCTGTAAGGCACTCCCAGATCAGTCGTTGGCAACC